>NC_133536.1:154537824-155787824 GCF_048544455.1 Silene latifolia | reverse complement strand
AATTTTTGTCACCTCTTTACTCGGGACGAGTAAAGGTTCGGTTTGGGGATATTTGATGTGAACATTATTTGCACATATTTAGTCCCCTAATTGAGCCTATTTTGCATACTATTATAACATTCCATAGCCATTTTATCCGTCAAATGCTTTCTATTTTGCTTTCCTAGTGCATTTCGTATGTTTTGTAGGAAAGAAGATAATAAGGCGGAAATTCCCGTCTTTCGTGCATATTTGGAAGCTTTTTGATGATATTGGATGTACTAGTATGAAGAGTAGGCAAGAATGATGGCCAAGTATGTACGAATAAAGAGTATATAGAAGGCTCATAAGGTTAAAAGCAAGGATGACGAGAGAGAAGGCATTGCATGAAGAAATCGCTCGAAACCCAAACCAAGAGTTGCTCCTTTGGCTCTGAAAGTATGCTAGATGGAATGGCATCGAAAAATTAAGTGATCTAGGCTTTTGAATCACTCCAATAGGAGTCCGGATGAGAAGATGACGTCCGTTTTACAATCCGAGCTCAAACAAAGAAGCTGTCCGCCAATCCGCTCGTCCCGAGCCCAATCCGCTGGGATTCCCTTACAGCAACTTTCGTGTTCTTCTTGTTCTATGAAGGATGCGCATATTTTTCAAATACCGGCGAAAAGGAGACCGGAGTCTCTCTTGAGACCGGCGATTCCCTACCCAACAATTAGCATTGTTAAATTACTATTTTACTCTTACTTAACCTAATGATGCTCTACTATATATACCCCATTTGTAATAATCAAACCATCAAGTTTTCATTAGGTTAATTCAATCCTTCTTTAGATTATATTAGGAGTAGATTAGAATAGATTACTCTTTAATCTTTCCACAAATTACACATTAATCTTTCCTTAATTATTGTTCAAGTTTATTATTGAGTAATTCAAGTTTATTATTGGGTAATTAGAAGATTATTGGGTTTATTGGGAGATTGACAACCTTCCATCAATCATCAAGTTCTTCTATTATTCTTTGCATTATTATTTTGGAATCTCCATAGGTATAATTCTCTTAATCCTTGTTTTAATTATTGTTAATCTTTCTTACTTGTTCATCATGTTTGACTTTGTTAGTATGATTGACAACCTTATTAACATGTTAAATTTGATCATGAGTGAGTAGTTACTTAGCTAGGATTAATGGGTAATTCGGGGAAATAAAAATGGGGAATGATTCATGCTTAATCTAATATGCTTCCATAATTAATTTGCTTGCTTGTTGTGATTTGAACTTATGCACATGTTATGTTTGATGAAATGCTAAGCCTATGAATCCTTGCATTTACAACCATAACTTATCTTTTCAATGAGACTTGTAAGACATAAACCAACTCGAGTCTCATTAGACCATGCATATAGTTGGATAGGGAGGATTAAGTCGACTTGTAGGTGTTGTACAATCTAATCGATTCGGCTCCGGGACCCAAACCTTCCTAGGGTTGTAAGATATAAACCAACTCGATCCATCATAACAATAATTGCTTGCATCTAGTAGGAAACATGTTTGTATGATCAACTCCCATGAATCCCTTATGAACCCATGATATCCTAGCATTTTTAATCAATTGTTTACATCTTTCCTTTTGTTGCTTGTTTATTGCTTTTATTAGATTAGAATCATCAACCCATTATAATTGTGACAACCCCAAGCACAACCATAATTAGATTGAATATTTTGAGTAACCACCGTCCCATGGATCGACCTCGACTTACCACTAACTAGTTGTATGTTGAGTATTATAAATGTCTTTGATTGGATGTGACCCTTAGACATCACCCATCAGTACTCTATCGAGTAGGGCTTACTCTGTCGAGTAAGTAAGTTTGGTTTACGAAACAATGTTCTGCTGATGGGTACTCGATCGAGTAAGTTGGGGACTCGATCGAGTAAGGGTCACTGGATCGATTAAGTTACTTAATCGATCGAGTAAGTTACTTTTACGGGTTGTTTTTGACGGGTTTTGATAGCAACGTGAGAAAGATATATAAACTTAATCCGTCAGTTTCTTTCATTTTTACACTTTTCTAAACTTCACAAGGTAAAACAAAGTTACGTTGCTTCTCTCTCTCTCTCACTGCTATCAAATCCCAAAAGCATAGGGTGTCTGATCGTCGTGTTCTTTACGCCGTTGAATTTGTTGTGTCGTGGGTAAGATCCTTGTATAGCTTTTATACCTTTTCGTTGATTTTTTTTAAAACCCTAATTGGGTATTTTGGGGGATTTTGGAAGTATGATGTGTATTAGATAGTGATTGCATGATTGTGTGATTATAGGAAATGATTGCGGTGAAGAACAGTTTTGATTAGCTGATTGTGACGATCTAGGTGTTTGCCTTTCCAGGTAGGATTTCCTACTCAGTTATTGGTTACATGTATGTTGGTTGGTTGATTGATTGTTGGTGGTTGTTGATTAATAACATTTGTCTATATCGTATTGGAATTGGTAATTGTTGTTGTATAATGTGGTTGGTTGTGTAATTGTCTGTGGTTCTCGATGTGTCCTTGGCTGAGTGGAGTCACTTGCTGGAGTGACTTCACGCCCTTGATTCGCCCTCTGTGGAACCCGCCACAGAAGGGATGTGCACATTAAGGAACATGGGTTATTGCTCGGATGAGATGAGCAGGGCTTAGGTGGGAACGGCTGCGGTCCCCTACTGGCGGCGAGGAATATCTGTTGCGATGGGTATTCTGGCAGGACTACACACTTTAGTGTGTAGTTAGGTGTGTGGAGTTTTGATGGAGTTTGGGGAAATTGTGTGTGTTGTATCTTTTGTATTGTGTTTTATGTATCAGTAACTGACACAGTTTAAATGTTTTTGAAAACTGTGGTGATCCATTCGGGGGTGGTAAGAAGTTGTTTAGCACGTATATCTTGGATACGAGCGGAATCTAGCTGGGGTTGGAGTCATCACATATCAGAGTCTTTAGTCTTCCGCTGTGTTTATTAAGGCAGTTTTGGTTTTGGTGTAATCACTTTAAATTAATTTACTTAAAGTACGTTTCTTGATGGTCACTTTTGATTACTATGCCTCGGGTAACCGAGATGGTAGCACTTCCATCCATTAGGTGGTCTTGGTAAGGCACCTTGGTGTATGGAGGTGTTACAGTCCTCATCCAAGAAAACCCAAAGGAAAACCCTCGACTAAAAGGGTGAAGCGTACAACTTTTACAACCTATTTTCATCTGAGAGTTGCAATAAATACGGTCACGAGGCGGATGTATGATTCCCATTTGATGGTCCTTCTCAAGACATCTCATACGAGGTGAATGTAATGCAAGAGTACAACCAAAGAAACAATCATTTCTCTAAGGCATATAACACGTGCATGAGGAACCACCCAAATTTCTCATGGACAAGCTAAAGCGTACAAAACCCAACTCCTCCATAAAAACCCCAAAAGCAAAACAATTTCCAACCAAACGCCCAAAATTTCAACCATTCAAACTCCCTAATTTCAATTCGAAGGGACAAGGAAACCAACCTTACCAACCTCCACATCAAAGGAATAATCCCTCAAACAACAATTTCAACAACCAATTGGAAAAATTCAACCAAGACCGGAATTTTAACTATCAAGGAAATAACTATTGCCCAAATCAAAATCAAAATTTCAACAAACACCAAGGAGCGTAGTGCAATCCTCATGAACAAAAGCCTAGAAAACTTAATGACCCCGGTAGTTTCTCTATACCATGTATGATTGGCAAAGTAATGGTAGACAGAGCGTTGTGTGACGCAGTTGCTGGAACATTATGAACCTATAAGAAAAAAAAATAATAATTTAATATGGGTTGTCAACAAAACCTTTGTCAATAATTAAAAAAAAGATAATGGTTTAAACAAAAACTTACCAATACTTTTCTCATATATGCCTTTCTCGACCCCTCTACAAAAATATGACAACAATTTTGGAACCATTGTCATATTTATTTAACGACGGTTTTTCTAAACTAAAAAACCGTTGTCAAATTTTTTTCCCACAAGTACCATCTTGGCACCATTACAAATTAAAATAAGATAACAGTTCTGAAAATTCTTGTTTTATAGTTAGGATTACAGTTTTTCTTACAACCGTTGTAAGATTATCGACAATGGTACAGTGAAATATATCTCCATTGCCAACTTATAGCAATGGTAACGTTTACAATGGATTTGCGTCTTGTCTAGGATAATTTTTAACCGCTCCTATTATTTGGCGTAGTGAAAGCTAGTGATTAACAAATAAAAATTACAAAGAAGTGGTTTGGAGGTATATATGGCAAGCCAGAAGAACAAAAAAAGGATTCGATATAACATGGAAAAATGTTATACAATTTTATTGAAAAGAAATCACAGAGAATTATATAAGATGACTAATTGACGTAAGAGAGTAAATAAGAGTGTACACTCTGTAAAATTATAAAAATATATTCTCTAATTTAACCTGAAACTTAAAATGGGAAAGGTAAAGTTTGGTATAGAGTTTGCAATAACCTACAGATTTGAATGAGTTGACTACGTGCAGAATCCTCATCTTCGTCCTCTCAATGGGAATTTGAAAATGTTCCAAATCCCCTGATCGGAAAGGAAATTAATTGAAAAAGGTATTATAATTAAAACGGAGTTTAAAAGATAAGTGGCCTCAAGCCATCTGTCTAAGAACTACAATTATTTGACCACGGAATAAAGAGCAAAAAATTTGAAGACAATTTCATTTTAGGTTGATTTGCGCGTGAGACTGTGAGGTTTGATATAATACCCACGTATGGCATCTGTCTAGTGTGGGTGGATGATACACAACATCAAATGGTTCTGGTTTACCTTTTTATATGATTGATAGATAGATTTAACGTTAATCTTACATAAGTATGTAAATCAATATATCCATTTAAAAGGTGTAGTTGATCAATCTATATTTACTGTATGTCATTACTCTAGACGATTCTTTGATTGAGCTAATCTTAACAACGATTGAAATATTAAAGCGTTTTTCAAACAATTAACCTCAAATTGACAAGTGGTCAACTCTCATTCCCTACGACCAACTCGTAAATGCTACAATCAACACCATTCACTTGTGGTATTAAGATCATGTCTTGTTTGCCTTAGCTTTATGTGAGAAACCTGGCCGAGTAGCTATTATGGAGTACACTTATATCGTATTAGGCAATTTGATGTTTATACTAAGCGTATACGTTTGACATTGATTATTACTCTTCAATATTTCTTCACTATAATATATTAAATTATGTGAATTTCACATTATAGAACAAGAATTTGCATTTTCATCACTAAAAATAGTGAAAACTGGATTATCCCTCTCACAGCATTCGTGAAACAAAATTGAAAAATCATTCGATAAAGTGATATGCTGCAATGCTTTATCATCTCCTCCTTTTGGTTCTATTCCACCATCATCGCCAGAACAATCATCTTCTTGTTCATCTTCTATAATCTTAACACTTTTGCCTGTCCTTTTCTTTAGCTTTTTTAACACCTTATACGGACAAAAATATCCTTTCACTATTACCCTATGCCTTGTCATATCTGTAACAATGTTCTGTACACCTGCATTTGTAATTGTTATTGAGATTCATTTGTTTTCAACTAATTTACGTAACTAAAATTGGTTTCTGTGATACATACCCTTGATTTTGGAAATGACTTTAACTACTAATCTTTCGCATGCATTACAATGCATTGAAATGTTGAATTTTACTTCAATTATCTACATCCAAGTAATATCGAATTAACAAGCATATTGTAATTAAAATTTACAGAAAATGTCTCAAATGATTTTTATTACAATCAATTTGAATTGATAATAAAGTACATAGAGAGGATAAAATGATTGGAAAAAAAAACTTATGATTGATAAATATATTTTTTATCTTGCCTTACTTGAGGACAATTTTGTGCTTCTTTATGATCCTCCATGAGATATTTTAATAAGGAAAATAAGTGTGCAATTTAATCATTTTCATGCTTTGGAAATGAAAATAATTACTTCTAAAATTAGGGAATAAATAACCACCTCATCTTTAAAAATTAAAAAATAAAGGCTATTTTTCTTTATACTTTATTTCTTTGATTTATTTGTTAACAAAATGTATTTTATTTTATGTTGTGGGGTGGTGGTAAAAGAACATCCAACCATGCCAGCGTAGGTGGTTTGCTTCAAGAAGGTTAGGGCCTTGTAAGAATATCACATCATTCATAACCAAATTAGTAGACGAGGATCAAGCCTCAAATTTCAAAAAAAAAAAAAAAGATATACAGAATTCACCTATATCGGTAACCAAGCCAATCTTGCCTTGAGGAGCAGCTCGTACGACTCATTCCTTCGAAGCAGCTCCTCACCACCTTTAGCCATGGAAGTGCTCCTTCGCCGCAACCATCGTCGACTCCTGGTTCAGAAGCCGAGGAGGGTCAGCTGACAAAGATGCCGATAGGGCATTGACGATCCAAACGCTCACCCAGGTACCCACGGGAGCCATCTGTGTCGTCAGATACCAACGAAACAAACTCTTAGGCGGCGACCTCTCCTGAAAGAATATTAGAACGCCCTGGTACTCATTCCAAGGTCTCTTAATGAACTGAATCATATTAAATAAAAGGGAAAAGTAAAGCTCTAAGGTAAATCAAACTTGGGGGCTCTAAGTCTCTCGAAGGTTATCCAACTTCACAAAAAGGTTGATTTAGCAGGTTTGAATAAGTGATGATGTGGATGCTGTGCTGGAGTTTTGGGCAAGATGATGGAGTCTATCGCGAGTCTAGTCCTATATTTTGGTCTAGTGCTTTGTCAGACGTTAGTATTTCTCTTTTGAGTTCAGACATCATTTATTTATAAGCATGTAATCGGATTATTAAACCATGTTTTAGTTATATTGAGACAGTTTTCAGTTGGAGTTGTAATATTTATTTAAAGTACTTTATTATTGTTTAATTTGATATTCATTGCCTCAGGTTTCCGAGATGGTAACAGTTCCATTTAATCAGAAATGTCTTGCTAAAGGCTCCTACGTAAATGGGCATGTTACATCTGCGAAATCCCAACAAACACCCGATGATTATCGGATTATAACATGTGTTGGAGATCGCTGCGTTTCATTGACAATTTCTATAACAGTGCGTCGGAAAATTAAAAAAATGATTTTGAAAAAGAAAAATAATTTAAAACATTTCGAAAATACATAGAATGTTTTATGCACGTCGATGGAGTCGAAATGACACTAGTTAGAGCCAAAACCGACACCGTGTTGGAGTTTGTGTCCTCAACAATAGTGCGATCACATTATTGAAACTCATGATAGGAATACGTGTAGGGATGATTCATTTATATATGTCAACAGATCAACATTAATCGGTAATGATTGGCTGACTAGAGTTTGACATTACTGTCGTTTGACGGTGGTGATCAGTTGATCCTTTAAGGTCACACCTAAAGGACGATCCCCTTAATAGATAATTTGAATAATTGTATATCGATACAGATTAATTAATTCATTATAATTGAACAATTTACGTCTATTAATGAGAATATATATATCTTATTGTAATTCGATTAAATAAGATTTGATTTAGTAATTAAAATGTTATATTACTAAAAAAAATTGTTTATGAAACAATTAAGAGAGAATTGTTAATCTTAATTACAAAGTGTTGTAGATTATATTAACGTGATCCATTTTATGATATGTAATTTTGAATTACCTTTTAATTAGTTAAAATTCATTTGTCCATTTTGTGAATAATATTTAATTTGTTAAATGTAAATTAGTGAGACTAATAACATGTGAATTATCACATGTCACACAACATTACAAAATGACAATTGACAAAAAATAAAATGGATGTACACATTATAGATGGACCGAAATTATGGGTATTTTATGGTTATTGTAAAATGTTTTTAAATTGTTTTAAAAACATAATCATAACCTAACCATCCATAGCTTTTACTCTATACATTTTGGTAAGAGAAAAAAGAAAAAGGAGAAGGCCATGCATTGGCCTTGTGTGGCACCCCATCCGACCCTCTCTCTTTTTAGAGGGACTTTGGTCTTTCATTTTTCTAATTTTACGTCTCTCTTAATTCATATTATTCTCACCTATCTCTAAAATAGTTTTAGAACACAAGAAAATTACTAGTATTGGTGCCCGGCTTCGCCCGGGCTACCTCTACTTACCATTAATGTTTTTTCATTAAATAAAATTACTTAAAGTTGCATAAACCATAAATTTATCATTAATATATTTTTTATAACATATCCTAAAATTACGATGAAATTAATTTTGAGACAAATTCACTACTCCCGCTATTAATATTTTACTCTTATTAATGAAACAATAGTAATAACATTTCACTACTTGCCCGTAATCGTTGTTACTTTCACTACATCCGCCGTAATTATTGTTACTGTCACTACTGCCGCATTAATATTGATAATTTAACTACTCCCGCCGTAATTATTGTTACTTTCACTATTGCCGCATTAATATTGATTATTTTACTACTCCCGTTGTTGTTTCCACCATTCTCACTAATCTCGTTGATAATATTGTTACTTTTACTACTCAAATGAGTGCTTAGTATCATATAATTATATCCAATATTACTACAATTTTTTTCTTTACTGACGAAATTACTTTTACTACTTAGGCATGCAATTTTAAGAGAATTATATATTTTTATAAATATATTACATACATGCATTAAATCAAATCGAAAGAATTATGCAATATTATTATATATTATGGAATCTAATTTGAATTATTTATAACCTACTTATTATATTTTTGTATGTTAAATAATTAACATCTCTATACATCTAATAAACTATAAAGTTTAATAAAATTGCATAGATTTTAAATTTAATATATAATTTTATGATGATGATAATTAATACCATAAGTGTGCATGTTTATACTAATTAATTATTTTATTTTAAGGAAATTGACCATCTTATTTAATTATTTTATTTTAAGGAAATTGATCATGTTTAGGAAAATTACCAAGCTTCTATATAATTTAATTTTAATCCAAACTATATAATATTTGCATTGAGATCCCTTAATCGGGTCCATCACACGGTGATATTGATTTAAAACTATATAGTATAATTAATTTGTATAACTTTCTTTAATTACATTGAAGTCCCTTGGTTTCTGGATTTAATATATAGTATTGATTTAAGAAAAATCTAATAAAATCCTTTTACATTACTATAGTAGTAATATTGTTGTTATTAGATTTATTATAAGGTTACTAATTATATTTCCTACTTAGTAATTTAATTAGTATTAAGGATTTGTCTTGGTGAAACTAAGAGGAGGTATTCCACTATGAATACTTGAAGTTTTGGAGGATCATCCATTTACATTGTAGCTCAAGAACTAGTGTAGGAAGGAGTCCTCACTTGTGCCCATTTCGTACCATACCTACAATGTAAGGAATATTGATAAATTTTCATATTTTATCTTTCGTTATGCTTGCAACTAGATCTATAATTAAATAAGTTTGATTAGAGGATTTTAGAATCCTTTCAAGTGGTATCGGAGCTTAGGTCATTGCATGCATAATCGGTTTATAGTTTTTTCGAATTAAATTTAAAACACATAAAGCTAGTTTTTTTGTGATTTATTTTTATGTGTCACAAAAATTTTTGCATGTTATATATTCTGGTCCTAAAATGAATTTAGGTCATTTTAATGATTTATGGTATTTTATTGCTCATTTTAATGATTTTTAGTGATTTTATTACATTTTATTGAATAAAATGGTTTTTAAAATGCTAAATATAGTTAGACGTAGTTTCTTACCTTGAAATTTTTATATGACCTCACATTCATATTTTAATCATTGTATGCAAAATGTCATATAAATTTGATTTATTTTGCATAATTTATGATTTTTATGTGATAAAAATGGAATAAATGGAGGTAAAATGGTTAAAAATAGTTAAACTTCGAAACAGGCCATGAAATTTTAATATATAGTCACATTCACATTTTACTCACATTGTGTAAAATTTGAGATGAACTTGATTCATTTTGCATGATTTATGAATTTTTTAGTGTAAAAATGACATAAATAGTGACTATTTTAGCACAAATAGCTAAAACAAATTACATGGCATGAGAACATTATTTTAGGTTGCATTTATATCCCACATATCATATCTAAAGTTGGAACATTGATTAGATAATCTTCTTATGCTTTAGATATTTTATTTGATAAAACCTTTAAATCGCAACTATATTTTTCTCGAAATAAATTCAAAAATTTTAACCTTGATTTTTGATGTTATGAGTGTCATGGAAATATTCCAGAATGTTCAAAAATTTAAAATTCAAATTTTGAAATTATTGTAATTTAGTTTGGATTCATTTCATAAAAGTTATGATTTTAAGGTTATATATTAGCATAAATGTTATCAAGTTGAATTATTGTCAAAAATTGAGTAATGACTAACTTTTGAGTCCTAAAAGGTTAGGATAATTAACTTGGACTAAAATTTGATTTTATTATTACTTTGTGATTTTAATGAGTTAAAGATCGCGAATATCCATAAAACCGGTTTATGAGGACGATATGAGTTTAAATAGGGCGATTTGGCACATAACTTGGCATGTTAGATACATATTATAATGCTTCATATTTCATTGATGAATGTCATATTTTTTTTATATAATTTTGAATTATGTAATTTTATCTTAGTATGGCTTTAGTTTTGATCGATATTACCCGTAATGTAAGGGAGTATCGGTTTGGTTGTAATTTATTGTGATCTCGCATCATCGTTTTGTAATTTAATAGATTTAATTTTCATTTTGCAAATGTATAATAGGAGTGCTATGTACATTTTATTATTTTATTAATTGTAATTCCGGAGTTTCCAAAAGACGGTGTCATTTGGAAGGAGTTCCGATGAAGACGGCGTTTGTCCTTGGGAGGCGTGTCACATGAAGATTCAAGGGATCAAAGGAGTTGGTTTCCGAATTTTTAATAGAATTTGAGATTTTCAATTTTATGAAAGGTCATACTAGGAAATTTACTTTTCTTTATTTGCTTGTTTTATATGTTTGCATGCATTGGCAAATCGCCATAACTTCACATGCATATTTAATCGACTTTTCGACTAATGTCAATTATAATTATCAAGTATTCATCGACTTAGTTCACTTAAGATGATAGATAATAAATCGACAAGACCTCCCACATATTTAAAATTGAAATTAGCCTTACCAAATAGTAGGACTCATGAATCCCTTTGACATTTGAGGTAGATTCGATTTCCCGGGGTAGTTTCAATTTTCATTGGGTAAGTGAGGTAATAAAACGTTATTACACGCGAAATTTGGTTGGACTCAATGGGATATAAAGACTAGTCTTTTGTTTCGGGGCTACAGATGGAATTTATGAAATACATCGACCGAGGGTTCTATAGTAGAATCAATTAAAGAGCTAATTCACCAAATTTATGAAAATATGTGATATACCGGTTCCCCGTGCCCATGTTTGTGTAAAATTAGATCTCGGGATCATTTATATAATTTAGGTGCGAGGTCATTATATAAATGTATATTGTTTTTTTTTAACCTTGTTAAAATGTTTGCAAGTAAAACGATAAATGTTAATTATTTCCTTCATCTCCTTTTGTAGTTATTTATCGCAATGGATTTATCTAATTGTCCTTCACCTATTACCATTGATACTTGGCTTAAATCATTTGATGAAAAATGCTTCATCAACGATCACAATTCGACTATAGAATTACGCTTTAGCATTAGTGAAGATGGGAATCTTTGCTATCTCACAACTTCAACTCCTCCCACTCCAATAATTTTGCCCTTAAATAATGAATCTCATGAAGATGACATCATTACTTCTATGGCTTCCTTGTTTAATGAAACAAAGGATAATGAAGAGTTGAGTGGGAGTTCAAGGAAGAGTATCCTTCTAACTAAAAGGAGTAATGAGAAGTTTATAAAGAAAGTAAGGAAGGGCGAAGAACCCAAGTTTATAATTGGAGAGGAAGTGGCTAGTGGGACAACCACTACCAAGCCAAATAAGGGTGCCCAACCATTCGAAATGTGTTATTATTGTCATGACCTAGGCCATTGGAAACACAATTGCCCCAATTATTTGGGAGACATTAAAACTGGACTCATCACTCCAGTAGTTAATATTTCTTCCGAAATCTTTGTTATCGATATAAATCTTACTTCCACCTCAACATGGGTATTAGATACCGGATGTGGTTCTCACCTTCGTAATCATTTACAGGGGCTTAGAGACTTGGAAAAGCTAAACAAGGGTGATGTGGATCTCCGACTTGAAAATGGAGCTAGGGTAGCCGCCACTTCAAGAGGGACTTATGTACTTGTTTTAGCTAATGGCTTTGAGTTGTACTTGCATAATTGTTATTTTGTACCTTCTTTATCTAAGAACATCATTTCCGTTGCCATGTTAGATATGGAAGGTTTTTCGTTTGCTATTAAGAACAATTGTTGTGTAATTTTTAGAAATGACTTGGCGAAATGACTTGGCCATAGGCCAAGGCACGTCAATTAATGGCATTTATGTTCTTGAAACTTCTAACTCAAGCAAAGATATCTATAACATGCAATCAAAAAGACTCAAAACAAGTGACCCAAATTAATCATACATTTTCCATTGTCGATTAGCTCACATAAATGAAAAGCACATTAAAAGACTAATGTCGACTGGTGTAATTAAGTCATTTGATTTTCAATCATTTGGTATATGCGAATCATGTCTTCTACGGAAAATGACTCGTAATCCTTTTAGTAGTAAAGGCACACGAGCAAGTGATTTATTGGGTCTAATACATACCGATGTATATGGACCAATGACTATTACCGCTAAAGGAAATTATGACTACTTCGTCACTTTTACCGATGACTTAAGTAGATATGGGTATGTCTATTTAATCAAGAATAAAAGTGAAGTTTTTGATAAATTCAAGGAATTTCAAAACGAAGTAGAGAACCAATTGAACAAAAGGATTAAAGCACTTCGATCCGATCATGATGGTGAATATCTTAGTAATGAATTTGATTCACACTTAAAGGGATGTGGCATTGTATCACAACTCACTCTACCTGGTACGCCACAAATAAATGGTGTTGCCGAGAGGAGAAATCGAACCTTACTTGATATGGTTCGAACAATGATTTGTCATTCTGATTTACCTAATTCCTTTTGGGGATTTGCGCTTCAACCGGCCTTACACTCACTCAATCGTAGCACGACTAAAGCAACCGAGAAGACTCCATATGAGATGTGGAAAGGGAAGGTCCCTAATTTGTCTTACCGTAAAATTTGGGGTTGTGATGCTCATGTTAAAGTTAAGACCGACAATAAGCTAGCCCCGAGATCTCAAAGGTGTATATTTTTAGGCTAACGAAGGAAACATATTGTAGATACCCATTATCTGTTGAGACTCCGACAAACACCCGATGATTATCGGACTACAACATGCTTTGGAATCGCGGCGTTTGATCTACAGTTCGTGTACAACTTTACGTCGGAAAACTTAAAACGACTTCGAAAATAAAACATTTTAAAACTTTTCAAAAGTACCTGGAGTGTTTAATGCATGACGACGAGGTCGCAATGACATTAACTAGAGTCAAAACAGACACCGGACCAAAAACTGACTCAAAAATTCAAATCCCGACTCCAACAACGAGTCAAACGGAGTCAAACACAAAAAACAAACCATTCAAATGCTTCCATGTTAAGATTTCCCGGATTCATTTATGGTCAAGTACCAAACATGTGCATACAAATCCTAGGATAAAACAAATCATGATTGCATTTGTGTGAAAGCGACAAGACACCTCGAAGACGTGCTACATTGCTCGCCCCTCTTTGAGCAGCCCAGGTGGCCACGTCGCTCAAAACTCACATAACTATTCATTTTCCTATAAATACCCCTCAAATTCCCCCATTTGAGAACATTGCTCGCCCTTCTTTCTCCCTTAAAATTCTAGACTCGACTTCCTAAGTCACAATCCGATGCGTATTTACGACCTACCGATCGTAAATACAAGCCTTACACATTGTTTGGTACCGTCATCGTGCATTAAATCACTTGACCGACCATTTCGACCACTACACCATCATTAAACTTAATAAAAAAACTCTTTTTACTTACTAAAACGGTTTTAAACCGAGTCTTTTCTGACCAAACGACTTGATACACTTACGTCGGTTTCTCGCCATAAACCAAGCATGTAAATATGAGGGTGTAAAAATCCTTCTTTTATCATGTCTTTACTTGTTTCATGACTATAACATGCTAAATCATGCATAACATGATCCAAAACATGGGAAGAATGAGCTAAAACCGGACTTTTTGGTTGAAGCAGAGGCTACTTACGTAGCACACAGGCTCGTGCCTAAAGCAGCCCGCCCAGCCTTAAGTCCAATCCGTGTTTGGTCTCTTCTTTTGCTCTATTTTTCATTTTCATATTTGTAATCGGTTTTTACCATTTCAAGTATTTTCAAACCCATTTTATTTTCTTTTACAAGTTTTAACCATAAAACATTTTTCACCCTTGGTTCTTAATACCATGACGGTTTAATCCGTGTTTCGGTGATAATATTTGGTTAATTACATTTAAGAGGTATTTTAAAGCCTTTTATTTCATTTCTTTACATTTTGGAAGGTATTTTAAAGCCTTTCATCATTTCTTTACATTATTAAAATAAATGTATTAGTCACCAACACAAAGTCATACTTGGTTCTACATACCATGTCGGATTTTAACCCGAGTACGATGATGAGTATCGACTAATTATATTCAAATGAACTTAAAACAATTAGTTCATATTCATTTTTCAAAACTATTCATGTCAAGCTTATAAAGTCGAACCCGACATCGAATATCATCAAAACAATGATGATTATTCAAGTCTCATTCCTCAAATCAACACAAATACGACCTAAACGGTCCTTTCAAACCAAAACGGGTCCAAATACCCATTTTCAATACGTTTTATATACGTTTTTCAATGGTCAGAATGCGTCTTATACCGTTGACTGACCCGCGCCTAAACATGCCATTTCTTTTCCTATTTTCAAACCAGGGGAGACCCCATTACATCGCCAATAGGCTCGCGCCTCATCTGGCTGCCTGGTGCAGGGTCTGTTCCCTTTCCAGCATTAGTCTAGGACGATCCCGACTCCGGCTAACCGGGATATAGGACAGATCAGATGACTAACTTGCTCATTCAAAAATCGTATTTGCAAAACGTCTTACTAAGACAAATGGATCACGTTATGCACCATAAACCTAATTTGGTAAATGGATGTTTCATTTCCGTCCTGCATGCAAATCAACCATAAATCCAACCCGACATCTAATACTTGATACTTGGATTAAATCAACCGACTTATAATTCTCTCACATGTTAGGTTTAAATTATTGGATGCGCATTCATGCATTTAAACCGTTTTATCAACTTTTGCATTCAACCAACCAAGATCAATCAGTAGAGGCCGCTACCGCGGGCGGGATTGGGTATCTGATTAAAGGGCATCTCAATACGTACCTTCACCTCTTACTCAGAAACTTTGGATAGTGGACGACCTTATCCAGGGCGTACGAGAGTCATTCTAGAGATATGATGCTAAAAAAGGACGATTCCTTATCTTTAGTGCCTATGTCAAACACTGCTTTGTGCTTCATTTGACCGAGGTATAAAGTGGATTCGAACAGGTTCCAAGCATCCCACAAATTCTTGGTGGCGACTCTGAACATCTCTAATCGTTTCGAGACCCTTACCAAGATGAAAATGACCGATCTAAAACGATCCGGTCGAAAGCATTTTTTACGCCGCCGAGCGTGGCTTTCAAAAGACCATTTTATGTCCCACAGATCGTCTCGTCGGAGTGAGTTTTCTCATCACCGCGTTTCGAATCCCGACTGAGTCAAGCATACTGTTGAAGATACATATTTCTGTTCCGTCAAAGAGCTTTCATCACCTTCAAGCACGAGGCTAGAGCACCCTCCTTACACATTTTGTTTGGATTGGTATCCCTCTCGCAAATCGGGGTTTGATTGCTTGGTGTGTAACCCACCCTTTTAAGCCAAAACCCGTGTCAGATGCATAATATAATTAAATGTGAGTGCTTATGTGCTACTTGATCATAAGTCCTTCCGTGTCATTCTTCAAACTTTCAAAAAAACACCTTTTTGCGCCGGGTTTCAAACCTCGGTCTTTCGCCGACCGTTGCCATTTCAACAGGCCTTTCTAGGCCGTCGTAATGACGATTTTCAAACCCAGTTTTTTACAACCATTTCAACACGCCTTTCTAGGCCGTCGTAATGACGATTTTCAAACCCGCTTTTAATAACCATTTCAACACGCCTTTCTAGGCCGTCATAACGACGATTTTCAAACCCGATTTTTATAACGATTTAAACATGCCTTTCTAGGCCGTTGGAATGACGATTTTCAAACTCGGTTTTTACAACCATTTCAAATCATCTTTTTATGCCGTTATAATCGCCGCGTCTAGACACGGATTTTAACCCGTTTCGCGCCGACAATAGCACTTTCAAAACCCGAGAAAAGCACACACCCTTTTCTTGAGACACTTGCAAGATCCCGAGGACCATACACCGTCCTCGAGACCTTTTCAAACATTTCAAAACCCGATTTTCAAAACATACGATTTTGAATTTCAAAAACCGTCTTGTGAAACAGTACATTGTTTTCCGAGCCGACTCAAACTCAAAACCGTCTTTTGCAAACAAACTTAAGACAACCCTTTCAACTGACCGACTTGCGGAGATCCCTATCCTCGGAAGCCGTCCACAAAGCGACAAATGAATCTTTTTGAAAATTTCTTTTTTCGAAAATTTCAGTCCACCATTCCAATTCCGCCTCGTGTCTATCGAGTCGAAGCAAACATACTTATGGATCTTTACTTATGAGTCGTCTCACCACGAGACTCGTCCAATGGCATCACGCCGCTACGCTGGACGCGTGTCAAAGTTCGGTCAACACCGTCACGTTATAAATCGAGTCAGCACCGAGGTTCCACACACGGTCATCCTCGTCTTGTTGAGTCTGATCTTTGTCTCGTCCTTTACGTTGTCTGTGTTAAGTCTTTGAAGCGTGTCAGATTGAGTTGTAATGTGAGCCATTTTTCTGCCTCAGAACCATGGCCCCGTCTTCAGCTTCGTCCAACAACATTGATAACAACAGAGATGTCACAACTGCTCAGCTAGCCAGCCTACTCACTGCTCTTAAGGACACTCTAGATCGTGTCGAGACCCGTATCGACACCCTGGAAAACAAAGAGACTGGAGAATACAACACTCCGCCTTTGACTGAAACTGAGAAAAGGCTCAAGCTCCTGGAAGAACAACTCCTAGCCCGTGGTAACAATATCCATCTTGAGAACAACCGAAGGTTTGAACCTGTTGGGGACCAACTACCCGACAACTTTACCCTAACTGATGTGCCCAAATTCAAGGGAGTAGAGGACCCGCTCAATCATATTCGAGCCTTCAAAGACTACATGGCGAAGGGGTTAAACAAGAACTTTTCATCCGGATCTTTCCAGCATCCTTGGAACCGATCCCTCGCCAATGGTACTACTCCCTTGACCCGAAGAATCTCACTACCTGGGATGAGGTCGCATTTGAATTTGCTAAGCAATATGCCGACAATGTCGAAATCCAAGCCAATACCCGTACTCTTGTGGTCCTAACCCAGAATGACAAGGAGGGATTCACCGAATTCTTAACCCGTTGGAGGAGAGTAAGTACTCAGTTGGTCAGCAAGACGAGTGACTCAACCTTGGTAGAAAAATTTGTCAACAATCTCCGCCCGGTGTATGCCAATTTACCGAGATACCAAAATATCAAGACCTTCCAGGATCTGCAAATCCTTGGCACACGCATTGAAGACGACCTCCGAAAGGGTGCCCTAGCCAAAACCACCGGTAGAGGCTACCAAGGATCCACATCAACCGGATCTCGCCCTTATGGTCATACGAACAAGATTGATGAGGTCAACCTCCTTGAACCAACCGCCAAGAGAGCTGAGGGCCTCCAGAGAGTGTTCACTAATATAGGGTCAACTTATGCAAGCGCCCTAAAGAGGCTTATGGACCAAGGGAAACAACAACAAATCGGACCCACCCCGGATCCGTCTGATGCTAAGAAATCCCGCTTCTAGAACCCTAATGCCTACTGTCAGTACCACCAAGGGAAAGAGCATGACACAGAAACCTGCTTCAATCTCAAACACGTCATCCAAGACATGATCGAGAAAGGAGAATTGTCTTTGCCTCCACCAACTAAACCAAACAACAAAACAAACCCTTTGGGAATCCATGCTATCTCCGATGATGAGCCAACCTTGGACTGCTCACACCTCATCATGCCAATTGATGACGAGGTGAATGCCCTGGAGAAGGATTCCTCGGACGAGGTATTTTTGTTCAGTGCCGTAACTATGCTTGCCATGTTCCAACAAGTTGAGGAAGCTATAGCCAGTCTCTCCGAAAGGATCACCCGACTTGACGATGCCTATCGCCGACTGATTTTCAATTCTCCAACACCACGCCCGAGCACCCAAAATTACCCTCACTCGGATGGATTGCTCCCACGACCATTCTGGCATGCATCTCAGTATAACTACCCCCACAATTATCAACCTCACAAAAACTACCCTCAAAAAAACGTCCCTCACAAAAACTGCCCACCGAGGAATACCCCTCCAAGGTACCCTCGAGATCCCGAAATCAATGGCATCTGGAGAGATGATGTTGAAGACGTCTATATTATCCCAGGGAAAGTGAAACAGGCGGAAGAGATCGGTCACCTTACCCGATCCGGACGCCCCTATCAAAACTCGAACAATTCAACGTCGCTCCAACAACGAATGACCAAGTTGTCCCGGACGTAGACAATCAACCCAAGGCTCCCGAGAATTTGATCCTCAAACAACTGCAGAAAGTAAAAGCCAAAATCTCAATTTGGCAACTGATTGCCACATCCTTCGAGCATAGGCAAGCTCTACTACAAGCCTTGGGAAAATTGACAATGCCCTCTACCTCTATCCCGGAAGAAGTGGTGGCACACATGACAAGGGATGTCCCTGATTTGAGCAACCCGGTCATCTTCTCTGATGAAGATATCCCTCCCTTCAGAGCCAACCACAACCTGGCCCTGTACATCACCGTACAATACCTCAAAAGAATGTGCCTATGGTCCTTGTGGATGACGGATCCGCGGTGAATTCCCGTGAAAATGGCTAATAAACTGGGTATCAAAGAAGCTGATTTGGTCCCAACCAATCAAGGAGTACGCGCTTATGACGGCACTCATCGTAAGGTCGTAGGGCTTATCACTCTAACTGTCGCAACCGGACCACTAGAGAGGCAAACCAGTTTTCAGGTAGTCGACATTGACGCCTCCTTCAACATGCTAAGTCCACGCCGTCAAGGCAGTTACTTCAACTCTTCACAAAAAAATAAAGGTCCCCTTCAACGGGAAAACGATCACGATTCCTGCTTCCCCGATCAAAGCCGTCATGAAAAAGGAAATAGCCTCCCAAGCCATCGAGGAGGTTGACAATGAAATGTAGGGATTCCAAGCCGTGAATGCCATAAACGATGAATCAATAACCTTTGATTATGACCCGTTTTCCAACCTCACAGTCAACCGCATTCTGATGCGCCAGGGTTATTTCCCGGGTTTACCCCTCAATCCACTGAAGAGCACGTTACCTCCCTTGAAACAGGCTAAGGTCCCCAACATCCCCTTCGAACTGGGGTATGAACCTACCGATGAAGATATCCAGGAAATGAACCTCCTAGTTCGAAAGCGCAAGAAGCACGGAGTTATCCTTCGTCCATTTCATCTGACCCTCAATGTATACTTTGTCCCCGAGGGATAGTCCGAACTCTACCATGGCTTTCCGGAACCGAACTATGACTCTGTTACCAAAGTCAGGTACCCTGGTGTAGAAGTCTTCCAGGACTGCTACTTCATCCCCGACAACACTGAAGCTGCATCAACCGAGTCTAAGTCGTCCTCATGCCTCGACGGACAAGCTGTCACTCTCCTCTTTGGGGAGGATAACATCTAGCACCTCGACTATGAGGACATCATCAACATTGCTCTGAAGGATGACCAATTTGACCCAACCGCCTTGATCTCTGATACTAACCCGGAGAAAGCTACACAGGGCTGGAGGAAATCCGTCAAGTGGACCGATTGCCAAGGCCGCATTCTCAAGATCACAACTCGGGAAGGCCCAATGTTCAAAGGGGGAAGTGAATAAGAATCTGAGTCTAAGTCGGAGTCAGAGTCTATCATAGCTTCTAAAACGCCTGATGACCCCGTCAAGGTCTCCTTCCCGTTGTTTTATCACAAGTTTGTGGCTGATTCAGAGGCTGAGTCTACTAGGGTCATCCCCACTCCCATGGAAGATGACAACCTGGAGCCTATTCCAGGGGCCACCTCCTCTGCTGTGTCGCCTCTAACTGACCATGAGATGTTTGTCCTCTCCGAGCTTTTCGCTCGTGTCAACTTAATGAACGCTAGGTTTGCTTATGACTCGTCTCAATTTAACTGCAATGCAATTCTGAATGACTATGAAGAATTTGACTTGAGTGACTACCCACCTCACCTAGCCAAAGAACTTGACAAATAGGAAACCAGAACCCCCATCATTGAGGAGACCAAACCTATTAACGTAGGAACCAACAACACACCTCATGAACTTAGGATAGGGACAACCCTGGACCCCTCGGAAAGACAACAGTTCATTGACCTCCTCCACGAATTCAAGGACGTATTCGCCTGGTCCTATAGAGATATGTCTGGGATTGACAGGGAAATTGCAGAGCACATGATACCCATTAAGCCCAGAGCTAAACCCGTTAAGCAAAAGCTGCACCGAATGCGTCCTGAATGGGCCCTGAAAATCAAGGAAGAAGAAAGACGGAAGGATTCGGGTTTGTGTCGACTTCAGGGATCTGAACAAGACGAGTCCAAAGGACGACCTCCCTTTGCCATATGTTGACATTCTGGTGGACAATACCGCCGAGCATGCCCTCCTATCATTCATGGACGGGTATGCTGGGTACAACCAGATCAAAATGGCTAAGGAGGACATGCACAAGACTGCATTCACTATACAGTGGGGTATATATTGCTACATAGTCATGCCCTTCGGCCTCATCAACGCCGGAGCAACCTATCAAAGAACCGCTACCACTCTCCTACATGATATGATCCACAAGGAGGCAGAGGTATATGTTGATGACATGATTGTCAAATCAAGGGAACAGGACGACCACATCAGCGCCCTTCGTAAATTCTTCGCTCGTCTGCGGGAATATAACATGAGACTAAATCCTCAGAAGTGTGCATTCGGGGTCACCTCCGGAAAACTCTTGGGACATGTCGTCATCAAAAGAGGCATTGAGATTGATCCAACTAAAATCAAAGCCCTCCAACAAATGCCTCGGCCTAAGAACGAGAAGGAGATCCGGGGATTTCTCGGTCAGGTTCAATACATCAGCCGCTTCATTGCCAAGCTCACCATGATTTGTGAACCAGTCTTCAAGAAACTTTGCGCCTCCGATCACACCGATTGGGACGACAACTGTAAAAAGCCGTCGACAGGATAAAGGAAATCTTATCCAAGCCTCATGTCCTCATGCCACCTCAACCAGGGACTCCTTTATCCCTATACCTGACTGTCACCGACACAGCCACGAGAGCAATGCTAGCACAAACATTCGAGGGTGAAGAACGAGCCATCTACTACATCAGCAAAAAGTTCATTGAGTATGAGATGAAGTACACACAACTGGAAAAGACAGGCCTTGCTCTAGTATGGTCAACAAAGAAGCAGCGACACTACATGCTCAACTACACGGTCCACATCTACTCCAAGATGGACCCGATCAAATACATCTTCGAAAAACCCGTACTAAACGGATGGCTGTCTAGGTGGACACTCATGTAGTCCGAGTTTGATCTTAAGTTTGTATCCCTCAAGGATATCAAGGGAAGAGCAGTCGCCGATTTCCTAGCAGAGAATCCCGTCAACGAGGATCCAACGACCGACACATGGTCACTTCCTGACGAAGACATCCTTTGTGCTGACTCCGACGCATGGGACCTATACTTCGATGGTTCATCTAATCTGAGAGGCTTCGGGGTAGCAATCCTTCTAATATCACCAGAGGGAGAACATGTTCCGATCTCAGACAAACTAGACTTCGTCGTCACCAATAATGCCGCTGAATATGAAGCATGCCTCATCGGCCTACAAGCAGCCATAACACTTGGCATAAAGAGACTGAGGGTCCACGGCGATTCCTAGCTCATCATCAATCAGGTCTCCAGATCATGGAAAATCCGAAGTGACATCTTAGCTCTCTACTGAGCGAAAATCAATCAAGAGGCCGAGTTCTTCGACCAAGTCAACTTTTCCACTTGCCAAGAGAGGAAAATCAATTTGCTGATGCCCTAGTAAAACTTGTCGCGCTCGTCAATATACCTGACGACACGACATCGATGCCCCTATGTGTCGAGAGAAGGAGCGAGCCAGTTCACATCTGTGCCATCAACGACGACGAGGAAAGCCATGTCGAACCCTGGTACCAAGCCATCCTCAACTACAAAACCAAAAACGAATTCCCTCCCGACTCTAATCAAAGAGGACAAAGAGCCATCCGTTTAGTTGCGTCACAATTCGTGATGAACCAAGATCAACTATACAGAAGAACACCCCAAGGGATTCTCCTCCTTTGCATTGACCATCACAAAGCCAAAAAAGTCATGGGAGAGTTCTACAACGGAGAATGTGGCCCTCACATGAGCGAAATGATGCTTACTCGAAAGATCAGGCGGTTAGGTTACTACTAGACCACCATGGAAGCCGATTACCGTAACTATGTCAAACATTGCCACAATTGCCAAATCTTCGCCAACATACAACACATACCACCATCCCTTTTATATACCATGACATCACCCTAGCCTTTCTCAACCTGGGGCATCGACATCATCGGGAAAGTTAACCCAACAGGCACCAAGGGGTATTGCTTCGTCCTCGTCGCCATCGACTATTTCACTAAATGGGTGGAAGCATAGTCATACGCAGTCTTGACTGCCAAACAAGTGGCCAAGTTCATCCAAAACAACATCATATGCCGATATGGGGTACCCCATGAAATCATCAGCGATCAAGGCTCTCACTTCCGGGCTGAAACTCAGGCCTTGCTGGACAAATACAAGATCAAGCGACATCGATCATCCCCCTACCGTCCCAAAACCAACGGAACAGTGGAGGCAGCTAACAAAACTCTTGTCACCATTATCAAGAAAATGCAAGACAACTACCGCGATTGGCCGAGCAAACTCCCATTCGCACTCTGGGGATACCGAACGTCCATTTAAACACCGACAGGCGTGACATCCTTCTACCTAGCATACGGTATAGAGGCGGTTCAACCGGTAGAGTTAGAGGTCCCTTCTCTACGCATCCTACTAGAGAGTCAGGTCCTTCAGGCGGAATGAACCCGTCGAAGGTACGAGCAACTCACTTTTCTAGACGAGCGGCAGCTCAACGCCTTGCACAACGTCCAGTTATACCAACAACGTATACAACGGGCATTCAACAAGAAGATCAAACCCAGGGACATCCAGGAAGGCGACTTGATCCTCAATTAGGTCCAAGCACCACTACCCGTCGATCCGAGGGGAAAATTCAAACCCAACTGGGCCGGGCCATACCTGGTCAAGAAAATACTTTCGGGGGGCGCAGTGAGACTGAGTGACCTAGATGGGGAGGATTTTATAAACCCGACCAACCTGGAGCAACTCAAGAATTACTACCCTTGAACCATAGCAACAAACGACCTCAACCCTAGTTTTACAACTAGAAACCACCTCAACCCTTTTGAAGTCAAGTTCCTCAACGCGTTCTGATTTGAAATTGCATGTTTTATCGAGTCTAAGTTGCGGCACTTCGCCTGTTTCGAATGTCCTTTGATCTGTCAAAGGCAACATCCATTTGCACTAAAAAAAAACCCTGAACTACGAGCATGGTTTGATTTCACCTCTTCAGGTGGAAACGTAGGCAGTCCCTCTTATACATGAGGGATACAACCACAAAACCCAATCAAGTTTATAAAACATTTCGAACTACGAGCATGGTTTGATTTCACCTCTTCAGGTGAATACGTAGGCAGTCCTTTCTTACACGAGAAGGATACAACCATCCCCATAATCAAAAAAACATCACCCACATCAACTTTCAAAAAAAAAGAAAGGGAAAAACATTCCCTTTTCCCCAAAAATACAAAAAATGAGCCTTTCTCCCTTCCCACAAAAATTCCACTTTCCCAAGTGCAAATGTTTAGGACGATTCAAATCGAATTGCCTTTACAAAATGGATGGAAGAAACAAGCGTTTACAATTTCGACACGAGTAATCCTCTTATTTAATTAATAATGGGAGGGATTACAATTTCAACAACAAATAAAGCTCGACGAGTCTATAACTTGTCAAAGCTAAGGTGTCGACTAAAACACCTCACATAATAAAACTAGCACAAAACACACAAAACATAGCTAGTACAACATAATAAAAAAAATCACAACACTATTACAACATAATAATAAAGTGGGTAATGGAAATCTTTGCTCCTCCATCCTACCCTTGCCTTTTCCCTCGGGGTACATCTTCCCCTTGTTCTTCTTGTTGGCCCGCCTAGCACAGATTCCTCTTCAGAATGGATCCTCAACGGAAACCTTGAGGAACAAGTTCCTCAAGGTTAAAACAAAATTAAAATAGACAAACAAATACGAACTTAATCACAAAACACCATCGTCGGCAACGGCGCTATTTTGATGGTGAGCGTGTTGTTGTCTACTCAATCAAACACATTTATAATCTCAACCAACAACTAGATAGTGGTTAAGTCGAGGTCAATCCATGGGACGGTGTGCTTTAGATTCTAAGTCCATCTATCTCAATTTATGCTAGTGTCACAAATATTGGGGGTTGGAGTTGTGTTCTAGGCTACAACAAGGAAATGTAAACAAGACAAGTACATAGAAACAAGGGTGTAAACAAATGATTAATAATACTAGGGTGTCATGAGTTTTATAGGGGATTCATGGTTGTGATCATATAAACATGTTTACATTAGATGCAAGCAAATTATTGTTGTAGTGGAATCGAGTTAGTTTATGTCTTACAATTCCTAGAAAGATTTAGGTCCCGGAGCCAAGTCGTACAAGACTGTACAACACCTACAAGTCGATTTAGTTTCTTTCTATTCAACTTTATGCATGGACTTAGAAGACTCGAGTTAGTTTATATCTTACAAGTCTTGTTGAATGGATAAGAGATTTATGCATGCAAGGTTTTCAATCAAGCAATTTATCAAGCATTACATCTGCATAAGTTGAAACTACAACAAGCAAGCAATATTATGAAAGCATATTAGATTAAGTATGGATCTACCCCCATGTTATAGTTCCCCTAATTCCCCATTAACCCTGGCTAGAAGACTACTCACTCATAGACGTGGTAAGCATGTTAATAAGGGTGTCAATCATACTAACAAGGTTAAACATGGTGAATGAGTAAAGCAATAATTAATTAAGCAAAGGGTAGAAGAGATTTTACCAACTTAAGGATGATCCAAATAATAAGCAAATAATAATAGAAGAGAACTTTATTTATAGATGAAGAGTTGTCAATTCTCAAATAATAACCCAATAGTCTTCAATTACCTAATAAGAAATCTTGAATAATAATTGAGGAAAGATTAAAGTGTAATTTTGTGGAATGATTGAGAATAATCTATTCTAATCTAATCTAAGAATGCTTAATCTAAACTAAGGAATCTTAATCTCTTGATTATTACAAATGGAGAATATATAGTGGTACATCATTAGGTTAAGCAATGGTAGATTAGGAAATAATATGCTTAACTGTTGAATAGAGTCTTGCAAGCCCTAGGAGGAGCCCTACAACTCCATGATTGAGAAAATCTCCCTGTATGAGAATCTGGGAGACCTGGAGTGGGGTCGGACATCTTGGGTCTTAGGTCGGGCGACCTCATGCTCAGGTCGGGCGTCCCGATGCTCAGCTTCTCTAGACGTTATTTCCTCATTCGAACTCCTATTGGAGTGATTTAAAAGCCTAGACCACTTGGTTTGTCGACGCCGTTTTATCTAGAATATGTTCAAAGCCAAACAAGCAACTCTTGGTTTGGTTCTAAACAATTTCCTCTTGTAATGACTACCTTCCAATCCGTGGGGATCCTTCATGGGCCATGGGGATCCTTAGTCATTGCCCAATTACTTGTTTTATTGACTTAGGCCTTTAGTATTGGTCTCCTCTTTGGTGCTTGGTCATTATATGCTATCAATTTAGCTATGCTTCACTCCATCTAATCAAGTTAGTGCTCTTCTCCTACAAAGGACACCAAACCTCATAGAATATGCATAGAAGGAGGCTAAAGACAAGAAACAACCGTAATACATACTAAAAAGCATAGGAATTAGGCTAGTTAGGGGATTAAATATACGTAAATAGGAGTCACATCAGGTTGTCATTGTTAGGTGTTAGAACTCTAAAGACGAAGCTGTGAAAAAATCTTTGGTTCGTAGTAAGGTCAGAGGCTTTGATGACATAGGCATCAATGGCTTTGGGGTCCATATTTTTTGTGACTTGAAGTGGGGTTATATTGTCAACAGTTTCCCAGTCATTTTTAGAAAAATGAGAAAGACCTTGGGATGGAATCTTAAGTTCATCAGCTAGTTGGGCAGAGGTATGGACAAAATAAAGGTTGGCCATTTATAAATTTTAAAGATAGACATTTCTAAGCAAGATTTACTTCAACAGTGGCATAGAACTGAACTAACTCGGACACATACACGGGCATGTCCATAAGCAACAGTTCCTTCCACTGTTGAACCTCAATGGCTTTCTTAAAAAAGGAAAAAGCAGGGGATGAGTTATACCTTTTCTCACGAAAGCGGCGTCCACTGTTAAAGACGCATTTGAGAATGACAATGCAATGATCTATAGTTTCCTTTGGCAGGTCTGAGAGACGAGTTGATTGTAGACCCGAGTTTTATAAGTCTCTTTGAAGGGGGGTGCGATGGAGGGAAGATAAATGGTATCATTAGTGGGTTTCTCTTCCTCGTCATCAACACTCGCCATTTTCCCTTTCTTTTTCTCAGCAGCCTTGAATCTTCTCCTTTTCTTTGAGACAACATTCTAAATAGGAATATCATCATCATCATCATCATCATCATCACTTGCTTCCTTGTTAAGTGGCTGATAAGTTTCAATCATAGAGGCTAGAATTTCACTCGTATGTACAGCGGAAGAGAGCGATTTTACCAATTTTTCAGAAGATCATTGTTTGGAAGGAAGGGTGAGACTGTTCCCTCCTCTGTGGCTCTGTTCAGATTAATTTCTTTGTCTTAATCATCCGGATTTTTATCCAAATTACGTTCTTTATCAGACCCGGTTTCCGATTCACTTTCTTTGTTTAGATCCGATTCTCCTTTTTCGGGTTCCACATTCTCAGTCCGGTTCTTTCTTCTTCTTCAATATCGACATTTTCCCAATCTTTGATTGCCTCCTCCATTAAACTGATTTTCTTTGGCATGACTCTACCACGGCCCCTTCCCTTATCACGACCTCTTCCTCTTCCTCTAAGAGCAGGTGATTTGGGTGTTTATATAACCTTGGGTTTCCTTGGTGGAGAGGGTTTTGGTGGTGTGACAGTGGTAGCGATTTTGGCTGCTATCTTTTTGGGGTTGTAAGAGTTAACTGCCATTTGGATATTCTTCTTAAGTTTGGTGGTGCTTTGCTTTGGTGCCATAATTATGAGTGGTTTTGGGTTGGAGATTTGGTGATTTTTCTGTGGCGGTTTACGAAAGAAGAGAGGTGTGGAGTTAGTTTATTTGGTGAATAATGACAGAGGTGGTTAGGTCAGGGGTTTATGAGTTATGACAATGGTTTATGGGAAAGGGAAAGAGTGAATGGACGGTTGGGGAGTTTATTTAAGGGGGGTGGAGTGTTTTATGCAAATTTTTATGGAGAAGTGGGAGGTGATTAGACAATACAAGAAAATATCAAGTACAATTTTCTCTTATTTTGCATGTTATACGAAAAATTTGCATGTAAGATAAACACAGTGAGTGATCGATACTTTATTTTAATTTCTCTAGTCAATCATTGAGAGTAGTGGGAATAGCAAGATTTATGCCAAATCGAGTAAACCAATTTCCAACCGAAGTCTTACGAATTGTTCCCTTTCTAACGGTTTTGTAAAAATATCCGCAATTTGATTTTCCGTCCAACAAAAGTTAACACAAATATTCCCTTTTTTGACTTGATCACGTAAAAATTGATGGCTTATATCGATATGCTTAGTGCGTGAATGTTGTACTGGGTTTCTCGAGATGTTAATTGCACTCGTATTATCACAAAAAATAGGAGTAGTTTCAAAGATGATACCATAATCGTGCAATTGTTGTCGAACCCAAAGAATTTGTGCACAACAACGTGCCGCACTAACATACTCACTTTCCGACGTAGATAAGGTAACGGTGTTTTGCTTCTTCGAAGCCCATGAGATGAGACATGGTCCTAAGAAGGTAGCAATGTCCGACGTGCTCTTCATATCCAATGAGCTACCGGCAAAGTCCGCATCTGAAAAACCTACAAGTTCAAGTTCATAGTGAGATGGATACCAAAGGCCTAGGTTTTGCGTTCCAACCAAATACTTAAGCATCCTTTTGACGGCTTTGAAATGAGATTCCTTAGGATTTGATTGGAAGCAGGCACACAAACATATACTATACTGTATATCGGGTCGACTAGCGGTTAGATAAAGTAAGGAACCGATCATACCTCGATACACGATTTCACTAACACTCTTACCATTTTCCTCTTTGTCAAGAACGACTTTGGAGACCATTGGTATAGCAATGGGATTAACATTGCTTAATACAAACTTACCTAACATTTCTTTCAAATACTTTTGTTGATGAATCATAGTTCCTTCATTACTTTGCTTGATTTGAAGACCAAGGAAAAATCCAAGTTCTCCCATAATGCTCATATCAAACTCGGAAGTCATTAGATCCGAAAAGTATTTATAAACAGTTTCATTTGTTGCACCGAAAATAATGTCATCAACATAGACTTGAACAAGCAACAGTTCCTTGAACTGTGCCTTTATAAACAATGTTTTATTAACTTAACCATGTAAAAAACCATTTTCCAATAGAAACTTTAAAAGCCTATCATACCAGGCTCATGGAGCCTGTTTCAAGCGGTAAAGTGCTTCATCAAATTTGAAAACGTGGTTGAAGAACTCATTGTTAACAAAGCCCGGAGGTTGTTCGACAAAAACTTCTTCATCAAGATAACCATTTAGGAAAGCGGTTTTTCCATCCATTTGAAAAACTTTTATGCCCTGAAAAGACGCAAAAAGCTACATGCATTCGTATGGCTTCAAGCCTAGCTACCGGTGAAAAGGTTTCATCGTAATCAATTCCTTCTTGTTGATTAAACCCTTTCACTACTAGTCTAGCTTTATTTCTTACGATTTTTCCACAATCATTAAGCTTGTTGTGGAAGACCGATCTCGTACCAATGACAGTACGATGAGATGGTCTAGGGACAAGATGTCATACCTCATTCCTTTTAAATTGCTCTAGCTCCTCATTCATAGCTGTAACCCAGTATTCATTAGTGAGGGCTACTGTGGCATTGGTTGGTTTTAATTGAGAGAGGAAGGCATCGAAGGCACAGGAATTCTGGAGTGATGAACTGGTTTTCATTCTAGAGGTTAGGTTTGATAGAGGATGAGAGCTTTGGTATTTCCATTTTTTAGGAATATAAGTGGATTGGAGGTGCTATTTGGTTCTGGTGTCACAGTAGTTGTTACTGTTGCATCAGGGTTATTTGGGGGGGGGGGGGGGGTGATTATTGTTTGTTTTCTACTTGAGTGGGTTGTTCTTCTGTATCTAAGTTCTCCCTGGATGAGATAGAATGTCCTTGAGTTGGGGAACGATTAGTGATGCGGTCGTTTCTACACCAAAAATAAATACCTAAGTACAACTAACTAATAGCTAGTAGTAAGTAGGGTCGATCTCCACAGGGAGGCTAAGTTGCTATTTATCTGTCTAATTCGGTCTGTCAGGGTGTCACAGAAATGGGGGTTTTGTATTGATTGTGAACTAACTAAACTACTGCAGCTAAAGGCAAGAGAAGAGGGATAAAGGAAATTAAAATAAGAGAAAGGAAGTATGCTAGGAGTCGGTCTACCGTGGCAGCTATACTATCGGTAATACTCAGGCGATTAGACTATTGATAAGAAGAGCTATGGTCGTCACCTTTCGGTCCTTAAACCGCCCTAGAGCGTAAACAGCTTAACTTTCGCCCTCACTGCAATACTCTATTGTAATTAAGCAAGCCTTCCCTTCCAATCTTTCGATCCAGGTCGGGGTTAGCTAGATTTATGGTCTCCTGCATGCATTCATTAAACCGGATAACAATTATATTGCCTAATACAATTCTTACCGCAAGACTAACCTATATAAGTCAATTAAAACATTGCTACCACGGCTTCCCTAATCCTAACATACTACGGGGAATTAGCTAGACATGATTAAAGGGAAAGCAAGAAATAAAGGAAGAACAATAAACATAAATAATAATTAAAGAAGAAAAGAAAGGGAAAGAATTAATACTGAATTATTGATCCGGAGATGAATAACAAAAGTAACAGTGTAAAAGTAACAGAGGAAAAGTAACGTGATAACCGGATGATTACAAATGACATCCTAACTCCTATTTATAAGAAAATAGGAGTATAATTAAACCTAATGACGGAATTAGAGCAAAAAGCCCAACCCATCAGCGAAATCCACTCGATCGAGTAAATAAACCACTCGATCGAGCAAACTCAGCCAGAAAACAGCTCGATCGACCAAGTAAAGTGCTCGATCGAGTAAGTGCATATAAGGAACTGGTCGATCGACTACAAATTCTACTCGATCGACTATTTATTCAACCTAAAACCACTCGATTGAGTGGTAAACTACTCGATCAGGTGGATCTTGACTTCAGCAGCTTATAATTCTCGTTAATTTGACCTTGACTTGTCCTTTTAGCGCCCGAAACACCTTCACGCATCCCAGGACAGCAATATTTCCCGCTCCAAATTATCTCTTCCTCCAAATGCATGCTAAACGGACGGTAAATAGCTTGATTTCACTACTTTCGGATCCATACCTGCAAATAAGACATAATAACCCAAAGTAGCATATTCGGGGCATTTCGTAGCATAAAACTACGATAAAAGCATAGAAATACGTGCATAAAATAGGCTAAAAAGACTATATAAACTGCACGTATCAAATCTCCCCAAACCAAACCTTTACTCGTCCCCGAGTAAACTAAAATGCAACTAAAGGAACGGAAAAGATAACTCAGAGCTAGCTACAAATGCCCACTTAAGCCAATTTAATGCAGACAAACTAACACCTATAGCTAAACAGTCAAATGCAAACGAGTTATAAGATGTTTATAATAAAGCTGAACCGTCGACCTTGCAAGACCTTTAACAATGGACTCTCACGGGTCACTCTTCTCTCATGAATCAAAGGATGAACAGATATATATAAGAGAGAAAGAAAAATAGTCGCTCACCTAAACTACGACCCACATAAACATGCATGCAACTAATATGATAGACAATTCTAACTACCGAACATACATTCCAACCAAACAAGGTCCTGTCACAGCCGAGGGCTTACAAAAATATGGTAAAGTGAGGCAATGGGTAAGAAAAGGCAAAACATTTTATGGAAATGTGGAGGTATAGGCGGCCAAGCTAGTACCTAACCAAAACCATATATCAACATCCGATTCCAACTCAATTATAGAATAAGCACAATGCCCTTCAATTGGCATAAAACTCACCAAACCGAACCAAACATACTCCTCATATGAAATAAGATAGAACATAGGAGCAGAAACCGTCTCATCAAACATTTTTTTTTTTCGATTTTTTTTTCTTTCTATTTTTTTCGGTTTCTTTTTCTTTTCTTCGAATTTTTTCCTTTTTCGAATTCCCTTTTTTTTTTCAACTTCTTTTTTTTCCTTTCATCCTCCTTTTCTCCATAAATTACCAACTCCAAAATCAATATGATATGAACCAAAATTTGATACAATAGACAAAATACCGCAGAACAATCTAAACTAGCTTGACAAGGCAGGCTAAATTTGGATGTAGCTAAGGGTCAATTGGCAAATTTGGCTAATGTGGAGTTAAATGGGTAAAAATGAAAGAAAGGGAAATTGTAAGCACCTCCCTGCATGTGACACCAACCACTAACCCGAATGTATGACAGCGAAAAGCAATTGAATTTCATATACGTGGAAATTGATGAACATGTTATGCAAGGAGTATACTACTCACAATCCTACATGAAACTGGTCAAAAATGACACCAGTTTATAAGGCTCTAAATCTTAGAAATTATAAGTAGGTTGCCAAAATTTCAGGTCAAGTCTATATGTTCAGCTAAATTTAACATTAACTCGTAGATATGCAAAAGACAAAGCTAAAAGATAACAGTTAAATGCAAGGCTTAAGCAAAAAGGCAGTTGCAGTGCAATTTCATCATTGAAATCTACCGTTCCGACTCAACCTATATGCTAAATTAAACGTGAATTTTTTTTTTTGATTTCTGATTTTTTATTGAATTTTTTTGAATTTTAACGAAAATAAACAACAGTGCAAACATAAATTAAATGTGATAACTGAAATGCAATAAAAACAATATGCAGACACAGATATGGATGCATAACCTCCCCAAACCAAACTGTACAATGTCCCCATTGTACTAAAACATGGAAAGGAAATGCAAACTGAAGGAGAAAGAGAGTAAATACGGAAAAACTCACAAAATGCGCGAATAAAGGGAACCTCCCCAAACCGACCATGAAATGGGAGGTTGCTAAGGCCCGGAAAACCGTCTCAGGAAGCTAATCCGAGTCAACAATACTCGGTCAAGAGGAATAGTGTCTGATCGAGTAGAATGGGCGCTCAAAACTGCTCGATCGAATGGAATTTAGGTCGATCGAGTGGTTTCTCATCCTGCAGGTGGTCGATCGAGTACAATTGCCACTCGATCGAGTGAATTCATCAGCAAAAGTGCTTGATCGAGTAGAAAAACTAATCGATCGAGTGGTCCTCGGTGTAATTCCTACAAAACGCAATAAAAACAGCCCGCAAACTAACAAAAACAAGCTTAACTGAGACCGTCTATGGTATAAGAACCATTTATTACGACTGAAATTGGATAAAAAGTAAAATAAAATCACCGGGTTGCCTCCCGGGTAGCGCTAGCTTCAGTCAGGTCCCAACTCGACCTTCTTTTCTTCGAGCTCTATAATCAGCTACAATCAAAACAGCTCAAAGCGCGCAGCATTAGATCGTACATCTGCGCATGTGCTACAAAGAAGCATAAGTAGCACCAAAGTGGAATAATAGAGAAATAGGAAATGAAGGTATGTAAACATTTAAGTCTAACAAATTTCCTATGGGCGCTCTTAAATTTATCCACAAAATAGAGGAGCGCGGGAGCAATCGTCAATAAGGTAGGGATTCGTTTTAGATTAACAAAATTGAGACGAGAAGGATGGTGAATAATTGCTAATTTATTCGTCCATATGGGAGGGGGTATATCATTATAAGAATTAGCATGAGTCAAACAAGTTAGCATATTTTGAATAATAACAATAATAAAATTATCGCTAATTACCTCAGGTAGATTGCTCTCGATGGAATCATTGACAAAAGAATGCAATACCTCATCCGTGCTAGGAGCAAATACCGACTCAGCTGTCCTTTCGTCGCCCTCAGTAGAATTCGTCCCGTAAATCTCAGCCTCAAGTGCATCTAACTCGGCTTTGAATAAGGGGGATTCACCGTAACCGTTATCATCGTCAAACTCGTCATCTAAATCGAACCCATATGACGAATTAAAGCTCCCAATGGCCAACTCAGTCGATCGAGCAGAATAATCACTCAATCGACCACTTTCCTCCCGCATCTCACTCGATCGAGTAACAAAATCACTCGATCGAGAAATATCCTCCTGCATGTCACTCGATCGAGAAGAGATATTACTCGATCGAGGACTTTCTTCCTGTACAGCGCTGATATCCTCGCATAAACTCTGGAAATACGATAGAAATTCGTCATCCGAAATATAGAAATCATTTTCAGCATTGGGCAACGCGGGTTCTTCATGGAAAAAACCGCTCTTGGTCATGTACACCTCTTCTGGTTGCCGATCATCCAACCCAGCTGTTAACCGAGCAATTTCAGACTACAGCTCAGTGACTTGAGCACCCATATATCTATCATATTCTAGAATTAAGGATTTCAGCTCCGCGATTTCTTTTTTCTGTATATCACGAGGATCTTGTTGCGGTGGCCATTGATGGGGTGGATGTGGCGGCACAACTACAGCTGCATTGTGCTCAGCAGCACCACATCTCCAAGATTTCTTCCTTTCCCAACTAGCAGGTTTCTCAGCTTGGGCTTCAAACTGAGCAATTACTCGGGAGACAGATGTCATCTTGGCAAGAGGGATCGAAGGTACTCAAACCTTCCCTTCGATAATCTCCCTCAGTAGCCTGTTTAATACACCTGTAGGCCTATCAAAACAGCACTAACGAAAAAGATAAGACGGCCTCAAGGTACTTAGTCTTTCCTTGAGGCGAAAGGACAAACAAAATAAAACAGATAAAAAGCGTCGCCTCCCCGGCAACGGCGCCAAAATTTGATGCGGTCGTTTCTACACCAAAAATAAATACCTAAGTACAACTAACTAATAGCTAGTAGTAAGTAGGGTCGATCTCCACAGGGAGGCTAAGTTGCTATTTATCTGTCTAATTCGGTCTGTCAGGGTGTCACAGAAATGGGGGTTTTGTATTGATTGTGAACTAACTAAACTACTGCAGCTAAAGGCAAGAGAAGAGGGATAAAGGAAATTAAAATAAGAGAAAGGAAGTATGCTAGGAGTCGGTCTACCGTGGCATCTATACTATCGGTAATACTAAGGCGATTAGACTATTGATAAGAAGAGCTATGGTCGTCACCTTTCGGTCCTTAAACCGCCCTAGAGCGTAAACAGCTTAACTTTCGCCCTCACTGCAATACCCTATTGTAATTAAGCAAGCCTTCCCTTCCAATCTTTCGATCCGGGTCGGGGTTAACTAGATTTATGGTCTCCTACATGCATTCATTCAACCGGATAACAATTATATTGCCTAATACAATTCTTACCACAAGACTAACCTATATAAGTCAATTAAAACATTGCTACCACGGCTTCCCTAATCCTAACATACTACGGGGAATTAGCTAGACATGATTAAAGGGAAAGCAAGAAATAAAGGAAGAACAATAAACATAAATAATAATTAAAGAAGAAAAGAAAGGGAAAGAATTAATACTGAATTATTGATCCGGAGATGAAGAACAAAAGTAACAGTGTAAAAGTAACAGAGGAAAAGTAACGTGATAACCGAATGATTACAAATGACATCCTAACTCCTATTTATAAGAAAATAGGAGTATAATTAAACCTAATGACGGAATTAGAGCAAAAAGGCCAACCCATCAGCGAAATCCACTCGATCGAGTAAATAAACCACTCGATCGAGCAAACTCAGCCAGAAAACAGCTCGATCGACCAAGTAAAGTGCTCGATCGAGTAAGTGCATATAAGGAACTGGTCGATCGACTACAAATTCTACTCGATCGACTGTTTATTCAACCTAAAACCACTCGATCGAGTGGTAAACTACTCGATCAGGTGGATCTTGACTTCAGCAGCTTATAGTTCTCGTTAATTTGACCTTGACTTGTCCTTTTAGCGCCCGAAACACCTTCACGCATCCCAGGACAGCAATATTTCCCGCTCCAAATTATCTCTTCCTCCAAATGCATGCTAAACGGACGGTAAATAGCTTGATTTCACTACTTTCGGATCCATACCTGCAAATAAGACATAATAACCCAAAGTAGCATATTCGGGGCATTTCGTAGCATAAAACTACGATAAAAGCATAGAAATACGTGCATAAAATAAGCTAAAAAGACTATATAAAATGCACGTATCAATTAGTTCCCCCGAGTTTTGGCCAGCATCCTCTTGCAACATCGCATCCTCATGCAACAGTGGCTCCAACTATTGCTCAGCCTCTTCCACCACTTGATCCATATCATGTCGGATGATTCCAATTTCAAAGTCATCATCGTATTCGTCATCCTATTCATCTACCTGTGAAACAAAGAGACTGGATTCATCAAATATTACATGTACACTTTCTTCCATTTTCATAGTTCTCTTGTTATGTACTTTATAAGCTTTACTATGATCGGAATATCCAACAAAAACACTTTCGTCACTACGAGCGTCAAATTTGTCAAGGTTGTCTTTGCCATTGTTGTGAACAAAGCATTTACTACCAAAGAATTTTAGATGAGAGATGTTAGGTTTTCTACCTCGTACTAATTCATAAGGGGTTTTATCAGGAATTTTCTAATCATGACACGATTATAGATATAACAAGATGTGCTAACGGCTTCGGCCCAAAAGTTCCTTGGTACTTTAGAACTAATAAGCATAGTCCTAGCCATATTTTCAAGAGTTCGATTCATTCGCTCCACTACCCCATTTTGTTGAGGGGTCCTAGCGGCTGAAAAATTATGGCTAACACCATACTCATTGCAATAAGCTTCAAATGATGAGTTCTCAAATTTTGTCCCATGGTCGGATCTCAAGGAGATAAGTTTGTAACTAAATTTTTTTTGGATCTTTTGACACAAATTTAGAACTCATCGAAAACTTGATCCTTAGAACTTAAGAAGAGAAGCCAAAAATATCTTGTAAAATCGTCCACAATGACACAAATGTAGCGACTACCACCCTTGCTAACTATACGCATGGGTCCACATAGATCTATATGAATGAGCTCAAGTGGTAGAGAGGTGCTAACAATGTTTTTGGATTTAAAGGAGCATTTGACTTGTTTACCTTTATCACAATCTTCACATAAAGATTTTAATTCGAGTTTAATGTTAGGAATGCCATCAACTAGATTAAGCTTCTTGAGGGTATTAAGTGTTTTAGCATTTACATGACCAAGACGTTTATGCCAAAGCCAAGGATCATTCTTTTGAACATTCATGCATGACAAGGTTTGACTCGACAAGGAGTGTAAGTTAGTCAAGTTAATATCTTTGACACGTCTACCTTCAAGAATGAGTTCTCTAGATTTTCCATTAACTATTCTACATTTGCTAGCATGAAATTCGACGATATTACCACGATCACATAGTTGTGAGATGCTTAAGAGATTGTGTTTCAAACCTTTGACAAGCAACACTTTGTCGACACATAGTGACTTTGACTTACCAACTTTTCCAATAGCAATAATTTCACCTCGTTTGTTGTCACCAAAAGTCACCATGCCACCATTGTAGGCTTCTAGCGAGAGGAATTGGTTTTCATCTCCCGTCATATGATGAGAGCATCCACTATCCATGTACCAATTGCTGCTGCCCCTCACTACTACCTATAAGAGATTGAACAGTTAGTTTAGGAACCCAAACAAGCTTGGGTTACTTCTTGACAACAACCTTCTTGACGTCTTTCTTGACACATTCCTTTTTGACCCAAACTTGTTTAGCTATTTTAGTATTCTTTTCTAGATCAAGGACTCTCTATTGACACCCGTTAAACTCATGTACAGTGTTACCACAGTAGTTGCAAATGACATATTCAGGAAGGCCAGCGTACTTTCTTCTTCGAAAATCAGTTTTGCTTGGATCCTGGTTTCGAATGCAACATTGCGTGTTACTGTTGCGCTTGAAACCAAGTCTAGCATTCTTTTCAAGCTTTTCGTACTCTTGTGATTGTTTTAACAGAAATTCCAAGACTCTCTAACTACCTTCCCATTTCAGATAGAATGTCTTAGCATTATCTAGCTCTTTCGTCAATGTTTCGATTTTAGAAAGGTAGTCGAGGTTTATTCTTCCAATTTTATCAAAAGCTTGTTTAGCATGACTTACCTCGTCACTTAGCAATAAGCCAATTTGTTCAAGTTGCTTATTATCAAGTTTGCAAGTGGTATTTTTTACAAACAAGGAATCACGTTCTTTAGTCAAGATGGACACACGTTTGGCAAGAATTTCAATTTCTTTAATGAAATCAGATGCCACAGTAGAGGTATTTGTGGCATGAGACTGTTCGACCCTTTTTGCTAGAAACAGATTTTGTTTTCTGAGGGTTTTAATTTCCTTTTCAAGACTCATGGATGAACACGGTTGGTCACCTTCACTTAGACTCTCTTTTAGACTTATGTTTTCCTCAGCAATATTCTCAATTTCGTATTGCATAGCTTCAAGTTTATTGCTTTGGATATGACACTTATCAATGAATTTATCTAAGAAAAGACACACTTTCTCTTTAGAAAAGAATCGAACCTTCTCTTTGAGTGAATTTACCTCATTGTCTGAGTCAGAATCTGAGTTATTTGAATGGGCCATAACACACATGACACTTTCTTTCTTGGAAGACTTCGAAGCATTCTTCGAGGAACTAGATGAAATGCACAACTTGGCATCTAATTCTTCCTCAAGGACATCATCCTCTTCATAATCAGACATGCCCCAAATAGTTGTCATTACTTTGCTCTTGTAATCTCATTTTGCAAAGTTGCGTTTTTCCTTAGATTTTATGTCATTCCATTTTGGGGTATTCTTTGATTTGATGATCCTTGTCACCACATTTGAAGCACCCAACATTGGAACTTGACTTTCTCTTAGGAAAACGGCGTTTATTAGTATTTGTTCTAAACCTTTAATGGTTTCGACCATTTATCATGCCTACAATGTTTTTAGTGAACATTCCAAACTCGTCATCTCCATCCTCCTCATCACTTGAGAGAGCATTGAGAGCAAGCCCTTTTCCTTTAGAGCTTTCACCACAATGCTTCATGAGAGCTATCTCATGAGCCATGAGTGATCCCATTAGTTCACTAAGGTCTAGCTTAGATAGGTCTTTTGCTTCGTCAATTGTCGTAACCTTCGGTTGCCATTTTTCAGTGAGGCTACGAAGGACTTTACGAACTAGGTCCTCGGGCTCAAAGACCCTACCTAGATTCTTGAGTTCGTTGATAATACTATAAACGAGAAGATATACTATTGATGGACTCATCTCTTGTCATGTTAAATATTTCGTATTGTTGCATAAGAAGATCGACACGATACTTTTTGACTTGTGACGTTCCCTCATATGCCAAGCATAGGGTGTCCCAAATCTCTTTAGTCGACATGCATCCCGAAATCCGATTAATCTCTTGTTCACCAATGCCATATTGAAGAATAGACATGGCTTTAGAGTTCTTTTCAACTTTCCTATAATCGGTCTCGACATATTTTTCCTCACTTTTTGGGGTAAAGTGCCATCGGCATTAGTGATCGTGATAGCGAGTGGGCCATTTTTAATGATCAACCAATATTCATAGTCGCCACCCTTAACATAGTGTTCCATGTGATGTTTCCACCAGGCATAGTTCTCTCCCTTGAACATGGGATACTTAGTGTATTTTGAATCGTCCATAACTATAGGATCAACTCTTTGGATTTAACCAATATCAAGAGCACGAGGCTCTGATACCAATTGAAGAGTTAAGAACGATTAACACCTATTAGGGGGGTGAATTAGGTGTGCTTCTAAAAATTTTTTCAATTACTTGGTTAAGAGTTAACATAAGTAAGAACTAATGAGTATACTTGAGAGATTTAATGAAGGTAAGTTCACAAGGGATACATCAGGTATATGCAACAGTATAGAGGACTGTTGCACAGTACTGACAATGAGATTTGTAAGAAATAATTACAACGATAAATGAACGTAAAAGTAAATGAACAAACAAGACAATGTTTAAAAAGTTGGTTCAACTCCTACTCCGGGGCCTACGTCCAACCGTTATTTTATTGCTTGTCTAGAAATTTACTAAAACATAACTATACCGTTACAATGAAAATAACTACTCCAACCAAACTCGGTTGCGACTCAAACTTAAAGCAACTCCGCTTTAAGAGTATAGTTCTATCTCTTGGTTTACAAAGTCTAGAATCTCATTGTTCAATCAAATGAACTTTGAAGATTACTGATAAGACCTAAACACGAGATCACCGAACACGCTTTGAATGCCACAGTACCACGAACTGATTCAAGGAGAGTTTTGCTTATTAAAAACCGAGTGAAGACTTTAATAAAAATAGAAACTTTTAACTTGAAAAATACTTTAAGAATTGAAGCTTTTAATGCTAATGATTTGCAAAGTATTTTTATCAACAAATGCTTTCAAAAGTCTTAAGAATAAATGATGAAATGATGGTTCTATTTATAGAGGAAGGAAGTGTCCATAGGAAGGATCCAATGGTACTTCACTCCACTATTATAATAGTTCTTGCAAGATATTTACATTTATAATTAACTAAGTAGTACACTCAGTTTCCAATGCTCAATAAGAATTTACATTTCTGGTCGTGTTCCCTCGTGGGGTTTAGTTTTCAGTACTTGTCGTTAGGAGCACCTAGACTAAAACATAATTTATAACTTCACCAACAACTCTACAATTAGTAAAGAGACAAGTAAAGGTCGGATCCCAAGGGACGAGAATTGAGATGAGATTTCTATTGCAACTAGCGGTGTCTAAGGGTGTCACAATTGGGGTTTGAAGTAGAAGATCACTAAACTAAATAGCAACGAAAGTAAACAAGCAAGATAAATTAAAAGGGATGTAAACAATTGATAAAAGGCACTAGGGTGTCATGGCGTCATAGGGGATTCATGGGAATTGATCATACAAACATATTCTCAAGTTATAAGCAAGCAATTATTGTTGTGATGGATCGAGTTGGTTTATATCTTACAATCCTAGGAAAGTTTAGGTCCCGGAGCCGAATCGATTAGATTGTACAACACCTACAAGTTGACTTAATCTTCCCTACTAAACAATATGCATGGTCTAATGAGACTCGAGTTGGTTTATATCTTACAAGTCTCATTGAAAAGATAGGTGATGGTAGTAAATGCAAGGATTCATAGGCTTAGCATTTCATCAAACATAACATGTGCATAAGTTGAGATCACAACAAGCAAGCAAATAAACTATGAAAGCATATTAATTTAAGCATGAATCATTCCCCATGTTGGTTTTCCCTAATTACCCATCAACCCTAGCTAAGAAACTACTCACTCATTATCATGTTGAACATGCTAGCAAGGTTGTCAATCATACCAACAAAGTGAAACATGATGAATAAATGAAAAGTGATTAACAATAATTAAAAAGAGATTAAGAGAATTATACCTACTAATGATTCCAATAATAAAGCAAAGAATAAAACAAGTACTTGATGCTTGATTGGAAGGTTGTCAATCTCGCAATAATAACCCAAATAATCTTCAACTACCCAAAATAAAGGATGAACAAGAGAGAGATTAAGGAAATAAAACTTGTATTAAAACTTGATTAAATGTTGATTACAAGATTAAAGAGAGATTTGATTGATATTAACTACTCTAAAGATTGCTAAGAAGAACATGCTCTTCTAATTAGACTAATGGGGTATTTATAGTGGGGGTTAGGTGCATGAATTAGGGTTAACTAAGGGCTTAAATGACGATTAAGTCCCTTGTTGAGGAATCGCCGGTCTCTTAGGGAGTCTCTGGTCTCTAAGGGGACTCCGGTCTCTAGAAAAAGATGTGCATCCTTCCTTGAAGCTTGTAGAAGACGAAATGGGACTGTCTGGTAATCCGGGCGTCTTTAGCATGGGACTGGCGGATTTGGCAGCTTCTGGACGGGCGTCCATAAGGGAAAGACGGGCGTCTTTGGGTGGTTTTGCCCGGGCGTCCAGCTGAGGAAGACGCTCGGATTGTGGGGTGAAGACGGGCGTCTTCTAGGCAATCCGCACGGATTGTCAGGCAGTCTCGTTCCTTCTTCTTTTCTTCCTTTTTCTTCATAAAATCCTTGAGGATTTCCTCGGGGATGCAAGGATCTTTTCTCATCATTGCCCATCTACTATAGTATGTACAAAGGCCTTCTAATCTTGTCTCTCCTTGATGGTTGGTCATTGAATTCAATCAATTTAGCCTCATTTTGCCATGAAAATGCAAGGTTTGCATTCCTTTCCTACCAAGGACACAAAACCTCAAAGAATATGCAAAACAAAGAACTAAAGACAATAAATGACCCAAATATGCACTAAAAAGCATGGGAACAAGGCTAATTCGGGGACTAAATATGCTCTAATTATGGTCACATCAAATATCCCTAAACCAAACCTTTGCTCGTCCCGAGTAAAGAGGTGATAAAGACTAGGACCATTATTTAAACTAACCTAATAACATAGCCGATATGAGACAATTAGCGGGTCTCACTCCGCCCCTTCAACTCACAACAAGACAACCATGAGGTAGGATACCTTCTTGCAAGGCAAGGTGGGTCTTGCCAAAATGGTGACACATCCAAACATTAAGCACACAAAACAAGTAATGGATGCATCTACAAAAGAATAGCCACTTTCCTCATCTAAGTGGCGGAAATTATCTACAAGGGTAGCAATTCAAGGGTACACATTCCTTCATAGATACAATTTCTTCAAACTACTAAGCCTAGAAGGATACAAATAAATCACCTCCAAGTTGTGTCAAGCTAGGGTACCTTTGTCCTCAATCGTTAAATGCTTTTGTCAAGAGTAGACTCCCTATGGCGTTAGAAACACTGGAGGATCGCGGAATTCCCCCTCTTGCCTAGACAAGAAGAAGGGTCGTCCCCTCTCTACCATGCACAAAAATGGATACGATGGATAAAGGGATCGATAGTATTTGAGTTTCATTTGGGAGTTTGCTTTTGTTATTGTTTTTCCTCCCAATTTCTTGTGGCATTTGACATTTGAGAACACTTTCTTGCCATTTCTTTTTGATTTTTGGCATTTCAACACTTGACAACTTTCAACTTTTCTTTGCATTTCTTTTGAACATTTTCAAAGTCACCCCATATGTAGTGAGGGTGCCTTATATTTGAAGCTTTAGGAGTTCTATTTTTGCTCCTCTTTTCATTTGATGCAATTTTTGCAAACTTTCTTTCACTTTTCATTTCATTGAACTCAAATTGATTTCTTTTTGTGCCCATTCCCTTTGATGACAAAAATGTGGTAGAACATGGATGATGGATGCATGGTTTCAAGGGTCACCTTGAAATAAACGGTAGCCAAGGAGTTATCATACCACAAGGTACTCTTGACTAGGCCTTAATCCATGGGTCAAAGGATACTAGTATGACACATCCTAGGGTGTTTTACAAGTATTCTAACAAGCAAAGTCTTAAGAAGAAAAAGCATCTACTAGGGCCTATATACACTTGTCAAACTTCTAACATGCAACTACATGCCATGATGCAACTAACATATAAACATCCTAATGCAAATGATTCTACCAACTAATATGACATATAAACTAAATGCAAGTCCTAAGTTCACATTGTTATACCGCATCAATCAAAATAAAGTCACATAGTCATTAATATAAAGAGGAAAAAGGAGATTGGAAAGATCATACCATGCGGTCTTCATGATCCTCATGTCTCGGATATGGCGTAGTCAATCAATGTGAACAAGGATAAAACAAACACAATATATACAACAATATATACATGACTACACTACAAAGGAAATGAACTTGTTTTTGGATTTTCAAATTTTTCAAATTTTTGTGGTTTTCGAAATTTTTTGATTTTTTTTTTTTATTTTTGAATAAAAGCTAAGTTAGAATTCCCCATCCCCACACTAATATGGGCATTGTCCTCAATGGCCAAAATGATGGGAAATTATGCAAACATGATGCATGATTTCTACACTAAATGCAAGCTATACTAATCTACACTACATGATGCATGGGTTTTTGTTTATGACGGAGAGCGTAATTTAGATTACCTCCCATTGCGTATGCATGTACTTCACCAAACCGAGATAGACATTATTTATAATGTCCTAAAGTTGGGGTAGTTCATGCACACAATATGCAATGCATGAAACTAAATTTGTCATTTTGGATTTTCAAAAGTGGGAACAATGAAATAAGAACACCTCAATAGGGCCGAGGTGTTAGTCCTCTATGTTGCTAAGACTCTCCAACCATAGACAAAGTCAAATAATGTACAAGTTAACAAAATATAAACTTCTTTCATGAAAATTGAAATTAAAGAGAGGAGATGAGGAAACTTCACTTAAGCTTGAGATGGGTGCCTCACGCCCGCTCCATCTAGCTATGAAGAGATCCTCTAGAGATCGCCGTCATCTCCCTCTAGATCACTATACCATATTTCCTTGGATGCATCACTTGTATTCGGGTCCATAAACTCGTCCTCTTCACTTCCAAGCTCCACCGTGTCCTCTCCGCAAGAATTGTTGTTCCCTTCCTCTTGTCGCCCGTTTGCCCCTTCATTTGCCCTCTCCGAATTGGGGAAGATTAAATCCATTTGTGCCCAAGAGGGAAATGCTCCCTCGTCACTATTCTTTCCCCTTTGAATCATATCGTGGTATTGAGCATAGAGTGCATAATAATTGTTCACGGTAGCTTCATATTGTCGGAAGTGCAAATATTGTAGAATTCCCGTTACAAAGTCATCACGAGGAAGGATAAAGGGGTTGGGATGGTTGTACGGTTGGTAAGGAAATGGGTAGGGAGGCACTTTGATTTTCTCATCTTGCGGTTGTTGCTCTTGTTGTTGTTGTTGTTGGGGATTTGGAGGTGGTGGTGCTTGCTTTGCTTGGGTTGGGTTTGGAGGGATGAGGTAGGATGGGATTGGTGATAAAGGTCCTCTTCTTGGTGAGATTCTTGGTAGGCCGGTCATTGGTAGGTAGATTGGATCACTTCCTTTCGTTATCCACTTGATCTTTTTATCAACCCCCTCAAGGGTTATCCAATGATGATGAATAAGAAGAAGGTCTTCATTTATTCTTGTATTTCCGGAAAGAGGAGCATACTCATTATTCTCATTGAATTTTGGATTTAAATGCCTTGCAATCTTCGTAATGAGCCCTCCATTAACAATGTGTCTCATCCCATCATCATCACCGTTCCTAAACTTTGCCCATTTTTCGAGTAGCACAAGAGGCGCATTGAAGCGGTACCCACCCCTTCCTTGGATATTTAGGTAAGACTCCATGAACACAAGGTAAAGTTCGTTCACTATTGCCGGATCTCGGCGAGCAAGTAGAGTACCGGAAAGGAACCGGTAAGTAAGTCTCAAAATAGGATTTTGAATGTGGAAAGCTAGACACTCCTTGATGTACATGAAATCTCGGCCGGTCGGCCCTCCATAGGGGTGCAACACTATATCTCTTCGGTTTTGATGTCCGGGTAGGCGAGACATCGAGACCAAGCACATTAGCAAATTCCACTAGAGTCATCATTCTTGAAACACTTTCCAACCTAAATTCTATGCATATTGTTCTATTCAAGGTTGTAATCTTCAAGAAGCTCAAAAATTCAAGCACAAGAGATCGGTAAGTTTGCTCGTGCACGTGGAAAAGGGTAGAGAGACCAAACAACTCAAAAAGAGCTTCAATTTGGTGATAAATACCAAGTTTCCTCAAAGTATCATGACATAAAAACTTAGTAGGGAGAATGTTCTTACGAAGAAGCCGGTGGAAAACGAGTCTTTGCACATCATTAACGAATTCAACATTTGAGAAATCATCAAGTCTTGTAAGATCCACAATTTCTTCATGCTCCCTTCTTAATGTGTTGATATGGGAGGTAGAAGAGCTTTCTCTTACCCTTGGTCTTCTCCTATCCCTAAAGGAAGATCCCTTTGGTGGCATTCTTTGATTGTTGAGCTGGAATTTTTGATTTGTTAAAGTATAAAGATGCTCCTTGTGGATTGAATGTTGCCTATGGAACCCTAGAAAATTGGGGATTTTTTATTTTGTGGGGTAAAAGAGTGATTAGGATATGCTTTGGAGTCATAAGGAGGTGGGTTTTTATAATACAAGTGGAAGGAAGGGTGATGTGTCACAAACTGTGTGGTGGGGTGTAATAAAATTAGGAAAATCGGGGTTCATTTACCGCAGGAAGACGAGCGGATTCGAGCATAAGATGCTCGGTTTCCAGCTTTTCGGGATGAGCGGATTTGAGGGAAGACGCCCGGATTCTGCCACAGTTGATTCTCCAAAAATATGACGCCGCCAAGACGGGCGTCTCGAGCCCAAGACGCTCGGATTTTCTGAAAGGAGACGAGCGTCTTTTCCCAAAGACGGGCAGATTCTGAGACAGTAACCTTTCTTGAAATGCACTGGCAAAAAGACGGGCGTCTTTTTGCAAAGACGGACGGATTCCGCAGGTCGAGCGTCTTCTCTGCCAGGACGCTCGGATTCTTCGACAGTCCCAAAATTTCAATTTCACAGCCTAAAAGGACGGACGGATTCTGCCAAAAACGCCCGGATTCCAGGGAAGACGCTCGGGTTCCTTGCTGCGGATTTTTCTTTGTTTTCCTTGACTTCGACAAATGCTTCCCCACACTTGAAGATGAAGGAAATGTAGATTCATATACATAAAACATACTCTTATATGTCTAAATAATTTGTCATAAAATTAAAACGGATCTTATGCATGCAAACAATATAATAAAAATAGAGGAGAAATCATGTCCTTACATAGAAGATTTCGGCTATTAGGGCACAAGAGAGATCACCTTTCTCTTCTTGTTCTTGAGCTTTTCCAATGGAAGAACAAAGATCTAAGTGTAAGATCTCTCCCTATGTATTATACCCAAGGCTCCTCTTAATATAATTAATATTACAAATACTAGTTATAATATTAATCAAAGGTAGAAAATTGAACCAAAACTTTTATAAAACACTTATTTGTTTCGGTTTTTAAGAGAGAAGAAGAGAGGATTTTATCTCACTAGAAATCTCTATATTTGATGATGGAATGGAATGAATAATAATCTACAACATTTTGTATATTATTGGGTAAAATTATAAGAAAAACAATGATGAAATTTGCTTCCCCAAAACCGTGTAAGAGGAGCTTTAGGGTGAGCCAATGCATGGAGAAATTGTTCTTCACAAGGAACAATAGGCTTGCATGGCTAGGTTTCCTTTTAATCATTGTGTTTTCTACTAATTACAAGCAACATATAATTAGTACAAACCCTTCTAATTTTCGGCCCATTCTATAATATGGATTCCATATTATTTTTGTCAATTGTCTATATGTTACATGTCACATGTCACATATATTTGTTATGTATTTTTAACATATTAAAAATCAACGTATTAATAAAAATACGTCACATACAAAAATTGACTTAGTAATTTCATATTTACTTGTGCCAAAATTTTACCAATTTATAAATCACAACTGATTGTATTTATAACAATTCATTCAATTTAATTGTTACATTAAACAATTATTTCATCCGAGTAATGATACAATTCAATTACTCAGACCGTATCTTATTTAATCACATTTCAACATGATACGTAAATTTTACTTCCAAAATCGTCCGTCAATTTTCAAGTAATTTAATTAACTCGCAACATTATACGATTAATTAAATAATCAATTAAGAGTATTGCCCTTTAGGTATGACCTAGGGGTCAATCGATCACCACCGTCACACGACAGTAATGTCAAACTCTAGTCAGCCAATCATTACCGATATATGTTGACCAGTTGACAGTAACAATATTACTTCCCAATTGTATTCATTTTAATGAGACTTAAACATGTGATCATCATGATCAACAGTCGTGATCGCATTATTGTCGGAGGACACATATTCCAACAGAAGATTGGTTCCTTCCTTCAGTCAAAATTCGTTAGAGACCCTCCCTCACTTACTCTCATGGAAAGAGTTTATGTTTATAATTAAAGGAATGCAATGAAATTATTAATACAAGTTAGAGGGTTAGTATATTTACAAGTGGTGGTTTAGGGAGGACTCCACCAAACTCTCCCTTTGATGGTTCTTTCAAAGATGAGAAAGCCCGAGGTTGGTGACCTCGACCTCTCCAATAAACGCTCCCTCATAGTATGGCTTCAACCTTTGACCATTGACCTTGAACTTGCTTCCATCTTCCGCCTTGATTTCAAAATCCCCATATTTTCCAACTTCGGTTATCACATAGGGACCCATCCATCTAGAGTTCAATTTTCCCGGAAAGAGTCGGTAACGGGAATTCAATAGAAGGACTTTATCCCCTTTGTGCAAGGCTTTTTGTTTAATCCTCTTGTCATGGAGAAATTTTGTCCTTTCCTTGTAGATCTTCGCTTTCTCATATGATTGTAGTCGGAATTCCTCCAACTCTTGAATTTGAATCATCCTCTTTTGACCACTCAATTTGAGATCAAGGTTAAGTACTCGGATTGCCCAAAAAGCTTTGTACTCCAATTCCATTGGCAAGTGGCATGCTTTTCCATAGACAAGCTTGTAAAGGGAGGCTCCTATGGGAGTCTTATAGGCCGTCCTATAAGACCAAAGAACGTCATCAAGCTTTGTGCTCCAATCTTTTCGGGTCTTATTCACAACTTTCTCTCTATTCGAAACTTCAACTTGACCGCTCGTTTGAGGATGATATCCCAAGCCGGTTCTATAATTAACACCATATTTGGTCAAAAGATATGCGAGTTTCTTTTCATGAAAATGCATTCCTCCATCACTTATGATTGTTCTAGGAACTCCAAATCGTGGGAAGATTATTTTCTTGAAGAGCTTGGTGACCGTTTTTGCATCATCATTTGGAGTGGCAATTGCCTCCACCCATTTTGAGACGTAGTCTACGGCCACAAGGATATAATTATTCCCATTCACAAATGGACCTTGGTAGTCGATCGCCCAAACATCGAAGATCTCCACCTCTAGAATGCCCCTTTGTGGCATTTCGTTCCTGTAATACTACGGATTTTCTTAAGTGACTACTCGGCCGAGTAGAGCCTACTCGGCCGAGTAGTGTTGTTGGTATAGATTATTTCGGTTCTACCGAGGAATACTCGGCCGAGTATAGTGGATACTCGATCGAGTAGAGGATACTCAGCCGAGTATACACTTACTCGACCGAGTATCCGGTCTGGCGAAGTATTATTTCGACGGTTTGATTAGGGAATGTTTAGGGTATTTTATATCCCGCGTCAGTTTCTAAAAGAGCATTTTCAAACTTCATCATTTCTATGATCACCCTAATATCTCCCTAAGCATTTCCTAATCATTCCATAGCATTGTTGTGTGTGTAATCGTCGGAGTTCTTGCGTATAATCCCTCATTCTACTGTTGGTAAGTTCTATCTTTATGTTGTTTGTATTCTTTGGGGTTACTGTATACCTATATGGAGTTGGGAATATGGGGGATTGTGCATTGTGTAATTGTGTTATATGATTATTGTATAGGAGAAGACTTCGTAGAAGAGCCTTTCTGATTGTCCGTGTTGCGTGCTACTGTTGATTGCTAAGGTAGGGTTTCCCTACTCAGTTTACTGCTCTTTGTAAGACATGCTTGTTGTGATTATTGGTATCTATTGATCATCGGAGTATGGAGATTGTTGTGACGATGTTGGTGTGAGGGTATTGAGACGGCTGTGATGTCGTGTGATTGTGATTGTGGTGGAGTCACTTGCGGGAGTGGCTTCACACCCTAGTTCGCCCTCCGTGGAACCCGCCATGGGAGGGGATGTGCACATTAAGGGACTGGGATTGTTGTCGCTCAATGAGGAGCTAGAGTAGGTGGGATCGGCTGCGGTCACCTGGCGGCGAGGATTACCTGCGATGGGTAATCTGGCAGGGCTACACACTTTGGTGTGTAGTCGGTTACAGTGTGATAATAGAGATCGGAATTGGAAGATGATCAGTTGATTACTTGTTGGTCTATTTTATAGTGTTTGAGTAATACTGACCCCGTTGTTGTTTGTGGAATCTGCGGTGATCCATTCGGGGATGGTGAGCAGGCTTGACAGGTATTGCTAGTGTGAGCTTGGGGACAGCCATGGGAGTATTGTCATCACCAGTCATATCATCACCGTCTGAGTCTTAGCTGATTTCTTTTATTGTCAGACATTGGAGTTGTATTTTGGTTAAATCATTATTTGGATTTGAGATGTTGTAAACTTTATATCTTGCAGTACTTTAATAAAAGTGCTCAGTTCAGACGCTTTTGATATGTACTAACCTCGGGCAACCGAGATGGTAACACACTTTCATGGTAGGGTGGTCCTGGTAAGGCACCTTGGTATGAGGGGGTGTTACAAAGTGGTATCAGAGCCGAAGATTCCGGCACCTAAAAAAATGAATTTAATGAACCTAGGGAGTCTAAATAAAATGAACCCGGGGAGAGTTGTTTAGAGCTACCGCAAAGACTCGGGAGACGTCCCGGAGTCGCAAATTGGCCCTCACTAACTCGAACCGGTAACATGGGGAAGTGTGATGAGAGTTAGGTTTTGTATGTACATGTATCTGAAGATGCATGTTGGTAATAGTTGAAATTTGTAAGTGTGGTGATGGGAGAAATGGTGGATGTGACGGGTTTGTGAATGTTTGTCATGTTGGATTTAGCATATGCATGAATTGTATGCTGATACGATTATAACGTGGCATTAAAGTTTTTGATATTTGAATTGTATGCTGTATGATTATAACGTGGCATTAAAGTTCTCGATACGATGTGTTTGCTGGGGAATAGTGAGCATGATAGAAAACCTTATACTGTATACCCGTCTATAGTGAGACTCGGCCGAGCAGGGCAGGTACTCGACCGAGTATGGAGTACTCGGCCGAGTAACCAAGCACTCGACCGAGTGTTGTTTGATTGTAAGCAGCAATCGCTACTGTATGTGACAACTCGACCGAGTAAATAAGTATACTCGAACGAGTAGTGTCTACTCGACCGAGTGTTGTTTCTGGATTTTTGACGTTAGCTTCTGGAGTCGATACTCGACCGAGTATCTGGGGGGATACTCGATCGAGTAGTCTTTACTCGACCGAGTATGGTAGTATACTCGGCCGAGTGTTCCTTTGGCGGAAGGTTGTTACGTTTTGAGCCGTAGGCTTTTGTGCTTACATTTCCTTGTTTCTTATCAGCTCAAAATGCCGCCCATAAGAACTCCCGCGCAGATCCAAGCTTCTGAGATGACTCTTGATGAGGTTGCTCGCATGATTGAGCAACAAGAGGCTCTCCTTGAAGCTCTCAAGAATGTGGGAAAGGGGAACGAGAAGTCGATGGATGCTACTCAGCTCAGCATCATCATTGCTCGCTTCAACCCTCCCACATATGATGGGGTAAGTGAACCAAAGCTACTCGAAAAGTGGCACCGTGAGATTGAAGCTCTCATGGAAATGGTTAAGTTTCCCGAAGACATGATCGTTGAGCAGGTAGTATATTACCCGAGAGGTGAAGCTGCAGATTGGTGGCAAAACGTCAAGGAAGATGCTAGAGCTTTTTGCCAGGCGGAAGGAGCTATTCCATGGTCTGGGTTGAAGAGTGCTATGAGAGAGCAGTTTATGCCGGAGCATATCTGACACAAGATGAGATCCGACTTTGATTCCTTCACCATGACTGAGGAGATGACGGTCACTGACTACTATCATCGGTTCTTGGAGCTATCTCGTTATGTTGAGGACATGCAGCTAGGAGAGAGAGGTTTGGCTCTCCGTTTTGAGAGGGGTTTATCTGCTAAGATCGTGAGTCGTATGCCAGTGGGGTTGCTACGACCTCAAGGAAGTGTATCTCGAGAGCGGGTCAAGCCGAGAGAATGGTAGATCTCTCAAGAGAGATCGATGAGAGGACCGTCGCTTCTTGAAAAGAGGAAGGCCGATGGTGGAAACAACAGTCAGTCGGCCAACAAGAAAGGGAACTTCAGCCATGCTAGGGCTTTTTCTGGGGGAGCTGGTTTTTCGGGAGGATCTCGTGGCTGGAGAAAGAATGGAGGTCGGAGTGTGAGTGACAACTCTAACCTTACATGCTTCAACTGTGGTGGGATAGGCCACAAAAGACGGGAATTCACGAGCTACAAGCCCGACACTGGTTCAGGAGCTCGGTCAGGGAATTTTTCTCAAGGGCCGACTCAGAGTTTTGCTAGTAACTGACCGGGAGGTTCATGGGGCAACAGAGGTGGACAAGGCAACTAGGGCGGTTACAACCGCTGACACGTCTGTCGCGTACCTGTCAAAAATAACCAACTGGCTCTAACTAATATAGCTAGGGAAGTCGGGTCGAATCCACAGAGAGGTAGGAATTTGTCGGCTGACCTTAAGTTCGTCCAAGGTAACCAAATTGGGGGTTTATAAATTGTGATTTCTAAACTAAGAGGATGAGGAAAAGAGAAATAAACGGAAGGAGTTTAACAGATAAAGGAGAATAGCTAAGACAAACGGTTCACCATAATCATATGGTCGAGTAATCTAGGTCCCAGGGCAATGCAGTACGGTCTAAGGGGTAGCGAACGTCACCTTTCGGTCCTTAATTCACCCTAAGGTGTAAACAGTTTAACTTTCGCCCTCACCGCAATACTCTATTGTTCGCTACTAGTCTGCCTCTTCCAACCTTTCGGTCCAGGTCAAGGTCCACTAAGAATAAGGGTCTAATTGCGTCGACTCAATTAGGCAATTACAATTATTTGTAGCATTTTAACAACAAAGACGGTACCAGTATTAACCTAGTAAATCGACTACTCTCCCTTCATATTATGGATCCCCTATAGTCTTAGCATAGGGAAATTAGCTACTCATAATCGTCGGATTATCAATTACAATAACCAAATAATTAAAACTAAGCATGATGGAAAAACTATTAAGAAACCGATTGAACAATTATAAAACAAAGAGAAGAAGGATTTAAAAGCAGTAAATAAGATTAAGAAATAAACTAGATTGATAATACCGAATCCGAGTAGCAAAGTGTAGAGAGTAGAATCCAAGGAATAGTCACAAAAAGTGGCGTCGAAAAATGAACGAAGTGAAGAGAGATCCCTTACGTAATTACTCCTCTCCAGTCTTATACTAAAATTCACTCTCAAACCTAATCTATGGACTGATTACAAAAGCCCATAAATAATTAGGCGGAAATTAACTAAAACACACGACACCACTCGATCGAGCAAGAATAATCTACTCGATCGAGCAATATCATCACCGAACCACTCGATCGAGCAGATGTGACCCACTCGATCGAGCACCACTAGCATAAACTCCTCGATCGACCCCTCAACCAGCTCGATCGATCAATCTTGAGTGTAATAAGCATTCGATCGAGCAGTTAACCACTCGATCGAGCTACATAGGCACGTTAGACCTTGAGTTGCTTCCCCTACTCGGCTCATGCGTCTTCCAAGTGTTAGATTTCCAAGCTCCAGCTCCTTATTTCCATGAATGCATGCAATTGGGACAGTTAAGGCTCGATTTAGCTTCTCTTCAGTCAATTCCTGCAAATTACAATAAACGGACCAAAGTAGAATATTCGGGGGTATTTGTAGCCAGATACTACATAAAAAGCACAGAAATGCGTGTAAAAATGAGGTGAAAAACTTATATAAAAGACACGCATCAAATCTCCCCAAACCAAACCTTTGCTTGTCCCCAAGCAAATATGAATGCAACTAAAGGATGAACAATGGAACGGGACCAACGCATCAGCTACAAAGCACCCACTAGAACCAATTTAATGCGACAACATGACAAAATGGCAGTGAAAAGTGCAAACGAGTTAAATTAATGTTTCAAACTTACTGAACCGTCGACCTTGCAAGACTCAAAAGATATCGGACTCTCACGGGTCGCTTATCACTCAAAATCAGGCATAAGGTGAGTATATATGTGAAAGATAGGAAGAAGTAAGACACTCACCTAACTCGACCTATAAGAACATGCATGCAGTTAACATGAATAAAGTCTCTACAACCGTACATATGCATTCCAACCATACTAATGACCAAGTCATGTGCCGAGGGCTTACATTTGGGTAAGTGAGGTAGTGGGTAAGAGGGGGCTAAAATGAATTTGGATATGTGGGGTTAGTAGCCAGGCTAGCAACATCAGATCCAAATAGTAACTGCATCCCAACTTCGCACTCATGACAGCGAGATAAAACGGTGCAAAATTATGCACTAAACTCACAAAACACCAAAAACCATCAACTCCCCATAAGATATGAATAGGACATGGGAGTGAAAATCATTAACCAGTTTCTTTTCCCAAAAATAATCTTTCTTTTCTTTTTCTTTGTTTTTTTTTCTTTTTTTCTCTTTTTTTTTCATTTCTCGTTCTCTTTTTTTTTTCTTTCTTTTTGTTTTCTTTTCAACAATTCGACAATTTCCTTCTTTCTTTCTTTCCCTTCAACTCTTCCACCATCTTCTGAAATCAGATGAAATAACCATATCGCAGTATACATTCCAAGAACTACTCATTACTAGCTCAGCTAGGGTAGGAAGTATTATAGAAAGTAGTTGATAGGATAAAAAGGGCAATTTGGCTATGTGAGGCTCATGGGTAGAATGAAATAAAGGGGACTGCCTCTCCTAACACGTGTCACCATCCACAAACCGAATGCATACAGGTATTAAGAAGACTAGACTCATGCTTATGCAAATTGATGTTACATGTCTTAGAGAGAGTACTACTCACATCCTAAATGAAACCGGTCATGAGTGTCACCAGTTTATAAAGCTCTAGCCTCAGAATGTAATGTAGCTTGCCGACATAGTGAATCCAGTCTATTCGTTCAGGTAAGGAAGGAACAAAAACTCGTAGATTATGCACATAATCACGCCAACTAGGTGTCAAGAATATGCAGGGCTCAAATAAGGATTCAATGTAGCGTCAATGTTCAAACGTTCCGACTCAAATTAAACATGAAATTTTGAAAATTTTTTGGATTTTATGAAACAAACAACGATGCATGCGAAAATAAAAAATATGGAAGCAGAAATGCAATGAAACATGCAGACACAGATATGGATGCATACCTTCCCAAACCAAACCGTACAATGTCCTCATTGTACTAAAAGTAGGGAAAGAAATGCAAACTGAAAGGAAAAGGAGAGGCGGAGTCGGGAAACTTACAAAACGTCTTAAGGAGGGACCTCCCCAGACCGACCATGAACATGGGAGGTCAAAGAAAGTCAAGCGGTGGCTCCATAGACGTAAAACAGCAGCTGGAGATCATAACTACTCGATCGAGCGCCTGGAACAGCTCAATCGAGTGAACCGGTGTATTGGGAGAGCTCGATCGAGTGAACAATCACTCGATCGAGTAAGCCCGGGTTTGGATCTGGTCGATCGAGGAACATATCGCTCGATCGAGTAACAGCTGCATCAGAAAGTGCTCGATCGAACACAAAATCATTCGATCGAGTACTTTACCCTGCAAAGGACGCATAAGAGCAAGGAAAGTACAAAAGAGGTTCATAAAACAGCGTCTAAAGTTCAACGTAAAGCTAAAGAAAAACAAATAGTTCAACAAGAGTACAAATAAAACAGTCCGGGCTGCCTCCCGGAGAGCGCTGGTTTAAGAGGTCCCGCACGACCTTTCTGGCATCAGTTAACTGGCGCGTCGAGCTCGTCGAAGCGCAAGACTTCAACGCGGTTGTCCGCTTCACTCGCCTCGTGGTAATGCTTCACATATTGGCCGTTCACCTTGAATCTATGACCCTCGGAATCTTCAAGTTCTACAGATCCAAATTTGGTAACAGCTGTCACCGTATATGGACCACTCCATCTGGACTTCAGCTTGCCAGGAAATAGTCTCAGCCGGGCATTAAACAACAGCACCTTCTGCCCGACATGAAACTCCCGAGGTAGGATTCTCTTGTCATGCCATCTCTTCGTCTTTTCCTTGTAAATGCGGGAGCTGTCATAGGCATTAAGCCTAAACTCCTCTAATTCATCTAGCTGCAAAAGACGATTCTGACCACACAATTTAGGATCATAATTAAGCTCACGAATTGCCCACCAGGCCTTACATTCCAGCTCAACAGGTAAGTGACACGATTTCCCATAAACTAACCTATAAGGTGATGCACCAATTGGTGTCTTAAAGGCAGTTCTATAAGCCCATAATGTGTCATCTAGCTTAAGACTCCAGTCTTTCCGTGATTTAGAAACTACCTTAGACAAGATCTCTTTCAGCTCACGATTAGAGACCTCTACCTGACCACTAGTTTGGGGATGATACCCCAAACCACGCCGGTGTTGGACACCAACTCTAGATAGTATGGAAGTGAGTTTCTTTTCCTTAAAATGCACCCCCCCATCACTAATGACGACCCTAGGGACACCAAAACGGGGGAATATGATCTTTTTAAACATCTTTATCACGATCTTACCATCGCAATGAGGTGAAGCAATTGCCTCAACCCATTTTGACACATAGTCTACAGCTACTAACATGTACCTGTTACCTTTACTGGACGGGAACGGTCCTTGGAAATCAATGCCCCAGACATCGAAAACCTCAACCTCTAGGATGCCGTTTTGTGGCATCTCATGTCTCTTCGAAATGTTCCCTGATCGTTGGCAAGCATCACAAGCTGAAACAAAAGACTTAGCGTCAACAAACAAAAAAGGGCCAGTAAAAACCGGATGAAGTACCTTAGCCACGGTGCGCGATGGACCGTGGTGACCACCATATGAAGAGGAGTGACAGCCTTCCAGGACTATTTTGGTCTCCCACTGCGGAATACACTGTCTGTAGAGACCGTCTGCACATTCCTTAAACAAGTAAGCGTCATCCCAGAAGTACTGCTTAGCGTTATATAGAAACCGCTTCTTTTCGATGAGAAAGGTCGGGCGCAGCCGCCACCGACAACGGTTAGCTATATCTGCATACCAAGGTTCTTGGTTAACAATAGACGACACAACAGCAAATAAAGTATCGTCAGGAAAAGAATCATCAATGGGTAGAGGATCTTCCCCTTCTTGTCGAATCAACCGCGACAAGTGATCAGCTACAACGTTCTCAGCTCCTTTCTTATCCTTAATCTGCAAGTCAAACTCCTGAAGAAGGAGTATCCATCTCAGTAGTCGTGGTTTAGCCTCCTTCTTAGCAAGGAGATGCCTCAAAGCTGCATGGTTAGTAAAAACAGTGACTTCTGACCCAACTAAGTAAGTACGAAACTTCTCTAAGGCATAAACTACGCCTAACGGACTCCTTCTCGGTGGTAGTGTACTTCACTTGAGCCTCATCTAGAGTTCGGCTCGCATAGTAAATAGCATTCAAGGCTTTGTCTTTCCTCTGGCCATGCACCGCTCCTAGTGCATAGTCACTCGCATCACACATGATCTCAAACGGCAAGTCCCAATTGGGAGGCTGTATGATCGGCGCGGAGACTAAGGCCTGCTTTAACCTGTTAAAAGCAGAAAGACAAGCGTCAGTAAACACAAAAGGGGCATCCTTAAGCAGCAATTGTGTGAGTGGTTTAGCAATTTTGGAGAAATCCTTGATAAACCGGCGGTAAAAACCGGCGTGACCAAGGAAGCTCCTCACCCCCTTAACATTAACAGGAGGTGGTAATTGCTGAATCACTTCCACCTTTGCTTTGTCAACTTCTATTCCCCTATCGAAACCAAGTGCCCTAAGACAACTCCCTCGTTGACCATAAAGTGGCACTTCTCCCGATTCAAAGACAAGATTAACCTCAATACTACTGCAACAGCTTTTTCAAGGTTAGACAGACAATCGGAAAAATCACTTCCATAAACACTAAAGTCATACATAAAAACTTCCATGATAGACTCAATATACTCTGAAAATATCCCCATCATACACCTTTGGAAGGTGGCAGGGGCGTTGCACAAACCAAAAGGCATTCTGCGATACGCAAAAACGCCCTTAGGACAGGTAAATGTAGTCTTGGCCTCGATCGTGCGGGTGGATAGGGATCTGAAAGAACCCCGAATACCCGTCTAAATAGCAGAAAAATTTATGAGAAGCTAACCTTTCTACCATTTGATCAATAAAAGGAAGGGGAAAGTGATCTTTCTTAGTGGCGGCATTTAGTCTGTCTCGTAGTCTATGCACATCCGCCAACCGATTACTACTCGAGTAGGTATTAATTCATTCTTCTCATTCTTAACTACGATTTGTCCCTCCTTTCTTCGGGACCACCTGTCTCGGACTCACCCATTTAGAATTACCGACAGAATAAATAATACCGCATCCAGCAGCCTTCATTACCTCAGCCATCACAACATCCCGCATCTTCTAGTTCACCCGGCGCTACCGACCTTGTCTCGCAAGGTTTGTGATCCTCCTCCACTCTATCCTGTGCATACAAATGTCGGGACTAATCCCCGTGATATCATCCAGTGAATAGCCCATTGCCTTCCTGTTTTTCTTAAGTACGGCTAACAAGGAGGTGTTTGCTCATCACTAAGCTTGGCATCGACAATGACCGGATATTGCTCGTATCATCTAAGAAAGCATATTTAAGATGAGAAGGGAGAGGCTTACGTTCCGGTACCTTTACCTCAATGGAGCAAAAGAGTCTTGATCATTTGTTGCACCCGCTCTCCGTCATGCTCATCCAAATCATCAACAAGCAAATCCAACGCAGCGTCATCGTCCTCCGGGCTATCTGCACACTCATCAAAAAGCATGAGAGCTTCCAGTGGGTCCTTCATAAAAGAACCTGACCAGAAGTCATAAATAGACTCATCAATGATATCGACCGAATAGCAAGTGTCCTCTATCATTGGGTGGGCTAAAATCTTGGGCAAACTAAATGTGATAGCGTCATCCCCTCATCGCAAGAGTCGACGCCCTTGTCTCGACATCAATAACGGCCCTTGATTGTACAAAGGAATGGTCTTCCTAAGATAATTTGGGTCTGGGTGTCCTCAGCTATATCCAAAACAATGAAATCCATGGGATGTAAAGCTTGCCTATTTTCACAGCACATCCTCTAAGACACCTAAGGGTCTCCTAAAGATCTATCAGCCATCCGTAGGGTAATGTTAGTCACTTTGAAGTGACTCATCTTGATTTCTTGCAGACAGGAAGGGGCATGACACTAACACTGGCACCTAAATCGCAAAGGGCCTTATCAATAACCGTATTACCTATGACACAAGTAATAGAAAAGCTGCCTGGGTCTTTCATTTTTGGAGGGGCCTTATTTAACAACAAGTTACTAGACTCTTCCATGAATGAAATCGTCTCAAATTCACTCAAATTTCTCTTACGCGTCACGATATCCTTCATAAACTTAGCGTAAGTGGGTACCTGAGTAACAAGTTCGGAAAAAGGGACAGTTACTTGGAGGTTCTTCACGATGTCCACGAACTTACCATCTTGTTGCTCGATCTTTGCGTCCTTCAGACGACTTGGGAAAGTACTACTGGTAGCGATGAGCGGTCCCGCAACCTTTTCTTTACCCTTATCAATGCGTGCGTCTCCACAAAGATGGGAAGATGACACGGTGGCGGTGTTAGATAGTAATTTAGAATTTCCGCCACTTGAAGTACTCGATCGAGTACTTTTATCAATCGATCGACCTTGTTCTTCACTCGATCGAGTGATTTCTTCAAAGATAGTTGATCGATCGAGTAATAGTGTCACTCGATCGACCGTCTTGGAATTCTGCACCTCTCGATCGAGCACCGTTGTCACTCGATCGAGTGATCGGATGATTAGAACCGCTCGATCGAGTAGATGAGTTGCTCGATCGAGTGGCACCGCACACACGCAGCAAGTATTTCCCGCAAAAACTCGTCTAGATCATCATCCGAGTCATCATCGCCTATCAAAACCTCGTCTTCTTCATGAATAAGGTCATTTTGAAAATTCATCGACCGGGCCGGATCGCAATTTGGAAGAAGTTTGGCTTGGTCTGTCGCGAATGTTAATCGCGCGACTTGTTCTTTCAATTCCGATATAACCGTTTCGATTCTTTGTGACATCTTTGACATACTCATCATAATGGATTTCAACTCGGCAATTTCTTCTCTTGCAGAGGGAGAGACCGGTTGTGGTACTGGCGTAGAAGGGGTAGAAACGCTCTTTATCTCTTCATATAGCTGAGAAAAAGGAACCCCTTGCTTGTACTTCTTGTAAGCAAGGGCGCGCTCTATACTTGCTACACATTCATAAAGGTCATGTCCTTCCTCGCCACATCTACCACACGGCTCTGTATGCTCTGTAATCGTAGGCATCTTGCAAATAAACTTCCGAGGCAAAAGTTAACCTGCAGCTGATCAAACTTTGCAAAAAAAAATGAGATCGGTCTCAAGGAATAAATTCCCTGAGACGAGAGACGAACTTAATTAAAGCAACAAATATGCGCCACCTCCCCGGCAACGGCGCCAAAATTTGACACGTCTGTCGCGTACCTGTCAAAAATAACCAACTGGCTCTAACTAATATAGCTAGGGAAGTCGGGTCGAATCCACAGAGAGGTAGGAATTTGTCGGCTGACCTTAAGTTCGTCCAAGGTAACCAAATTGGGGGTTTATAAATTGTGATTTCTAAACTAAGAGGATGAGGAAAAGAGAAATAAACGGAAGGAGTTTAACAGATAAAGGAGAATAGCTAAGACAAACGGTTCACCATAATCATATGGTCGAGTAATCTAAGTCCCAGGGCAATGCAGTACGGTCTAAGGGATAGCGAACGTCACCTTTCGGTCCTTAATTCACCCTAAAGTGTAAACAGTTTAACTTTCGCCCTCGCTGCAATACTCTATTGTTCGCTACTAGTCTGCCTCTTCCAACCTTTCGGTCCAGGTCAAGGTCCACTAAGAATAAGGGTCTAATTGCGTCGACTTAATTAGGCAATTACAATTATTTGTAGCATTTTAACAACAAAGACGGTACCAGTATTAACCTAGTAAATCGACTACTCTCCCTTCATATTATGGATCCCCTATAGTCTTAGCATAGGGAAATTAGCTACTCATAATCGTCGGATTATCAATTACAATAACCAAATAATTAAAACTAAGCATGATGGAAAAACTATTAAGAAACCGATTTAACAATTATAAAACAAAGAGAAGAAGGATTTAAAAGCAGTAAATAAGATTAAGAAATAAACTAGATTGATAATACCGAATCCGAGTAGCAAAGTGTAGAGAGTAGAATCCAAGGAATAGTCACAAAAAGTGGCGTCGAAAAATGAACGAAGTGAAGAGAGATCCCTTACGTAATTACTCCTCTCCAGTCTTATACTAAAATTCACTCTCAAACCTAATCTACGGACTGATTACAAAAGCCCATAAATAATTAGGCGGAAATTAACTAAAACACACGACACCACTCGATCGAGCAAGAATAATCTACTCGATCGAGCAATATCATCACCGAACCACTCGATCGAGCAGATGTGACCCACTCGATCGAGCACCACTAGCATAAACTCCTCGATCGACCCCTCAACCAGCTCGATCGATCAATCTTGAGTGTAATAAGCATTCGATCGAGCAGTTAACCACTCGATCGAGCTACATAGGCACGTTAGACCTTGAGTTGCTTCCCCTACTCGGCTCATGCGTCTTCCAAGTGTTAGATTTCCAAGCTCCAGCTCCTTATTTCCATGAATGCATGCAATTGGGACAGTTAAGGCTCGATTTAGCTTCTCTTCAGTCAATTCCTGCAAATTACAATAAACGGACCAAAGTAGAATATTCGGGGGTATTTGTAGCCAGATGCTACATAAAAAGCACAAAAATGCGTGTAAAAATGAGGTGAAAACCTTATATAAAAGACACGCATCAACCGCGGTGGTGGTGGATCTTATCAGCGCCAGAACAACAGCACCACTCAGGATTCGGCAGCCAAGCCAAGTACCTCCAACGCTTCAGTTCAGGGTGGAGGACAGAAAAACAGTGGAAAGCTTTTCATGATGGACAAGCAGGAAGCACAGGATGATGCTTATGTAGTTACCGGTACCTTTCTTGTTCATAATGTACCGTCCTTTGTTTTGTTTGATTCCGGGGCTACACATTCTTTTGTGTCTAAAAGTCATGTTGTGTCTATGGGTTTGGGGAAGTTTGAGGTTGTAAAAGATGATGTATTCATACCTTCAGGGGAGTCTGTGTCGTGTCTCAAGCTGTATAAGGGGGTATCCATGGTAGTTGGAGGGATAGATTTACCAGTAGACCTGTTAGAGTTTCCTATGGATGGGTTCGAGGTGATTGTCGGGATGGATTGGCTGGGTAGATATGATGCCAGGATAGATTGTCGGCAAAAGAGAGTGTCCTTAAAGGGTTCCAAGGGTGTTAGGGTGTCATATAGAGGGTTTGTGGTAAAGCCTAAGTGTAGGTTCATAGCTGTGATGACTTTAAAGTCATGTTTGAGGAAGAAGTGTCCTTTGATTCTCTGTCATGTGAGAGACCACCGAGTAGAGTCACCGACAGCTTCTGAGATATCTGTGGTGAGAGAGTTCGAAGATTTTTTTCCTGAGGAAATACCGAGTTTGCCTCCCAAGAGGGATGTTGATTTCAGCGTGGAGCTTAAGTCGGGAACGGGTCCTATATCTAAAGCACCTTACCGTATGGCACTTAAAGAGTTGGCAGAGTTGAAAAAGCAGATACATGAGTTGCTAGGCAAGGGTTACATCAGGCCTAGTGTGTCACCGTGGGGAGCTCCAGTTCTTTTTGTCTAGAAGAAAGATGGGAGTATGAGACTGTGCATTGATTACAGAGAGCTCAATCGTGTTATAGTGAAGAACAAGTATCCGTTGCCTAGGATTGATGACTTGTTTGATCAGCTAAGTGGAGCAGGGGTGTTCTCCAAGATTAATCTGAGGTTGGGTTATCACCAGTTAAGGATAGCAGATGAGGATATTCCTAAGACAGCGTTCCGGTCTCGATATGGTCACTACGAGTATGTAGTGATGCCGTATGGGTTGACCAATGCACCAGCAGCTTTCATGGATTTGATGAACCGGATCTTTACACCGTTCTTGGATAGGATTGTGGTTGTTTTCATCGACGATATCTTAGTCTATTCTAAGACTAAGGAAGAGCATGAGGAGCACTTGAGGGTAGTCTTGCAGACCTTGAGAGAAAATCAGCTTTATGCCAAGCTATATAAGTGCGAGTTCTGGTTAGAAGAAGTGGCTTTCCTAGGCCTTGTGATATCTAAGAAGGGAGTATTTGTGGATCCTAGTAAGATTGAGGCCGTAACCAAGTGGGAATCGCCGAAGAATGTTGCTGAGATTCGGAGTTTCTTAGGCCTTGCCGGCTACTACAGGAGATTTGTGAAAGATTTCTCTACCATAGCGCGGCCTATGACATCTTTGATGAGGAAGGAAGTCAGGTTTGTTTGGGATGAGAGTTGTGAGACGGCGTTTCAGACCTTAAAGGAACGCTTGACCACAGCTCCTATCCTAGCCTTGCCAGAGGGTTGTGAGAACTTTGAGGTATATACCGATGCTTCAAAGAACGGTCTTGGTTGTGTTTTAATGCAGGAAGGGAAAGTCATATCTTATGCTTCGAGGCAGCTGAAGCAATATGAGGAGAACTACCCTACTCATGATCTGGAGCTGGGTGCAGTTGTATTCGCTCTTAAGATTTGGAGGCACTACCTTTATGGAGCAACTTTTAAGGTGTTCTCTTATCATAAGAGTCTAAAGTATATCTACACCCAGAAAGAGCTTAACATGCGACAGAGACGGTGGATGGAGCTGATTGGGGATTACGATATGGAGATCATCTATCACGAGGGTAAGGCTAACGTTGTTGCAGATGCTTTGAGTAGGAAGAGTGTTCATTCGCTATGTACCGCCATATCCTTGCTAAAGCTGAGGGATGAGATGTCTAGGTTGGGGATCTTTATGCTTCGAGAGGGGGATACCATCGGGGACTTGACGATCGAGCCAGAGTTGTATGAGAACATCAAGAGTAAGCAAGAGCTTGATCCTAAGATTTAGGAGTGGAAGTCAAGGGTAGAGAGTGGAACGGTTTCCAGGTTTTCTATCCATACAGATGGGAGTATTCGTTTTGATGGGAGATGGTGTATTCCTGAGGACGCAGAGTTGCGGAGAGTGATCTTGACGGAGGCTCATTGTACTCCTTATTCAGTTCACCCGGGTGGCGATAAGCTTTACAAGGATCTTAAGAAGACCTTCTGGTGGCCAAACATGAAGAGAGATGTAGCTGAGTTTGTTGCCAGATGTTTGACTTGTCAAAGGGTCAAGGGTGAGCAAAGGAGAAAACAAGGTAAGATACAGTCTTTGGAAGTACCTCAGTGGAAGTGGGAGTCGATCTCTATGGACTTCATTGTGGGGTTGCCTGGGTCACAGCAGGGTAACAACATGATTTGGGTTATTGTTGATCGGTTAACCAAGTCAGCCCATTTCGTTCCCATGAAAGATACTTGGTCTAAGATGCAGCTAGCATTGGGTTATAGGAGGCATGTGGTTCGGTTACATGGTATACCTAAAGATATCGTTTCTGATCGTGATGCGAGGTTCATATCCAAGTTTTGGCAAGAACTACAAGAGTTGATGGGTACTACTTTGAAGATGAGTACTGACCTTTCATCCAAGCAACCGATGGTCAGACAGAACGGACCATCAAGACCTTAGAGGACATGTTGAGGGCATGTGTTATGGAGTTTGGGGGCAGTTGGGAAGATAGGCTTGATCTGATCGAGTTTTCATACAATAACAGTTATCATACAAGCATCAGGATGGCACCTTTTGAAGCTTTGTTTGGCTGGAAATGCCGAAGTCCAGTTTGTTGGGATGATAATTCTGAGACAGTGGTTTTGGGGCCACAGCTGGTACAAGATATGGTTGAGCAAGTCCAGTTAATTTGGCAAAAGATGAGAGCAGCTCAAGATCGTCAGAAGAGCTATGCCGACTTGCACCGCAGGGACATTGAGTTTGCGGTAGGTGACAAGGTCCTTTTGAAAATGTCACTTATGCGAGGTGTTATGAGATTTGGGAAAAAGGGTAAGCTAAGCCAAAAGTTTATAGGCCCTTATGAGATTTTAGACCGTGTTGGTGAGGTAGCTTACAGGTTAGCGTCACCACCAGCTTTGGATAGGGTACACAATGTTTTTCATGTATCTCAACTTCGGAAGTATGTGAGCGATCCATCGCATATCCTTGAGATGGAGAACATCGAGCTTGATGAATCCTTGTCCTACGCCGAGATTCCTAAAGAGATTCTTGATCGCAAGGTTCGTAAGACACGGAATGGTGAGACGGTCTTACTCAAGGTTCTTTGGTCTAATCATAATGTGGAGGAAGCCACATGGGAACCCGAGGAAACTATGCGAGAACGTTTTCCTAACCTTTTTGATCAGGTATGTTTGGTTACGGGGACGTAACCGTTGTCTTTTTAGGGGGGTAGGAGATGGTCGCGGTTGTGTTTTGTCTTGTTTTGCTGTTTTGTTTTGAGTCGGGTTAGTGAATGTTTGTGGTGACTTGTGTAGTTCTTTGGTGTTGATATATGTGGTTAGTATAGCCTGGTTTAGAATGGGGTGTGAACTTCGGGACGAAGTTCTTTTTAAGGGGGGAAGACTGTAATACTACGGATTTTCTTAAGTGACTACTCGACCGAGTAGAGCCTACTCGGCCGAGTAGTGTTATTGGTATAGATTGTTTCGGTTCTGCCGAGGAATACTCGGCCGAGTATAGTGGATACTCGACCGAGTAGAGGATACTCGGCCGAGTATACACTTACTCGACCGAGTATCCGGTCTGGCGAAGTATTATTTCGACGGTTTGATTAGGGAATGTTTAGGGTATTTTATACCCCGCGTCAGTTTCTAAAAGAGCATTTTCAAACTTCATCATTTCTACGATCACCCTAATATCTCGCTAAGCACTTCCTAATCATTCCATAGCATTGTTGTGTGTGTAATCGTCGGAGTTCTTGCGTATAATCCCTCATTCTACTGTTGGTAAGTTCTATCTTTATGTTGTTTGTATTCTTTGCGGTTACTGTATACCTATATGGAGTTGGGAATATGAGGGATTGTGCATTGTGTAATTATGTTATATGATTATTGTATAGGAGAAGACTTCGTAGAGGAGCCTTTCTGATTGTCCGTGTTGCGTGCTACTGTTGATTGCTAAGGTAGGGTTTCCCTACTCAGTTTACTGCTCTTTGTAAGACATGCTTGTTGTGATTATTGTTATCTGTTGATCATCGGAGTATGGAGATTGTTGTGACGATGTTGGTGTGAAGGTATTGAGACGGCTGTGATGTCGTGTGATTGTGATTGTGGTGGAGTCACTTGCGGGAGTGGCTTCCCACCCTAGTTCGCCCTCCGTGGAACCCGCCATGGGAGGGGATGTGCACATTAAGGGACAGGGATTGTTATCGCTCATTGAGGAGCTGGACTAGGTGGGATCGGCGGCGGTCACCTACTGGCGGCGAGGATTACCTGTTGCGATGGGTAATCTGGCAGGGCTACAGACTTTGGTGTGTAGTCGGTTACAGTGTGATAATAGAGATCAGAATTGGAAGATGATCAGTTGATTACTTATTGGTCTGTTTTATAGTGTTTGAGTAATACTGACCCCGTTGTTGTTTGTGGAATCTGCGGTGATCCATTCGGGGATGGTGAGCAGGCTTGACAGGTATTACTAGTGTGAGCTTGGGGACAGCCATGGGAGTATTGTCATCACCAGTCATAGCATCACCGTCTGAGTCTTAGCTGATTTCTTTTATTGTCAGACATTAGAGTTGTATTTTGGTTAAATCAGTATTTGGATTTGAGATGTTGTAAACTTTATATCTTGCAGTACTTTAATAAATGTGCTCAGTTCAGACGCTTTTGATATGTACTAACCTCGGGCAACCGAGATGGTAACACACTTTCATGGTAGGGTGGTCCTGGTAAGGCACCTTGGTATGTGGGGGTGTTACAGTTCCTTCAAGAGATATTCCCCGTTCTTTGACAAGCATCACAATGAATGATGAATTCCCTTGTGTCTTGAAACATTGTAGGCCAATAGAAGCCCGATTGAAGAATTTTTGCAATGGTCCTCCTTGCTCCATGGTGCCCACCGTAGGGTGATGAGTGACACCCTTCCAAGATTCCTTGGACTTCCCATTGAGGGATGCATCTCCGGTAGAGCCCATCACTACACTCCTTGTAGAGGTTTGGGTCATCCCAAAAGTACCTCTTTACTTCGAATAGGAACCTCTTTCTTTGGTTGTGGTTCAAATTTGGAGGGATTACTCTTCCAACAACATAGTTGGCATAGTCGAACCATGGGGTGATGTGCCTTTCAAGTTGTGTTTGAATGGCCATCAAGATATCGTCGATAAATGAGTCATTGATCGGTGTTTCTCCTTGTTCATCATGAAACCGGATCCTTGACAAGTGATCCGCCACTACATTTTCGACTCTTTTCTTGTCTCTTATTTCTAAGTCAAATTCTTGAAAAGGAAAAATCCATCTCAACAACCTTGGTTTTGCCTCCTTCTTTATCAAGAGGTGTCGGAGAGCACGGTGATCCGAAAAGACAATCACCTTGGATCCAAGTAAGTAGGAATGGAATTTGTCCAAAGCATAGACAATGGCAAGAAGCTCTTTTTCGGTGGTATCATAATTCACTTGGGAGGGATCAAGAGTCTTGCTTATATAATAGATGGAATGAAGAGCTCTTCCTACCCATTGGCCAAGAACCGCTCCAACGGCATAGTTACTAGCATCACACATAATCTCGAACGGTAGTTCCCAATTAGGAGGTTGAATGATTGGTGCCGAGATTAGTGCTTCCTTGATTCTATTAAAGGCTTCAACACACTCATCAGTGAAATGGAATTGGGCATCTTTAAGTAAGAGTTAAGTGAGGGGTTTTGCTATTTTTGAAAAATCTTTTATGAAACGGCTATAGAAACCCGCGTGACCGAGAAAACTTCTCACCCCTCTAACATTCACGGGAGGTGGGAGTTTCTCTATCACCTCAACCTTAGCCTTATCGACCTCGATGCCCTTTTCCGAAATTAAATGACCCAAAACAATTCCTTCATTGACCATAAAGTGACACTTTTCCCAATTTAAAACAAGAGTAACATCTTCACATTTTTGCAATACAAGAGAAAGATTATGCAAACATGAGTCAAAGTCCTTTCCATAAACACTAAAATCATCCATAAAAACTTCCATTATGGTTTCTAGGTAGTCAGAGAAGACACTCATCATGCATCTTTGGAAAGTGGCGGGGGCATTACATAAGCCAAAAGGCATCCTCCTATATGCAAAAGTACCATAAGGGCATGTGAAGGTGGTCTTATGTTGGTCATCCGGGTGTATAGGGATTTTAAAGAATCCTGAATACCCGTCAAGGTAACAAAATAATTTATTGGAGGCTAACCTCTCAAGCATTTGGTCAATGAATGGTAGGGGAAATGATCCTTTCTTGTTGCGGAATTCAATTTTCGATAGTCGATACACATACGTCAACCGGTGATCTTCCTTGTGGGTATTAGCTCATTCTTTTCGTTTGTCACCACCGTGGTACCTCCTTTCTTAGGTACCACTTGAATGGGGCTAACCCACAAAGAATCCGATATGGGATATATGATTCCCGCATCAAGTAATTTCATAACCTCTCCTTTGACAACTTCTTGCATGTGGGGGTTCAATCTTCTTTGAGGTTGAATGGTAGGTCTATGGTCCTCCTCTAGATGAATTCTATGCATGCAAAAGTTGGGACTTATCCCCTAAAGGTCATATAGATTATAACTTATAGCCTTCTCATGTTGTTTCAACACATCAAGCAATTTTCCCAATTGGTTCTCATCAAGTATATCATTAACAATCACGAGTTTGGTCTTTGATTCATCAAGGTAAGCATATTTCAAATTTGGGGGAAGGGGTTTTAGAGTAGGGATTTGTACCTCACTTTCCTCCTTTGAAGGTTCATTGAGAATTTGCTCCATCTCCATTAGACATTCCATTCTCATTGCATATTCAACTTGTTCTTATTTCTCATCAATCCCATCACATTCGAATTCCATGACGAATTCCTCTTGCTCTTGAGCTTGTAAGATGTCTTCTAGGATGGATTGCTCATCTTCTATAGGTTGACATGCTTCCACAAGGATGTTATGCACTAATTCGGATTGTGCATGAGTAAGTTCTTTGTTAGCTAGAGCGGCCTCAAAAAGATCTACCTCCAATTCCCAATACATAGTTTTAGCCTCACTTGCTTTCAAGGCTTCCAATGCTTGCATGGGATCTTTGAAGAAAGGTATACTTAAGTGGTCCTCTACAAAACAATCTACAAGGTCCATCTTGCAAAATATCAAACAACTTGAAAATATTTAGAACAAACCTTGAGGAGTTTTACTTCCCCAAGGCAAAGAAAGACACAACTAATAACAATGTAAGAAAATCTAAATCAAGTTAACACCGTCCCCGGCAACAGCGCCATTTTTGGTCGTGTTCCCTCGTGGGGTTTAGTTTTCAGTACTTGTCGTTAGGAGCACCTAGACCAAAACACAATTTATAACTTCACCAACAACTCTACAATTATTAAAGAGGCAAGTAAAGGTCGGATCCCAAGGGACGGGAATTGAGATGAGATTTCTATTACAACTAGCGGTGTCTAAGGGTGTCACAATTGGGGTTTGAAGTAGAAGATCACTAAACTAAATAGCAATGAAAGTAAACAAGCAAGATCAATTAAAAGGGATGTAAACAATTGATAAAAGGCACTAGGGTGTCATGGGGTCATAGGGGATTCATGGGAATTGATCATACAAACATATTCTCAAGTTATAAGCAAGCAATTATTGTTGTGATGGATCGAGTTGGTTTATATCTTAAAATCCTAGGAAAGTTTGGGTCCCGGAGCCGAATCGATTAGATTGTACAACACCTACAAGTCGACTTAATCTTCCCTACTCAACAATATGCATGGTCTAATGAGACTCGAGTTGGTTTATGTCTTTTAAGTCTCATTGAAAAGATAGGTGATGGTAGTAAATGCAAGGATTCATAGGCTTAGCATTTCATAAAACATAACATGTGCATAAGTTGAGATCACAACAAGCAAGCAAATAAACTATGAAAGCATATTAATATAAGCATGAATCATTCCTCGTGTTGGTTTCCCCTAATTACCCATCAACCCTAGCTAAGGAAACTACTCACTCATTATCATGTTGAACATGCTAGCAAGGTTGTCAATCATACCAACAAAGTGAAACATGATGAATAAATGAAAAGTGATTAACAATAATTAAAAAGGGATTAAGAGAATTATACCTACTAATGATTCCAATAATAAAGCAAAGAATAAAAGAAATACTTGATGCTTGATTGGAAGGTTGTCAATCTCCCAATAATAACCCAAATAATCTTCAATTACCCAAAATAAAGGATGAACAAGAGAGAGATTAAGGAAATAAAACTTGTATTAAAACTTGATTAAATGTTGATTACAAGATTAAAGAGAGATTTGATTGATATTAACTACTCTAAAGATTGCTAAGAAGAACATGCTCTTCTAATTAGACTAATGGGGTATTTATAGTGGGGATTAGGTGCATGAATTAGGGTTAACTAAGGGCTTAAATGACGATTAAGTCCCTTGTTGAGGAATCGTCGGTCTCTTAGGGAGACTCCGGTCTCTAGGGGGACTCCGGTCTCTAGAAAAAGATGTGCATCCTTCCTTGAAGCTTGTAGAAGACGAAATGGGACTGTCTGGGAATCCGGGCGTCTTTAGCACGGGACGGGCGGATTTGGCAGCTTCTGGACGGGCGTCCAGAAGGGAAAGACGGGCGTCTTTGGGTGGTTTTTCCCGGGCGTCCAGCTGAGGAAGACGCTCAGATTGTGGGGTGAAGACGGGCGTCTTCTAGGCAATCCGCACGGATTGTCAGGCAGTCTCGTTCCTTCTTCTTTTCTTCCTTTTTCTTCATAAAATCCTTGAGGATTTCCTCAGGGATGCAAGGATCTTTTCTCATCATTGCCCATCTACTATAGTATGTACAAAGGCCTTCTAATGTTGTCTCTCCGTGATGCTTGGTCATTGAATTCAATCAATTTAGCCTCATTTTGCCATGAAAATGCAAGGTTTGCATTCCTTTCCTACCAAGGACACAAAACCTCAAAGAATATGCAAAACAAAGAATTAAAGACAATAAATGACCCAAATATGCACTAAAAAGTATGGGAACAAGGCTAATTCGGGGACTAAATATGCTCTAATTATGGTCACATCAATTTCCAATATAAGAAGAGTTTTCAAGAAACTTGTGTTGGAACTCACATTTTTGCTAAAAATAGGAAAAGTGAACTATCCATTTTTGGCAAAAAAATCAACTTGCACAACTGGAATTAATATTTTGAAAACCAAGCTTGTAAGCAAATAATTTCATAATGAAAGAAGTGTAAGATGGTATTTTTTTATCAACAAGAAAGCTTAAATATTTTTATTCATTCGAAAGTTTCTCCTCTAAGTTGAACCAGAAACCACAGTAGCATGTACTGTGGCTTTGTGGATACTATAACAATTTAAACGAGTTTAATGACCAAGCTAACAAAATGTGACTAAGCCTAGACCTTCTTGAATCTTGAACATCATCCTTGAATTTCAGTGTCATCTTGATTGAAGGATTCAAATCTGCAATTAAAAACTAAGAGGATACACATAATAAGTTATTAGGGACTTGGCATCATCAACCAAGCATAGTCTAACAATGAACACACTAGACTAGGGCATAAACTTGATCATGAACGGATGGCTAATCTTACATACAGAGGGAAGAATGCTTGGAGCAAGCACTAGTTACACATCTTCTTACCTGCTCTAGTGCACCAGCAATCGACAGAAAGGAATAGTGGTATTTTTCAAAACAAAAAGATTGCCCTTCGAAAATAATTAACAGAGTGAAGTATTTAGTAGTTAATAGGTTATAAATGAAGACTCGCAAAACTGATTACTCTCAAATTATTGAGTGTCTTAATAGTTAGATGTTTCCAATTAGTGGGTGCTCTGAATTTGTAATCTTTAGTGGATAGTCTTTACAAAATGTAGACTTGACAAGAAGATCGAGTCGAGTTTGTATTCATGTCAATTGTAAATGAGTCTCGAACTCTTCAACCCAAACATGCCCAATTAAATCGCGTGTCAACCCACTTATATAAATGTGTCATTAAGTCTCAACTCAAACTCGTTAATTTCGTTTCATCTTAACTAATGTATCTCCCGTGGAAGTACATGGTATTATAGATACAGATATTAGAGTTTGACAATTAATTAAATTAATGCAGCTTACCTCTATTTTGAAAATGGTGAAAAATTTGCATATATAATTATAAGGAGATATTTTATTAGCTCTATTTATGTAAAAGTTAAAAAATGATTAATGTTATAAAAATAAATTAAGAGATAAATACTGTTTAATGTAGTAAATATAGATAGTGAACACTAATTAATTAGGAAATCAGTAGAATGTTACCTAGGCGGGAAATGGACAAAATATAAACTTGAAAATAATGCAAAAAGGCGGACAAAATGGCAGCTCTTGTGGCAGCATAGAGCACGGCTGGAAGCAGCATTTGGAGGGTCTTGGCAGCTTGCAAAAGCTGTCCAATGGTCCTTCAATTGCTTGGCATTTTGCTTGTAAGAAAGGGGGACCATATGAGGTCATTTGTCCTTTGGAATATTGCATTTTTGAGCTCTTCTTTGCTTTGGATGGACTGGCTGCCAAGGATTAATTTCTGGCCAGTTATTGCAAAATGTTGTTGGTAATTGTTGTTGCATACAAAAAATGTTTCCATCCTTTGAGAAATAATAAGAATTGAAAACGGGAATTTGAACACTTTCACAGACTGTTTTTTCCGAGATCAAAAAATTGATAGATCCCTCCTATTATTCTACAACACTCCCCTTGTTAAAAAAAAATTGTCCTCAAATTTTGTTGTTCAAAAGAAAGGAAAAAAGGAACAAAATAATTTCAGAAAAATAAAAGCATGGATGATGAAGAAGACAATAACAAGATCGATTCTAATCAAGCAAGCACAGATTTAGAACTCTCTTTCTAACTATCCTTATCCAAGGCACTAAGCAAGCACAAGCACCCTTAACAGGCATAAGGTAGTACCTACAAACCAACCAAGCACAGGTTTGAAAGGAAGCTCCGTTGCAGACCCACGATCTCTCGTTCTCCAAGACCGTCTTGATTTAAGAAAATGCTAGAGTCGTGGCTCTGATACCAGAATTTGCAGTGTAATCTATGGGGTCTTGACAGAAATGAAGAATTTTGACAAGAACTCAAATGACACTTCTTCAGAATGCAATAAGCTTTATAAATTTGATAAAAATAGCAAATGACCTCGACAATTCATGAAATTTAGTGACAAAGTAGTTCAATGACTAAACCAATTCTGTGCCAATTTTTAGGACTATCCAAGCATTCTAAGTATTTTAAATAAATTAAAAACTAGACTGAAACTTATGGAATTTCAGACAGCTTTCTCAGCATAGTTGTGTGACTGTTTTTGTTTGATTTTTGTAAATAAAAATGGGATATAATTAACAAACTAATTTCCAAGCAAGCACTGGAAATCAATTTGATAATTTAGGGGTTTAAATTAAACCAACTCAAGTAAGCACGGAGCTAAATCTAATTTAAACAAACAACAAGACTCAAAAATGTCTAAGCAAGCACAAGACTGTTTGGGACTTGCCACCAGGTCCTTAATCAATACCTAACCAAGCACAAGGTATTACTAAGCCTGACTTACAACTAAGCAATTTGCCTAAGTTTATAAGATTTCAATTTTGAGAGAAAACTCAATTTTTTCATTCAACATAATCTGAGTGTTACAATTTCTGGTTGCTTGGTTTATATAGACCAAGGCTTCTAATCTGGGTCGTTCAAAGTAACATCTAAGGCCACAAATGGCTCACAAAAGAGTACAAGAAAACAGCTAGTTATCTTACACAAACTGAACACAAAAAACTAGAAAACAATAAAGCATAAAGTAATAAAGTTGAAATCAAATTTGTTTGCTTGCACAAGGTCAAATAAGATGTGTAAGGCTTTGGAGAATGGTCCTTGGTAGCTCAAGGGCTCTAAGAAGAGCTTATAAGTGAGGACTTGTTGTGGCTTGGGGCAGGTGTAGCTCTAAAACAAAGGCAAAGAAGCAACAGTCCAAGAAGGACCACAAGATGTCATTTTCAGATATTAGAGATTGCCGTTTGCTTTCCTCGGCCAAAACCTCCTTAATTTGAGAACCAAGTTTGCCACTGTTTGGGCTAAAAATCTCTCAAAAGGGAAAGGCCCACTTGATAAATAAATGGGTCACAAGAGAAGGGATAAGAGAAGGGGAGCCCACAGTTGCAGGAAGCACGGAATAGGACGAATGGTCTGGCACACGTGCGAAAGGAAGGCTGAGGCCCATTGAAGGAAGCGTTTGGACTTAGGAAAGAGTTAGGGAGAAGTCAGGGAGATCAGGGAGAATTGAGGGAGATGGCCAAACATGGAAAGAGTTATTATGGAAATTATATTCCTTTTCCATAATCAAAGTAGGATACATCTAGGGTTCTTACCCTATAAATAGCCAAGGAAGCAATCAAAGAAGGACATTCATTCACATACGCACACATACATTCATTCAAGATCTCATCAAGCACGATACCTCATGTTAGCAAGATTAACATTACGATACAGTTGTAATCATCCTCCTACTCAAAACTAGTGCAATATTTGGCAGGGTACCATCCCTCCCGCGGTTATTCCCACATTGGGTTTTCCGCGTCACCAAATCTCACGTGTTAATTTCTATTTCGTACTTTATTTCCTTATTTAAATACCGTCATACAAACAAACAATCACGTATCCAACGAGTAAGACCGCATTGACCCGAATCAACCAATTTGGTAAAAAATACCTAAACAGTTTGGCGCCCACCGTGGGGCATTGTGGTCGTCAATCGTTGATAATGTAAGTACGCAATGGATAAGCAAGCATCAGAATCTGTGTCAGGGAGCAGACAACAATCACCACCGCCGACCTCTACTCAAAATCCAGCATCGACAGTGGTAACGCAGGCTCCCGGACATACCTCAAGAACCACACCAACAGCAAAAACCTCCTTGCCTCCTAAAACTCTTGCTGTCACAACCCAAGCCAGATCGGATAAGGGAGCAACGAGCTCAGGCCTCATCCTGCCACCCAGTCCCACACAAATCTTGCTCGCTGGCGTAGAAAGCCTACAGAAGGCCATGGAAAACATGAGAGAAGACCAGAAGAAAGCTGAAGCTGAAGCAAGGAAGAGGGACAGAGAGCTCTGGGCGCGATAGATATCCTAAAACAGCAGTCTGTCACCCCAGCGAGTAGGGTAGGTGAAGGAAGATCTCCGCTAGTGGATCAGACACAGGGGGCATCAGGCAGCAGGAATCCACTTCGGCAGATACCAGCTGAACTGGTAACAAGGTTGGAACTAGCTCAAATACCGTCAGATGGAAGAATAATTCCATAAGGACTAGGATACCTCACACCGGATAACTGGCCGGCAGCCAGCCGTGTGGAAGCACGAACAGGAGGCACCCCTGTCAGCAATTCCGCATCAATTGATCAGACACCTAGAGCAGGATCCGAGTGGAACCAACAAGTAAATTGGCAGCAGGGAACGATCGTTACTTCAACCCCCCTAGCTGCTGGAACACTTCAGAGCCTTCAAGAGTTTGGCTCAGGAGGCAGCATATTGAATCAGCAAGCAGCTGACAGGCAGACCCCGGATTCAGGTACCATAACAAATCAGCAGTACCTAGAGTTAAGAGAGATATTAAGTAGGGTTCCAGGACTGCCTCCCCCACTTGAGAAAGCAGCACCTGACAGTTATGCCGACTCGCCGTTCGTGGACACCATATCCATCACAGCTATGCCAAAGGGATTCACAAGTCCAAATATGCCTCTATTTGATGGCACAGTAGATCCATTTGACCATATAAGCCAGTACAAGCAGAAGATGATGACAGTAACAGCCGTAGGGCAGGTAAAAGAGGCTTGCATGTGCAAAGGATTTGGATCCACCTTAACGGGGCCGGCACTTCGATGGTTTGTGAGTCTAGCCAATAGGTCGATATCCAGATTTGCTGAATTGGTGAACGCATTCACCCAGCAGTTTGCAAGCAGCAGGAAGCCACAAAAGCATGCAGGGGATCTATACAGAATCGTCCAGGGGGCAGGAGAAACCATCGGAGAATACAACACCAGATTCAATAATGAAAGGTGGCAGTATGGGAATGTGATGTTTCGACAGTAGTAGAAGCCTTCAGGAGGGGCCTCCGCCATGATTCTGACTTGTATAATGATGCGACCATAATTGGCGCATATTTAGCCCCCGAATTACCATTGTTTCTATGCTTTTTAGTGCCTATTTGGGTCATTTCTTATCTTTAGATCTTTGTTTTGCATATTCTTTGAGATTTTGATCCCTTGGTAGGAAAGGAGTAAGAATCTTGCATTTTCATGGCAAAACAAGGCTAAATGGATCGTATTCAATGACCAAGCATCAAGGAGAGACAAGACTAGAAGGCCTTTGTACATAGCTAAGTAGAAGATCAATGTTGAGAAAGGATCCTTGAGTCCCCAAGGAAATCCCCAAGGATTCTATGAAGAAAAGGGAAGAAAAGAAGAAGGAATGACGCTGTAAAAGAATCCGAACGGATCATCCATGATCCGTCCGTCCCCCACTCAATCCGAGCGTCCTTACCCAGGATCCGCTCGGATCCCCAGAGCCCAATCCGAGCGTCTTACGCCTCCATCCGCTCGGATCGTCCATGCCCCATCCGTCCGTCTCGACCTCCATCCGCTCGGATCACGACAAAGCACGGTTTCGTCCTTCAAGTTACAAAATGGAGACGCCCTTCTCTCATTGAATACCGGAGTCTCCTTGCTCAACTTAAAAAGTGTAATTACTAGTTTAACCCTTAGTTAACCCTAATGCATCCTCCCTAATTTTCACTATAAATACCCCATTAGTCTAATTAGAGGAGCATGTTCTTCTTATCAATAATTAGTGTAGTTAATATCAATAAAATCTCTCTTCAATATTGTAATCAAATATTAATCAAGTTTTAATCCAAGTTTTAGTTCTTTAATCTCTCTCTTGTTCTTACTTTATTTTGGGTAATTGAAGATTATTTGGGTTATTATTGGGAGATTGACAACCTCTCAATCTAGGATTCAAGTACTTCTATTATTCTTGCTTTATTATTGGAATCATTAGTAGGTATAATCTCTTAATCCCTTTTTAATTATTGCTAATTACTTTCATTTATTCATCATGTTTCATTATGTTAGTATGATTGACAACCTTTCTAGCATGATCAATATGATAATGAGTGAGTAGTCTCTTAGCTAGGGTTTAATGGGTGATTAGGGAAACCAACATGGGGAATGATTCATGCTTAAATCAATATGCTTTCATATCTTATTTGCTTGCTTGTTTTGATCTTAATACATGCACATGTTATGTTTGATGAAATGCTAAGCCTATGAATCCTTGCATTTATTATCATCTACTATCTCTTCAACTTGACTTGTAAGACATAACCCAACTCGAGTCTTGTTAGACCATGCATGTGTTAAGTAGGAAAGATTAAGTCGACTTGTAGGTGTTGTACAATCTATGTGATTCGGCTCCGGGACCCAAACTTTCCTAGGATCGTAAGATATAACCCAACTCGATCCATCACAACAATAATTGCTTGCTTATAATTTGAGAACATGTTTGTATGATCATATCCCATGAATCCCCTATGAACCCATGACACCCTAGTGCTTTTAATCAATTGTTTACACCCTTATTTCATTTACCTTGTTAGCTTATTTTCATTGCTATTTTAGTTTAGTAACCTTCTACATCAACCCAACTTGTGACACCCCTAGACACCCCTAGTAGCAATAGAAATCTTCGTTTTCAATACCCGTCCCTTGGGATCCGACCTTTACTTACCCCTTTACTAATTGTAGAGTTGTTTGTGAAGTATAAATTGTGTTTTGTATCGACCATTGACCAACGACCACATATGCTTAATTGTGAACACCAAATGGCATCGATCAAAAATGGCGCCGTTGTCGGGACGGTGTTTAATTGATTTTAGATTTCTTTTGTTATTTTTAGTTGTGTCTTTTTCACCTTGGGGAAGTAAAACTCCTCAAGGAATGTTCTAATTGTTTTCTAGTTGTTTGATATTTTGCATGTCTAGAAGGTTACAAAGAGATTTGTTACCTTTTGACCGTGAAATCGAAAGAACCTTGACGAATAATAGGAGACTTGTTAGGAGGAATTTGGGAGGTGTTGGTGAAGTTGTTCAACCCACTAGTGAGTTTGTCAATCCTTTCGCAATAGAAGGAGAAGAGAACCCATTAAACAATACCACACAAAATCCACCTACAATGCCTAAATTCTCGTCACACTCTATACCCACCGAGGAGGATCTACCAAATGGTACTCCTACCCCACAACATCTTACCGGAAATTTTATTGCCAAGTCCGCCTTCATCCAACTAGTTGAGAGAAGCCAATTCGGGGGAATGCCTAGTGAGGACCCTCATTCTCATATGGAAACATTTTGTGATTATTGTGAAGCTATCTCTCAAACGGGCGTGACTCAAGACCAAATAAGATGGGTCTTATTTCCTTTTTCGTTAATCGGCACCGCAAAGCAATGGTTGAAGGGCCTTGATAAGGCCACCCTTGGAATAGATTCTTGGAAGAAGTTAGCTCTCGCTTTCTACAAAAAATTTTACCCACCGGAGAAGACCAATATGCTAAGAGCTCAAATCACGAGTTTTAAGCAAAGGGATGAAGAGTCTTTGTATGAAGCTTGGGAGCGGTTCAAAGGTGTTTGTCGCTCATGTCCTCACCACGGACTTAGCGAATGGTTTTTAGTGCAACAATTTTGGAATGGTTTATATGAAGATTCAAGGAACATCCTCAATATGGGATCTAATGGAATGTTCACCGAAGTTGATGACAATCAAACATGGAACAAGATTGAGGAAATGGCGGTCCATAATTCGCAATATAGTAGGCCTCGCAAGGCTACTAGAGGAGGAAAGTATGAAGTGGACACCGTTACTCAATTGGGTGCTCAACTTAGTGCTCACATTGACACAATCAACTTGAAATTTGAACAAGCTATGGCTAGGCTTGAGGAAAACTCAAAATCATCAAAGCATCATGTCAATGCCATGACGGCATCCTCATCAATCCCAAGCGGGATATGTGAGAATTGTGGAACCTTGGGCCATGACTCAAGTGAATGTAGGGGAACAACCGAACAAGTCAATGCTTTCCAAGCTTACAAAAGTGGCACCCCTTTATTCAAATTTTTACAATGAAAACACCAAGTTCCACCCAAATCTCTCATACAAGAGCCAAAATGTCCAAAACCCTCAAACTACATACACTCCACCACCCATGAGAAATCAAAATCAAAGACCCTTTTTCAATCAAAACCAAGGCTACCAAAATCAAAATCCATACAATCACCACAATGACCAAAGTTTTGATGTCCAAAAAGCGGTCCTTCAAATGCAAAAAAATCAACAAGAATTCTTCACCCAAATGCAAAAGGATAGCCAAGCAAAGGATACCACCATCAACAACATTTTAGCTCACACCAAGATGTTGGAAACACAATTGACCCAACTAGCATCTTCAAGCTCATCAAGACAAAAAGGGCAATTACCACCTCAAGGTAATCCCCCTAGACATGAAACGGTCAGTGCCATTCACTTGAGAAGTGGTACAAGATATGAAGCCCCGAAGAAGCAAGTTGAGAATGAAGTTGTGAGAGCTAGTGAGAATGAAGTTGTGGTGGAAGGTCCCAAAGAAGGGGAATCATCAAAAGAAGAAAGTTCAAAGAAAAATGAAGACAAAACCAAAGAAAAGGAGCCCATTGTGATTAGACTTCCTTTTCCAAGTCGTCAAGCCAAGCCCAAATTTGATGATCAACTTGGAAAGTTCATGGAAATTGTAAAGAACCTAGAAGTCTCAATTCCTTTTACGGAATTAATCAATCACGTTCCGGCCTATGCGAAGTACATGAAGGATATTCTCACAAAGAAGAAGTCAATCCGGAAACTTGAGACTATCGCCTTCACTAAGGTGAGTAGTGCAATTCTTCAAGGGAGTTCACCTCCAAAGTTAAAGGATCCGGGAAGCTTCTCAATACCGTGTACCATTGGCGACACAACGATCAACAAAGCCTTGTGTGATCTAGGGGCTAGTGTGAGTGTCATGCCGTACTCGGTGAGTAAAAGGTTGGGAATGGGAGAGCTCAAATGTACCAACATCACTCTTCAAATGGCCGATAGATCGACGAAGACACCGCTAGGGATATGGGAAGATGTCCCCGTGCGAATTGGGAAGTTTTTCATTCCGGTAGACTTTGTCATTGTTGATATGGAGGAAGATTCCAACATTCCAATCATCTTAGGAAGACCTTTCCTACACACATGCATGGTGCGGTAATTGATGTGAAACATGGAGAGCTCACTCTAGAGGTAGGAGATGAAAGCATAACTTTTAATCTTGACAAGACCATGAGAGCTCCTCGTTTGCATGAGCCATGTTTCATGATTGATCATTATAGCCGCAAAGATGAAAAGAAGAAATCGGAACTCCAATGGAAGAAGAAAGTTGAAGATACTCCATTCAAAGAGCAAGTGAATTGTGAAAAGGAGAGCTTGCAAAGCTCATCAAAATCAACCAAGGAAGAAGAAGATGGCCTCATTGGCCAAACGAAGAAATTGGGAGAGTTGTCTCCATCCAAGCAAGAGATTTTCAATGATCAACTCAATGAAGTTTGTGGTCTTTGGGACGACGAATTTGAAGGGATCTTTAATCCCTACATTGGGCATGCCATCGATCATGATCAACAACAAGAGCCACGGTCTATTGAGGACCTCTACCACAACAATGAACAAGCTTTTAATTACTTCTTCGAGGTGTTGAGCAACATCAACAACACCTTGAACATGCCTCCTTGACATCTCATCAAGAATGAGAGTTTGGTGGAGTCCTCCCTAAACCACCACTTGTAAATATTTCTAACTCCCTAACTTACATTTAATTTTTGCATTGCATTTTTGTCATTTTTGGATTTTATTTACCTTGATCAAAATAATTGTCATGAAAAGAGAGAAGTGAGGGAGGGACTAATGATTTTAATTGATGTGTAGTGATTTACCTTAGTGTGGGGATGGCAATTGCCTAGGCCATTCATGCCTTAGTAGTGCCCCCACAATGAAGAACACAAGATTTGAAAGAAAGAAAGAAAGAATGTTAAGGAATGGGTTTGCGCAAGGATCCGTGTAATCGAGGAAGAATCCGAGCGGATTCCTGACAATCCGCCCGTCTGCAGAGGATCCGAGCGTCCAGCTGAGGAGACGCCCGTCTTGGGCTGTGCAAATATTGAAGAATTCCTGTCTGTTAAGGAATCCGAGCGGATTTCTGGAAAGACGCCCGTCTCCCAGGATCCGTCCGTCTCTGGTAAAATCCGCCCGTCTTGAAGCTGAAGAAAAACAAGAAAAATCTCTGGATGAGAATCCGTCCGGATTTTCCCAAGAGACGCCCGTCCCTCAATAAAAATCCGAGCGGATTTCCCCAGGAGACGCCCGTCTTTAGGCGGGATTTTTAAAATTTGAAGCTTGAGAATCCGAGCGGATTGCGCCTAATCCGCACGGATCGTGCCTGCATCCTCGAGATTTTCGTTTTCTTTAAATACCCCCCCCACCTTCATTCATTCATTCATTCATTCATAAACACTACTCATAACACCAAAACCCTCATCCTCTCCATCTCAAACACAAAAACCCTCAACAAAATCACCAAAACAAAATCAAATCATCCTTCAAACATCAAATTAATCACTCCATCTTCAAGAAAAATCAAAACCAAGCACAAAATCTTCACCCTTTGAGTCGATTTTTGCTCTCATAAAGGCAAAGCCTTTCACTTTCAAAATCGATTTGGGCATTCTACAAATTGAAGATTTTTGATTCTCTACTTGGTTTGTTCATCAAATGGCAAGAACAAAGGGAGCAACAAAGGCACCAAAAGCAAAGGCTCTCTCTCAAAGGCAAAAAGCTCTACAAACAAAGAAAGCTTTGGCAATGGTGGTGTCAACACCAAGCTTGGTAGTGGAACAACCTCAGCAAATTTCTATGGAAGCATCACCTTCTACTCCGGTAATTAATCAACTCTTGCATTATCCGGAGGTAACTTTCATCTCCGATGACCATAGAAATTCATTTGTCAAGTTTGCTATGAAACAAATTCAATCCACCAAGTTCATATGTGAAAAAACCTTAGAGAAGCTAGGTGTCCTTGAACAAACAAGAGTCTTTTTCAATGCCATGGGTTTGAAGAAATTGTTTGAAATGAAAGAAGTAACATACCCCTCCCTTGTTTTGGAATTCTTAAGTTCTTTAAAAGTGACAAAGGTTGAGAATAGAGAAAATATTGAGTTTCGTCTAGCTAACACTAGTAGACGCATTTCCTTTCCGGAATTGGGTGCAATTTTGGGTCTTAGCGATGCACATAAATTCTATAAGCAATATGGTAAGTACGATCCCGCGCCTCTTTGGGAGGCAATCTCCGGGAAGAAATATGAAGATTTTCATGCTTGTCGTGCTCTCTTGGTCCATCATCCGGGCATAAGAGTTTGGCACAAAGTTGTGGGAAATACCATAATTGCTAGAAGAGACACCAATCATTTCACGGGGCTCGATTTTATTCTCCTTGAATCAACCTTGAATATTGGAAGAATTCACACCAAGCCTTACAATTGTTTGAGGCTATTGGTTGATAGATGGCTTCATGTAGATAGTGGGAAGAAGGGTCAAACCGTAATTGTTAATGGCGGCCTTGTCACGGTTCTAGCCAAGCACTTTGATCCTAATTTCAATAAGGATAACAAGTACAAGGCTAAGGATGGTGGCCATCTTATTGATATGTCCACCTTGATTAACAAGTTTAAGTGGGTTGCTCACAATCCCCTTGATACCAAGTATGGGTGGCTTACTAGTGAGGCTCGTTCATTCACTTTACCCGCAAAGATTTGCCGTCTTAGTGTCCACCGGACCAACTATTTACTTCCCCTATCCAAAGAAGCCGAGTACATCATTCAACAACAAAAGGGTGATCATGAAACTCCCTCCTCTTCCATTGTTGTACCACCTTACCCCTTTGATTATGAAGAGTTCAAACCGCAAGGAGTTGAAATTGGAAAAGATTATGTCACTCTTCTAATGCAAGCCATGCACAAGCAAGCTTATGAAGATCGGAAAAATGCTTATTTGGCTCAATATCCTCCCCTCCTACATCTAGCTAGGCAAGGACTCCTTGATCCATCTTGTCCTTTGCCTAGTTGGGCGGATAGAGAAGCCTTATTTCCGGGTGCATCAAGGGATGTGGTGGAAGGCAATGAGGTTGTTGGAAATGATGAGGAGATTGATGATAACATTGAAGAAGCAAGTGGAGATGAAGAAAGGGATGGTGAAGATGGTGAAGATGGTGAAGATGATGATGAGGAAAGCAATGAAGAAAGTGCCAAGGAAAGTGGCAATGAGACCACTTCTCATGAGGGAAGTGATGGTGATAGTAGCATGATGGAAGACTAGCCTTGGAGATTCCTACTCTCCCACGGTTTGTCTATATCTCTTTATACTTTATTTTCATTTTGATCATTGTTGGTTTAGTCCTAGCAACATCAAAGGACTCACACCTCGGTTCCATTGAGGTGTTCTTTATTGTTCCCATCTTTGAAAATCCAAAATGACAATCTAGTCTCATGCATAGCATAGTGTGTGCATGAACTCCCCCATGCTTTGACATTAGCAATAGTGTCTTACTTGGTTTGGGGAAGTTAATGCATACGCAACGGGAGGTAATTTAAATTATCCTCTCCGTCATAACAAAAACCATGCATCATGTAGTATAGCTTAGTGTAGAATTGCATTTAGCATAGAAATCATGCATCATCTTTGCATAATTTCCATCATTTTGGCCATTGAGGACAATGCCCATATTAGTGTGGGGATGGGAATTCTAACACTTAACTTCTATTCAAAAACCATAAAAATTGAAAAATTTCAAAAACCATAAAAATTTAAAAATTGAAAAATCCAAAAACAAGTTCATTTCCCTTGTATATATTGTCTTGTGTATATTGTGTTTGTTTCATCCTTGTTCACTTTGATTGACTACGCCACATCCGAGACATGAGGATATTGAAGACCGCATGGTATGATCTTTCCAATCTCCTTTTTCCTCTTTATGTTAATGACTATGTGGCTTTATTTTGATTAATGCGGTAAAACAATGTGAACTTAGGACTTGCATTTAGTTTATTTGTCATACTAGTTGGTAGAATCATATGCACTAGGATGTTTATATGTTAGTTGCATCATGGCATGTAGTTGCATGTTAGAAAATTTTGCGAAACCGTCTATTTGGGAAGCTTGACAAGTGTATATAGGCCCTAGTAGATGCTTTTTATTCTTAAGACTTTGCTTGTTAGAATACTTGTAAAACACCCTAGGATGTGTCATGCTAGTATCCTTTGACCCATGGATTAAGGCCTAGTCAAGAGTACCTTGTGGTGTGATAACTCCTTGGCTACCGTTTATTCCAAGGTGACCCTTGAAACCATGCATACTTCTATCATTCATCCATGTTCTACCACATTTTTGTCATCAAAGGGAATGGGCACAAAAACAAAAAGAAATCAATTTGAGTTCAATGAAATGAAAAATGAAAGAAAGTTTGCAAAATGCATCAAATGAAAAGAGGAGCAAAAATAGAACTCCTAAAGCTTCAAATACAAGGCACCCTCGTTACTAATTGGGGTGACTTTGAAAATGTTCAAAAGAAAATGCAAAAAAAGTTGTCAAGTATTGAAATGCCAAAAATCAAAAAGAAATGGCAAAAAGAAAGTGTTCTCAAATGTCAAATGCCAATGAAATTGGGGAAAAAAAAAAACAAAAACAAACTCCCAAAGTGAAACTCAAATATCTATCGATCCCTTTATCCATCGTATCCATTTTTGTGCATGGTAGAGAGGGGACGACCCTTCTTCTTGTCTAGGCAAGAGGGGGAATTCCGCGATCCTCCAGTGTTTCTAACACCATAGGGAGTATATTCTTGACAAAAGCATTTAACGATTGAGGACAAAGGTACCCTAGCTTGACACATTTTGGAGGTGATTTATTGGTATCCTTCTAGGCTTAGTAGTTTGAACAAATTGCATCTATGAAGGATTGTGTACCCTTGAATTGCTTCCCTTGTAGATAATTTCCGCCACTTAGATGAGGAAAGTGGCTATTCTTTTGTAGATGCATCCATTACTTGATTTTGTGTGCTTTAATGTTTGGATGTGTCGCCATTTTGGCAAGACCCACCTTGCCTTGCAAGAAGGCATCCTACCTCATGGTTGTCTTGTTGTGAGTTGAAGGGGCGGAGTGAGACCCGCTAATTGTCTCATATCGGCTATTATTATTAGGTTAGGTTAGTATTGGTCCTAGTCTTTGTCACCTCTTTACTCGGGACGAGCAAAGGTTCGGTTTGGGGATATTTGATGCGACCATAATTGGCGCATATTTAGCCCCGAATTACCATTGTTTCCATGCTTTTTAGTGCCTATTTGGGTCATTTCTTATCTTTAGATCTTTGTTTTGCATATTCTTTGAGATTTTGATCCCTTGGTAGGAAAGGAGTAAGAATCTTGCATTTTCATGGCAAAACAAGGCTAAATGGATCGTATTCAATGACCAAGCATCAAGGAGAGACAAGACTAGAAGGCCTTTGTACATAGCTAAGTAGAAGATCAATGTTGAGAAAGGATCCTTGAGTCCCCAAGGAAATCCCCAAGGATTCTATGAAGAAAAGGGAAGAAAAGAAGAAGGAATGACGCTGTAAAAGAATCCGAACGGATCATCCATGATCCGTCCGTCCGCCCGACTCAATCCGAGCGTCCTTACCCAGGATCCGCTCGGATCCCCCAGGCCCAATCCGAGCGTCTTACGCCTCCATCCGCTCGGATCGTCCATGCCCCATCCGTCCGTCTCGACCTCCATCCGCTCGGATCACAAGATAAAGCACGGTTTCGTCCTTCAAGTTACAAAATGGAGACGCCCTTCTCTCATTGAATACCGGAGTCTCCTTGCTCAACTTAAAAAGTGTAATTACTAGTTTAACCCTTAGTTAACCCTAATGCATCCTCCCTAATTTTCACTATAAATACCCCATTAGTCTAATTAGAGGAGCATGTTCTTCTTATCAATAATTAGTGTAGTTAATATCAATAAAATCTCTCTTCAATATTGTAATCAAATATTAATCAAGTTTTAATCCAAGTTTTAGTTCTTTAATCTCTCTCTTGTTCTTACTTTATTTTGGGTAATTGAAGATTATTTGGGTTATTATTGGGAGATTGACAACCTCTCAATCTAGGATTCAAGTACTTCTATTATTCTTGCTTTATTATTGGAATCATTAGTAGGTATAATCTCTTAATCCCTTTTTAATTATTGCTAATTACTTTCATTTATTCATCATGTTTCATTATGTTAGTATGATTGACAACCTTTCTAGCATGATCAATATGATAATGAGTGAGTAGTCTCTTAGCTAGGGTTTAATGGGTGATTAGGGGAAACCAACATGGGGATGATTCATGCTTAAATCAATATGCTTTCATATCTTATTTGCTTGCTTGTTTTGATCTTAATACATGCACATGTTATGTTTGATGAAATGCTAAGCCTATGAATCCTTGCATTTATTATCATCTACTATCTCTTCAACTTGACTTGTAAGACATAACCCAACTCGAGTCTTGTTAGACCATGCATGTGTTAAGTAGGAAAGATTAAGTCGACTTGTAGGTGTTGTACAATCTATGTGATTCGGCTCCGGGACCCAAACTTTCCTAGGATCGTAAGATATAACCCAACTCGATCCATCACAACAATAATTGCTTGCTTATAATTTGAGAACATGTTTGTATGATCATATCCCATGAATCCCCTATGAACCCATGACACCCTAGTGCTTTTAATCAATTGTTTACACCCTTATTTCATTTACCTTGTTAGCTTATTTTCATTGCTATTTTAGTTTAGTAACCTTCTACATCAACCCAACTTGTGACACCCCTAGACACCCCTAGTAGCAATAGAAATCTTCGTTTTCAATACCCGTCCCTTGGGATCCGACCTTTACTTACCCCTTTACTAATTGTAGAGTTGTTTGTGAAGTATAAATTGTGTTTTGTATCGACCATTGACCAACGACCACATATGCTTAATTGTGAACACCAAATGGCATCGATCATATAAGCAGCTAACTATGCATCATTGCCTTAGCTTCGAAGTAGTGCAAGAAAAGGCTGCTGCCGCAATCAGACTAGAGGAAGACATCTTAGCCAGAGCCAGCCTTCCTAATACACCGAGTGTTTCCAGCACCTCAGCCGTAGAGAAATCGGGAAGAAAGCAACCTACCAGTAAGAGGGATGAAAGATATAGGCCATATGGAAGGGGAGTCAACAGAATCGAAGAAAATCAGTTACTCCCTACTCTGGCCGAATATGGATTCACTACAGGTATCGGAGGAATCCTGAAAGCACTCAGGGAGATGGGAGACAGGGTAAGGTGGCCTAAGCCACCAGTAGAAGAAGATGCATGGCGAAAAGATAGCAAGAAGAAGTGTGAATTCCATCGTGATATTGGGAATAACACTGAAGACTGTTACACACTACGAAGAGAGATCAAGCGTGTAATATCCGGTATTTTAATATGATATTATATTAGGCCGAGTTACCAGCTGGGTCGTGTAGTGTATTTGTGACTCGGGTAATTATGTGACTCGGGTTTTAATTAATCTAACTAGGCTAGACCCGTATCGTCTTAATAGCACCTATCCTATATGTATAACCCATCTAACCAAACCCTAATCTCCCTATCACCATATTCATTTTAACCATGAGAAAAGAGAGAAAAGAGAGAAGAAGGAGTCGTGTGTGAAGGGAGCCGCGTGAGGAATTGCGAGGCGATTTCTCAGCCTATTCTCATCCTATTTCGTAAGTAGACTATCCTATTACCTCTTTATTCAATTATTAGCATAATTATAGTAGTATTGGGATAAATTTCGTAACCCTAGAATTGGTTTGGGGGTTTTGATTATAAATTGTATGAGATAAATGAATGGAATAGTTACAGCAATTTACAGATTCATTGGTCTGTGTTATTTGAGTGTTTTACCTGTCTTAAAGCCGTGGGATGCAAAACGTTAAAGAAGAGAATCATGTTTATTCCAAGCCTAGTTTATGCCTGTGAAAATTGGTAGCATTTCACTGTGTAGTTTTTCCTGAAGAAATTATTTGTGAACGTCTATATAAAAAGTCCGCAAATCATTAGAGGCTGAAAGATTACTTCTAAAACATAATTTAGATATTGAATTGGTGCTGGGTATTTTTCATATATTTAATTTAAAGAGTTTAGATGAGTTAGGCGTTGGTTTTACTTAAGAATCATTTGTCAAACTCGTTTTATGAATCAATACTTTTTATGCGACGGTTTCTGTCAGTTTTTGGAAATCAGTCTGAAAACCCTTGATAAGTTTGGAATTTGAGAAAACCACGTTAGATATAAATTGTAGCTAAGACTCATGGGGTTCCAATTCAATTGGCCTTGCATCAATTCAAATTTTCTGGAATTAGTTATTCATTTTATACCGAGTCTGCCATGAGCAGGAAAATCAGGAAAAGTCGTGTTTGTTCTTTAAATTGATATTTCTATTAAGTTATGATGAGTCTAGGTTATGTGCATGATTAATTGACTGTGTAGATGGTAATTATACATAATTATGTTATGTAGGTGATGGATAAGTGAAGGATCATAAGTGATTGCTTGTGTGTGCTTGGATTGCGAAAAGGTAGGGAAATACACTTGACTTATTATCGTTGATGTTGAATTGTGTTGACTTGTTTGTGTTTCGTATGACCAAACTGTGAACGTTGACTTGCTTCGTGGCTGTTGATTTACGTTATGATTCATATACTGGAAGGTGATTGACTGAATTGATCGTATTGAGTCTGTTATCACAACATTTGGTAACCGGCATGATTTTATGATTGAACAGTTCAAAGATATATATATTGTGTTGCATTAATTTCTTTTGAGAATTCATATGCATTGGAGATGGAGGATGTTGTGGTGATGTGGTGTGGTGAATATGATGTTGTGATAAGGCCCAGGCGGGTTCTGCAGGACTTACCCTGGTGTCCTAAGTCATGAGCGAGATCGGCTACGGTCGATATATAGTCTCTAGGGGGATCGGTATGGTTTGGGTGTTCGGGTTATGAGATATGAGTTGAGATGGAGATGGAGGTGACGGAGGAGCATGCATATCATATTTTGTTGTTTCATTGTATTCCCTACTCAACCTCGTGGTTGACCCTGTGTATTCGTGAACACCTGTGACGATCCAAATATTGGGGAGCGGGCTTGACAGGTTTATGAGATAGGTTGGGAGCTTGATGGGCGTGAGACACTAGATCAGAAGACTTAGTAGCTAGATCATCATTTAGAAGACTTTCACTTTCATTTATGTTAGTTCCTTGTAATTTGATGTAAAAGAGGTTTTGTAATAATTAAGTTAAAGTAATTATATATTTTGCCTTGGAGTTTAATTTTTTATTCACTAACTCGGGAAACCGAGATGGTAACAGTCCGGTTTATTAGGGAATGTCTTGCTAAAGGCTCCTTCATAAATCGGGGTGTTACAAAGTGGTATCAGAGCGAACGATCCTCAGGCCTAAACCAATGAACCCAATGAACGTAGGATGTGTCTATATAAAATGAACTCCTGGGAATAAACTGTTAGGAGCTCACAGTGCGGCTAAGAAGGCGCCCTTAATACGTGCTCTTTTGCCCTCTTAGTTTTGAACCAGGTAACCCGAGAGAAAATTGAGTGAATGGGGTAGTTAGAAGGAAAACCTTGGATATAATCGAGTTGATGTATACCTTGAGACCCATATATTCTAACCATTATGCAGGACAACGTCACGGTAAGTATTTTGTATGAATGATGACGTGATCATATGATGTTGTGGAGATGAGAAAAAAATTTTCGTGTTCAGATTGATAATCAATGAAGTGTTGGATTGTGGTAATCGTGAGCGTGAAAATAATTGCGAATTGATGATATTTATCTGGATGGATTTGAATGACGTGTTGATAGTGCTATTATGTCTAGTGATATGCGGTTATGTGATCCCGAAGCCATGCTAGTATAGTATTGTGATAGTAATCAGAAACACTATTGAATTGCTTGTTTCTAGTCATAGCAATCGTGATTTAGATGTAAGGAGTAGATCGAGATGCGAAGGGATTCTATGGGATAGATGTTTACGTAAGTACAAAGTGTGAGATTTAAGTTGGGATGGGTTAGTATACATAGTATGTTCATAAGAGCTTGTAACATAGTAAAGAATGACCTAGTGCTGAAACTCGTTTTGTTTGATTTTACTCTTTAATTGACATTACTGCCATTTCTTTACTGTTTATTGCCTATTGATGAAAATTTTATGAGAGATAGGCTCGTGAGTTAGTGTTCATTTGGCGTTGGTTTCTTGCTTATAGGATATATGGATTAGGAGTAATAAATATTTTAGTGGGCTGTGGTCAGGAAGTTCCTGTGCAGTGATGTTTCGACCAACGATTTTGTAAAAATCCTCATTTAAATTGTATTAATAATTTTTGCATAATTCCAACTCCATCGATCAGCAGATTCGCATATGTTTTCAAATTGATAAGCCACGAAAATTCTTAATGTCTCTATATTAAATGGTAAGTTTTGAAAACTGACCCAAGTTTCGGACCAATTGCTGTCACATACTTGTTTGGACCAACTGAGTTGTAAAATCCTTTAAAAATTGAGTTCTTGAGCTTTGGACCTCATTCTTTTTCTCACGAATTATTAACTCTCTGTATGTTATAAAAAGTAATATAACTCAAGTTTTCGTTGAACGTTTATTTATTCGTGATTTTTTTGGAAGTTACAACGTGAATCATAACTTTTAAAATGTGAATGCTATGTTGAGTTTTCATGCAGTTGTTCGATTATTTCATGAGCCTTATTAATGTGAAATTATAGTGTCCTTATATGATGATAGTAGCACACATATTCATTGGTTATGTATCTTAACTAGTGATAAAAAAAAAATTAAAGTTTAGTTTATAACATTGTTGGCATGATAGTATGAGTGAAATTGAATAGCTTAATTTGATTCTTAATCGAGGGTGAAATATTTTATACGAGTCCAGTTGTTTGCATATTTTATGCTTGGCATGTTATAATATCTCTGGTGTGTTCATTATATTTGTATAGTGGTCGGATATATATAAATATAAAACTATATTGTCATATCTTGGTAAAGTTGGTGGCGTTAAATGTTAACTTGATTGTTCTAATATACTCGCATGAATATTTATAATAATTATGTTCAAATGTTTACACATGGATGGTAGTAATGAGTATGTCTAAATGTTCACACATGTAGGATGTCATCTGAGTTCTAATGTCTTTCATGTGAGTTGTGTGCCTATAGTTATACTTATTACTTTCATTGCATTAATTTATTTGATTGAACCTAAACTTATGATATGATAATAAAATAGTGTTGTTGCTCCTTATTGGATATGTTCATAGTTGTATTGTCATGAAATGCTAAGGTGATTGTTGCAATTGTCACGATATTTGAAATATAGTTTGATATAGTTACGATATAGTTACGATATTTGAAATATATTCTCGAACCGTCGCTATGAATTATAATGAGATAACCCTTTGATGATTCACATGTTATGCGTATGTTTAAATGATAGTCGTTATAGTTACGTTTAATTGAGCCGCGAGTTGCCTATTTGTTCAAACCGTGCAAACTAGAGAACTTGTTCACCTTGCTAATCTTTTGTCATAGATAATGTTTTACAAGTTATATGATGGTATATGTACATGTTTAAGTTGTTTATGCGATATCTTTTATTTTCTTTGAAAATGAATTATCTTGAGTTGATGGATACAATTGAATGGTATGGTTGCTAAAATGTTAAACATATGTGTGATATGGAAGTAATTTTGTTGTTATTGTGAATCATATAACCAATAATACTCAATTGTAATTTCAGTTGTTTGACTTCTACATTATTAAGTTAATTACTCATGACGATACAAATCGATGGTTCCGTAAGGAGTTTAACAGGAATTTTATAATGTGCCTCCGATCTAAACTAATAATCTTCTTATATTGACTATATGGTTAGACTCTTGTCTAGTTCTTATGACGTGATAAATCGTTTTAAAATTTAACATGTGATTGAGTTGGTACTTATACTTTTGTGTGACCATGCAACCCGTGATAAATAGATCTGTAATAAAAATTTTGATTGAACACAGTTAATTTGTAGTTACTTGCTTTACATCATGGTACGAATCGTATGCGTTGCTGAGACGTCACCAGGGAATGTGTACTATCTAAAAGGTCTCCGATTAAATGCTGTATTCGTGTTAGCCGTGAATATAACTGAGTAAAGAAGTGCAACTAAAATCGATGTTGAGGTAATAGTCGTTCATTAGTAAAGATAGGACTGAAATGAATAAGATGAACCTGTAAATTACGAAATATGAGTCGACACCTAAGCTTGTATCGTTTGAAGGAATTGAGTTAAGTTTATCTGATTTTGAGTCAAATGGATTCTATGGACGGCTCTGTTATAAGATTTATGTTAAGAAAGTTATTCACCGTCCAGTATGAAAGTAAAAGTTTTGAAAATGAAGTTAAATTTTGTCGTGTGAGTATAAATTGAATGAGATTTCCAATTGTGTCGGTTGTATGGTTTCATGATATTTGCTAGTCTGGGGGAATGAAGCTAGAACGGAGTCACAAATAGTGGGTTAATTTAGTCATGTTGTTCGTTCATGTAGTGAATTAGTGGGTTGTGGTTAGTTACGAATGTCAAAACGGGAAATGTAATGTGGTGATTTAAGTGAGTTGTGTGTTAACATGGTATGTTGATATTAGCATGATATGTAATGAATATTTGTAAAATTGGTGTAGTTAAATACATTTAATCTTTTATGTCATGGTGTTGGGTGCAGTTTAAATATATTTAACACCAAGAATGAAATTTTATGTATGATAGTATTGTATGTTAACTTTCCAATATCGCTGTTTATTCGCTTGACTGACTCGACCAATAAGCTTGTAAAATTTGCCAATCAATGTGCATTCGTCATTCGACCAATATTTCTTGGAAAATATGCTATTTGACATGAACCATATGTGAGCACCTAAGCATCTTCATCTTTGTAACCTGAGTAGTAATGTATAAATTAGATTGTCAAGCAGATCCTGTGAATGTTATTGCATGTATTGATTGATATGAAGAGTGTTTAGATTAATACTGAAATGTCTTAAGTTATTCAACGTGGCTTTTGCTCCGATCCGTGGCGATGTCTTTGTAGCAGAGCGAGAATCGTAGCTTCCTTGAGAGAGCTTGTATATTGATTGTCTTTAGTAGGGATTAGTTAACTTGAACGTGAGTTGTGAATCTTTTATCCTCTTTCGGTTGTTAGCGATGTAGTTTGAGAACTTTTGTTATAATAATGAAGGTTACGGGGACGTAACCATGTTTAAGGAGGGTAGGATTGTAAAATCTTTATACTTTCATGTGTAATTTCTCAGTTTGGCTATATTGGTTATGCGTTGTGTGGGTTATTCTGGAGTGTTACATGATGTGTTTCTGTTATGGTTAAACTTCGGGGACGAAGTTTATTTTAAGGAGGGTGGAATGTAATACTGCGTTTAATATTCAATTTGGTGGGTGCCTTACATACTTTTGTATATGCGTTTCATAATTCGTTTGCGTTGGTTGGTAGAGAGGGTAAACTTCGGGACGAAGTTTCTTTTAAGGAGGGTAGACTGTAATACCCGGTATTTTAATATGATATTATATTAGGCCGAGTTACCAGCTGGGTCGTGTAGTGTATTTGTGACTCGGGTAATTATGTGACTTGGGTTTTAATTAATCTAACTAGGCTAGACTCGTATCGTCTTAATAGCACCTATCCTATATGTATAACCCATCTAACCAAACCCTAATCTCCCTATCACCATATTCATTTTAACCATGAGAAAAGAGAGAAAAGAGAGAAGAAGGAGCCGTGTGTGAAGGGAGCCGCGTGAGGAATTGCGAGGCGATTTCTCAGCCTATTCTCATCCTATTTCGTAAGTAGACTATCCTATTACCTCTTTATTCAATTATTAGCATAATTATAGTAGTATTGGGATAAATTTCGTAACCCTAGAATTGGTTTGGGGGTTTTGATTATAAATTGTATGAGATAAATGAATGGAATAGTTACAGCAATTTACAGATTCGTTGGTCTGTGTTATTTGAGTGTTTTACCTGTCTTAAAGCCGTGGGATGCAAAAAGTTAAATAAGAGACTCATGTTTATTCCAAGCCTAGTTTATGCCTGTGAAAATTGGTAGTATTTCACTGTGTAGTTTTTCCTGAAAAAATTATTTGTGAACGTCTATCTAAAAAGTCCGCAAATCATTAGAGGCTGAAAGATTACTTCTAAAACATAATTTAGATATTGAATTGGTGCTGGGTATTTTTCATATATTTAATTTAAAGAGTTTAGATGAGTTAGGCGTTGGTTTTACTTAAGAATCATTTGTCAAACTCGTTTTATGAATCAATACTTTTTATGCGATGGTTTCTGTCAGTTTTTGGAAATCAGTCTGAAAACCCTTGATAAGTTTGGAATTTGAGAAAAACACGTTAGATATAAATTGTAGCTAAGACTCATGGGGTTCCAATTCAATTGGCCTTGCATCAATTCGAATTTTCTGGAATTAGTTATTCATTTTATACCGAGTCTGCCATGAGCAGGAAAATCAGAAAAAGTCGTGTTTGTTCTTTAAATTGATATTCCTATTAAGTTACGATGAGTCTAGGTTATGTGCATGATTAATTGACTGAGTAGATGGTAATTATACATAATTATGTTATGTAGGTGATGGATAAGTGAAGGATCATAAGTGATTGCTTGTGTGTGCTTGGATTGCGAAAAGGTAGGGAAATACACTTGACTTATTATCGTTGATGTTGAATTGTGTTGACTTGTTTGTGTTTCGTATGACCAAACTGTGAACGTTGACTTGCTTCGTGGCTGTTGATTTACGTTATGATTCATATACTGGAAGATGATTGACTGAATTGATCGTATTGAGTATGTTATCACAACACTTGGTAACCGGTATGATTTTATGATTGATCAGTTCAAAGATATATATATATTGTGTTGCATTAATTTCTTTTGAGAATTCATATGCATTGGAGATGGAGGATGTTGTGGTGATGTGGTGTGGTGAATATGATGTTGTGATAAGGCCCAGGCGTGTTCTGCAGGACTTGCCCTGGTGTCCTCAGCTACGAGCTGGCAGATCGGCTACGGTCGATATATAGTCTACCGGGGATCGATATGGCTGGGTGTTCCGGGTTATGAGATATGAGTTGAGATGGAGATGGAGGTGACGGAGGAGCATGCATATCATATTTTGTTGTTTCATTGTATTCCCTACTCAACCTCGTGGTTGACCCTGTGTATTCGTGAACACCTGTGACGATCCAAATATTGGGGAGCAGGCTTGTCAGGTTTATGAGATAGGTTGGGAGCTTGATGGGCGTGAGACACTGGATCAGAAGACTTAGTAGCTAGATCATCATTTAGAAGACTTTCACTTTCATTTATGTTAGTTCCTTGTAATTTGATGTAAAAGAGGTTTTGTAATAATTAAGTTAAAGTAATTATATATTTTGCCTTGGAGTTTAATTTGTTATTCACTACCTCGGGAAACCGAGATGGTAACAGTCCGGTTTATTAGGGAATGTCTTGCTAAAGGCTCCTTCATAAATCGGGGTGTTACAAAGCGCCTGTACGAACAAGGAGAACTGAGCCACCTATAACCACGTGGAGGCAAGCAGCAGGATAAGGTAGGTTCCGCGAAGCCTGCAAATCCACCCACATGCACCAAGATCATAAACGTGATAACAGGCGGCTCAGATATAAGTGGGCTAACATACACGGTAGCTAAGAGGCATGCCACCGGCACTAAAGGAGATAGACCAGCAAATTCTTGCAGAATTTCTCATAGTGATTTACCAGCCGTCACCTTTGATGAAGGAGACATATATGACGAACGGGAACATCATGATGCACTCATTATCACCCTGTCAATGGTTAACTGCACAGTTAGAAAGGTCTTGGTAGATACAGGCAGCTCGGTCAATCTGATTATGCTAAAAACCATAGAAAATATGGGATTCAGCGAGAAGGATTTACAGAAGAAGACTATCTCGCTAGTAGGCTTCAGCGGGGAGACAGCCAACTCACTAGGCTAGATAGTCATCCCAACCTACGTGGGTGGATTCAATAAGCAGATAATGTACCTGGTCATAGATGGACCTTCTACCTACAATGTTATCATGGGAAGGCCGTGGCTGCACCAGATGAAGGCAGTCCCTTCAACGTATCACCAATGCATAAAATTCCCCACACCATAGGGAGTAGAGACAATAAGAGGAGATCAGGAGGAAGCTAGAGCCTGCTATAAGAAAGCACTGAAGTGCACTCCCAGCCCTCCCGCATAGCAATTATAGAAACAGGCTGTCCAGCATGAATACATCGAAACCCCAGCAGAAGAGCTGGATCAAATTAACCTGGACAAGCTGCACCCAGAAAGAATTGTGCTAATTGGAGCTAGAAGCACAAGAGGCCTGAGACAGCAATTAATCAAATTTCTGCAAGACAACATGGATTGTTTCGCATGGTCACACGACGACATGATAGGGATAGATCCGTCCATCATAACGCATAAGCTCAGTGTGGACCCAAAGTGTAAGCCCGTCCAACAGAGAAGAAGAAAGTTTGCAGCAGAAAGAAATAAGGTAATCAACCAAGAGGTAGATAGCCTCCTGGCAGCAAAGAAAATAAGAGAAGTAAAGTATCCAGAGTGGTTGTCTAACGTAGTAGTGGTGCCTAAGAAGAATGAAAAGTGGAGAGTATGTGTGGACTTCACCGACCTCAACAAAGCATACCCTAAAGATCCCTTCCCCCTGCCTCATATCGATGCAATGGTGGATGCAACAGCTGGGCATGAAATGCTGACATTTCTGGACGCATGGAGTGGTTACAATCAGATCAAGATGGATCCTGCAGATCAAGAGAAGACGGCATTCATGTCTGAAAGAGGAATATATTGTTATAATGTTATGCCCTTCGGCCTAAAGAATGCAGGCTCCACATACCAAAGGCTGGTTAACCGCATGTTTAAGGAACAAATAGGAAGAACTATGGAGGTGTATATTGATGACATGGTGGTAAAGTCAGAAAAAGCCAAAGATCATATACGGCACCTGGCAGAGACATTCAGCACCCTGAGGCAATACAAAATGAAGTTAAATCCATCTAAGTGTACCTTCGGGGTATCCTCTAGCAAATTCTTAGGCTATATTGTAACTCAAAGAGAGATAGAAGCCAGCAACGAGCAGATCAAAGCCGTTTTACAATTAGAGTCACCTGAAAAACTTAAAGGCGTTCAAAGGCTAGCTGGTAAGGTAGCAGCCCTGAGCAGGTTCATCTCAAGATCATCCGACAAGTGCAGGCTGTTCTATGATGTATTAAGAAAGAGTTAGAAGTTTGAGTTGACTGCAGACCACGAGCAAGCATTCAGAGAGCTGAAACACTATCTCAGCAGCCCGCCATTGCTGTCTAAACCGGGACCAGGAGAACCATTGTTCCTCTACCTAGCCGTCACAGAGGTGGCTGTAAGTGTCATTCTAGTCAGAGATCAGGAAAAGGAACAGAAGCCAGTATACTATGTGAGCAAGTCTCTGCTACCAGCAGAGACTAGGTACACATCTCTCGAAAAATTAGTATTAGCACTGGTAGTAGCGTCTTACAAGTGGCGCCCTTATGTTGAATCCCACACCATACATGTTGTGACCAACTACCCGCTAAAATCTATCATGAGGAAGCCTGAACTGTCAGGCAGAATGTCGAAGTGGTCTATGCACCTTAGCAGGTATGATATCCAGTATGAACCTAGAATATCAATCAAATCGCAAGCACTAGCAGACTTTGTATCAGACTTCAGCCCAGCCATCCAAAATCTGGCAGATGAGGAAATCCTCACCCTAGAGGGGAACGGGGAGCCAGAGGTCTGGCAGATGCATATTGACGGAGCCTCCAACCAAAAGGGAGAAGGTGTAGGGTTGATCCTGCGGTCACCACAAGGGGATCTGATAGCACAAGCAGTAAGATGTGAATTCAAGGCAACTAATAACGAGACAGAATACGAGGCCTTGATATTAGGAATGCAGCTAGCCCTGGAAATAGGGGTCAGGCACCTGCACATATCTAGTGACTCTCTACTAATAGTCAACCACGTGAATGATGAGTTTATAGCCAGAGATTCAAAGATGATTCCATACTTAAAAATAGAAAAAGAGCTAAAACAGAAATTCAAAACTTACAAACTTAAGCAGATTCCCAGGGATCAGAATGTGGAAGCATATGTCTTAGCAACTCTGGGGGCAAAGTTCAAGCCAACAGAACTATCCAGCATTCCTATCGCACATATGCTAGAGCCTTCTATCCAGAAGACAGATGAAGTAGACAAAGGAGAACTGGAGGATGATCCGGACGAAGTGGGAGTTCAGACAGCTACGAAAGCCGGGGAAGGCTCTCAGCCAGTTGACCAGCCGCCTGATAAACCATCCGCACAGGCAGACAACTGGGATTGGCGCACACCCTACCTAGACTCGCTGCGTCATAATAATATGTCAGATGACAAGAAGGAAGTGAGGGCTTTCAGAATAAAAGCCTCTAGGTTTATACTTATTGACGATATACTACTCAAGAAGTCACTGGCAGGTCCCTACTTATGGTGTCTGGACAAGAAGGAGGCACAGACTGTATTACATGCTCTCCACAGTGGCGAATGTGGAAACCATGTAGGGGGGAGGAGTCTGGCAAATAAAGCTCTCAGACAAGGATACTTCTGGTCCACAATGAAGGCAGATGCAGCAGAATACGCACGTAAGTGTGACGACTGCCAGCGCTCAGCACCAATAATCCACCAGCCGGCAAAGAATATAGATGCTGGCGATGACAGATTATTTCTCCAAGTGGATAGAGGCAGAAGCATTCACAAAAGTAAAAGACAAGTAAGTCATTTCTTTCATAAAACGAAATATCATCTGCAGGTTTAGTATCCCATCAGAAATCATATGTGACAATGGTTCACAATTCATCTCCAACGATGTTGAAGGATGTTGTGCCAGGTGGAATATCACCCTGAATAAATTAGCACCCAGGACTCCAAAGTCTAACGGACAAGCTGAGTCCAGCAACAAAATTATCATGGACAATCTGAGAAGGAGGTCACAGGAGTTAGGAGGAAAGTGGGCAGATGAATTGCCACTAGTGTTATGGTCAGATAGTACGACGCCAAAGGTTACAACAGGCCAAACGCCCTTCAGCCTGGTGTTTGGCGCTGTAATACCCGGTATTTTAATATGATATTATATTAGGCCGAGTTACCAGCTGGGTCGTGTAGTGTATTTGTGACTCGGGTAATTATGTGACTCGGGTTTTAATTAATCTAACTAGGCTAGGCCCGTATCGTCTTAATAGCACCTATCCTATATGTATAACCCATCTAACCAAACCCTAATCCCCCTATCACCATATTCATTTTAACCATGAGAAAAGAGAGAAAATAGAGAAGAGGGAGCCGTGTGTGAAGGAAGCCGCGTGAGGAATTGCGAGGCTATTTTTCAGCCTATTCTCATCGTATTTCGTGATGATAAGTGAAGGATCATAAGTGATTGCTTGTGTGTGCTTGGATTGCGAAAAGTTAGGGAAATACACTTGACTTATTATCGTTGATGTTGAATTGTGTTGACTTGTTTGTATTTCGTATGACCAAACTGTGAACGTTAACTTGCTTCGTGGCTGTTGATTTACGTTATGATTCATATACTGGAAGGTGATTGACTGAATTGATCGTATTGAGTATGTTATCACAACATTTGGTAACCGGTATGATTTTATGATTGATCAGTTCAAAGATATATATATTGTGTTGCATTAATTTCTTTTGAGCATTCATATGCATTTGAGATGGAGGATGTTGTGGTGATGTGGTGTGGTGAAGATGTTGTTGTGATAAGGCCCAGGCGGGTTCTGCCGGACTTGCCCTGGTGTCCTCAGCTGCGAGCTGACAGATCGGCTACGGTCGATATATAGTCTACCGGGGATCGGTATGGCTGGGTGTTCCGGGTTATGAGATATGAGTTGAGATGGAGATGGAGGTGACGGAGGAGCATGCATATCATATTTTTTTGTTTCATTGTATTCCCTACTCAACCTCGTGGTTGACCCTGTGTATTCGTGAACACCTGTGACGATCCAAATATTGGGGAGCAGGCTTGACAGGTTTATGAGATAGGCTGGGAGCTTGATGGGCGTGAGACACTGGATCAGAAGACTTAGTAGCTAGATCATCATTTAGAAGACTTTCACTTTCATTTATGTTAGTTCATTGTTATTTGATGTAAAAGAGGTTTTGTAATAATTAAGTTAAAGTAATTATATATTTTGCCTTGGAGTTTAATTTGTTATTCACTACCTCGGGAAACCGAGATGGTAACAGTCCGGTTTATTAGGGAATGTCTTGTTAAAGGCTCCTTCATAAATCGGGGTGTTACAAAGTGGTATCAGAGCACGATCCTCAGGCCTAAACCAATGAACCCAATGAACGTAGGATGTGTCTAAATAAAATGAACCCCTGGGAATAAACTGTTAGGAGCTCACAGTGTGGTTAAGAAGGCGCCCTTAATACGTGCTCTTTTGCCCTCTCAGTTTTGAACCAGGTAACCCGAGAGAAAATTGAGTGAATGGGGTAGTTAGAAGGAAAACCTTGGATATAATCGAGTTGATGTATACCTTGAGACCCATATATTCTAACCATTCTGCAGGACAACGTTACGGTAAGTATTTTGTATGAATGATGACGTGATCATATGATGTTGTGGAGATGAGAAATAAATTTTCGTGTTCAGATTGATAATCAATGAAGTGTTGGATTGTGGTAATCGTGAGCGTGAAAATAATTGCGAATTGATGATATTTATCTGGATGGATGTGAATGACGTGTTGATAGTGCTATTATGTCTAGTGATATGCGGTTATGTGATCCCGAAGCCATGCTAGTATAGTATTGTGATAGTAATCAGAAACACTATTGAATTGCTTGTTTCTAGTCATAGCAATCGTGATTTAGATGTAAGGAGTAGATCGAGATGCGAAGGGATTCTATGGGATAGATGTTTACGTAAGTACAAAGTGTGAGATTTAAGTTGGGATGGGTTAGTATACATAGTATGTTCATAAGAGCTTGTAACATAGTAAAGAATGACCTAGTGCTGAAACTCGTTTTGTTTGATTTTACTCTTTAATTGACCTTACTGCCATTTCTTTTCTGTTTATTTCCTATGGATGAAAATTTTATGAGAGATAGCCTCGTGAGTTAGTGTTCATTTGGCATTGGTTTCATACTTATAGGATATACGGATTAGGAGTAATAAATATTTTAGTGGGCTGTGGTCAGGAAGTTCCTGTGCTGTGATGTTTCGACCAACGATTTTGTAAAAATACTCATTTAAATTGTATTAATAATTTTTGCATAATTCCAACTCTATCGATCAGAAGATTCGCATATGTTTTCAAATTGATAAGCCACGAAAATTCTTGATGTCTCTATATTAAATGGTAAGTTTTGCAAACTGACCCAAGTTTCGGACCAATTGCTGTCACATACTTGTTTGGACCACTGAGTTGTAAAATCCCTTAAAAATTGAATTCTTGAGCTTTGGACCTCATTCTTTTTTTCACGAATTACTAACTCTCTGTATGTTATAAAAAGTAATATAACTCAAGTTTTCGTTGAACGGTTATTTATTCGTGATTTTTGGAAGTTACAACGTGAATCATAACTTTTAAAATGTGAATGCTATGTTGAGTTTTCATGCAGTTGTTCGATTATTTCATGAGCCTTATTAATGTGAAATTATAGTGTCCTTATATGATGATAGTAGCACACATATTCATTGGTTATGTATCTTAACTAGTGATAAAAAAAAAATTAAAGTTTAGTTTATAACATTGTTGGCATGATAGTATGAGTGAAATTGAATAGCTTAATTTGATTCTTAATCGAGGGTGAAATATTTTATACGAGTCCAGTTGTTTGCATATTTTATGCTTGGCATGTTATAATATCTCTGGTGTGTTCATCATATTTGTATAGTGGTCGGATATATATAAATATAAAACTATATTGTCATATCTTGGTAAAGTTGGTGGCGTTAAATGTTAACTTGATTGTTCTAATATACTCGCATGAATATTTATAATAATTATGTTTAAATGTTTACACATGGATGGTAGTAATGAGTATGTCTAAATGTTCACACATGTAGGATGTCATCTGAGTTCTAATGTCTTTTATGTGAGTCTGTGTGCCTATAGTTATACTTATTACTTTCATTGCATTAATTTATTTGATTGAACCTAAACTTATGATATGATAATAAAATAGTGTTGTTGCTCCTTATTGGATATGTTCATAGTTGTATTGTCATGAAATGCTAAGGTGATTGTTGCAATTGTCACGATATTTGAAATATAGTTTGATATAGTTACGATATAGTTACGATATTTGAAATATATTCTCGAACCGTCGCTATGAATTATAATGAGATAACCCTTTGATGTTTCACATGTTATGCGTATGTTTAAATGATAGTCGTTATAGTTACGTTTAATTGAGCCGCGAGTTGCCTATTTGTTCAAATCGTGCAAACCAGAGAACTTGTTCACCTTGCTAATCTTTTGTCATAGATAATGTTTTACAAGTTATATGATGGTATATGTATATGTTTAAGTTGTTTATGCGATATCTTTTATTTTACTGAAAATGAATTATACTGAGTTGATGGATACAATTGAATGGTATGGTTGCTAAAATGTTAAACATATGTGTGATATGGAAGTAATTTTGTTGTTATTGTGAATCATATAACCATTAATACTCAATTGTAATTTAAGTTGTTTGATTTCTACATTATTAAGTTAATTACTCATGACGCACACTCGATGGTTCCGTAAGGAGTTTAACAGGGAATTTTATAATGTGCCTCCGATCTAAACTAATAATCTTCTTATATTGACTATATGGTTATACTCTTGTCTAGTTCTTATGACGTGATAAATCGTTTTAAAATTTAACATGTGATTGAGTTGGTACTTATACTTTTGTGTGACCATGCAACCCGTGATAAATAGATCTGTAATAAAGAGGTAAAATTTTGATTGAACACAGTTAATTTGTAGTTACTTGCTTTACATCATGGTACGAATCGTATGCTTTGATGAGACGTCACCAGGGAATGTGTACTATCTAAAAGGTCTCCGATTAAATGTTGTAGTCGTGTTAGCCGTGAATATAACTGAGTAAAGAAGTGCAACTAAAATCCTGATGTTGAGGTAATAGTCGTTCATTAGTAAAGATAGGACTGAAATGAATAAGATGAACCTGTAAATTACGAAATATGAGTCGACACCTAAGCTTGTATTGTTTGAAGGAATTGAGTTAAGTTTATCTGATTTTGAGTTAAATGGATTCTATGGACAGCTCTGTTATAAGATTTATGTTAAGAAAGTTATTCACCGTCCAGTATGAAAGTAAAAGTTTTGAAAATGAAGTTAAATTTTGTCGTGTGAGTATAAATTCGGAATGAGATTTCGCCGGTTTCGGTTGTATGGTTTCATGATATTTGCTAGTCTGGGGGAATGAAGCTAGAACGGAGTCACAAATAGTGGGTTAATTTAGTCATGTTGTTCGTTCATGTAGTGAATTAGTGGGTTGTGGTTAGTTACGAATGTCAAAAAGGGAAATGTAATGTGGTGATTTAAGTGAGTTGTGTGTTAACATGGTATGTTGATATTAGCATGATATGTAATGAATATTTGTAAAATTGGTGTAGTTAAATATATTTAATCTTTTATGTCATGGTGTTGGGTGCAGTTTAAATATATTTAACACCAAGAATGAAATTTTATGTATGATAGTATTGTATGTTAACTTTCCAATATCGCTGTTTACTCGCTTTACTGACTCGACCAATAAGCTTGTAAAATTTGCCAATCAATGTGCATTCGTCATTCGTCATTCGACCAATATTTCTTGGAAAATATGCTATTTGACATGAACCATATGTGAGCACCTAAGCATCTTCATCTTTGTAACCTGAGTAGTAATGTATAAATTAGATTGACAAGCAGATCCTGTGAATGTTATTGCATGTATTAATTGATATGAAGAGTGTTTAGATTAATACTGAAATGTCTTAAGTTATTCAACGTGGCTTTTGCTCCGATCCGTGGCGATGTGCTGTAGCAGCAGTAACTGTAGCTTCCTTGAGAGAGCTTGTATATTGATTGTCTTTAGTAGGGATTAGTTAACTTGAACGTGAGTTGTGAATCCTTTATCCTCTTTCAGTTGTTAGCAGTAGTTTGAGAACTTTTGTTATAATAATGAAGGTTACGGGGACGTAACCATGTTTAAGGAGGGTAGGATTGTAAAATCTTTATACTTTCATGTGTGATTTCTCAGTTTGGCTATATTGGTTATGCGTTGTGTGGGTTATGTTGGAGTGTTACATGATGTGTTTCTGTTATGGTTAAACTTCGGGATGAAGTTTCCTTTAAGGAGGGTAGACTGTAATACCCGGTATTTTAATATGATATTATATTAGGCTGAGTTACCAGCTGGGTCGTGTAGTGTATTTGTGACTCGGGTAATTATGTGACTCGGGTTTTAATTAATCTAACTAGGCTAGGCCCATATCGTCTTAATAGCACCTATCCTATATGTATAACCCATCTAACCAAACCCTAATCCCCCTATCACCATATTCATTTTAACCATGAGAAAAGAGAGAAAAGAGAGAAGAGGGAGCCGTGTGTGAAGGGAGCCGCGTGAGGAATTGCGAGGCGATTTCTCAGCCTATTCTCATCCTATTTCGTGATGATAAGTGAAGGATCATAAGTGATTGCTTGTGTGTGCTTGGATTGCGAAAAGGTAGGGAAATACACTTGACTTATTATCGTTGATGTTGAATTGTGTTGACTTGTTTGTGTTTCGTATGACCAAACTGTGAACGTTGACTTGCTTCGTGGCTGTTGATTTACGTTATGATTCATATCTTTGGAAGGTGATTGATTTGAATTGATCGTATTGAGTATGTTATCACAACATTTGGTAACCGCCATGATTTTATGATTGATCGGTTCAAAGATATATATATTGTGTTGCATTAATTTCTTTTGAGCATTCATATGCATTGGAGATGGAGGATGTTGTGGTGATGTGGTGTGGTGAAGATGATGTTGTGATAAGGCCCGGGCGGGTTCTCAAGGACTTGCCCTGGTGTCCTCACTGGAAATGGGCGGATCGGCTACGGTCGATATATCTACCGGGGATCGGTATGGTGGGTGTTCGGGTTATGAGATATGAGTTGAGATGGAGATAGAGGTGACGGAGGAGCATGCATATCATATTTTGTTGTTTCATTGTATTCCCTACTCAACCTCGTGGTTGACCCTGTGTATTCGTGAACACCTGTGACGATCCAAATATTGGGGAGCAGGCTTGACAGGTTTATGAGATAGGCAGGGAGCTTGATGGGCGTGAGACACTTGATCAGAAGACTTAGTAGCTAGATCATCATTTAGAAGACTTTCACTTTCATTTATGTTAGTTCCTTGTAATTTGATGTAAAAGAGGTTTTGTAATAATTAAGTTAAAGTAATTATATATTTTGCCTTGGAGTTTAATTTGTTATTCACTACCTCGGAAAACCGAGATGGTAACAGTCCGGTTTATTAGGGAATGTCTTGTTAAAGGCTCCTTCATAAATCGGGGTGTTACAGGCGCGGAAGCAGTCATTTCATCAGAAGTTTTGGTTCCCACTCACAGGTATGGATGTATGACAGGGGGACTGAACAGTGCAGAGATGGTCAGGAGCCTGGACACAATAGACGAGCTGCATGCAAGTGCAAAAATACGTCTAGCTGCCTACAAGCAGTTGGTGGCCAGAAGTTACAACAAGAATGTGAAGGTCAGGCTCCTGGAGGTAGGTGACCTGGTTCTCCGTGAAATGTTTCAAACCACCAAAAACCGAAAGGCGGGTAAATTCGCCTACATATGGGAAGGACCATACAAGGTAGAAGGAGTTGTTGGCCATGGTGCATACAGATTGATGACTATGGACGGTCAAATCATACAACGCCCATGGAACATACTTCACCTGAAGAGATATTACTTTTGATAATAAGTAGATTTTAGCCTACAAAGTCATGTACCATGAGAAGCCAAATTATTTTAAGCAAAGAAATAAAAATCCGGTAGTAGGCATACTACCAATTCCCTATCCCTTTTTGGTACCTTTGTTTTCTTTTAATTTTCAAACTACTATTGAGCGATATGGTCTGACAGCGTCCTGGGACCACAATTGCTCTGGTACCCCATGAGATGGCGTCAGGTACTTCATATCATTCTAATAGACTTTTCTGTTTTCTGGCTTCCCTAAATACATCACTTTGAATCCTAATGTCTATGGTACTTTGGAAGTATATCTAGCAGGACTGTCAACTGCCAACGCGGGGTGATAAGGCACATGGCACTCCAACATGCCTAACCTACTTACTCCACAAGGAGCACCCTCACCAGGCGGAGTGTGGAACATACAAAAGGGAGCCTAGTTGACAGCTAAACACGCTTACCCAGCTACACCTGATACCACCCCCTGGACGTAGCTCGCACGAATCGCAATTAATCAGGGCCCCAACATGCATGCATACGAACATGGAACGTAGGGATCTCTGAGCTATCAGAATCCTGCAGCGTTCCATCGGTCCTAGAACGACGATAAACTTGCCTAAATTCCGCCCATGTTGGCTTTAAACGTGATGAACACACCTTGCGTCATGAACAAGGTTAAGTAGTTCAAAAAGCTGCGGCATACGCCTAAATCGGTCATCAGACTGACATGGCAGCTAGCTAAGTCTAATTTAGCCTCTTCAGGCTGACTCCACTGGTCTAAATTAGCCTCTAAGGTTGACACGACCACCCCTCCTTACAATGCGGCACATGCCTAAATCAGTCAACAGACTGACACGACAGCTAGCTGAGTCTGAGTCAGCCTCCTCAGGATGACATGACTCGCCTAAATCAGCCAGCAGGCTGACACGGCAACCTCCTAAACTAAGGAAACCTAAGAAACAAGCACACAAGATATAAGTTAAACTTGCCAAAACTAAGGCAATGGGCATTCTAAAAACATGGCCAAATACGGCCCCAGAGTTTAATCGCCACCTTGGCGAAGCTACCAGGAAAAGTTTAAAAACTTACAAGTCTGCCACCATTGGGCCAGACTACCAAAAAGTTCATTGATAAAATAAAAACTTAATTATCGGTCACATTAATGACCTCCACTTCTGGCATCTCCTCTGCCTGCTGACCTTCAGTTTCAGGTACCAGACCAGCTTGCGCACCCTCAGCTGACATAGCCTCTTGAGCTTCGTCAGCAGTATCCTGGGGCAATCCAGCATCTCCAGCAGCAGCCTCCTCAGCCAGTGCAAGAGAATTCACCTCCCCAACTTTAGGCATCAGCGCACTCAGATCAGGTGGAGTGGGGTAGAGCATCTCCAGCTGCCTCTCCTCCTCTTCTACAGCTTGCTGGGTTGGAGCTTCCTCAAGAGCAGCATGCATCCTGCTGATTTTTCCCCGCCAGGTAGCATAGCAACGACATTGGTGGCCAGGGAGATCAGCTCGTTGATCTTCTCGTCGGAACGCTTAAGGGAATCCGAGAAGGTGCTGCACACCTCTTGAGTGAGTGCCAGCTGATCAGCCTCTTCCTTCAACTTCTTCTTGGCATCCACAAGCTCAGCGTTCAGCTCCACCACGCGTTCCTTCAGATCAGATCGTTGTTGCGCCAAATCGGCAACTTTCCCCTTCAGCTCTTGGTTTTTGGCGTTGGTGGCGCGACTGGTGGTCTGCACTATGTTGATCATCTTCCTGTTGTAAAGAGCAGACTGGAGGGTCTGGGGCAGGAAAATCAAAAGTCAGCGAGAAGAATTCAAATATATATATATATATATATATATATATATATATATATATATTGGAACAGGTAGAAGGCGAAGATCACTTGCCATAAAGGCGTTATGCACATCGTTCTCAGCCACCTCCTCTGGAGAAAATTCTGAGAAAGCCTCTTTTAGAGGAGGGAAGAGCAGCTGGTCGATTTCTGGCCAGTATGGCACCTTATCAACATTCCCAAAGTCCTCTAGGAAGTGAGCAATGATGCCTCCGCTAGCTGAGGCACGAGGACTAGTAGGAGGAGTAGGGGGATTGCGAGACAATAGATCAACCTCAAAAGGTTCAGGCATAGCAGAATTGGAATGAGTAGGAGGAGACTGAAAAGAGGTAGCAGGAGCACTTCTCTTGGAGGCAGATGCCACGTCAGGACTGGCAGTGGATCTCTTTCTTTTTACGCTCTGGAGGATAACTTCCAGAGGATCAACTTTTGAACCTCCAAGCAGACATCATCTCAGGCGTCAGGAAAATTAAAGCTGTCAGTGAAGTTGCATGCAAACTGAAACAACTGTAAGAGGCTTACCAGAAGACATGCTGTAAGCTGGTTGAAGGGGGTTGGAGGAGGAAGCAGGTGAAAAACCAGGAAGCAGGTCAGGAAACTTTCTCTCGGATTCAGTGATACAGAACAACTTGCTGCGGGCAGGGATCTGGGCACCAATACGAGTCAGGTAGCAGGGACATGCACGAGGGCGATGAAGTAAGCTAGTAAGCAGCAAGATAAAACGAATTAGGTGATAAGGAGGCTACTTACTCGAAGTTATGACCCATTTCTCGAAGATATAGTCGGCAGGCGGCTGGATAGAGTCCTTCCTCACAAAGAAGAAATCCTCAAACCACTTCTCATCTCGTGATTTGGACACATGCCTAAAGGGAGCCTCTCCAGAGCCCCGGAGTGAGAACTTGTGACACCCCCATACTCCAAGTGCCTTACCAGGACCACTCAGGTATAAAGCTGTCACTATCTTGGTTTCCCGAGGCAATAATAATCAAAAGACAATAAAGAAACATCATTTAAATAGTATAAAGTTTAAGTGAGTAAAATACAATCCAAAACTAACTGCCAAAATACGGTTTACATGGTCTCAAAATAACTCTCTAAAAACTATCAAAACTACAGCGGAAGACTCTATCATCCGGTGGCGACACATCCCAGCTATCCCATGTATCTCGACTCATACCTGCTCAACAACTGCTCACCATCCCCGAATGGATCACCACAGTTTTTAAAACAATTAAACGGGGTCAGTACAAATCACATAATTTACATAACTCAATAAAACAACACACAATACAGCTCAATCATCACAGATAAACCCCGAACTCCATCACAAACTCCACAATACTGACTACACACTAAAGTGTGTAGCCCTGCTAGAGTACCCATCGCAACAGGTTACTCCTCGCCGCCAGTGGGGGACCGCAGCCGTTCCCACCTAAGCCCCGCTCATCTCCATCGAGCGATAAACCTAAATCCATTAATGTGCACATCCCTTCTGTGGCGGGTTCCACAGAAGGCGAATCATGGGCGTGAAGCCACTCCCGCAAGTGACTCCACTCAGCCAGGGACGCACCCCGAAGAACACAGACAGATACAATCAATCACAACTACTAATCAGCAATCAAACCCAACAATTGTCACAATACTCGTACGATAAAACTCAAAAATCACAAAGCACAACCAACACATCATGGGACTAATACTAAGTAGGGAAACCCTACCTGGAATGCAACACAATCAGACGATCTCAACAGCTATTATCAAAAAGCCTCCTCTACGAATCCTCCTCCTAACATATGATCACATAATTACTAACAATCATAAAAACTAACGAAAACCCCTAATCCCCCAAATTAGGGTTTAAACAAACTTAATAAAATACTATAAAATCGGTACGTAGATCTTACCCTCGACGCAAGGATCAAAAGAATGTAAAGGATGATGAATTCCGACCTCTCAAGCTCCGAGATTTGTCAATAATGCGAAAGATGCGAAGTACGTAGTTTGAAATCTCTTTTGAAGTGATTAGGTTTAATAAAGGTGTTTAATGATGATGACGGAAAGTTATATATATCTATTCGCATTATTAACAAAACCCGACAAAACCTTACCCGTAAACCGAGCCACTCGATCGAGTGCCCAACATACATGATCGAGTGCCCCCTACTCGATCGAGTACCAAGGCTACTCGATCGAGTACCCTACAGACAAACTGTTTTAAAAACCCAAAACACCCTCACTCAACAGAATAAGGTCAACTCGATAGAGTACCCAGAGACTCATAAAACCGTAGTATCACAGTCTTCCCTCCTTAAAAAGAACTTTGTCCCCGAAATTCAAACCACAACAAAGAAAAGACATACTATAACACTCCCGACACAACAACCAACATAAAACTCAACATAAAAACATGCTACCAACCAACTCAACCCGACTCAAACCACTACAAAACATACCGACACAACACAAAGAGGGTGTAAAAACTCTTTGCGATCATCTCCTACCCTTCTAAAAGAAACAAGGTTACGTCCCCGTAACCATACATACCTGATCAAAAAGGAAAGGGTAACGCTCTCTCATGGCCTCCTCTGCCTCCCATGTAGCTTCCTCTACCTCTTGATTAGACCAACGGATCTTAAGCAAAACTGTCTCACCATTCCTAGTCTTCCGAACCTTCCGGTCAAGAATCTGCTTAGGCACCTCAAGATAAGACAAGGACTCATCTAGCTCTATGCTCTCTGCCTCTAACACTTGTGATGGGTCACTCGCATACTTCCGCAGCTGAGATACATGAAACACATCATGCACTCTCTCCAAAGTAGTTGGTAAAGCCAAACGATAAGCAACCTCTCCAACCTGGTCTAAGATTTCATAAGGCCCTATGAACTTCTGACTCAACTTGCCTTTCTTTCCGAATCTCATAACCCCACGCATAGGAGACACTTTCAGAAGAACCTTGTCCCCAACCTGAAACTCTATATCCCGGCGATGAAGATCCGCATAACTCGTTTACCTATCCTGAGCCGCTCTCATCCTTTCCCTGATCATCTTAATCTGCTCAACCATCTCATGTACCATCTCTGGTCCTAGAACCACTGCCTCAACACTGTCGTCCCAACAAATCGGACTCCGACATCTCTTCCCATATAAAGCCTCAAACGGTGCCATGCCAATACTGGTGTGATAGCTGTTGTTGTAAGAAAACTCAATCAAATCTAATCTCTGCTCCCAGCTACCACCAAAATCCATCACACAAGCTTGTAACATATCCTCAAGAGTCTTGATTGTTCTCTCAGTCTGACCGTCTGTCGCAGGATGAAATGTTGTACTCATCTTCAAAGTTGTTCCCAAAGATTCCTGCAACTCTTTCCAAATCCTTGAGATAAATCTCGCATCTCTGTCAGATACTATGTCCTTAGGCACTCCATGCAATCCTAACACATGCTTCCGATAAGCCAAAGCTAATTGTGCCTTGGTCCATGTATCTTTCATTGGCACAAAATAAGTTGACTTGGTCAGTCGATCCACTATTACCCATATCATGTTGTTAACATGTTGACTCTTTGGCAAACCCCCGATAAAATCCATAGAGATGGATTCCCACTTCCACTAAGGTACCTCTAAAGACTGAATCTTATCTTGTGGTCGTCGTTGTTCCCCTTTAATTCTTTGGCATGTCAAACAACGGGCCACAAACTCAGCTGTCTCTTTCTTCATCCCAGGCCACCAGAATGTGTTCTTTAAATCCTTGTATAGCTTGTCACCACCAGGATGCACTGAATATGGTGTACAATATGCCTCCTTCATGATTATCTTTTTCATCTCCTCATCATTAGGGACACACCACCTCCCATCAAACCTCAAACTACCATCTGAATGAATAGAGAATCTACACACTATCCCTTTCTCTACTCCAGCTCTCCACTCCACCATCTTAGGATCTAAAGCCTGTTTACCTCGAATATCATTATAAAGATCAGGCTGCACTGTCAAATCTCCCATGGCATCTCCTCTCTGTATCATATGTATCCCAAACTTCACCACCTCGTCTCTCAACCTCATCAAAGATAAAGCTGTACACAAAGAATGTACACTCTTCCTGCTCAAAGCATCGGCAACAACATTGGCTTTCCCTTCATGGTAGATAATATCCATGTCATAATCGCCAATCAGCTCCATCCACCTCCTCTGTCTCATGTTCAACTCCTTTTGAGTGAAGATGTACTTGAGACTCTTGTGATCAGAAAATACCTTAAAGGTCGCCCCATAAAGGTAATGTCTCCCAATCTTGAGAGCAAACACCACAACACCCAACTCTAGATCGTGTGTAGGATAATTATCCTCATAAGGCTTTAATTGCCTAGATGCATTGGCAATCACTTTACCGTTCTGCATCAACACACATCCCAACCCATTCTTTGAGGCATCTGTATAAACCTCAAAGTTGTCACTCCCTTAAGGCAATGCTAAGATAGGAGTTGTGGTCAAACGCTCCTTTAATGTTTGGAACGCCGTCTCACAACTCTCATCCCAACGAAACCTGTTCTATTTCCTCATCAACGCTGTCATAGGTCTAGCAATCTTGGAGAAATCCTTCACGAACCATTTGTAATATCCAGCTAAACCCAAGAAACTCCTGATCTCAGCAACATTCTTTGGTGCTTCCCACTCGTCACTGCCTCAATCTTTGCCGGATCCACAGCTACCCCATCCTTAGAGATCACGTGCCCCAGAAAAGCAACTTTCTCTAACCAGAACTCACACTTGGACAACTTAGCATATAACTCGTGCTCTCTTAAGGTCTGTAACACAATCCTCAGATGCTCCTCATGTTCCTCCTTAGTCTTGGAATAGACTAAGATGTCATCGATAAAAACCACCACAAACTTGTCCAGAAACTGACTGAAAACTCTGTTCATCAAATCCATAAACACATTCGGTGCATTAGATAACCCAAAAGGCATCACCACATACTCATAATGGCCATACCTCGACGTGAAAGTTGTCTTTGGTATGTCCACCTCCCTAATCTTCACCTGAGGGTACCCTGACCTCAAATCAATCTTGGAAAAGACTGATGAACCACTCAACTGATCAAACAGGTCATCTATCCTTGGCAAAGGATACTTGTTCTTCACCGTCACTCGGTTCAGCTCCCTGTAATCTATGCACAACCTCAAGCTCCCATCTTTCTTCTTCACAAAAAAAGCTGGTGCTCCCCACGGCGATACACTAGGTCTAATGTATCCCTTCTCTATCAGATCATCTAGCTGTTTCCTGAGCTCCTCCAACTCCTTAGGACCCATCCGGTACGGTGCCTTAGAGATTGGCTCCGTCCCCGGTTTCAACTCAACCGTGAAATCTATCTCCCTCTTCGACGGCAACCCCGGAATCTCCTCTGGAAAGACATCTGAAAACTCACCCACCACTGGTATCTGATCAACTGTCAGACTCTCTATCCGGTCATCTCTCACATGGCACAAGATCAACAGGCACCCCTTCCTCAGATAAGACTTTAAGGTCACAGCTGCAATCAACTTAACTTTGGGTTTGACCACAAACCCACGATAAGACACACTAATGCCCTTAGGACCTCTCAAAGACACTTTCTTTTGATGACAGTCTATCTTAGCTTTGTACTTTCCTAACCAATCCATCCCGACTATCATCTCAAAACCGTCTAAAGGAAACTCTATCAAGTCTACAAGTAGATCAACTTGCCCAACTATCATAGATACATCCCTATACAACCTCCCACATGTTACAGACTCTCCCGAAGGTATGAAAACTTTCTCACTTACAGACTCGTATCCTCTCAGACCTAACCGTTTAACATGACTCGAAGATACAAATGACCGAGACGCCCCCGAATCAAACAAAACAAAGGTATGAATACCGTTAACAAGAAAGGTGCCAGTGATAACATGTGCGTCGTCCTCAGTTGCTTTCTTTTCCATCATATACAGCTTTCCACTGGTCTTCTGTCCACCTCCCTGGACAGTACTGGCTGAAGTAGTCGGCTTAGCACCCGACCCCTGATTGTTGTTGTTGTTCATAACCGGTTTCTAATAAGAATTACCGCCATAGCGGTTACTTCCACCCTGGTTGCTCTGACCTCCCCGGTTGTTCCATGACCTAGCTGGTCTGTTGCTCTCATAACTCTGTGCCGGACCCTGAGAATAGCTCCCCTGAGCTGATCTCTCAAAAGCTCCTGGTACACTCGTGCACTCATGTCTCTTGTGGCCTACACCGCCACAGCCAAAGTAGTTCATCCGCCAACTACCACTACCGCTCCCACGGCCACGCCCAAAGGAAGCCCCCAGCACTGAACCCCGAGCAAGAAGAAAACGCTCTAGCCTGATTGTGGTTGCCTTTCTTGTAAATAGATTGGCCACCACCCTCGCTCTCAGCATTTCTTTTCTCACCTCCCCTCTCCCGGGCCATCTTCACCAACCTCTCAGCTCTCTTAGCTCTCTCATAAGCTTCCTTAACATCAGTAAGGACTCCCACGGGTAACTTCTCTATAATCCTGGGGGTCAACCATTTCTCGAACCTCAGCACTAAGTTCTCATCACTCAACCCCATATCCTCAGCATACCTAGACTTCTCATTGAACTGTCGATAATACTCAGCTACCGACATATCAGATGTCATCTTGAACCCATCAAACTCCTCCCTCAGCTTACTCCTCACATGCTCAGGTACAAACTCCCTCTTTATAGCTTTCCTGAACTCTTCCCAAGGAATAGCAGGCAGACCCTGCTTCGCATACATCTCCCTAGCACTCACCTTCACCTTATCCCACCACTTACCAGCCGCTTCCCTCAAGTAGAATGCAGCTTATTCTACTTTCATCTCATCAGGAGAATGTACCAGATCCAGAATGTTCTCCATCTCACGATGCCAATTGTCAAAAAGAATTGGCTCCCCGGTCCCCTTATACTTTTTTGGGTTAAACCTTGCTATGTATAGACTGATCTTTGAGTGATAAACCTCCTTATCTTTCCCAACTCTCTTAAGGGCCTCTGTAAGAGCATCTTGATGCTCCAACATCTTAACTATATCGTCAACGTTCATGCTCTCAGCTCTCACATACAAAGCGGTTTTCTTTGGCGGCATCTTGAAACTATATATAAGAAAAGGGTAGATATAAACATACATTCTATAACTCAAAACACGAAAAACGACCTTCCCCGAGCCCACTCGATCGAGTGCCCAAACCTACTCGATCGAGTGGAGGCTACTCGATCGAGTGCCCCACGTACTCGATCGAGTACCCCGACTCCAAACCCAAAACAGACCTTCTGATCTCTCACCTACTCGATCAAGCTGACATGCCACTCGATCGAGTGCCCCCTACTCGATCGAGTGCCCCTATGAACTCGATCGCGTACCCAAAAACACGGTTCTAATCATAAAAATGTCAAATACCCACTCGATCGAGTGCCCCCCACTCGATCGAGTCATGCAGACTCGTGAATACTACCCGCATGTTATCTCACATACCCCAACGTACTATGCATTCATTATTATCTTAACATTATAACTACAGCTACGCATGCAAATCTACGCAACTCCTCATATAATCAACAAAATAATCTACTTCATGCTATCAAGTGCCACATTATTAACAACCATCATGCTTCTTTATTCAAATCAACATATAAACATATCCTCTCGTCCTTTAATCATACTTTCAATTCTCCACTTCCAACATTCAACAATTCACAACATATATCGTTACGTACACATATAAACCAAAAGACAACACATATGACTCTGACATGTACCCCCCGTGTGACCGGTTCAAAATTGTAGGGCAAGTTCGCGACTTTAGGACGTCTCCCAAGCCTTTGCATTAGCTCCTACAACCTTTACCCCGGGTTCATTTTAATTGACTCCCTATGTTCATTAGATTCATTAGTTGTAGGTTTTCAGGATCGTCGCTCTGATACCACTTTGTGACACCCCCATACTCCAAGTGCCTTACCAGGACCACTCGGGTATAAAGCTGTCACCATCTCGGTTTCCCGAGGCAATGATAATAAAAAGACAATAAAGAAACAGCATTTAAATAGTATAAAGTTCAAGTGAGTAGAATACAATCCAAAACTAACTGCCAAAATACGGTTTACATGGTCTCAAAACAACTGTCTAAAAACTATCAAAACTACAGGGGAAGACTCTATCATCTGGTGGCGACACATCCCAGCTATCCCATGTATCTCGACTCATACCTGCTCAATAACTGCTCACCATCCCCGAATGGATCACCACAGTTTTTAAAACAATTAAACGGAGTCAGTACTAATCACACAATTGACATAACTCAATAAAACAACACACAATACAGCTCAATCATCACAGATAAACCCCGAACTCCATCACCAACTCCACAATATTGACTACACACTAAAGTGTGTAGCCCTGCCGGAGTACCCATTGCAACAGGTTACTCCTCGCCGCCAGTGGGGGACCGCAGCCGTTCCCACCTAAGCCCCGCTCATCTCCGTCGAGCGATAAACCCAAATCCATTAATGTGCACATCCCTTCTGTGGCGGGTTCCACAGAAGGTGAATCATGGGCGTGAAGCCACTCCCGCAAGTGACTCCACTCAGCCAGGGACGCACCCCGAAGAACACAGACAGATACAATCAATCACAACTACTAATCAGCAATCAAACCCAACAACTGTCACAATACTCGTACGATAAAACTCCACAATCACAAAGCACAACCAACACATCATGGGACTAATACTGAGTAGGGAACCCTACTTGGAATACAACACAATCAGACGATCTCAACAGCTTTTATCAAAACGCCTCCTCTACGAATCCTCCTCCTAACATATGATCACATAATTACTAACAATCATAAAAACTAACAAAAACCCCCAATCCCCCAAATTAGGGTTTAAACAAACTTAATAAAATACTAGAAAATCGGTACGTAGATCTTACCCTCGACGCAAGGATCACAAGAATGTAAAGGATGATGAATTCCGACCTCTCAAGCTTCGGGATTTGTCAATAATGCAAAAGATGCGAAGAACGTAGTTTGAAATCTCTTTTAAAGTGATTAGGTTTAATAAAGGTGTTTAATGATGATGACGGAAAGTTATATATATCTATTCGCATTATTAACAAAACCCGACAAAACCTTACCCGTAAACCGAGCCACTCGATCGAGTGCCCAACATACTCGATCGAGTGCCCCCTACTCGATCGAGTACCAAGGCTACTCGATCGAGTACCCTACAGACAGAAACTGTTTTAAAAACCCAAAACACCCTCACTCGACAGAGTAAGGCCTACTCGATAGAGTACCCAGAGACTCAAAAAACCGTAGTATCACAGAACTGGCCCCTACCCAGGGACCTGATATTGTACATGTGGGCCAGATCGCCCAGAGAGATAGAGTTGCCGGTATTTTGACAAACGGCTAAGCAGTAAAGAAGAACCCTCCAGACATTGGCGAAAATTTATGACATGGCAAAGTTGTTTGTAAAGATGAAGTCTTGAACAAGTTTAGGAAAGGGGAAGCGAAGACCATATATAAATGGGTATAAATAAAAGCAAACCCATCCTGGACGAAGGGCGTCAGCTTTTTGACCCGGTTCAGGGATGGCGATATCCACCCCATCACCAGGACCAAGCAAACCCTTGATCATAGGGATGTCAGCAGAGGTGAAGGCAGAATCACAGTCACGGGGGTGAGTGAAGAGTCCCCGAGAAGGAAAGACCGGATCAGGATTGCGGTCAGGAGGTGTGGAAGTCGATGATGAGTGTCGGGTTTTGCCCATGGTAAAGAAAGAGAAAATGGGAATTAAAGAGAAAAGAAGGAAGAAATACCTGGGAACGACGGGAGTAGAACAGTGAAGTTGGCAAAGGAATGAGGGAAGGAAGATTAAGGATTTGAGAGAGAGAGAGAGAGGGAGAGTTTTGATGAAATGATTTTGTAATTAATGAAGTGAAGAAAGGAGGTTGGGGTTATAAAGGAAGAGAGAGGGAGTAGGGTGCGAGAAAAGAGGAGGTGGGCGGCTGAAATGATGGATTTGCATGAAAAGGGGTGCAAATGACGGCTTAGGGTTTTAACAGTCGACTACATAAATTCCTTACTCGACACCTCGAAGTGTACTTCGCAAGAAATTTGGGGTAAACTGTTTGGGCTAAAAATCACTCAAAAGGGAAAGGCCCGCTTGATAAATAAATGGGTCACAAGAGAAGGAATAAGAGAAGGGGAGCCCACAGTTGCAGGAAGCACGGAATAGGATGAATGGTCCGGCACACGCGCGAAAGAAAGGCTGAGGCCCATTGAAGGAAGCGTTTGGACTTAGGAAAGAGTTAGGGAGAAGTCAAGGAGATCAGAGAGAATTGAGGGAGACGGCCAAATATGAAAAGAGTTATTATGGAAATATTATTCCTTTTCCATAATCAAAGAAGGATACATCTAGGGTTCTTACCCTATAAATAGCCAAGGAAGAAATCAAAGAAGGACATTCAATCACATACGCACACATACATTCATTCAAGATCCCATCAAGCACGATACCTCGTGTTAGCAAGATTAACATTACGATACAGTTGTAATCATCCTCCTACTCAAAACTAGTGCAATATTTGGCAGGGTATCGTCCCTCCCGCGGTTGTTCCCACATTGGGTTTTCCGCGTCACCAAATCTCACGTGTTAATTTCTAGTTCGTACTTTATTTCCTTATTTAAATACCGTCATACAAACAAACAATCACGTATCCGACGAGTAAGACCGCATTGACCTGAATCAACTAATTCGGTAAAAAATACCTAAACAGTCACCTCCCATCCCATGGTATAAGGACCATATTAGGATCATCATCCATCTTAGTATGTACTCATATTGGCAGGTGAAAGGACAAAAATTCCTCTGACAAAGAATTGCATCAAACATAAACTTCAGTTGCATTTCAGCAATCACACCTTTCTTGCAGATGCCACCATTTGCTGCTCAAGATGAACTAGGGTGCCTCCCTTATACCAAATAAAAGCTACATAAGTTAGCTTCCTCCTCCAATTAGAATCACAAAATGAAATGTCCTGGAACTTGAGTTATAAGAGCTTAAGTAAGTTCAGGTCAGAAACTGATATTCAGCAGTTTCCTTGTGCAGCATTAGTAATCTTGGAAAAATCATATCTCCTAACTCAAGTTGAAATAAATCATGTGAGATAGATTTAATGAAAGTTAATGATGTTAGCTTCCATATACAAAAAGAATTAGTCCTTGAAGTGGCATAGCAATGGAGATATGAATTTCTGAGTAAGAACATGTCAGATTCTGACATTCAGCATTCTTCATGTGCAGCAGCTTGTACTTTAAAAAACCCATATCTCTTAGCTCATGAAGGATAAAAATATACAACATACATCAAATGAAATCTAATGATGTTAGCTTTTATTTAGAAAAAGAATTACCCAATAATATCCAGTAGTTTGTGAATTATTCAAGTTTGAACACAGACAGGTCAGTTCAGAAACAGCATTGCATTAAATCGTGAACGTCTTTGAAGGCTTATTGTGAAAAATTCACACATTTAATATTGTTTATTCTAACTCCATTGGAAAGTAGACTCTTCCAAGATTTCATACATGTAAGGAACAAAATTTTTCACAGTCTAAATCTTGAGATATGGCCATCTGAATTCAGACCAGACATTCTGAAATTGTTGATGCATTTCAGATTGTCTGTCTCATTTGGAAATTGTTTTTCTAACAAAATAAAATAGCCCTTGGTCCTATTCCAAAGCTCATAGTTAGCTGGCACATTAATCTTCCAAATGAAACAAGAATCAAAGGGTTTTCTTGAGTAGAACTTTAGATATGAAACTTCAAAGTCATGCATGTTGCATTGAAGTTTCAGAACAATGCTTAACCCATTTTCTTCTTTGCATCAGCTCCATGGACTGTTTCATTGGTATGTAAAATGATGGACCCTTGCCCCTAGCTCATTCTGCAACCTCCCCGGGTTCAAAAGAATTTGACCTCAAATTCTGAATGTAAGAAAAAAAAATTCCTTACACCTTGCTTGATCAAAAGAGCAGTTATATTCATGGACTGATATTACATATCTTCCTCCTGGATCCAATTGTTGGAAAATATTTAGTGATTTAAGAATTATATTATTTTATAAGCTTTATTATTTGACCAATTAATTCATATTTAATTTAATAACTATTTTACTCCATATCTTGGTGAGTTATGAGGAGATTTATTCTTGGTCAATGTAATTTAAATGGGTGATTTATGGCCATTAAATTTGGTGAATAAATTGTGTGATTAATAATCATTATTTTGCTAGCATAGCAGCCGTATTCATTATTTTGCTTGGTATATAATGCTAGATGGTGGAGCTTGGATGGTGAATGTTTTTGAGCTACAATCATACCATGTCACCTAAATTTATTTTATGCGTATGTGTAGTTTGTGCATGGGGATTTTACAAGAGGAAACATGCTTGCTATTGCCATTATATTAACTACTTATTATAAATTATTTTTGTTACAAATAATTATATTATCTTTAAATTATTATTGAGCATTGAGCGGTCGTCGGTTCGGGGGCTCCTCTTCCTGCCACCGAAAGAGTCCAACGGGTTGTCGTATCTTGGGAGAAGAACGCACTATTTGGTAACCAGTGCAGTGGAGGCGTTATCTCTCTAATTAGGAAAGCGCCTAGCGCGATTCGACCCAAGCTACATCTTTTCTCTCTACTCCTTTTATTTTATTGTTACTTTATTTATTTTATTTATGTCTTTTTATTATTGTATATTGTTATAATATTATTTACGGTATTATATTGCTCCATTTTTTTCTAACAATCTAAAAGAGATAAACCGTTGCCGTATATAGTATTATAACATTGATTGAGAATGAATAAGTTACATTACTCATGTGTTTAACCCGTCATATACAAATATTAGTTCGTAGTCTAATCACTTGCATGTTTGGATGAAGAGGTTAAAAATATGACCCGGAACTCAAAAATGGAAATAGATAACAAATGACCGGGACGGGGAGTATATATTATGGGATAGTTATTTGATCATGTTTGACATGCAATCAGTTTGCCCTATATTAGTTGTTAAGGTTCATTCTTATTTGATAACAAATCATATCTCACATGCGTTGTGCTTTCATTATATATATTGCGCACTTTGTTCATGCACTCTTGCTAATAAGTCTTCGAATTTGTATAAATGGTTATATTTACCAAGTAAGTTGGTTCATTTTTATTTTAGTAAAGTCTGTGATACATAGAATTGGTAGTAATAATTTTGTTTATTATTTTTATGCATTATGGACTTGGCAAATGTGGGGGTTATTTTCAGTCTATAAATTTGTATGAACATCTTTGATTTTAGCGGTTATTTCTACAATTTGAACACAAATATTCTTCTTTTTTTTGGGGGGGGGGAGTGATGAGAATTTTATTATGGAGTATTTATGTGTGCCCAAGTTGATGATATACTTTAAAATATAGATGACTACTTATATTTATATGTGTTCGGGATTTTTATATTGACAATATTTTGATTTAAGAATTTGTTTATGAGTGTTAGTATTTAACGAATTATTCAATATGGTTTAACGAGTCTCTAATCCAATTTTAATTTAGAGTTATGGAGAAAGATTATGATATTGATCAACATTACTCCATATTGACATTTAGTCTTTTATGATTTAATTGGCTTTATTGTTATATTGTTAAATGTTAACGGCTCTTTGGTTTTGTGGTTTTTACCACTTGTGAATTATCATCATGTTTGACATTTATATTGTTTCTTGTCTTGTATTTTTGATAGAAATGATAATTATATGATTATTGTGAATTGTGAAATAAAATTGGTGGAAATTATTATGATAGTGTTTTATGATTTGACCAAATATTTTAAATATTTGTTAGACGAGTTATTTACTCATTTTTATTTTGGAGGTTATGAGAAATACTTAAACTTGGTCAATGTCATCTAGTAGGTGATTAAGTTTTTAAATGTGGTGAAAGTATAGAATTTGGAACATATACTATTTATTGGAGGTTTATTATATATCTCACTAATTATATTTTTCCTTCTTTATTTGAAGGGTATATTGAAGCGAGTTGGACGTTAAATTTGATGAGTCCAAATGCCACATTGACTATTTATTTTTATATGGCGGACGTTTATTATGGCTATTTATTTTTATTTGACGGAGGTTCGGTGTCATGGCTATTTTTATTTCTTGGAGGAGCGGTATTATAAAGATCTCCGAAGCCAACTATTATTATTATTATTATTATTATTATTGTTATTATTATTATTATTATTATTATTATTATTATTATTATTATTATTATTATTATTATTATTATTATTATTATTATATTATTATTATTATTATTATTATTATTATTATTATTATTATTATTGGACACCACGAGCATGGAAGCGAAATAATCGAAAAGTTACGAGATATATTCTATATACTTATATTCGCCCGAGTCGCCTAAGCCTCCTATTCCACTATTATTTGATCAAAGAGTTTTAGCTGAAAGCTAAAAACAAAGTTTGATGAGAAAATGAGATATTTGAGACGTGGTCTTTGAGACACGTGTTTTACCATCATGATGGTGGTCTTATTTGAATATTCAGAAAGTGATATTACGGATCCGTTTATGAAAAAGCCGGCCGGCAAGTACGTACTTAAATTATGAGAATCGAATCGTCGAGGGGAATGAGACTTATTGCCCATATGATAGCCATCGCAGCGGAAACCCGTCTTCATAGATTGGAGATCCCATGAAAGAAGTTCAACGAGTAATAACCAAGCTGTGGGTGGGCTAATTAAGGAAAGTACCATTTGTTTGACGGATATTTTATTTTGGTCCGCGTCTCATTCCTATGGCGAAGTGTGGTATACTGGTATTGTGTTTTATGAGGTGCTCTCATTGTTTTTGGTTGTGACGGTTTGAGGTTGAGCATTGACTCTTAATGAATCCGAAGCATAATTTTTTGCGGGATGGATGTCAAACCTACCCTTGGAGGATTCACCAAGTGAGTGTTCGTAGTGTGGTCGCTACTATGGGACGTGGGCAACTCCCTAGAGGCACTCATGACACAAGATACCTGCGCATGACCATTAACGTGCACCACTGATAGAACCTGATCGATTGCCCGTACCGTGTGTGTGGTGAGTCCAAGCTTGATCTAAGAGACCTAGTTCAAAGTATTTATACTACTATGGTTCTTTCGAGTGCAAGTTCACTTACACTAAGTGTTGGTTCAAACCCGAAAGGTACCTACACCTATTACGCGGTATTCTATGCTCACTATTATTATTTTCATATAAAAAATTTATTTTATTTTTGGATTATTAAATCTTATTTATTTATTTTTAAAAAAAGTTTTCAATTCTTAAAACATGTGGGAATTGTTGGAAAATATTTAGTGATTTAAGAATTATATTATTTTATAAGCTTTATTATTTGACCAAGTAATTCATATTTAATTTAATAACTATTTTACTCCATATCTTGGTGAGTTATGAGGAGATTTATTCTTGGTCAATGTAATTTAAATGGGTGATTTATGGCCATTAAATTTGGTGAATAAATTGTGTGATTAATAGTCATTATTTTGCTAGCATAGCAGCCGTATTCATTATTTTGCTTGGTATATAATGCTAGATGGTGGAGCTTGGATGGTGACTGTTTTTGAGCTACAATTATACCATGTCACCTAAATTTATTTTATGTGTATGTGTAGTTTGTGCATGGGGATTTTACAAGAGGAAACATGTTTGCTATTGCCATTATATTAACTACTTATTATAAATTATTTTTGTTACAAATAATTATATTATCTTTAAATTATTATTGAGCATTGAGCGGTCGTCGGTTCGGGAGCTCCTCTTGCTGCCACCAAAAGAGTTCAACGGGTTGTCGTATCTTGGGAGAGGGATGCACTATTTGGTAAGAGTGGAGAGGAGGCGTTATCTCTCTAATTAGGAAAGCGCCTAGCGCGATTCGACCCAGGCTACATCTTTTCTCTCTACTCCTTTTATATTATTGTTACTTTATTTATTTTATTTATGTCTTTTTATTATTATATATTGTTATAATATTATTTACGGTATTATATTGCTCCATTTTTTCTAACACAAATACCATGATAGCTTGCCTTAGACTCATAGGAGCAGCACTCAGGAGTTCAACAACAAGAATGGAGAATTGGACATTCAAGCGTGAAGCATGTGCACTCTCATTGCCTCTATTTATGCTCATTCCTGTTTTCTTTTCAATTGAGTCCATGCACCCTTCACCAAAAGGCCAAGGTGGCTCTACTCCAAGCTTAACAACAATTATATCACGTTGAATGCCCAGCAACATGTAAGCACCCAAGCTTAACCCATAGTTAGATTTAATACACCCAGTTGAGCACAACAATGCAATGAAGGGGCTGCTGCTATTTTTGTGCATACCCTATGGTGGCTCCATTGCAATTCGTAAGGACCTTAGGGGTTTACACCACAAATTATAGGGGATTTTGATCCACAATTTCTTATTTCATAGAAAACCAATGAATTTTTTTTATCATAAAAACCATAGAGGAAAAAATCCAAAAACATGTTTTCCTATGACTTCTCTCTAGGGTTTATGGGATTTTAACTTGCAAAATGGCAAGCAAAATCACAAAAAAAATCTCAATCAAAACCTAAATCACGATCTAAAGCAAAATTAAGACTTTCTTTCTCACGATTTTCTGATCTCAATTTGGATATAGATCGCCCTGAATCGTCTCATAGTACTGTCGCTGATCCTCAATAACCTGAAAGCATTGGTGTTCCTCAATCGTCTGAATCTCAGAAAACCAAGGAATTAAGTGAAATTGTTGGCATACTGGTGATGGCTATGGGTGATATCGTCGATGATCCTCCTCATTCTCACCCAGAGCTGGATAATGATGAAGCGGCTGAGGAATGGACACTTGTGAAGGGTAAGTGTGATGCTTCTCCTAGACTTACTAGTCCTATTGTTGATTCATCTAGAGCATTATTGCAACTTACTAGTGATGATGTTATGTTTGAGATTGAATACTGGGACACAGCTGTTGTTTGTTATGTCCTTGGTAGTAATCCTCCATGGGAGCTGCTATCAGGCTTTGTTCACAAATTATGGGGGGTGTATAAATTTGATAAAATCTCGTTTCTCCCTAATAGTGTGTTTTGGTGAGATTTCCTACTAAAGAGTGTCAAAGTCTGGTATTACAACAAGGGTTTTCAATGTTTGACGATAAACCTTTAATTGTTAAACCCTGGACTGACACTTGTAGCTTGCTGAAAAAACGTGTCAAGCATGTTCCTATCTGGGTCTGATTATGTGGGTTGCCTCTTAAATTTTGGAGCAAGTCCACTCTTGAGAAGCTGGCTGATTTCCTGGGTAAATGTATTAAGAGAGATGTTGCAACTGAGGAAAAGACCAGACTAGGCTTTGCTAGACTCTTAGTAGAGGTGGAAATTGGTCAGGATTTCCCTGATAAGCTGTTTTTTAAGGATGAGAAAGGTAGTGAGGTGAGCATTCTAGTGGAATATGAATGGAAACCATCTATCTGTGGCAGTTGTAGAGGGATTGGACATACTAGGGAGATGTGTAAGAAAAAGTCAGTGGTGCCTGTAGCTAAACCTATTTCTAGGCAACCCTCTAAACCTATTCAGAAATTTTAGAGGCCTCTTCAGAAGCCAATTCAGAAGGCTACTCAGGTGGCTTCATCCTCTGAGGTCCAGGCTCCTGCTGAACCTCCATTTGGGGGAATAACATATCACAATTCTTCTGATATTCTCTCTTCTACTCTTGTCATTCAACAAGTAACCAGACAAGAACATCAGAGTCTAAGAAAGGATATATCTCCAACTAAGTCTTATGTGGAGGATTTAAGTCCTAGTAAGGTAGTTCAAATGAGTGGGAGACTGGAGGAACCACCTGGATTAATAGTTAATGGATAGTATTGGAAGTTGGAATATGAGGGGAATAAATGGGATCAATAAACAACAGGATGTGAGGAAATTTATACATCATAATAATATTGGTCTCTATGGTCTTTTGGAAACTAAGATTAAGATACAAGATTTTAATACTGTCTTGAATAATCTGGGCACTCACTGGTCTGGAATTAATAATAGTGGCTATTATAATAGGGGTAGAGTTTGGATAATTTGGTCTTCTCAGGTTTTCAGTGTTACACCTCTTTTAATGAATGCACAAGTTATAACTAAAAAAGTGGTAGAACTTGCAACTGGTGATGAATTTCTTTTCTCTGTGGTTTATGGTTTTAATGAGGATAGTGAGAGGAAAGATCTTTGGGCTCATATGAAGTACATTAAGGATTCTTATTCAGGGTCTTGGGGGATCTGTGGAGATTTTAATAATGTGTTGAATTTTAATGAGAGGAATGGTAGGGATGTTCAGTGGTCTGATATTGCAGAGTTCAGAGAGTGTGTGTAGTATTGTGGACTGGCTAATATTAAGGGTCAAGGAGCTTTTTATACTTGGAACAATAAGCAAGACCCCTTGTCTCACTCTTTTTCAAAAATTGATAGATTTCTCATTAATTCTGAGTGGTGGACCTGAGGGTCTTTTAGACCATAATCCTTGTGTGTGCTATAGGAGACAAGTGAGGCTTCCTCCTAAGAGACAGTTTAGATATTATAACATGTGGAGCCTTGATGATGATTTCCCTAGGGTGGTGCAGCAAGTTTGGAGCAGGTCTGTGCAGGGTACTTTGATGTACCAATTGGTCACTAAATTGAAACAGTTAAAACAACCTCTGAGAGAATTGAATAGAAATAAATTTTCAGACATTGAGAAGGCAGTGGGAGTTGCTCAGGCTCTGTTGGAGAGTATTCAGATTTAGCTGCAGGCTACTCCAACTGACCCTATCCTGGTAGCTGCTGAATGTGAGGCTGCTGACTCTTTTAGGAAGCTCTCTAAAATTTATCATAGTTTCATTTGTCAGAAATCTAAAATTGACTGGATTTGCAATGGGGATGAGAATACTAGGTTTTTTCATAATCAGATTAGATCTAGACAAATCCATAACAGAGTTATGAGCATCAGAGGGCAGGATGGTACCTTATATAAAGACCCACAAGACATTGAACAGGCTTTCTTGGCTTATTATCAGGAGTTATTGGGTACTTGCCAGCCTACTACTCATGTGCATATCCCTACTGTGAGGAGTGGTAAGCTGGTCACTGAACATCATAAGTGTGCTCTTCTTGCTCCTGTGACCCCTGAGGAAATTAAAGAATGTTTATTCTTTATACCATCTACTAAGTCTCCTGGTCCTGATGGCTTCTCTAGCCAGTTCTTCAAGGATTCTTGGAATGTGGTTGGGGGGATGTTATGCAGGCTATTCAATATTTTTTTCTGACTGGTCAATTGCTCAAGAAGGTGAACACCACTACCCTTACTCTTATTCCTAAAGTTCAAAATCCTACTAGTGTGTTAGAGTTTAGACCAATTGTAACACCCCCTCATACCAAGGTACCTTACCAAGGATTATCCTAGCAAGAAAGGCTGTTACCATCTCGCTTGCCCGTATCAAAAGCAACAACTGATAGTGGAAGCTAAGCTTGCGTGGTGACTCCCCATGACTGCCCCAAATCTAAACGACTACATCACCTGTTACAATCTGCTCACCATCCCCGAATGGATTACCACAGATTTTATTAAACAACAACGGGGTCAGTTACTGAATAATTAAAGTAAGACAGGTACAATAAGCAACCAGCTGATCATCCTCCTCCTCCGGTCTCCCGATCTCACACAGTAACCGACTACACACTGAAGTGTGTAGCCCTGCCAGATTACCCATCACAACAGGTAATCATCACCGCTAGTGGGGGACCGCAGCCAATCCCCACCTAATTCCAGCTCATCAACGAGCGATATCCCTGTCCCTTAATGTGCACATCCCCTCCCGTGACGGGTTCCACGGAGGGCGAACTAGGGTGTGAAGCCACTCACGCAAGTGACTCCACCACAATCATCACAACATCATCACCATCACCACACCAACACTCCAACGATGATCAGCAGTCAAACAATCGTACACAAAATAATAAATATCAAATCGATTAAACAGGAACTGAGTAGGGAAACCCTACCTTTTCGCAAACCGTTACGCTGCAATCAATCATACAAATGCATAACAAATATCACATCGTCACCTACAACAATAATAATCAACAATTAACACACATATGATGACCAAACCCTTAACTCCCAAATTAACCCAAAAATAATTAGGGCCAAACCCTAAAAGACAACCTATTAGTAGATTACAACGAACTAGAGACTTACCAAATAAATCGAGACAAGAGACGGAGGTGTAGACTTGCGACTGATCAATTAGCCTTGAGAATGATTAGGGTGATTAGAGAGAGATGTGAGCGTCGTTTAGTTTTGGTAAAAGAATGATTTAGAAACCGTAAAAGCATAATTTATAATAATCTCTAATCACCAAAACCAAATCGCGGAATTAAATCCGTCAGACCGGATACTCGGTCGAGTATAGAGTATACTCGGCTGAGTACCCTCTACTCGGTCGAGTATTCCACATACTCGGCCGAGTGTTCCTGGGCAGTAGTCAAACCAGGATACACGACACCCCTTACTAGACCGAGTAGGCCATACTCGGTAGGCCGAGTACCAGCTTAGGAAAACCGTAGTATTACAATCTTCCCCCCTTAAAAAGAACTTCGTCCCCGAAGTTTCAACCCAACCTATAAAACATGGACACCTAACACTAACTCTACCAACCACGCTTCCTTCCACAACATGGCTCACGATATCGTCTCAACTATAGCATAGTCTCCCAATACTAACTCCATAATACTATCAGATACCCACAACATAAGTGTTGCCAACTCTGTCTTACTTCCATAACGCTCACTAGCACCGTCAATTACCAAGACAATCCACCGGACAAGATCAACCATCAAGACGGGATGTTACATTCTACCACCCTTAAAACGAACTTCGTCCTCGAAGTTTACTCACACACATAAACATCCTCACACAATCCGTTAACACTATCGAAGTTTACTCACACTCCTAAACATCATACTACTACGAGCATTGCCATTACCTGTAATAAAATCAACCACAACACGAATCCATCCTTTACTCTACACCAACACTCAAACTTCCAAATGTACTATAACATGTACAACCATCAAACTCTCTTTTCCTCTTCTACTCCTCTTAATATAAATGTTACGTCCTCGTAACTCCCTAATACTAGGTCATTTGCTATACCTCTCATAAACCTCATTACCACCGCATGTCAACAATAACCCATTATAACCTCAAGACCTACAACCATTCCTATATCCAGGGCTCTCTTTCTCTAACAGTTCTCGTGCCTCCTATTATTCTGTACTCACATAACATATATCATAAAATCCTCAGTATAACCACCACCCCATCTCTTCCACATTACCGCAAAACAACATACTTCTATATACTTATACACTCATCTCCACGATCTTAGCTCATAATCCACAAAATATTACACATACTCACATTATCTTCTCAAGTTCATCTCATTTATTACCACAAAATTCACCCGTAACTTGACATGATACTAACTCCCAAAACTCCGTACTCTCTGTCCCAAGAAAAGGTGCTAAACCACCTGTAGTTTCCAGTTCATACCACACATGTTCCACAATTCTCTTGCCACAACTATGTCCACCAACGCCTTATCTAAAACAAGATTAAAAGTACTCTAACAGCCTCTCACAACTGTGTCCCATTAACAGAATACTACTATACCATGACAACAACGGAACCATACCCAACTCTCTTTCATATCATACTCTATTCTCACTCCCAAGCCGACACTGGTAAGAAAGATCGGGAAACAAAACAACGGTCTATATGCCCTAACCGACACTGACAGGAAATAGCAGTAAACAAACAACAATCTATGACAACACGAAAAATACTCGTATCACAACACGAATTACCGTGCACAGTGCACAACAACCACATCGATAGTCATCGTAACTTTTACAATCTCATATCACTGACTCATCACAACTTCCTTGACCACAGGACTTTCTTAAAACTGCTCTACTAGATCACGATGCAGCATATTACACGGAATCATAGATACTAACCTTATGAATATTATCCATACCATGACTCGTGAGGTCAGAACCTCACACAAACATTTACACATATCAAGGACCCATAATCAAATGTAACTAGCCAATCTTGATTACGTAAGTTACCACCTGATAAAGGTTACCTCTCACCCGTGCTTAACTCGTATGCCCCTCCTATTACATTCTCTCATTCGCATAACTATCACTTCCTGACAATGTGACCATAATATCTGTACCCAATTACGAGCGAACACCTCATATGTCCACATCTTATACTCCCTCACAACCATATATACCAATCAGTCTTCACAAAATCAACCCCGTTAGAACAACTAACTTCCTTAATGTAACATCATCCTCAACCACTAGTGACAACAATACGACACCACCATCCTTCATGTGACCGCTCTTTTACTATCACTTCTTAATATAACAATTCATTTACGCTTTTTGGTTGTCATCCCGAATAACGAACATCAAATCCATCAACAAAATTTACCTCAACATTATTTCCAATTCTATCCTTTATTATATCGTCACCTAACTCTCCACCAAAATCTCATATCGTGCAAACACTCTGCCAGCTTCTTACCCCCTTAATACCTCGAAACTCATGGCTAACATGTCGTCCTGAACTCCTATATACTATTAGCTCACCGCCTCTCATGATGTTATCATGCCTTTCCATGATTCCTTATTTTCATGTCCCATAACTTTAATCAACGTTCTCCCAACTTACTTCCATCCAATAATACGAACTAATAATTCATCTCCTTCCTTCTTCTACCTAACTCTTTGTTATCCGATTACCTTCTTGTTGCTTCACAACTCAAATTCAATTTAATTCATATAAATATCTTCTCATTCTTCCTTATCACCGATCCTCTCTCATCATACAACTCACTCACGCTTGTCACTATCAGGTCCACACACTAACGGTTACTCTTCCATTAGTCGTATCTCCCTTTCGTATCTCTAGAAACCAAAATTCACCTCATACCATTAATTGCCCAAAGAATTACACACTAGGCTCACCTCTTGATATTCCATATTCCCAAACTCGACCACTATCTACCCATCGCGGCATAACTCGATCTCACCATACACCATCCGTTTCCATCCCTCTTTAACGACCTTTCATAACATATATCCTTAACCAACACATTCCTAACCGTCTCCCTCCATAAACCCTTACACATCCTAATTTAACACTATCCGCATCCCTCATCTCAACCTTTTCATTCTCACATTTCTTTACACTTATATCACTCTTGCCCATAAACACTTACTTTTATATTACTCAACACACGACTATATCACTCACCATATCTCACAAAACATGCTCTTTACCTCAATTAGCTCAACATTCTTCCCTTTCCTTTTTCCCCTGTCCCTCACAACCACATATAACCCATGTCCTTCCTATCCAACACATATCCCTCATAAGCCGACATTCCCCCTATCATAGCATTTGGTAACTTACGTATCAAGACCGTCACATATATAAAAGAACTCTTTAAGACCCAAAACATACATGTCTAGATACCCTACGACTCAAAACAATTGTAAGAACATAGCCATCGACTAAAAATGACCGCCCAAAGAAGTACGCGGTCGAGTACATGGCATACTAGGTCGAGTACAGGATACTCGGTCGAGTAACTATATTACTCGGTCGAGTTTTCGACTCTAGAAGCGAACGCAATTGTCACAGAGGATTACTCGGTCGAGTATTGGGAATACTCGGCCGAGTAGCCCTTACTCGGTCGAGTATGACCTTACTCGGCCGAGTACCGACACAGTTCTCAGCATCGTCCAGTTTTCGTAAAACAGTCATACCTCACTCGTTACTTGGTCATTTTGGGAATGTGACCTATCGTTAGAATCGTAAGAGGACAAGATATCACCTCCAATTGAAATTACAGCAATATCATTTTTAGAATTAGACTTATGACAGTTTTAAGACAACCCTTCCAAAATCGGTTTTCATACAAATCAATTTTTCTTAACAAAACAACTTAAACATGAATAAAGCAAACAATGACGACCCAATACTTCAAGAAAACCAGTACATAGGTGAACCTTTATCATACCCACATGAAAATTAAACACAACATTCATGTATATAGTATAACAACCCGGCCCACCACGGTCGTAACACAGCCCAATAAGATGGGATATGTACCTTTGGGCCCATTACTTGTCCTCACTTAAGCCCAAAAGCACAAGGCCTTGTTACTAAGTGGTGGGTGGAATCCTTTATAAACATATCACAACCTCCTCAATTCCCCGATGTGAGACAACCTTACTCTCAATAACTTGGGGTGTTACAATCTCCCCCACTTAAAGAACACAACGTCCTCGTTGTGCCTCCAACTTGACCGCAGCCAAGCCCAGAATCCTCCCCCGCTAGGTGTGTGACCCGGTTACTCCCGACCATGGGCTCACCACACGGTCGCAGGGTCGCTCTGATACCATTTATAACAACCCGACCCACCACGGTCGTAACACAACCCAATAAGATGGGATATGTACCTTTGGGCCCATTACTTGTCCTCACTTAAGCCCAAAAGCACAAGGCCTTGTTACTAAGTGATGGGTGGAATCCCTTATAAACATATCACAACCTCCTCAATTCCCCGATGTGGGACAACCTTACTCTCAATAACTTGGGATGTTACATATAGACGCGTGACCGAAATCACATGCTACTATCAACAAGCCAAACATTAACATCATCACGTTCATATACACATGTACCACTACCATACTTCGTGCTCAAGATCGTATTAAACAGGTAACATGCTCAACATACTTCATGCTCAAGATCTATCATATACGAATTCAGAATCCACCTTTCATAAACTACCAGTTCCATCACTTTCACCATTTTATCCAACCATTTCACAAAATTCAAGTTATAGGTATCAAAAACACATGACTCATACCAAGGTACCTTACCAAGGATTACCCTAGCATGAAAGGCTGTTACCATCTCGGTTGCCCGAAGTTAGTATATCAAAAGCAACAACTCAAAACACATTTGTTAAAGTACGAAAGAGTAATGTTTACATCGTCTCAAAGAAATCTTAAACCAAAGTATTGTTATGAAATCAACAACTACAAAAGACACTAAAACTCTTGACAGTGGAAGCTAAGCTTGCGTGGTGACTCCCCATGACTGCCCCAAAGCTAAACGACTGAATCACCTGTTACAATCTGCTCACCATCCCCGAATGGATCACCACAGATTTTACAAAACAACGGGGTCAGTTACTGAATAATTAAAGTAAGACAGGTACAATAAGCAACCAGCTGATCATCCTCCTCCTCCGGTCTCCCGATCTCACATAGTAACCGACTACACACCGAAGTGTGTAGCCCTGCCAGATTACCCATCGCAACAAGTAATCCTCGCCGCTAGTGGGGGACCGCAGCCAATCCCCACCTAAGTCTCGCTCATCAACGAGCGATATACATGTCCCTTAATGTGCACATCCCCTCCCGTGAAGGGTTCCACGGAGGGCGAACTAGGGTGTGAAGCCACTCCCGCAAGTTACTCCACCACAATCATCACAACATCATCACCACACCAACACCTCACCACCACTCCAACGATGATCAGCAGTCACACAATCGTACACAAAACAACAAATCTCAAATCAATTAAACAGGAACTGAGTAGGGAAACCCTACCTTTTCGCAATCCGCTACGCTGCAATGAATCATACAAATGCATAACAAATACCACATCATCACCTACAACAATGATAATCAACAATCAACACACATATGATGACCAAACCCTAAACCCCCAAATTAACCCAAACAATAACTAGGGCCAAACCCTAAAATACAACCTATTAGCAGATTACAATGAACTAGAGACTTACCAAATAAATCGAGATAAGAGAAGAAGGTGTAGACTTGCGACTGGTGTGAAGGTTTAACTCGTCGTCAAAAGTCACCCAACCAAAACAATATTTATAACTTCACAAACTACTCTTAGTAAAGAGGCGAGTAAAGGTCGGATCCCAAGGGACGGGTATTGATGTAGGATTTTCAATTGCAAATGGTTGTGTCTAAGGGTGTCACAATTTGGGTTGAGATAGGAGATCAACTAAACTAATCAACAATGTAAATAAAGTAATGAAAACAAGCAAAATGATTAAAATGAGATGTAAACAATTGATTAAAAGCACTAGGGTGTCATAGGTTCATAGGGGATTCATGGGATTTGATCATACAAACATGTTCTCTACTAGATGCAAGCACTTATTGTTGTGATGGGATCGAGTTAGTGTATATCTTACAATCCCTAAGAAAGTTTTGATCCCGGAGCCAAATCGATTAGATTTGTACAACACCTACAAGTCGACTTAATCCTTCCTATCCAACTATATGCATGGTCTAATGAGACTCGAGTTGGTTTATGTCTTACAAGTCTCATTGAAAAGGTAAGTGATGGGTAAAAAATGCAAGGATTCATAGGCTCGCATTTCATCAAACATAACATGTGCATAAGTTGAGATCACAACAAGCAAGCAAATTAATTATGAAAACATATTAGATTAAGCATGAATCAATCCCCATGTTGGTTTCCCCTAATTTCCCATTAACCCTAGTTAAGGAAACTACTCACTCATTATCAAGTTTAACATGCTAACAAGGTTGTCAATCATACTAGCAAGGCAACACATGATGAACAAATGAAAATGATTAACAATAATTAAAAAGGATTAAGAGAGAATTATACCTATAAAGATGATTCCAAATAATAAAGTAAAGAATAATAGAGGTACTTGATGATTGATGGAAGGTTGTCAATCCTCCAAATAAACCCAATTAATCTTCTAATTACCCAAAATAAATGATGAACAATAGAGAAATTAAGGAAAGATTAAGAAATAAGATTTGTATTAATACTAGATTAAGAGTTGATTACAAGATTAAGAGAGTATTAAGATAACATTAAGATAATATTAAGATTGGATTAAGATAAGATGCTAATCTAGGTAGTACAAAGGGGTATTTATACTAAAGATTAGGGTTACGAAGGGCTTAAATGACTATTAAGACCCTTAAGAAAAGTTGAGGAAGTGCTCCTCTCCAAGGAGATGAGCATCTCCGTTTTGCTAGTCCCGCGAAGATATGCTCGTCCCGAGCGTCTAGGAAGCTGGCATAGTGGTTCTTGTAAGAAGATCCGAGTGGATCATGGAGGAGACGCTCGGATTGTGAGGCTTTAAGACAAGCGTTTTGCTGTCGGGACGCTCGGATTGCTGGACAGAGAGACGCTCGGATTGGCAACAATCCGCTCGGATCCTGGGTCAGACACTTTTCTTCTCTTCTTTCCGCAACAATCCGCGAGGATCTTGTTGAGGATGAAAGGATCCTTTCATCATTGCCCAATCTACTTTATTATCTACATAGGTCTTCTAGTATCGTCTTCCCTTTGATGCTTGGTCATTAAATGCGATCAATTTAGCTCCATTTCGCCATGTAAATGCAAGGTTTGCACTCCTCTCCAACCAAGGAAACAAAACCTCAAAGAATATGCAAAATGGGAAACTAAAGATAGTAAATGACCCAATTATGCACTATAAAGCAAAGGAACGAGGCTAATTCGGGGACTAAATGTGCTCAAATATGAGTCACATCAAATATCCCCAAACCGAACCTTTGCTCATCCCGAGTAAAGAGGTGACAAAAACTAGGACCCTTATTCAAACTAACCGACTAATATAACCGATGTGAGACAATTAGCGGGTCTCACTCCGCCCCTTCAACTCACAACAAGACAACCATGAGGTAGGATGCCTTCTTGCAAGGCAAGGTGGGGCTTTCCAAAATGGCGATACATCCAAGCATTAAGCACATAAAACAAGAAATGGATGCATCTACATAAATGAATAGCTACTTTCCTCATCTAAGTGGCGGAAATTATCTAAAGGGGAAGCAATCTAAGGGTACACATTCCATTATAGATATGGTTTCTTCAAACTACTAAGCCTAGAAGGATACCAGTAAATCACGTCCAAGTTGTGTCAAGCTAGGGTACCTTTGTCCTCAAATGTTAAATGCTTTCGTCAAGAGTAGACTTCCTATGGTGTTAGAAATACTGGAGGATCGCGGAATTCCCCTTCTTGCCTAGACAATAAGAAGGGTCGTCTCCTCTCTACCATGCACAAAAGTGGATACGTTGGAAAAGGGATCAATAGAATTTGAGTTTCATATGGGAGTTTTTTTCTGTTGTTGTTTTTCCCCAATTTTGTGGCATTTGACATTTTGAGAACATTTCTTTTGCCATTTCTTTTGATATTTGGTATTTCAATACTTGGCTAATTTCAACTTTTTGCATTTTCTTTTGAACACTTTCAAAGCTACCCCATTTGTAGTGAGGGTGCTTATAATTGAAGCTTAGGAGTTTTCATTTTTGTTACTCCTCTTTTCTTTTGATGCAATTGCAGACTTTTTTTATTTTCATTTCAATGCTTGAACTCAAATTTGAACAATTTTTGTGCCCATTCCCTTTGATGACAAAATGTGGTAGAATATAGATGATGGATGCATGGTTTCAAGGGTCACCTTGGAATAAACGGTAGCCAAGGAGTTATCACACCACAAGGTACTCTTGACTAGGCCTTAATCCATGGGTCAAATGATACTAGAATGACACATCCTAGGGTGTTTTATAAGTATTCTAACAAGCAAAGTCTTAAGAAGAAAAAGTATCTACAAGGGCCTTATATACACTTATCAAGCTTCCCAAATAGATGTTTTCACAAAAATTTTCCTAAATGCAACTATATGCCATGATGAAACTGTTGGGGCTGGTGTCCTTAACAGTTAGTGCAAGGACTTATAAATCTCTAAAAGGATCAAAGGGCATACTTTTGGTATTATTATCAGTTGATCCACGTTTATCAATAACGGTTGGCTTGCTAGATAAGTTTGACGTTATTGTCATACAGATGGCGGTGATCAACTGGTCCCTAAACGTCACACCTATAGGATACGTTTGAGAGATGTGACGGTATGAAAATACAGTCATGTAGATGCCAAAATTGACTAACCAGTTAGTCTGAGTTATTTGACTAGTAATTAGTCTAATATGTGATGTTGAGATATTTTATTTAATACGGATTAAATAAAAATGGCTAAGGCAAATTAAGCAATTAATTTGTAAAATTGAATATAAGCGTTTTATATTTAATTAAATGTATATTGAATATAATTATACAATACTGTTTTGTCGGACATGTATTAATAATTCAACTAACCCGTATTATTAGTTGATGCCTTAATTTCCGATAACCGATAACAGTTTATAATGAAACCGCGTCATATACACTTAGCGAATCATGGACCGGACCACGAGTTTAAGTGAAGAGGAAATGAAAAGCCCATTTCTCTCCTCTCACTCGGTTTGGCCGAGGCTTGCATAGACAAAAGGGGAGTTTTTCCCTCTTGTCTAACCTAACAATTCATTTGCTAAAAATTATTAGGGTTTTGGGAATTGTGCCTCCCGAATTCCGGATCTCTCATCCAACACAAACTCACAAAACAATCCCCTCGATATTGCAAGGCAATTAGGGGATTCTCTCTAGCACAAGGGCATATCTCGGACTATCTTGGGTGCATCGTTTAGGAGGAGGTCTGCTTTGATCTCTCATTGCCTTTTGCACTAGGACCGAAGGTTATTTCTAATCTTTATCGTTTCCTTGTTATTTTCGTTTTATGACTATAAACTACATATAAATTTTGCGTTATAATCCTATAAAGAAAGGGTTTTATACGGATATTACCCAACAAGTGGTATCAGAGCGAGGCCACGTAAATTTTTATATGTGTTTTTCATCAAACGATTTTTGATTCGATAAATTTTGGTTAAAAATTTGTCACGGCTGTTTTTTTTTTCCACGGCACAAAATTTTTTTTTCGGCAATAATTTTTTTTTGCTGCGTTTTGTTGTTGTTTTGTGCCTTGGGATCCGTGTCTAGTTTACACGGTGATGATTGTTTACTTTTTGATCTTTGCATATTGTCTATGTAATCGATATTCATCGCTATATGTTAAAGATCGGTCAAAATAATTGCATAAAATTTCGTGTGGCAATTTTTTGTTTCGGCAAATCTGTTTTTTTTATGAAAACCGTGTGGCCTTCATGAACACGGCCTGTTTTCTGTTTTTATTGCATTGATTTGCGTGCCACAAAATTTTGTTAGATCGTTTGATCTCTTGTTTTCAATCGTTCTTCACATGTTGTTGTTTTAAACGATAATTACAACAATATGTGAAGATCATGTCAAATTGTAGTTTGAATTCTATACGGATTAGATTAAATTGCAATTGAGTTTTTACAAATCGTTTTGTTGTTTGATCACTTGTTTGATCTCGTTTTAGCCGATTAATTTTTTTTTTTTGGCCTTTAGAGGCTCTCGGCATTTCAGCCGATTTTAAAAAAAAAAAATAATTTTTGGCCACTCGGTATCTGCATTCACGTCGAGAAAAGAAAAAAAAAAAAAAATTTCTGTTTTTTTTCGGCCCCTTTTAATGCATAAAACGGTTTTTATGCTCTCGCTTGTTAGTGAAACGGTTCACCCACGTAAAATAAAGTTACTTTAAAACGATTTATTGTAACGGATTATCTCGGATTAAAATTAACTTGACTAAAGCGGGTTTGTCATATAATTTTAATTATCTTTGGTGGTTTGGATAAAAATTTAACATAATTACGGAATTATGTCACGAATAAATTTATATTTTAGTTGATGCATTTTATTTATCGTTCTTGTTTAATTTTGAATGCTTTTATTACGTATTTATTTATTTATTTTGCAAACGGTTGTAACTTAGTGTGGCCTTAGTAGAACGTGTTACCGTAATGATGGAACACGGTCTTGGTTGTATTTTGAGATCTCGTATCTCCATTTTTATTTCTTTTAATTACAGTTTTATTTAGAATGTAAATAGGTTTATATTTGTAAATTTAAAATTGTAATTTTTGAGAAGACCAAAGATGGAGACCGGATGCTCACTCCCGCTACTTGGATAAAGATGGAACATCAAGACAAGCTTTTCGGGTCCAACGGTGGATTCCAAAGTTGTATTTTGTTCTTTTTACTAGGATAGGCCACACTAGGAATTTTTTATTTACGTATTGCATTCATTTATTTATTTTATTGTAACGATAGTATGCATCATATTCCGCCTAAACACCAAACCACCTAATAATTGCATGAAAACTGACACATATAGAGGTCACGAGTTAGTTTTCTTTGACATTCGCATGTCACACGATTTTAAGCCATCACCCAAATTAATTCATTCACGCAAACGCTAGTTATTCGTTCACTTAATATGAATTATAATTTAGTTGATGGGATCTTCCTCGTATAAACAAAAATTGAGACTAGTCTTTATAGGTCAAACCCCAATGAGTCCCTTCTTCGTCGGTAGGCATAATATGACCCCTTCTACGTCGGGTAAGTTGGAACCGATTGACCTATTTTATCTCAACACTATTGTCACTCGTACGATCCTGTGACGATGGTGGACTATAGATAGGATTTACGGAAATCTATCGACCAAGAGTTCTTCCAGAAGAATTAGCTAAACAGTTGGCTTATCAATTTACAGAAATTGAGTCTTGGGATCACTTGTATCATTCTTGAGGGAGATCAATTATGCAAGTGCATTGAGTCTACACGTTAAAATGAATTTTAAAATAGACTTAAATCACCTCGATGAGTTGCTTATTTCGTTTTGTTTTTCTTTCTTTTTCAGTGTAGATCACGTTCTTTAACTGCAAATAACAAATGGCTGGTTCTGCTGATAACCCAATGCCAAGTGCCACATTGGACCGTGAGTCCTGGCTTCGGATCTTCATGAATCGGATGAATCGGTCTACTCGATCGAAGAATGATGGATCCAACTTGAGAGGCGGGAGGCGGCATTACGGAATGCCGCCGCTGCGACGGAAGCTCAAATATCTATTAGAGCCCCTCCCGGCAAACCCAGGTCCCACGGCTAGAGAGTGCTTTGAAATCACCAAGTTTAATGATTTCGTATGGAAGCGGGTGCGATTAAAAACGTACTCATTTTTGCAATGGAATCCAATTTGCGGAAACGCTTCATAGCCCATGGTGCGAACAAGATTTTCACCACGCTCACTAAGGAATTCTCGAAAGCACCGAGAATCGTGACCTATGAGCATACCACTCGCTTCTTTGATGCGAGACTCGAAATGGGCCAACCAGTTAGCCCACACATTCTCAAAGCATGATTGAGAATGTCGAGAAGTCGGAGACCTTTGATTGTAAGATCAGCGAGAACATTGTGATCGACCGCATACTTCACTCACTCCACGATGGTTATTCGCAATTTAGAGCGAATTACTATATGAATGATTTGAAGAAAACTCCCCATGAACCGCACTCCCTTCTCGTACGGACCGAGAAGGACATGAAGCTCGGTGGGAGCATGAAACAGGATGTTCTCGTTATGTCAAACAAAGGGAAAGGTAAGGGCAAAGCTCAGGCAAACCTAGCGGTAGGTAAACCGAAGTTTAAGAAGTCGGGTCCAGGTAAGAGTGGGCCTGGTGAGTCGAGCAACTCATCAGGCGCGACAAAGAGCAAAACCGAAAACATGGAATGCCATCACCGCCACAAGATCTGGGCATTGGAGACGGACATGTCCTGTTTATCATGAGGACATAAAAGCGGGTCGCGTTAAACCTGTTGGTATGTCTTCTTCTTCTACTTTTATTCATATGATTGAGATTAACCATGCAAGTTACGGAACTTGGGTACTAGATACTTGTTGTGGTTCTCATCTGTGTAATCATGTGCAGGGCCTCCGAAATCTCGAGCCTCTCGTAAAGGGTGAGGTTGACCTGCGTGTTGGGAATGGAGCAAGAGTGGCTGCCATCTCAAAGGGGACATATGTGATCCAGCTTCCTAGCGGATTTGAGTTGTCATTATGATTGCTATTATGTTCCTAGTCTTTCAAAAACATTATTTCGGTTTCGCACTTGACAAACTTGGTTTTTCATTTGTAATAGAAAATAATGCTTGCATTTTCTCTTTACACGATATGATTTATGGCAAGGCAGTCTCCATGAACGGAATTTATGTTTTAGATCAGACGACCGAAATATTACACGTAATGAATAAAAAGTTAAAGGTTGGTGACAAAGATCAAACGTATCTATGGCACTGCCGTATGGGACACATTAATGAGAACGCGTAAAACAGACTCATTAAAAATGGAGCTATCTCGGCCTTTGATTTTCAATCATTTGGCACGTGTGAATCATGTCTCATCGGTAAGATGACTCGTATTTCCTTCAAAGGTGTTGGAATGCGCGCTGCTGACCTATTAGGGCTCATACACAGATGTATGTGGTCCTATGTCAATCACCGCACGAGAAGGCTATAGGTATTTCATCACTTTCACGGATGATTTAAGTAGATATGGCTATGTCTACTTAATGAAGCACAAAAGTGAATCCTTTGAGAAATTCAAAGAATACCAAAATAGGGTACATAACCTACTTGGTAGAAAGATAAAAACACTACGTTCAGATCGTGGTGGCGAGTATCTTTCTCACGAGTTTGATCAACACCTTAAAGGCGTGGGATCGCCCTACGCTTAACTCCACCGGAACACCTCAATTTGAATGGTGTGTCCGAACGGAGAAATCCAACACTACTTGATATGGTTCGATCCATGATGAGTCACACCGTGTTGCCTGACTCGTTGTGGGGTTATGCTCTTTTGTCAGCTGCTCTAATACTTAACCGAAGTCCGTCTAAAGCTGTTGACAAGACTCCATATGAACTATGGAAGGGAACGGTCCCTAACTTGTCCTTTATACGGGTTTGGGGCTGCGAGGCTTATGTCAAGTGGAGACCTGAAGATAAGCTAGGCCCGCAATCGGTCAAGACATACTTTGTAGGTTATCCTAAAGGAACACGTGTTCATTACTTCTATTCGCCAACCGAACAACGTGTTTTTGTCGCGGCTAGTGCGACATTCTTAGAGAAGGAATTTCTCGAGAATGCAAAGAGTGATAGAACCTTCGACCTGTCGGAGATTCCAGAACCAAATACCGAGCAACTATTGGAGGAACCTATTCCTTCAATCCCGGCTGCGGTTAACATTCCTGAGGAACCTAGGAGGTCGGGAAGAGTCTCTATTCCTCCGGACAGATACATTGGTCTGGTCGAGGAACATGACATAGATGACATTCTACTCTTAACGAGCAGTGAACCCGCAACCTATAAAGGTGCCATGACCAGTTCTGACTCAAAGCTATGGCTTGAGGCCATGCAATCCGAAATGGACTCCATGTATGAGAACAACGTGTGGGATCTTGTTGACTTACCTGCTAAGGTTCATCCCCTTCAATGCAAATGGCTTTACAAGATAAAGCATTCTGTGGAAGGTCAACAAGATATCTACAAAGCACGACTAGTTGCTAAAGGTTTCACCCAAGTGCCAGGTTTGCACTACGATGAGATTTTTGCACCCGTAGTCATGCTGCGTTCCATTCGGATTATCTTAGCGATTGCCGCTTTTCATGACTATGAAATTTGGCAAATGGACGTGAAAACCACCTTCTTAAACGGTTTTTTGGAGGAAGAGTTGTACATGGTACAACCCGAAGGTTTCATCGATCCAGCACATCCTAAGAAAGTGTGCAAGCTTAAGCGTTCCATTTATGGACTTAAGCAAGCATCAAGGAGTTGGAATCATCGCTTCGACCAAGTGATAAAAGAAAATGGATTTACTCGATCGGTCGAGGAACCATGTCTATATATCAAGTCGAGTGGGAGCAAGATTGTCTTCCTAATATTGTATGTTGACGACATACTCCTGATTGGGAATGACATACCTCTCTTAACTTCGGTGAAAGTATGGTTGAAAAACCATTTCCGGATGAAAGATCTGGGAGAGGCACAAAGAATTCTAGGCATCCGTATCTATCGAGATAGATCACGACGGATGCTATCTCTCGATCGGGAGTCTTACATAGACAAAGTCCTAGAGAGATTCAAGATGACTAACTCCAAGAAGGGGTTCCTTCCTATGTCTCCAGGGGTGCATTTGAGCAAGTCTCAGGCACCAGAGACACCGGAAGAAAAAGAGCGCATGGCACGGATACCTTATGCCTCGGCAATAGGATCTATCATGTATGCCATGATATGCACACGTCCGGACGTGGCATATGCATTGAGTATGACAAGTCGATTCCAACAAAGATCCAGGTGAACCACATTGGTTGGTGTCAAGAACATTCTTAAGTACCTACGGAGGACTAAAGATTGGGCATTGACTTATGGAAGCGAACAAAAGCTATGCGCAACCGATTCTGTGCAGATGCTAGCTTCCAAACGGATCGTGATGACTCGAAATCTCACTCTGGATTCGTTTTTACTCTTAATGGCGCTGCTAGATCATTTGGAAGAGTTCGAAACAAACTATTACAGCAGATTCTACGATCGAGTCCGAGTACTATGCCGCGTCTCGAAGCTACAAAGGAAGCAATATGGATGCGTCAATTCTTACATGGGCTATCCGTAGTGCCTAGTTCGAATGACCCGATCACCATCTATTGCGACAATAGTGGTGCCATCTTCCAAGCTAAGGAGCCAAAGTCTAGCAACAAGTCTAGACATGTACAACGGAAAGCTCATCTAATCCGAGATTACGTGGAGCAAAAGGAAGTAGTGATAGACAAGATTGCCACTGATGATAACATTGCAGATCCTCTCACTAAAGCATTACGACAAGATAAGCATGAAGGGCATGTTAATTCCATGGGAATTAAACGTGTTCCTAAGTTGTAGTACTCTTTTATGGATTAGATTCATTCCCTTTTGTACTCTATACGACATCATCGTTTGATATTTTATATATATATTTTGTTTTTCATGTGGATTTGTACGACAAATTTTGAACACCACAAAGTGAACTGAACGAACATTATATTTTTCAGTCCTTAATTGCCCACATGAGCTGATAACTCTGGCAATTATTTTGTGACGTTGGTTGATGGTGGGTTCAACTAGCCATAAGTCAACAAAGTTGACCGACCAATCACAGAGGCGATTTATACGGATATTTCGTAGGACACAATTGTGACAACGACGTGGAGTCCTAAATGTTTTATAACATTCGGTGCCGGTCGTGGATAGGACCTCCATGGTGATCCTAAGAGTCGATTCTTTTGACTATCGACTGTCTCTTGAGACTAAGGCAGATTTTGGGTGACTTTGGTTTCTTTCTCACGGTCATCCGTAATAGGGGGCCAAGTAGATTGTTTCTGGGTCATTTCATGCTGTGCTTAGATCGGAAGGAGTTCGAGTTGAAGGAAATATTCAGCCTTTATCGGTACTCGATGTTTCTCGGGGCCACTCGAGGAGTCAGAATCGAAATGCATGGCCATGCTCGGATACGGATTCATTTTATCAGTTAAGTTACTCTACTAGTGGGAAACCACTCTAGATCCGGATCGATTGTAAAATACGACCTTTGTGGATCCAGATCTGCAAATTGTTTTACATTGAGTGGGAGAAATTTTAAATGAATATGAGAATCGGTTATCGCACATACACTTGTACGGACAAGTGGGAGTTTGTTGGAGCTGTGTCCTCCAGTTAGTGCGGATAACGTCATTGCACATGCACTTGTACGGACAAGTGGGAGCTTGTTGGGGCTGGTGTCCTTAACTTGATTAGTGCAAGGACTTATAAATCTCTAAAAGGATCAAAGGGCATACTTTTGGTATTATTATCAGTTGATCCACGTTTATCAATAACGGTTGGCTTGCTAGATAAGTTTGACGTTATTGTCATACAGATGGCGGTGATCAACTGGTCCCTAAAAGTCACACCTATAGGATACGTTTGAGAGATGTGACGGTATGAAAATACAGTCATGTAGATGCCAAAATTGACTAACCAGTTAGTCCGAGTTATTTGACTAGTAATTAGTCTAATATGTGATCTTTGAGATATTTTATTTAATACGGATTAAATAAAAATGGCTAAGGCAAATTAAGCAATTAATTTGTAAAATTGAATATAAGCGTTTTATATTTAATTAAATGTATATTGAATATAATTATACAATACTGTTTTGTCGGACATGTATTAATAATTCAACTAACCCGTATTATTAGTTGATGCCTTAATTTCCGATAACCGATAATGATTTATAATGAAACCGCGTCATATACACTTAGCGAATCATGGACCGGACCACGAGTTTAAGTGAAGAGGAAATGAAAAGCCCATTTCTCTCCTCTCACTCGGTTTGGCCGAGGCTTGCATAGACAAAAGGGGAGTTTTTCCCTCTTGTCTAACCTAACAATTCATTTGCTAAAAATTATTAGGGTTTTGGGAACTGTGCCTCCCGAATTCCGGATCTCTCATCCAACACAAACTCACAAAACAATCCCCTCGATATTGCAAGGCAATTAGGGGATTCTCTCTAGCACAAGGGCATATCTCGGACTATCTTGGGTGCATCGTTTAGGAGGAGGTCTGCTTTGATCTCTCATTGCCTTTTGCACTAGGACCGAAGGTTATTTCTAATCTTTATCGTTTCCTTGTTATTTTCGTTTTATGACTATAAACTACATATAAATTTTGCGTTATAATCCTATAAAGAAAGGGTTTTATACGGATATTACCCAACAGAAACTAACATATATACAACCTAATGCATATGCTTCTACCAACTAGTATGCTAAACAATCCAGATGCAATCCTATAATCACATTGTTTTTACCGCTCAATCAAAATAAAGCCACATAGTCATTAACATAAAGAGGAAAAAGAAGATTGGAAAGACCATACCATGCGGTCTTCTATATCCTCATGTCTCGGATGTGGCGTAGTCGATCAATGTGAAAAAGGATGGACAAGCACAATATATACAAACACAATATATACAAAACTATACTACAAAGGATATGAACATGTTTTTGGGTTTTTGCATTTTTCAAACTTTTATGGTTTTTATGATTATGAAATAAAAAGACATGTTTTTGTATTTTTCAAAAATTTTCAATTTTTATCATTTTTGTTTTAAAAGTCATGTTAGAATTTTCCATCCCCACACTACTATGGGCATTGTCCTCAATGGCCAATACGATAGGAAATTATGCAATCTATATGAAATGCGTGATTTCTAAACTAAATGCAAGCTATATGACATATAAACAAGTGATGCAACTACACTATACTATATGATGCATGAGTTTTTGTTTGGTTGGAGAGCATAATTTAAATTAGCTACCAATGCATATGCATAAACTTCCCCAAACCAAAATAGACATTATTTCTAATGTCGAAAATGGGGGAGTTCATGCATAACCGGTTTGGGGGAGTCATGCATAATGTCTATATGATGCATCGACTTAACTAAATCGGGGACTGGGCAAGAGAAAGGTTATGCAAGCAATATTCCGGTTCCCTACCCATTCACCTACCATGAGTTTCGACCCGAAAATGTTACGGCGAGGAATGATTACTTGACTCTTTTGATGCAACAAATGCACAAGCAAGCCCATGAGGATCGAGTCTATGCATATAGAGCACAATATCCGCCTCTATTACATCTAGCTAGGCAAGGACTTATTTACCCATCTTGTCCTTTGCCTAGTTGGGCGGATAGGGAAGTTTTCTTTCCTAGTGTCTCTAGGGGTGTTAGCTTGGGTAAAGAGGAGGTTGTTGTCGAGAGTGGTGGAAAAGAAGATGAAGGAAATAAAGAGAATGAAGAAGGTGAAGAAGAAGAGGGTAGTGAGGAAGAAGAAGAGAGTTCAAGTGATAATGGTGAAGCCTCCGGATCTATGGAGGTTGATGATGATTCTAGTGAAAAAGTTGATGATGATGATGATGGGAGTGACGACGCCATGGGCGATGATTGAGGATTAGCAAGCTCTTGGGAGGATGCCACAATACTTTGTGAGTCTCCTGCACTTCCTTTAAGCTTTGTTTATTACTCTTGTTTTTCTTGAATTTTTATCTTGGTCATTTCTTTGAGTCCTAGCAACACTTAGAGGAATCACACCTCGGTCCCTTTGAGGTGTTTCTTTTATTGTTCCCACATGTAAAATCCAAAATGACAATTGTAGTTTCATGCATAGCATCCTTATGCATGAACTCCCCCATTTTCGACATTAGAAATAATGTCTATTTTGGTTTGGGGAAGTTTATGCATTTGCATTGGGAGTTAATTTAAATTATGCTCTCCAACCAAACAAAAACTCATGCATCATATAGTATAGTGTAGTTGCATCACTTGTTTATATGTCATATAGCTTGCATTTAGTATAGAAATCACGCATTTCATATAGATTGCATAATTTTCTATCGTATTGACCATTGAGGACAATGCCCATACTAGTGTGGGGATGGAAAATTTTAACATGACTTTTAAAACAAAAATGATAAAAATTGAAAATTTTTGAAAAATACAAAAACATGTCTTTTTATTTCATAATCATAAAAACCATAAAAATTTGAAAAATGCAAAAACTCAAAAACATGTTCATTTCCTTTGTAGTATAGTCATGTATATATTGTGTTTGTATATATTGTGCTTCTCCATCCTTTTTCACATTGATCGACTACGCCCCATCCGAGACATGAGGATATAGAAGACCGCATGGTATGATCTTTCCAATCTCCTTTTTCCTCTTTATGTTAATGACTATGTGGCTTTATTTTGATTTATGCGGTAAAAATAATTTGATTATAGGATTGCATCTAGATTGTTTGGCATACTAGTTGGTAGAAGCATATGCATTAGGGTGTATATATGTTAGTTGCATCATGGCATATAGTTGCATTTAGGAAAAATTTTGTGAAAACATCTATTTGGGAAGCTTGATAAGTGTATATAAGGCCCTTGTAGATACTTTTTCTTCTTAAGACTTTGCTTGTTAGAATACTTGTAAAACACCCTAGGATGTGTCATGCTAGTATCCTTTGACCCATGGATTAAGGCCTAGTCAAGAGTACCTTGTGGTGTGATAACTCCTTGGCTACCGTTTATTCCAAGGTGACCCTTGAAACCATGCATCCATCATCGATATTCTACCACCTTCTGTCATCAAAGGGAATGGGCACAAAAATTGTTCAAATTTGAGTTCAAGCATTGAAATGAAAATCAAAAGGTTTGCAATTGCATCAAAACAAAACAGGAGTAACAAAAATGAAAACTCCTAAGCTTCAAATATAAGCACTCTCACTACAAATGGGGTGGCCTTGAAAATGTTCAAAAGAAAATGCAAAAAGTTGAAAGTTGTCAAGTATTGAAATGCCAAACTTCAAAAGAAATGGCAAAAGAAATGTTCTCAAAATGTCAAATGCCACAAAATTGGGGAAAAACAACAACAAAAGCAAACTCCCATATGAAACTGAAATTCTATTGATCCCTTTTCCATCGTATCCACTTTTGTGCATGGTAGAGAGGGGACGACCCTTCTTCTTGTCTAGGCAAGAAGAGGAATTCCGCGATCCTCCAGTATTTCTAACACCATAGGAAGTCTACTCTTGATGAAACCATTTAACAATTGAGGACAAAGGTACCCTAGCTTGACACAACTTGGAAGTGATTTATTGGTATCCTTCTAGGCTTAGTAGTTTGAAGAAACCATATCTATAATGGAATGTGTACCCTTAGATTGCTTCCCCTTAAGATAATTTCCGCCACTTAGATGAGGAAAGTGGCTATTCATTTTTGTAGATGCATCCATTTCTTGTTTTGTGTGCTTAATGCTTGGATGTATCGCCATTTTGGCAAGCCCCACCTTGCCTTGCAAGAAGGCATCCTACCTCATGGTTGTCTTGTTGTGAGTTGAAGGGGCGGAGTGAGACCCGCTAATTGTCTCACGTCGGCTATATTAGTAGGTTAGTTTGAATAAGGGTCCTAGTTTTTTTCACCTCTTTACTCGGGACGAGAAAAGGTTCGGTTTGGGGATATTTGATGTGACTCATATTTGAGCACATTTAGTCCCCGAATTAGCCTCGTTCCTATGCTTTATGGTGCATAATTGGGTCATTTACTATCTTTAGTTTCTCATTTTGCATATTCTTTGAGGTTTTGTTTCTTTGGTAGGAGAAGAGTGCAAACCTTGTATTTACATGGCGAAATAGAGCTAAATTAATTGCATGTAATGACCAAGCATCAAAGGGAAGACGTTACTAGAAGACCTATGTAGATAATAAAGTAGATTGGGCAATGATGAAAGCATCCTTGCATCCTCAATAAGATCCCCGCGGATTGTTGAGGAAAGAAGAGAAGAAAAGTGCCTGACCCAGGATCCGAGCGGATTGCTGCCAATCCAAGTGTCTCCCTGCCCAGCAATCCGAGCGTCCCGACAGCAAAACGCTCGTCTTGAAGCCTCACAGTCCGAGCGTCTCCTCCATGATCTGCTCGGATCTTCTTACAGGAACCACCCTGCCAGCTTCCTCGACGCTCGGGACGAGCATATCTTCGCGGGACTAGCAAAGCGGAGATGGTCATCTCCTTGGAGAGGAGCACTTCCTCAACTTTTCCTAAGGGTCTTAATAGTCATTTAAGCACTTAGTAACCTAATCTTTGTACCTAATCTTTCGTATAAATACCCTTTTGTACTACCTAGATTAGCATCTTATCTTAATCCAATCTTAATGTTATCTTAATCTTTTCTTAATACTCTCTTAATCTTGTAATCAAATCTTAATCTAGTATTAATACAAATCTTATTTCTTAATCTTTACTTAATTTCTCTATTGTTCATCATTTATTTTGGGTAATTAGAAGATTATTTGGGTTTATTTGGAGGATTGACAACCTTCCATCAATCATCAAGTACTTCTATTATTCTTTGCTTTATTATTTGGAATCATCTTTATAGGTATAATTCTCTCTTAATTCTTTTTAATTATTGTTAATCATTTTCATTTGTTCATCATGTTTTGCCTTGCTAGTATGATTGACAATCTTGTTAGCATGTTAAACTTGATAATGAGTGAGTAGTTTCCTTAACTAGGGTTAATGGGAAATTAGGGGAAACCAACATGGGGATTGATTCATGCTTAATCTAATATGTTTTCATAATTAATTTGCTTGCTTGTTGTGATTCCAATTTATGCACATGTTATGTTTGATGAAATGCGAGCCTATGAATCCTTGCATTTTTTACCCATCACTTACCTTTTCAATGAGACTTGTAAGACATATACCTACTCGAGTCTCATTAGACCATGCATATAGTTGGATAGGAAGGATTAAGTCGACTTGTAGGTGTTGTACAATCTAATCGATTTGGCTCCGGGACCCAAACCTTCTTAGGGATTGTAAGATATACACTAACTCGATCCCATCACAACAATAAGTGGTTGCATCTAGTAAAAAACATGTTTGTATGATCAAATCCCATGAATCCCCTATGAACCTATGACACCCTAGTGTTTTTAATCAAATGTTTGCATCTCATTTTAATCATCTTGCTTTTTTTCATTACTTTATTTACATTGTTGATTAGTTTAGTTGATCTCCTATCTCAACCCAAATTGTGACACCCTTAGACACAACCATTTGCAATTAAAAATCCTACATCAATACCCGTCCCTTGGGATCCGACCTTTACTTGCCTCTTTACTAAGAGTAGTTTGTGAAGTTATAAATATTTTTTTGGTTGGGTGACTTTTGACGACGAGTTTAACCTTCACACCAAAAATGGTGTCGTTGCCGGGGACTAAATGTACTAAATGTGCACTATAAAGCATAGGAAAGATCATACCATTCGGACTTCTATATCGTCATGTCTCGGATGTGGCGTAGTCGATCAATGTGAAAAAGGATGGACAAGCAAAATATATACAAGAATATACTATAAAGAAAATGAACATGTTTTTGGGTTTTTGCATTTTTCAAATTTTTATGATTTTTATGATTATGAAATAAAAAGACATGTTTTTTGTATTTTTCAAAAAATTTCAATTTTTTATCATTTTTGTTTTAAAAGTCATGTTAGAATTTCCCATCCCCACACTAGTATGGGCATTGTCCTCAATGGCCAATACAATAGGAAATTATGCAATCTATATGAAATGTGTGATTTCTAAATTAAATGCAAGTTATATGACATATAAACAAGTGATGCAACAACACTATACTATATGATGCATGAGTTTTTGTTTGGTTGGAGAGCATAATTTAAATTAACTCCCAATGCATATGCATAAACTTCCCCAAACCAAAATAGACATTATTTCTAATGTCGAAAATGGGGGAGTTCATGCATAAGGATTCTATACATGAAACTACAATTGTCATTTTAGATTTTACATGTGGGAACAATAAAAGAAACACCTCAAAGGGACCGAGGTCTGAGTCCTCTAAGTGTTGCTAGGACTTGTGGACATGGGCCACAGGCCGGTCTGTGGATTTGGGCCACCTACCGATCTGCGGTCACGGGCCACCTGCACGCCAAGCCAATCTGTAGATATGCAACTGTCTTTTGAAAGCCACGCTCGGTGACGTAAAAATGCTTTTGACCGGATTGCTTTAGATCAGTCGGTTTCGTCTCGGCAAAGGTCTCAAAATGATTAGAGATTTTCGGAGTCGCCACCAAGCATTTATGGGATGCTTGGAACCCGTTCGAATCCACTTTATACCTAGGTCAATTAAGGCAAAAAGCGGTGCTTGACATAGGTACTAAAGATAAGGACTCGTCCCCCTTTTAGCATTCTATGCCTAAAATGACTCTCGTACGCCCTGGATAAGGCCATCCACTATCCAAAGGTTCTGATTAAGGGGTAAGGGTACGTATTTGGAAGCCCTTTAATCGGACACCCAATCCCGCCCGCATTAGCGGCCTCTACTGATCGATCGTGGTTGTTTACGTGCAAGAGTTGATAAAACGGTTTAAATGCATGAATGCGCATCTAAAAGCTTAACCTAACATGTGAGAATTTGCTAAGTCGGTTTGTTTATCCACATAGCATGAAATTGATGTCGAAGTTGGATTCAGATTGATTTGCAGGTGAAAACGGAAATTAAACATCCATTTACCAAATTCGGGTCATGATGCTTGACACGATCCATTAATTTGAAAAAGTGTGTTTCAAATGACAAAGTGTAAAAAGCAGTCTCGTCAAACGCGTGGTGGAACTTAAGGCTGAGCTTGCTGTTTCCAAGAAGAAGCTGAAGGAAGGGGTTGATCAGCTGGCACGCACTCAAGAGGTGTGCAGCACCTTCTCTGATTCCCTCAAGCGTTCTGATGAGAAGATCAGCGAGTTGATCTCCATGGCCACCAATGTTGTTGCCTATGCTACCTGGCGGGGAAAAATCAGCGGGATACGTGCTGCTCTTGAGGAGGCTCCTACCCAGCAAGCTATAGAGGAGGAGGAGAGACAGCTGGAGATGCTCTACCTCACCCCACCTGATTTGAGTGCGCTGATGCCTGAAGTTGGGGAGGTGTATTCTCCTACACTGGCTGAGCAAGCCACTGGTGGAGATGCTGGAATGCCCGAGGATGCTGCTGAAGGGGCTCAGGAAGCTATGGCAGCTGAGGGTGTGCAAGCTGGTGCGGTACCTGAAACAGAGGGTCAGCAGGCAGAGGAGGTGCCAGAAGTGGAGGTCATTAATGTGACCGATAATTAAGTTGTTTTTTTTTTATATCAATGAACTTTCTGGTAGTCTGGCCCAGTGGTGGCAGACTTGTAAGTTTTTTAAACTTTTTCTGGTAGCTTCGCCAAGGTGGCGGTTAAACTCAGGGGTCGTATCTTGGCCATGTTTTGGAATGCCCCTTGCCTTAATTTTTGGCAAGTTTTAGCTTATATCCTGTGTGCTTGTTTCTTAGGTTTCCTTAGTTTAGGAGGTTGCCGTGTCAGCCTGCTGGCCAATTTAGGCGAGTCATGTCATCCTGAAAAGGCTGACTTTTTGACTCAGCTAGCTGCCGATCTAGTCTGCTGACTGATTCAGGCGTATGCCGCAATGTAAGGTGTGGTGGTCGTGTCAACCTGAGAGGTTGATTTAGAATAGTCGTGTCAGCCTGAAAAGGCTGATCCCGACTCAGCTAGCTGTCGTGTCAGTCTGACGACTGATTTTGGCGTATGCCGCAATTTTGGACTACTTAACCTTGTTCTTGACGCAAGGTGTGTTCATCACGTTTAAAGCCAACAGGGGCGTAATTTAGGCAAGTTTATTGTCATTCTAGGACCAATGGGACGCTGCAGGATTCTGGTAGCGCAGACATCCCTACGTTCCATGTATGTGTGCATGCATGCTGGGGTCCTGATTAATTGCGATTAGTGCGAGCTACGTCCAGAGGGTGGTATCAGGGGTAGCTGGGTAAGCGTGTTTAGCTGTCAACCAGGTTCCCTTTCGTATGTTCCACAGTCCGCCTGGTGAGGGTGCTCCTGATGGAGAAAATAGGTTAGGCATGTTGGAGTGCCATGTGCCTTGTCACCCCACGTTGGCAGTTGACTGTCCTACTAGATATCCTTTCAACGTACCATAGACACTAGGATTCAGAGTGATGTATTTAGAGAAGCCTGAAAATAGGAAAATCTATTAAAATGATGTGAAGTACCTGACGCCATCTCATGGAGTACCAGAGCAATTGTGGTCCCAGAACGCTGCCAGACCACACCATCTAATAGCAGTTTAAAGTTTGAAACAGTTAGAGACACCAAAAATAGGAATGAAATTGGCGGTATGCCTACCACCGGATTTTTATTTCAAAATGATTTGGCTTTTCGTAGTACATCATTCTGAAGGCTAAAGTCTACTCATTATTAAAAGTAATATCTCTTCAGGTGAAGTATGTTCCATGGGCGTTGTATGATTTGACCGTCCATGGTCATCAGTCTGTATGCACCATGGCTAACAACTCCTTCTACCTGGTATGGTCCTTCCCATTTGTAGGCGAATTTGCCTGCCTTTCGATTCTTAGTGTTTTGAAACACCTCTCGGAGAACCAGGTCTCCTACTTTCAGGAGCCTGACTTTCACATTCTTGTTGTAACTCCTGGCCACTGACTGCTTGTAGGTAGCCAGACGTATTTTTGCACGTGCTCGCAGCTCGTCTACTATGTCCAGGCTTTTGACCATCTCTGCCTTGTTCAGTTCCCCTGTCATACATCAATACATGTGAGTGGGGACTAGAACTTCTGATGAAATGACTGCTTCCGCGCCAAACAACAGGCTGAAGGGTGTTTGACCTGTTGCTATCTTTGGCGTTGTTCTATCTGACCACAATACCAGTGGCAATTCATCTGCCCACTTTCCTCCTAACTCCTGTAACCTCCTTCTCAGGTTGTCCATGATGATTTTGTTGTTGGACTCAGCTTGCCCGTTGGACTTTGGAGTCCTGGGTGCTAACTTTTTCAGGGTGATGTTCCACCTGGCACAGTATCCCTCGGTATCGTTGGAGATGAATTGTGAGCCATTGTCACATATGATTTCTGATGGGATACCAAACCTGCAGATGATGTTTCGTTTTATAAACGAAATGACTTGTTTGTCTTTTATTTCTGTAAATGCTTCTGCCTCTATCCACTTGGAGAAGTAATCTGTCATCGCCAGCATCCATGTCTCGTTTCATGTGGCTCTTGGCAGAGGTCCTACTATATCTATGCCCCATGCCATGAATGGCCAGGGAGAAATGATAGGGTACAAGGGTTCTGCTGACTGATGGATCATTGGTGCTGAGCGCTGGCAGGCGTCACACTTGCTGATGCGTGTCTTTTATATGATGTTTTGCATCCTGTTTTACACGCATTTCAGAGCTCATTTGTGTAGTTTAAGCTACCATTTCCCCTATTTCCGTCTACTTTCGTGTTTTTGTACATTATTGCAGAAATGTGAAGAATTCAGCGGAAATCGAGCTAAATTCGTCCCCGAGTACCTTGCATTGCATTTGACGTGAAGAATTCACTTAAGGAACGAGCTTGGTGCGCATTCCAAGGCCCAAAAGACAAATCCACGAGAAGTTAAAAGCGGATTACCAGCTAAAGCAGTCGATCGACTGGCCCCCTTAGTCGATCGACCAACCCACGGGATCCAGAAGCGACTGTTCAGCTCAGAGCAGTCGATCGACCGGTTACCTTAGTCGATCGACCAAGCCGCTACTTCAGACGAGAATTAAAAGATCGAGATTTATCAAGCCCATGAGTTATTAGGTTTAGGAATAATAGCTGCGTACTTTTCTTATATAACGTAGCATGAGTTTTCAGAAGATCTAGCTAGCTTTTACCTCGTTTTACATTCAGTTTAGTTTATCAAATAATTAGGGTTCGGGATATTATTTCGTATTGGATTTTCGTTGTGCTTTCAATCATTCCGTTACAATCCTTCTGCAATTTCGGTATTCCCTTACTCTTATTTCAGTTCGTCTTTATTGCGTTGATAGTATAGAAATTGCTAGTTAGTTTCCGGAGACCGTAATCCTCGTTTTATGTTAATCGTTTGCTCTTTTATTTCAAGCATGAATTCTTTTGTTTATTTAGTTAATTTCATTGTTGTTATCATCCCTAGTATGAGTAGCTAATTTAATCGTGCTAGGATGTAGGGGAACTGTAGGATTAGGCGGCGTAGAATAATTTGGACTGAAATCACGTCAGTCGATCGACCGCCGTACCTGGTCGATCGACTGACCACGTAAGGTTTTACCTTCGTTTTGATTGTTTTAATTCTTTATTCGACGAATCGAGTGCACACGACTAGTTGAATGTTTAGGATATGACTGACCCATTAGAACGAGAGATAGGGACAGTTGATTGACCACCAATTAAAATGACTAAACTATGCTGAGATCGAAAGATAGGTAAAGTTTAGATTATTAGTCACTTTTCAGGACGAGAGTCAGTATTAGTGATATTAGGGACTTATAGCGAGATCGAGAGATGCTATCTATTAAGAGTGGACCGAGAGGACCTCTTGTTTCCCGCCTCATGTGTTTGATTTAGACCGACTTAGTTTGCTGCCGCCGAAACTATAGTGAACCGACCATCCTAGTACCCTTGTTTATATTTGATTTAATATATTTCTTTAGTTTATTGTCTTTTATTGTTATCAGTTATAGACCAAATCAAATCAACCCCCACACTTGTTACCTTAGACTAAATTTAGACAACTTTTAATTACAATCGCCTCCTTGAGGTTCGACCCTATTACCACTAGCCTAGGTTCGTTTTAATAGGAATTATAAATTTATTTTTGGTACTTACAACGACGGGTATCAAATTTTGGCGCCAATGCCGGGGAGGCAATTGTTCTAATTTAGTTGTTTTTATTTAGTCTTTCCTAGTTTAAGGGACATCCGTTCCTTAAACTTTTCTTATATTCTTTTTATAATTTCTTCTTATGCGCAGGTCACAGGGTGGTGAACTAGTACCGTTCAATCCTGAGATTGAGAAATCCTTGCGCGAGTTGAGACGATCATCAAGGGTGTTGCCGACAGAGGAAGAGCTGAGTACTCTGTCAAGTTACTACGAGAACGCTCTGTTCGAGGAAGATCCACCCACATCTCCTGCTTCTATTTCTTCAGCTGAGACAGTCACTTCTCCATAAATTCCAGTCATGGCTGAAGAAGCAACTATAGCAAGTCATTCTGAGCCGACAGCTGAAAATCTTTACAAGGGATTCGAATTACCTGGAGCTGATAGGAAATTCGAACCGAAGTCTTCCTATATCAACTTAGTTGAGAGGAACCAGTTCGGGGGAGCTGCAAATGAAGATGCAGCCAAGCATATGGAGATATTTATCGATTCCTGCTGCTCTATACCCCCACCGATCAGTGTGACCCAGGACCAGATAAAGGAGACTATGTTTATATTCTCACTCCGTGATGCTGCGAGGGAGTGGTACAAAGATCTGGACCGAGCCGCTCATGGGATCACCGACTGGAATTCCTTAGCCCTGGCATTTTACAAGAAGTACTTCTCTGCCTCGAAGACTAATGCCATTAGAGCTCAGATCACGAGTTTTAAACAAGGGCCGGATGAGAATTTTCATGAAGCATGGGTCCGTTTTAAGAAGCTGGTGCGAACCATACCGCACCATGGGTTCGAAAAATGGAGTCTGTGCAATCAGTTCTATAACGGGTTGTATGACAATCAGAGGGCTATTTTGGATGCTGCAGCCAATGGCCGATTTGCTGAGAATACGGGAGAAACTAAGGGGTGGAAGATCATTGATGACTTAGCCACCCACAAAGCTGAGTATGGGAATTCCAGGGGGAATCAAAGGAGGAGTGTTGAATCTCCTTCTGTAGCTGCACTTGAAGCTCTCACTGCGAGATTTGACAAGTATGAACTGGGAGGAGCTTCAAAAGAAGGTATTTACTAAGTGAATTTTGTTTCAGACGGTCCTTTCGTTTGTAGAAGATGTGGAGCTGAGGGACATGTTTCAGAAAATTGTCCTAGTCCCTTTGAGTCTTGCGCTGCCTTTCAACATTATAGGCAGACAAACATCTACTATGAGCCTAATGTTCATCCCAACTTGAGGTGGAGTAGCCATAATGTCCTAAATCTAACTCCACCTCCGCAGCAGCAGCAGCAGCAAGCCTATGTGCTCCCTCATCATAAGCAACAACAATATCAAAAACCTCCCTATGTGCCGCAGCAACAACAATCTCAAAATTCTGACTTTGCTGAGTTGAAGAATATGTTGCAAAAGGAGTCCCAAGCTACAGAGGCCGGAATGAAACTCTTAAAAAGCCAAATTGCTCAATTGGCTAGCAAGAGTACTGTAACACCCCAGTTTATGAGGGAGCCTTTAGCAAGACATTCCCTAATAAACCGGACTGTTACCATCTCGGTTTCCCGAGGTAGTGAATAACAAATTAAACTCCAAGGCAAAAATTATATAATGTCTTTAACTTAATTATTACAAAACCTCTTTTACGTCAAATTACAAAGAACTAACATAAATAAAAGTGAAAGTCTTCTAGATGATGATCTAGCTACTAAGTCTTCTGATCCAGTGTCTCACGCCCATCAAGCTCCCGTCCTATCTCTTAAACCCTGTCAAGTCCGCCGCTCGCCAATATTTGGGTCATCACGGTGTTCACGAATACACGTGGTCAACCACGAGGTTGCGTAGGGAAAACAATGAAACAACAAAATATGATATGCATGCTCCTCCGTCACCTCCATCTCCATCTCCACTCATATCTCATAACTCATATCTCATAACTCATATCTCATAACTCATATCTCATAACTCATAACCCGGACAACCTTGACCATACCGATCCCGGTAGACTATATATATCGACCGTAGTCGATCCGCACTCGCTTGTTGAGGACACCAGGGCAAGTCTGCAGAACCCGCCTGGGCCTTATCACAACATCATCATCACCACACCACATCACCACAACATCCTCCATCTCCAATGCATATGAATGCTCAACAATGAACAATGCAATACAATATGTATATCAATGAATGAAATCATGCCAGCTAACAAATGTTGTGATAACACACTCAACACGAACAATTGATCAACCATATCATAGCGTAATCAACAACCACGAATCAAGTCACGCTCACAATTTGGTCATATGAAACACAAACAAGTCAACACAATTCAACAACACGATAAGAAGTCAAGTGTATTTCCCTACCTTTTCGCAATCCAAGCTCACACAAGCAATCAATTATGAACCTTCACATATCCATCACCTACATAACATAATTATATATAATTACCACCTACTCAATCAAATAATCATGCACATAACCTAGGCTCATCATAACTTAATAGGAATATCAACTTAAAGAACAAACACGATTTTTCCTGATTTTCCAGCACATGACAGACTCGGAATAAAATACATAACTAATTCCAGAAAAATCAAATTGATACAAAGCTAATTGAATTGGAACCCCATGAGTCTTAGCTACAAATTATATCTAACGTGTTTTTCCCAAATTCCATACTTATCAAGGGTTTTCAGACTGATTTCCAAAAACTGACAGAAACCGTCGCATAAAAAGTATTGATTCATAAAACGAGTTTAAAACATTATTTTTCAGAAATTCCAAATCCTACTATCATCTAGACTATACAAAGATTATGTATGAAGAAGCCTCATAACTGAATCGACATAAAAATTAAGGTTTCAAATCATTTTCCACAACCAAATCAGATTCGCGGACTTTTCAGCGACATGTTCATAAATAAATCACCTAGGACAAACCACAAAGAATTTGACTATGAGATTTTATATGCATAAACTAGACATCAAATAAACAGGACTCTCTTTTCAAACTTTTCGAAAAAAACGACATTAAAACACTATAAACAATGGAATTAAATCGACTTACAAACAGGGAATCGAATTAGGTTGGAATCGATGAGCAATCTTCAATCAAATGAAAGGATCGTGTGTGTGTGTGTTGGTGTGCGTCAAAAGGAGAGAGGAGGGTGAGATGAGGGTTGTGTAGTGTTAGGGTAACATTAGGTTAAGAATTAGGTTAAAATATGATGTTGGGTGTTGGGTTAAACATGTTATTGGGTAAACTCCAATGGGTCGAGGGTAAATGGGTTAGCTCACATCTCGAATTCCATGTAAACCCGTCTCAAATAACTTACGAAACAACTCGATCTTACGATACAACACGAGTCAAGTAAAATAACATAACGTAATTATCGACTAAACAATTAACCCGACTTAAATAGTAATATAAAATACGGAGTATTACAGTCTTCCCCCCTTAAAATGAACTTCGTCCCGAAGTTCGCTCATCTATCAAACCTCCAAGCATCACCGTGGGTACCAAAACAGATTTTCTAGTATAAGAACTCAAGAACTTAGGCCCATAAAACAAAATGTTACATTCTACCCTCCTAAAAACAAAGTTACGTCCCGGAACTTACTTCATGCAGACATATCACCACGAATCATTCCATCATCCTACTACCGTCGTTCACCTCAAACTATCAGAGCGCCATACCAGTAGTTTAACTACACGTTTCTCTTACACATCAACCAACTAATGAAGTAAGAACACAACATAGAGAACTCATTTGCATGGGTACCACACAACGAAACATCAACTTGATCAAAACCACAATCTATAAACAAGTGCAACATAACATTAAGATTTTACAATCCTACCCAACTAAAAACATGGTTACGTCCTCGTAACCTCTTCTCAACTTTCATATACGTATGCAACAAAATAACTGTCAACAACATGTAACGGAGAAGAACACATGGTAAGAAATTTCGCATTAACATTAAGGTCGAAAACAAGGTTTCATTATGGAGTTAGCTGATTGTCAACAAGCAACACTTATTACTTAGCTCATTCTTAACTTAAAACACAACATTAACTAAAAGAACAACAAGAAAAGAACCAAAGGTTTACACGGTTTCATAACGAACCGATCATGGTGTTACTAGTTCTAACATAACAGTCCTTAGGTCGCGTTTACTCGATTCGGTGACTTCTATGTCATTCCCTACCTGGTTCACCTCTTCCCCAAAGTCTGGTTTGGGCGGTTCGATCGTACTTTCGGCATCGGTACATTAGCATAAAATTCGTATCTCGGGTTGCCGATATAAAGTCAAAGGTATGCTCGGGCGGGTAATCGCCCCCCGCAGAAGAATTGGGGTCACGGCATAACCTCATGCAATGGGTGGACAACTCTCTCATATAGAAGTGTTTGTTGTCCTTTAGTATGCCAGTCGGGATAGTATCGATAAGGGTATACGCTCTTAATCGAGTATTAGTTAAGTACTGGGGTTCCCATTATGGCCATACTTGTCCATGGCAAAGACAAAGTTTCTCACAATGCTCATTGAAGTCGGCATCAAGTGATATGCAACAGTCTCGCGGGTGTACATTGTAGGGATCCATCCTCTGAGTGGAAAGTTAAACAAATTATGACACAAGGGTGCTACCGTAGAAGGGTGTTAATATAAAGGATTCATTCACGAGGTTTAAGGGTGCGGAAGTTATATAACAAGTTTTGAGAGTAGTCATGTTGTAATACCAGGGTTTTGGTCAACTCAAGATTATCACAATTCGCATTATCTACCAGAGAACAACAACCTTAGAAAGATCAACCACAAGGATACACGTATATCAAAGATACAATCTAACGTTGACCCCACCAAATTCCTCTCCCAAGTCAAAATTATTACTAATTCCGAACAATTGAACCATATGCGCATTCATTCCGCCCTACTACTAAACAATCACCAGGAGTATTAAAACATGCTGCACATATGCACTACTTAAACACTTTGAAACCACAGAAAACATAACATGTAATCAAAACCATTTGACTCATTAGACACGCAAAACATGAGTTAGTCGGTTTGTATGATATAAATTTAAAACGTATTTCTCAATAACGTAACAACATATGGCCCATGACAACAACAACATTACTTCCATATCACACATGTGTTTAACATTTTAGCAACCATATCGTTCAGTTGTGTCCAGCAACTTAGTATAACTCATTTTCAGCAAAACAAGAGATATCGCATAAATAGCTTAACATATACATTTGCCATCATATACCTTGTAGAATATTATCTATGATAAAAGTTTAGCAACTTGAACAACTTCTCTGGTTTGCACGGTTTGAACAAATAGGCAACTCGCGGTTCGATTAAACGTAACTATAACGACTATCATTTAAACGTACGCATGACATGTGAATCATCAAAGGGTTATCTCATTGTAATTCGACGGTTCGAGAATATATTTCAAATATCGTGACAATTGCAACAATCACCTTAGCATTTCATGACAATACAACTATGAACATATCCAATAAGGAACAACAACACTATTTTATTATCATATCATAAGTTTAAGTTGGACTGAAATAAATTAATGCAATGAAAGTAATAAGTATAACTATAGGCACACAGACTCACATAAAAGACATGAGAACTCGGATGACATCCTACATGTGTGAACATTTAGACATACTCATTACTACCATCCATGTGTAAACATTTTAACATAATTATTATAATTATTCACGCGAGTATATTAGAACAATCAAGTTAACGTTTAACACCATCAACTTTACCAAGATATGACAATATAGTTTTATATTTATATATATCCGACCACTATACAAGTATGATGAACACACCAGAGATACTACAACATGCCAAACATATATAAAATATGTAACAACTGGACTTGTATAAAATATTTCACCCTCGAATAAGGATCAGATTAAGCTATTCAATTTCACACATACTATCATGCCAGCAATGTTATAAACTAAACTTTATTTTTTTTTTATTTTTTTTTTTCACTTGTTAAGATACATAACTACTGAACATGCGTGCTACGATCATCATATAAAAACATTATAAGGTCGCATTAATAAGGCTCATGAATTAACCAAACAATTGTATGAAAACTCAACATAGAACACACATTTTAAAAGTTATGATTCACGTTGTAACTTCCAAAAATCACGAATAAATAACCGTTCAACGAAACTTGAGTTATATTACTTTTTATAACATACAAAGAGTTAATAATTCGTGAGAAAAAGAGTGAGGTCCAAAGCTCAAGAATTCAATTTTTAAAGGATTTTGCAACTCGGTTGGTCCAAACAAGTATGTGACAGCAATTGGTCCGAAACTTGGGTCAGTTTGCAAAACTTACCATTTAATATAGAGACATTAAGAATTTTCGTGGCTTATCAATTTGAAAACATAGGCGAATCTTCTGATCGATGGAGTTGGAATTATGCAAAAATTATTAATACAATTTAAATGAGGATTTTTACAAAATCGTTGGTCAAAACATCACTGCACAGGAACTTCCTGACCACAGCCCACCAAAATATTTATTACTCCTAATCCCTATATCCTATAAGCATGAAACCAACGCCAAATAAACACTAATTCCCGAGGCTACCTCCCATAAAATTTTCATCCATAGGAAATAAACAGAAAATAAATGGCAGTAAGGTCAATTAAAGAGTAAAATCAAACAAAACGAGTTTCAGCACTAGGTTATTCTTTACTATGTTACAAGCTCTTATGAACATACTATGTATACTAACCCATCCCAACTTAAATCTCACACTTTGTGCTTACGTAAACATCTATCCCATAGAATCCCTTCGTATCTCGATCTACTCCTTACATCTAAATCACGATTGCTATGACTAGAAACATGCAATTCAATAGTGTTTCAGATTACTATCAAAATACTATACTAGCATGGCTTCGAGATCACATAACCGCATATCGCTAGACATATTAGCTCTATCAACACGTCATTCAACATCCATCCAAATAAATATCATCAATTCGCAATCATTTTCACGCTCACGATTACCACAATCCAACAATTATCAACCTGAACACGAAAATTTTAATTCTCATCTCCACAACATCACATGATCACGCCATCATTCATACAAAATACTTACCGTAACGTTGTCCTGCAGCATGGTTAGAATATATGGGTCTCAAGGTGTACATCCACTCGATTATATCCAAGGTTTTCCTTCTAACTATCCCATTCACTCAATTTCTCTCGGGTTACCTGGTTCAAAACTGAGAGGGCAAAAGAGCACGTATTAAGGGCGCCTTCTTAACCGCACTGTGAGCTCCTAACAGTTTATTCCCAGGGGTTCATTTTATTTAGACACATCCTATGTTCATTAGGGTTCATTGGTTTAGGCCACGAGGATCGTTCGCTCGATACCACTTTGTAACACCCCGGTTTATGAGGGAGCCTTTAGCAAGACATTCCCTAATAAACCGGACTGTTACCATCTCGGTTTCCCGAGGTAGTGAATAACAAATTAAACTCCAAGGCAAAAATTATATAATGTCTTTAACTTAATTATTACAAAACCTCTTTTACGTCAAATTACAAAGAACTAACATAAATAAAAGTGAAAGTCTTCTAGATGATGATCTAGCTACTAAGTCTTCTGATCCAGTGTCTCACGCCCACCAAGCTCCCGTTCTATCTCTTAAACCTGTCAAGTCTGCTCGCCAATATTTGGGTCATCACAGGTGTTCACGAATACACAGGGTCAACCACGAGGTTGCGTAGGGAAAACAATGAAACAACAAAATATGATATGCATGCTCCTCCGTCACCTCCATCTCCATCTCCACTCATATCTCATAACTCATATCTCATAACTCATATCTCATAACTCATATCTCATAACTCATAACCCGGACAACCCAGCCATACCGATCCCCGGTAGACTATATATATCGACCGTAGTCGATCCGCCACCTTGTTTGAGGACACCAGGGCAAGTCTGCAGAACCCGCCCGGGCCTTATCACAACATCATCATCACCACACCACATCACCACAACATCCTCCATCTCCAATGCATATGAATGCTCAACAGTGAACAATGCAATACAATATGTATATCAATGAATGAAATCATGCCGACTAACAAATGTTGTGATAACACACTCAACACGAACAATTCAGTCAACCATATCATAGCGTAATCAACAACCACGAATCAAGTCACGCTCACAATTTGGTCATATGAAACACAAACAAGTCAACACAATTCAACAACACGATAAGAAGTCAAGTGTATTTCCCTACCTTTTCGCAATCCAAGCTCACACAAGCAATCAATTATGAACCTTCACATATCCATCACCTACATAACATAATTATATATAATTACCACCTACTCAATCAAATAATCATGCACATAACCTAGGCTCATCATAACTTAATAGGAATATCAACTTAAAGAACAAACACGATTTTTCCTGATTTTCCAGCACATGACAGACTCGGAATAAAATACATAACTAATTCCAGAAAAATCAAATTGATACAAAGCTAATTGAATTGGAACCCCATGAGTCTTAGCTACAAATTATATCTAACGTGTTTTTCCCAAATTCCATACTTATCAAGGGTTTTCAGACTGATTTCCAAAAACTGACAGAAACCGTCGCATAAAAAGTATTGATTCATAAAACGAGTTTAAAACATTATTTTTCAGAAATTCCAAATCCTACTATCATCTAGACTATACAAAGATTATGTATGAAGAAGCCTCATAACTGAATCGACATAAAAATTAAGGTTTCAAATCATTTTCCACAACCAAATCAGATTCGCGGACTTTTCAGCGACATGTTCATAAATAAATCACCTAGGACAAACCACAAAGAATTTGACTATGAGATTTTATATGCATAAACTAGACATCAAATAAACAGGACTCTCTTTTCAAACTTTTCGAAAAAAACGACATTAAAACACTATAAACAATGGAATTAAATCGACTTACAAACAGGGAATCGAATTAGGTTGGAATCGATGAGCAATCTTCAATCAAATGAAAGGATCGTGTGTGTGTGTGTTGGTGTGCGTCAAAAGGAGAGAGGAGGGTGAGATGAGGGTTGTGTAGTGTTAGGGTAACATTAGGTTAAGAATTAGGTTAAAATATGATGTTGGGTGTTGGGTTAAACATGTTATTGGGTAAACTCCAATGGGTCGAGGGTAAATGGGTTAGCTCACATCTCGAATTCCATGTAAACCCGTCTCAAATAACTTACGAAACAACTCGATCTTACGATACAACACGAGTCAAGTAAAATAACATAACGTAATTATCGACTAAACAATTAACCCGACTTAAATAGTAATATAAAATACGGAGTATTACAGTACCACTCGAGCTCCGGGACACTTACCGACTCAAACTGATCAGAAAGAGACCCTAAATGCCATTACTTTGAGGAGTGGGTCTACCCTGGAGGGGCCTGCTATGGTTGAGGATGCCCCTGCAAAAGATGAGGCGAAACAGAGTCAGAATAAAGCTGTAACGAAAAATAGCAATAACAAGGCGTCTACCAGGTATATCAGTCGATCGACTGATGTACCCGGTCGATCGACTGAAGTGCGGGTTACAGGAGCTTCTGGAACTGTAGACCTCAGTCGATCGACTGAGCAAGGTGGTCGATCGACCGAGGCCACTGCTGATATTGAGAAATTTCGTCCTCCAATGCCCAATAATTTGAGAGAACACTTATTTCGGGGTACGACAACTCCGAAAGTGTTGGGGCAAGATCCGAGTGCTGATGGGTCCGTCCCGATTCCGAAGTACGACCCAATGTCAATCAATGGTTCATATTTGAGACGGTCTGAAGAGGGGTCAAGCTTCAATAAGGAGAAGGTAGTGGACTTCCAGCCTAAGTCCACTGATGCCGGCATGCGAGATTTAGAAGAGAGGGCTAAGTTACTTCTTTCAGCCCCTTATCCAGAGAGACTAGTGCCGATAAAGGAACATGTATCTTTTAATAAATTTGAAAATGTTGTTCGTAGTCTTAACGTACAAGTACCTTTCCTTGAATTAGTGAATCAAGTGCCCGCTTATATGAAGTTCATGAAGCAATTACTGTGTAAGAAGAGGTCACTTGAAACAGTGCATACTGTCGCACTCACTAAAGAGTCATGTTCTTATTTGACTCATACTGCACCCCATAAGCTAGAGGACCCAGGTAGCTTTTCCGTTCCTTGTAATATAGGTACCTTCTCTATTGAGAAGGCATTATGTGACCTAGGAGCTAGTATTAGCGTCATGCCCTTGAGTCTTGCTAGAAAGTTAAAATTGAATAGGTTTGCAGTCACGAACATGACCGTTCAGATGGCTGACCGATCTGCGGTCCAGCCTATAGGAGTCCTAGAGGACATCCCTGTGCAAATAGGGAAGTTTTTCTTCCCTGTAGACTTTGTGGTCCTAGATATGCCTGAGGATGCCCACATACCTATCATTCTAGGTAGGCCATTTCTGCACACTGCTGGTGCAGTTATTGATGTTGGTTCTGGGACCCTGACCTTCAAAGTGGGGAAGCATTCTATTGTCTTCGCCCAGACAGCTAGGAAGAAAAACCCCATGTGGCCTGTAACTTGTAATACGGTTTCTGAAAAGAAATCCTACTTTGTGCTTTCTGATATGCCTATCTCTACTCCTATTCCTGTTGTGACACCTCCGCCCCAGATTGGTAGCAAATTGGAGGAAGATTCGTCTATTTCTGATATTGCAGGAGCTGGTTTGGGGAAGGAAGAACTGCAAGTTACTCCAGCTGCGAAGGAGCCAATCATTTCACGAGGCGGTCTTGGTTGCCTTAGCTATGGCACTGATGAGGAAGTTGATGACGAGCCGGTCAAAGTGAGAGAGTCCGATTTGGATTCTGACGAGTCCGAAGAGATCATTGACTGGGGAGATATAGAAGTTGTTGACCCGTTGAGTTCGGCGGATGTTGAAGCTAAGAAGGGTGCAGCTGATACGATGAGCACCGTTGAGGCTACCTCTTGTAGCCAGAAGCCGACCAAGTGGGCCATACCGTGGCCGTTCTTGATCAACTATTAGTTGATCAAATGCTTTATCAAAAACTTTCTTTTATTTGCTTTTGTTAGACTCTCTTTTTATTGCTTTTGTGTGCGCGAGACTTCGCATTTATTTTTGTTGCTTAGGATTTTTAAGTGCTTTAGACTTTACTTTGGGTTTTGCGCAATTTTGGGCGCGTATTATTGTGCATTTACAGGTTTTTAGACCTCATTAGCTCAAGTAATTGAGCTAATACAAAGAAAACGAAGTTTCATGATATTTCGATCGATCGACCGTGCAGCCCAGAGCTCTTGTTCGTTTCGCCTTGGTCGATCGACCGAGTGATATGGTCGATCGCCCCGCTGCACTTTTTGTACTTGTTCACGACCTCTCCCCTGCTGTGTTTGGTCGATTTGCGGAATTGAGGGAGTTTTCTACTCCACTTTATCTTCCTTCACATTATTTATTTCTTCTATTTTTCTCAATTTTGCACAAAATATCGCTTCTTTATTGCTTTCTCAGTTTTATACGTGGTATTCGTTTGTCTTTCAGGTACTTATTAGTAGCACTGCTGGCTACTGAAACCTCCTAGCTCACGCTGGTTTGGGGAGGTTTCCTTTGCTGCGCTTAAAGTCTTGTGAGTTTCTAAGTCTTTACTTTATGTCGTTTTCATTTGTTTTCTCGCAAATTCCGTTTCTCTTTTCTTCATTACATGATTTTGCACAATGGGGACATTGTGCGATTTGGTTTGGGGAAGGGTTTTGCGTCGCATATCATTTGCTTGCATTCACGTTTACATTTTGTTTTGCATTGTTTATTTCATTTCTCATATATATAAAATATCAAAAAAATTGAAAAATTTCAAAAATTTCAAAAAAATGCACGTTTATTTTAGCATATAGGTCGAGTCGGAACGGTAGTATTTCAATGATGACATTGCATTTGTAGCTGTTTACGCCTAAGCCTTGCTAATTAACATGTTATTAGTAGAATCATATATGCATAGTCTACGAGTTTTCGTTAAATTTCTTGCTGAACTTGAGACTTGACTTAGATTTTTGGCAAACTACTTATATTTTCTGAGATTTAGAGCCTATAGCTAGTGACATTTATGACCAGTTTATCTAAGAATGTGAGTAGTACTCCTTATGAGACATGTTACATCAATATGCATAAATATGAACTTGATCTTCTTAATACCTGTATGCATTCGGTTGTGGTTAGTTGACACATGTGGTAGAGGTCCCCTTTTCTCATTTTACCCATAAGCTCCACACTGCCAAAAATAGCCTTTTTTGTCCCATTACTACATCCTACATTTAGCCTGCCCTTTGTCAAGCTAGTAGTCTATGTTGTTGGGATTGTTACTTCGTTTTTGGTGGTATTTGGTTGATTGAGACGTTGTTGGGAAGATGAAAAGAAGGAAAGAAAGAAATAGAAATAGAAAACAAAGAAATGAAAAAAAATGATTCGAAAAAAAAAAGGAAAGGAAGAAATCAATTCGCGTAATTCAAAGTCTTTATTTTATGGCGATTTTTGCTCCCATGTTGCATTAGTATCTTATGGGGAGTTGGTTGATTACTTTTATGCTAGAGATTGTGAGTTTTGTGCTTGCTATAGCACCGTATCGATTGAATTTTGAGCAAGAAAAAAGATGTTGTCATATGGCTTTGTTAGGTACTAGCTTGATCACCTGTACCTCCACACTCCCATAATTATCTTTGCCTCTTCTTACCCATTACCTCACATATCCATATATACCTCGGCATGTGTCATGGTCATCTGATTGGTTGGAATGCATATGTACGGTCATAGAGATTACTTTCATATTATACTGCAGGCATGTTCTTATAGGTCGTAGTTAGGTGAGAGTCATTACAATATGAATTCTTTCTATCCTCTTATATTTTCACCTGTGCTTATGAGTGATTTGAGCGACCCGTGAGAGTCCGATTTGATGAGTCTCTATAGTTGACGGTCCAGCAGTTCTTAACGACTTTATAATTCGTTTGCATGATTCATAATTGCTAATTGATTGTTGGTTATTGCATTAAAATGGTTTAGGCCTTACAGTTTGCAATTCGCTCTGAGATCGAACTCGTTCTATTAGGTCATTAGATCGAGTCTAGTTCTCGCTTGGGGACAAGCAAGGGTTTGGTTTGGGGAAGTTTGATGCGTCTCTTTTAGATGATGTTTTGCATCCTGTTTTACACGCATTTCAGAGCTCATTTGTGTAGTTTAAGCTACCATTTCCCCTATTTCCGTCTACTTTCGTGTTTTTGTACATTATTGCAGAAATGTGAAGAATTCAGCGGAAATCGAGCTAAATCCATCCCCGAGTACCTTGCATTGCATTTGACGTGAAGAATTCACTTAAGGAACGAGCTTGGTGCGCATTCCAAGGCCCAAAAGACAAATCCACGAGAAGTTAAAAGCGGATTACCAGCTAAAGCAGTCGATCGACTGGCCCCCTTAGTCGATCGACCAACCCACGGGATCCAGAAGCGACTGTTCAGCTCAGAGCAGTCGATCGACCGGTTACCTTAGTCGATCGACCAAGCCGCTACTTCAGACGAGAATTAAAAGATCGAGATTTATCAAGCCCATGAGTTATTAGGTTTAGGAATAATAGCTGCGTACTTTTCTTATATAACGTAGCATGAGTTTTCAGAAGATCTAGCTAGCTTTTACCTCGTTTTACATTCAGTTTAGTTTATCAAATAATTGGGGTTCGGGATATTATTTCGCATTGGATTTTCGTTGTGCTTTCAATCATTCCGTTACAATCCTTCTGCAATTTCGGTATTCCCTTACTCTTATTTCAGTTCGTCTTTATTGCGTTGATAGTATAGAAATTGCTAGTTAGTTTCCGGAGACCGTAATCCTCGTTTTATGTTAATCGTTTGCTCTTTTATTTCAAGCATGAATTCTTCTGTTTACTTAGTTAATTTCATTGTTGTTATCATCCCTAGTATGAGTAGCTAATTTAATCGTGCTAGGATGTAGGGGAACTGTAGGATTAGGCGGCGTAGAATAATTTGAACTGAAATTGCGTGTCAATCGATCGACCGTCGTACCTGGTCGATCGACTGACCACGTGAGGCTTTACCTTCGTTTTGATTGTTTTAATTCTTTATTCAACGAATCGAGTGCACACGACTAGTTGAATGTTTAGGATATGACTGACCCATTAGATCGAGAGATAGGGACAGTTGATTGACCACCAATTAAAATGACTAAACTATGCTGAGATCGAAAGATAGGTAAAGTTTAGATTATTAGTCACTTTTCAGGACGAGAGTCAGTATTAGTGATATTAGGGACTTATAGCGAGATCGAGAGATGCTATCTGTTAAGAGTGGACCGAGAGGACCTCTTGTTTCCCGCCTCATTTGTTTGATTTAGACCGACTTAGTTTGCTGCCGCCGAAACTATATTGAACCGACCATCCTAGTACCCTTGTTTATATTTGATTTAATATATTTCTTTAGTTTATTGTCTTTTATTGTTATCAGTTATAGACCAAATCAAATCAACCCCCACACTTGTTACCTTAGACTAAATTTAGACAAATTTTAATTACAATCGCCTCCTTGTGGTTCGACCCTGTTACCACTAGCCTAGGTTAGTTTTAATAGGAATTATAAATTTATATTTGGTACTCACAACGACGGGTATCAAATTTTGGTACCGTCGCCGGGGAGGCAATTGTTCTAATTTTTAGTTGTTGTTATTTAGTCTTTCCTAGTTTAAGGGACATCCGTTCCTTAAACTTTTCTTATATTCTTTTTGTAGTTTCTTCTTATGCGCAGGTCACAGGGTGGTGAACTAGTACCATTCAATCCTGAGATTGAGAAATCCTTGCGCGAGTTGAGACGATCATCAAGGGTGTTGCCGACAGAGGAAGAGCTGAGTACTCTGTCAAGTTACTACGAGAACGCTCTGTTCGAGGAAGATCCACCCACATCTCCTCGCTTCTATTTTTCTTGGTGAGACAGTCACTTCTCCAGAAATTCCAGTCATGGCTGAAGAAGCAACTATAGCAAGTCATTCTGAGCCGGCAGCTGAAAATCTTTACAAGGGATTCAAATTACCTGGAGCTGATAGGAAATTCGAACCGAAGCCTTCCTATATCAACTTAGTTGAGAGGAACCAGTTCGGAGGAGCTGCAAATGAAGATGCAGCCAAGCATATGGAAATATTTATCGATTACTGCTGCTCTATACCCCCACCGACCGGTGTGACCCAGGACCAGATAAAGGAGACTATGTTTATATTCTCACTCCTTGATCTTTGCGAGGGAGTGGTGGAGATCCGGACCGAGCCGCTCATGGGATCACCGACTGGAATTCATTAGCCCTGGCATTTTACAAGAAGTACTTCTCTGCCTCGAAGACTAATGCCATTAGAGCTCAGATCACGGGCTTTAAACAAGGGCCGGATGAGAATTTTCATGAAGCATGGGTCCGTTTCAATAAGCTGGTGCGAACCATACCGCACCATGGGTTCGAAAAATGGAGTCTTTGCAATCAGTTCTATAACGGGCTGTATGACGATCAGAGGGCTATTTTGGATGCTGCATCCAATGGCCGATTTGCTGAGAATATGGGAGAAACTAAGGGGTGGAATATCATTTATGACTTAGCCACCCACAAAGCTGAGTATGGGAATTCCGGGGGAATCAAAGGAGGAGTGCTGAATCTCCTTCTGTAGCTGCACTTGAAGCTCTCACTACGAGATTTGACAAGTATGAACTGGGAGGAGCTTCAAAAGAAGGTATTTACCAAGTGAATGCTGTTTCAGACGGTCCTTTCGTCTATAGAAGATGTGGAGCTGAGGGACATGTTTTAGAAAATTTTCCTAGTCCCTTTGAGTCTTGCGCTGCCTTTCAACATTATAGGCAGACAAACACCTACTATGAGCCTAATGTTCATCCCAACTTGAGGTGAAGTAGCCAGAATGTCCTAAATCCAACTCCACCTCCGTAGCAGCAGCAGCAACAACAAGCCTATGTGCCCCCTCATCATAAGCAACAACAATATCAAAAACCTCCTTATGTGCCGCAGCAGCAACAATCTCAAAATTCTGACTTTGCTGAGTTGAAGAATATGTTGCAAAAGGAGTCCCAAGCTAGAGAGGCCGGAATGAAACTCTTAGAAAGCCAAATTGCTCAATTGGCTAGCAAGAGTAGCTAATTTAATCGTGCTAGGATGTAGGGGAAGTGTAGGATTAGATGACGTAGAATAATTTGGACTGAAATCGCGTGTCAGTCGATCGACCGCCGTACCTGGTCGATCGACTGACCACGTGAGGTTTTACCTTCGTTTTGATTGTTTTAATTCTTTATTCGAGGAATCGAGTGCACACGACTAGTTGAATGTTTAGGATATGACTGACCCATTAGATCGAGAGATAGGGACAGTTGATTGACCACCAATTAAAATGACTAAACTATGCTGAGATCGAAAGATAGGTAAAGTTTAGATTATTAGTCACTTTTCAGGACGAGAGTCAGTATTAGTGATATTAGGGACTTATAGCGAGATCGAGAGATGTTATCTGTTAAGAGTGGACCGAGAGGACCTCTTGTTTCCCGCCTCATGTGTTTGATTTAGACCAACTTAGTTTTCTGCCGCTGAAACTATAGTGAACCGACCATCCTAGTACCCTTCTTTATATTTGATTTAATATATTTCTTTAGTTTATTGTCTTTTATTGTTATCAGTTATAGACCAAATCAAATCAACCCCCACACTTGTTACCTTAGACTAAATTTAGACAACTTTTAATTACATTCGCCTCCTTGTGGTTCGACCCTGTTACCACTAGCCTAGGTTAGTTTTAATAAGAATTATAAATTTATTTTTGGTACTCACAACGACGGGTATCACTTGCGTGCATATTCTGCTGCATCTGCCTTCATTGTGGGCCAGAAGTATCCCTGCCTGAGAGCTATATTTGCCAGACTCCTGCCCCCTGCATGGTTTCCACATTCGCCACTGTGGAGAGCATGTAACACAGTCTGCGCCTCCTCCTTGTCCAGGCATCGTAAGTAGGGGCCTGCCAGTGACTTCCTGAATAGCATATCATCAATAAGTATGAACCTGGATGCCGTTATTCTGAAAGCCCTTACTTCCTTCTTGTCATCTGGCAGCTTGCTATGACGCAGCCAGTCTAGGTAGGGTGTGCGCCAATCCCAGTCGTCTGCCTGTTCGGCTGGCTGAGAGTCCTCACCTACCTCTGTAGCTGACTGGACTCCCTCTTCGTTCTATGGATCCTCCAGTTCTCCTCTATCTAGATAGAAGGCTCTAGCATGTGTGCTATGGGCATGCTGGACAGTTCTGTCGGTTTGAATGTTGCCCCCAGGGTTGCTAAGGCATCTGCTTCCACGCTCTGATCCCTGGGGATCTGTTTAAGCTTGCAAGTTTCGAACTTCTGCTTTAACTCCCTTGCTACTTTTAAGTATGCGATCATTTTTGAATCTCTGGCTATAAACTCGTCATTTACATGGTTGACTATTAGTAGAGAGTCACTGGATATGTGCAGGTGCCTGACTCCTAATTCCAGAGCTAGCTTCATTCCTAATATCAAGGCCTCGTACTCTGTTTCATTATTGGTTGCCTTGAATTCACACCTTACCGCTTGTGCTATCAGGTCTCCCTGTGGTGACCGCAAGATCAACCCTCTGCCTGCCCCCCTTTGGTTGGAGGCTCCATCAATATGCATCTGCCAGACTTCTGCCTCCTTGTTCCCTTCCAAGGTGAGGATTTCTTTGTCTGCCAGATTTTGGATAGCTGAGCTGAAGTCTGACACAAAGTCTGCCAGTGCTTGCGATTTGATTGATGTTCTGGGTTCGTACTAGATAGCGTACCCACTGAGGTGTACAGACCACTTTGACATTCTGCCTGATAGTTCCGGCTTCCTCATGATAGATTTTAGTGGGTAGTTGGTCACAACATGTATGGTGTGGGACTCAAAATAGGGGCGCAGCTTGTAAGATGCCACTACCAGTGCTAGTACTAATTTTTCAAGAGATGTGTACCTGGTCTCTGCCGGCAGCAGAGACTTGCTTACGTAGTATACTGGCTTCTGCTCCTTTCCTCGCTCTCGACTAGGACGGCGCTCACGCCACCTATGTGACGGCCGGTATAGGAATAGTGGTTCTCCTGGTTCCGGTTTTGATAGCAGTGGTGGGTCCGAGGTAGTGTTTCAGCTCTCTGAATGCTTGCTCGTAATCCGCAGTCCACTCAAATTTCTGGCTCTTTCTTAGTATGTCGTAAAATAGCCTGCACTTATCTGAGGATCTTAAGATGAACCTGCTCAGGGCTGCTACCTTGTCAGCTAGTCTTTGAACATCTTTAGGCTTTTCAGGTGACTCTAATTGTAAGACGGCTTTGATCTACTCGATGCTAGCTTCTATCCCTCTTTGAGTTACAATGTAGCCTAAGAATTTGCCAGAGGATACCCCGAAGGTACATTTAGATGGATTTAGCTTCATTTTGTACTCCCTCAGGGTGCTAAATGTTTCTGCCAGATGCCGCATATGGTCTTTGGCTTTTTCTGACTTTACCACCATGTCATCAATATATACCTCCATATTTCTTCCTATCTATTCTTTTAACATGCGGTCAACCAGCCTCTGATATGTGGAGCCTGCATTCTTTAGGCCGAATGGCATGACGTTGTAACAATATATTCCTCTCTCAGACATGAATGCCATTTTCTCTTGATCTGCAGGATCCATCTTGATCTGGTTGTACCCACTCCATGCGTCCAGGAATGTCAACATCTCGTGCCCAGCTGTTGCATCCACCATTGCATCAATATGAGGCAGCGGGAAGGGATCTTTAGGGCATGCTTTGTTGAGGTCGGTGAAGTCCACGCATACTCTCCACTTTCCATTTCTCTTAGGCACCACTACTACGTTAGACAACCATTCTAGATACTTTACTTCTCTTATTTTCTTTGCTGCCAGGAGGCTATCCACCTCCTGGTTGATTACCTTATTCCTTTCTGCTGCAAACTTCCTTCTTCTCTGCTGGATGGGTTTACACTTTGGGTCCACACTGAGCTTATATATTATGATGGACGGATCTATTCCTATCAAGTCGTCGTGTGACCATGCGAAACAATCCATGTTATCCTGCAGGAATTTGATTAGTTGTTTGTTGGATATTATTACTCTCATTAATTTACATATTCATATATGAATCAATTTATTTAGTCATAAAATAAATTCTAGATCTTATGCATACAAACATAAATTAAAAGAGAAGAAATCATCAACCCTTACTATGATAATTTCGGTTTTATGGGCACCAACAAGATCTCCTTCTTGTTAGTTCTTGAGCTTTCCAATAATGGATGAACATCCATGACTTCAAAATAGAAGCCCTCCAATTAGTAGCACCCAAGACTATCCCAAAATCCCACAAACTAATATGTACTAGATATTTGTAATGTGGCTTACCTTAAAATCGGTTACTAATACTCATATACTACTAGTAGTATTATTAGTGATTGATTTGTACAAATTAGATTCATAAAAATGAATTTTATGAAGAACAAGAGAGAGAAGGTAGTGTTTTTCATAAAACATAAGAGAGTGAAAAATTTTAGAGAAAGAAAAAACTCTAATTATTCATGCCAAAACCGGTGGGTTAAGGGAGTATAAGGACCCCTTTTGTTTTTCCTTTTTGTCTTCACAATACAAATTGTGTAAGCCTTTGTCCATAGTCATGTCACTATCAAGCATATTAGACAAATGAATAAGACAAATGAAAAAGACAAAACTTCTCACATTGCCCACCAATTTTCGGTTTATATGTAGTATGGAGTCCATTTTATTTTTGTCAATTGTACAATTGTATGTCATGTGACATGTAACATGTCTTATGTCATGTTTTAATTTAAAATGCATATTTAACAAATTAAATATCATTTACAAATTAAATAAATCACATTTAACAACTTGACTAGTAATTCAAAATTACTTTCACATAAAATGGTCATTTAAATACTAGTTAGTATAATTCACAATATCTTGTAATTATAAATAACTTATCATTCTCATCTCGCGCGTTTCGCAAACACCGATTAATTTTAGTAGTATAACTTCTTAAATTACTAAATAAAATATTATTTAATCACATTATAATAAGATGTCATTTTCTCTCTTATGATAATAATTTGTTCAATTTTAAGGAATTAATTAATCTGTATCGACATACAATTAATTAACCTTTTCAATTAAGGGAATCGTCCTTTAGGTGTGACCTCAAGGGGTCAACTGATCACCACCGTCGCACGACAGTAATGTCAAACTCTAGCCAGCCAATCATTACCGATAAGTGTGGACCAGTTGATTATATATGTAATGTATCATCCCTTTCGTATTCTTGGTATGAGATTTAAATATGTGATCAATATGATCGACAATTGTGATCGCATTATTGTCGGGGACACTTACTTCAACAATCTCCCACTTGTCCTCGACAAGTGTGCGTCACCAATTCTCTTGTCCTATTACTATCTCCCACTCAATGCAAGGTGTCTTTCAGGTCATACTTTCAAGTGATCATATCGAGAGTGGTTTCCTCGATCTGGAGAATAACTGATTAACCGGAGTTATCTACCATAGATACCATCCGAGTGTGGCCACGCATTTCCAATTCATTACTCCTCGAGTGGCCCTGAGATATTGTTTTAACCCGGAACAAGGGGGTGGACAATTCCTATCGCACTTATTCCCTTCGACTAGCCACAGCCATCATAACCCAAAATATGCCCATTTGACCCCATTTACGAAGGTCGTAGTAACATAAATCAAAGTTAATCTGAAACTGTGCCATCTTAGGCGAACAGTCTTTAGTCAAAATAATGGACTCATTAGAATACAATAGTAGCTCTCGCCACGGCCAGGATATATAAATTTGCCAGAACTCTATAAGCGGTCACTGCCCGACAAAGTGTTCCTAACAGTCTGCCTATGTGATCGACTAGTCATCTCACATGACTCTATGGCACTTGAACTTGCCATCAATCGCATCACACTCTAATCACTGCGAGATGTCACCTCATATAAGTGACTATGGGCGAATACCATGTTAATCCGGGTTCACTTTAACGGGGTTCAATGTTGTCTCTACAACCCGTTTGGATGTAACAAAGTATAAAAGGAGTTTTTTCAGCTTAAAAACTCGAACGACAAATGTGATTATCACATATGAATAGTCAATACCTGATTACTATTTCATATTCTATAATCTAATTTGATCTTGTATGTAGTTGTTCATCTCAATCCAATTGAAATGACATGACACATCATGTTAACCCTATGAAAAGGCTTTGGTTAGTAGGTTTTATCAACTTCTTGTACCTAACTCAACCTTACTACATATTCATTTTCCTTTGTAATGTATACATGTGCATTACAAAACTTTCTGAGTACGTGTCTAGATCCAATCTAGACATAGGCCCTCTAGCCTTAGAATAGCTCCCACTGTTTTCACAGTGTGCGGGACTCATCCTTCTTGCACATCTCATGATTGCAAGTGTACTCAATTTCCGTTGTAAATATCTCTCATTGTTCTTTATTGCCTAGAACGATTCTAGAAAATCTATTTCTTAAATAACATAGCCACAATGGTTCCTTAACCATCCTAATGTGTTTTGATTATGGTTTTGTCGGAAACCATGCGCAATCTCAATTGTCAATTGTCATTTGTGTAACACCCTTACACAAAATTGCATCAAAAACACTTTGCTTGCCATCCTTAATGCTTCTGCAAGCACTGAAGGGTAATATTTATGGCTTACTTGGTAACTATTACTTAAATTCGATTTGAAACAATTCATCATACTCAAAGTATATGAAGTGTTTTACATCATTTCCTATTTAATTGATTCGGCAGTGGAAGCAAATGGAATCAATCAAATATGTTCAACTCGATTGAACTAATCATGAATCTTATCAACATAAGACTTCTTATTTGACGCTAATATCATGTAGATTTATCTCCATAAATCCAGATATTAAAGATGTATTATATTACTCCAAAAGTCTTAAATCATTCCCAATGATCAATATGTCATCCAAATATAAGACTAATTAAAATTTCCGTAACTCCCACTAAACTCCATGTATAAACACAACTTCTCGACTTATCGAGAAAAGTTTTATACCATGATCAAATCAATGATTCCAACTCATTGATGTCCTACTCAAGACCCTCTCTTAAGTTGGACATTATCTCAAGATTGCAAGAATCTACAAAACTCAAGACATGTATTGAATACATTCCTTCTAATTGAAGAAGTGGGTTTTAGATTCACTTGCTATATGTATATCATCATAATGAAACACAATCCCTAAGAGGATCCAAATAAACTTCAGCATTTCAACCAGTGCAAAACCCTTTGCCACCAATCAAGCTTTGAAATCTCTCTTTATTAGTGCAAAACCCTTTATCACTAATCAAACCTTTTATTTCGGATTTTCATGGCTCTAAGCCTTGTATTGAGTTGTGACTTAAACATTCTCATGTAAATCATATGTTCATTACTTTCCAGAAGTAATCAACTTGAATCAAACAATTTCTTTGTAAGTTGCAAGCTTTTTACTTTCTAAAAGTAACACTAATTCATCATCTTTAACAAGTGATGACTTTAACCTCCTAGGTTTTGAAGAAACAACGTCTTACACAAAACGTCTCATGTAGCCAAGAAAGACCAGTTTCTCGCGACATAACATCCTTTGTGGCTCTTGAATAATTTCTCCCACTCTGTCTTCTAGAAATAAACTTGTATTTTAGAAAGACAGCTTCACGAGCCACAAACCCGTTGTACTCGTGATTATAATAAGGAAAAATGAGCCTTTGTTTCTTTTGAAAACTTACAAACATGGTACCTAACTATTTCATATCTCATATGATTCGTTTTAGATTTAGTGGGAAAAAAATAATTTAGACAAAATGATAAAATCCCCAAAAGGATCAAGAACTCAAAGTAACTTGATTGAAGTCCAAACCATATCGAATAGCATTTGATTTCTTATCCAACCACACATTATCCCATAATGCGTGCTAAGAGAGATTAAATTGTGATACACTATCACATTTCCTATGGCTTATATCAAAGTCTTCACTTTGATAATCCCATCACGACTAAATCGTGATTCTTTGAACTCTTTGAACTTCTTCAAAGATTTCTCTATTTACCTTATTAAGTGAACACATTAGCGTCAACTTAAATCGTTGGTAAAAGAAAATGATCAACCTATTTTTGATCAATGAATTACAACCTCGATCTCCTTTTCAACCAAAAGGCACGAGATATCTTGCTTTGAATACAAGATGCGCATATACCATAAGATCTAATGGTTTCAAGAGTACTCGATAACTCTTTGCGTTCATCATTCCAGAATCTAAGGTTTAATCTTGGGTTACCAATTTGAATCTTGTATCATCTACATGATATGTCATTCTAGTTTGGTTTAGAATATAATCACCTTGATAATGGGCTAGCCATATATAAAATCGTGGTGTATAGGGTCACAAAAGTGAAACCTCTTTGTATCTTAACAAGTTTATATTCTTATTTAGAGTTTATGCACTTAATAGTCACAATTAAGTACAACTTTAAACTCAAAAACTAGATTGAGTACACAATGACTCTATCTCTCAACATCTTGTTGATGCTAGTCGTCATATTCTAATCATCCTATGTATCGCATACAATGATGAAAACCACCACTGATTTCTAATATTGAAGTAGTACTAGCAAAATTTATGTTGATCAAATAAACATTTAAAGAAGAAGGTCTCATTAGATGTCCCACAACTAACTTGTTGATTCTTCAATAGTTTGGGGTAGTTTCCTTTCTAGTGTCCAACGTTTAAGACAATGGAAACTTTATCGGTCGGGATTGATAGGTTTAGTATCGTTATTTTCAATAACTTTACTTTTATCATAACCTTGTATCAATTCCATTCTAATTTTACTTCTTTGAACCTCACCCTTTTCTTAACGGTTTAAGAGAATGCTCCCACTCACTTCAATGAGTCTTTGCTTAGAGAAGCAAAATTGAATTTCATGAAGACTACTCTTCAATTTATTTGTTTAGTCTTAAAACTTTCATTGAAGTGGTTGCAATATTTTGGTCAATTTTGATTTCAAACAAATCTAGTTACCAAAATGATGTAACGTTTCAAAGTACTTAACTCAATTAAGCATATGAGAAACAATTCATTGTAAGTAGATATGTTAGTCAAGAATCAAAAACCCTTTTGATCATGAATAACTCTTATCTATATTCTTCACAAGAGATCCTTACAATGGATAATACGAGGTTTTTAGAAGAAATTTCAAATTTTATCTTTAGTTACGATGTTTTAATGGAGATTTGAACTAAAATCGAAATGATATCGTATATGAATTGTGGTAAGGAAATAGAACAATATGATAACGGAATAGAGGAAAACTTAACATTTTAATACTTGTAAATAACAAGTAAAGCATTTACATAGTGACCTCTACCCAACTATGATAAATGATTCCAAGATCCAAATTCATATTAACTTGGGCATTGGTAAAGCCGAATACAACCCTCATCAATATAACTCGGTGGATTAACTCTTTAATCGATTCTACTTTTAGAACTCTTCGTCGATAAAATTACATTAATATTTATCTTTAGCCCGAAACACATCCGGCAACCGTCGAGAATACTTTCGTTGAGTTCAACCCAAATTTCGAATAAATGTGTCCATGATCCAAATTTACATCAACTTGGGCATCGGTAAAGCCGAAAACAACCCTCATCTTTATAAATTCAGTGGGTAGACATTTATCACCCACTTCCCCTACGTAACAATGTTTGTACCCCGGTAAAGCCGAGTGCACTCCCTCACGAAATAGGTTTTCATGGTTTCTACTTTTTGGTAAGGCTAAGTCTCAATTGTTTAATTTAGCGAGAGGTCATGTCAATTTATTATCTATCACGCTTTAAGTGAACTAAAGCGGTGAACTACGATAATTATAATTGACACGGTCGATAAACTCGATAAAATGATAATGCATGTTTTAGTTATGGCGATTTAGCGATGCATGCAACATATAAATAAAATGCAAAGCATAAAAATAAAATCCTAGTATGGCCTTCCTAAAAGTAAATCTCATAAACTATTACAAATTCGGAAACCAACTCCTTTGGTCCCTTGAACTTCGGTCTTGGCACGCATTTCAAGGCAACACTTTTCTTTAATGGATCGCCTTCTCGAGTGACACCGTCTTCAAGGAACTCCGGAATAAATAAATTATATAACAAATTACATAATTTCCTATTATACATTTGTAATTAAAAATAAAAATAAATCTATTAAATTACAAAACAGTGATACGAGATCACAATAAATTACAATCGAATCGATATTCCCATACATTTCGAGTAATACCAATTAAAAACTAAGGCCATACTAAGTAAAATTACATAATTCAAAATTACATAAAATTAAAATTATGACAATCATAAATAAAATGCAGCATTATAATATGTATGAACATGCCCAATTTTATGCTAAATCGCCTTTAAAGAGCCAATATCATATATTAATCGATTTTTACGGATTTGCGTGATTTAACCTTTTATAATCACAATAATTACATAAATTCATATTTATGTACAAGTTAATTACCCTAACCTTCTTAGGACTCAAAATTATTCTCCACTAACATATTGACAATAATTAACTTATATTTCTTAAAATTGTTCATAAATGGACTCAAAATTACAATATTATGTCATAAACTTCAAATAAATCATAAAAATTTCAAATAAATTCAAAATTTGAAATTTAAACTCATGAACATTCTGGAAAAATACCATGACACTCATAATGTTCAAAACTTAGGTTAAAAATTTCGAAATTTATCGAGAAAAACAATGTTGCGGTTTATCCGATTTATCAATTATTACCATAAAAAATATGTGAATAATTATTTTTCTTAACTTTTCACTTTTAGATATGAAATATATGATAAAATGCAACATGTGACGTTTTTCCTTAGTCATGAAGTATGTTTTAGCATTTTTACTAATTAAAGTCACTATTTATGTGATTTTTCATCAAAAATTCATAAATCATGCATAAAGACTTCATTATAGCCAAATATTTTACACACATCTTGTAAAATTGCATGTGAAACCATACTAAATTTCTATGACCAGATTCGAAATATAACTCATATTAACCTATTTTCTCATTTAAATTCGAATTTAACATGAAAAATCCATATTTCGAGCATAACAACTCATAAAATAATGAAAATTTACAGGCCATCAGTATATAATATATGTGAAAATATACCCAAAAACCACTGGAAAAATCGAAGTTTAGCAATTTTTCGTCCAAAAATGACATTTTTATCATAAAAATCACATTTTAATGCCATTATTATATAAAATGAACAATAAAATCCATAAATTAAACCAAAATATCCTAAAACATTTTAGGACCAGAAACTTTAACATGCATAATAAATTTCGTGATATATCATAATAAACACAAATTTATAAGTTTTGTTTGTTAATCTTATAACTCGGAAAAAAATAACCGATTTGCATGCAAACAACCTAAGGCTCATGATACCGCTTGTTGGATATTATTAATCTCATTAATTTACATATTCATATATGAATCAATTTATTTAGTCATAAAATAAATTCTAGATCTTATGCATGCAAACATAAATTAAAAGAGAAGAAATCATCAACCCATACAATGATAATTTCGGTTTTATGGGCACCAACAAGATCTCCTTCTTGTTAGTTCTAGAGCTTTCCAATAATGGATGAACATCCATGACTTCAAAATAGAAGCCCTCCAATTAGTAGCACCCAAGACTATCCCAAAATCCCACAAACTAATATGTACTAGATATTTGTAATGTGGTTTACCTTAAAATCGGTTACTAATACTCATATACTACTAGTAGTATTATTAGTGATTGATTTGTACAAATTAGATTCATAAAATGAATTTTATGAAAAACAAGAGAGAGAAGGTAGTGTTTTTCATAAAACATAAGAGAGTGAAAAATTTTAGAGAAAAAAAAAACTCTAATTATTCATGCCAAAACCGGTGGGTTAGGGGAGTATAAGGACCCCTTTTGTTTTTCCTTTTTGTCTTCACAAGACAAATTGTGTAAGCCTTTGTCCATAGTCATGTCACTATCAAGCATATTAGACAAATGAATAAGACAAATGAAAAAGACAAAACTTCTCACATTGCCCACTAATTTTCGGTTTATATGTAGTATGGAGTCCATTTTATTTTTGTCAATTGTACAATTGTATGTCATGTGACATGTGACATGTCTTATGTCATGTTTTAATTTAAAATGCATATTTAACAAATTAAATATCATTTACAAATTAAATAAATCACATTTAACAAATTGACTAGTAATTCAAAATAACTTTCACATAAAATGGTCATTTAAATACTAGTTAGTATAATTCACAATATCTTGTAATTATAACTAACTTATCATTCTCATCTCGCGCGTTTCGCAAACACCGATTAATTTTAGTAATATAACTTCATAAATTACTAAATAAAATCTTATTTAATCACATTATAATAAGATGTCATTTTCTCTCTTATGATAATAATTTGTTCAATTTTAAGGAATTAATTAATCTGTATCGACATACAATTAATTAACCTTTTCAATTAAGGGAATCGTCCTTTAGGTGTGACCTCAAGGGGTCAACTGATCACCACCGTCGCACGACAGTAATGTCAAACTCTAGCCAGCCAATCATTACCGAGGACCAGTTGACAATATGTAATGTATCATCCCTTTCGTATTCTTGGTATGAGATTTAAATATGTGATCAATATGATCGATAATTGTGATCACATTATTGTCGGGGACACTTACTGTAACACCCCCATATTTAGAGGAGCCTTAACTAGGCCTTCCTTAGCATATAAGGGCGTTACCATCTCGGTTGCCCGAGGTAAGTAATCATCAAAAGTCGATAAAAGAACATTTATAGTTATATTACAAGCGTTACAACCAACTTAACCAAAATAAAGATACAACTCGTGAGCTACACACTAACTATATCGAAACTCGTGAGAACTCCTTCCGCCAGGACTCCAGCTATCAACAACATCAACACCTGCTAAGACCGACTGCTCACCATAAGGGATCATGGTAGACACATAGAAACAACAAGACAACCACACAAGGTCAGTACAGAGATAAGACATGACAATACCAACAACATCTATCAACACAACACAACATAATCAGTCACACACACAATCACACCCACTCCAATCAGTCTCCGTCACCAACTGTCCACTGGACCAGCCCTGCCAGTGGGGGACCGCAGCCGTACCCACCAAATCCCCGCTCATCATACCGAGCGATAACCCTGTCCCATTAATGTGCACATCCCCTCCCGTGGCGGGTTCCACGGAGGACGAAACTGAAGGAAATGTTGATCTATATACATACTAACATACTCGTATATGTCGAAATTAATTTGTCATAAAATTAAATACGGATTTTATGCATGCAAACAATATTAAAATAGAGGAGAAATCATGTCCTTACATTGGTGATTTCGGTTTTATGGGCACAAAAGAAATCTCCTTTTCTTTTGTTCTTATGCTATCCTTAAATGGAAGAACCAAGATCCAAGTATAGGATCTCTCCTTAGGATTAATACCCAAAGCTTACCCTTAATATAATTAATATTACAAGAACTAGTATAATATTAATTAGTAGAAAATTGAACCAAAAATATTTATAAACACTTAAATATTTCGGTTTATAGAGAGAAGAAGATGAGGGTTTTTATCCTCTCTAGAAATTGTATTTTTGGATGAGTGAATGAATGAATGATAATTTACAACATTTTGTATATTATTAGGTAAAAATTATAGAAAAACCATGATGGGTTTTTGTCTTCTCAAAACCGTGTAAGAGGAGGGATTTTGGGGAGCCAATGCATGGAAAAAGTGTTCTTCACAATAAACAATAGGGTTGCATGGCTAGTGACTAGGGTAATCATCATGCCCTCCACTAATTACAATCAACATATAATTAGCTTAAAAAACCCTCTAATTTTCGGTCCACTTGATAATATGGATTCCATATTATTTTTGTCAATTGTCAATATGTCACATGTCATATGTGACATAAATTTGTTATGTATTTTTAACATATTAAAAATCAACGTATTAATAAAATACGTCACATACAAAAATCGACTTAGTAATTTCATAATTACTTGTGCCAAAATATTTTACCATTTATAAATCACAACAGATTGTATTTATAATAATTCATTCAATTTCGATTGTTTCTTTAAACATTAGTTTCATCCGAGTAATGATACAATTCAATTACTCGCATCAGTATCTCATTTAATCACATTTCAATTTGATACGTAAATTTTACTTCCAAAAATCGTCCGTCAATTTTCAAGTAATTTAATTAACTCGTAACATTATACGATTAATTAAATAATCAATTAACAGTGTTGCCCTATAGGTATGACCTAGCGGGTCAACTGATCACCACCGTCGCACGACAGTAATGTCAAACTCTAGTCAGCCAATCATTACCGATATATGTTGACCAGTTGACAGTAACAATATTACTTCCCAATTGTATTCTTTATAATGAGATTTAAACATGTGATCATCATGATCAACAGTCGTGATCGCATTATTGTCGGAGGACACATATTCCAACAATCTCCCACTTGTCCTCGACAAGTGTGCGTCACCAATTCTCTTGTCCTATTACTATCTCCCACTCAATGCAAGGTGTCTTTCAGGTCGTACTTGCAAGTGATCATATCGAGAGTGGTTTCCTCGATCTGGAGAATAACTGATTGACCGGACTTATCTATCATAGATACTTTCCGAGCGTGGCCACGCATTTCCAGTTCATTACTCCTCGAGTGGCCCTAAGATATTGTTATAACCCTGACTAGGGGTGGACAATTCCTATCGCACTCATTCCCTTCGACTAGCCACAGCCATCATAACCCAAAATATGCCCATTTGACCCCATTTACGAAGGTCGTAGTAACACAAATCAAAGTTAATCTGAAACTGTGCCATCTTAGGTGAATAGTCTTTAGTCAAAAGAATCGACTCATTTGAATACTATAGTAACTCTCGCCACGACCAGGCTATATAAATTTGCCAGAACTCTATAAGCGGTCATTAGGCCCGACAAAATATTCCTAACAGTCTGCCTATGTGATCGACTAGTCATCTCACATGACTCTATGGCACTTGAACTTGCCATCAATCGCATCACACTCTAGTCACTTCGAGACGTCACCTCATATAAGTAACTATGGGCAAATACAATGTTAATCCATGTTCACTTTAACGGGGTTCAATTGTCTCTACAACCCGTTTGGATATAACAATGTGCAAGGTGAGTTAATAATAACTCAAACGACAAATGTCGACATCACACTCGGGTAGTCAATATCATTTTACAACCTTGTGATGTATATCATAAGTGTAAACACTTATTGATTGCAATAGAAGTTTAACATCCCATGTGTCCATGTGTTCAAACTTCTTACACTTGCAATCTCCTTCACATTCATGTTCTCTCTCATAGCATGAATCTTACCAAGTACACATCAAGGTTCCCGACCTTGGTTTCGGTTCTTTAACTTGAAAGAACTTTCTTATCGACTATCACATAACGAACGAATTTGTGATGAATGATATAACTTGTACTGATCAAGTATTCCATCCACACTCAATGCACTAGGTATATGTTTTGTAGAATCTTGTAACAATTGACAAGATTATTAGCTTAGCACTTCTCACAAGTCCTAGCTTAACTAGGAAAGATTATTTTTGAATAACTTCTTATTCGACCAAGCATCTTTCCAAAAGTTCTCATTTCTCTTTCTAGGCTTGAAAGAATTGGGATTCTCATAAATCCTCATATGTGCTCGGATTCCCTATAATATGTGCAACCTCTTATCACACAATGGAGTATTCCGTCAAACACCGAAATCGCTCATCGGATTCGACTTGAGAATTCATGACGTTTCTATTATGGCTTACCAATCAATCATCATGCTCTTATGCATATGATTCATAATTGAACATGTACATGATTATTCTAATGGCGGAAACATTAGTTACTAATAATCATGAGATCAACCGTTTATAGATTCAATGAACGACCATGACTGCTAATGGCAATTCCATTTTCATCTACATGAATGACCTATGTGTATGTTGATACAATGAGTATATCTTAATACAAATCCAATACCTCTCAATGTAATTGGATTCATCATTGTCCATTTTCATCCAGAATTGAAAACTCAAAAGCTTCTTTATGAAAGAAGGTATTAGCTCGTTATTCTTTAATGAGTGATGAGTCGTAAATATTCAAAGGATGATAGCTCCCACTAAATTCCATGTCTTCACATGAGAATTTCCTAACTCCCACTCAATTCTACACATTTCGAAATTGACTTCTCAATCGAAACTTTTATTAAGAATTGAAATATAAACTGCATTGCCAAGTTATTAGGATAAAACCATATATGTTCCCATCATATCCTTTCAAAATACCTATTTTGAAGTGGTCTCATTTTAACCTTACGGAAAGAGATTTTAAATCTCCAACACACTCATGTCATAATGATGTGTAGTAATGTCATTATTCAAATATAAACAATATCTAGAAGACGTCCTTCGCAAATACCCTTTTGGAAGGAGGTTTAACCATTTCATAGCGAGGTTAAGTAATGACATTTGCGTGATTAAAACTTTGGCCATTGAAGATATCGGTATATCAATCTTTGCAACTCGATCATAACTAGTATGTTACTTTGATTCATTTAGGCTCTTAAGTAAATCTCAAGGTTGAAACTATTGGTCAAATATTTCATAAACTTAGTCAAAAAACTTGTTAAGACTTTACATTAGTCATTTTTCTTCCAAAACTTTCTTTTGGTCTCCTCGTGTAGTTATCTTGAGAATATACTCTTATGATCACTTCACTTGGTCTCTTTAGTCATATAGAACTAACTTGAGACCATAGATCTCATCTATTCGGCATACTATGTAAATAGATATACCTTCATTCAAATCATTCTCTCTTGCGTAGATCTTCATTTACACAAGTACACAATTTTATTTCGTCTTGTGTGTTGTGTCCTCATTTTTCTCCCACTCTATCTTTAGAATAAATACACTATAGATTCAAAGATAGCATATGAGACACAAATAATGATGTTGAAGTATAAGGAGAACTATCTCATAGATAGACTAATGGTTATTGATTTCATATGTGTTCTTGGTGATTGACATTCCTTTAAGAGAGTTCATAGACTCAAAATCGCTTTATAAATGATCATACACAAGCCTTAAGCATGTGGACATATAATGAAATCCGTCATTATATTTGTCTATTAGATCACTTTAAGTGAATAATCTTATGTTTCAAAGTGCAAGCATTTAAAGATGAATTTTAGAACATAAAAGGATAAATGATAAAACGGGTGACTTGGGTTGCAAACCAAGTCACCATCATCCAAAATACAAACCATTATCCAAAATACCTTTCCATGTCAAACACAGAAACTTAAAGTTCTAAAAATCCAAAACATAATTTAAAATAAGACAATGAAAAGCAAAGCTCCATAAAAGCTATCCCTAGCTTCTTGATGGTTTCTCATGCTTGCTTTTCCTTTCCCTTGTCTTTGCTTGGTGGAGGCCCTATTTACAATAAAAAGGGAGATACATTATCACAACTTTGCATCATAATACCATAGTTGTATTAGAAACATAAAAGAAGGATAGTCATTTACCTACTGGAGTAATATTTCCAGCTTTGATATCACCAAGGTATTTGAAACAATTTCTTTTCCAATGTCCCATGCCATTACAATAATGGCATTTATCAAGAGGACCCTTCTTGACTTTTGAGGTGCTAGCTTCACAAGACTTAGCTTTGATGAAAGTGGGAGCTAGCTTCTTGCCCTTTCTCCCATTCTTCTTGAACTTCCCCTTACTTTTAGTGCTTATGTTAAGCACATCCTTGGGAGGGTTCACATTTAACCTCATGTCCCTCTCGGCTTGCACAAGTAACTTGTGCAACTCCTCAAGAGACACATCCTTGTCTTGCATGTTGAAATTCACCCGGAATTGCACATATGCCTTGACTTTGGACAAGGAGTGTAGAATCCTATCTACGATGAGTTCTTTGGGGATTTCAACCTTTTGAATTTTCAAGGTCTCGACAAGCTTCAATAGTTTGAGCACATGAGGGCTAACCTTTTGGCCCTCTTTGAAGTCGAGATCAAAGAATGCCGCGGCCGCCTCATATTGGACGATCCGCGGAGTTTGTGAAAACATTGTCACAAGTTTGGAGTAAATCTCATTAGCATTGCCCATTTTAAAGGCTCTCCTTTGGAGGTCCGCCTCCATCGCAAATATTAAGACATTTTTCATTGCGGCGGACTCCTTTTGGTAAGCCTCATATGCTTCCCTAGTGGCCGCGGTGGACCTAGTGGAGGGTTCGGGTGGAGAGGCCTCGATAAGGTAACGAAGCTTGTCGTCACCTTCGGCGGCTAATTTGAGTTGGGCATCCCAATCGGAGAAATTTGACCCATTCTTTTCAAGTTTACATCGATCTATAAAGGATCGGAGCCATGACGAACTAGCGAGAGGTGTAGCATTAGGAGTTGGTGTTGGTGTTGCCATTTGTTATGAAAAAGAAGTGGTCTACAAAACAAAATATAAGGGGTAAAACAATTGTCGTTTTAATAATACTCGTAAAAATGTATGATTTAAACAAGTTTTATGCATTTTTCTAGTGACCTCTACCCAACTAGATAAATGATTCCAAGACCCAAATTCATATCGACTTAGGCACGGTAGGGCCGATTCATCCTTTATCAATATAACTCGGTGGATTAACGTTTAATCGATTCTACTTTTAGAACTCTTGGTCGATAATATTACATTTAACAATTATCTTTAGCCCAAAACACATTCGACAAGGGCACGGTAGGGCCGATACATCCCTTATCAAAAACTTTTGTTGAGTTCAATCCAAATTTCGAATAAATGTGTCCATGATCCAAATCCATATCAACTTGGGCACGGTAGGGCCGATTCATCCCTTATCAATACGAATTCGGTGGATTAACATTCATCACCCACTTCCCCTACGTAACAAGGTTTGTACCCCGGTAGGGCCGAGTGCACTCCCTCGCGAAATAGATTTTCATGGTTTCTACTATTTGGTAAGGCTATGTCTCAATTAATTGTTTTAGCGAGAGGTCATGTCAATTTATTATCTATGTGAACTAAAGCGGTGAACTACGATAATTCTAATTGACACGGTCGATAAACTCGATAAAATAAAGATAATGCATGTTTAGTTATGGCGATTTAGCGATGCATGTGACATAAAATAAAATGCAAGCATAAAGATAAATAAATCCTAGTATGGCCTTTCCTAAAATAGAAAAACTATTTAACTATTACATATTCGGAAACCAACTCCATTGGTCCCTTGAACTTCGGTTGTGGCACGCATCTCGAGGTAACACCGTCTTTATGTATCGCCATTCTTGAAGAAATCCGTCTTTGGGAACTCCGGAATGAATAAAATTACATAATAAATTACATAATTTCCTATTATACATTTGTAACTAAAATAAAATAAATCTATTAAATTACAAAACGATGATACGAGATCACAATAAAAATTACAACCGAATCGATATTCCCATACATTTAGGGAAATACCAATTAAAATCTAAGGCCATACTAAGTAAAATTACATAATTCAAAATTACATAAATTAAAATTATGACAATCATAAAGGAAAAATGCAGCATTATAATATGTATGAACATGCCCAATTTTATGCTAAATCGCCTTTAATTAGCCAATATCGTATATTACTCGGTTTTTACGGATTTGCGTGATTTCAACATTTTATAATCACAAAAATACATAAACTCATATTTATGCATAAGTTAATTACCCTAACCTCTTAGGACTCAAAATTTAGTCTTCACTAATAATTTGACCATAATTAACCCATATTTTATAAAATTGTTCATACATGGACCAAAAATTATAAAAATAAGCTATAAACTTCAAATAAATCACAAAATTTCAAATATATTCAAAATTTGAAATTTAAACTCATGAACATTCTGGAAAAATACCATGACACTCATAATGTTCAAAAACTTAGGTTAAAAATTTCGAAAATTTTCCGGAAAAACAATGTTGCGGTTTATCGATTTTAATAAAATAATCATAAAAACATGGAAAAATTATATTCATTAACTTTTCAATTTTAGATCTGAAAAAAAATAATAAAATGCAACATTAGACGTTTTTCCTAAGTCATAGATTATGTTTTATTAATTTTACACTAATAATGTCACTATTTATGCTATTTTTCTTCAAAAATCCATAAATCATGCAAAAAGACTTCTTTATAGCCAATTATTTTACACACATCTTGTAAAATTGCATGTGACAATATATTAATTTTCTATGATCAGATTCGAAATTTAACTCATATTAACCTATTTTTCACCTAAATCCGAATTTAATAATGAAAAATTCATTTTTCGAGCATAACAAGTCCAAAAATTATGAAAATTTACAGGTTATCTCAAAATAATATATGTGACAACATATCCAAAAACCAACTGAAAATTCGAAGTATAGCTAATTTTAGACCAAAAATGACATTTTTACTCATAAAATCACATTTAAATGCCATTATTGTAAATTATGAACAATAAAAATCCGTAAATTTAACCAAAATATCCTAAAACATTTTAGGACCAGAAATATTAATATTCATGGATTAATTTCATGATATATCAAAATAACACAAATTTTACAAGTTTTATATGTTATTCTTATAACTCGGAAAAACTTTTAACCGATTTGCATGCAAACAACCGTGGCTCATGATACCGATTGAAGGAAATGTAGATCTATATACATACTAACATACTCGTATATGTCGAAATTAATTTGTCATAAAATTAAATACGGATTTTATGCATGCAAACAATATTAAAATAGAGGAGAAATCATGTCCTTACATTGGTGATTTCTGTTTTATGGGCACAAAAGAAATCTCCTTTTCTTTTGTTCTTGTGCTATCCTTAAATGGAAGAACCAAGATCCAAGTATAGGATCTCTCCTTAGGATTAATACCCAAAGCTTACCCTTAATATATATAATTAATATTACAAGAACTAGTATAATATTAATTAGTAGAAAATTGAACCAAAAATATTTATAAACACTTAAATATTTTGGTTTATAGAGAGAAGAAGATGGGGGTTTTTATCCTCTCTAGAAATTGTATTTTTGGATGAGTGAATGAATGAATGATAATTTACAACATTTTGTATATTATTAGGTAAAAATTATAGAAAAACCATGATGGGTTTTTGTCTTCTCAAAACCGTGTAAGAGGAGGGATTTTGGGGAGCCAATGCATGGAAAAATTGTTCTTCACAATAAACAATAGGGTTGCATGGCTAGTGACTAGGGTAATCATCATGCCCTCCACTAATTACAATCAACATATAATTAGCTTAAAAACCCCTCTAATTTTCGGTCCACTTGATAATATGGATTCCATATTATTTTTGTCAATTGTCAATATGTCACATGTCATATGTGACATAAATTTTTTATGTATTTTTAACATATTAAAAATCAACGTATTAATAAAATACGTCACATACAAAAATCGACTTAGTAATTTCATAATTACTTGTGCCAAAATATTTTACCATTTATAAATCACAACAGATTGTATTTATAATAATTCATTCAATTTCGATTGTTTCTTTAAACATTAGTTTCATCCGAGTAATGATACAATTCAATTACTCATACCGTATCTCATTTAATCACATTTCAATTTGATACGTAAATTTTACTTCCAAAAATCGTCCGTCAATTTTCAAGTAATTTAATTAACTCGTAACATTATACGATTAATTAAATAATCAATTAAGAGTGTTGCCCTATAGGTATGACCTAGGGGGTCAACGATCACCACCGTCACGACAAAGTAATGTCAAACTCTAGTCACCAATCATTACCGATATATGTTGACCGGTTGTGAAGAATAATATTACTTCCCAATTGTATTCTTTATAATGAGATTTAAACATGTGATCATCATGATCAACAGTCGTGATCGCATTATTGTCGGAGGACACATATTCCAACAGAAACTAGGGCGTGAAGCCACTCCCGCAAGTGACTCCACTCAGCTGAGAACGCATCTCGAGAACCAGAGACAAATAATCACAGACAGCTGCAATACAACAACAGCCAACAAACTGTATATACCAACCGACCACCGCATATACGCTGCCACACAAACTCAACCACAATACAACCACAATGACGAGACAACCGACACACTAGACTATCCACAGAAACTGAGTAAGCGAACCTACCTTTAAGCAACTGCAACCACTCCATGCCAATCATACGAAATATCCAGCAAACAAGCAACACCTATATCCACAACACAATTATCTATCACTACCAAGCAAACCCTAACTGCAAAGACAAGGATACGGATGATGATGACGACATACCTACAAGGAGAAACTTGGCAAAAGACCGCTACCCGACTCAAGCTATGCTCTCCTAAGGCACAAGAACCTTCAAAGGCTTCCATGGAGGTTATATGGTGAAGGGAAGGGGAAAGAGGCGACTTAAGGATTGAAGAAATAAGGCGGAAATGATTTGCGGATTTACCAAAACGCGATTATAAACCCTCGGTGAAAACCCGATACTCGATCGAGTGGCCAACATACTCGATCAAGTGTCCCCTACTCGATCGAGTATCCAAGCTACTCGATCGAGTAGCCTCTACTCTATCGAGTACCACACATAACTCACAACCCAAGGTAACTTTGGCACGCACTTCTAAGGGTTATTACCGCTCCCAAGGTCAGTCAACGTTGGTCAAAGGGTCTCTAAAAGGGCGGGTATTACAGTCTTCCCCCCTTAAAAAGAACTTCGTCCCCGAAGTTCAACTCACCTATCTCAAAGCACAAGGTACGGAAACAAGGCAAAAACACTATTCCTCCGACATTGATCGCTACTCCCCGGACATACCCTCCTCCTTGTCATCATCATCAACTGTCTAACACTCCATATAGACCGACTCCTACAAAAATATTACTTGAAATACCCAACACGCTACGAGGTTACACTTTCACTAGCAACAACCAACAACGCGAAACATGTCACTCTATCACCACTAATGTACTCAACAATATAATTCTATTCCAACACACGACCTCACGACTATCGTTCAACTTTGCTCCAACCAACAAGTTACTTCCACTAACACGTGCAAATAATTATACTTCCATACAAGAGATGTGACTAAAGTCGTAGAAAACGTTATAAACAAACAACAACATAATTTCAAAATCGGCCTTTTTACTTTGCGACATTACTCTTCCCCTCTAAAAGGAACTTCGTCCCCGAAGTTCACCACCAAATTACTACATATGTTACTTACTACCTACGTCTTGACATATATCCAAACCATATGATTCATTATTGACATTACTCATATTACTCGCACAGCCAGTAAACCATAAAGATGTATGCAACTATATTCGAATAACTAGTCACCGTCAAGAAGGCATAAGCATATCATTTGAATTTGTATATATAGAATCCGGTAAAATATAACTTGTAGACAATACGGATGTAAAATGAATGCAATAAGAACAATTATAACTCCACGATTCGATACAAATACGCCTCTAACAACGAAGCACGACCTCCAACATATGATATTAACGGTTCAAATATGTTACTAATCATTAATAACCATGTTAAACACCAAACATGTAATTATATGACCGTCAAATAATTTTAATTTTATGAAACTTTCCTGTAACAGTGCTACTCGATCGAGTATGTAGTGGTACTCGATCGAGTGCCCGCTACTCGATCGAGTGTCTCGGCTACTCGATCGAGTAGCCCTGAGATCAGAATGCCTCATTTCTGTCACACCTGCAGCTACTCGACCGAGTATGGGGTACTCTGTTGAGTACCTACAGGTCAAAATCTTGGAAAACCCTGTCATAACACCACATATATATATATATATATATATATATATGTATATATATATATATGTATATATGTATATATATATATGTATATATATATATATATATATATATATGTATATATATATATATATGTATATATATATATATATATATGTATATATATATATATATATGTATATATATATATATATATATGTATATATATATATATATGTATATATATATATATATATATATATATATATATATATATATAATCATCACATAACGCGAGTCGGGATGACTTCCCGACCCCCAAAATCAATCCCGTAACAAGGTCAAACAAAGCCAAATCCGGCCTTATGGCCATCCGTACAAATCCAAAATAAAAGTTCTAACTAACCACAACTACCAACATCCAACACCAACGACCATAAACAAAGATAAAGAAAAGGAGCATCACTCCTGCTGCTGCTCAACCATCAACTCATCTCCACCACCATCTCCTCCCGAGGTGCCCGCTCCCATTGACCCAATACCCGCATCAACCCCTGCTCCAGCTCCAGGACTCACATACCATGGGGTCAAGCCGCCAAAGACAAAGGACTCTGGTGGCCCCCAAGCTGACTGATCCACCCCGTAAGAGTGGAAAACCCCACTATAGTCCCCAACTCCGCTCCACCACACTGGGAGTGGTCCCTTAGTCCCAATCCCCTGAGTGTACGCCATCTCATGCATGTTCTTGAGTGTCAAAGTAGATGACACTCTCTCTGCCAAATAACTCGATCGCGTCTCCGGGGTGTCGAGGTAGGGGTAACAAGGAAAAGGGTGTTGCTGTGGTGGTTGATGTGACCATAATTGGCGCATATTTAGCCCCCGAATTAGCCTTGTTTCCATGCTTTTTAGTGCTTATTTGGGTCATTTCTTATCTTTAGTTCTTTGTTTAGCATATTCTTTGAGATTTTGATCCCTTGGTAGGAAAGGAGTAAGAATCTTGCATTTTCACGGCAAAACGAGACTAAATTGATCGAATTCAATGACCAAGCATCAAGGAGAGACAAGATTAGAAGGCCTTTGTACATATTATAGTAGAAGAGCAATGTTGAGAAAAGATCCTTGAGTCCCCAAGGAAATCCCCAAGTAATCTATGAAGAAAAGGGAATAAGAAGAGAAGAATTGTTGCTGACTGACAATCCGAGCGGATTGTCACCAATCCGCCCGTCCCGACCCCATTCCGCCCGGATTCCAGCACAGCACGGATTGTCTTCTCCAAGCTACGAAAAAGAAGCCCTTCTCTCAGAAAATACCGGCTCCTCCTTGCTCAACTTAAAAAGTGTAATTACTAGTTTAGCCCTTAGTTAACCCTAATGCATCCTCCCTAATTTCCACTATAAATACCCCATTAGTCTAATTAGAGGAGCATGTTCTTCTTATCAATAATTAGTGTAGTTAATATCAATCAAATCTCTCTTTAATATTGTAATCAAGTATTAATCAAGTATTAATCAAGTTTTAATCCAAGTTTTAGTTCTTTAATTTCTCTTTTGTTCATCATTTATTTTGGGTAATTGAAGATTATTTTGGGTTATTGTTGGGAGATTGACAACCTCTCAATCAAGCATTCAAGTACTTCTTTTATCTTTGCTTTATTATTGGAATTATTAGTAGGTATAATCTCTTAATCCGTTTTTAATTATTGTTAATTACTTTCATTTATTCATCATATTTCATATTGTTGGTATGATTGACAACCTTGCTAGCATGATCAACATGATAATGAGTGAGTAGTCTCTTAGCTAGGGTTAATGGGTGATTAGGGGAAACCAACATGGGGAATGATTCATGCTTAAATTAATATGCTTTCATGTTTTATTTGCTTGCTTGTTTTGATCTCAACTCATGCACATGTTATATTTGATGAAATGCTAAGCCTATGAATCCTTGCATTTACTATCATCTTCTATCTTTTCAATGAGACTTGTAAGACATAACCCAACTCGAGTCTCATTAGACCATGCATGTTGTTGAGTAGGGAAGATTAAGTCGACTTGTAGGTGTTGTACAATCTAATCGATTCGGCTCCGGGACCCAAACTTTCCTAGGATTGTAAGATATAACCCAACTCAATCCATCACAACAATAATTGCTTGCTTATAATTTGAGAACATGTTTGTATGATCATATCCCATGATTCCCCTATGATCCCATGACACCCTAGTGCCTTTAATCAATTGTTTACACCCCTTTAATTCATCTTGCTTGTTTATTTTCATTGCTATTTTAGTTTAGTAACCTTCTACATCAACCCAATTTGTAACACCCCTTAGACACCACTAGTTACAATAGAAATCTCATTTCAACTCCCGTCCCTTGGGATCCGACCTTTACTTGCCTCTTTACTAATTGTAGAGTTGTTTGTGGAGTTATAAATTGTGTTTTGATTCGACCGTGACCAACGACCACATCTTAATTTGTGAACACTTAGCGGGAACGCATCAAAAATGGCGCCGTTGCCGGGGACGGTGTTTGTTTGACTTAGATTTCCTTTTTGTTATTAGTTGTGTCCTTCTTTGCCTTGAGGAAGTAACACTCCTCAAGGTTTGTTCTAATCATTTTTCGAGTTGTTTGATATTTTGCGAGATGGATTTCATAGACTGTTTTGTAGAGGACCATTTGAGTATCCCTTACTTCAAGGATCCCATGCAAGCAATAGAAGCCTTAGAAGCAAGTGAGGCTAAGAGCATGTATTGGGAGTTGGAGGTGGATCTCTTTGAGGCCGCTCTAGCTAACAAGGAACTTACTCGTGCACAATCCGAGTTGGTGCATAATATTCTAGTGGAAGCATGTCAACCCATAGAGGATGAGCAATCCATCCTAGAGGATATTTTACAAACTCAAGAGCAAGAGGAACCCATCATGGGATTTGAATATGATGAGGTTGACGAAAGTGAAGTTGAGTATGCTATGAGAATGGAATGTTTATTGGAAATGGAGCAAATTCTCAATGAAACTCCAAAGGAAGAAAGTAAGGTACAAACTCCTACTTTGAAACCCCTTCCCCCAAATTTGAAATATGCTTACCTTGATGAATCAAAGACCAAACCCGTGATTGTTAATGATAGACTTGATGATGACCAATTGGGAAAGTTGCTTGGTGTGTTGAAACAACATGAGAAGGCTATAGGTTATAGTCTAGATGACCTTAAGGGGATAAGTCCCGACTTTTGCATGCATAGAATTCATCTAGAGGAAGACCATAGACCTACCATTCAACCCCAAAGAAGATTGAACCCCCACATGCAAGAAGTTGTCAAAGGAGAGGTCATGAAATTACTTGATGCGGGAATCATATATCCCATATCGGATTCTTTGTGGGTTAGCCCCGTCCAAGTGGTGCCTAAGAAAGGAGGTACCACGGTAGTGACAAATGAAAAGAATGAATTAATACCCACAAGAATGATCACCGGTTGGCGTATGTGCATTGACTACCGGAAATTAAACTCCGCAACAAGAAAAGATCACTTCCCCTTACCATTCATTGACCAAATGCTTGAGAGGTTAGCCTCCAACAAATTCTTTTGTTACCTTGACGGGTATTCGGGATTCTTCCAAATCCCTATACACCCGGATGACCAACATAAGACCACCTTCACATGCCCTTATGGCACTTTTGCATATAGGAGGATGCCTTTGGATTATGTAATGCCCCCGCCACTTTCCAAAGATGCATGATGAGTGTCTTCTCCGATTACTTAGAAACCATAATGGAAGTTTTTATGGATGATTTTAGTGTTTATGGAAAGGACTTTGACTCATGTTTGCATAATATTTCTCTTGTATTGCAAAAGTGTGAAGATATTAGCCTTGTTTTAAATTGGGAAAAGTGTCATTTCATGGTCAATGAAGGAATTGTTTTGGGTCATTTGATTTCGGAAAAGAGCATCGAGGTTGATAAAGCCAAATTTGAGGTGATAGAGAAACTCCCACCTCCCGTGAATGTTAGAGGGGTGAGAAGTTTTCTCGGTCATGCGGGTTTTTATCGTCGTTTCATAAAAGATTTTTCGAAAATAGCAAAACCCCTCACTCAACTTTTGCTTAAAGATGCCCAATTCCAATTTACTGACGAGTGTGTTGACGCTTTTAATAGAATCAAAGAAGCATTAATCTCGGCACCAATCATTCAACCCCCGAATTGGGAGTTACCTTTCGAGATTATGTGTGACGCTAGCAACTACGCCGTTAGAGCGGTTCTTGGCCAACGGGTAGGGAGAGCTCTTCATGCCATCCATTACATAAGCAAGACCCTCGACCCCTCCCAAGTGAATTATGATACAACCGAAAAGGAGCTTCTTGCCATTGTATATGCTTTGGATAAATTCCGTTCCTACTTGCTTGGATCCAAGGTGATAATATTTTCGGATCACCGTGCTCTCCGACATCTCTTGATAAAGAAGGAGGCAAAACCAAGATTGTTGAGATGGATTTTGCTTCTTCAAGAATTTGACTTGGAAATAAGAGACAAGAAAGGAGCCGAGAATGTAGTGGCGGATCACTTGTCAAGGATCCGGTTTCATGATGAAAATGGAGAAACACCGATCAATGACTCATTTCCCGACGATATTTTGATGGCTATTCAAACACAACTTGAAAGGCACATCACCCCATGGTTTGCCGATTATGCCAATTATATTGTTGGAAAAGTGCTCCCTCCAAACTTGAACCACAACCAAAGGAAGAGATTCCTATTCGAAGTAAAGAGGTACTTTTGGGATGACCCAAACCTCTACAAGGAGTGTAGTGATGGGCTCTACCGGAGATGCATCCCTCAATGGGAAATCCAAGGAATCTTGGAAGGATGTCATTCATCACCCTACGGTGGGCACCATGGAGCAAGGAGAACCGTTGCAAATATTCTCCAATCGGGCTTCTATTGGCCTACAATGTTTCAAGATACAAGAGAATTCATCATTCATTGCGATGCTTGTCAAAGAACGGGGAATATATCTTGGAGGAACGAAATGCCACAAAGGGGCATTCTAGAGGTAGAGATCTTCGATGTTTGGGGAATTGACTACCAAGGGCCCTTTGTGACATCCAATGGGAATAAGTACATCCTTGTGGCCGTCGATTATGTCTCAAAGTGGGTGGAGGCAATTGCCACCCCAAATGATGATGCAAAAACGGTCACCAAGCTTTTCAAGAAGATAATTTTCCCAAGATTTGGAGTTCCTAGAGCAATCATTAGTGATGGAGGAACACATTTCCATTAGAAGAAGCTTGCATCCCTTTTGACCAAATATGGTGTTCAACATCGAACCGGCTTGGGATATCATCCTCAAACAAGCGGTCAAGTGGAAATTTCAAATAGAGAGATCAAGCAAATCCTTGAAAAAGTTATGAACAAGACTCGGAAATATTGGAGCACAAAGCTTGATGATACTCTTTGGGCTTATAGGACGGCCTATAAGACTCCCATAGGAGCCTCCCCATACAAGCTTGTATATGGAAAAGCATGTCATTTGCCAATCGAATTGGAGTACAAAGCTTATTGGGCAATCCGAGCACTTAATCTGGATCTCAAATTGAGCGGTCAAAGGAGGATGATTCAAATCCAAGAGTTGGAAGAATTCCGACTACAATCCTATGAGAATGCAAAGATTTACAAAGAAAGAACAAAATTGCTTCATGACAAAAGAATTAGACAAAAGGCCTTGCACAAGGGAGACAAAGTCCTTCTATTCAATTCCCGCTACCGACTCTTTCCGGGAAAGTTGAACTCTAGATGGATGGGTCCCTATGTGATAACCGAAGTTGGAAAATACGGAGACTTCGAACTCAAGGCGGAAGATGGAAGCAAGTTCAAGGTAAATGGTCAAAGGGTGAAGCCCTACTATGAAGGAGCGTTTGTTGGAGAGGTCGAGGCTACCTACCTCGGGCCTCCTCCCCCTTGAAAGGACCATCTAAGGGAGAGTTTGGTGGAGTCCTCCCTAAACCACCACTTGTAAATATACTAACCCTCTAACTTGTATTTATTTATTGCATTTGTTTTAATAAATAACTCTTTTCATGAGCGTAAGTAAGGGAGGGTTACTAATGATTTTTGAATGAAGGAAGGAACAAATACTCAAGTGTGGAGACGCATCTAAGAAAGGAGAAGAAGTCAAAACTCGCAGCCTGAATCCGTGCGGATTCCCTGGAATCCGGCCGTCTTGCTGGAATCCGGGCGTTTAGTGGAGAAACCGTCCGTCCAGCTACGCTGAGAAATTGAAGATTTCTGGACTGAGGTCGAATCCGAGCGTCCTGTGAAGAATCCGCCCGTCTGGAGGAATCCGGCCGAATTTGAAGAAAGACGCCCGTCTTCCTACCTGTGCATTTCAAGGAAAATCTCTGTTCTGGAATCCGCCCGTCTTCTCAAAAAGACGCCCGTCCCACCATAAAAGAATCCGAGCGTCTTATGCTCGGGACGCCCGTCTTGTGGCGTCAAAATTTTGGGAATTTTCTCTGTGGCAGAATCCGAGCGGATTGTCAAGAATCCGCCCGTCCCGTGGAGCAAGAATCCGAGCGTCTTCACCTCGAATCCGCTCGTCTTCTCACGGTGCCTTAACCCGACTTCTTCCTAATTAAAATACCCCCCACCACACATACAATGACACATCACTATTCCTTCCACTTACCCTATAAAACCCACCTCCTTATGACTCCCATACATATCCAAATCACTCTCTTTACCCTCAAAATCAAAAATCCCCAATTTTCTAGGGTTTCCAACACTCAATCAACAAGGAACATCCTTAGCAATATTCAAATCAAAAAGAACCCAACAAAAGAAGCAAGAATGGCACCAAGGAGATCCACTTTTAGGAGTGCAAGAAGACCAAGGATGGTGGGAAGTTCCTCTACCTCACATCTCAACACCATTAGAAGGGAACATGTAGAGCTTGTAGATCTCACAAGGCTCGACGATTTCTCGAATGTGGAATTCCTCGATGATGTGCAGCGATTAGTCTTCCACCGACTCTTAAGTAAGAATATTCTTCCCACTAAATTTCTTTGTCATGATACCTTAAGAAAGCTTGGGATTTTTCACCAAGTGGAAGCCCTCTTTGAGGTTTTTGGTCTTTCAACTCTCTTTCGCATGCATGAACCAACCTATCGGTCCCTTGTGCTAGAATTCTTAAGCTTTTTGAAGATTACAACCGTGAAAAAAGTGATATGCATAGAGTTTAGGTTGGAAAATGTTTCTAGGACGATGACCCTTGTAGAGTTCGCCAATGTGTTCGGACTTGATGTTTCGCCTACCCGAACAACAAAGCCCAAAAAGTATAATGTTGCACCATTGTGGAGGGCCATGACGGGCCGGGATTTCATTCTCACCAAAGAATGTCTTGCTTTTCACATCCAAAACCCGATCTTGAGGCTTACATATCGATTTCTTTCGGGTACTCTCTTCGCCCGCCGAGATCCGGCCATCGTCAACCAATTGGACCTTGTGTTTATGGAATCATACCTCAACATTCAAGGGAGAGATGGGTATCACTTCAATGCACCTCTAGTTTTGCTAGAGAAATGGGCAAGGTTTAGAAATGGGGATGATGATGGAATGAAGCACATAGTGAATGGTGGACTCATAACTAGACTTGCAAAGCACTTCAACCCAGGGTTCAATGAGAACAATGAGTACACTCCACTTACGGGGAGCACGAGAATTAATGAAGATCTCCTTGTTGTCCAACACCATTGGATAACCCTTGAGGGGGTCGATAAGAGGATAAAGTGGTTGACAAAAGGGAGCGATCCGATCTATCTCCCAATAACCGATCTACCACGGATCTCCCCAAGAAGAGGAAGCTTGTCCCCAATGCCCTCCTACCTCATCCCAAGTCAAACAAGGCGAACTCCACCACCACAAAATCCACCACCACAACAACAAGAACAACAAACCCAAAATGAGAAGATAAAAGTGCCTCCTTACCCCTTTCCCTACCAACCATATAACCATCAAAATCCCTTCATCCTCCCCCGTGACGACTTTGTCACGGGAATTTTGCAAGATTTACACTACCGTCAATATGAGGCCTCCGTGGACACTTACTATGCTCTTTACCCCCAATACCATGAGATGGCTCAAAAAGGACGGATTAGTGAGGAAGGAGCTTTCTCCTCATGGGCTCAAATGGAATTGCTCTTTCCCAACTCGGAGAAGGCTAATGAAGGGGCGAACGGTCGCCAAGGGGAGGAGAGTGGCAATTCTTGTGGAGGTGACACGGTGAAGCTTGAGAGTGAGGAAGACGAATTCATGGATCCAAGTTTAAGTGATGCTTCAAAGGATATTTGGGATAGCGATATAGAGGGAAATGATGCCGATGTCTAGGAGACCACTTCATCACTAGGTGGAGCAAAGCAAGAGCACCCACCTAAGTTCAAGTGAAGTTTTCTCATCTCTCCTCTTTATCTTTATTTTTCATGAAAAGAAGTTTGTATCTTTGTATTTTATTTAATTTTGATCATTGTTGGAAGTAGTCCTAGCCCCATTAGAGGATTCACACCTCGGTACCATTGAGGTGTTCTCATTCTATTGTTCCCGTTTTAAAAATCCAAAATGACATACTAGTTTCATGCATAGCATAGTGTGTGCATGAACTATACCCATCCTTGAACATTAGCAATAGTGTCTCACTCAGTTTGGGGAAGTTAATGCATACGCAACGGGAGGTAATCTAAACTATCCTCTCCGTCATAACAAAAACCATGCATCATGTAGTATAGCTTAGTGTAGATTGCATTTAGTATAGAAATCATGCATCATCTTTGCATAATTTCCATCATTTTGGCCATTGAGGACAATGCCCATATTAGTGTGGGGATGGGAATTCTAACATTTAACTCTTATTCAAAAATCCAAAAAAATTGAAAAATTTCAAAAATCATAAAAATTTGAAAATTCAAAACCCAAAAACATGTTTATTTCCTTTTGTAGTCTTGTATATATTGTCTTGTATATATATTGTGTTTGTTCTATCCTTGTTCACGTTGATTGACTACGCCACATCCGAGACATGAGGATATTGAAGACCGCATGGTATGATCTTTCCAATCTCCTTTTTCATCTTTATGTTAATGACTATGTGGCTTTATTTTGATTGATGCGGTAAAAACAATGTGAACTTAGGACTTGCATTTAGTTTATATGGCATATTAGTTGGTAGAAACATTTGCATTAGGATGTTTATATGGTAGTTGCATCATGGCATGTAGTTTGCATGTTAGAAAATTTTTTGCGAAACCGTCTACTTGGGAAGCTTGACAAGTGTATATAGGCCCTAGTAGATGCTTTTTCTTCTTAAGACTTTGTTTGTTAGAATACTTGTAAAACACCATAGGATGTGTCATGCTAGTATCTTTTGACCCATGGATTAAGGCCTAGTCAAGAGTACCTTGTGGTGTGATAACTCCTTGGCTACCGTTTATTCCAAGGTGACCCTTGAAACCATGCAACCATCATTCATCCATGTTCTACCATATTTTTGTCAACAAAAGGGAATGGGCACAAAAAGAAATCAATTTGAGTTCAATGAAATGAAAAGTGAAAGAAAGTTTGCAAAAATGCATCAAATGAAAAGAGGAGCAAAAATAGAACTCCTAAGCTTCAAATACAAGGCACCCTCGTTACTAATTGGGGTGACTTTGAAAATGTTCAAAAGAAAATGCAAAAAGTCGAAAAATTGTCAAGTGTTGAAAAGCCAAAAATCAAAAGAAATGGCAAAAAGAAAGTGTTCTCAAATGTTATATGCCACAAGAAATTGGGGGGAAAACAAAAATAAAAGCAAACTCCCAAGTGAAACTCAAATTTTATTGATCCCTTTATCCATCATATCCATTTTTGTGCATGGTAGAGAGGGGACGACTCTTCTTCTTGTCTAGGCAAGAGGGGGAATTCCGCGATCCTCCAGTGTTTCTAACACCATAGGGAGTCTACTCTTGACAAAAGCATTTAACGATTGAGGACAAAAGTACCCTAGCTTGACACAACTTGGAGGTGATTTATTGGTATCCTTCTAGGCTTAGTAGTTTGAAGAAATTGCATCTATGAAGGATTGTGTACCCTTGAATTGCTTCCCTTGTAGATAATTTCCGCCACTTAGATTAGGAAAGTGGCTATTGTTTTTGTAGATGCATCCATTATGTGATTTTGTGTGCTTAATGTTTGGATATGTCGCCATTTTGGCAAGACCCACCTTGCCTTGCAAGAAGGCATCCTACCTCATGGTTGTCTTGTTGTGAGTTGAAGGGGCGGAGTGAGACCCGCTAATTGTCTCATATCGGCTATATTATTAGGATAGGTTAGTATTGGTCCTAGTCTTTGTCACCTCTTTACTCGGGACGAGCAAAGGTTCGGTTTGGGGATATTTGATGTGACCATAATTGGCGCATATTTAGCCCCCGAATTAGCCTTGTTTCCATGCTTTTTAGTGCTTATTTGGGTCATTTCTTATCTTTAGTTCTTTGTTTTGCATATTCTTTGAGATTTTGATCCCTTGGTAGGAAAGGAGTAAGAATATTGCATTTTCACGGCAAAACGAGACTAAATTGATCGAATTCAATGACCAAGCATCAAGGAGAGACAAGATTAGAAGGCCTTTGTACATATTATAGTAGAAGAGCAATGTTGAGAAAAGATCCTTGAGTCCCCAAGGAAATCCCCAAGGAATCTATGAAGAAAAGGGAAGAAGAAGAGAAGAATTGTTGCTGACTGACAATCCGAGCGGATTGTCACCAATCCGCCCGTCCCGACCCCATTCCGCCCGGATTCCAGCACAGCACGGATTGTCTTCTCCAAGCTACGAAAAAGAAGCCCTTCTCTCAGAAAATACCGGCTCCTCCTTGCTCAACTTAAAAAGTTTAATTACTAGTTTAGCCCTTAGTTAACCCTAATGCATCCTCCCTAATTTCCACTATAAATACCCCATTAGTCTAATTAGAGGAGCATGTTCTTCTTATCAATAATTAGTGTAGTTAATATCAATCAAATCTCTCTTTAATATTGTAATCAAGTATTAATCAAGTTTTAATCCAAGTTTTAGTTCTTTAATCTCTCTTTTGTTCATCATTTATTTTGGGTAATTGAAGATTATTTTGGGTTATTGTTGGGAGATTGACAACCTCTCAATCAAGCATTCAAGTACTTCTTTTATCTTTTCTTTATTATTGGAATCATTAGTAGGTATAATCTCTTAATTCCTTTTTAATTATTGTTAATTACTTTCATTTATTCATCATGTTTCATATTGTTGGTATGATTCACAACCTTGCTAGCATGATCAACATGATAATGAGTGAGTAGTCTCTTAGCTAGGGTTAATGGGTGATTAGGGGAAACCAACATGGGGAATGATTCATGCTTAAATTAATATGCTTTCATGTTTTATTTGCTTGTTTGTTTTGATCTCAACTCATGCACATGTTATATTTGATGAAATGCTAAGCCTATGAATCCTTGCATTTACTATCATCTTCTATCTTTTCAATGAGACTTGTAAGACATAACCCAACTCGAGTCTCATTAGACCATGCATGTTGTTGAGTAGGGAAGATTAAGTCGACTTGTAGGTGTTGTACAATCTAATCGATTCGGCTCCGGGACCCAAACTTTCCTAGGATTGTAAGATATAACCCAACTCAATCCATCACAACAATAATTGCTTGCTTATAATTTGAGAACATGTTTGTATGATCATATCCCATGATTCCCCTATGATCCCGTGACACCCTAGTGCCTTTAATCAATTGTTTACACCCCTTTAATTCATCTTGCTTGTTTATTTTCATTGCTATTTTAGTTTAGTAACCTTCTACATCAACCCAATTTGTGACACCCCTTAGACACCACTAGTTACAATAGAAATCTCATTTCAACTCCCGTCCCTTGGGATCCGACCTTTACTTGCCTCTTTACTAATTGTAGAGTTGTTTGTGGAGTTATAAATTGTGTTTTGATTCGACCGTCACCAACGACAACATCTTAATTTGTGAACACTTAGGGGGAACGCATCAGTGGTGTTGCCGGCCGTGATCTAGTCTCAGCTGTCCTCTCCCTCGCTCTGCGAGGTCCTCTCCCCAACCTGGGTCTCTCCTCCACCACTGCCGCATTCTCCCCCTTCTTCGTCTCGGGCATCACCCGAAGGATCGTGTCATCAATGAGGTAGGTCTGCAACTGCCGGGGCACACCATCATCCTCATCCTCCTCATCGGAGTCCACAGCTACCATTACCGGCTCTAACGGCTCGGTCGGTGGAAGGTGCTCAGGCGCCGGGATCTCCATCCAACTCATACTCCACACTCTCCAGGCTAGGCTACCATCAGCTAAAGTCCTCAACCATTTCAGGTCGAGATAGTAGTCCCGGTCCATCGTAGGCACCGTTGTAGCTAGAGGAATATACTCCGAAGAAGCCTCAAAGGAGGCAAACTTTTCAGCTAGCCGAGTGGCGATAGCACCACAACTCAGGTACCGGGTGGTGGTAGTAGCCATCAAGGCCAGGCTAGCGCAGACCATGGCGGAAGCATTAAAGACCACCTTCTCGGTCCCCTCCGGGTTCAGGTAAGACATTAGAAGCAGCAGTTCATGGTTGTTCAGCTTGCTCATATGCGACCTCTCATACAGGAGGTTTGACAAAGAACGAAGGAAGATCCTCAAGGTAACATGTTGAACATCATTAATCAACATGTTGCTTGAGGTGGGAGCTGGCTTTCCGGTAAGACAAGGCATTAGGCGGCAAACACCGCACTCAGAAGGAATATCAATGATGGAATCCTTGGGAGGCTTGGCCAACCCAAGGTGAGAAGCGAAAAGGTCCATGGTCAACAAGAAACTTGTGTTCATCAAACGGAACTCAACAGTTTGTGCAGCCGGCTCGTAATTAAACGAGCTCATAAATTCTAAAGTCAGAAAAGGGTAAAAATGCTTCCTCAGCCGATACAACCCTATAAACCCCAAAGTCTCAAAGATGTGACGGACGTCCGTCTCTATTCCCAAGTCCTCTAAAAGTGTGGTATCCACACACCGGGTTGGCCGCATTTTGCGCTTTTGCAAAACCACGAATCTTTCCCTTTGTTTAAAGTCTACAAATACCACCGAAGGTTACTCCGGTACCGCGGGTACCACGGGTCCACTACCTTCCCCAACTTCGAGTTGTGCAACCCTCCCCCTCTTACTCTGACGGGTCCCTATGTTCAGTCTCGGCATCTGTTTCAGCATACGATTTAAACAAACTTGCATAGGCATGTAAAGCACATAATTCATACAATTGAAACTTGAATACTCAGCTAAGTACACACTTTCACCAACAAATTCCCAATTTGATATGTATAAGTTCAGTTTATGGCATTCAGACGATCTCTATGGCTGTGAAAATTTTAACTTAATAAACATAATCTACTCAATCAATTCAGCTATCATGGCTTGGCTCACATGCTACTTCATATACATACTTGATAACATGTGAAATATTCATATATGTCCATAGAAGGGCAACATAAAACATGCCATCATCAACCTTCAACATTAGAAGCAATTAACTCAACTAGACTAGTCGGACGGTCTCTACAGCTGTAACAAATTGACATATTCACCAACAATTAACATCACCATTACCATATTAAAGTTTAACCCTTACTTAAACAATCATATCCAACACTCCCGCACCTTCACGCATTTCTATTAAATAAAACCTACATCGCATAAGCTCACTAATTCTATCCAACTTCACCATATACGATCCAAGTGTGACTATCATGCTTATACCAACTTCAACAAAACTCATCCACAGGTAATTCCAACGAATTTAACATTCACATTACATGCATACACACGGACTCCACATTCCCATACCCTGTGACTGGCTTAAGTACAATGAGGCCAAGATTTTGAAATGAGGGCGCCTACTCACCCAAAATCTAGCATCAGGTGGGGCTCTCATCACACATACACCAGGTTCATTTTATTAGACTCACTACATTCATTAGGTTCATTAGTTAGAGGTTCCAAAATCGTCGCTCTGATACCACTTTGTAACACCCCCATATTCAGAGGAGCCTTAACTAGGCCTTCCTTAGCATATAAGGGCGTTACCATCTCGGTTGCCCGAGGTAAGTAATCATCAAAAGTCGATAAAAGAACATTTATAGTTATATTACAAGCGTTACAACCAACTTAACCAAAATAAAGATACAACTCGTGAGCTACACACTAACTATATCGAAACTCGTGAGAACTCCTTCCGCCAGGACTCCAGCTATCAACAACATCAACACCTGCTAAGACCGACTTCTCACCATAAGGGATCACGGCAGACACATAGAAACAACAAGACAACCACACAAGATCAGTACTGAGATAAGACATGACAATACCAACAACATCTATCAACACAACACAACACAATCAGTCACACACACAATCACACCCACTCCAATCAGTCTCCGTCACCGACTGTCCATTGGACCAGCCCTGCCAGTGGGGGACCGCAGCCGTACCTACCAAATCCCCGCTCATCATACCGAGCGATAACCATGTCCCATTAATGTGCACATCCCCTCCCGTGGCGGGTTCCACTGAGGGCGAAACTAGGGCGTGAAGCCACTCCCGCAAGTGACTTCACTCAGCCGAGAACGCATCTTGAGAACCAGAGCCAAACAATCACAGACAGCTGCAATACAACAACAGCCAACAAACTGTATATACCAACCGACCACCGCATATACGCTGCCACACAAACTCAACCACAATACAACAACAATGACGAGACAACCGACACACTAGACTATCCACAGAAACTGAGTAGGCGAACCTACCTTTAAGCAACTGCAACCACTCCATGCCAATCATACGAAATATCCAGCAAACAAGCAACACCTATATCCACAACACAATCATCTATCACTACCAAGCAAACCCTAACTGCAAAGACAAGGATACGGATGATGATGACGACATACCTACAAGGAGAAACTTGGTAAAAGACCGCTACCCGACTCAAGCTATGCTCTCCTAAGGCACAAGAACCTTCAAAGGCTTCCATGGAGGTTATATGGTGAAGGGAAGGGGAAAGAGGCGACTTAAGGATTGAAGAAATAAGGCGAAAATGATTTGCGGATTTACCAAAATGCGATTATAAACCCTCGCTGAAAACCCAATACTCGATCGAGTGGCCAACATACTCGATCAAGTGTCCCCTACTCGATCGAGTATCCAAGCTACTCGATCGAGTAGCCTCTACTATATCGAGTACCACACATAACTCACAACCCAAGGTAACTTTGGCACGCACTTCTAAGGGCTATTACTGCTACCAAGGTCAGTCAACTCTGGTCAAAGGGTCTCTTGAAGGGCGGGTATTACACTTACTCCAAAATTGTTGTCTCAAGCTTCATGTGCATCCTCCTCCAATTAGCACAGTTCTTTCTGGGTGCAGCTTGTCCAGGTTAATTTGATCTAGCTCTTCTTCTGTGGGCTCGATATATTCATCCTGGACAGGCTGTTTGTGTAATTGCTATGTGGGAGGGTTGGCAGTTGATACCGTTGTAGAGTACCAAAGATAAATTTTTAATCCAAACTACTACTATAAATAGCGGCAGTCAGGGTCGAACCACAACGAGGCAATGCAATTAATAGTTGTCTAATTTTAGTCTAAAGTATCAGTTTTGAGGGGGGTTTTATTTGAATGAATCTATAACTAAAGGTAATAAAATTAAAATTAAACTAGAACAAAAAAAAGAGTGATTAAAGAAATATGATGAAAAACAAATATTATAAGGGTGCCAAGATGGTCGGTTCACTATAGTTTCGGCGGTAGTATACTAGGTAGGTCTGAGAAAATCACGTAAGACGGGAAAATAAGAAGTTCTCTCGGTCCACTCTTAACAGGTAGCATCTTTCGATCTAGCTACGGGTCCCTAATATCACTAGTACTGACTCTCGCCCTGAAAAGTGATTTAAAAGTCTAAATTAACTTATCTCTCGATCTTATTAATTTAGTCGTCTTAATTAAGTAGTCTATTTCCCTCCCCTATCCTTCGATCTTATCGGGTCGGTCAATTCCTAAGCATTCAACTAGTCGCGTGCACTCGATTCGTCAAACATAGCAATTAAATTAATTAAGTCGAAGCTATTCTCACGTGAGTCGGTCGATCGACCAGGGTGGGCGGTCGATCGACCATGGCGCGACTCAGGTCCACGAATTTCTACGCCTCCTACACTACGGATTCCCTACATCTTAGCACGAAGGATTTAGCTACTCATACTGGAAATAATGACAGCAATAAAATTAACAATTAAAGCATTCGAATTCATAACTGAATTAACTAAATAAATAACTAGCATGAAACGATAATTTGGCTTTGGGAAATCTACACTAGCAATTCTAAACTATGAACGAATTAAAGCAGCGAAACTAAACAAAAGAACATAAGAGTACTGTAAAGAATTGAAGAGAAAAGATCAGACCCAAAGCAAAAGGGAAACTTTATTGACGGAAAATATTCTAAGCTAATGAATTAATCAAAATTCAACTTTTTTGTGATGAACCCTAATAAATTCGATGATAAAGACTTGATGCCCATTCTGAAATCATCAGGTTACGTTATATAGATAATCTACGTAACTTATTATGCCTAAAACCTAATTCCCTGGGGATTTCTAATTCTCGTCCTTTTGACTTGCGTCAGATTAACGGTTTGGTCAATCGACCAATGGGACCGGTCGATCGACTGACATGCGCTGTACAGGAGCTTCTGATAGTCATGCTCTGGTCGATCGACCAAAGGCACCAGTCTACCGACCACTTCAACAGGTACTTGGCTCCAAAAGATTCGTGAATTCGTCTTTCGAGCCTCGATACGCGCACCAAGTTTGCTTCCCGAGTAAAATACTTCATGTCAAATGCAATGTTAGGTTCTCGGGGACGGATTTGGCTCGATTTCCGCTGGATTCTTCACATTTCTGCAATTTTATACAAAAAACACGAAAGTAGACGGAAATATGGAAAATAGTAGCATAAACTACACAAATGAGCTCTGAAATGCGTGTAAAATAGGGTGTAAAACATCATATTAAGGACACGCATCAAACTTCCCCTAACCAAACCCTTGCTTGTCCCCAAGCAAGAACTAGACTCGATCCTAAAACCTAATGGAACGAGTTCAATCTCAGAGCGAAATGCAAACCGAATAGCTTAAACCAATTTAATGCAACAACTAACAATCAATTAGCGATGTGAATCATGCAAACGAGTTATGTAGTCGTTAAAAACTGCTGAACCTTCAACTATAGAGACTTATCATTATGGACTCTTATGGGTCGCTCATATCACACATAAGCACAGGTGAATATATGTAAAGATGGAAAGAAGTAAATGTAAAGACTCTCACCTAACTACGACCTATAAGAACATGCCTGCAATCTAATATGAAAATAATCTCTACAACCGTACATATGCATTCCAACCAAACAAATGACCAGGACACATGCCGAAGTAAATATGGATATGTGAGGTATGGGCAGGAAGGGCTAAGATAAATTTGGATAAAAACAGAGTTAAAAGCCAAGCTAGTAACTAAGGGAACCAAATTATAACAACATCCAAATTCTTGCTCAAGATTAAATGAAAGAACGGTGCTAATAGTAAGCACGAATCTCACAATTTCCACAATTGATCAACTCCCCATAAAATACAAATATAACATGGGAGCAAAAATCATCAACCCAATAACTTTGAACTATGCGATTTTGATTTTTTTTTTTCGCTACTGCAGCAAGCAGTCGATCGATCAAGTGGGACGGTCGACCGACTGAGTCTCTTTTTTTTCGAATCATTTTTTTCCTTTTTTTTTTCTCTCTTTTCTCTTTTCTTTTCCTTATCATATTCCCAACATCATCTCAAAATGAGCATTAGCTACCAAAACGAAATAACAATCCCGAGAACGTAAACTACTAGCTTGACAAGGGCAGGCTAAATGTAGGATGTAGTAACGGGACAAAAAGGCTATTTTTGGCAGTGTGGAGCTTATGGGCAAAATGAATAAAGGAGTGGCCTCTTCCAAATGTGTCAACTAACCATGAACCCGAATGCATACAGGTATTAAGCAGATTAAGTTCATATTTATGCATATTGATGTAACATGTCTCACAAGGAGTAACTACTCACATTCCTAGATAAACCGATCATGAATGACACCAGTTATGAGCTCTAAACCTCAGAAATATAAGTAGTTTGCCATAAATCTAAGTCAAGTTTAAAGTTCAGCAAGAAATTTAGCGAAAACTTGTAGACTATGCATATATGATTCTACTAATAACATGTCAATTAGCAAGGCTTAAGCATAAACGGCTGCAAATGCAATGTCATTATTGAAATACTACCGTTCCGACTCGACCTATATGCAAAAATAAACGTGAAATTTTTTGAATTTTTGAAATTTTTCAGTTTTTTTGGAATTTTCTGTATATAAGAGGAAATGAAATAAACAAATGCAAACTGAAATGCAATAAATGTGAGACAGGAATGCAATAAAACATGTGAATGCAATGCAAAACCCTTCCCCAAACCAAATCACACAATGTCCCCATTGTGCAAAATCATGTAATGAAATAAAAGGGAAACGGGAATTTTCGATAAATTAACTAAATAAGACATGAAATTTAAACTCGGAAACTCACAAGACTTTAAGCGCAACAAAAGGAAACCTCCCCAAACCAGCGTGAGCTAGGAGGTTTCAGTAGCCAGCAGTGCTACTATAGGTACCTGAAAAGAAGCAAAAGTACCGCGCGTAATTCCGAGAAAACAATTTACGAAACCCGAAATTATGTGCAAAATGCGGAAACGGAAGAAAACAAAAATGAATCGGAGAATAAAGTGGAGAGAAGACTCCCTCAACTCCGCAAATCGACCAAACACAGCAGGGGAATGGTCACAGGTACAGCATCGGGACACGGTCGATCGACCATACAGGCCAGTCGATCGACCAGGTTGACAGGAACAGAAGCTCCTGGTGTCGCGGCTCAGTCGATCGACCAAGATGGCCAGTCGATCGACTGGAAGACTTGCTGTAAGTTTCTGATTTCTTCAATTTAACTCAATAAATTGAGCTAATATGGTTTATGAACCTGCAAATACACATAATAACGCGCCCAAAATTGCGCAAAAACCCAAATGTAAAGTCTAAAGTCCTTAAAAGCAAACTTATAAAAGCGAAGTCTCGCGCAAACCAAAGCAATAAAAAGGTTTAACAAAAGCAATAAAATGTTTTAAAAAATCTTAATCAACTAATAGTTGATCAAGAATGGCCACGGGATGGCCCACTTGCTCGGCTTCTGACTACAAGAAGTAGTCTCTACAGTGCTCATCTTCTCAGCTGCACTCATATTAATTCCAACATCCGCAGAACTCAACGGATCAGCATCTCGAACATCTTCTCAATCAATGACCTCGTCTGGCTCGTCAAAATCCAAATCGGACTCCGTCACCTTAACTGGCTCCTCATCAGTGCCATAGCTAAGACATCCTAGGCGCCTCTTTGAACGATCAGTGTAACACCCCCATACTCCGAGTGCCTTACCAGGACCACTCAGGTATGAAGACATCACCATCTCGGTTGCCCGAGGTATGATAATCAAATAGACAAAACAGAAACAACATTTATTATAAGTAGTTTAATGAATGAGTACAATCCTCGAAACCAAACCGAAAGTATAATACATTATTCCAAAACTAAACTGTTCTCAATCGAAATGTAAATAAATGCTAAACTACGGCGGAAGACTCTATCGTCATGTCGTGGCCGTCCCAGCTATACCAGTATCATCTCTATACCTGTTCAATATCTGCTCACCATCCCCGAATGGATCACCGCAGGTTTTACAAAACAACACCGGGGTCAGTACTAATCACACAATCAAAATAGATAACCACAATAAGACAAACAGACAATTTGAACCTGTCACACACACACAAACACCACCAACTCCCATCATCTCAATATCGACCGTCCACTTTGGACCGACCGCCGATGGGGGACCGCAGCCGTTCCCACCTAAGCCCCGCTCATCGTACGAGCGATAACCCGGTCCATTAATGTGCACATCCCCTTTCGTGGCGGGTTCCACGAAGGGCGAAACTAGGGCGTGAGATCACTCCCGCAAGTGACCCCACTCAACCGAGAACGCATCTCGAGAACCATCACAAACACAACCACAATCACAATCACAATTACAATTACAATCATCATATCAATCAACTAACTACAAAGACATCACCAATATCCCATTATGGGACTAATGCGAGTAGGAAATCCTACCCGGAAAGCACAACACGCAGACGGTATCTACAATTTGTCTCAAAACGCCTCTTCTATGAACTCTCCTCCTACCATACAACACATAGATACTACTATTCAATTACTATTCATAAAAACCCCCAATTCCTAAATTAGGGTTTCACTAATCTTAACAAAACATTATATAAATTACATTAAAAGCTTACCCTCGACGCAAGGAATCCAACGACCCAAACTACGATGCAAACCGACCGTCTGAACTCCGGGAATTGTCAAGAACGCGATTAGGAAGAAGACAAGTTGCTTTCTCTCTTAAACAGGTTTTAGGTTTTGTAAAAAGTGATTTAGAACAAAGACGAATTGGTTTAAATACCTTAATCGCGTAATTAACAAAACCCGAGAAAACTCCCCCGTAAAACCGGACACTCGATCGAGTACCCAAGGTACTCGATCGAGTACTTACCTACTCGATCGAGTGCCTGACTACTCGATCGAGTGCCCAACAGTCGAAACTATTTTATTCTGCAACATACCCTTACTCGACATAGTAAGGGCTACTCGATAGAGTACCCCCAAGACCATAAATATGGAGTATTACAGTCTTCCCTCCTTAAAAGGAACTTCGTCCCCGAAGTTCAAACCACTACCAACCAAAGGTACTCCCATAAGCTTCCCGACTCGAAGGTCAAAAATAAACACAACATAAAACATGCTACTAACCCAACTTATCCCGACAAACATACCGACACAACATATATAAAAGGGGTGTAAAAACTCTTAAAAACTCTCGCGATCATCTCCTACCCCCCTAAAAGAAACAAGGTTACGTCCCCGTAACCATACATACCTGATCAAAAAGGAAAGGGTAACGCTCTTTCATGATATCCTCCGCCTCCCATGTAGCTTCCTCAGTCTCATGGTTAGACCAAAGGATCTTAAGCAAAACTGTCTCACCACTCCTGGTCTTTCTAACTTTTCGGTCTAGGATCTGCTTAGGCATCTCAAGGTATGATAAAGACTCATCCAGCTCTAAGCTCTCTGCCTCCAACACATGTGATGGGTCACTCACATACTTCCGCAGCTGCGATACATGAAACACATTATGCACTCTCTCCAAAGCAGCCGGTAAAGCCAAACGATAAGCCACTTCCCCAACTCGCTCTAAGATCTCATAAGGCCCTATAAACTTCTGACTTAGCTTGCCTTTCTTCCCAAATCTCATGACTCCACGCATAGGAGACACTTTCAGAAGAACCTTGTCCCCAACCTGAAACTCTATGTCCCGACGATGTAGATCTGCATAACTCTTCTGTCGATCCTGAGCTGCTCTCATCCGTTCCCGATCATCTTAACTGTTCCACCATCTCATGTACCATCTCTGGTCCTAAAACCACTGCCTCAGCACTATCGTCCCAACAGATCGGACTCCTACATCTCCTCCCATACAAAGCCTCAAACGGTGCCATACCAATACTGGTGTGATAGCTGTTGTTGTAAGAAAACTCTATTAAGTCCAACCTCTGCTCCCAGCTACCACCAAAATCCATCACACAAGCTCGCAACATATCCTCAAGAGTCTTGATTGTTCTCTCGTCGCCCATCGTCGCAGGATGAAATCTTTGTACTCATCTTCAAAGTGTTCCCAACGATTCCTGCAACTCCTTCCAAAACCTCGATATAAACCTCGCATCTCTGTCAGACACTATGTCCTTAGGGACTCCATGTAACTTAAGCACGTTCTTTCGATAGGCCATAGCCAGTTGTGCCTTAGTCCATGTATCTTTCATTGGAACAAAGTGAGCTGACTTGGTCAACCGATCCACTATCACCCAAATCATATTGTTACCTTGTTGACTCTTAGGTAAACCCACAATGAAATCCATGGAAATGGATTCCCACTTCCACTCAGGCACCTCCAAAGACTGAACCTTACCTTGTGGTCTTCTCTGTTCCCCTTTAACTCTCTGGCATGTCAAACAACGGGACACAAACTCAATTTGTCTCTTTCTTCATCCAGGCCACCAAAACGTTTTCTTCAAATCTTTGTAAAGCTTGTCTCCACCCGGATGAACTGAATATGGTGTGCAATGCGCTTCTGTCATGATTGTCTTTTTCAACTCCTCGTCATTAGGAACACACCACCTACCATCAAACCTCAAGCTACCATCTGTATGAATGGAAAACCGGGACACTGTCCCTTTCTCTACTCCAGCTCTCCACTCCACTATCTTAGGATCCAAAGCCTGTTTACCTCGAATATCATCATAAAACTCCATGTGTACTGTCATATCACCCATAGCATCTCCTTTCTGCATCATATGAATCCCGAAGCTCGCTACCTCATCCCTCAGCCTCATCAAAGATAGAGCTGTACACAAGGAATGTACACTCTTTCTACTCAAAGCATCAGCAACAACGTTGGCCTTTCCTTCATGGTAGATGATTTCCATGTCGTAATCACCAATCAGCTCCATCCACCTCCTCTGTCTTATGTTCAACTCCTTCTGCGTGAAGATGTACTTGAGACTCTTGTGATCAGAAAATACCTTAAAGATTGCTCCATAAAGGTAGTGCCTCCAAATCTTGAGAGCAAACACCACTGCACCCAACTCCAGGTCATGAGTAGGGTAGTTCTCCTCATAAGGCTTCAACTGCCTAGAAGCATAGGCGATCACTTTACCATTCTGCATCAACACACATCCCAACCCATTCTTCGAGGCATCTGTATAGACCTCGAAATTCTCGCTCCCTTCAGGTAATGCCAAGACAGGAGCTGTGGTCAAACGCTCCTTTAAGGTTTGGAACGCCTTCTCACAACTCTCATCCCAACGAAACCTGTTCTCTTTCCTCATCAACGCTGTCATCGGTCTAGCTATCTTGGAGAAATCCTTCACAAACCGCCTGTAGTATCCAGCTAAACCCAAGAAACTCCTTACCTCAGCAACATTCTTCGGTGCTTCCCACTTTGTCACTGCCTCAATCTTCGCCGGATCCACAGCTACCCCATCTTTAGAGATTACATGCCCCAGAAAAGCAACTTTCTCCAACCGAACTCACACTTGGAGCTTAGCATACAACTCATGATCTCTCAACGTCGCAACACGATCCTCGGATGCTCCTCATGCTCCTCCTTTGTCTTAGAGTAGACTAGGATGTCATCGATAAACACTACTACGAACCGATCCAAGAAGCGTCGAAGATCCTATTCATCAAATCCATAAACACTGCCGGCGCATTGGACAACCCAAATGGCATCACCACATACTCATAATGGCCATACCTCGACGTGAAAGCTGTCTTCGGTATGTCCACATCTCTAATCTTCACCTGATGGTATCCCGACCTCAAATCGATCTTAGAAAAGACCGTTGCACCACTCAACTGATCAAACAGGTCATCTATCCTTGGCAAAGGATACTTGTTCTTTATCGTCACACGGTTCGGCTCCCGTAATCTATGCATAACCTCAAAGTTCCATCCTTCTTCTTCACGAAAAGAACTGGTGCTCCCCAAGGCGATACACTTGATCTAATGTATCCCTTCTCTATCAAATCATCCAACTGCTTCCTAAGCTCCTCCATCTCCTTAGGACCCATACGGCACGGTGCCTTAGAGATTGGCCCCGTCCCCGGGCTTCAACTCAACGGTGAAATATATCTCCCTCTTCGGTGGCAACCCCGGAATCTCCTCCGGAAAGACATCTGCATACTCTCCCACCCTTTGGTATCTCCTCAATCATAGGGCTCTCTATCCGGTCATCTCTCACATGGCACAAAATCAGAGGACATCCCTTCCTCAGATACGACTTCAAAGTGACAATTTGCAATCAACTTAACTTTGGGTTTGACTAGAAACCCACGATAAGACACACTTACACCCTTAGGACCTCTAAGGGACACTCTCTTTGATGACAAGTCTATCTTAGCCTTATACTTTCCTAACCAATCCATCCCAACTATCATCTCAAAACCATTAAAAGGAAACTCTAGCAAGTCTACTGGGAAATCGACTTGCCCAACTATCAAAGATACATCTCTAAACAACCTCCCACACGATACGGACTCACCCGAAGGTATGAAAACTTGCTCCCTAACGGACTCATATACTCTCAAACCCAACTGTTTTACATGACTCGAAGACACAAACGATTGAGAAGCCCCCGAATCAAACAAAACAAACGTAGGAATACCATTAACAAGGAATGTACCGGTGATAACGTGCGCATCCTCCTCAGCTGCCTTCTTGTCCATCATGAACAACTTGCCCGGTCTTGGTCTTACGCCCACCTCCCGGACAAGACTAGCGATGCGTCGGCTTAGCACCCGACCCTTGATTGTTGTTGTTGTTCATCGGTGTCTTCGCATAAGAATTACCGCCGTTGCGGTTGCCTCCACTCGATAGCTCGACCTCCCGGTTTGGCCATGATCCACCTGGTCATTTGCTCGCAAAGCTACGTGCGAGTCTCTAAAAAGATCCGGTGCGCTCGTGCACTCATGTCTCTTGTGGCCTACGCCACCACAACCAAAGCAGTCACTCCCCCCTGTTGCTCACACTCCCACGACCTCGCCCAAAGGAAGTTCCAAAGACTAAACCCGTAACAGAAGAAAATCCCTTAGATTGATTGTGGTTGCCTTTCTTGAAAATAGATTGGCCACCACCCTCGCTCTCCGACTTCCTCTTCTCTCCACCCGACCTCTCCTGAGCCATCTCCACTAGCCTCTCAGCTCTCCCAGCCCTCTCATATGCTTCCTTCACATCAGTAAGGACTCCCACGGGTAACTTATCCATAATCTTCGTGGTTAACCCTCTCTCAAACCTCAAAGCCAGATTCTCCTCACTCAAACCCATGTCCTCAGCATATCTGGATTTCTCATTGAACTGCCTGTAGTACTCGACCCACGAGACATCTCGGCCGTCATCTTAAACTTGTCGAACTCCTCCCTCAACTTACTCCTCACATGTTCTGGTACGAACTCCTTCCTCACAGCCCTACGAAACTCCTCCCAAGGTATAGCAGGTAACCCTTGGTTGGTATATATCTCCTTGGCACTCACTTTTACGGAATCCCACCACTTGCATTTTGCCTCCCTCGGATAGAATGCGGCTGATCCACTCTCATCTCATCGGGACGGCGAACTAAATCCAAAGTATGTTCTCCATCTCTCTCACCAACTATCAAGGTGGTTAGGCTCCTCAACTCCCTTGTACTCCTTCGGGTTAAACCTCGCGATATAGAGGCTGACTTTAGCATGGTCAACCTCCTTCTCCTTACTCTTATCCTTGTCCTCATTCACTCTCTTCAGGGTCTCAGTAAGAGCGTCCTGGTGCTCTAACATCTTGACGATGTCATCCGTGGTCATAAGCTCTGCTCTCGCGTACAAAGCATTTCTCTTGGGCGGCATCTTGAAGCTATATAAGAAAGGGATAGACATAAACACGCGTACTAAACCTCAAAACACGAAAACGCGCTGCATAGGACCTACTCGATCGAGTATCCAAACCCACTCGATCGAGTAACGGGCTACTCGATCGAGTGCCCAACATACTCGATCGAGTACCCAAGCATCAGACCCTTAACAGACCTTCTGATCTCTTACCTACTCGATCGAGTATCTAGGCTACTCGATCGAGTGACCCCCTACTCGATCGAGTACCCCTAGTTACTCGATCGAGTGCCCCAAAACTCGATTCTGGACTCAAAATCGCCAAAAACCTACCCGATCGAGTCAGCCTCACTCGATCAAGTACCCCCAATACGTAAGAGATACCCGCATATTACGTCACATACTAACATGCTAAATTTATAAATCATATTATATCATCATAAACATGTTACGCATCCTTCTACTAACTACGAAATCATTTCATTACGCTATTAAAAGCCACATCGTAAATCATTCAACTTGTTATCACTCATTAACGTGTTCAACATATAATCATTCTCTTTCACATGCTCAACCTCCTACTTCAACACCAAACAATCAACACACTTCATCGCTTTGTTGCACAAGTTAAACAATCACACAGACGACTCAACAAACACGTTCCCATGTGACCGGTTCAAAGTTGTAGGGCGACCCCCGCGACTTTAGGACGTCTCCCAAGCCTTTGCACTAGCTCCTACAAATTTTACCCCGGGTTCATTTTAATTGACTCCCTATGTTCATTAAGTTCATTGGTTACAGGTTTCAGGATCGTCGCTCTGATACCATTTGTAACACCCCCATACTCCGAGTGCCTTACCAGGACCACTCAGGTATGAAGACATCACCATCTCGGTTGCCCGAGGTATGATAATCAAATAGACAAAACAGAAACAACATTTATTATAAGTAGTTTAATGAATGAGTACAATCCTCGAAACCAAACTGAAAGTACAATACATTATTCCAAAACTAACTGTTCTCAACTGAAATGTAAATAAATGCTAAACTACAGCGGAAGACTCTATCGTCATGTCGTGGCCGTCCCAGCTATACCAGTATCATCTCTATACCTGTTCAATATCTGCTCACCATCCCCGAATGGATCACCGCAGGTTTTACAAAACAACACCGGGGTCAGTACTAATCACACAATCAAAATAGATAACAACAATAAGACAAACAGACAATTTGAACATGTCACACACACACAAACACCACCAACTCCCATCATCTCAATCGATCGTCCACCTTTGGACCCCCACCCGATGGGGGACCGCAGCCGTTCCCACCTAAGCCCCGCTCATCGTACGAGCGATAACCCTGTCCATTAATGTGCACATCCCCTTTCGTGGCGGGTTCCACGAAGGGCGAAACTAGGGCGTGAGATCACTCCCGCAAGTGACCCCACTCAGCCGAGAACGCATCTCGAGAACCATCACAAACACAACCACAATCACAATCACAATTACAATTACAATCATCATATCAATCAACTAACTACAGCACATCACCAATATCCCATTATGGGACTAATACTGAGTAGGAAATCCTACCTGGAAAGCACAACACGCAGACGGTATCTACATTTGTCTCAAAACGCCTCTTCTATGAACTCTCCTCCTACCATACAACACATAGATACTACTATTCAATTACTATTCATAAAAACCCCCAATTCCTAAATTAGGGTTTCACTAATCTTAACAAAACATTATATAAATTACATTAAAAGCTTACCCTCGACGCAAGGAATCCAACGACCCAAACTACGATGCAAACCGACCGTCTGAACTCCGGGAATTGTCAAGAACGCGATTAGGAAGAAGACAAGTTGCTTTCTCTCTTAAACAGGTTTTAGGTTTTGTAAAAAGTGATTTAGAACAAAGACGAATTGGTTTAAATACCTTAATCGCGTAATTAACAAAACCCGAGAAAACTCCCCCATAAAACCGGACACTCGATCGAGTACCCAAGGTACTCGATCGAGTACCCCCATACTCGATCGAGTGCCCCAGCTACTCGATCGAGTGCCCAACAGGTCAGAAACTATTTTATTCTGCAACATACCCTTACTCGACAGAGTAAGGGCTACTCGATAGAGTACCCCCAAGACCATAAATACGGAGTATTACAATCAGCTCCTTCACAGCTGGAGCAAAGAACGGCTCTTTCTTCCCCAAACCAATTCCTGCAATATCTAAAATAGAAGGATCTTCCTCCAATTTGCTCCCACACTGGGGCAGAGGTGTTATGGCAGTAATAGGCATAGGGGAAGGCATATCAGAAAGCACAAAATAAGATTTCTTCTCATAAAACGTATTACAAGTGACTGGCCACATAGGATCTTTCTTCTTAGCGGTCTGGGCAAAAATAATGGACTGTTTCCCTACTTTAAAGGTCAATGTCCCTAAGCCAACATCTATAATCGCACCAAAGAAGTGTGCGAGAAATGGTCTACCCAAAATGATAGGAATGTGAGCATCCTCGGGTATATCTAGTACAACGAAGTCAATGGAAAAAATAACTTTCCTATTGCACACGGGAATATCCTCTAAGACTCCTATATTTGGACCGCGAACGATCGGCCATCCTGTACTTTGTCATGTTAGTAACTGCAAACCTAGTCAATTTCAATTTCTTAGCAAGACTCAAAGGCATAACACTAATACTGGCCCCTAGGTCACACAAGGCCTTCTCAATAGAAAAGGTGCCAATATTACATGGGACTGAAAAATTACCTGGGTCTTCTAGCTTATGAGGTGTAGTATGAGTCAAATAAGAACAAGACTCCTCAGTTAGTGCGACAGATTGCACAGTGTCAAGTGACTTCTTTTTAGACAAAAGTTGCTTCATGAATTTCGTGTAAGCAGGCACTTGATTAACTAATTTAAGGAAAGGAACTTGCACATTTAAACTACGAATAACATTTTAAAACTTGTTAAACGATACATGTTCCTTTGTCGGCACCAAACTCTCTGGATAAGGGGCTGTAAGAAGCAACTTAGCCCTCTCCTCTAGGTCTCTCATACCGACATCAGTTGACTTAGGCTGAAAATCCACTACCTTGTCCTTGTTGTAGCTCGAACCTTCTTCAGACCGTCTCAAGAATGAACCATTAACCGTCATAGGGTCATACTTTGGAACCGGAACAGACCCATCAGCATTTGGATCTTGCCTCAATAATTTCGGAGTCGTCGTACCCCGAAATAAGTGGTCCCTCAAGTTATCGGGCATTAGAGGACGAAAAGGTTCACGATCAGCAGTATCTGTAATACTCCGTATTTATAGTCTTGGGGGTACTCTATCGGGTAGCCCTTACTCTGTCGAGTAAGGGTATGTTGCAGAATAAAATAGTTTCTGACTGTTGGGCACTCGATCGAGTAGTGGGGCACTCGATCGAGTAGGGGTACTCGATCGAGTACCTTGGGTACTCGATCGAGTGTAGGTTTATGGGGAGTTTTTCGCGGGTTTTGTTAATTATGCGATTAGGGTATTTAAACTTAATCGTCGTTGTTTTAATTCACTTTTACCAAAACCTAAAACCTGTTTAAGAGAGAAAGCGATCGATCATCTTCCTAATCGCATCCTTAACAATTCCCTGAGTTCAGACGGTCGGTTCGTATCGTAGTTCGTGTCGTTGGATTCCTTGCGTCGAGGGTAAGCTTTTAATATAATTTATATAATGTTTTGCTAGGTTTGGTCAAACCCTAATTTAGGATTTGGGGTTTTGTGAATAGTAAGTAATTGGTAGCCTTTATGTGTTATTTGTTAGGAGGAGAATTTGTAGAAGAGGCGTTTTGAGACATTTGTAGATACCGTCTGCGTGTTGTGCTTTTGCAGGATTTCCTACTCGATGTATTAGTCCCATAATGGGATATTGGTGATGTGTAGTTAGTTGCTTGATATGATGATTGTGTTTGTAATTGTGCTTGTGGTTGTGTTGTTGATGGTTCTCGAGATGCGTTTCTACTGAGTGGGGTCACTTGCGGGAGTGATCTCACGCCCTAGTTTCGCCCTTCGTGGAACCCGCCACGAAAGGGGATGTGCACATTAATGGATAGGGTTATCGCTCGTACGATGAGCGGGGCTTAGGTGGGAATGGTCGCGTCCCCCCATCGCGTGGTCGGGTCCAAAGTGGGGTCAAGATTGAGATGATGGGAGTTGGTGGTGTATGTGTGTGTGTGTGATGATTCATTGTCTGTTTGTCTTATTGTTGTTATCTATATTGATTGTGTGATTAGTACCGACCCGGTGTTATTTTGTAAAACCGCGGTGATCCAATCGGGATGGTGAGCAGATATTGAACAGTATAGAGATGATACTGGGATAGCTGGGATGGCCACGACATGACGATAGAGTCTTCCTTCGTAGTTTAGCATTTATTTACATTTCAGTTGAGAACATATAGTTTGGAATAATGTATTGTACTTTCAGTTTGGTTTCGAGGATTGTACTTATTCATTAAATTAATTATAATAAATGTTGTTTCTGTTTTGTCTATTTGATTATCATACCTCGGGCAACCGAGATGGTGATGTCTTCATACCTGAGTGGTCCTGGTAAGGCACTCGGAGTATGGGGGTGTTACAAATGGTATCGAGCGACGATCCCGAAACCCGTAACCAATGAACTTAATGAACATAGGGAGTCAATTAAAATGAACCCGGGGTAAAAGTTGTAGGAGCTAGTGCAAAGGCTTGGGAGACGTCCTAAAGTCGCGGGGGTCGCCCTACAACTTTGAACCGGTCACATGGGGAAATGTGTGTTGAGTCATGTGTGTGCTGAGTAACTTGCGTGACAATGTGATGGAATGTGTGATTTGATTGTTGGATGTTGAAGGAGAAGTTGAGAATGTGAAAGAAAAGTAATATATATGTGTAGACGTGATGATGGAATAACATGTTGGATGTTTACAATGTGGCTTTAATGGCATGATGAATTGATCTTGTTGATAGTATAATAGATGCGTAGCATATTTATTCTGATAGCATGTGATTTTATAAAGTTAGCATGTTAGTATACGACGTAATATGCGGGTAGCTCTTACGTATTGGGGGTACTTGATCGAGTGAGGCTGACTCGATCGGGTAGGTTTTTAACGATTTTGAGTCCAGAATCGAATTTTGGGGCACTCGATCGAGTAACTAGGGGTACTCGATCGAGTAGGGGGTCACTCGATCGAGTAGCCTAGATACTCGATCGAGTGGGTTAGAGATCAGAAGGTCTGTTTGGTTCTGGAGTTTGGGTACTCGATCGAGTACATGGGGGCACTCGATCGAGTAGCCCGTTACTCGATCGAGTGGATTTGGATACTCGATCGAGTAGGTTCTGGGCAGCGCGTTTTCGTGTTTTGAGGTTTAGTACGCGTGTTTATGTTTATCCCTTTCTTATATAGCTTCAAGATGCCGCCCAAGAGAAATGCTTTGTACGCGAGAGCTGAGGTTATGACTACGGATGACATCGTCAAGATGTTAGAGCACCAGGACGCTCTTACTGAGACCGAAGAGAGTGAATGAGGACAAGGATAAGAGTAAGGAGAAGGAGGTTGACCATGCTAAAGTCACCCTCTATATTGCGAGGTTTAACCCGAAGGAGTACAAGGGAGTTGAGGAGCCTAACCATCTTGATAGTTGGCCGAGGGAGATGGAGAACATACTAGATTTAGTTTCGTCCCGATGAGATGAGAGTGGATCAGCCGCATTCTATCCGAGGGAGGCACGGTGGCAAGTGGTGGGATTCCGTGAAAGTGAGTGCCAAGGAGATATATACCAACCAGGGGTTACCTGCTATACCTTGGGAGGAGTTTCGTTTGGTCGTGAGGAAGGAGTTCGTACTGTAACATGTGAGGAGTAAGTTGAGAGAGGAGTTCGACAAGTTTAAGATGACTACCGAGATGTCGTGGTCGAGTACTACAGCAGGTTCAATGAGAAATCCAGATATGCCGAGGACATGGGTTTGAGTGAGGAGAATCGGCTTTGAGGTTTGAGAGAGGGCTAACCACGAAGATTATGGATAAGTTACCCGTGGGAGTCCTTACTGATGTGAAGGAAGCGTATGAGAGGGCCGGGAGAGCTGAGAGACTAGTGGAGATGGCTCGGAGAGGTCGGTGGAGAGAAGAGGAAGTCTCGAGAGCGAGGGTGGTGGCCAATCTAATTTCAAGAAAGGCAACCACAATCAATCTAAGGGATTTTCTTCCGGGTCCGGGTTTAGTGCTGGAACTTCCTTTGGGCGAGGCCGTGGGAGTGTGAGCAATAGCCGGGAGTGACTGCTTTGGTTGTGGTGGCGTAGGCCACAAGAGACATGAGTGCACGAGCGCACCGGGATCTTTTCGAGACCCGCACGAGCTTTGCGAGCAAATGCACCACTGGATCATGGCCAAACCGGGAGGTCGAGCTACCAGTGGAGGCAACCGCAACGGCGGTAATTCTTATCGAAGACACCGATGAACAACAACAACAATCAAGGGTCGGGTGCTAAGCCGACCGCATCGCCTAGTATCTTGTCCAGGAGGTGGGGCGAAGACCGATGGCAAGTTGTTCATGATGGACAAGAAGGTGAGGAGGATGCGCACGTTATCACCGGTACATTCCTTGTTAATGGTATTCCTACGTTTGTTTTGTTTGATTCGGGGGCTTCTCAATCGTTTGTGTCTTCGAGTCATGTAAAACAGTTGGGGTTGAGAGTATATGAGTCTGTTAGGGAGCAAGTTTTCATACCTTCAGGTGAGTCTGTATCGTGTGGGAGGTTGTTTAGAGATGTATCTTTGATAGTTGGGCAAGTCGATTTCCCTGTAGACTTGCTAGAGTTTCCTTTTAATGGTTTTGAGATGATAGTTGGGATGGATTGGTTAGGAAAGTATAAAGCTAAGATAGACTGTCATCAAAAGAGAGTGTCCCTTAGAGGTGCTAAGGGTGTAAGTGTGTCTTACCGTGGGTTTCTAGTCAAACCCAAAGTTAAGTTGATTGCAGCTGTCACTTTGAAGTCGTATCTGAGGAAGGGATGTCCTCTGATTTTGTGCCATGTGAGAGATGACCGGATAGAGAGCCCAGCAGTTGACGAGATACCAGTGGTGGGAGAGTATGCAGATGTTTTTCCAGAGGAGATTCCGGGGTTGCCACCGAAGAGGGAGATAGATTTCACCGTTGAGTTGAAGCCAGGGACGGGGCCAATCTCTAAGGCACCGTACCGTATGGGTCCTAAGGAGATGGAGGAGCTTAGGCAGATTGGATGATTTGATAGAGAAGGGATACATTAGACCAAGTGTATCGCCTTGGGGAGCACCAGTTCTTTTCGTGAAGAAGAAGGATGGAACTTTGAGGTTATGCATAGATTACCGGGAGCTGAACCGTGTGACGATAAAGAACAAGTATCCTTTGCCAAGGATAGATGACCTGTTTGATCAGTTAAGTGGTGCAACAGTCTTTTCTAAGATTGATTTGAGGTCGGGGTACCATCGGTGAAGATTAGAGATGTGGACATACCGAAGAAGATGACTTTCACGTCGAGGTATGGCCATTATGAGTATGTGGTGATGCCATTTGGGTTGTCAATGCGCGCAGTGTTTATGGATTTGATGAATAGGATCTTCGACAGTTCTTGGATCAGTTTGTAGTGGTGTTTATCGATGACATCTTGGTCTACTCTAAGACTAAGGAGGAGCATGAGGAGCATCTGAGGATCGTGTTGCAGACTTTGAGGGATCATGAGTTGTATGCTAAACTGTCCAAGTATGAGTTCTGGTTGGAGAAAGTTGCCTTTCTGGGGCATGTAATCTCTAAAGATGGGGTAGTGTGGACCCGCGAAGATTGAGGCGGTGACAAAGTGGGAAGCACCAAAGAATGTTTCGAGGTGAGGAGTTTCTTGGGTTTATTTGGATACTACAAAGCGGTTCGTGAAGGATTTCTCCAAGATAGCTAGACCAATGACGGCGTTGATGAGGAAAGAGAACAGGTTTCGTTGGGATGAGAGTTGTGAGACGGCGTTCCAAACCTTAAAGGAGCGTTTGACCACGGCTCCTGTCTTGGCATTACCCGAAGGGAGCGAGAATTTCGAGGTCTATACGGATGCCTCAAGAATGGGTTGGGATGTGTGTTGATGCAGAATGGTAAAGTGATTGCCTATGCGTCTAGGCAGTTGAAGCCTTATGAGGAGAACTACCCTACTCATGACCTGGAGTTGGGTGCAGTGGTGTTTGCTCTCAAGATTTGGAGGCATTACCTTTATGGAGCAATCTTTAAGGTATTTTCTGATCACAAGAGTCTCAAGTACATCTTCACGCAGAAGGAGTTGAACATGAGACAGAGGAGGTGGATGGAGCTGATTGGTGATTACGACATGGAAATCATCTACCATGAAGGAAAGGCCAATGTTGTTGCTGATGCTTTGAGTAGAAAGAGTGTACATTCCTTGTGTACAACTCTATCTTTGATGAGGCCGAGGGATGAGGTAGCGAGCTTTGGGATTCATATGATGCAGAAAGGAGATGCTATGGGTGATATGACAATACACATGGAGTTTTATGATGATATTCGAGGTAAAATGTGCTTTGGATCCTAAGATAGTGGAGTGGAGAGTCGGAGTAGAGAAAGGGACAAAGTGTCCCGGTTTTCCATTCATACGAGATGGTAGCTTGAGGTTTGATGGTAGGTGGTGTGTTCCTAATGACGAGGAGTTGAAAAAGACAATCATGACAAAGCGCATTGCACACCATATTCGTGCATCCGGTGGAGACAAGCTTTACAAAGATTTGAAGAAAACGTTTTGGTGGCCTGGGATGAAGAAAGAGATAGCTGAGTTTGTGTCCCGTTGTTTGACATGCCAGAGAGTTAAAGGGGAACAGAGAAGACCACAAGGTAAGGTTCAGTCTTTGGAGGTGCCTGAGTGGAAGTGGAAATCCATTTCCATGGATTTCATTGTGGGTTTACCTAAGAGTCAACAAGGTAACAATATGATTTGGGTGATAGTGGATCGGTTGACCAAGTCAGCTCACTTTGTTCCAATGAAAGATACATGGACTAAGGCACAATTGGCTATGGCCTATCGAAAGAACGTGCTTAAGTTACATGGAGTCCCTAAGGACATAGTGTCTGACAGAGATGCGAGGTTTATATCGAGGTTTTGGAAGGAGTTGCAGGAATCGTTGGGAACGACTTTGAAGATGAGTACAAAGCATTTCATCCCGCGACGAGATGGGCAGATCGAGAGAACAATCAAGACTCTTGAGGATATGTTGCGAGCTTGTGTGATGGATTTTGGTGGTAGCTGGGAGCAGAGGTTGGACTTAATAGAGTTTTCTTACAACAACAGCTATCACACTAGTATTGGTATGGCACCGTTTGAGGCTTTGTATGGGAGGAGATGCAGGAGTCCGATCTGTTGGGACGATAGTCCGAGGCAAAGTGGTTTTAGGACCAGAGATGGTACATGAGATGGTGGAACAGATTAAGATGATCAGAGAACGTATGAGAGCAAGCCCCAGGATCGACGAGTAAGAGTTATGCGAGATCTACATCGTCGGGACATAGAGTTTCGGGTTGGGGACAAGGTTCTTCTGAAAGTGTCTCCTATGCGTGGGGTTATGAGGTTTGGGAAGAAAGGCAAGCTAAGTCAGAAGTTTATAGGGCCTTATGAGATCTTAGAGCGAGTTGGGGAAGTGGCTTATCGTTTGCTTTTTACCGCTGCGTTGGAGAGAGTGCATAATGTGTTTCATGTATCGCAGCTGCGGAAGTATGTGAGTGACCCGTCACATGTGTTGGAGGCAGAAAGCTTAGAGCTGGATGAGTCTTTATCATATCTTGAGGTACCTAAGCAGATCCTAGACCGAAAGGTTAGAAAGACTAGGGGTGGTGAGACAGTTTTACTCAAGATCCTTTGGTCTAACCACGAGACTGAGGAAGCTACATGGGAGGCAGAGGATATAATGAAAGAGCGTTACCCTTTCCTTTTTGATCAGGTATGTATGGTTACGGGGACGTAACCTTGTTTCTTTTAAGGGAGTAGGAGATGATCGCGAGAGTTTTTAAGAGTTCTATATACCCCTTTTATATGTTGTGTCGGGATAAGTTGGGTTAGTAGCATGTTTTACGTTGTGTTTATTTTGACCTTCGAGTCGGGAAGCTTATGGGAGTACCTTTGTTTAGTAGTGGTTTGAACTTCGGGGACGAAGTTCCTTTTAAGGAGGGAAGACTGTAATACTCCGTATTTATAGTCTTGGGGGTACTCTATCGAGTAGCCCTTACTCTGTCGAGTAAGGGTATGTTGCGAGAATAAAATAGTTTCGACTGTTGGGCACTCGATCGAGTAGTGGGGCACTCGATCGAGTAGGGTACTCGATCGAGTACCTTGGGTACTCGATCGAGTGTCCGGTTTCTGGGGAGTTTTTCGCGGGTTTTGTTAATTATGCGATTAGGGTATTTAAACTTAATCGTCGTTGTTTTAATTCACTTTTACCAAAACCTAAAACCGGTTTAAGAGAGAAAGCGATCATCATCTTCCTAATCGCATCCTTAACAATTCCGGAGTTCGACGGCGGTCGTTCGTATCGTAGTTCGTGTCGTTGGATTCCTTGCGTCGAGGGTAAGCTTTTAATATAATTTATATAATGTTTTGCTAGGTTTGGTCAAACCCTAATTTAGGATTTGGGGGTTTTATGAATAGTAAGTAATTGGTAGCCTTTATGTGTTATTTGTTAGGAGGAGAATTTGTAGAAGAGGCGTTTTGAGACAGCTGTAGATACCGTCTGCGTGTTGTGCTTTCCAGGTAGGATTTCCTACTCAGTATTAGTCCCATAATGGGATATTGGTGATGTGCTGTAGTTAGTTGCTTGATATGATGATTGTGTTTGTAATTGTGCTTGTGGTTGTGTTGTTGATGGTTCTCGAGATGCGTTCTACCGAGTGGGGTCACTTGCGGGAGTGATCTCACGCCCTAGTTTCGCCCTTCGTGGAACCCGCCACGAAAGGGGATGTGCACATTAATGGACAGGGTTATCGCTCGTACGATGAGCGGGGCTTAGGTGGGAACGGCTGCGGTCCCCCATCGTGGTGGTCGGGTCCAAAGTGGACGGTCAAGATTGAGATGATGGGAGTTGGTGGTGTATGTGTGTGTGTGTGTGACGGTCAATTGTCTGTTTGTCTTATTGTTGTTATCTATATTGATTGTGTGATTAGTATCGACCGGTGTTGTTTTGTAAAACTGCGGTGATCCAATCTGGGATGGTGAGCGAGATATTGAAGTATAGAGATGATCTTTGGGATAGCCGGGATGGCCACGACATGACGATAGAGTCTTCCGCTGTAGTTTAGCATTTATTTACATTTCAGTTGAGAATAGATAGTTTGGAATAATGTATTGTACTTTCAGTTTGGTTTCGAGGATTGTACTTATTCATTAAATTAATTATAATAAATGTTGTTTCTGTTTTGTCTTTTTGATTATCATACCTCGGGCAACCGAGATGGTGATGTCTTCATACCTGAGTGGTCCTGGTAAGGCACTCGGAGTATGGGGGTGTTACAGTATCCTCAGTTGATCGACCATTTGGTCAGTCGATCGACTGACTTCTTCAGGACCAGAGGATGTACTGTTTCGCGGACTGGTCGATCGACCGGGTATGTCAGTCGATCGAATGATATACCTGCTGATCGTCTTTTTTTGCTACTGTTCGTTCCAGCCTTTTTCTTGCTTGGTTCCGACTCATCTTTTTCGGTAACATCTTCGACCATAGCGGGCCCATCAAGGGTAGACCCACTCCTCAAAGTGATCGCATTTAGGGTCTCTTTTTTATCCGGCTGCGACGGTAAATGTTCCGGAGCTCGAGTTGCACTTTTGCTTGCCAGTTGGGCAATTTGACTCTCCAACATTTTCGTAGAAGTCTCTCTAGCTAGAGACTCCTTTTGCAGCAATCCCGACAAGTTCTGAACCATGTTTTTCAACTCAGAAATATCGGAACTTTGAAATTGCTGCTGCTGCGGCACATAGGGAGGCTTTTGAAACTGCTGCTGCTTATGAGGGGGCACATAGTTTTGCTACTGCTGCTTCTGTGGACCGGGATTAAGGACATTCTGGTTAGTCCACCTCAAATTGGGGTGGACATTGGAGGGATTGGGGTAAGTACCAGTCTGCCTATAATGTTGAAAGGCAGCACATATTTCATTCGAGCTGGTACAAAATTCGAAACATGTCCCTCTCGCTCCACATCTTTTGCATGTAAAAGGACCGTCTCGAAAGCTGCGTTAACCTTATATATCCCGCCTTTTGAGGATCCCCCAAAATCGAACTTGTCGAACCTCGCAAAGAAGGGCCTGTATTGCGGCTACAAAGAGTGATTGGTGATCTTTCTCGATTTCCTCTGGAATTCCCATGCTCAGCTTTATGGATGGCCATATCTTCAATAATTTTTCATCCCTTTGTTTCTCCAATATTCTCCTGGAATCTGCCATTAGCTGCAGCATCCAAGATAGCTCTTTGATCGTCATAAAGCCCATTGTAGAACTGATTACACAGGGACCATTGCTCGAACCCATGGTGCGGAATAGATCGCACCAGCTTCTTGAAACGGACCCATGCCTCATAAAAGTTTTCATCAGGACCCTGTTTGAAGCTTGTGATCTGAGCCCTAATTGCATTGGTCTTCGAGGCAGAGAAATATTTCTTATAGAATGCTAAAGCCAGCGAATTCCAATCACTAATCCCATTGGCAGCTCGATCCATATCTCGGTACCACTCCCTAGTAGCATCAAGGAGTGAGAATATGAACATTGTCTCTTTGATCTGGTCCTGGGTCACACCTGCTGGTGGGGGTATGGAACAGCAATAGTCAATGAATATCTCCATATACTTAGCTGTATCTTCATTTGCAACTCCCCCAAATTGGTTTCTCTCAACCAAGTTGATGTAGGACGGTTTTGCTTCGAATTTTCTCTCCGTCCCAGCTGGCAATGCAAATCCCTTATAGAGATTCTCAGCTTTCGGCTCGGAGTGACTAGTTATACTTGCCTCTTCAGCCATGTCTGGAGATGTGACGGTCTCAGCTGAAGAAGTAGAAATAGGAGACGAAGGTGGATCCTCCTCAAATAGCTCGTTTTCGTAGTAAAGTACTCAGCTCTTCCTCTGTCGGCAATACTCTAGATGATCGTCTCAACTCACGCAAGGTCCTTTCGATCTCAGGATCTAATGGTCTCAGTACACCACCCTGTGACCTGCGCATAAAAGGAAACTACAAGTAGAATATGAGAATAGTTTAAGGAACAGATGTCCTTAAACTAAGGAAAAGACTAAGATAAAAACAACTAAAAATTTAAACAATTGCCTCCCCGGCAACGGCGCCAAAATTTGATACCGTCGTAGAGTACCAAAGATAAATTTATAATCCAAACTACTACTATAGATAGCGGCATTCAGGGTCGAACCACAAGGAGGCGATGCAATTAATAGTTGTCTAATTTTAGTCTAAGGACACGCATCAGCAGTGCACTTTAGTACCTTCTTATAGCAGCCTCTAGCTTCCTCCTGATCTCCTCTTATTCTCTCTACTCCCCATGGTATAGGGAATTTTATGCATTGATGATATGTTGAAGGGACTGCTTTCATCTGGTGTAGCCATGGCCTACCCAGAATGACATTGTAGGTAGAGGGTCCGTCTATGACCAAGTACCTGATCTGCTTGTTGACTCCCCCCACGTAGATTGGGATGACTATTTCGCCAGTGAGTTGGATGTCTCTCCGCTGAAGCCTACTAGTGGGATAGTCTTCTTCTGCAAATCCTTCTCGCTGAATCCCATGTTCTCTATGGTTTTCAGCATAATCAAATTGACCGAGCTGCGTGTATCTACCAAGACTTTTCTGACTGTGCAGTTGGCCATTGACAAGGTGATAATGAGTGCATCGTGATGTTCCCGTTCGTCATACGTATCTTCCTCATCGAAGGTGACTGCTGGCAGATCGTTGTGAGAAATTCTGTAAGAATTTGTTGGCCTGTCTCCTTTGGTTTCCGTGGCATGCCTTTTAGCTGCTGAGTATGTCAATCCACTCAGATTTGAGCCATCTGTTATCATGTTTATGATTTTAGTGCATGTGGGTGGGTTTGTAGGCTTTGTAGAGCCTACTTTATCCTGATGCTTGCCCCCACGTGGTAATAGGTGGCTCAGCTCTCCTTGCTCATACAGACGCTTGATCTCTCTTCGTAATGTGTAACAATCCTCAGTGTTGTGCCCGATGTCGCGGTGGAATTCACACTTCTTCTTGCTATCTTTCCGCCATGCCTGCCCTTCTACTGGTGGTTTGGGCCACCTTAATCCATCTCCCATTTCCTTGAGTGCCTTCAGGATTCCTCCGATATCTGTAGTGAATTCGTACTCTGCCAGAGTAGGGAGTTGCTGATTTTCTTCGATTTTGTTGACTCCCCTTCCATATGGCCTATATCTCTCATCTTTCTTGCTGGTGGTTTGCTTTCTTCCTAATTTCTCCATGGCTGAGGTACTAGAAACACTTGGTGTATTAGGCAGGCTGGCTCTGGCTAGGATGTCTTCTTACAGACTGATTGCGGCAGCTGCCTTTTCTTGAAGTGCCTCAAAACTATGGCAGGATACATAGTCAGCTGCTTGTATAGGTCGGAGTCATGGTGGAGGCTTCTCCTGAAGGCTTCTACTGCTGTTGAAACGTCGCACTCTCGTACTGCTACCTTCTCATTGTTGAACCTAGTATTGTATTCTCCAATGGTCTCTCCTTCCCCCTGGACGATTCTATACAGATCTCATGCATGCTTCTGCGGCTTCCTGCTGCTTGCAAACTGCTGGGTGAATGCGTTCACTAATTCAGAAAATGTGGATATCGACCTGTTGGGCAGGCCTACGAACCATCGAAGTGCCGGTCCTGTTAAGGTGGATCCAAATCCTTTACACATGCAAGGCTCCTTGACTTGCCCTACGGCTGTTACTGTCATCATCTTCTGCTTGTATTGGCTTATATGGTCAAAGGGATCTGCTGTGCCGTCAAAAAGAGGCATATTTGGGTTTGTGAATCCCTTTGGCATGGCTGTGATGGATATGGTGTCCATGAATGGTGAGTCGGCATAACTGTCAAGTGTTGCTTTCTCGAGTGGGGGCGGCAATCTCTGGACCCTGCTTAGCATCTCTCTTAGCTCCAATCTTCTTTGGTTCGTTATCTTTGCCCGATTCGGGGTCCGCTTTGTCATTCCGGGGCCGATTCGATATCCGCCTCTCCGGCCCGAATTCTTGAAGGTTCTGATGTGTGCCAGCAGCTAGGGGAGTAGAAGTAACAATTGTTCCCTCGCCGCGATTCACTTGCTTTGGTTCTATTCGGGTCCGCTCAGTGTCGATCAATTCTTTGCGCTAAACCGCGGCGGGGATGCCACATGTTCGCGCCTCCGCACAGCTGGTTGATGGCCAGGTGTCTGGTGTGAGGTATCCCAGCCCCTGTGGGGTTATTCTTCCATCCGTCGGTACTGTAGTTAGATCCAACCTTGTTACCAGTTCGTATGGTATCTGTCGAAGTGAATTCCTGATGCCTGATGCCCCCTATGTCAGATCTACTAGTGGAGACCTTCCTTCCCCTGCCCTGCTAACTGAGGTAGCAGACTGCTATTTTAAGATGTCTATCTGCGCCCAGAGCTCTCTGTCCCTCTTCCTTGCTTCAGCTTCAGCTTTCTTCTGGTCTTCTCTCATGTTTTCCATGGCTTTCTAGAGGTTCTCCACGCCAGCGAGCAAGGTTTGTATGGGGCTAGGTGGCGGGGTGAGGCTTGAGCTTATCACTCCCTTATCTAATCTAGCTTGGATCGTGACAGGATAAGCTTTAGGAGGCAAAGAAGTTTTTGTTGTTGGTGTAGTTCTTGAGGTATGTCCGGGAGCCTGCGTTACCACCGTCGATGCTGGATTTTGAGTAGAGGTCGGCGGTGGTGACGGCTGCCTGCTCCCTGACACGGATTCCGGTGCTTGCTTATCCATTACGTACTTAGATTATCGACGATTGACGACCACAATGCCCCACGGTGGGCGCCAAACTGTTTAGGTATTTTTTACCGAATTGGTTGATTCGGGTCAATGCGGTCTTACTCGTCGGATGTTTGATAGTTTATTTGTATGACGATATTTAAATAAGGAAATAAAGTACGAAATATAAATTGACACATAAGATTTGGTGACGCAGAAAACCCAATGTGGGAACAACCGCGGGAGGGACGGTACCCTACCAAATATTGCACTAGCTTTAAATATGAGGATGATTACAATTGTGTCGTAAAGCTAATCTTGCTAGCATGAGGTATTGAGCTTGTATGATCTTGGACGAATGTATGTGTGCGTATGTGAATATGAATGTGAATGTCCTTCTTTGATTGCTCCCTTGGCTATTTATAGGGTAAGAACCCTAGTCATATCCTTCCTTTATTATGGAAAAGGAATACAACTTCCATAACAACTCTTTCCATGTTTGGTCGTCTCCCTCAATTCTCCCTGATCTCCCTAACTTCTCCCTAAGTTCTCCCTAACTCCTCTTTCCTAATTCCAAGCATCTCCTCCAATGGGCTTTCGGTCTCTTCCCGCGTATGCCAACCCACTCCCCTTCCCCCGCGCTTTACTCCAACTATGGGCTCCCCTTCTCCTTATCCTTTCTCTTATGACCCATTATTTGTTAAGTTGGCCTTTCCCAATTATGTGATTTTTAGCCCAAACAGAGGCCTTGGGGCGCGAGCCATGAACCGAACCAAGAGGCGTCTCCTGGTTGTAAAAAGGTTGTTTAAAACCATTTTAAAAGGTTGTTAAAAAGGTTATTTAAAACCGTATTTGTGATGAATGATTGCAAATGTTGTTTGTATGACTCGGAATAATTATTATTGTGTTCGTAATATTCGTTGTCGGATTTGCAAGTTTGAAAAGTGTAATTTATAAATAAAAATGTAAACTGTTTGATATGAACTAATATGTTAAGTTCATTTCTTTGTAATTAGTGAAGTTTGTCATCGTACTCGGATTAAACCAACATGGTATAAGGAACCAAGGATGATTATGAATTATGACTAATATGTTTACAAATGTAAAGAAATGAGAAAATGGTAAAGTGAAAGAAAAGGGTGTTAAAATACTCATTAAAATGTAATTAACCAATAATATCATCGAGTCACGGAATAAACCGTCATGGTATAAAGAACCAAGGATGATTTTTGTAATGGTCAAAATATGTTTATCATAAAAATGAATTACAATGGTAAATGAAAGCAAAGAATTTCCTTTAAAATGTAATTAACCAATTAATATCACCGAGTCACGGATTAAACCGTCAAGTATATGGAACCAAGGATAATTATAATTTATGGCTAAAAAGTTTGTCATAAAAATGATTTAAAACATTTGAAATGGTAAAAACCGATTACAAATAAGAAATGAAATAAAGAGGAAAAGACGAGAACAAACACGGATGAGTCTGACCCGATAACCCACAAGAGGCGCGAGCCTCTTTGCATAGCAAAGGGCTTCTGTCTTGGGCAAAAACTCGGTTTTGGCTCATCTAACCTATATTTGAATCGTGTAATGCATTGTTCATGCATATAAACTCATAAAAACAGTAAAGACATGAAATAAGTGAGATATTAACACCCTCAAACTTACGTGTATTGATGTTTTCAAGGTAGACGACTTTAGAGATGGTTTTCTCGTAGCGACTACTCACGATCAAAGAAGTTTAAAAAGGTGCCTTAAAAAAGGATTTTGTTTTGAAAATGAGTTGAAAATATGTTGTTGAAAAACATGTTGATTAATGTTGTGTTGGTCGAATGGGTCGGTCGAATGCACGGCGACGGTACCAAACAAAATGTGTAAGGCTTGTGTTTACGATCGGTAGGTCGTAAACACGTGTCGATTTTGTGACTTAGGAAGTCGGGTATAGAAGTTTGAGGGAGAAGGAGGGGGCGGATTCTTGCATGAGGATTATGGTGTGTGATGGTGGGTATTTATAAAGAAATATGGGATGGTAGGTCGGTTGAGTTTGCTTAGAGGCTAAGCAGACACCCTAAAGAGGCGCAAGCTACCTTGTGATAAAAATGGGTGTATTGTCCCTTTCAATTTGGACGTGGCCTTTGCTCCATCCATTGTTTGGTTGGTTTGATATGTGGTGTTTATATAAGATGTCGTGTAATAATATGGGCATCTAATAAGATGATTTTGGTGTTACTTGGGGTAGGTAATTTGTGTGCTTGACTCGGGTTTGACCCGTGTGAGTCGGGATTTGAATTTCGAGTCGGATTTTGGCCCGGTGTCGGTTTTGACTCTAATTAGGGTCATTTTAATGGAAATGACATGATAAAGAAATTCATGGCATTATTTTCGACATTCGAAATTTGGGTTGACTCGAGTTGCGGGTTTCTTAGTCGGTTTTGGGTCCGAAGACGGTTTTAATTCTAAATAGTGTTATTTTAATGCAAATGAAGTTAGAAAACTTTTGAAATCATTTTCCATATCCGAGTAGTGCATTAAACCGTCTCATGTATAGCCAATCCACGCACACATATCAAAAACACGTTACAGTCCGATCATCATCGGGTGGTTTTTGGAAGGTGCATATACTAGGTATCTACACAGCCCCCACTTTGACTGAGGCTTGGACAGGGCAAAAGTCAAAGTATTATCTCCACGTCAATCGAAGATTACAACCTGAAGACCATTGCGACGTCGAGGCGACTCAAAAGGGTTTTAGCCAAGGACCTGCCGTCAGGAAGGGCAATGTCAAGGCGACTCGGGGATTCGAGTCAAGGACCTGCCGTCGGGAACATTTTAGAGTCTGTCGACTTTCGATTCGGGTCGTTTAAAGTCCATTAGACTACGTATAAAGGCTCGCCAGCCATAAGAAGGAGTCATACATGAGGCATCTTCGGGATATGTCCTTGAATCTTTTGCGCGCAAAGGCTCGCCAGCCAGTGTTTAAGGTGGTGCGTTTTGAGGCTTGCCAGCCATAGAAAAGAGTCATACCTGAGGCATCTTCTTGATATGTCCGTGAATTGTTTCTTGTGTGCGTGCAAAGGCTCGCCAGCTATGTTGATGGTACGTTTTGAGGTTCCCCAGCCATGTTGAAGGTGCGTTTTTAGGCTCGCCAGCCATCAATGGTCGAAAGATCGACTCTGGGAAATGACCTGAAACATCCGGCTTATTTCAAGATATTGTCTGCTAATGACTTCCAAGCAGGTTGACATTGATAGGTTCGGCTAGGGTGCAATGAACTCCAACTTGATGGGGTCCTAAATGAACTCCGTGGGGATAAATCATCTGAGCAAGGCTCTCTGGAAAACCATTTAGGGAGAGCACTGGGTCGGGATCATGAATGATGTTGTGAGGATCTTTGAAAGACCTTCATGACATCCATTTGAAAATCGGCACTTGCTGGGGAGTTAGAAACGTCTCAGGACTCGTCGGGGATATGAGTCGCTACTCGTTGGGAGGTAGCGTATGCCATGTAATCGACGAGGTTAAAGCCCTTGGACTTGATGGGTCGCCGTTTTGTTGGGAAGAACCCAGTACTCAGTTGAAGTGCGCTTGTCTTCTCAAGATTACCTGCATGGTTAGTGACCACACAAATCCGCAGTCGCATAGACAAGCACGTAGGTATGCAAGCATATAAGCACGTAAGCACATAAGCATGTGAGCAATTAGCATGTAAGCAACTAGCATGTAATATCTCACGTGAGGGGATATAGAAGTTTTGAAAGGTTGTGAGATTTGATATTGAGTCTTGCTTGTGGCAGACCCGAAATTTGATGGATTGAAGACACGTGACCGTTGCGAATTTGACTCACACGGACGCATACTAACAAACAGACGGTCGTGAACGTGATATAAACTCAGTATCGACACGACACGGGGGTGACTCTGACAGACTTTGCACATGTAAGTGCAACTCCTAGCCAAGAAAGGGTGACAACGCGTATCAAATCCCTGAGGTAGAAGGTCCGCTCGGCTGGGGAACATGAATTGATTATCTTCTTCAGACATCTTTGCCACCATTTGCTCGTTTGAGATCCTTTCTCGAGTTTTGATGATTCAGAGAGCGGAACCAAGACCTTGCCATCGTCCGAACCGAGCACTAGGCTATAGGCGGTTTATTTTAGACTGTAGTTGAGACTCAAAAGATGTTTGAGGATAAAGAACGGGTGGCATCTTGAAAGAGAAGCCCCCAGAGTGAGAAGGTGGGAATTTGACAAAACAAGGAATGGGCGACGTCTTAAGGAAGAAGCCCCCCAGTAAAGAGGTATAAGATTAATTTTTGCAGCTGGGTGGGCTGCTTTTAAATACTGATGTTGATGGTTAAGATTGAAATGGGTGTGCGGTTGTGTCCTTGTTAGGGGACTGCCTACGTATTCGCGTGTTTGCGAAATCAAACCAGATCATAGTTCTACGCTGTTTTTGAGGACTGAAAATTGGAAATGTTGTGGAAGGAGTATGTGGTTGTGCCCTTGTGATAGGACTGCCTATGTATTTGCGTGTTTGCGAAATCAAACCAGATCGTAGTTCTGAATGTGTATGCAATGGATTGCAAATTGAAGGGTTTGAAAATTGAATGTGTGTGGGGGTGTGGTTGTGCCCTTGTAATAGGACTACCTACGTATTCGCGTGTTTGCGAAATAAAACCGGATCGTAGTTCGGAATGTGTGTTGATAATTGATTTTGAGGTGTATGGTTGTGTCCTTGAAGGACTGCCTACGTATTCACGTGAAGTGAAATCAAACCAGATCATAGTTCTAAATGTGTTTTGATAATTGATTTTGAGGTGTATGGTTGTGTCCTTGAAGGACTGCCTACGTATTCACTTGTAGTTAAATCAAACCAGCTCGTAGTTCTGAATGTGTGCCTAAGCGAGTTGTTAGGACTTTAAAGTGTGAGGGTCACGACGGTAAAAGCCATTTGGTGACTTGTCTGAATGTGTGCCTAAGCGAGTTGTTAGGACCTTAAAGTGTGAGGGTCACGACGGTAAACTCCGTTTGGTGACTCGAGAAATTGACTTGGGATAATTCCTCCTTGATCATGAATCGAAGATGTGTAATTTGTGAAAATGTTCCTTATCATGTGAGCACACTAAAAAGTGGACCCTAAGGGTAGACTAGGTATGTCCCGTTCTCGGTAGCAAAGCATTCGAGGACTCCGTATCTGGGTCAGGGTGAAAATGGCTTCGACATTATGGAATGTGGAGCTTGGTAATAAGAGGTTTGTTTGTCAGATAAAGATCTGGAGCTAAGGGTCACGACGGTAAATTCTGTTTGGTGACTAGGTATGTTTCTTGTTACGTGAGCACACTAAAAAGTGGACTCCAAGAATGAAATGGGCATGTCCCGTTCCAGGGAGCAATGTTTTTTGAAAACTCCGTATCTGGGTCAAGGTGGAAATGGCTTCGGCATTATGAAATGTGGAGCCTTGTAATAAAAGGTTTGTTTGACAGATAAAAATATGGAGTTTGTATTTTGTGGTGTTTAGGTCGATGGGTTACGGCTTGTAATGTGGTGCGGAATGGGGTCTCAGACTTGATGTGGCCTGAGCACGAAATGGTTGGTAAATAAATGTGGGATCAGAATCCCATGTCTGGACCTTAAAGGTTAAGGTGTGATGTTACGAGCTTGAGGGGAATCCTCAGAAGCCTAGATAGGTCTCCCTGTAGCAGTCTCTAGAAGGACTTAAGGGTGAAGCGATGTTGGTTATGATCTTGAGGGGAATCCCCAGGATCCTAGATAGGTTTCCCTGTAATAGTCTCTAGAAGGACTTAGGGGTGAAGCAGTTTTTGTAGAGGTTTTAGTGTTTAGTGTTTTGGACTTGTCGGTCCAGGAGTTTGGAGGGAAGAAACGTTGGTCATGGGCTTTGGACTTTTTGGTCCTGGACTTGGTGTTTTGGACTGACTTGTTTGGTGTTTTGGACTTGTCGGTCCGGAATTTGGTGTGTTGGACTCGTTGGTCCTGGACTTTGGACTTGTTGGTCTTGGACTTGGTATTTTGTACTCACTTGTCCAGGATTTTGTGTGTTGGATGCTTTCTTTGGATTTTGGCCTTTTTTAGAAAAGGGTTTCAATCTTGTTTTGTTTTGATTTTGGTTTGGGTCTTGGCCTTGACGTTGGGTGAGTAGCCTTTGGCTTTGGCTTTTGCTTTGACTGAATTAATTTTGGCTTTGGTTCTTGCTTTGGCCTTGAGCTTTGGCTTTGGGTGAATAGATATTGGTTTGGGCCTTTGATTTTGGCCTTTCGCTTTGACTTTGGGTGAATGGCTATTAGCTTGGGCCTTTGATTTTAGCCTTTCGCTTTGGCTTCGAGTGAATGGCTATTGGCTTGGGCCTTTGATTTTGGCCTTTCGCTTTGGCTTTGGGTGAATGGATATTGGCTTGGGCCTTTGATTTTGGCCTTTCGCTTTGGCTTTGGGTGAATGGCTATTGGCATGGGCCTTTGATTTTGGCCTTTCGCTTTGGTTTTGGGTGAATGGATATTGGCTTGGGCCTTTGATTTTGGCCTTTCGCTTTGGTTTTGCTTTGGATATATTGGTTTTTTGCCGTCCTTCTTTCGAGGAAGGTAGAGGTGCAGACGGGGATGTACCCGTTGGTGAGAGGTTGATATTTAGTGATGGGATGTTTTTGCGGGGAATGGGCTTGCCTTCCGTCATTGACCATGAACAAGGAGAGGTTCAGGTTTGTTATCTAGGTTCGTCGTAGGATCCCTTTGATTGAGAGCTCGTTCTAGATCGGGCGCTAATGAAAGGTTTCTATTGCCAGACATGGAATAGTTAAAGAGAATGGACACGGAGTTTCGAGTCCTCTGCTTACTTGGTACGGAACGTCACTCGAGTGTACTCACATTGAATTGGAACATATTGTTTGTTTTAAATCAATTCTCAAATCAATTCTTGTTGTCAAAGGGAAATGGTAAAGGGGAGAATATATGATAGTTGAAAATCGTGCTTTTATTTAGATAAATAAGATGTTAGCACAGACTCGATGAATACATGTGACTCATGGGGGCAGCCCCCAGTTGTCATTTAGGAATAAAAGGACAGGCGCTAGGATAGATATGAGAAAGCCTAAGACTCGGACTCGGACTCAATCGTAGATATGAACTCCTAATCATCATGTTCCTCCTCGGAGGTTTCTTTCGCAGCATCCAGCGGCTTGAATGTTTGATCTTAAGCATTGACCCACTTGAGTACTTCACTCTCGTTGTTGGGAATGATATGAGGATAATAGTTCATGAGGCTTTCATCTTCTTGCAGAAAGAGATGTTCATTAGGGTTGTCTTCATCACTTGGTTGGCTTAAGGATGACACTATCAGCCCATGGTTGTCGATCACATTTTGAATAACATGTTTCAGTTTGAAGCATGTTTCAGTGTCATGACCTTTTCCTTGATGATATTGGCAATAGGCACTGTCGTCCCAGAAACGGGTTTTCCTGCATTCAGATGGGTCTGGAGTGAGCCCGATTGGTTGTAGCTTCCCTTCAGTCATAAGCTTTTGAAGAGCTGCTGCATAGGTTGTGTTGAGGTTGGTGAATGTCCTTTGAGAACATTCAACCTTGCTGTTTGGCTTGAGACATTCAGGAGGATTGTCTTGACTGAGAGGTGCGACTATGATTTTGCCAGCTTCAATCAAAGATTGAATGGCATTCTTGAGTTTGAAACAGGTTTCGGTATCATGGCCCTTGCCTTGATGGTATTGGCAATAAGCATTACCGTTCTAGAAATGGTTTCTTCTGTGTTCTGGTGGGTCCGGAGTCGGACCAATGGGTTAGAGCATTCCTTCTGAAGCATGTATCTCCAGAGCCGTGCCATATGTTATTCCCAGATCAGTGAATACCCTTTGATGTTTTCCCATGGTTCCAACATTGGCGTTTTTTGGGATGTTTTTGTGAGTTTTGTTTTTGTTTTTGTCAATCCTGGACCGAAGCAGGATTTGGTTGTTGTCAATGGGAAGTTTTTGGGATGTTGCTTGATATTTTGAAAGGGATTTTGGTGAGGTGATTTCTTTGTTGGTAGGTTCGTGGATGTGGGAACCCTCGGATGACTCCTCATTTTCAACAGTTGTTGGTTGGTGAACGGAGGGTTGGTTTTCTTCTTGATGGTCAGGTTCATTTTCAGTACTACCAAACCTCTTCTCCAAATTAGCCATCCGGGTGTTCAAGTCATCGATAGCAACTTGCAACTTTGAGAATATGTTGTTGATGGAGATGGAGAGCATCATTATACCGCTTTGTATGCCATCCTCGTCAATTGCATGAATTTTCTCATCGTCAGGAGAGATGAGATGAGAGCAGTCTAGGAAAGATTCCTGACTGTGTCCAATAGGGTTTTCGGGATGGTTGTTTTTGTTGTTTGTTGAGGGAGGTAATGGTAACTCGCTCTTTTCGATCATATCAAGGATGGCGCCTTTTAGAGGGAGACACATTTCAGTGTCATGTCCGCGACCTTGGTGATATTGGCAAAAGAGGTTTCCATCTCATCTTCGACCTCGCTTGTTTGGTAGAGGGTCCGCAGTTGGACCAATCGGTTTGAGCTTTCCTTTGGAGATTAGTCTTTCTAAGGCTATGGCATAAGGCATATCCAAATAGGGAATGACCTATGAGGTCGTCTGTTTTTGGTCGGTGGAGCACCTAGGGAATTGGCTTCAGTAGTTTTGGTAGCCTTCCAACTAGGGTTGATTTTTTCGTTGGCAAGTAGTCGGCTTTCAAGGAGCTTAACCCTTTGCTCAATATCAGAAGAGGGATAATTCCTGGTTACCATTTTGTCCTTAACTTGGGAGAGACGAGTGCTCAAGTTTTCCACGGTAGATAGGAGTCGAAGGACGATGTTGTTGGTTTCGGCAGAAGTCATGGTGGATGCAGATTGATCACCTTCTTGAGTTCCTGGTTGACGATTGATGGCACCCAAGGGATTCCTATTGACATAACTATAGGCGTCATAACTTGTCTTGGCAAGAGCTTGCACAAACAAAGGCAAGTGCGACACACATGTACAAAAGGCAATTTTGTCGTGAAGATGCGACAGTGTGACTAGGTTATGAGTTCATTAAAGATCTTGAATGACCTCTTGTGTTTGAACTCTTGGTGCATGACTTTGAATTTAGACTCGGTGTCTACTTTGGCATAGTGATGCCGAGACAGACGACTTCTGACGAGATTTGGAAGTTTGTCGATGGCGTGACGCCGCTGGAAAAGACATGTACACAAACTTGACCTTTGACCCGTAATGTAGGGGAAATGCGGGTTTAAAACCCGACAGGTTTTGACTCTGCTAATGCCATTGGATATGTCTCGACAATTAGGCGACACGACCTAGACCAGAAGGTAGGTATTAACTTCGGCAGAGACTCGACGTTACCTAGATGACTTGACTTGAAATCTACTGGACTCTAATTGACTCGAGGCTGAATCAGAAAGGTGGACTGAAATTTTCGAAAAATAGAAATTTTCAAAATGATTCATTTGTCGTTTTATGGACGGCTTCCGAAGAGTAGGGATCTTTAGAAGGTCGGCCAGTTGAAAGGGTTGTCTTAAGTTTGTTTTCAAAAGACGGTTTAAGTTGAGATTGCGGCGGCTCTGAAAACAATGTGCTGTTTCCAAAGACGGTTTTTCAAATTCCGACTCACGGATTTGAAAATCGTATTTGGAATCGTCATCACAACGGCCATGAAAACGGTTAAATTTGTTTTCAAAGACTGGGTTTGAATTGAAATCTGAAAACGGTTAAATTTGTTCTCAAAGACTTCATTTTGAATTCGAAATTTGAAAATGGTTAGATTTGTTTTCAAAAATTTGATTTTGAATTCGAAATTTGAAAACGGTTAAATTTGTTTTCAAAAATTTGATTTTGGATTTGAAATTTGAAAACGGTTAAGTTTGTTTTCAAAGGTTTGATTTTGAATTTGAAATTTTAAAACGGTTGAATTTGTTTTCAAAGATTTGATTTTGAATTGAAATTTGAAAACGGTTAAATTTGTTTTCAAATAATTTGAAATTGGATTTGAAATTTGAAAACGGTTGAATTTGTTTTCAAAGATTTGATTTTGAATTGAAATTTGAAAACGGTTAAATTTGCTTTCAAATAATTTGAAATTGGATTTGAAAGTTGAAAATGGTTAAATTTGTTTTCAAAGATTTGAAATTGGAAATTATGTGGATTGAATTCGTCATTACGACGGGTTAGAAAACCGTCATAACCTTTGAAAGACGGTATGAAAATCAAAAATTGTGAAAATTGAAATCGTCATTACGACGGCTTTAAAAAAGCCAAATTTGATTTCGAAAACGAGATTTGAAATTCGGAAAGTTGCATGGGTTGAAATCGTCATTACGACGGTTTGAAAAACGTTTTTGTTTGAGACTTGATTTCGAATTTTGAAAATTCGAGGGTAGAATTCGTTATTACGACGGCGTAAAAGGGCGCTTTGAGAATGCAATGGTCGGCGAGGGATCGAGGTTTGAAATGGCCATTATAACGGCATAAAAAGGTGTATTTGAAATGGTTATAAAAACCGGGTTTTGAAATAATCATTACGACGGCGTGATAAATGTGCATTTGAAATGGTTATAACAACCGGGTTTTGAAATGACCATCATAACGCCATAAAAAGGTGTATTTGAAACGGTTGTAAAAACCGAGTTTTGAAAGTCGTCATTACAACGGCCTAGAAAGGCGTGCAACGGTCGGCGAAAGACTGAGGTTTGAAACAGCCATTATAACGGCGCAAAATATGTTTTTTAAATGATTGTAGAAAACCGTTTTAAAAGTCGTCATTACGACGGCATAAAAAAGGGTTTGCAACGGTCGGCGAAAGATCGAGGTTTGAAATGGCCATTATAATGGCGCAAAAGGGTGTTTTAAAAGTTTGAAAATGACACGGAAGGACTTATGATCACATAATACATAAGCACTCACAGTTCTTTATATTATGCATAATGCTGACACGGGTTTTGGTTTAAAAGGGTGGGTTACACACCAAGTAATCAAACCCCGATTTTCGAGAGGGATACCAATCCAAACAAAATGTGTAAGGAGGGTGTCATAGGCTCGTGCTCGAAGGTGATGAAAGCTCTTTGACGAAACAGAAATGTGTAACGTCAATGGTATGCTTGACTCAATCGGGATTCGAAACGCGGGGATGAGAAAACTCACGCCGACGGGACGAGCCAATTGGTCGATAAAGGTTAGGTAATGGGCCCGGACAAGGAACCTGACTTATAGCCGTAATATCAATTAATGCACTTTAATCACGACCTCGTTCGAGTTTCACCTCTAAGGATCACAAAGACACAAGTGTCCTAGTCATCCCCAGCAGAGTCGCCAATCTGTGGACATGGGCCACAGGCCGGTCTCTGGATTTGGGCCACCTACCGATCTGCGGTCACGGGCCACCTGCACGCTAAGCCAATCTGTGGACATGCAGCGGTCTTTTGAAAGCCACGCACCGGATCGCTTTAGATCGGTCGGTTTCGTCTCGGCAAAGGTCTCGAAACGATTAGAGATTTTCGGAGTCGCCACCAAGCATTTGTGGGATACTTGGAACCCGTTCGAATCCACTTTATACCTAGTTCAATCAAGGCAAAAAGCGGTGCTTGACATAGGTACTAAAGATAAGGACTCGTCCCCTTTTAGCATTCTATGCCTAAAATGACTCTCGTACACTCTGGATAAGGCCATCCACTATCCAAAGGTTCTGATTAAGGGGTAAGGGTACGTATTGGGAAGCCCTTTAATCCGACACCAAATCCCGCCCGCGTTAGCGGGCTCTACTGATCGATCAGGGTTGTTTAAGTGAAAGAGTTGATAAAACGGTTTAAATGCATGAATGCGCATCCAAAAGCTTAACCTAACATGTGAGAATTTTCTAAGTCGGTTTGTTTATCCACATAGCATGAAATTGATGTCGAAGTTGGATTTAGATTGATTTACAGGTGAAAACGGAAATTAAACATCCATTTACCAAATTCGGGTCATGATGCTTAACACGACCCATTTATTTGAAAAAGTGTGTTTCAAATGACAAAGTGTAAAAAGCAATCTCGTCAATCTGATCCATCATGTATTCGGATTAACCGTAATCGGGATCGTCCTAGACAAATGCTAAAAACGAGAGAGAACAGTGTCAGGCAGCCCCATTAGGGCGCGAGCCTATTGGCGAGGGAAGGGGCTCTGCCCAGGTTTATAAAAGATGAAAACAGGAGGCCTTGGGGCGCGAACCATGAACTGAACCAAGAGGCGTCTCCTGTTTATAAAAAGGTTGTTTAAAACCATTTTAAAAGGTTGTTAAAAAGGTTATTTAAAACCGTATTTGTGATGAATGATTGCAAATGTTATGTGTATGACTCGGAATAATTACTATTGTGTTCGTAATATTCGTTGTCGGATTTGCAAGTTTGAAAAGTATAATTTATAAATAAAAATGTAAAATGTATGATATGAACTAATATGTTAAGTTCATTTCTTTGTAATTAGTCAAGTTTGTCATCGTACTCGGATTAAACCAGCATGGTATAAGGAACCAAGGATGATTATGAATTATGACTAATATGTTTACAAATGTAAAGAAATGAGAAAATGGTAAAGTAAAAGAAAAGGGTGTTAAAATACTCATTAAAATGTAATTAACCAATAATATCATCGAGTCACGGAATAAACCGTCATGGTATAAAGAACCAAGGATGATTTTTGTAATGGTCAAAATATGTTTATCATAAAAATGAATTACAATGGTAAATGAAAGAAAAGAATTTCCTTTAAAATGTAATTAACCAATTAATATCACCGAGTCACGGATTAAACCGTCATGGTATATGGAACCAATGGGTGATTATAATTTATGGCTAAACAGTTTGTCATAAAAATGATTTAAAACATTTGAAATGGTAAAAACCGATTACAAATAAGAAATGAAATAAATAGGAAAAGACGAGAACGAACACGGATGAGTCTGACCCGATAACCCACAAGAGGCGCGAGCCTCTTTGCATAGCAAAGGGCTTCTGTCTCGGGCCAAAACTCGGTTTTGGCTCGTCTAACCTATATTTGAATCGTGTTATGCATTGTTCATGCATATAAACTCATAAAAACAGTAAAGACATGAAATAAGTGAGATATTTACACCCTCAAACTTACGTGTATTGATGTTTGCAAGGTAGACGACTTTAGAGACGGTTTTCTCGTAGCGACTACTCACGATCAAAGAAGTTTAAAAAGGTGCCTTAAAAAAGGATTTTGTTTTGAAAATGAGTTGAAAATATGTTGTTGAAAAACATGTTGATTAATGTTGAGTTGTTCGAATGGGTCGGTCGAATGCACGGCGACGGTACCAAACAAAATGTGTAAGGCTTGTGTTTACGATCGTTAGGTCGTAAACACGTGTCGATTTTGTGACTTAGGAAGTCGGGTCTAGAAGTTTAAAGGAGAAGGAGGGGGCGGACTCTCGCGGGAGGATTATGGTGTGTGATGGTGGGTTTTTATAGAGAAATATGGGATGGTAGGTCGGTTGAGTTTGCTTAGAGGCTAAGCAGACACCCTAAAGAGGGCGAACTACCTTGTGATACAAATGGGTGTATTGTCCCTTTCAATTTGGACGTGGCCTTTGCTCCATCCATTGTTTGGTTGGTTTGATATGTGGTGTTTATATAAGATGTCGTGTAACAATATGGGCATCTAATAAGATGATTTTGGTGTTACTTGGGGTAGGTAATTTGTGTGCTTGACTCGGGTTTGACCCGTGTGAGTCGGGATTTGAATTTCGAGTCGGGTTTTGGCCCGGTGTCGGTTTTGACTCTAATTAGGGTCATTTTAATGGAAATGACATGATAAAGACATTCATGGCATTATTTTCGACATTCGAGATTGGGTTGACTCAGGTTGACTCGAGGTTGCGGGTTTCTGAGTCAGTTTTGGGTCCGAAGACGATTTTAACTCTAAATAGTGTTATTTTAATGCAAATGAAGTTAGAAAACTTTTGAATCATTTTTCATATCCGAGTAGTGCATTAAACCGTCTCATGTATAGCCAATCCACGCACGCATATAAAAAACATGCTAGAGTCTGATCATCATCGGGTGGTTTTTGGAAGGTGCAGATACTGGGTATCTACAGGACTCAAAGAAATGACCAAGATAAAAATTCAAGAAAAACAAGAGAATTAAACAAAGCTTAAAGGAGGTGTAGGAGACTCACAAAGTATTGTGGCATCCTCCCAAGAGCTTGCTAATCCTCAATCATCGCCCATAGATCCGGAGGCTTCACCACTATCACTTGAACTCTCTTCTTCTCCTCACTACTCTCTTCTTCTTAACATTATTCATTCTCTTCATTTCCTCCATCCTCTTCACCCAATCTAACACCCCTAGAGACACTAGGAAAGAAAACTTCCTTATCCGCCCAACTAGGCAAAGGACAAGATGGGTCAAGAAGTCCTTGCCTAGCTAGATGTAAGAGAGGCGGATATTGTGCTCTATATGCATCGACTCGATCCTCATGGGCTTGCTTGTACATTTGTTGCATCAAAAGAGTCAAGTAATCATTCCCCGCCATAACATTTTCGGGTCGAAACTCATGGTAGGTGAATGGGTAGGGTGGAGTGATAATAGAGGAGGAGGGCTCGGCAATGTCCTCCCTTTGGTGTTGTATTATGTACTCGGCTTCCTCGGAGAGTGGGAGAAGGTAGTGTGCCCTATGGACATTGAGTCGGCAAATTTTGTTCGGTAAAGTGAAGGACTTGGCATCTTTTGTTAACCACCCGAATTTTTTGTCAAGTGTGTCATTCTTGGCCCAATGGAATTTGTGAACCATAGTGGCTAAATCAATGAGGTGGCCTCCCTTAACCGGTTTATAAGTACCATCATTGTTGAAGTCCCGGTTGAAGTGTTTTGCCAACCAAGTTACCAATCCCCCATTTACTATAAAGGCCGCACCTTCCTTGGCATGATCGATATTAAGCCACCTCTCAAATAAAAGTTGAAGAATATTGTACTTTGTGGTGAACTTTCTATCAACATTCAAGGTCGACTCGAGATAGATAAAATCAAGCTCGGTGAAGTGGTTTGTTCCCTTCCTAGCAATAAAAGTGTTCCCAACAACCTTGTGCCACACACTTATGCCCGGATGATGGACATAAAGGGCTCGACAATCATGGTAAGATGTAAACTTTCTTCCGGTAATAGCCTTCCATAAGGGAGCGGGATCATATTTTGTTAAGGGTTTCTTCACATAGGTCGAGTTATTGCTAAGGCCAAAAACTTTACCAAACTCGCCAAAGGACATTTTCCTATCAATATTCTCAAGGCGGAATTTAATATTCGTTCGAGTCTCCACCTTTGTAACTTTCAATGAGCTTAAAAACTCTAAGGTGAGGAATGAGTAGGTCAATTTTTGCATATTAAAAAAATTAAGCAATCCCATGGACTCGAAGAAATTCTTGGTTTGTTCAAAGACACCCAATTTGGTCAAGGTCTCTTGGCATATAAACTTGGTGGGTAAGACTGATTTCTTAGCAAGAGACACAAATTTCTTCCTATGAGCATCGGATGTGAAAATTACCTCCAGATAATCATGTAGTTGCTCAACAACCGGAGTAGAAGTAGTAGTTTCCACCATAGGAGTCTCTTGAATCTCCATCCTTGCACTTTGAACCACCAAGGCCTTTCAAGCTTGTAGAGCTTGTTGCCTTTTTGAGAGATTCTTCTTTGGAAGTGCCTTGTTTCCACCTTTTGTCCTAGCCATCTTCTCCTTGTATGTAGTAACACCCAAAGATTTGCTTGAATTCCTCAAGTTTCAATAATACCCAAATTGATTTAGGAAATTCGAATTTTGCCTTGTACCCTAGAAAATCAATTCAAATTTTGAGGATTTTGGTGTTTCAATTGCTTGTTGTTGACAAAGGAGTGATTTGTTTGACTTTTGAGGGAGTTTGGAATTGATTTGGATGAATTTAGTTGAGTAAATTGATTTTGGTGGATGGAGAGATTGAGGGTTTTAAGGGTTTTGGAGATGTGTTTGTGTTTTGAATGAGTAAATTGAGAGGGGAAAGGGGGGTTTTAATCCCGTGATATTTGAATTTCAGCAGGGGAGACGAGCGTCTTGAGGTCGGGACGCTCGGATTCTCTGTCAGCCTACTTCAGAAAAGAAAACTCCTGCTGAGACGAGCGTCTTCAGCAGGAGACGAGCGTCTTTCTGAAGGGAGACGAGCGGATTCATTTGAGGACGCTCGGATTCTTGGTCAGGGAGAGATCCCAAATTTTAATAGCAGTAGGACGAGCGGATCCTCACTGAGATGAACGTCTTGGCTGAGACGAGCGGATTCTTTTGAAGACGCTCGGATCTTCAGTCAGACAAAAAAATTTCTTTACAGCTTTCTCAGGACGAGCGTCTTTCTCACAAGACGCTCGGATTTTTCATCCAGGACGAGCGGATTGCTGTCGGGCCGCTCGGATTGTCCCTGTACCTCACGGATTCAGTTCCACCCATGGGTATTCGTATAACCCAAGTCATTTCTCCCAGCAGTTCTGGACTGTGTCCTGCTGTCTTTCCTCAGAATCATCGTTTCCTCATATCCTTCAGATGCCCCCTTTTCAAGAACAAGCCTTCGTATTTTCAGACACCAAGTTATATTCAGCCCAAGAGTTTTGCCGAAGCGCCTTCAGTCCCGTTTCGTCCAGAAGTCTCGGGTATGATCTCTTCTTATGGCTGGCGAGCCTCCTTACATAGTCTAATGGACTTTAAACTACCCTCCCCGATAGTCGGCAGACTCTAAAATGTTCCCGACGACAGGTCCTTGGTTCAGACCCCTTGAGCCGCCTCGCGTCGCCATAGTCGTCAGGTTATAATCTTCGATTGACCTGATGGCTATACTTTGACTTTCGCCTTGTCCAAGCCTCAGTCAAAGTGGGGGCTCTGTAGATACCTCATTTCTGCACCTCTCGCAAACCACCCGGTGATGATTGGGCCGCATGTTTGCTACACGGAACGATTTGTGACAGTTCGCAAGTTTATCGTCAAGTGATTGCTCAAACACTAATGTCTACCTCTCAGTTGTCATCTACGTGCCGATACGGTCGTTTTGACAGTAATTAGAGTACATTTGGAGTCCGGGCCTAAAACCGTCTCCATTTTCTGATAACCGTTAAATCCCGAGTCAGAATGTTCTGGAATGTTCCGGATATTTCTATTCCATTTTTTATAATTATTTCACAATCTTTTATTCTTTGGTAAACAATTTTCCATAATATTCATACAAGATATTAAGGAAAACCAAATTATTCCGTCCTTCTATAACTCAAACACGGAAATCTTTCTTCCGCAGGAGGAAACCACTTGGGAACAGACGCAGCAGGTGCTGCGCCTCTTCCAAGAGACGCAGTGACTGCTACGCCTCTTCCCAGGTCCTTTTCTGCGTTTTTTTCGTATCTTTTTCATATCTTTCCGAGATTCACTTCCAAAGACTCTCCGAAACCCTAATTCCTTCACGTGATTAGTATAAATAGGAGCCTTCGCTCCTCATATTTCTCACGCGAGTGTCCGCCCTTCTCTTCTCCCTTTGCATTCTAGACTTTTGTTCTTACTTTTTGGCGTCTACGTGCTTGAACATTCGACCACGTAAGCTCGGATCCTTCTGAGTACCAGCCTCGTTTGCATGACCGACCAATTTGACCAACTCCACAACTAATCAACTTAATTAATCTAATCGTTTTCCTCTTACGAGGGCACTTTCGTCTACATTTGAGTCAAGCATCACTAATCGATAACTTAGTTCTTCTCGTTTCATCAAACATGTAAGTCTGAGGGTGTAAATCTCTCTTTTTATTATTGTTCTTTACTTTTTTGTATCATCACTATTGTAAGGTTTGTGTCGAAAACACCTTGTTAAAATTGATTTCTAAAACCGTGTTTAAAACCTTTTTTACGGATTTCCAGAAGACAGACCGTTGAGAAAGGACGCAGCAACTGCTGCGCCTCTTCGAAGGAGCGCAGTTCCTGCTGCGCCTCTTCGTGAGGCTGCCGCAGTTCCTGCTTCCTTTCTTCTTCCTTCGTCCTCTGTAATTCGTTTGCTTTCATTTACTTCATTTGTTTTCGTTAATTCTTTGTTACAATCACATATTAATTTCACATGTATTTATTATTCATCATTCACACGTTTAATTCATCATTAAATCCGACTTAAATCCCTTATAATCTCATATTTGCGGGTTTTTGTCATTAAATTCAATCCGGGTTGTAGAAATTCGATTCTTTCATATTGGGTTTCTGGAATTCGATCCTTTGATATATTTTCATCTGTCTATTGTCGTTTTTCGTCATTAATTCGTCATGTTTAACCTATTTTGTTCACCTATGTCACTAATCAATCAATCGTTCATGTAATTAATCCGTTTGCATCCGTCTCATCTATGTTTTATTGCTTTTATGACCATCAATCGCATGTAAATAATCTGCTAATCACTTTCATCCGAGTAAATATCATAATCAATCCTTAAATTAACCAATTAACATTAACGATTTGCGATTCGCTTCACGGCCTTAACTCACCCTGGAGCAGATGCAAAAGAATCGGGCTGCGCCTCTTCCAAAGGGCGATCTCTGCGCTTTGTTCAGATTGAGTTCTGTCTCTGAACTCCGTTGTTGCTTGACCTAGTTTAATTAGCTTACGTATAATTAACTATTACCCGTATTATCACCTACTGATCTGTTCGTTAATTCTTTCTTTTGTTCTTTTTCTCAAATTTATCCGTTTTAAAGGTGTTTTCGACATAAGTCAATGAAACCCAATGTAATTATTGTAATTTTCATTATTGTAATTTTCTTTATTGTATTTATCATTGTATTTCGTATCCATTGTATGTTCTCACATGTAATTGAACATTAAATCCTACTTCGACCCAATTGTATGCTAAACTAATTGTCAACCGACTTAGTTAAATGTTCACATGTTAGGATTAAAACTTGGATGTTGCATTGCATGTATATAACCGGCGATATATCAAGTATAGATGATGTCCCTAATCATTAGTAGAGGCCGCTATCGAGGCGGGCGGGATTAGGTGTTCGATCAAAAGAGCTTCCTAATACGTAGCCTCACCCCTTACTCCAGATCTCTGTGAACATCTGTGTTCATTGGCATCCACGAGAGTCATTCTAGATATAGAATGCTAAGGGTAATGATTGCTTAGTGTTCATGTCTCTACTTTGTGTCTTGACATGACACGAGGTATTCGAACGGTTCCAATTTCCCATAAAAATTGGTGGCGACTCCAACAAATGCAAACGCTTGTTCTCTTCCTCCCAAGCGCCCCCGTGGGCCCCCCGTTGTCCACAACAAGGCATAAAAATACAAATCCAAAATTGACAAAAATGTAATACAATAAGTAAAATGCAAGTTAAGGGGTTAGAATATTTAAAAATGGTGGTTTAAGGAGGACTCCACCAAACTTTCATCCATGTATGAGATGTCAAGGGGGCATAGCCAGGGTGTTGTTGATGTTGCTCAATACCTTAAAGAAGTAGTCGAAGGCTTGTTCATTGTTATGATAAAGATCTTCGATAGACCTTTGCACATGTTGTTCTTCATTGTGGTCTTGGGTCATAGCATTACCGATATAAGGATTGAATAACCCCTAAAATTCATCATCCCAAAGACCGCATACTTCATCTACTTGTTCTCCAATAATGTCATGAGTTGACAAGAGCAACTCCTCTTCCTTCTTGTCTCTTGCTCTTCGGATGGATACCGAGTCTCTTAAGCTCTCCCATTTATAGTCTCTTGCATTTCTAGTCTCTTGCATACCGAGTATGGCATGACACTTACACTTGCTCCAAGATCACATAAAGCTTTGTTGATTGTAGCGTCACCAATAGTGCATGGAATGGAGAAGCTTCCCGGATCTTTGAGTTTTGGAGGCGAACTTCCTTGAAGAATAGCACTACTTACTTTAGTGAACGCAATAGTCGAAAGCTTTTGGATGGATTTCTTCTTGGTAAGAATATCTTTCATGTATTTTGCATAGGCCGGAACATGATTAATCAATTCTGTGAATGGGATTGAGACTTCTAAGTTCTTCACAATCTCCATGAAATTTCCAAGTTGTTCATCAAACTTAGGCTTAGCTTGACGACTTGGGAACGGAAGTCTAACCACAATAGGCTCCTTTTCTTTAGCCTTCTCTTCATTCTTCTTTGAAACTTCTTGGATGGTGGGTTCTTCTTTCCTAGAGTTTTCCACAACTCTTTCCTTGTCACTAGCCTCCACAATGTCTTCCTCAATTTGCTTCTTTGGCCCTTTATACCTTGTACCACTCCTCAAATGGATGGCACTCACTGATTCATGTCTTGGGAGATTACTTTGAGGTGGTAATTGCCCCTTTTGTCGTTGAGAGCTAGAAGATGCTAATTAAGACATTTGAGTTTCCAACATTTTGGTGTGGGCTAGGATGTTGTTGATGGTGATGTCTTTTGCTTGGCTATCTTTTTGCATTTGAGTGAAAAATTCTTGTTGGTTCTTTTGCGTTTAGAGGACCGCTTTTTGAACATCAAAGCCTTGGTCATTGGATTGATTGTATGGAGTTTGATTTTGATAACCTTGTCCTTGGTTATAAAAGGGTCTTTGAGATTGGTTTCTCATTGGGGGTGGGGTGTATGTTGTTTGAGGGTTTTGAACATTTTGGCTTTTGTATGAGAGATTTGGATGGAATTTGGTGTTTTCATTGTAATAGTTGGAATAAGGGGTACCACTCTTCTATGCTTGGAAAGCATTCACTTGTTCACTTGTTCCCCTACATTCACTTTGGTCATGTCCCAAAGTTCCACAATTCTCACATACTCCACTTGGAATTAATGAAGATGCTACCATAGCATTAACATGTTGCTTAGGTAATTTGGAGGCCTCTTTAAGTTTAGCAATAGCCTTCTCAAACTTCAAATTAATGGTGTCAATTTGAGCACTAAGTTGAGTACCCAATTGAGTAATAGAGTCCACCTCATGCTTTCCTCCTCTAGTTGCCTTTCGAGGTCTACTATATTGCGAGTTATGGACCGCCATTTCTTCAATCTTGTTCCATGTTTGATTTTCATCAACTTCGGTAAACATACCATTTGATCCCATATTGAGAATGTTTTGGGAGTCTTCATATAGACCATTCCAAAATTGTTATACAAGGAACCACTCGCTAAGTCCATGGTGTGGACAAGATCGACACGTGTTCTTGAATCTCTCCCATGCTTCATACAAAGATTCCTCGTCCCTTTGTTTGAACCTAGTGATTTGGGCTCTCAACATGTTAGTCTTTTTCGGAGGATAGAATTTCTTGTAGAAAGCAAGTGCCAATTTATTCCAAGAGTCAATACCAAGAGTAGCCTATATCTAGGCTCTTCAACCATTGTTTCGCGGAACAAATCAAAGAAAAAGGAAATAAGACCCATCGGATTTGGTCTTGAGTAACTCCGATTTGAAAAATCGCATCACAATAGTCACAAAAAGTCTCCATATGAGAATGAGGATCTTCACTAGGCATCCCCCCAAATTGACTTCTCTCAACTTGAAGTAAAAGGCTCAAGACTCGGATTTGGATTGAAAATGACTCGATTTGGACAGTAAATGGGGCTGTTTAATTGTGATAAAAAGGACTAAAAACCGAACAGAAACTCTGAAGATTGCAATCGAACAGTCGACTGAACTGTTTGGCACCACGGAATCCTGAACTCTACAATCGAATAGAGTAACAAGCGTGATTGGGATATGACTTAATCCAAGCATTAAGCCACTAGATTAAGCCTAAGGGAAATTTCAAGCACTAAGCAAAGAAATTACCCAAGCCTCAAGCACTAAGCAAAGAGGACTATTCAAGAACTAAGCAAATAATAAGTTTTGATGAAGAAAACATTTGGTTTCTTACTCATTCTTTAATTCACTCAATCTGATTTTTACATGAGGAAAAGCCTTGCTTTTATAGGCCAAGCCAAGCAATCCTAACCATCCATCTAATCCTAGCATCTAACGGTCCAAAAGACCCTAGAAAACCGGTACAAAAGTGGCCCTAAAGCCTTGCACAAGTTCTTACACAAGTTAAAAATCAAAAGCTAAAAACAAGGAAAGTAAACTAGTAAGACAAGGATGATGTAAACATAGAGTAAAACCCTTTTCGAAGCTTCAAGGGTCCGGCCACCAAGGTTTATAAGAGCTAGAGCATGTAAGAAAAACTCAAGGGATTGTCTTGGACAAATTGGGAAGCTTGAAAGCGACCTTTGTTCTTGATGTTGCAAACCGTGCAAAAAGGGGCCACCGGTTTTGTTCCTTGCCTTCCTTTATGATTATCACCTTCCCACGATACAAGCTCTTAGACAAAAATACCCTATACTCATCATAGAATATTTCTAGGCCATAATAAGCCCCATGTTCTTAGGCGAATTTCAAATTGGACCCTATTTTTGGTGACGGCTCAAAACCGGGTTTGGAGAGCATCTTAGAAAATCAGACGCATTTTGGAAGAGGCATATCTCTTAGCTCAGGACGAATATCAGGGCCCATGATAGCTCATTTGAAAGCTAAGGGAGTTAAATTTCACCTCCAAATAGAATCAACCTTAGCCGTTGAGTAAATCCCGAGTTATTGAACTTTTAGTGCACGTAGGTCATGGGTTGTCCAGTAATGCGCAGTCTGTTCGCATCAGCCATATCTCAAGCTATAGAGCAGCTATAATGGTGATTCAAATTCCATTGTTTAGCTAATATCCCAGGCTTTCCATTGACATAAGAATCAAAGAATTTTCATGAGTATAACTTGAGATATAAGACATAGAAAGCAGGCATGTTGTAAGGACACTTCAAAAACCGATGAAATGCGCTCAATTGTGAACCGTTCCTTAGACTGTTTCTTTAGGCCTACAAATGAATTTTGATGAAACAAATTTTGTTTCACAACTAATTGTATAAATGCGAATTTTGCAATGAAATTACCGCTTAAATGTTGTGGTGTAGGAGTACCATTTGGTAGGTTCTCCTCGGTTGGTACGGAATGTGATGAAAATTTAGGCATTGTGGGTTGATTTTGTGGTTGGTTTTGTGTTGGGTTATCCTCTCTTTCTCTTGCAAAAGGGTTGGTAAACTCAATGTTATTTGGTTGAATGTCCACAATCTCACCAATACCTCTCAAAGTATTTCTAGCAAGTCTTCTATTGTTGGTGAAAGTTCTTTCAATTTCAAAATCAATGGGTAACAAGTTACCTTGTGATCTCCTAGACATGCAAAATATCAAACAACTCGAAAACAATTAGAACAAACTTTGAGGAGTTTGACTTCCCCAAGGTAAAGAAAGACACAACTAAAAACAATTAAAGAAAATCAAATCAAGTTAACACCATCCCCGGCAACGGCGCCATTTTTGGTGTGAAGGTTTAACTCGTCGTCAAAAGTCACCCAACCAAAACAATATTTATAACTTCACAAACTACTCTTAGTAAAGAGGCAAGTAAAGGTCGGATCCCAAGGGACAGGTATTGATGTAGGATTTTCAATTGCAAATGGTTGTGTCTAAGGGTGTCACAATTTGGGTTGAGATAGGATATCAACTAAACAAATCAACAATGTAAATAAAGTAATGAAAACAAGCAAGATGATTAAAATAAGATGTAAACAATTGATTAAAAGCACTAGGGTGTCATGGGTTCATAGGGGATTCATGGGATTTGATCATACAAACATGTTCTCTACTAAATGCAAGCACTTATTGTTGTGATGGGATCGAGTTAGTGTATATCTTACAATCCCTAAGAAGGTTTGGTTCCCGGAGCTGAATCGATTAGATTGTACAACACCTACAAGTCGACTTAATCCTTCCTATCCAACTATATGCATGGTCTAATGAGACTCGAGTTGGTTTATGTCTTACAAGTCTCATTGAAAAGGTAAGTGATGGGTAAAAAAGGCAAGGATTCATAGGCTCGCATTTTATCAAACATAATATGTGCATAAGTTGGAATCACAACAAGCAAGCAAATTAATTATGAAAACATATTAGATTAAGCATGAATCAATCCCCATGTTGGTTTCCCCTAATTCCTCATTAACCCTAGTTAAGGAAACTACTCACTCATTATCAAGTTTAACATGTTAACAAGGTTGTCAATCATACTAGCAAGGCAAAACATGATGAACAAATGAAAATGATTAACAATACTTAAAAAGGATTAAGAGAGAATTATACCTATAAAGATGATTCCAAATAATAAAGCAAAGAATAATAGAAGTACTTGATGATTGATGGAAGGTTGTCAATCCTCCAAATAAGCCCAAATAATCTTCTAATTACCCAAAATAAACGACGAACAATAGAGAAATTAAGGAAAGATTAAGAAATGAGATTTGTATTAATACTAGATTAAGAGTTGATTACAAGATTAAGAGAGTATTAAGATAACATTAAGATAAGATGCTAATCTAGGTAGTACAAAGGGGTATTTATACTAAAGATTAGGTACAAAGATTAGGGTTACTAAGGGCTTAAATAACTATTAAGACCCTTAAGAAAAGTTGAGGAAGTGCTCCTCTCCAAGGAGATGAGCATCTGCATTTTGCTAGTCCCGCGAAGATATGCTCGTCGCGAGCGTCTAGGAAGCTGGCACTGTGGTTCCTGTAAGAATATCCGAGCGGATCATGGAGGAGACGCTCGGATTGTGAGGCTTCAAGACGAGCGTCTTGCTGTCGGGACGCTCGGATTGCTGGGCGGGGAGACGCTCGGATTGGCAGCAATCCGCTCGGATCCTGGGTCAGACACTTTTCTTCTCTTCTTTCCTCAACAATCCGCGAGGATATTGTTGAGGATGCAAGGATCCTTTGATCATTGCCCAATCTACTTTGTTATCTACATAGGTCTTCTAGTATCGTCTTCCCTTTGATGCTTGGTCATTAAATGCGATCAATTTAGCCCCATTTCGCCATGTAAATGCAAGGTTTGCACTCCTCTCCTACCAAGGAAACAAAACCTCAAAGAATATGCAAAATGGGAAACTAAAGATAGTAAATGACCCAATTATGCTCTATAAAGCATAGGAACGAGGCTAATTCGGGGACTAAATGTGCTCAAATATGAGTCAAATCAGCGACCGATCAATAAGCCTTGAGAATGATTAGGGTGATTAGAGAGAGATGTGAGCGTTGTTTAGTTTTGGTAAAAGAATGATTTAGAAACCGTAAAAGCATAATTTATAATAATCTCTAATCACCTTAACCAAATCGCGGAATTAAACCCGTCAGACCGGATACTCAGTCGAGTATAGAGTATACTCGGCCGAGTACCCTCTACTCGGTCGAGTATTCCACATACTCGGCCGAGTGTTCCTGGCAGTAGCCAAATCAGGATACACGACACCCCTTACTCGACCGAGTAGGCCATACTCGGTCGAGTACCAGCTTAGGAAAACCATAGTATTACACCAATAGCTTGTTGTAATACCATTTACAAGTGTTTGTCTAAAGTCTTATGCAATAGACTAAGTAAGATTTTTCCTGACATAATCAGTGATAATCAGGGTGGGTTTGTAAAGGGGAGATCTATTGTTGATAATGTGTTAATTTGCAAGATCTTATGAGGTTGTACAACAGGAAGGTTGCTTCTCCTAGGTGCTTAGTTAAAATTGTCCTTAAAAAGGCTTATGACTCAGTTGAATGGGGCTTCCTTGAACAAATGCTTCAAGCACATAGGTTTCCCAGGAGGTTTATTGATATGGTTATGACTCGTGTGAGTACTCCATCATATTCCTTATCAGTGAATGGTGGGTCTTTTGGTTTCTTTAAAGGTAAGAGGGGTCTTAGGCAAGGAGACCCCCTTTCCCCTTGCTCTTCACTATTTGTATGGAGTACTTGTCTCGAATTTTGAAGGTTGTGGCTCCTCATGATAGCTTTAGATTTCACCCAATGTGTGGGCATCTCAAATTGAATCATCTCCTTTTTGCTGATTATTTGCTTATGTTCTGCAAAGGGAATAAGAGTTCTATTATGTGGATTCTTAGAGGGTTTGCTACCTTTTCTGCTGCCTCAGGGCTTCAGTTGAATAAGTCTAAATCTGAAATTTATTTCAATGGTGCATCTAGCAGTACAGTGGCTAATATCCTACAAGTGTATGGGTTTAGAAGGGGAACCTTACCTTTTAAGTACCTTGGCATACCAATTTCTTCAAATAAACTCACTAAGAATGAGGGTATGAAGCTGGTTGATAAGATTGTGGCTAGAATCAGAGGGTGGGGGACAAGACATTTATCCTATGCTGGTAGATTAACTTTGGTTTCTTCTGTCCTATCTACCTTGCATTCTTATTGGGCTACCATTTTCCTAATTCCTAATGGGATTATGAATAAAATAAGTGCTACTTGTAGAAATTTTTTATGGTCAGGGAAGGCAGAGTATAGGAAAGCACCTGCCATCAGTTGGGACTATTGTTGTTTACCTAAGGCAAAGGGTGGTTTGGGCTTAAGGAAGCTAAATCCTGGAATGGAGCTTTGTTAGGAAAGTATGCTTGGTGGCTGGCAGATAAAAAGGATCATATTTGGGTTAAATGGGTTCATCATGTGTATATGAAGGGTGCAGATTGGACTGAATATTCCCCTCCTCAAGACTGCAGCTGGTCTTGGAGGAAAATATCCCAAAATCTGTCTCTCTTTGCTCCTGCTTACACTAATGTTAAATAGTTGAATTCTGCCAAGCCATACACTGTCCATGATGGGTACAACTGGTTGAGACAATGCAAACCTAAAGTGCCATGGAGGTTCATTTGCTGGAATAGACTCAATATAACTAAGAGTGCCTTTATTTTCTGGGCTGTTCAGCATCAGCGTTTATTAACAAAGGATAGACTTCAAAGGATGGGACTCATGATTGATGTAGTCTATGACATATGTAATAGCTTCCTCGAGGATCATATGCACATGTTTTATGATTGTGGATACAGTAAAGTTTGTTGGCGATTGCTACGTCAGAAACTCCATATCAGTATATCCATGCCTGATCTGGTGAACTGGTTCTCTTCAGCTCGGCAGTCCAAAATGCAAAAAAGATTCATTGGTGCTTGTTATGTATATCTTTTCTATCTCATTTGGAAGGTAAGGAATGAAGTACGGCTCAAATCGTTTGTAAGTAGACCTGAGGTGCTAGTCCAGATGGCTTTGAATGGTGTTAAAGCACGGTTGTTTAGATGTAATACTATACGAGCAAGATGAAGCAATGGGACAAGCTATGGATTCAACAATTGTAACATTTTTTTTGTGTAGCTTAGCTGTTAAGTTGATTTTTGTTTATGGACTATGAGTTGTAACTTCAACATTATTCTTTGATTCAATATTGTTCTTAACTCCCCCCCCCCCCCCCCTAAAGAAAAAAAAACTGTAGAGCAAAATTTTTGCATATCAATTTTGTGCAGATTGTGAGCATTTCAATTTTATGAATATATCCAATTAAAAGATTATATTCATTTATAGTTCAAGATACACCTATAGATAATAGAATAAACTATATAATAATAAACCCAATTATAGATACTAACATTTTAGGCGGGAAAATTTGGAGATCCACCTATTCTTTTAGTAAATAGCGGATATTTGGAAAGCCTAAATATTTTTATGTGAGAAAAATCAAATAATCCCCTATCTACTAAAAGAATAGATGAACTCCCAAATTTTCCCTCCAAAAAGCATTTTTTTAAATAAGGAAGGTATTGATAATTTAATTGTTTTCACAAAATAAGGAAATTAATAATTATTATTTCATTATATAATTTTCTCAATAAAATTATTCTTTTCATCAAATAATATAATTTTCACTAAAAACTAAGCTATAGTATTTTAATTAAAGTATAAGTAATAAAAAATTATAAACTTAAATCTTTTATTGATGCTATTATTTGAGAATGACTTGACTCATACAGAGTACTATTCATAATTTCATACTATGTACCAACAAAACTATAAATCGTTTTGATTACTTTCATAAGAAAAACAACTGAGAGAATTTATAAATTGAAATCATTAGTTTAGTGGTATAAAAAAAACTTTTTTAAAAAAAAAAATTTAGCCCATTACTCATTTTTTCTTGGATTAATTTTCAGTTTTAATTTTTTTTACTCGAAACAAAATACAATGATGAGAAAAATGAACAATTAATGAGATACCACTATTATTTTACAGTTCAATTTTACTCGAATTTCTTGAGTGATTTTACCGTTCAATTTATTTTTTCTCATATCAAAATATAATGACGTGAAATATGAAAAACTAGATTTCATGCCCGTGCGTTGCACGGATACTAAAACAATTTGTAACAATAATGTGTTCCAGTACTTTATATTTTAGACTTTTAGTTGTAATATAACGTGTATACATTTAAATTCTTTTACGAATATGAGAATACACACATTCTCATTTGTGAACATACCCGTCACAAGCTTGTGACGGGCCAAATAATCCCCACATGGGTAGGTAAAGACAAACTATTTATGATTCCCTAAGCTTGTTGCCGTATCTATCCAAGTGAGATATATTTGACCCGTTACAAACTTATGACGGGTATATTCGTCACAAGGGAGGCATATTGGATGAGAATATGAGGTTAGACTTTTAATACAATGACTATTACAAATAATATAGGATAAGAACTCTCATTAACATTTAAATTGTGTTTGAAATAGATAAGAAATTTTACAAATTATATCTATCAAATAGTTATAAAATTTACGATTTTAAAACTAGTTGTATCCTAACATTCCCACGGACTTTAATTATGAACCGAATTTAGGGTAAAAAAAAATTATATTATGATTGTTATAGGAAATATTATACTAGGTTGTAACCCGTGAAATTCATGGGCCCGCTTTTAAAATTATTGTGTTCAGTAGTATGATCAAGACTTACAATAAAATTAGTACATATTTAATTACCTATAATATCATTTTTAAAATATGTAAAATAGTCGTACAATAAAATTTTTGTATTACAGATTGTTAGAAGACTCAGTTAATAAAAATATAAACAAAATGTTGGGTAAAGAACTTAAATTTGATTATATTTACTAAAAATGTTCATATAGCATAAAATAGTTATTACGTGCGACAGTTTGACATTGAGACAATCCATTTTTTTTAAACGACCACTCATCTATTACATTGTGTCAATAGTTTTTTTAACAAAATGAATTGCTTTACCGTATAAAACCAGGTCCAATTACAAAGCCGCGCCTATTTATCATTCGAACTTATCGCTACTACATTACCTCAAACGACTAATTGAGACCACAAAAACCAGATGAAACATTACTCACTCAAAAAGCTCACCTAATTCCATCTCATTCCATCTCCTCAATCATCTCAACCGATATAGATCAGCAATTAGGGAAAAAAAATCATCTCAATCCATCATCTTCTACCTCCATCATCATCACCCTCCTTGCCAATCGTATGGCGACGAAAGTGCAGTTGAAGGCCATAGCGGAATTGTTAAAAAATTTATCGGTTGTTGAAAATTATGAACGATGGAGATGGATGAAAATGTATGTGGTTGAATGCGAATTTTATAGTGATTTATGTAGGGTTGAACTGATTAGATATATTTTGGGGAGGATATCGCACATGTTATTTTAGAGTTTAGTAAATTATAGTGATATGTATATTTAGAGATATATGTAGAATTGTATAGTATAATAATTATAGTGATATGTATATGTATATTTAGAAAGATATGTATAATTGTATAATGTATAATAATGAAAAAAATAATCGGTTAAGATAATAATAATTTGTCAAAGCAAATGAGAAACGATAATAAATGATTTCATTCCTTATTTTACTCCACGTACTAAATTAGCAAATAGTTAGTAACCTTTATTTCCTTTCTTTTTTTATTTTTATGTTGTTAGAGTTATTTATATTACATGGGTATTGAAATTGAATGTGGATGGAATATACCTTATTGGTCCATATTCCATTTCCTAATGATTGGTCAAAGCAAATAAAAAAGGATAACAATTGATTTCATTTCTTATTTCACACGGTTACACTACTTTTTTCTTTTTTTTTTTCTTTTTTTTTCACCTTAAGTTTTCTAATGTTGCTATATAGCTGCCACGTAAGACTACTCTAGTAAATTAAGATGCCAAGTCATCGGATTTGGCTTCCGCATTAGAGATATATATGATGATTCTTAGCCGAACTTAATTAACTTCGTTTAAATATTTTAATTTTAAGTGTTCCTTAATAGTTGAAGTCATAATGTTGACTAATGACTTAGGCTAATTGTCAAACTCTACTATAAAAGCGAATCTACAAAATATTTATTTTGATCAAAATAAAATTTTATCTCATAATTAAATAAATTTCTTTTTATTTTATTTGTTTATAAGCATTTTGAAAAACACCATAGCAATGCATGAATTGATTTATTAAAGTGGTACACTTTTGTTTAGATGTAGAGTTTACACTTTTGTATAGATGGTAGAGTTGTAGCGCGTGCAGCGTTGTAGTATCGTACGCCCATGTTGTAGTTTAGCTTCGGTTATTATTGAGGCATGTTGTGTTATTTGTGTAGTGAAGTACTAGATTTTATTGTATATGGCTTACATATCTATCTATAAATATAATTAAAAGGCTACCCTAAAATGACTAATAAACGTCACGCAGACAAAGCCACGTAGGATCCAAAAAGCCACATGGATTAAGAAGAAGCCACCTGTCCGTATGCGTCATCCTCCACACAACCTTTCCTAACTGTTAAGGAAGAAAGGAAAAAAAAAACGTGCATTCCTTCATCTTCCTCTTCGCAAAACTTCATTAGAATCCGAAAAAAACAGATTGAAAGCTCATATTTATTGCCTATTAACTCTAACTGATCGACTTCCCCATTATTCACAATCACAGTATATAAATTAAAGAAAGGAGTACAAAAATTGGGCCTTCATCTTCACCCTCTTCGTATACCTCCGTTCGAAACCGAAATCCCCATTAACTCTTACCCATCAATAACTCTTTGCCTTGACGACTTCATCTCAAGTTAAATTCAATAAACCGTAAAATCTTTTCGTATTTTAAATTTTGATACTCTTTTTTACAATTCTATCAATTTGCGTGATTCGATTCTTTATCTGATGCTTGAAATTTTGCTTTTGAATGATCAATATCAAATCATGATACCATGTCTTTCCTTATTTCATAATTTTATTTCTGCCTCCCTGATTTGTGATTACCTGATTTTATTTGTTTATAGTTTCAATTATTGTTTCTCATGTTAATGGTTTTGTACTTCATTTTGATGTAGTTATAATAATTTCTCTCCTTATTTGATCTTCAGTTGCATGGAAACATACAACCATCTACAAACTAACGGTAACAACTTTGGAGTTTTGTTTATGGGTTAACTTTGGTGATTTTTTTATGATCACTCATGTTTATCTGTGATTACCAAATGATTGTATTTTGATATATGAATCTCAAGTACTTCCTATAATTTATTGTTTACGCAATAATATAATTTGTCGATTGTGATTTAACTTTCACCCTTAGAGATTAGTCATCCATTGAGTTTCATTTGTCCAGATATTGACACATGCGCAATCTTTTGTTTTTCAAGGTCCCATTATCGTAAGATTCCGTTGGCACAAAATTAGACGACATGTTTCATACTCCCTTTGTCCCAATCATTTGTTTGCTTTTTTATTTTTCGTGAGAAGTATTTTAATCAAAAGTAAACAATAAAATAAATGAATGATTGGGACAAAGGGAGTAATACATACATAACCATCAAATGTGTGATTATCTATCTCTTCCTTGGAGAATTAAGAGGTAAGAAAGTCTATCTAAAACACAAATTGATGACTGATGTTGCATCGCTTTCATTAAATAACAATTTTTCATATCATTTTGGTAGTTAATAGACTTTCGTTTACATATGAGCTTCTATGAACAATATGAAATTGATTGAAAATTTTCTTGAAATATGGAAATGGAAGTAAAGTTGAGGAAGTAAAGAGGTGGTTTTTTCAATTAGGATTTACGTACCATTGCTTTGGTTATGACTTATGAGGAGTTAGTTGTACCATTGCTTAGGTGTACATGGCATTTTGTTTCATAATGCGGGGCTTTGAAAGAAATCAACGAGGACAACCACCTTATTACATGAACAAGCCTGGTTAGCATCACATTAAGCAAACATGTCAATTGTTTATTAGTTAGAGGTGGAGGGCAATTTTGATCATGCCAATCATAGTTTAATTCTGTGATTCAATTTGGGTCAGTTATCAATTCATTTCTTGGATACAAGTCACGAGTACTATCGATTAGAATCATTTTTGCGCTAGCATTTATGAGTCAGTTCAGTAAGGTTTGATTCAAGTGATGGTTGCGCTCTTACTTCTATGGGGATATTGAGGGTAAGATTAAATTAGTAATTTATGTTGTTTTGGATTGTATCTTATTCAGGTGAAGCGGTTTCAAGAAGTCATTTTGAGACGAGACGTAGCAAAGTTCGGGTTGGGTTTTGGTCAAGCCGAGTAATCTGTATGTTCAAATGTACAGTATTCAAATTGGGTTAGTTTTATCAAGTTTCATCTCCGCTTGCTTCCAAGTTGCAATAACAAAATAGAGGAGTATTAACATTAACGACCATGGCGGCAAACTCCATTGCAACGGTCGATGTCAAGCTAAAAATTAGTAGTTTGAGTTGTAATACGGTGAGAAGTTTGAGAACGAGCTTGATATTGGTTGGTTGCGACGTGACTTATTTTAGTGTATGGCAATTAATCAATATTTCTTGTATTTTCAATTTTTTGGAGGGAGCAATCAACTCAAATGCAACATCGTCTTACACCTTCTTTATGTTATCTTTAATCCTTGGTTTGTTTTATTACAAAGGTTAAACAATCGACTTTGTTACAAAGAACGTTGGTTAACTTGACAAGATTTCCTTGTGTGGTCCAATTACTAGAAACACTAAAAATATCATACTAAAAACAAAACATCCCGTGAATTTCACGGGCCACAAAACTAGTTAAGCATTAACAAAGCTTGGAATTTGAAGAATTGAAGGTATATATGTGTTAAATTGCGATGCATTTGTTCGTTGGAATAATTTATGTGGAAATTACTATGGGTTTTGCCTTATGGTTCAGTTGATTGATATCTGCTTGAATCATATGGTGTTGCTCTTTCTATCTCATCTCGCCCAATGATCCGTTGATTATCTAAATTTGTTCTGATTTTATTGCAGTCCATGGGTGTATTTCATTTCATTTCATTCTCTTTTATTTGTCTAAATTAACCAAATTGTCAACTCGATCAATCAATAAATTGAAACAAAAACCTTACGGTTGATATGTATATTATTACATACACGTTACTTTTAACTTTGAATCTTTGACTATTACACCTCCGCGTTTTTCCGCGTTCGTCCCTTTAATGATCTTTCTACATCCTACAGAAAAAGTTGCTCTTTAAAAATCAAATCTTGGAAAATTATGAGGAGCAACAAAAGGGATAACGCAGCCCAATATTCCTTAGCAAACTTTGTTGTGTTTGCTGCGTCGAACCATAAGTAATCGTTAGACAAATACAATACCCAATATGATTAAGCATTTAAGCTTATCTAATGTATATCCTCCATGTTGCCCGACCTTCTCCTTTATAAAGAGGAAGTTTGTTTTAATTGGAAAACTTTCATATCGTACATGACCTTCATGCTTCAACGCCATCCAATAAGACATACATAATCTAATTAAAACTACATGTGATCGTAAATATATTTTTCATAATCTTGACTTATTGAAAATAAGATTAGAAAAACAAAGTATAATACTCACAATAAAAGGTTCGTGTTAAGCTTATATCAAGTGAAGATTTGAACGTTATAAATCAATCTTAAAAAACATATCTTGCACATATAAAAAAGAGTTAAAAATACGTAAATATATATTAAATGGAAAGGTAGTCCCAGACCCCTTCTGGCTTCTCGATAAAATAATTCACTTTCGTAATCGTAAATAATACATGTATATGAATCTTCATCTTGGTGTAATGTGATGCATTTTTGCTACGAATCTTCTGTAAAATTAACCACTGGAAAATTATCATTACCCTCCCCTCATCACAACATTCATTCACATTACGTAACTTGACATGGTGGCTATAAATATTATGACCATTACGTAACTTAACATAAAGATATAGCAATTCTCACCTCAAATTGATGTTTACCAATGAATAATACGTTGAATAGCCACGAACCCGGATGTATTATCATTCACTGGATAAAAAAATTTAAATCTCATAAATAAAATCGTCAAAATTCAAAGATCAAGCTATATAAATCTAAAACTACAATCTACGCATGTATATAATCACTATGAAATTAGTCACAAAATTAAATAAAATACTGATAATGAGGGGGGGGGGGGAGAGGGAACGTGCAATAACAAAAGTTTTTATAGAGTAGAATGATGTATCATAGTTCAACATAAATAGGCAAGAGTTGTAGGACTCTCATAATATTATCAATAGATTATCTTTAAGTGAATTAATTAATGAAAATAAAAAACGTGTTTTGAAATAATTGGAGTCTCTCACAATGCCTGAAAAAAACCTCTTTTATATATATATATTGATTAACGAGGTGTTAATTTAACATAATTAAGTAATACAAAAAAAAATCTATAAATACCGCGCAACCGTTACGCGGGATCTAAACTAATTTTAGATTAATTTAATAACAGCTACTCTCCTATAGGACCGTCCTATAGGATAGGACGAGCCCAAAAGAAGAGATTAGCCCACTAAGATAAGATATAAACCAATTAAAACAAAAAACTGAAAACCACTATCCTAGATTCTCAAGCACAAAAGTCACGTAATCTCCCCCCACTATCACCTCCTCCGCCTCGGCCTCCACCTCCTCTAACACCTCAACAGTCCATGTTCTCCACCACCTACATCCTCTCTAACCTATCATCCTCCGCGATCGCTGATTCCATCGCCTATTGACTCTCCATGTCCTTTCCCTAATCAGTTACACTAAAAGAGGAGTGTTGGCTGCCATTGACGCTCACTACGAATGAGCAGGTTTGGAATTGTGCAATTTAAATATTCATCTTTTTATTTTGAAAACTTTGAGCTTTAATCTTAAAATCATGGATTTTAATTAACTAAAATTTCTTCCCAATTTTTTAACATCTCAAGTTTTTAATTAGATAACTCACAATCTTAACTTGAAAACTTAGTATAACTATGACGAAAACTCGAGTTGTTTTAAGATACTCTTTACTACTCGTATTTTTAATTTGACAACTTTGTATTTTAAGTTAAAAGATCATGCCTTTAAGATGGATATTCGTGTGGGCATAATATGGCCGCTCTTTGGTGCGGAATTGGAGGTTGTCGTTCATAAGTGGGTTAGGTGGTCTGGCTGAGATGAAGATGCAAATTCTAGGCTAGGGCGTTCATACCGAGTTGTTTTAAGATGCTCTTTGGTGCGGAATTCTGAGATTTATAGTTTACTAACTAGTCTTTTTAGTTTGACAAATTATTGTTTTATAACCGTATATTTAACAATTTAGTGTCTTTTACGATAAAAACTCGCGGTTTTCAGATGAATACAATACCTAGGTGTTGCAAGGATTAGAATTGTCGTTGTTGGTCGAGTCGGTTATTGCCAAATTCAAATAAGAAGGATGATTTCAGTTTTGGGGTATTAGGAGTTAAGAAGAATGAAGGAAAGGAGAGATCAAAGACGTAAATCTGCATAAGGGAGTTCAAAGATTGAAAATTGACCCTTATTAAAAATCCCGAAGAGGGAAAATAAAATTTTTATCAAAAAAGAGCCTAAAATGGTTGAACTTTCTGAGTCTATTTTGGCGAGAGCCTCTTGGGTAGCATCCCATGGTATCACGGCCGAGACGACTGATGTGATCCATGCCCCAATGAGGAGTGTGCCTAAATCTAAAGCTAAAGTTACAACAAGGAAAGTACCTTTTTCTCAGTCGAATTCACAGAAAAAAAAAAAAAAAACAAGCAGAATGTCGGTTCTAAAAATCCAAAGAAGATAATGTTTTTAGCAAAGGTATTGTTATTCAAGAACCCTCTAATGTGCCTACTAAGCTCCCTGTTTCTCAGACTAAGAATGGGGGGAAAGGCAAAGAAAAAATGGTGAAAGAAACTGGTTATGCACCAATGGTTTCAAACTGTACTAATGAGTCGGCTTTAATCCATGTTTCTGTTCTTCCTTTTATTCCTGAGAACTCTATCTTGAGTAAGGAGATTAATGAATCAATTATAGAAAAAGGAAATGAAATGGTTGTGTGTGAAGAACTGCCTGTGTGTGAAAAAAGTCTCAATCCACTCGTGTTAGCCATGATTCCAGCCACTAGTCAAGCACTTGCTACAGCTTCTTTTTATAAGGATATAGTCTGCTCCAACCCGTTCTCTCTTCTTGGGGATGCCTTGGCTACAGATGTGGTATCTCCTGTTGGGATTCTAGAAGATTATTTGTATGACGACGATAACTTACTCGATGACGAAAATGCATTGGCTGAATGCTCATTCAACTCTATTAATTCATCCAGTTCTTTTGTCAAGAAAATTGGCTACCTTGATGTGAACAATGCTAAGTGCACTACTTCATCCAAAGAATCGGAGTCGTCCAAGAGAAAGGTAGATGATACGGAGGAAGTTGACTCGGCTTCAACTTCTTCCAAACGCCCAAGGGCCTGATGACTTCGGTCTTCTTTTTCTCTCCCTTTCATTTTTATTAATGTTAGTATTCCATTTTGCGCGGTTGAACGACAAGAATATAATTTATAGAGTAACCATCTGTAAAAGTCAAGCACTTTGCCTCCCTTTTCTATCATTTTTATTTTGGCTTTTGAATTTGGGAATAGCCTGGGCTATATCAAGGGATAGATCTTTATTTGGTTTTACGTTTTTTTTAGAATTTGGTTTTCCAAGGATGCATCCTGGTGCATTTGCTTTCCTTAGAGGTCTTCAGATTGTAATATATGGTTTTCCAAGGGATTTCTACTATTTTTGTTTGCCTATTTACTTCTACTGTGATTGCTTTTGCATAGAAGAATTGTACTGTTTTGTCTGGGTTCCTCATGTCGTTTCTTTTTCAAGAAGGTGGGTCCAGCTGATTTTGTTAAATTTGGCTCTTTTTTGGGGAGTATTTTTTGTTGTACCAAATACCACTTTGGTTTTTTCTTTGTTGGTTATACTCTCTGCTTTTTCTATAGCAATTATTGGGAACTTGTCTTCGTATCAAGTTGTAATGAGCAGTTGCTGCTTTGGTTATACACTTCTAAGTGTTTTTAATCTCCTTGACTTTGGTGAGTTCTTTATCCATCATCTATGTTCTTGATGGGGGTTTTGTTTTTACCTCCTTTTCTTGAGCAAGTTTGAGTTTCAAGTTTTTATTTTTTATGGGAGACCTTTTGCCTCAGTAAAAATAAAAATTTGCTCCAATGAATGTAAGACTGTACTTATTATCCGCTACACATCTCACGTAGCACATGATTTTGGTTGGATATGTTGGTCTTTATCGTTAGTAAATAAAGCATTTTGTGACATGGCCATGTCGCTAGTGCATCTTTTTAACTTAATATATTTTTCATGAATATTGCCTTTTGGAACGTTAGGGGCACTAAAAGAAAATTTTTTGCCGAAGAACTTAATTTCTTTAGCTCGTCTAATGGAATTAAAATCTTGGCCATTTGTGACACCAAATCAACCTCTAAGCCTGAACCTTATTTATTAAATATATTTGGGTTTAATAATTGCGACTTTATTCCTAGTTTAGGACTATCGGGTGGTATTTGGCTTGCTGGAAAGAGTCTATCTCCATGACGTTTTCTTTAAATGTCACATTTAGATCGACTAGATTCATTGCTTGTGAAGTGTGTGACTTAGCTAATAATGTGAAATTTTGCCTCATTTTTGTTTATGCTCCAGCCCAACCAGCTGAAAAGCCGGAGTTTTGGAACGAGTTCCAAAATTTTATCCTTAGTCTTGATTTGCCCTTTTTACTATTAGGGGATCTTAACGAGATTAAAAGTCCTAGTGAAAAAGAAGGAGGTGCTAAGGTCACTAGTGCGCGCTGTGTAAGGTTAAAGAACATTTTAAGTAATACTAATTGTGTAGATCTCCCTTTTTCTGGGAACTTTTTCACCTGGAGAAAAAAAGAAAACGGGTTCTGAAAATATTTTTGAAATCCTTGATAGAGCCATAGCCTCTCCTAATTGGATGAGTATTTACCCAAATATAGAGTTTATTCACCATGCTTTCACTAGTTCTGACCATTGTCCGATCTCTATAAAGTTTTATAATCAAAACCTCTTTCACAAAAAAGCCCCTCCATTCCGTTTTGAACTTATGTGGACTCTACGGAATGATTTCAGTAAAATGGTCAAAAGTTGTTGGCAATATCAGTTTCAAGGATCGTACATGTTCTGTTTATCTCAAAAATGTAAATTTTTAAAACAAAAGGCTAAGAAATGGAACGAGTCTACTTTTGGTAATATCTTTAGACAACTTTCAATTGCTGAAAAAAAGTTAGAAAATATTCAAAATCAACTAGGCACTTCTCATATTGCCGATTTAGAAAACGCGCAAATGAGATGGCTAACAAAGCATGACGCTCTTCTTGATTATAAATGTGTCTATTGGCAACCAAAAAACTCGCATAAACAAAGCAAACTTTGGAGATAACAATACCAAATTTTTTCAAAGCTATGCCACGATTAGACGTAGTAGAAATGGAATCAAGCAATTTATTAATAAGAATGGTGCTTGTATTACCGATAAAGACCTTATTAAACAAGAAATATCTGATGAATTTAAGATTAGGTTTACAAAAAATCATTCTTGTATTTTCAACAAGGATGAAGATTTTAAGTCTATTAAGGGTTTAATATCAACTGAAGATAACAATCTTCTTACGAGTGAGATTACTATAGAAGAGATTAAGCAAGTTGTGTTTAGTTTAGCTGCAAATAAAAGCTCAGGGCCTGATGGATTTCCCGCAGAGTTCTTTCAAAAGTATTGGGACATTGTAGGAAATTCTTTGACTAAAGCAGTTTTAGCATTTTTCCATTCAGGTAAATTACTTAAAGAAGTTAACCATACTTTCATAGCATTGATCCCGAAGATTGATAATCCTCAAACAGCAAACCATTTCCGCCCTATTAGTCTGTGTTCAACAATTTATAAGATAATTTCAAAAATCATAGCTACCCGTCTTCGCAGTGTCTTACATAAGATTATCCACCCATTTCAAGGTGCTTTTACACCTAATCGATTTATTCAAGATAATATCCTTTTAGCACACGAGATTTTTAACTCGTTTAAACGTAAAAAAAGGCAAAGCAGGTTGGATTGCTATTAAACTTGATATGGAAAAAGCGTACGATCGACTAGAATGGAACTTTATTGAGGAAACTTTCAAACAAATGGGTTTTAATCATAAGTGGATCTCGTGGATCATGGAATGTATTAAAACTACGTCCTTCTCGGTGTTAGTAAATGGAACACCGGGAAACGTCGTTAGACCCACTCGAGGTATTCGTCAAGGAGACCCGCTTTCGCCGTATATCTTTATTATATGCGCAGAACTTCTAGCAAGATCTTTACAAAATAATAGTGACATGAGCTCTAGTGATATTGGTATTCGTTTTGGACCCGGAGTGGAAAAAATTCCATTTCTCACCTTTGCGGATGACACTATTATTTTTACAAAAGCCTCTAAACAGAGTTGTAGAACCATTAAGTCAATTTTAGACAAATTTTGCACGATTTCAGGACAGTTTGTTAATTTTGACAAATCAACCTTTCAATGCACTAGAAATATTGATCGTTCTCTTCGTGAATCTTTTAGGGGTATTCTCCGGATGAACGAGGAAGCTCATTTAGGGAAGTACTTAGGATGCCCTATAATTGACAGTAGAGTGACTAAAAGTACGTTTGAAAACATTGTTCACTCTTCTTGCACACAATTATCCAAATGGAAAGCGAACTCATTATCTCAGGCGGGTAGACTAGTCCTGGTAAATGCTAATCTAGCCTCGAAGGGAACTTTTCAAATACAAAGCTTCCTTCTTCCTTCGTCAATTCACAATAGCTTAGATAAGATTAATAGAGATTTCCTGTGGAATAAGAATCCTAACCAGCACTCCCCTAATCTGATTGGATGGCAAAAGGTTTGTTTACCAAAAACAGTTGGTGGACTAGGCATAAAACCTTCTCAAGCCGCTAATAAAGCTCTTCAAATGAAGCTATTGTGGAAAATTATTACCGATAAGGAAAGTGTTTGGGTTAAAGTGATATCTAAGAAATATTTGAGAATCTGCTCACTCTTTGACCACAAGCCAACTTCAGTATCGTCTTGGCAATGGCGTAAACTAATGAGTCTTCGGACTCTATTTAGAAAAGGACTGAGATGGCAGGTAGGTAATGGTAACAACATTAAGTTTTGGTCTGATAATTGGTTTTTTTCACACCCACTTACAAGCAGTATGGTTGATGATGATAGTAATCGTGATCTTAATCTTTTGGTTAAAGATTTCATAATCTCAGACAAGCAATGAGATGTTTGTAAATTATCCAATTTAGTGAATAACGATTTTGTTAATCAGATTACTAACATTCCAGTGCCACATAATGATATTTCAGATACCCTCATTTGGGGGTTGTCCGTAGATGGAAATTTCTCTACCAAAACAGCAACTTGGTTAGCGCAAGGTTTATTCGATCAAGCTCTTGACAAATGTGAATTTCAGTGGATTTGGAAATTGAATATTCCTCCTAAATTGAAATTTTTTTCTTTGGAAAGCCTGTGTTGACGGCCTTCCAACGAAAAGCAGACTTCTCAAGAGTCATATTGATGTCCCACCTCATTGTGTTCTGTGCAACAATCCTATTGAAAACAAAGATCATTTCTTTTACGAATGTCCCTTGATTGGGTCTGTCATCCAAGACCTGAACATTATTAGTTTCAACGAGTTTTTGTCAAATTATGATACTATTACAAGTCAAAGTTTTCTAACGAAACTTAATTATCTCAAGGATTTAATTCCAAAAGATGACTTTATAAAGATTATTTTTATTTGGTGGAATGCATGGTTCCATAGAAATGATATTATCTTTAATAATGTTAATTTAAGTATCAGCAAACTTATTACTTTATGTAATAATAGCACTAAGACATGGCATGTGACTAGATTTAAGGATCTCAACAATCCCGAGGTAGAAGAGTCAGTTAGAAACAATTCTAGTAATGAAGAGATTTGGTGGGAAAAACCTACAAACGGTTTCCTAAAGCTAAATTTTGACGGATCGAGAATAGAAGGTAATAAAGCTGCTTTAGGATACTCTATAAGACATCACAATGGTAAAGTCATTTTGTTGGGAGCAAAAAAGTGCGGATCTAATAGTATCCTTGTTGCAGAAGCACTTGCTTTAAAAGAAGGTATTTTAGCAGCTAAATACTTAGGAATCTCAAAGTTAATTGTGGAGGGTGATAACTTATGTGTTGTTAACTCGATTCGAGGTACTTGGCAAATTCCGTTGGAAATTTCTAGTATTATCAAGGATGTGAAATTAGACCTTCATTTTTTCGATGAAGTGATAATTAAACATTGCTTTCCTGAAGCCAACAAGGTTGCTAACTTCATGGCTTCAGTTGGACATTCATGTCCAACTCTTTCGAGGTGGTTTGATAGCCGATGGCTTCAACTTACCTCCCTCATTCGAAAGGATGAGATAAGTTGGTCCTACCCTAGAGGATCAACCTAGTTTTCTTACCTAATAAAAAAAAAAAAAGAAAAAAAAACCAGGTGAAAGAGGAGGAGTAGTTGAGCTAATTTTTAGTTAATGGACCGGTCTTATGCTAAAAGACCGCCTTATACAACAATTTGTGATTTAATAAAGGGTTTTTTGTTAGAAACTACCTTATATTTAGGAGTATTTGTAAAAATACTACCTTACATTATTTTTTTTGTTTTCGACTACCTTTGGTTTCTTTAATTTTGGTCAATAACTAGAGTCTAGACGGAATTAGTCAATTTTATGGCTTTAACCTATCTCCCATGAGTCTTTTATGTTTCAAACTTGCTTAGATCCTATTTTGGGAAGTCATAATGTACTTACGCTTAACATAAAAAGATGTTCGTAGGTATTATTGAAATGTGAAACCATAAATTATGCTTATTTGAAGTTAAATTGTAGTTTGAACGCACTTGATCATTGTCATTTGGTGTTAAGAGAGTAATGTGAGATAGGTTAATGTCGTTAAATCGACCAGATTTCACCATATTTTCAGCATATGTAGTTTCTGACCAAAAAAATGAAAACAAAGGTAGTCTAAAACAAGAAAAATAATATAATGTAATCTTTTTACAAATACTCCTAAATATAAGGTAGTTTTTGATAAAAAATCCTTTAATAAATAAAGTCGGCCCAATAATCCGATCCAGGAAGTGGATGAGGCATGGGCGTAAATGCAAAAGTAGCCCTAGGAGTTGAGGGTTGATTGGCGTAATAGAAACCTGGCAAACAAAAAAGGCGCCGTCCCATTTGGTTTCACATCTAAACTTTAATATTTTCTTTTAAACGTTTCCTTAAGACCATCAAACACTACGACGTAGACTCCGTGACACACACACACATACATCCTCATTCCTCTTCACCCATATGGATTCACTCGTTATTTCCACGCGCTATTAACTCACGTGGATAATCAAAATGAGGTGATATCCCTAATTAAATCACACTGCTGTATATAAAACCCTTGCTACGACGCTTCATTTCCAAACCCTAATTCCTCATTTCTTCTTCGTTCTCTCTCTTTTGCCGCCGCTCCAAGGTTTTCTCCAAATCTCATCTTAATCTGGTACTCCTTTTCTCCTTCTTCCGATTTATCACTTTTCTTATGAAATTATTTCATTTATTTACTTTTCGTATGTATTTGTTTATATGCTTCCGATTTCAATCTGAATTTTACTTGATAATTTTAATCTCATTTTGCTATTTTGTTTCGATACTTTGATTAATTGTTTGATATTTTCTGGAAATACTGACCTGATTGAATTATAAAATGTTATCCCTTTAGTATAGTTTTGATTAATCACATGCGTGAAGATTTAATATGATTGATTTGATGCCTTGATAATCTTTGCAGCTCATTTATTAATCTTTCAAATTGATGATTATCATGTCATACAGTCGTCAATTTTACAAATTCTTGTTTCAGCTTTCTTCTGCTGCTTTGATGTCTATTTTACTTGTACATCAATATTCACAATTGCTAGTTCAAATTGCCCGTATTTGAATTACTAGAGGTTTTCTATTTTGCATGTCCTCCATATGCTCCGATTTTAGGCTTGTATATTATAGTAATATTATTCTGATTTTATGTATCGATGCAATTTCGTCACCACTGGTTTCATACCTAGTTTGATTTTAAATTTATTGATGAGTACAGAGTACTATTTTGATGTCTTGACATGCTCCGATTTTAGGCCTGAATATTATCTGTTGTTTTATTCCCTTGAATTTGTTGTATCAGTTAAAGTATCGTTGCAATTTCGTCCACTGATTGATGGGTAGCGATTACTGTTTTAGCCCTGTCTAGTTTGAACTTGAGTTTATTGATGGGTAGCGATTACTGTTTTAATGTTTGTAGGATGTTTTATTAGAATCTCACCTGTTTACTCATTCATTTTGTTGCAGTTTTGTTAACAAGTCATCATGGGTAAGGAAAAAATTCATATCAGTATTGTCGTCATTGGACATGTCGACTCTGGCAAGTCCACCACCACTGGTCACTTGATCTACAAGCTTGGTGGTATTGACAAGCGTGTTATCGAGAGGTTTGAGAAGGAAGCTGCTGAGATGAACAAGAGGTCTTTCAAGTACGCCTGGGTTCTTGACAAGCTCAAGGCTGAGCGTGAGCGTGGTATTACCATTGATATTGCCTTGTGGAAGTTTGAAACCACCAAATACTACTGCACTGTCATCGATGCCCCTGGTCACCGTGACTTTATCAAGAACATGATTACCGGTACCTCCCAGGCTGATTGTGCCGTCCTCATTATCGACTCCACCACTGGAGGTTTTGAGGCTGGTATCTCTAAGGATGGTCAGACCCGTGAGCATGCACTTCTTGCTTTCACTCTTGGTGTTAAGCAGATGATCTGTTGTCTTAACAAGGTATATATGTTATCCCATTTTTCTTGGTTTTTGGTTACATAAAATTGAGTTGCTGATTTTTAGTCTTATTGTTTGCTTTTTGCTGACTCGTGGGTCTTTTTATGATACAGATGGACGCCACCACTCCCAAATACTCAAAGTCAAGGTATGAAGAAATTGTGAAGGAGGTCGGTTCATACCTCAAGAAGGTCGGATACAACCCTGACAAAATCCCATTTGTTCCCATTTCTGGTTTTGAGGGTGACAATATGATTGAGAGGTCCACCAACCTTGACTGGTACAAGGGTCCAACCCTTCTTGAGGCTCTTGACCAGGTTTCTGAGCCCAAGAGGCCCTCAGACAAGCCCCTTCGTCTTCCACTTCAGGATGTTTACAAGATTGGAGGTATTGGAACGGTGCCTGTCGGACGTGTTGAGACTGGTGTCATCAAGCCTGGTATGCTTGTTACCTTTGGTCCAACTGGGTTGACCACTGAGGTAAAGTCTGTGGAGATGCACCACGAGTCTATGCCTGAGGCCCTCCCAGGTGACAATGTTGGATTCAATGTTAAGAATGTTGCAGTCAAGGATCTCAAGCGTGGTTACGTTGCCTCTGACTCTAAGAATGACCCTGCTAAGGAGGCTGCCAACTTCACATCACAGGTCATCATCATGAACCACCCTGGCCAGATCGGAAATGGCTATGCCCCTGTTCTTGACTGCCACACCTCTCACATTGCCGTCAAGTTTGCTGAGCTTGTCACCAAAATTGACAGACGATCAGGAAAGGAACTGGAGAAGGAGCCTAAATTCTTGAAGAACGGTGATGCTGGTATGGTTAAGATGATTCCTACCAAGCCCATGGTGGTTGAGACTTTCTCAGAGTACCCACCACTTGGTCGTTTCGCTGTCAGGGACATGAGGCAGACTGTTGCAGTTGGTGTTATTAAGAATGTTGAGAAGAAGGATCCCACTGGTGCCAAGGTCACCAAGGCTGCCCAGAAGAAGAAGTGAACTATTGCTGTGTTGAGCTCATCATGCGAGGAATGTGGTTGTGGTCTTTATGATAAACAATTGGTGTCTTTTATTTCTAGTGTTATTGAGTTGTGTTTAGGTCAATGTTACATGGGTTGTAGTCTAGCGTTGGCAGTGCATTTCAATTCCCCGAATTGGGTGCTTGATCGACGGTGGTGAGGTTTTGATATAGCCCGTGTTTTCTTGTTTTCTGTTGTGTCTGAAACTTGTGCTATTCTCTAATACTACAATTGAGTCGTATTTTGGTCTTCCTTTCATAATTGAAAGTATTTTGCTGTGTGTTGACCATCATTTGCCTAAATCTCTTGTTCAGTTGTGGTCTTTGTGGTGATGTTCCTAACTCTTGGATCCCGGTTGCCACCTGATGTATCAATGTATGTGACATGTCTGGTCATTTTTACTGTTGACACCCATTGATTTTTACTAAAGTCTCAATCCTGTTGGAACCTGATTGCCTCCTCCTTTGAACTGAAGCAAGGATGCAAGAGGTGGCATAAAGTTCAGTAACAGAGCAAAGATTGTAGTCTAAAGCTTTTATTTCCTGAGATACTTTTAATTCATCAGATATCAAAATTGAGCACAAGTAATACCTCCAACAAGCTGAGGTAATGAACAATAAAATTATTCAAAAAGTAAAAAAAAAAAATGGGGACGAATTTGACAACTCTTGAGGTGGATGGAGTAGTCAGCAACCAATTTCACCAGTGCCTTTTGCCGTGTGTGCCCATTGCCGTCATTGTCAGCCTGTCATACATATATGAATCTGTGTAAATACATGCACAATGGCGCTCCTATATTGTGATGCAAGGTTGCTTGTCAAAAGTATATACAGTGATTCCGAAGAATTGCAGACTGTAGAGGTTGTAAGACTGATCATTATGGAGTATTAGAACAGCATTAAGAAACCATTGATCATGAAGAATTCTTGTTATGTGCTTAGAAAAGTTTGCAGTAGGGCAAGATGAATAAAGAAGGTAAGTGTATGTTTTTCCGCGAAGGCCCTTGCGAGCTGCGACCATTACGGTTTGTACAAAAAACACGATTCCCTGAACTATAAATCCCAATACTAGATGCATGAAACTGTGATCCTTGAAAACACTTTCTCCACCCACTAAATCCAAAAAATATAGGCTCTGTCTCTGCTAGAGTGCTAGAGTACAAGCATCAGAGAATGCAACTTTTGTAGGTTGACTGACTAACCAACACCAGCGGCAATGATGCTTTCACTCTGCCTGGTTTAGTAGAAATTTTATATGGCATTTGTGAAAATTTCCGACATAGTTCAGTCATAACACAGTGTGACGACAAGAGCCTGGCAAAGCAAGTTTCTAACTACATACAAAAGTGTCATGACTCACTGAAGACCATGCATAGATCCCTTGTGCAGCCAAGTGACTCATTATTATTTGGTTCTAATATTGTGAAGTAGCAATCATTCGACCCAATACTCAACATAATTTCATCATCAGTCCTTGTGTCGCTAACAGCCTAACACTATGGTAACTGCTGCCGTCTCCTCTCTACCAAGCTACGTGCAAATTAACACAAACATTAACAAGAAAAAGATAAAAAAACAAAAGTTACAGTACTAACTAGAACTTTCATGCCTAGCCTAATGCATAGAACAGGCTACTATCTGTATCATTAAACAAATGAAGCAATAATAGCCATATATAATTAATCATAATGGCCATCTTACATTAAAGTCAAACAATTTAAGGATTTACAGCATATAGTACAGTGATTTTAAAGGGGGAAAAAAGGTAGACGAGAACGTGACATACTGACATTTGTTCTTTTAGAAAGACTGAAGCTCGATATTGCTATCCTAACGGCGTCACTTTGTTTTTGCTTTCTTATTATAAACGCCTTCATATCAGTCAGCAATGGGCATTTGGTCTAGTGGTATGATTCTCGCTTAGGGTGCGAGAGGTCCCGAGTTCAATTCTCGGAATGCCCCCTTTTTTGGAAATTGAGTGTTTTCGTAAAATTGTAACGTTTATACTTTATAGAGGGAACTATATTTTTTTCGGAAAATTCACGTGTTACCCCTAAATTTTGCCATTTTGCATATGGTACCCAATATTTTGAGTTTGTGTACATGTTACCTCTCACATTTGATTTTTATGCACAACATGTCCTTTTTGTCGCTCTAACAAACTTCAATTTAGCATAACTCATCCACCGGAATTCAGAATCAGTCAATTTTTTGTTCTACACACATTTTCTTTTCATAATCTACGATTTGAGGAAAAAAATTTCGACTGAGATTTTCTAGGGTTTTTCTCACGAAATCCTAAAATCCACCATAAACTCGATCTTAAATTTCCGAATGACCGGTTTTTGTTTTATCAAGTTATAGATCTCGAAGAGTTAATCAATTTTTTTAAAAAAATGGTCAATTTTGATTTCTGGTCTACAATTTATGCTCAATTAAAGAATCGTAGAACAATAAAAAGAGCATGTCGTACTTGAAAATCAAACCTCAAAGTTATCATGTGCACAAACTTAAAAAGTTGGGTACCACGTACAAAATGGCATAGTTTAGGGGTACCATGTGAATTTTCCGTAAATTTTTTTTAGCATAATACATGTTGTCTTCATATTCAGTAGTACAAAGTTATGGTGCTGTTTGACCAAGCTTTAAAAGTGTTTTTGTAACTGAAAAAGTAGTAGCTAGGCCAAACACCCTAAATTATGGAGTTCTAAAACTACTTTAAAAAAGTCAAAAACTAATAACTTACCCCCAAAATTAGAAGTAGGTATTTTCTATTCTACTTCTACTTTTCACATAAAGTGCCAAAAATTCATTATTTATGCGTTTTTTTATCCTCTCCAGTAAATCATTACTTCTTTATATATGTTGTACGTTGTACCTCAACTTTTTCTCTTCTCTGTACAATATTTGCTTCTTTTCTCTCACATACACCATCAAAGTACTTTGATAAGGGTGTGTAAAATTATACGGAGTAAATTCAAGGGTAATTATATAGTTTTAGTATAATTAACGAGTGATTACATAACGTTGATTTTTATTCAAATGATGAATTTATAAATAATATGGTTAATGAAAAAGCAAAAAAAAAAAAAAAAAAAGTTAAATGAAGTAGTTAGGCCAAACATATAAATTTTATAAGAAACCGTTTTTACAAAAGTATGGCCAAACCACCAAAACTTTTCCAAAAAGTAACTTGTCAATAAACTCCTTTTGAAAACGAAAAGCTATTTTAAACAAACAAGGCCAAACAACACCTATGAGAAATTATTTTCACGAATTTCAAAAATCACCAAGCCATATATAAATAATACAGTCCGTCTTTCTTGTGACGGAGATACCCGTCACAAGCTTGCGACGGGTCGAATAATACCGTTTAAATGTTAAATGGATAGACAAGTGGTACTGTGCAAGCAGAGCACTTACTGACATTTGGGTAATAAAAAAAAATTTCTTACTTTCCCAATGCATCATCTTTACCATACAATTGAAAAGTCACAAAAAGTCACGTCCAAAATTCATTTTCACTCTTTTTAATTTTTCTTCTCTCTCTATTTTCAAATTTCCAGATCTCAAAACTCTTTATCATTTTTTTTCAACTTCATACAAATTAACCTGAAATCCAAATGAAGTCAATGATCCAATATGTCACTATTTTAGGCTATTAATATGCTATCATCTCGGATCACTTACATTCAACTATTACTATAAACAAACATTTGCATAATGGAAACATATTACACATGTTCACAAACATACTCAATGTCAACAAATGTTTTATATTTCTTAATTCTTAAACATACAACAAACTGCAAATAAAACCCAAGAAACCAACAAAGCAACTATAACTAATTTCTCGCTTTTCCTATGTTTCATGATTTCAATATTTAATTCTACAACAACCATCTTCAACTTTTCATTTTTGATCTTCAGATTCTTCATTTTCTCTAGCAAGTCGTTTTTCTTCTCTAAGTCTTCACTTTCCGTCATGACATCAACAAATTGAAAAAAGCCACAACCATAGTACAGCAAGTGTTGAACAATAAGGAAATGATTATGCAAGATATAATTAAATTCAATTACAAAAATATATTAACAAACAACAAATGAAATCAAATAACATATCGGCCAAAGAGAACACCCATAAAACGTTTTACCTACATGTTCTCCATGCTTCACTGTCTTCAAGACTGCACCTATATTGTGTTTGCATAAAACCGTATTTTTAAGTCTTGAATTCCACGAATTAGATGAAGATGCATAACTTTTTCCCATCACTACGAAAATGTAACAACCTTCGTTTAACATGTGCCCACTTCAATCGAACCACTCAAGTAACATACAGCTCATAACTGGTTACATATATACTTTCATTAAAATGTATATACAGTTGTCCAATATGTTACTATTAAAAGAACATTTGGTATCAATTTGACAATCATTAAAATTGTAACAAATTACATTTTTAAACTCATTGACAAATTACTGACTACTAGAGATATACACTATGAAAATGATCGCATACATAGATTTTTCATGTAAGTATATATTTTCTTTATGTTACTATTCATTAATAATAATGAATGGTAACATGAATACCAAAAATGTCAATATATAGACCGTTCAATTACTTTTATTAGCTTGTTGACAAAAAATTTCAATACCAAGAAAATCAAACAACAAACCCAGGAAAATATCAATAAAGTTAGAGAATCCAACAACAAACCATGGAAAACACACAACAAATCCAGAGATTCAAATAATAAGCCCGAAAAATCAATATACGAGACAAATTTTTCAACTCACAAGACAGATTTATTCAAAACCTTAAAAAATCATAATATAAAACATTTCTCCACTCACATATTCCAAACAAAATGAACCAAAAACAATATCATGATGATTCTAAACATTTGAAAATAAACAAATTAAGAAAATTACCTTTGATATTGTTTTTCTTCTTTATTTTTTTGTTGTGTTTTGATGATGCCAGAAGATGAGTAAGAGTTTTTTGTATTTTTTTTTTTTTTTTTTTTTTTTTATGATAAAAGAAGTTTTTTATTTTCCTTGAAAATTGTAAACTAATCCGTCTGATATCACAATGTCACCATTTTTAGTTGATTTGTGAAGAGTTTATGAGGGTTTGATATGAGAGAGAGAGGAGAGAAGATGAAGAAGAAAGAAGATGAAATGAGAGATGATGAAAAATGTGGACGTAAGAAGATGAATAATAAAGAAGAATAAAGATGCCTTTTCAATTTATGGACAATAATTACTGTATCTGCACAGTAACCGTCAGAAATCACTGTGTATGCACATACGGTTTGTCTACCCATTTAGCACTTAAACGATACTATCCAACCCGTCGCAAGTTTGCGACGGGTATCTCCGTCACAAGGGAGAATTTGTGTAAATAATATGCTTAAGACAAACTTTTTTCTTTTTTGAGGAATAATAAGACATAGGCTATTAAGGGTGTTGATTGCCCAGTTTTGATCGGATTAGACCAAAAACCAAATTGAGGTAAGGTCAATTAAAAAATGGATCGTAATTATGTGTGTGTTTGGCCTAGTTTGTAAATGTGTTTTTGGACTCAAAAACACTTTTTGGCCAAACACATAGTTTTCTAAAAGTTAAACAAAATTTTTTAAAAGTTAAAAATCTATATTTTTGCCCATAGAAATAGAAGCAACTATTTGTTGTTTTTGCTTTTGAAAAACACTTTTGAAAAATTAAGTTTGAAAAACAAAAACTCACTAGTGTGTAACCCGTGCAATATGCACGGTTATAATATGCATTTATGTATAACATTATATTTATATATGGCAAAATAATCATAGTAGTAGTAGAAGCACTGTTTTATACAACGGAATTACTTTTTCACATACGGACTTTACTCTTTCACATACATTTTTTCATTAATTTTCCATATAATACCCTTTTAATAAACCTAGACAAATTAAGTCTTATACATATTTTTTTTCCCTAAAATAGAATCTAATTGATCTAAAAACTTGAATAATTGTTTATAGTTCTCCAATTAGTGAAATAATTTGTTGTTTTAACAATATTAAAATGTTTTGTTAAAATTATTAGTTTGTCAATTAGTGAAACTAATTATTGTTTACTTGTTTATCAATTTTTATCAATGAAGGCGTGATGGTTTGGGTGGTGTAACGGTGGTTCTAGGTGGTGCACGACGGTTAGGGTTGGTGCGTGACAGTGGTTTCTAATGGTGGATCGTGAGGATTGTTCATGTGGGATATAAATGATGGTGAATATACAACAAAGAACCTAAAATCTGTAAAAGTAGCCAACTTAGAAAACATGTATACATCCTATTCAACAATTCGTTGATGGAAGAAGACTTCTATACACATCCAATATTCATTGATGGAAAATCTCCATAATCCAGTAGACAGTACCGCAACATTTTCTTTTTAATAATTTACATAGGATTGCTGACTTCTTGGTATCATCGTACATGCTTAGAATAACGCGTCTTAACTCCGAGGTCGGCCGACGACTTGACTGATCGGAGGTGTTGAACATAGGTGGTGTTGATGGTGAAGGGAGATAAGGGAAGCGAGAAAAAATCAATTGGGTAAGGGAATGGAAAAAATTACAAGGGTAAAATTGTAAAATGCGTATGTGAAAGAGTAAAATCCGTATGTGAAAAAGTACGTCCTTTATACAAATAGGTAACTCTTTTCTTCACTGCAAATAGAGGCAACACGTATTCATCAAACATCTCCACAACCTTGTTTTGGGGGAAACACACTATCTCTTTAAGATATCGTGGAATCCATAACTGACGGTAAAATAAGGACATGTGTCAAGTATAATAAAATCAATTAAATTAACTATGGAGGGTATTGTGAATTTGTAATCATATTATATGATTACTAACAATTTATATACAACCATTCAAATTTCTTTTGTATGGTCTATACTCTATAAATAACATTACATGATCTTTTTTCCCAATACTTTATACTCCTTTATACCACACTAATGGTAACATTGAGAATCTTGTCACTATTCATGGTCGTAGGGAATCTTCGATATTATTCTTAATCTATAAGACAAAATATAGTCATGTGAGATCTTATTTGATTTATCGTTATGAATGCTATAAGAATATCAAATTTTTATAATTTTTAATAATGTGTGACTAAAGATATTGACGTTGTAAAATGTGTCTCGGTAAGTGTGAAAAAAATCAATGTTACCATTGGTGTGGTATGGAGGGAGTATTTTTTTTTTCCTATTTTTCAATTTAACAGTAGAATTTATGCACCACCATTTGAATTTTTTTCGTATGGTTCACGTTCTATAAACAACATTACATAATATTTGTTTTATAAACAACATTACATAATCTTTTTTCCCAAGACCTTATATATTTTTTTTCTTATTTTTCAATTTAACAGTAAAGTTGTGTACTATGTTTCATTAAGCATACCCCTAAACCTTTTTATGAATTAGGCTCTATTGACATAATCGCCTAATTCCAAACTAAATGACACCAAGGGCTCGCTTGGAATGAGAGTAATTATTAAGAGAGTAATAGAGCTAAAATGAACTAAAAAATGGAGGGAAGAGATGAGGATGGGAGATAGAAATGGGAAATATAGTGTAATAGTTCATCCATTAGGGGAGTAATAATTACTTGAGGGGGGGAGATAGGTAACAATTACTCCCCTAATGGAGGAACTACTACACTATATTTTCCCATTTCTATCTCCTATCTCCATCCTCTCCCTCAATTTTTTAGTTCATTTTAGTTCTATTACTCCTTTAATAATTACTCTTATTCCAAACGAGCCCTAAAAAAGATTAAAAGGTTAAAGGATGTGTCGAGGTGATTATAATTGGGGTGCAATGGCTAATGGGTATGGCATAGTGGTGGACTGGTAGCTATATTTCATCGAGAAGTGATACAGGGTTGATCATATGGAGGATTTGCATTTTTATTATTTCCAAAAAAAACGTTTACTACCCTTATTTCTCACCTTCCTTATATGAAAATTATGAAATTTTTGTCTCTTTTGCTTTGAATGGCATTCCCATTTTCCCTCATATTACCTCCTCTATATCACGATTCACATTGTTCCTACTTGACTTTTTAGTCTCATGTTTGTTTATCGGAATTTATTTTCGCAGTACGATTTTTACTCATCTCAGTACTTTTTGCACTAAAATTTCCATTGATCTACCCTTGATTAAAAAAAAACAAACCTAATTCTCTTTGCCTTCTCTCTATTGTCAAAACCTTCTTTCTTATCCTCCTTCAAAATCTTCAATTATAAATGATTAATCGAATAAAGAGTAGATATTTAATTTGTTAATCGCATATTAGTAATTTAATTCACTCTTTTTTATAATTTTTTTTTTCTTTTTGATTAGGGTTCATGTATAAACTAAGTAAAGGGCTAATTAGTGTAGTATGGTGGGGTCGACGGTGGTCAGCGGTTCAGTGTCACCGGTGTGGTTCAACGTTGGTCAGCGTTGAGGGTGTGGTTAGACGGTGGTTCGTCGCCGACGTAAGAGTTGGGCGGCTTTCAAGATGTGGTCTGGTGGTTGGAGGATGCAGTCGTGCAAGGAATAGGTTGTGGTGGTGGTTTGGCCTTTAGCCGGCAAAGGCGGCGTGATTGGTGTCGTTGGTTGTGTAGTAGTATGGAAGGAAAATGGCTAATTGCTTCCTACTGTAGTCAATAATAATTAACTGTACCCAATTCTTTCACAAGCTACATGCTTCATTAGAAGAGCGCTAGGATCAAGATCCTTTAATTTTTCTATTCTTTTGTCAAATGTGTATTTGTAAAGACAATTATAAGCGAAATACATGGTTTATCAATGTTGTACGTAATTATTTTTGTTTATCAAAGTAATTTATAAATGTAGTCATGTCATGAGGAGTCGGAAATAGGGTAATGTGAAATTAAAGGAAATGGATGTGTGAAATTAGAGAGAATACACGAGGGAGAAATTAGAGAGAGAAAATGAGGGGTACTGCGAGAATCAGGACCCTTGTTTATTTAGAGGGAGGGCTGTAAAACGTCGTCGACGTTTTATAACGAATCGTCGACATTTTTTAGAAAAAAGACCAAGACTACCCTTGCACTCTCTCTCTATACTCTATTCTCTCCCAAATTCTCCCAAATAACAAATTAAAAAAAAAATCAACATTTTGTTAATCGAATTCAATGACAAACAACGAATCATCGGCAAATTAACTAATTAGTAATTTTTCTAACGAATCGTCAACGCTTTTCATGACATTGCCTTGTTAATAATCGTCATCTGCATTAACGAAATTAAAACGTTAGACAAATAAATTTAATACAAAAATAAAAAAAAATCCATTTAAGTACAAAATTAACGGTGAAAATAAAATTAAAAAGTCCGAACCATGGACAGACGTTAAAATTCAACGTCCGACCATGGGTCAGATGTTGAATTTCAACGTCCATAACCAAATCAGACGTGAATACTCAACGTCTCCCTCCCCACCCAACGTTGAATTTCAACGTCCCTAGCCCAACTTGACGTTGAATCTCAACGTCCAATATATCTTTTGTTTCTATTCGTCAAGCAGAGTAACAATTTGCATCAAAGCATCACGTTGAATTTCAGTATATGGCATTGATCTTTTGTTTGTATTCAAATGAATTTGTTTATACGAATTTTCACATGATTTTGTTTGTAATCCTTGATTTCTTTTAGATTTTTCGTTTCATGAATGTCTTGTGCGATTTTTAATCAAATCCGTTCTCATAAGGTAATTCCGTTGTGGCAGTGGCGGCGAGGCGGTGGTGGTTAGTGGTGCAGCGGCAGTATGGTAGCAGTAGCGGTGGCGGTGGTTGGGTCGTGGAGTTGTGGGGATTCAAATGGATGTTGGTGAATAAAGTGTAAGAGGGAAAAAGGAGAGAGTAAGAGAGATGTATGTCAAGGGTAAGTTGCGTCTTTTTTATGAAAAACGTCGACGATTCGTTATAAAACGTCGACGACGTTTCGCAACCCGGTTTATTTATAGGCCTCATTATTTAGAGTATCTATTTAAAAATAACCCAATAGTCCAAATAATGCAAAAACACTCACCTTGTAGTCTTCCAATATGCTGTATGTAAGTTCACTTTGACATAGTATTAAGTATTACGGTACGACTCTTCTTTTGCTGATTTTAAAGGGTGCATCTCAGGAATGCATGCCATGTATTCAATGAAGTCATGAATGTCTTTAACCACAATAAACATGTCAGGCCCTTTGATAATGTGATTATAAAAACCAATACATTATTTAACAATGATCATTGTAAATGAACACAAACAAAAGTAAAGGAAAAAACAAAAATTGCATCCATATTGTGTAATAACCCCTCAAATCTCAAATAAGATAAAAGAAAAGAAGTGACTTAAAAATCGATAAGAATATAAATATATAGATTTTTCAAACTCCACACTCGTCAAGTTCAGAGACAATTCTTTGGAGAGGCGTATTAAGAAGAATCCAACATTTGGCTTGATCGATCATCACAAACATCTTTTGGTTGTCGATGACTCGATGTGAACAACTTATCCTTCTTTCCACAGGCAATGCCTAAAGAAAACGGATATATCGTCTCAGGTAGTAACTACTACAAAAGTTAATACAATATAAACTGCAGGAAAGCAATGCCTAAAGAAAACGAATAAATATGAAAAGTTGAATAGAAGACAATGTGACCATATATGGTAGAGAGAGCTAATGCTTATAGGCATATTAATAAGTAATGATACTAACAATGTAAGATTTTACCGCTTAAGAGGCGTAGGCCTTGAAGTCTAAGAAGTTGGTCAAGGAACCAAAAATAAGTGACTTTCACATTCACCTGAGAAATTCGATTAACAAATATGATTACAAATTTTCACTTTAGACTTAAAATCACTACTGAAATTTCCAAATTTGCATCTCTGTTGAATTAGCTAATTTTGCAACGTCAAACACAATATAATAAAAGAAATGCGAAGTACTCCCTCTAGTTAATTGCCCTATTGTTCAAAAACCACATTAATTTTTTGAAAAATGCAACAATTCTAAATAATTGAAGGTAATATGTCTTAAAATAAACGTCTCAAAATGATTTATGAAAACTGAATTATCCTAAATGGGAGGCCCTATAACTGATAGTGCAACAATATAATGTATAATACAACAAATGCTTATATTAACTACGTACAAATCATTTACTTCTAATTCATCTATCAGAGAAGTCTAAAACCCCAATTACCAACCTAATAATTTCATTATTGTCCTCTTTAATAGGCAATCGTCATCATTCACCTATTTAACCATAAAAACAAAATTTTATAGCAGTGATTAATCAAGAAATTGCCAAAACTCTTTAACTCCAAAACTCTTTCACTCCTCTCTTTAAAGATTAGTAAACATTAATTACTCCGTGTGATGCAAACAATTGCATCACCAGCAAACAAATTTCATATCCAGGTTTAATGCAAACTTAAAATTCCCAAACGCTTAACTCGTATCTCTAAAGATTAGCAAGTTTTGAGCTAATTTTTGTAGACGATATTTGTAGGTTTATTACATAAGCAATTTATTCAAGATGAAACAAAATGTAAAAATTTTACTTTATAGAATTTCAGTATCTAAGAATGAGAAACAAATTATTGAAAATGATATGAACAAATGAACACCGAACACTGCAACTTCAACAATTGCATACCTGTGCATAAGAATCATCGAATGAATACTCCTCCGTAATCATTGATCCAGGTTCAATCAGATAAATTAAGGGTCTTTAGATTTCATCTTAATTCACTGCCAATCTGAAACTTAAGCAATCGAAAACTTAAAACAATCTGAAATTTAGTAATCTACATCTCATTCGTGTGAATCAACCTTCTAGTTCAGCTTAGTAGACTGATAATTCAACACAATTAGGTAAAATGATCGAAGACCGTATACAAACAACTCAGGCACTCAGGCATAGCAGTTCCGGAGAAGTCTTAGTATCAACTCAAATTTAGCATCTGTGAATAGAAGGTTGTTAGGTTCTGGTGCATATGAAATCAAGATTTTCAGTACATAGTTCACACACACCAACTTTCGTTAAAACTTAGAAAATATTCTGGCGTGGCTATCACTTTGATAGTGTTCCTATGTTAAGGCTAAACAAATTCTAGGGACCATGCTTAGACAAATTTTAAACAATTTTTTTGACATTTCAAATAGAAATATATGAACCTTAGCTTGATGGATGATGGTAAAATTGCATCCAAGGTAAACTTGATTGATAATAAGAAGAGAAAAAACGTATATTAGGTGCTAAAACACAGGTTTCCCACCTCTTTTTTCTTGAATGCCGCATCGTAATTTAAGAACGGATAAAAGTCGATATTTGTGCAAAATATGCTGAAATGTCCACAAAATAATGAATCAGCAAATCATGGTTACAATTTTGTTAAATCTTATTCACCCTTAAACAACTAATGTCGTAAATTTAATCATTTGGCAATAGTTAATACCTAACCTAAATTTGTTATCTAATTAACATGTACATATAGGATTGTTTATACTAAAAAGTGTTGGAATTGATGGCTGGTAAAGCCACAGCCACTTGGTTTTTTCCAAGTTCTATTTCTTTGGTCCCACATCGGTGGGTGAAGAAGAGTTTGGTCTCTTTATATTAACTAGTGTACTCCATTAGTTAATTGTGTAGATCAAGGAGGTTTTTGTTGGGAGTATTGGGCCAGTGAGTTTGGGTCCAAATACACATTCGCGCGCGCCAGCTTGGCCCGGCCCGGGCCCGGATAGAGCACCTGTGGTGAAGGCCAAAGGCCCCTTTTTACCTTTTTGCTCTTGTGTGTTTATGGGCTTGGTTTTGTGATAACAGTCAGTCAACATGACTGTTAGTGGGAAAGAGTCTTACTCCCCTTTTCGTGCCTGCTCTTATTTCCTATAAATAGAGCAACAGGAACACACTACAATATACACAAAATCATTCACTCTCCCCTCTTCTTTCTCCTCTTCTCTTCTTATAATTCTGGGTAATGGTAATTAATTTCGTTCCAAGTCTCACAGTTCCGAGTGGGCGAAACTGAGTGGAGACTGTAGTGTTATCCTTGGGGAACTATCGGCACTAGCTGATCGCCACCACGGTCGTACCGGAATATAGTTTTCAAGGCAGTGGCTCCCTTACCACGGCACTACGAATCGGGTTATATCTCTTCTGTTTTTCCTTGCTTTTCATTGTTACTGCATCGTTTACTCCAACAAAAAGCAAAAAATCAAAACCAAAAATGACAAGAAAGCCAAAAATGGGCAGTGTACCATTTTCCAAATAATGCCGCCATCATCATTTTCGCCGGAGATAAACCTGCCATCAGTAATCATGTTTATTCCCGGTTAGTTAACTTGATCAGTTTCACAAATTGAGTGATTTTCACGTTGAGCACTACAAATCATTTTCGCGAATTGAGTCGATTACCACCAATCGAATCTGCCATCATCAAACCAGTAAGTTAAGCTATCAGGCTTCAACTAAAACCCAAATTATATCCTACAAAAACCGTATAAACTAATACGACTTCGACGCAAAAAAGATGGGAATTACCTGGTAATTAAAAGATGATAGTGGTAATTGAGAGGGTTGAAGACTTGAAGTTCCATCTTTTTTTTTATCAAACTCAGTAAGTTAAGCTATCGAACTTCAATTAATCCCCAAATTAAAAGACGATTTTGATATGTTGGTTTGATGGTGAGATAGAATTAATCAAAGTTAGTTATGTGGTGGTTGATAATCTTATGTCTAATTTAAGAAATGAAGAACGGACTGATGATCAAGGAGTATGAGATAGTGCTTTAGTGGGCAGTTTAATAACCACTGACAGTTCGTATCTTTTATTGAAGCTTACAAATTGTTGTATAACGTATACGTATAAAATACCATGAATCAACCATAGGCCATAGCTTGACACATCACCTTTTATTAGTAGAGTGGTTTTGCTTTAATATAGTAAATGATTTTTGATAATCAAGGCCAAACATGTTCTATATTGGGTTGGTCAAAGACTACATCGGCAATCATAGTAGACCAAACCAAAGTCACCAGACCACACTAAATGGCCCGTATTGGAGATGTTTTTAAATGCAAATTTGTAAATTGAACAATAATTTCATGTATATTTGTGCCAAAAAAACACTAAATTTTATGTTAAAATTTAAATAGAGATTATTATTAAGTTTCTAGAAACTTGTGTGGTTGAACCATCTTCACTAACCATTATTACATATGTTAAGCAGGATTTGTCGTGTACTGTTTGCTGATAAAAAATTAGAAATTAAGTGCATCCACAATAAAAGTTTGTTATTGAAATTGTTTTTGTGATGTGTCAATAGACAAACCTCTTTAAAGAGGTTGATGAGGCTCGATCCCATAACCTCTTGGATTGAATGCCCTTACTATTACCACTGTGACACATTCATCTTGTTGCCAATTTTGCATATCTTTTGATATATATCTTTGTTAAGACTTGAGTTAAAACAATATATACATATAATCATTATTAGTTGTACTTCTAACTTATATTCAATATACCTTCAGTATTAGATCAATGTACATACTAGGTTAGTTAAATGTACTTGATAAAAATTAAACTAAATATTTTATGTACCTATCGTATTTATTATTTGTAATTATAATTTATATAATTAATATAAAATTTACATTCATTATAGGTCATATTATTATAACGAAAAATATTTAGTAAATTGAGGCGAACTTTTTTTATCATTATAATATGAAAAATTATCCGGTATTATTACGAAAATTTTTTATAACGCTCTAGATGTCATGTGTAAATATATTATTAAATTGTACGTCGAATGTATTTCGCCTTAATTTCCGTTTATAACTCATTAAGTGCATCATAGATGTGTAAGGGGTACATATATAAATTTAGGATCCGGTGAGAACCATAAGATAATGAGAACCATGAGAACTCCCCCTTGCAAAACTTTATTTTTAAAATAACGACATATTTGGATTCGACGTACAATTTAATGTCTAGATAATAAATTTATTGGTAAAAACTTATAAGTTAGACAGAAATTGAGGCGAAATACATTTTACTAATTTTCATACACCTAATAATCATTTTTATATATGTAACACTTTTCATGGTAACCTAGTACTCGTTTTCATGCATCTAGAGCATGTTTTAGTATGTCATTGTATTTTTGTACACTAAGTATATATTTTTTTAATATAATAAATAGATTAAGTTTAATTACAACCAATAGTATACTTGAATGAACTAAATTAATGATAATGAAATGAGTTATGAAAACTATAAAGAGAGAAATAAAATAAAAATTCCCGACAGAAATAATATTTCACAATACATTAGATTTGTATTTTAGTTAGTGAATGATAATGATCGCTCTTAAATAATATATTAGTATAATATTTCATATTTATTTAAATATATAACTAATAAATTTATATAATAAATTAATATAAAATTTGATTTGATAAAATTAAGTAAGGGAAAGATTTAACAAATATTTGATATATTTATTGAAATTAGAGTTGTTCATGGACGGGACGGACCAGTCCCATCCGACCCGCTAACAAAGAGGGTTTGGACAACGTATTTTCCAAATTTTACAAAGGCCCGACACACGAACCCGCTCAAAACTTTTTAACAAGTCTGTGGGCCAAAAAATCATGCAGCCCGGCTCACGTCGGACCTAAGTCCGCATTTGATAAAGTTGTGTAAGTAGCAAAAGTAACTCTATTAATAGTTAAAATAATTGTAGCAACATTTGATGTAATAAATATGATAGTAATCACCCATTTTAGTGGTAAAAGTGACAATAATAGCAGACAGAGTAGTGAAAGTCATAGTAACAAAAATGAGAATAGTGAAATTAACAGTATTAAATTCGGGAGTAGTGAAAATAAATAAATAAATAAATATAGCGGTAGTAGTGAAAATAACAGTAGTGACAACAAATGTTATAAAAGTAATAGTATGAACAACGAAGAAAGTTAGCTAAAAATTCGGTTTAAGAAAAATATTTATTTAATTAAATATATAAGTTTGATAAAATTAATGGGAATAGTGAATTTAGCTATAAAAATAGCGGGAATATTCAAAGAAACAACAGTAATCAAAGGAGTAGTGAACGTAATAATATTAACAGGGGCATGTCGTGGACGTAATAATATCAACAGCGGAAGAATACGTGATCGTGTTTTATATAATTTGTTGATAAATTTTAATCTCATCATAATTTCAAGATATATCATAGAACAATATATTATAAATCGTAAATGTTTGTGCTAAAAAATACGAACGCAATTATATTTTATAAAAAAATAAAATTTAAATGATAAATAGAGGTAGCCCGCTGGGGCCGACACCAAACTTAGTTAAATGTAAACTAACGGTACAAATGATAATTATCATAAGTAAATAAAATATTTTGTTCAATTTTTTTCAAGTATACTTAACTAACTCGGTAAATACATTACATTAAATATAAGCTAGAAGTATATATATTTAATAATTATTATAAGTAAATATTATTTTAACTCGACTTTTAACATACAAATAACAAAAGAGATACATATTTAGCAAAGAGATGGATATGTCACAATGCTAATAACAAGTGTATGTGCACCAAGAGGTCATGGGTTCGAGCCTCATCAACAACATTTTTGATCTATATACAGTTAAAACTACTAACTTAACCCTGGCTTTTTCCATACACCTCGTGATCTATATACAGTTAATTAGAGTGTTGTGTATTTCTTATTAGAACGAAGGGGTATATATACACGATTACATAGGAGAGTTATGCAATAGAAATACGAGTGAACGAGTCCATTACTGAAAAAGACGACTCGTTATAAACCTTCCTACGAAAACCTCGTGGGAAAAACACACTAATCTTCAAACATGCATAGCAAGCTGCCTCGTTAAAACCTTTCCATGGAAAACCCAAGGAAAAAGAGTACAGCGCGTGCTACTCCCCCTGATGATTACATAACTTGAGTCTCGATATATCTTGGGATCAATCTTTTGACGTAACTTCTCGATCGTTGAATGAAATCCACTGTGGTTGTTAGCCTTGATATCTTCAATCAATATAAATATTTGGTAAATTCAATATAATATTTTTCCGGAACTCGTACTTTGGATGTCGTAATTAATGATAACTTTTAAGTCTTCATCTCAAATGTAATATTCACAACTGTAATAAAAATTCTTCTCAATAAATGACATAATATTATATGTCTAGAATACCTGTCATTTCAACAATCATGATGATAATGACTATAGCGTATTAACGCGTCAATAGTGCTACCTCGTTAAAAACCTTGCTAGGAAAAACCCATTCGGACAAAAACCTAGTCGAAGGGAAAAAGAGTGTAGCTATCATTTCAGAATTCATTCGCTTCAGGAGAATCAATCGGTTATTAACAATTCATTTGAAAAATAATCAATATAATCTTTCTTGTCAAATCATCTTATTGTATTGATTGACATCATCATTATAGACTTTCACTGTATTTTTTCAACTATTATGGTACTTCTGGACCATAAACTATTTTCACATATTCAGTAAGAAATTCATTCATGTATAAATCTTATATATTCAAATTTCAGGTTGAGACAATAATGATTCAAGTAAACTCTTCAGGAGTTCGAATATTGCATTCTGGAAATAATAACAATAATATTTCAATCGTATTATACAGGTTTATAAATTTCCTCGTGAGTTCTCCAAAAACTCAAATTGATCAACTATTATCAATCGATGATCATTCATAAAAGGCTTTCAGGGAGTTTATTCTCACAGAGTAAAATATATTTCTCCTATTAATATATAATTTATGAATTTAAAACAAAATCATTAAACATGTGTATGCGTATGAAATGAAACAAATTTTTAAATAACATATTCTAAAACAATGCAATAATAATTAATGTAAATACTAAAACTAAGACGCAATGAAGAATTTACCATTGATTAATATGCACATGATAATTGATAATGACTCAAAATGCAAACTGTAGAGTTTTCTTTCCAATATTCATAATTTGGATTCACTTCATGTCAATGGATGGACTTCCGGTCCATGAGCTCATTAATTATATGTCGTCAATTAAAATGGACTTAAATATAAGATCCCTATTACAAGTCCATAAAATATCGCGCGCAAACGTATATATGTTCCATAAATATATCGATATAGTTTCTCATATTTTGATAATATCAGCAGTTCAACGATATCTGAATCTAAATATATATGTGGTACCATTATATTCATCTAGGCCATCTATTATTATTATTCAGATATCCGTGTCACTTCGGGAACACATCAAATATAGCAATCTATTTCACACCAAGTCACCAACTGCTTCATCTTGTTATTTATCATCTATTTCATAATGGAACCGTCAATTCATCTTGACTTTGATTGAATTACACTTCAGGGGTACGTGTACATGTATCAATCTGGTAAAAATATTTTTGTTATATCAAATTCAAAACCTCTACTCAATGAATATAATGTATATCATTATCCGAACTTCTGGTTCAGTAAGGGATCATTCCATATTTGTTTCTACCAGCTTTTAACTCACCTTTCTCCCCCTAAGGTGGCAAAAACTATGACCAATATATAATCCGAAATTTATTATAACCACCTTAGAAATTAATTTCTCATATCTTCGATGAGATTTTACATGGGCATTTTTGTACAATAATAATATATTTCGGGGAGTAAGATATAATGCAGTTAGTGTTTCAATGTGCTGAACCACAATGGCCAATTCTGGAGATTAATGAATTCATATAATGATTAAACCGTGATTTATCATGACAACTACTCAGAAAATTCAAGTGACTACAAGCCACTCAATATAGTGTCAATCCATACATGAGTATTTCAATTCTTTATTCAATATCGAGTAGTGTTTAGATCTCCAATATCATATATACTTAATCTTGGTATAGTGTCTTGCCTTTAATAAAATTTCTACACAAGAATTTCAGCACTTATCTTTTCTTGAGAATAAACTTCAGGTTTATCAAAACGGGTATAATAAGAACCCGGATGGCCTCAATTGTCACATTTTAACAATTTTATGTCAACTTTCTTAGTTTTGCCCATTATCCATGACAATCTTTCATAAGCATCGGCCGTGTTTTCAAAATTTCACTTGTCACACGCCACATTTTTAGTTGACTATATTTCTCACGCTGATCATCAAGTTAGCAATATTCGTATCATATAAAATCAAATTAAAAGTTTCTATCCGGCCAGATAAATGACGTGACATAGGACACGATAGGTGTCTCATATATGTTGACAAGACTCATCAAGATTCCTGTGTGGAACAATTATAATCATCAACATATAAATGATGACATACACGTTCGTATCATATCGTTTCAATATATTGTACAGCTAAATAATACATATTATTGATCACAATTCAGCTTGCGAATTTAATAATTCCTTTCGAGGGTCATAACGATTCAACAACTGTCAAATTAGTTGTCGTGTCAAATCATTTAGTTCACAATATATCATATACTAAGCGTATCCTATCGTTTTAATATTGACGTGATTTTTATCATATCACTTCCGGTGGGAATATTTGTTTTAAGATAAACACGTCATTTATGAATATATCCACGGCCACTTAACTATAACTAGTGGTAAATTTCCGTTCAATAAAACCTATTATGTGCTCCCATTCATTTCAGGGAATAATGCTCATTAATTAAATTTCTTATGCAAAGCCATATTCACTGCAGGGAATAATAACTATTAACCAATAGGAGGAAACTCGCGATTATAATACCTCATTACTTTTTTTGTGTCACATGTGGAATGAGATTTCACAGATACTGAATTAAGCCACTTACACGATAATGTGTCTATAGGACTACAATATTTGTACGAAAGATAAAATAATTTCATCCTCAAAACATGATATCCCATTCGCTATAGGGAATGGTTTTGAATTAATTTGGTATGGTTCTCAATTTGTAAGAGTATCTCATATTTTGCAAATAATGTATAATCCCGAATTACTTTTTAATATTGATGCTCAAAATAATATTCACTATACGAAAAGTTAAAAATATATACACTGTGAAATACAAGCCACGGTTTTAAGGTCACAGTTTTAACATTTGTGAACACTTTGTCAGGTCACAGTTTTAACATTTGTGAACACTATGAACTTCTTGTCATAGTTTCAGTATCCATAAATACTAGGAGCTTCAGGCCAAAGTATGAATATCAATCAACTCGTATATCATTTTCCTTACTTATATCGAGTTTTTTTTAAGCATATATATGTGACACATGTTTTTTTTATTTTTTCATGAGATATTTACTTACACGAGATATTTTCTTTCAAAAACGAATTTGGCTCAAGTAATGTTACATACTTACATTATACATTGGGCTCAATTAAGGCCTCTTTACTTGGCTTACAAATACCACATTATTAGGCTTCACATTTTGTCATGTTCTCGATCTTTGCTACAAACATATTCTTCATGAGATGTCTCATTCACTCCAAGGAAATGATCAAAATTTCAGATTTCATTATATTGTTCAACTTCAGGTGAACAAGAATCAATTCACAAATAATTATCCTTAATAAAGACCGCTTTATACTCAACATGCGTTGTTTTTATGAAACGTCACAATCACTTCAATGAATGGATACAACATTAGATTATATTATAATGGTTAATGGTGAAAGCTTCTGTCAAACAAGTACAATATTCAACATAGTCAAATTTAATTCAATAAGCATGACAAATGATTAGCCATATCGCAAACGGTATATAACAAATTATTAGCCATTAAAACAAAAATTGATGGTTAAATATATTCATGAATGGTAGTATTGATGAATGGTAACACCAATGTTAATATAAATCAATTGACACATACTTCGTATAAATTATAAGAACATGATATGAATTATATGAATATGAATTATATGAAACGTACCTCGATCAGGTGAATAATATAAAATATAATAAGGTCTGGTATGAACCTCCTGATTATCAGATCTTAATAATAATAATAATAGAATAGATTAAGAAATTAAGGTTGTTAATTTCCCTTTGCTCATTTAGGTAGAGTCGTGCTGATAACGTGTTATAAAATGTAGAGAAGAATAATGAGAGATGGTAGAGTGTTGTGTATTTCTTATTGGAACAAAGGGGTATACATACACGATTACATAGGAGAGTTATGCAATAGAAATACGAATAGACGAGTCTAGAATCTTCCTATAATTATGTACATACATAATGAGTGTGACTTATGGACATCCACAATAATTTTTCACAACAGAAGTGATGTTATTTAGATTTTAGACAGTATAATCTAGAAAATAATCGACATTGAATTTGCACAATAATAACTCACCTAGAATTTGGTGATTTCTTTACGTATGGCTACAACACAAATTAATTCCCACTATATAGTTACTTTAAACATAATTCCCACTATATAGTTAAACGTAGGTTTGGATTACACAATGCCAAAGGTATGGATAAGAATTCAAATTTAGTTTTCCTTAGGTAAGGTTTTGGGAAAAAATTATTGGGTTATTTAATATAAATACTACAACCTATTGCCTCCCTTCTCAAAATACTCTGAGCTTTAATTTAGCTAACAATAAACTATAGTATTAGCCCCCTCTTCTCATATTATACTTGGGTAACTGGCTACCTGTTTAGCAAGTAACTCCACTTATTAACCTTACATATCCATGCCACACCCTACCATTATCATCAACAGACCACCAACACCAACACCCGCCATCGTCCACCCATATCCACTTACGCGCAAATCACGGACCGCCTTAGCCCACCTCTCGAAAGTCATAATTATGACATCACCCACGACACACAAGCCCCAAATTTATATTTACCCTTAAATTGATTTGGGGATCTAGGGTTGTCGGAATTAAAATTAACGGTTGGTGGAGGGGTACATGACGACGACAAAGAAGCAGGCCTGTTTGAGGATATAGGAGGTTGCAGTCGCGGTGGCCGGTGGTAGGAAAGTTACCTCTGTTTTATAGACGAAACGATGGAGTAAAGGATGTGAAGCTAAAGAATGGTTGTCGACGAGTGAAGATGGCGGCGAAATATGGATGGCCATAGTAAATGGTGGTTGAGGATGATGTAAACAATGGCGGTTGAGGATGGCGTGGGTGGTGGTTGAGAGGGTGATGTATGTGGGGTAATGGGAGAGAAACGAGAGTTAAATTGAAAAAAGATGCAGGAGAAAAATTGAGAATAATGAAGAAGATGAATTTGGGATTTACATTATAATTGGAATAAGGGTTTACAACACATTTTGTGGAGAGTTTGGTATAAGAAAATCAATTATAATTGGAATGCTGTAAATATGAACTATGATTTAACTAATCAGATGTATTGAAGGAGAGTTGGTTATTAAAAGGAAAAAAAATTTGAACAAGGAGGAAGTTCGGCATAAGGAGGAGTAATGGAGGAAAATTTGGGTGGAAGAAGATGAAGTTGTGGGTCTCACATTCATTTTACCTGCTACACTAGGTGAAAAAAGAGGCAATTCTAATAAAAGACAAGGGGTGTAATAGTTGGGTATATTGCTAGTTAAATCAAAGTTTAGAGTAATTTGAGAAGCACCTGAATAGGTTGTAGTATTCCTATTAAATAACCCAAAATTATTCCCAATATATTATTCCCAATATGTTAACTCTAATTTGCCACGTGTCGCGATGTCAGTGGTCGTGTATGGCTTTTTTCATACACCTCGTGTATGTGTAGCTTTTTTGCATTTTTTGTAAGAAGATGAAGTGATGTTATTTAGATTTTAGACAGTATAATCTAGAAAATAATCGACATTGGATTTGCACAATAATAACTCACCTAGAATTGGGGTGATTTCTTTACGTATGGCTACAACACAAATTAATTCCCACTATATATTTACTTTAAACATAATTCCCACGATATAATTAAAAGTAGGTTTGGATTACACAATGCCAAAGGTATGGATAAGAATTGAAATTTAGTTTTCCTTAGGTAATTCATTTAAATCACATTTATATTAAGTCATTAAAAAATTATTTTATTTATATTAGTTTATTTTTAATGAAAACACTTGTTCACCGCTTTACTAGTTTTTATATAAGAAATGGTCGAGTTGTATTTACACCAAATTTAACCTTGAATGTATTAAATATACTTTTAAGTTTGACCTTAAATATTTCAGAAAATATATAATAAAATATAATTATACATAAATGTAAAAACGTACGGTAAAAATGTATCAATATTCCAAAAATTCAAGTATTAACATTATAATGATAATGACTTTGACTGTCAAATGAATCAGTCAAGTTTTGGGGCTCGAGTCAGGTCATACAAGTCATAATATAAGCAAGTTAGATGTGTCACGGGCCGAGATAGACTTATAGACTGTGTAAATAATTTGTATATGTCAAAAAAATAAAGAAGATACTTTACATTTTCTTATCATAATTGTGATTTTAATTCTAATATTATAGACTATAAATTCTATGCGAATAAATTATAAAATACTATATCTTATTAGACTTTAATTAAAGAGATAATATATAGGGAATAATTTTTTCCTAAGACCTTACTCAAGGAAAATTGAAAATTTCATATTTTACATAGTTTTGCATTGGGTTATCCAAACCTACCTCCACTATATGGAAGGAATTATGTTTTAATTAGCTATATAGTGGAAATTAATTTATCTAATAGCCTTATGTAAAGAAATCACCCCTAGAATTGTCACAAAAAATGATACTACCAATTTCCCTTTTCCTTTAAAAATATTGGGTACTACAATGATAATTTTCAATTCTAGGAATAAATATTTATGGCGATGACGGTATATTCCCATCTACAATACTTTTTATATAAAACCTTTTTACAAAAGTGTTATTGTAAAAGCAAATAATATTTACCTAACTCCTATTAAAATAACTTTCACTAATAGCCAATTTTTCTTGATCAAGGTCTTTGTTATATGGTTTTACAATTAGTATTATAAAACCGTTTTGCAGTTCTACCATCTAATGTGATGATATATACAAATGTTAACGTTATAGATTATCGTTGTTATTAATTATCATTATTGTTATTAATTATGGTTTAATAATATACACAAATGTTAAATTTATCAAAACAAACAAATATAATGAAGGGTAAAATGAGAATTTATGAAAATTTATGTAGGGGCATAACGAGTAAAATAAGGGCGTGATATAACGATACCCTTATTATATATATATATATATATATATATATATATATATATATATATATATATATTTTCTTTTTTTAATAATGTAAAGAAACTAGGTTTATAAGGTTTATTATATGATTTATAAGGTTTTAGAATTCTTATTACAAAACTGTTTTGTAGTAGATTTATTCTACGATCTAATGTAATGCAATAAATCTAATCTCTCTTTAAGACGGATTATAATATTCGTTTGAAGACTAAAGCGGGTTAAATGCCTTACAACTTGTAAAGATGAGACAAGTCTTTTGTTAATATCTAAGCCTTTTTTGTTTTTGTTTTATTTATGCAAATTGTTTGATATTTGACCTGTCAAGTTTAAGACGGGATAGGTTGGTTTTAGGCTCTGTTTGATAAAACTAGTTGAAAAGCTAACTGAAACCTGAAAGATAATTGAAAAGTGGGAGCTGATAAGGTAACTGATTATAAAAAAATGTTTGACAAACTAGCTGAAAAGGTAGCTGATTTTTGGTAAAATGACGTAAAATGATATGATAACTATTTAATATTATAGATTGAAGGGGTAATAAATGGAAAATAATTTATTTCAGATACCTGAAATCTCAAATGCTACTGTAGTTAGCATTTCATTTCAGGTAGCTTATTTGACCAAATAAGTTAGTTGCCAAACACTTGAGAAAAACCAGGTAGCTGAAATTGTGGTCAAATAAGTTACATTGGTTAAATAAGCAACTTGAAATGTCGTGTCAAACGAAGTCTTAGATGATAATTTGTGATGGAAAGTAGGCCTGGTAAATGGGTCATTCGGGTCAGGTCATTTTCTGGTAACTTATCGGGTCATTTTTGGGTCGGGTCACTTCAGATCGAGTCATTTTGTCAATCTGAGTCGTTTGGGTAATTTCGGGTCATGATTTTGCCTTAATTAGGTCATTTCGGGTTACTTAAGTCGGGTTACTTTGGGTCTGTCGGGTCACTTTCGGGTGATGCGTTTTGGGTCATTTTCGGATCTCGGGTCAACCTTATCGGGTCGGGTCATTTGGATCGGATGAACTATGTCAGGTCTAATGGAAAGGATGAAGACTAATCAAAAAATTTAAATAGAAAGGATGAAAACTAATCAAGACTTGGAGAAGAGGTTCTCCTTGGGGGCCAAGATATAGACTCTTGGACAATTGATTGATTTGGAAAAAAATACTCCGTAGATAATTCCGTAAAATATAAAGGCAATAAAATGTGGTCATTTTGGGTCACTGCTACGTACTACATAAACCCTTGACTCCCCTCTTCACATAGATCACATTCTCTACAGGCCTCTCTGTTCTCCTCCACTTTTGTCCATCCCTTGATTTTTCACGTACTATTTTTCTTCCTATTCAATTACTTTTAATAATAATGATTTCGAATTTGCACACCTTCTCTCTAATTTCATTGATTTATCAGACCCTCATGTTTTTCTGTTGTCTTATTTACTAGTATTTCAATCGGTCTCATTTAACACTGTCACGTATGGACTAACGGACCGCTCTATAACACGATCTTATGTGAGTTTTTGTGCGCTTAGATTTATTATACTTCTATTGCCCGTGTCGGTTTAGGTTAATTAATATTTGTTTTTTTGATCACGTCCTTCCTAAATTTAGTAGAAATCTGTCAACGGAATATAGTTATATTACGCGAAAGTGGTAAACAACCCCCTTAAGTTTACTTCAACGTGAGATTAAGCCCCTTAAGTTTGATTTGGAGTAAACAACCCCCTTAACTTTGCTATAAAGTGAAATCAAGACCCTTTTATTTTTCCGGCCAAAATCTCACCGGATTTTTCAATTTCTCACCAATTTCTCATATCGGTGTACATATTGGGTATAAATTTCACTCCTTATTACTTTATACATGTAGATGTACCGCAATATTTATAGCGTCTTAAAAAACACATGATCATACTCTTGATATTAACATCAAAATGCCGACTAAAATGCGTGAATTAAGAATAATTATGAATTCCATTAATTGCGCACACTCAATAGTCGTACAACATATTTTTCCCTACCAACACCCTTGAATGATTCTAAGAATAATAGCTGCATCTTCAACAATTTAATTTGTAATTTTGGAGGGGAAGACCAATTTGGCAAACCATGGATTTGATCTTAGATTACCGGGTAAACAACTCGACAGTGAGGATCATCATCACCGCCCTTACTTGATGACAGGAGTACACAAATGAAAAAGTAAACGTATCCGAGAGAAATTTATACCTAATATGTACATCGATATGAGAAATTGGTGAGAAATTTGAAAAATCCGGTGAAATTTTGATCGGAAAAATAAAAAGGGCTTGATTTCACTTTATAGCAAAGTTAAGGTTTTATTTACTCCAAATCAAACTTAAGGGGCTTAATCTCACGTAGAAGTAAACTTAAGGGGGTTGTTTACCACTTTCGCGAGTTATAATACAGTTACAGTGTCCAGAAGCCGGTTGCGCAGCCATGTTTTGGAATTTGTATCCATTCTTATCATTGCATAAGATGGAGGGTGTAATTTTCGTTGCTGTTTCGATTGTGGTACTTGCTACAAAACCACTTTCACAGCCGATATTTCATTCTCTTGTTCATGTCTGAGGGAACTGTAGCCAATCGTGTAAGGCGAAGAGTCTCCGCGACTTTTTTTGTTGGTTCAAATCCGACCAGTTCCTATCTTATTGTGGTTTCCACTCCTTTGTGTTTACAGTTTTCGACTCTTTAGTTTGATTCGTTGAGAATTGATATATCATTCTGGGTATCCAACAAGCGATTTTGTAACCTTCTTGAGATTTTTTTTTCTAAGACTGTCCTGTTAGTTTGTAATGAATGATGACTCCGTAGTAGTTAATGAACATATCCATACCATCTTTGGACATGTACCTTTAAGGCATAACCTAGATGCTCAAGGTGAAGAATTTTGTTTGATTTTCTGTCATAGGTATATAGTTTATTAAATCTGTTTTTAATGACTTGTTATTTTCTAGCATATGACTTCTCAAGTATGCGAGTTTTGCGTTTCTTAGGACATGGTATTGTCAACTGTCCTTGAAGGGGTTACTTGTATGGCTGGACTTGGTGATCAATCTTTTGACAGTTTATCATAGATTTGTGTTACTGGTATTCACTGGCATATGTTTTTTCTTTAATGTTTAAATTGTTACGCTTCTTCCCAGATTGTATTGGACTATTGTCCAATTCATCGATTAAAGGCCTTTTTTTTCCTTTTCAGTTTTTTTGATAAGAATTCATCATGGGAAAGGAAAAGGTTCATATCAGTCTTGTTGTTATCGGGCATGTCGACTATGGCAAGTCCACCACTACTGGTCATTTGATCTACAAGCTTGGTGGTATTGACAAGCGTGTTATTGAGAGATTTGAGAAGGAAGCTGCTGAGATGAACAAGAGGTCTTTCAAGTATGCTTGGGTGCTTGACAAGCTCAAGGCCGAGCGTGAGCGTGGTATCACCATTGATATTGCCTTGTGGAAATTTGAGACCACCAAGTACTACTGCACTGTCATTGATGCTCCTGGTCACCGTGACTTTATCAAGAACATGATTACTGGTACTTCCCAGGCTGATTGCGCCGTCCTCATTATTGACTCCACCACTGGAGGTTTTGAGGCTGGTATCTCTAAGGACGGTCAGACCCGTGAGCACGCTCTTCTTGCTTTCACCCTTGGTGTGAGGCAAATGATCTGTTGCCTGAACAAGGTATATTTTGCCTTGCTTGTTGCTTCTTGATATATTTTGTAAATTTTGACATTGTTTCTGGCTTCTGACTATTGGTTTCTTTAATGACAGATGGATGCCACCACCCCCAAGTACTCTAAGTCTAGGTATGAGGAAATTGTCAAAGAAGTTGCTTCATACCTTAAGAAGGTCGGGTACAACCCTGAGAAGGTCCCCTTTGTTCCCATATCTGGTTTTGAGGGTGACAATATGATTGAAAGGTCCTCCAACCTTGACTGGTATAAGGGACCAACCCTTCTTGAGGCCCTTGACCAAGTCCAGGAGCCTAAGAGGCCCTCAGACAAGCCCCTTCGTCTTCCTCTCCAGGATGTCTACAAGATTGGAGGTATTGGAACAGTTCCTGTAGGTCGTGTTGAGACTGGTGTCATCAAACCTAGTATGCTTGTGACCTTTGGTCCCACCGGGTTGACAACTGAAGTCAAGTCAGTCGAGATGCACCATGAGTCTATGCCAAAGGCCCTCCCAGGTGACAATGTTGGGTTCAACGTGAAAAACGTTGCTGTCAAGGATCTCAAGCGTGGTTACGTGGCCTCAGACTCTAAGAACGATCCAGCCAAGGAGGCAGCCAACTTTACAGCACAGGTCATCATCATGAACCACCCTGGCCAAATTGGAAACGGCTATGCCCCTGTGCTCGACTGCCACACCTCGCACATTGCTGTCAAGTTTGCTGAGCTCGTCACCAAAATCGACAGACGATCAGGAAAGGAGCTAGAGAAGGAGCCTAAGTTTTTAAAGAATGGTGATGCGGGTATGGTGAAGATGATTCCTACCAAACCCATGGTCATTGAGACCTTCTCAGAGTACCCACCACTTGGTCGGTTTGCTGTGAGGGACATGAGGCAGACAGTTGCGGTGGGTGTCATTAAGAATGTTGAGAAGAAGGATCCAACCGGAGCCAAAGTTACCAAGGCTGCCCTGAATAAGAAATGAACCGTGCTGTCATCTATCACAGATTATAAAGACTTGATTTACAGTGCGTTTGTGTTTTGTTTTAGTTTTAGTTTCATGGTTTGTGGTCAAGGTTCGTCTCCAACATCTAGCACCTATTCTCAGAATTGGGTGCTTGATCGTCGATGGCAAGATTTTGATTGACAGCCTCTGTTATCTTTCGTTGTAACATACCTTTTAAGATTGTCGTACCTATGTTGCATCATGTGAATTTCTTAGTGTAATTGAATTTTACAGTGATTTCCCTTTTGTTTTCATCTTATTTTATTTGTGTAGTTGAAATGGTGCGTGGTTGATATACATAGGATCGAGGCTCCGTATTGTTTGTTACTTATCTGTTTGTATTGCATTGAGTTAGCAATATGAATTGTGTGGGACTCAGTTACTCGGAAGGGGTGAGTTCTGAGATTTTTGAGATTTTTCAGAAGGGAAACGAAATAATAATTTGGATAATTTCAGGCACTGGAATTTTTGAGAACTCGTAAGATGATTGGTATTATGTTAAGCCGTCGTCTTCCATGAACCTTTTCCATAGGCCTTCAAGGGATATGGGTTGTAAGGAAGTCCGATTTGGCCTTGAAGTAGTTTATAAACGCAGGTTTTGCTTCAAGAAGTGTTTCGGGTTTACTGATGGGTGGCCCCTGCCTTAACCCAAGAACTGTTGGCTTCAATACTGACCGAAACCATCCAGCAAAGATAATTTCTAGGCATATGGAAAAGGTTCATGGAAGAGTAAGGTCAGTTTTCAGTTCATCACTAAACTTTGCATAAAAATACATTTCCTTTTCCAGTAATTTTCTCGGGCAAACAGGAGTTAGTGGTGAAAAGACGGTATTGGTTTATATCCCATAAGTAGAAGCGGGTGAATCGGTGATCGTGCACTTGCTATCTCTGTATTTTTTTTATTATTTTCAGTTGTTCTAGCCTTCTTACCTCTACTCCTCTTATCTTGGCCTGTGCTTTTCGCTCTAGTTGGCCTGCATCAATGGTGTTTTTAGGTTGCTATGTTCATGTAGTGCCCTAGTTTCATCATAATAACAATTTCGTAAAATATTGCATTCATATAGAATTGAGTGATAGTTAATCCGCCACGGCGCCACCTCTTTCTTTATCCCTTATTCATCACCCATTTATTTTCGCTTCATTATCGACTTTATTGTCATGTTTCTGATTCTCTTTAGAAGTTGGTTCTTCCGGTAACAACTAACAAGTATGTTCATTCCATGCGAGCCTTCAAGTTCAATATCCCGAGATAGTGTCATTGTTCCTTTACAAGTATGTGTTTCGGGAAGACTTGAAACTTGTCGGAGATGATGGCAAAATTAACGAATGGCACAAAGAACACTAGGAGGACTCCTATTATGAAGGCTTGGTTGTAATCCGATATTCAAATAAAATGTCCTACTGTCCTACATCCTACAATCTCTTTGGCTTTGATGTGGTTGTATGCTGTATCATATTTGTTAATTATGAATCATCAAGGATTGGGTGCCTTGAAGAAGTTACTAAATTTTTTGACTCTGAAGCATCAAAAATTTGTCCCACATCGGATATGTAGTTAGTAGGTAACAAGTATATGTATTGGTTTTCTTATTTGCATAGCACCCACTTACAATAGGTGGGTAGCTTTATTCAATTGAATTGACCATGAATGCAATCAAATAATTAATTAGCCATTTGTCAAGGATGGACTAGTTTTTCTCCTTTTTTTTTTCTTTTTTTTGGGGATATTCTACGGTGTACCTCCGAGTTTTTTGGTTTTTTTATGTTTTACCCCTACATTTTTAAAATTCTAAAGTGTAACCCTAAACTTCTTACTTATTTTCCATTATGACTTCCTTCAAATCTCCATTAATTTTATCACTATAAAGCAACCGTAATTTGATCCTTATATTGACCCATTAATGTTGTATCACTATTCTATATGAGAACTATCATAAATCACTTTTAATAAGCACAAACTACTATTAAATCTCCGTTACTAAGCATGAAATGATAATGGCGATTTGATGAATTTGAGCTAAATTCGTATACTATTTGGTGGGTTAGTGGTAATTCGGAGAACTAATAAGTAAATGAGTAGATATCGAGTAATTGGAATGGTAAATAGACGATTTAATCGATCAATTAAGAAATTAAGCTAACAAAGTGTAACACCCCCTTCTTACCCGGCCGAGGTAAATGGGAGATGTTACCATCTCGGTTTTCCGAGGCGGTGAAATAGGAGTTGCAATTAAGAAACAGTTAATATAAATAAAGTATTTAGTGGATTACATAATCATAAATGAATAAATGAAATGAACGATACAATTCATGACTACTATTCTACACTAATGAGATGACACTCGGCTCCTCCCACGTGACACCTACTCAACCTGCTCCTCATATGATCGTAAATATCATATGGATCGACACAAACCACCCCAAAAATAAGTGACAATTACACAAACACACAACACGCCAGTATCAATACTTTAATATGAGACACAACAAAGTAAATAAATATGCAACATGCTAAGATGTAAATGAGATATAAATACCACGCCGGTACCGGGATACGCCCAGACATACCCATATCCATCGGTGCCAGGGGCACGCCCACGGCACCACACCTCTCCATAAGGTACCGAGACACGCCCAGACGTACCAGGTCCGGAAGCCAACCGGATCCCCTGCCAGACGTCGTGTCTCACCCACACGAGTCCCTTCTAACTCAAGCCATTAATGTGCATATAGCACCCACTTACAATAGGTGGGTAGCTTTATTCAATTGAAGTGACCATGAATGCAATCAAGTGATTAATTAGCCATTCGTCAAGGATGGACTATTTTTTTTCTTTTTTTTCCTTTTTAACATATTTTCAACTATAAAAACACAATTAGTTTTTTAAACGTAGTTTAATTAGAAGGCATTATAATATTATATTGTCATCATAACTAGGGATATCAGTGGGGCGGCTTTTTGCTATAACACCCCCACATACCAAGGTGCCTTACCAGGACCACCCTAGCATGAGAGACCGTCACCATCCCGGTTACCCGAGGTTAGTATATCAAAGTTAACAATCCAAACACAATTATGAAAGTATAAAAGGTTACAGTTTACATATTCTCAAAATCCAAAACCAAAGTACTGTAACAAATGTTCAACAACTAAAACTGAAAGCTAAGTCTCTTGACATCGGAAGCTAGACTCGAGTGATGACTCCCCACGACGGCCCCATAGCTAGCAAACATCATCACCTATCACAATCTGCTCACCGTCCCCGAATGGATCACCACAGATTTTACAAAACAACGGGGTCAGTTACTATATAATCAAAGTAAGACAAGTACAAAAAGGCAACCGGCTGATCATCATCCACCTCCAAACTCCTTATCTCACATAGTAACCGACTACACACCGAAGTGTGTAGCCCTGCCAGATTACCCATCGCAACAAGTAATCCTCGCCGCTAGTGGGGGACCGCAGCCAATCCCCACCTAAGCCCCGCTCATCAACGAGCGATAACCCTGTTCATTAATGTGCACATCCCCTTCTGTGGCGGGTTCCACAGAGGGCGAAACTAGGGCGTGAAGCCACTCCCGCTAGTGACTCTACTCAACAACCATCACAATATCCACACCAACTCCATCTCTCCAACAGTGATCAGCAGATAATCAATCGTACACAATACAAACATAATCTTAAATCAATTAACAGTAAACTGAGTAGGAAAACCCTACCTTAGCACAACTGCAAAGAGACACAAGCAAAGCAATCTAGAACGGCTCCTCTACGAAGTCCTCACCTAACAACAATCACATAAACTCCAATTAACATATGTAAAACCCTTTCCCCCAATTCATAAATCAAGGCAAACCCTAAAAGATTAATCAAAGGAGCTGATGCAATCAAGGACTTACCGACACCGACAATATAATGAAATATGAAGGGACACTTTCTAACAATCCACGCACTTGAGAGAGATTTGGATAGGATTAGAGTTACGTTGAACTGTTTAGTTTTTGTAAAAATGATTAGAAACTGATTAACGCGTCTTTTATAACTCTAATCATCTCTAAATCAAACCACGGAAATAACACTCGTCAGACCGGATACTCGTTCGAGTATAGAGTATACTCGGCCAAGTAGCCTCTACTCGGTCAAGTATTCCACATACTCGGCCGAGTATTCGTGGGCAGTAGACTGTCCAGAATACACAACACCCTTACTCGGCCGAGTAAGCCATATTCGGCCGAGTACGGCCTTAGGAAATCCGTAGTATTAAAGTCTTCGCTCCTTAAAAAGAACTTCGTCCCCGAAGTTCACATTATACACATAAAAAAAGACCAACAAAAGCCACAAAACTCCCACCATATAAGACAAAACACCCAACACTAGCTAAACTAACACAAAACATCACTAACCCAACTCAGACTAACTCAAAAACAACCATGCGACCATCTCCTACCCCCCCTAAAAAAGACAACGATTACATCCCCGTAACAAACATACCTGCTCAAAAAGGGTGGGAAAACGCTCTCTCATAGCCTCCTCGGGTTCCCATGTGGCCTCTTCCACATTATGATTAGACCAAAGCACCTTGAGTAAGACGGTCTCACCATTCCTTGTCTTGCGTACTTTGCGGTCTAAGATCTCTTTAGGAACTTCGGCATAAGATAAAGACTCATCAAGCTCGGTGTTCTCAACCTCGAGTACATGTGACGGGTCACTCACATACTTCTGGAGCTGTGAGACATGAAACACGTTGTGGACGCAAACCAAACCTGGTGGTAAAGCTAACCTGTAAGCCACCCCACCTACATGAGCCAAAATCTCATATGGACCGATAAACTTTTGGCTTAACTTACCCTTCTTCCCAAACCTCATCACTCCTCGCATTGGTGACACTTTTAAAAGGACTTTGTCACCCACTGCGAACTCGATGTCCCTACGGTGCAAATCGGCATAACTCTTTTGACGATCCTGAGCTGCTTTCATCTTTTGACGAATTAGCCGAATTTTTTCAACCATATCCTGTACCATCTGTGGCCCTAAAACCACTGCCTCTGCGCTGTCATCCCAACAAACTGGACTTCGGCACTTCCTGCCATATAAAGCCTCGAAAGGTGCCATCCCGATACTATTATGGTATCTATTGTTATACGAGAACTCGATCAGATCCAGTCTGTCCTCCTAACTCCCACCGAATTCCATGGCACAAGCTCTCAACATGTCCTCCAAAGTCTTGATAGTCCTCTCAGTCTGACCATCTGTTGCAGGATGAAAAGCTGTACTCATCGTTAATGTCACACATCAATTCCTGCAACTCTTGCCAAAACCATGATATAAACCTCGCATCTCGATCCGACACTATATCCTTAGGTACACCATGCAACTGAACCACATGTTTCCTGTAACTAAAAGCTAGCTGTATCTTAGTCTAAGTGTCCTTCATCGGAATGAAGTGAGCTGACTTTGTTAACTGATCGACGATCACCCAAATCATATTGTTACCTTGCTGTGTACTTGGTAACCCCACAATAAAGTCCATAGAGATCGACTCCCATTTCCACTCAGGTACCTTGAGTGACCGAATCTTCCCTTGTGGTCTTCACTGCTCACCCTTGACTCTCTGGCATGTCAAACACTTAGCAACGAACTCAGCCACATCCTTTTAATGTTAGGCCAGCAAAAAGTTCTCTTCAGGTCCTTATAAAGCTTGTCACCTCCTGGGTGAACTGAATAAGGAGTGCAATGAGCATCTGTCAAGATTACTCTCCTCCAATCTGCATCATCAGGAACACACCATCTCCCATCAAAGCGAACACTCCCATCTGTATGGATAGAAAACCTGGAAACTGTACCACTCTCCACCCTTGACTTCCATTCTTGGATCTTAGGATCATGCTCTTGCTTTCTCTTAATATCCTCATACAACTCTGGCTCGATCGTCAAATCTCCGACGGTATCCCCTTTTCGAATCATATGGATCCCCATCTTGGATATCTCATCCCCTAGCTTCAGCAAAGACATAGCTGTACACAACGAATGAATACTCTTCCTACTCAAAGCATCTACAACAACATTAGCCTTACCCTCGTGGTAGATGATCTCTATATCATAGTCCCCAATCAGCTCAATCCATCTTCTCTGTCGCAAGTTAAGCTCTTTCTGAGTGTAAATATACTTCAGACTCTTATGATCTGAAAACACCTTAAAAGTTGCCTCGTAGAGATAGTGCCTCCAAATCTTAAGAGCAAAAACAACTGCACCTAGTTCCAAACCGTGAGTAGGATAGTTCTCCTCATACAGCTTCAGCTGCCTCGACGCATAAGCTATGACCTTCCCATTCTGCATCAAAACACATCCTAACCCATTCTTTGAAGCATCGGTAAATACTTCAAAGATCTCACAACCCTCAGGTAAAGCTAGGATATGAGCTGTGGTTAAATGCTCCTTTAAGGTCTTGAACGCCGTCTCACAACTCTCATCCCATCAAAAACTGTCTCTTTCCTCATCGAAGCTGTCATAGGCCGTGCTATCGTAGAAAAGTCCTTCACGAACCTCCTGTAGTAACCAGCTAGACCCAAGAAACTCCGAATCGCAGCAACATTATTCGGTGGTTCCCACTTGGTCACTGCCTCAATCTTACTAGGATCCACCGAAACTCCCTTTTTAGATATCACATGTCCCAGAAAAGCCACTTCCTCTAACCAAAACTCGCACTTGGATAGCTTGGCATAAAGTTGATTATCTCGCAAGGTCTGTAAAACTAGTCTCAAGTGCTCCTCATGCTCTTCCTTAGTCTTAGAGTAGACTAAGATATCATCAATGAAGACAACCACAAACTTGTCCAAGAACGGACTAAAGACCCGGTTCATCAGATCCATGAAAGCTGATGGTGCATTCGTCAAACCAAAAGGCATCACTACATACTCATAGTGACCATAACGAGACCGAAAAGCTGTCTTAGGAATATCCTTATCTGCTATCCTCAACTGGTGATAATCTGACCTCAAATCGATCTTAGAAAACACCCTGCGCCACTCAGCTGGTAAAAAAGATCATCAATCCTTGGCAAAGGATACTTGTTCTTCACCGTGACACGATTCAGCTCTCTGTAGTCGATGCATAGCCTCATACTCCCATCTTTCTTCTTCACAAACAACACTGGTGCTACCCATGGTGACTCACTAGGCCGGATATACCCCTTGTCTAACAGATCATGTAGCTGTTTCTTCAACTCTTCCAGTTCTTTAGGTGCCATTCAGTATGGTGCTTTAGATAAAGGACATGTCCCCGGTTTAAGTTCCACATTGAAGTCGATATCTCTCTTAGGTGGTAACCCCGGTATCTCATCAGGTAAGACATCACTAAACTCCCCAACCACATGTATATCAGATGCTGTCAGCTGCTCAGCGCCGATCTCTCACTTGGCAAAGAATCAAAGGACACTTCTTCCTCAAACATGACTTTAAGGTCATTACCGCGATGAAATTGCACTTAGGCCTCACAACAAACCCCTTATAAGACACCCTTATACCCTTAGGCCCCTATAAATACACTTTCTTTTGTCGGTAATCTATCTTAGCATCATACTTACCCAACCAATCCATCCCGGCGATGACCTCAAACCCATCCATAAAAAACTCTAGCAAGTTGACCGGTAAGTCTACCCCTCCAACCAACATGGACACATCCCTATACAACTTGACACAAGACACTGACTCCCCTGAAGGTATAAACACACTATCCATTACAAGCTCAAACTCCCCCAAACCCATAGACAAAGCATGGCCTCTAGACACAAAAGAGTGTGTTGTCCCAAAGTCAAACAAAACAAAAGACGGTACATTATGAACAACAAAGGTACCGGTAACTACATGAGCATCGTTCTCAGCTTCCTGTTTGTCCATCATAAAGAGCTTCCCGCTGCTTTTCTGGCCTCCACCCTGGACCGAGGTGTTAGAAGTAGTCGGCTTAGCTGCCGAGTTCTAAGTCACACTGTTGTTCGGGCGCTGATAAGATCCTCCACTATTGCGGTTGAAGCCGCAATTATTGTTCTGCCCTCCACGGTTACCCCACGACCCAGATGGTCTGTTGCTGGCAAAACTCTGACTCGGTGTAGATACCCAGTATCTGCACCTTCCAAAAACCACCCGATGATGATCAGACTATAACGTGTTTTTGATATGCGTGCATGGATTGGCTATTCATGAGACGATTTAATGCATTACTCCGATATGAAAAATGATTTCAAAAATGTTTTTCTAACTTCATTTGCATTAAACAACACTATTTAAAGTTAAAACCGTCTTTGAACTCAAAACCGACTCAGAAACCCGCAACTCGAGTCAACCCAAATCTCGAATGTCAAAAATAATGCCATGAATGTCTTTGTTATGCCATTTTCATTAAAATGTCCCTAATTAGAGTCAAAACCGACACCGGGCCAAAAACCGACTCCAAATTCAAATCCCGACTCAACACGGGTCAAACCCGAGTCAAACACATAAAATACCGACCTCAAGTAACACCCAAAATCATCTTATTAGGTGCCCATATTGTTACACGATATCCTATTTGATTACCACAAATCAAACCAACCAAACAATAGATAGGGAAAAGGCAACGTCCAAATTGAAAAGGACAGGGCACCCCATTCCATAGCAGGCATGCTCGTGCCTCAATGCGCTCTCTCCTTAGCCTCCAAGCAAACTCAACCGACCTACCATCCCACATTTCTCTATAAATACCAACCTTCACACACCATAATCCTCACGCGAGTGTCCGCCCCTCATCTCTCTATTAAACTTCTAGACTCGACTTCCTAAGTCACAAAATCGACACGTGTTTTCGACCTACCGATCGAAAACACAAGCCTTACACATTTTGTTTGGTACCGTCGCTGTTCATTCGACCGACCCACTCGACCAACTCAACATTAATCAATATGTTTTTCAACACCATGTTTTCAACACATTTTCAAAACAAAATCCTTTTTTAAGGCACTCTTTTAAACTTCTTTGATCGTGAGTAGTCGCTACGAGAAAACCGTCTCTAAAGTCGTCTACCTCGCAAACATCAATACACGTAAGTTTGAGGGTGTAAATATCTAACTTATTTCATGTCTTTTCTTTTTTTATGAGTTTATAAGCATGAACAATGCATAACACGATTCAAATATAGGTTAGACAAGCCAAAACCGGATTTTGGCCTGAGACAGGGGCTACTTGCGTGGCAGGGAGCCTCGCGCCTCAATGCCCTCTCAGGCCTTAATCCAGTTGTGTTTGTTCTCGTCTTTCCTCTTTATTTCATTTCTTATTTGCAATCGGTTTTTACCATTTTAATTCGTTTTTATGACAAATATTTTAACCATCCCGAAAATCATCCTTGGTTCCATATACCATGACGGTTTAATCCGTGACTCGGTGATATTAATTGGTTAATTACATTTTAAAGGAAATTCTTTTCTTTTATTTACCATTTTTCTCATTTATTTACATTTGTAAATATATTAGTCATAATTCATAATCATCCTTGGTTCTTTATACCATCTCGGTTTAATCCGAGTACGGTGATAAATATCGACTAATTATAAATAAATGAACTTAACAAAATGAGTTCAAATCAAACATTTTCCTTTCACTTTTATTTCATTATACTTTTATATTTATCTTGGCCATATTGTATATCACCCTTGGTTAAAATAAATACCATGTCGATTTAATTCGGATAAGGTGATGAAACGGTTAAGCACATATATTTTACATTTTTATTTGTAAACTATGTTTTTCAAACTTGCAAATATGACAACGAATATTACTAACATAATAGTAATTATTCCGAATCATGCAAATTATACTTGCAAATCCTTTAAACACAAATACGGTTTTAAACAACCTTTTTAACAACCAAGAGGCACCTCTTGTCTCGCCCTATGACTCGCGCCCCAAGAGTCTGCCTATTTCCACCTTTCAAAACTTGGACAGGCCTTGTTCCCTTGCCAATCGGCTCGCGCCCTAATGGGTTGCCTGACACTATTCTGTCTCATTTTAGCACTAGTCTAGGACGATCCCGATTACGGTTAATCCGAATACGTGACGGATCAGATTGACAAGTTTATGTTTTTATACATTATCTTTCAAACACATTTTTTTCAAATAAATGGATCGTGTTAAGCATCATAACCCGAATTTGGTAAATGGATGTTTAATTTCCGTTTCACATGCAAATCAATATAAATCCAAATTTGACACCAATTTCTTGGTACATACATAAACAACCGACTTAGGAATTCTCACATGTTAGGTTAAGCATTTGGATGCGCATTCATGTATTTAATCCATTTTATCAACTTTTGCACTTAAACAACCATGATCGATCAGTAGAGGCCGCTAACGCGGGCGGGATTGGGTGTCCGATTATAGGGCTTCCCAATACGTACCCTCACCCCTTACTCAGAACCTTTGGATAGTGGATGACCTTATCCAGGGCGTACGAGAGTCATTTTAGGCATAGAATGCTAAAAGGGGGACGAGTCCTTATCTTTAGTACCTATGTCAAGCACCACTTTTTGCCTTGATTGACCTAGGTATAAAGTGGATTCGAACGGGTTCCAAGCATCCCACAAATGCTTGGTGGCGACTCCGAACATCTCTGCATCGTTTCGAAACCTTTGTCGAGACAAAACCGACCGATCTAAAACGATCCGGTCAAAAGCATTTTTACGCCGCCGAGCGTGGCTTTCAAAAGACGGCTGCATGTCCACAGTTTGGCTTGGCGTGCAGGTGGCCCATGACTACAGACCGGTAGGTGGCCCCTATGCCCTCAGACCGGTGTGTGGATGTCCACAGATTGGCGACTCCGCTGGGGAAAACTAGAACACTTGTGTCTTTGTGATTCTTAGAGGTGAAACTCGAACGAGGTCGTGGTTAAAGTGCATTAATTGATATTACGGTCATAAGTCGGGTTCCTTGTACGGGCCCACAACCTAACCTTTTCTGACCAATTGCATCCTCTCGTCGGCGTGAGTTTTCTCATCCCGCGTTTCGAATCCCGATTGAGTCAAGCATACCATTGGCGTTACACATTTCTGTTTCCTCAAAGGGCTTTCATCACCTTCGAGCACGAGACTAGGGCACCCTCCTTGCACATTTTGTTTGGATTGGTATCCCTCTCGAAAATCGGGGTTTGATCGCTTGGTGTGTAACCCACCCTTTTAAGCTAAAACCCGTGTCAGCATTATGCATAATATAATGAAACTGCGAGTGCTTATGTGTTATGTGATCATAAGTCCTTCTGTGTCATTTCAAACTTTAAAAACACCTTTTTGCGCCGTTATAATGGCCGTTTCAAACCTCGGTCTTTCGCCGACCGTTGCAAACCCTTTTTATGTCGTCCTAATGATGACTTTTAAAACCGGTTTTCTACAACCGTTTCAAAAACCCATTTTGTGCCGTTATAATGGCCATTTCAAACCTCGGTCTTTCGCCGACCGTTGCACGCCTTTTTAGGACGTCGTAATGACGATTTTCGAACCCGGTTTTTACAACCGTTTCAAAACACCTTTTCATTCCGTTATAATGGCCATTTCAAACCTCGGTCTTTTGCCGACCGTTGCACGCCCTTTTATGCCATCGTAATGATGATTTTCAAACTCGGTTTTTATAACCATTTTAAATACACCTTTTTATGCCGTTACAATGGCTATTTCAAAACCCGGTTTTTATAACCATTTCAATTGCACCTTTTCATGCCGTTGTAATGACGATTTCAAACCTTGATTTTCACAAACCATTTCAAAAACACCCATTTGTGTCGTCATAATGGCCGTTTCAAACCTCGGTCTCTCGTCGACCGTTGCATTCTCAAAGCGCCCTTTTAAGCCGTGGTAATGACGAATTTTACCCTCGAATTATCAAAATTCGAAATCAGTTTTCAAACAAAAACGTTTTTCAAACCGTCATAATGACGATTTCAACCCGTGGATTTTTGCATATTTCAAACCGTGTTTTCGAATTCAAATTTGGCTTTTCTAAGCCGTCGTAATGACGAATTCAATCCTCACAATTTCCAATTTCAAATCATTTGAAAACAAATTTAACCGTTTTCAAATTTCATTTCAAAATCAAATCTTTGAAAAGAAATTTAACCGTTTTCAAATTTCAAATCCAATTTCAAATCATTTGAAAACAAATTTAACCGTTTTCAGATTTTAATTCAAAATCAAATCTTTGAAAACCAATTTAACCGTTTTCAGATTTCAAATCAAAACTCAATCATTGAAAACAAATTTAACCGTTTTCAAATTTTCAACCCAATTTTAAATTCCTTTAAAACAAATTTAACCATTTTCATGGCCATTGTGATGACGATTCCAAATTTTTCAATTCTCGATTTTTAAATCTGTGATTTGGAATTTCAAAAACCGTCTTCGGAAACAACACATTGTTTTCAGAGCCGCTGCAATTTCAACTCAAACCGTCTTTTGAAAACAAACCTAAGACAACCCTTTCAACTGGCCGACCTTCTAAAGATCCCTACTCTTCGGAAGCCGTCCATAAAACGACAAATGAATCTTTTTGAAAATTTCTTTTTTGAAAACTTTAGTCCACCTTTCTGATTTAGCCTTGAGTCGATTAGAGTCCAGTCGATTTCAAGTCAAGTCATCTAGATAACGTCGAATCTCCACCGAAGTTAGTACCTACCTTATGGTCCAGGTCGTGTCGCCTAATTGTCGAGACATCTTCAATGGCGTTAGCAGAGTCAAAACCTCTCAGGTATTAAACCCATCTTTCCCCCACATTACGGGTCAAAGGTCAAGTTTGTGTACATGTCTCGTCCAACGGCGTCACTCCATCGACAAACCTCCATACTAAGTCAAAATTCGTCTGTCTAGGCATCACTACGCCAAAGTTGACACTCGAGTCTAAGTTCAAAGTCATGCACTAAGAGTTCAAACACAAGAGGTCATTCACGATCTTTAATGAACTCATAACCTAGTCACACTGTCGCGCCTTCACGACATAACTGCCTTTTATACATATGTGACATACTTGCCTTTGTTTGTGCAATCCCTTGCCAAGGCAAGTTATAACGCCTATCGTTATGTCAAATAGGAATTCCTTGGGTGCCATCGATCGCCAACCAGAAACTCAAGAAGCTGATCAACCTTCATCCGCCATGACTTCTGCTGAAACCAACAACATGGTCCTTCGACTCCTAGCTACCGTGGAAAACTTGAGTACTCGTCTCTCCCAGGTTGAGGACAAAATGATAACCGGGAATTTTCCCTCTTCTGATATTGAGCAAAGGGTTAAGGTCCTTGAAAGCCGGCTACTTGCCAACGACAAAATCAACCCTAGTTGGAAGGCTACCAAAACCAGACGACCTCATAGGTCCTTCCCTGATCTGGGTATGCCTTATGCCACAGCCTTGGAAAGGCTAATCTCCAAAGGAAAGCTCAAACCAATTGGTCAAACTCCAGACCCTCTACAAAACAAGCGAGGACGTAGATGGGACGGAAAACTGTTTTGTTAATATCACCAAGGTCGCGGACATGACACTGAAATGTGTCTCCCTCTAAAAGTTGTCATCAATGATATGATTGAAAAGGGCGAATTACCACAACCTCCCTCAACAAACAACAAGAACAACCATCCAGAAAACCCTATTGAACACAGTCAGGAATCTTTTCTAGACTGCTCTCACCTCATCTCTCCTGACGATGGGAAAATTCATGTAATTGACGAAGATGGCCTACAAAGCGCTATAATGATGTTCTCCGTCTCCATCAACAACATATTCTCAAAGCTTCAAGTTGCTATCGATGACTTGAACACTCGAGTAGCTAATTTGGAGAAAAGGTTGGGTAATACCGAAAATGAACCTGACCATCAAGGAAACCAACCCTTGGTTCACCAACCAACAGCTGTTGAAAATGAGGAATCATCTAATGGTTCGGATGCCCATGAACCCACCAACAAAGAACATGAAATTGCCTCACCAAATACCCTTTCAAAATGCCAAGCAACATCCCAAAAACTTCCCATTGACAACCACCAAATCCTGCTTCCGCCCAGGATTAACAAAAACAAAAACAAAACTCATAAAAACATCCCAAAAAACGCCAATGTTGGAACCATGGGAAAACATCAAAAGATATTAACAAATCTGGAAATAACATATGGCACCGCTCTAGGGATACTTGCTTCAGAAGGAATGCTGCAACCCATTAGTCCGACTCCGGACCCACCAAAACACAGGAGAAACCGATTCTGGGATGGTAATGCTTATTGCCAATACCATCAAGGCAAGGGCCATGACACCGAAGCCTGTTTCAAACTCAAGCATGTCATTCAAGATATGAATGAAGCTGGCAAAATCATAGCCGCACCTCTCAGTCAAAACAATCTTCCTGGATGTCTCAAGTCAAATAGCAAGTTTGAACGTTCTCAAAGGACATTCACCATCTCAACACAACCTATGCCGCAGCTCTTCAAAAGCTTGTGACTGAAGGGAAACTACAACCAATCGGGCCCACTCCGGACCCGTCTGAATGCAGGAAAACCCGTTTCTAGGACGGCATTGCCTATTGCCAATATCATCAAGGAAAGGGTCATGACACTGAAACATGCTTCAAACTGAAACATGTTATTCAAGATATGATCGACAACCATGAGCTGATAGCTTCATCCCTAGGCCAACCAAGGGATGAAAACAACCGTAATGAACATCTCTTTCTGCAAGGAGATGAAAGCCTCATAGACTATTGTCCTCATATGGTCCCAAACAATGAGACTGAAGTGCTCAAGTGGGTCAATGCTCAAGACCAAACATTCAAGCCACTGGATGCTGCGAAGGAGACCTTCAAGGAGAAAGATGATGATTAGGAGTCCATATCTACGATTGAGTCTGAGTTCGAGTCCGAGTCTTAGGCTTTCTCATATCTATCCTAGTGTCTGTCCTTTTATTCCTAAGTGACAAACTGGGGGCTATCCCGATGAGTCACACGTATTCATCGAGTCTGTGCTAACACTTATTTATCTAAATACAAGTACAACTTTCACGTATATTCTTCTCTCTTCCATTACCATTTCCCGTTGACAACGAGAATTGATTTAAAACAACCAACATGTTCCAATTCAACGTGAGTACGCTCAAGTGACGTTCCCTGCTGAGTAAGCAAAGGACTCGGAACTCCGTGTCCATTCTCTTTACCTATTCCATATCTGGCAATAAAAACCTTTCATTAGCACCCAATTTAGAACGAGCTTTTATCAACGGGATTCTATGACGAACCTGAATAACAAACCCGGAACATCTCCTTGTTTATGATCAATGACGGAAGGCAAGCCCATTCCCCACAAAAACATCCCATCACCAAAACATTTCACCTAAAGCACAAAGCTAAAGCAAAAATCAAAGCCAAAGCAAAACCAAAGCCAAGGCCAAAAGCCATTCACCCAGAGCCAAAGCAAAAGGCCAAAACCAAAGGCCCAAGCCAGAAGCCGTTCACCCAAAGCTCAAGGCCAAAGCAAAAACCAAAGCTAAAGCAAAAACCAAAGCGAAAGAAAAACCAAAGCCAAAGCAAAACCAAAGCCAAGGCCAAAAGCCATTCACCCAGAGCCAAAACAAAAGGCAAAAACCAAAGGCCCAAGCCAGAAGCCGTTCACCCAAAGCCAAAGCAAAACCAAAGGCCCAAGCTAGAAGCCGTTCACCCAAAGCTTAAGGCCAAAGCAAAAACCAAAGCCAAAAGCAATTCACTCAAGGCCAAAGCTAAAGTCAAAGTCAAAACAAAAACCAAAGTCAATTCACTCAAAGCAAAAGCCAAACCCAAAGGCTACTCACCCAAGGTCAAGGCCAAGACCCAAGCCAAACCCTTCTTGAAAGGCCGAAATCCAAAGAAAACACCAAAGCTTGATGTCAAAGAGCTAAAATAAGAGCTCAAGACCAATAAGTACAAAACACAAAAACACCAAAACCTGATGTCAAAGAGCTAAAATGATAGCTCAAGACTCGTCAACTAACAACAAACCCAACTTTGCTGCCCCCCCCCCCTTCCCCAAAGTCCTTCTGGAGACTATTACAGGGAGACCTATCTAGGATCTTGGGGATTCCCCTCAAGATCATAACCAACACTGCTTCACCCCTAAGTCCTTCTAGAGACTGCTACAGGGAGACCTATCTAGGCTTCTGAGGATTCCCCTCAAGCTCGTAATATCACACCTTAACCTCTAAGATCCATGATACGGTCATTATGTATCAAAAATAAATACCTAAGTACAACTAACAGAAGTCAGCGGTAAGTAGGGTCGATCTCCACAGGGAGACGATCACTATCTACTTGTCTATTTGGTCTGTCTAAGGTCCCAATTGGGGGTTTTGAATTGTTTTAACTAGACTAATAAGATTAAGCAAGAGAAAAGGGGATAAGAGAAATTAACAAGGAAGAGAGAGGGAACTAGGATTTCGGGTCATCAATGAACGTCAATTAATTGCGGTTAAGGTCACAGATTAGTCGATGTGTCGGTCTAAGGGGCAATGAATATCTCCTTCCGGTCTCAATTCGCCCTAAAATACTATTAGCTTAGCTTCAGCCCTCACTAAAGCATTCTATTGTTCACTGCGGGTCTCACCCCTTCCAACCTTCCGGTATAGGTCAAGGTTTACCAAAATTAAAAGGCTAATTGCATCGATTCAATCAGCTAGATACAATTAAGGGCAGCGATTAACAACAAAGACTAAAACAACAACGACGAATCTATGAACTAATTAGCAACTAACATTCATTCATCGAATCACCTAATCCTAGCAAGAGAAATTAGCTAGACATGGTAAAGGGAAGAACAAAAATAAAGAGAGAAATGAACATTAAATAAAATGAGAGAGAAGGGAAAAAGAATTAGTTACAGTAGATCCGGAAATAAAGAGAAGAACAAAGTAACAGGAGAAAAGCAGCGTTCGATCCTCCTTAAACTGTTCTATCGTCTTCCTATTTATAGGAAAGACGATTTTATTAAACCTAATGACGAAATAAAACAAAAAGCCCGAGCCCATTAAAGAAACCACTCGATCGAGTGATTTAAAACTACTCGATCGAGTAGAACTAAGCTCAAACCTACTCGATCGAGTAAAATTACTACTCGATCGAGTAAACCCTAAAATGCATTCTTTCGATCGAGTAAAGAAAGTACTCGATCGAGGTATTATACCATCCAAAACCACTCGATCGACCTATAAATAACTCGATCGAGTGATATCTGACTTCAGCAGCTCATAACTTTGTTATTTTCAGCTTTGACTTGATTATTTAGCTCCCGAAATGGCTTCACGCATCCCAAGACAGCTACATTTCCGCTCCAAATTCACACTTCCTCCAAATGCATGCAAAACGGACGGTAAAAGGCTTGATTTCACTACTTTCTGGTCCATTCCTGCAAATAGAACAAAATAAACCAAAGTAGCATATTCGGGGCATTTCGTAGCATAAAACTACGATAGTAACATAGAAATACGTGCATAAAAAGGCCTTAAAGGACTATATAAAATGCACGTATCAAATCTCCCCAAACCGAACCTTTACTCGTCCTCGAGTAAACTAAATGCAACTAATGGAACGGAAAAGATAACTCAGAGCTAGCTACAAATGGCCACTTAAACTTATTTAATGCAAGCAAACTAATACTTATAGCAAACAGCCAAATGCAAACGAGTTATAAGATGTCTATGAAATAGCTGAACCGTCGACCTTGCAAGACCTTTAATAATGGACTCTCACGGGTCACTCTTCTCTCATGAAGCAAAGGGTAAGCATATGAATGTAAGAGAGAAAGAAATATAGTCGCTCACCTAAACTACGACCCACATAAACATGCATGCAACTAATATGATAGACAATTCTAGCTACCGTACATACATTCCAACCAAACAAGGTCCGTCACAGCCGAGGGCTTACAAAAATATGGTAAAGTGAGGCAATGGGTAAGAAAAGGCAAAACATTTATGGAAATGTGGAGGTATAGGCGGCCAAGCTAGTACCTAAACAAAACCATATGACAACATCCATTTCCAACTCAATTATAGAATTAAGCGCATATGCCCTTCATTTGGCACAAACTCACCAAACCGAACTAAAAATACTCCTCAATAAATATAAATAAAATATAGGAGCGAAACCGTCTCATCAAACAACATCTTTTTCTTTCTTTTTTTTCATCACGGTTTCTTTTTTTTTTCGTATTCTTGTTTTCTTTTTCTTTTTCCGTTTCATTTTTTTCTTTTTTTTTTCGTTTTTTTTTCAATTCTTTTCTTTCATCCTCCTTTTCTTCATAAATTACCAACTCCAAATCATCAGATACAAGCCAAACTTGGCAAAATAAACAGTATACCCACCACAACATACACTGACTAGCTTGACAAGGCAGGCTAAATTTGGAATGTAGCTAAGGGTCAACAGGCAAATTTGGCTAATGTGGAGTTTAATGGGTGAAAATGAAAGAAAGGGGAATGTAAGCACCTCCCTGCATGTGACACCAACCACTAACCCGAATGTATGCAGGCAAAAATTAATTGAATTTCATAAATGTGCAAATTGATGATACATGTTATGCAAGGAGTAACTACTCACAATCCTACATGAAACCGGTCATAAATGACACCAGTTATTAAAGCTCTAATTCTTAGAATTTTTAAGTAGTTTGCCAAAATTTCAGGTCAAGTCTATTCGTTCAGCTAAATTTTAACATAAACTCGTAGATATGCAAAATGACAAAGCTAAAAAGATAATTAGTTTAATGCAAGGTTTAAGCAAAAAGACAACTGCAGTGCAATTTCATCATTGAAATCTACTGTTCCGACTCGACCTATATGCAAAAATAAACGTGAAAATTTTTGAATTTTAGAAATTTTTCTATTTTATGGGATTTTTGAATTTTATAAAAATAAACAACAGTGCATACAGAAATTAAACGTGATAACATAAATGCAATAAAAACATAAATGCAGACACAAATATGGATGCATAACCTCCCCAAACCAAACCGTACAATGCCCTCATTGTACCAAAACATGGAAAGGAAACGCAAACTAAAAGAGAAAGAGAGTAAATACGGAAAGCTTACAGGATACGCGAAAAAGGGACCTCCCCAAACCAGCCAGCAACGTGGGAGGTCGCAAACAGCCGCCAAACATCGTCACAGGAAACTAATCCAAGCATAGGGCATCTTAAACAGCTCGATCGAGGAAGAGTAATGGTCGATCGAGTTGTTTCTCCTTGGCAGGTACTCGATCGAGTAGATTAAATGCTCGATCGAGTGATTTCAGCAGAAAAAGTTTTCGATCGAGTACAAAAAGTACTCGATCGAGTCATCCTCAGTGGAAACCTGCAAAGACGCAACAAAAACAGCCCCACAAAACTAACAAAGCAAGCTTAACTGAATAGTCTATGGTATGAAGACCAATTATTGCAACTAAAAAGAAATTTAATGTTCGAAAAAGAACTGAAAATAAAATCTCTCCGGTTTGCCTCCCGAGTAGCGCTAGTTTCAGACAGGTCCCAGCTCGACCTTCTTTTTCATCCAGCTGCTCTAATCAGTCACAATTAAAACAACTCAAAGCTCTTAACATGAGATCATATATCTGCGCATGTGCTACACAAGAGCATAAGTAGCACCATAATATAAAAATAAAATAGGAAATTAAAATATTTAATCGTTTAAGCCTGACAAACTTCCTATGACAGCTCCTAAATTTGTGAATAAAATAAAGGAGCACATGAGCAATTAATAATAATCTAGGGCATTGTTTTAGTTTAACAAATTTGAGATGACAAGAACGGTGAAAAACTGTTAAATTAACTGACCAACTGGGCGGGGGTATAGCATTAAAAGAAAGAACATGAGTCATATGAGGTAGCGTACTATTAATATTAACAACAATAAAATTATCGCTAACTACCTCAGCTGGGTTGCTCACAATGTCGGAATCATTGACAAAAGAATATAATACCTCATCCGTGCTAGGACCAGTTACCGACTCAGCTGTCTTCTCGTCGCCCTCCTCAGTGGATTCCGTCCCGTAAATCGCAGCCTCTAGCGCATCCAGCTCGGCTTTGAAAAGGGGAGATTCACCGTAACCGTTATCATCATCAAAATTGTCGTCTAAAACTAACCCAAGTAACAAATCATTGCTCTCTCTGGCCCAATCAGTCGACCGAGTGGAAATAATACTCGATCGATAGCTTTCCTCATGATAATCACTCGATCGAGTATATAAATCAACTCGGTCGAGTACTTCCTCTAAGCAACTTTTCGATCGAGTGGAATTTTTTGCTCGATCGAACCTTTCTTCAGGTGTTTCACTCGATCGACCAATATATTTCACTCGATCGAGTGATTCTTGCTGTACAGTGCTGGAATCCTCGTATAAGGCATCATTATCTGATAGAACTTCGCAATCCGAGTCATAAAAATCATCATCGGCATTAGGCAACATGGTTTCTTCATGGGAAAAACCGCTCTCTGCGTAGGTAACGCAGGCTTCTTCCAGTTGCCTAATTATTGACTCGGTGACTAGTGAGCTATGTCGACTCGAGCTCATCAATTTGCGCACAAAACTGTCTATCATATTCTTGCCTTTTGAGTGCAAGTGCCTTCATCAAAGATTTCAGCTCCGCAATCTCTTCTTTCGTCTCATCGGGAGGGGAGCTTGTTGTTGCGGTGGCGGATGAATGGGAGGTGTTGGTAGCCTCGTTGATAGGGTGGATGTGGCGGCACAACTACAGAAGGTTGACTAGCTCGTCTACGCTGCTTAAATGCATAGACCTCGTCATTTTCAGCTAAGCAAAAAGCTGCATTGTGCTCGTGACACCACATCTCCCATGAGAAATCACTGCTGCGCCATATAATGGAACATAGGTGACGGGTCAAAGGTACTCAAGCCTTCCCTTTGACGATCTTTTACCTAAAACTGTCTAGGTAGGACCTGTAGGGCCAATCAAAACATCACTAAATCAAAAGATTAGAGCGACCTCAAGGGAAAAATCCCTTGAGGCTAAAAACAGACAGAATTAAACAAATAAATAAAGTAGTTGCCACCCCGGCAACGACGCCAAAATTTGATACGGTCGTTATGTATCAAAAATAAATACCTAAGTACAACTAACAGAAGTCAACGGTAAGTAGGGTCGATCTCCACAGGGAGGCGGTCACTATCTACTTGTCTATTTGGTCTGTCTAAGGTCACAATTGGGGGTTTTGAATTGTTTTAACAAGACTAATAGGATTAAGCAAGAGAAAAGGGGATAAGAGAAATTAACAAGGAAGAGAGAGGGAACTAGGATTTCGGGTCATCAATTAACGTCAATTAATTGCGGTTAAGGTCACAGATTAGTCGATGTGTCGGTCTAAGGGGCAATGAATATCTCCTTCCGGTCTCAATTCGCCCTAAAATACTATTAGCTTAGCTTCCGCCCTCTCTAAAGCATTCTATTGTTCACTGCGGGTCTCACCCCTTCCAACCTTCCGGTCTAGGTCAAGGTTTACCAAAATTAAAAGGCTAATTGCATCGATTCAATCAGCTAGATACAATTAAGGGCAGCGATTAACAACAAAGACTAAAACAACAACGACGAATCTATGAACTAATTAGCAACTAACATTCATTCATCGAATCACCTAATCCTAGCAAGAGAAATTAGCTAGACATGGTAAAGGGAAGAACAAAAATAAAGAGAGAAATGAACATTAAATAAAATGAGAGAGAAGGGAAAAAGAATTAGTTACAGTAGATCCGGAAATAAAGAGAAGAACAAGATAACAGGAGAAAAGCAGCGTTCGATCCCCCTTAAACTGTTCTATCGTCTTCCTATTTATAGGAAAGACGATTTTATTAAACCTAATGACGAAATAAAACAAAAAGCCCGAGCCCATTAAAGAAACCACTCGATCGAGTGATTTAAAACTACTCGATCGAGTAGAACTAAGCTCAAACCTACTCGATCGAGTAAAATTACTACTCGATCGAGTAAACCCTAAAATGCATTCTTTCGATCGAGTAAAGAAAGTACTCGATCGAGGTATTCTACCATCCAAAACCACTCGATCGACCTATAAATTACTCGATCGAGTGATATCTGACTTCAGCAGCTCATAACTTTGTTAGTTTCAGCTTTGACTTGATTATTTAGCTCCCGAAATGGCTTCACGCATCCCAAGACAGCTACATTTCCGCTCCAAATTCACTCTTCCTCCAAATGCATGCAAAACGGACGGTAAAAGGCTTGATTTCACTACTTTCTGGTCCATTCCTGCAAATAGAACAAAATAAACCAAAGTAGCATATTCGGGGCATTTCGTAGCATAAAACCACGATAGTAACATAGAAATACGTGCATAAAAAGGCCTAAAAGGACTATATAAAATGCACGTATCAAATCTCCCCAAACCGAACCTTTACTCGTCCTCGAGTAAACTAAATGCAACTAATGGAACGGAAAAGATAACTCAGAGCTAGCTACAAATGGCCACTTAAACTTATTTAATGCAAGCAAACTAATACTTATAGCAAAACACCAAATGCAAACGAGTTATAAGATGTCTATGAAATAGCCGAACCGTCGACCTTGCAAGACCTTTAATAATGGACTCTCACGGGTCACTCTTCTCTCATGAAGCAAAGGGTAAGCATATGAATGTAAGAGAGAAAGAAATATAGTCGCTCACCTAAACTACGACCCACATAAACATGCATGCAACTAATATGATAGACAATTCTAGCTACCGTACATACATTCCAACCAAACAAGGTCCGTCACAGCCGAGGGCTTACAAAAATATGGTAAAGTGAGGCAATGGGTAAGAAAAGGCAAAACATTTATGGAAATGTGGAGGTATAGGCGGCCAAGCTAGTACCTAAACAAAACCATATGACAACATCCATTTCCAACTCAATTATAGAATTAAGCGCATATGCCCTTCATTTGGCACAAACTCACCAAACCGAACTAAAAATACTCCTCAATAAATATAAATAAAATATAGGAGCGAAACCGTCTCATCAAACAACATCTTTTTCTTTCTTTTTTTTCATCACGGTTTCTTTTTTTTTTTCGCATTCTTGTTTTCTTTTTCTTTTTCCGTTTCATTTTTTTCTTTTTTTTTTTTTTTTTTCAATTCTTTTCTTTCATCCTCCTTTTCTTCATAAATTACCAACTCCAAATCATCAGATACAAGCCAAACTTGACAAAATAAACAGTATACCCACCACAACATACACTGACTAGCTTGACAAGGCAGGCTAAATTTGGAATGTAGCTAAGGGTCAACAGGCAAATTTGGCTAATGTGGAGTTTAATGGGTGAAAATGAAAGAAAGGGGAATGTAAGCACCTCCCTGCATGTGACACCAACCACTAACCCGAATGTATGCAGGCAAAAATTAATTGAATTTCATAAATGTGCAAATTGATGATACATGTTATGCAAGGAGTAACTACTCACAATCCTACATGAAACCGGTCATAAATGACACCAGTTATTAAAGCTCTAATTCTTAGAATTTTTAAGTAGTTTGCCAAAATTTCAGGTCAAGTCTATTCGTTCAGCTAAATTTTAACATAAACTCGTAGATATGCAAAATGACAAAGCTAAAAAGATAATTAGTTTAATGCAAGGTTTAAGCAAAAAGACAATTGCAGTGCAATTTCATCATTGAAATCTACTGTTCCGACTCGACCTATATGCAAAAATAAACGTGAAAATTTTTGAATTTTAGAAATTTTTCAATTTTATGGGATTTTTGAATTTTATAAAAATAAACAACAGTGCATACAGAAATTAAACGTGATAACATAAATGCAATAAAAACATAAATGCAGACACAGATATGGATGCATAACCTCCCCAAACCAAACCATACAATGCCCTCATTGTACCAAAACATGGAAACGAAACGCAAACTAAAAGAGAAAGAGAGTAAATACGGAAAGCTTATAGGATACGCGAAAAAGGGACCTCCCCAAACCAGCCAGCAACGTGGGAGGCCGCAAACAGCCGCCAAACATCGTCATAGGAAACTAATCCAAGCATAGGGCATCTTAAACAGCTCGATCGAGGAAGAGTAATGGTCGATCGAGTTGTTTCTCCTTGGCAGGTACTCGATCGAGTAGATTAAATGCTCGATCGAGTGATTTCAGCAGAAAAAGTTTAACTGAATAGTCTATGTATGAAGACCAATTATTGCAACTAAAAAGAAATTTAATGTTCGAAAAACAACTGAAAATAAAATCTCTCCGGTTTGCCTCCCGGGTAGCGCTAGTTTCAGACAGGTCCCAGCTCGACCTTCTTTTTCATCCAGCTGCTCTAATCAGTCACAATTAAAACAGCTCAAAGCTCTTAACATGAGATCATATATCTGCGCATGTGCTACACAAGAGCATAAGTAGCACCATAATATAAAAATAAAATAGGAAATTGAAATATTTAATCGTTTAAGCCTGACAAACTTCCTATGACAGCTCCTAAATTTGTCAATAAAATAAAGGAGCACAGGAGCAATTAATAATAATCTAGGGCATTGTTTTAGTTTAACAAATTTGAGATGACAAGAACGGTGAAAAACTGTTAAATTAACTGACCAACTGGGCGGGGGTATAACATTAAAAGAAAGAACACGAGTCATATGAGGTAGCGTACTATTAATATTAACAACAATAAAATTATCGCTAACTACCTCAGCTGGGTTTCTCTCAATGTCGGAATCATTGATAAAAGAATATAATACCTCATCCGTGCTAGGACCAGTTACCGACTCAGCTGTCTTCTCGTCGCCCTCCTCAGTGGATTCCGTCCCGTAAATCGCAGCCTCTAGCGCATCCAGCTCGGCTTTGAAAAGGGGAGATTCACCGTAACCGTTATCATCATCAAAATTGTCGTCTAAAACTAACCCAAGTAACAAATCATTGCTCTCTCTGGCCCAATCAGTCGACCGAGTGGAAATAATACTCGATCGATAGCTTTCCTCATGATAATCACTCGATTGAGTATATAAATCAACTCGGTCGAGTACTTCCTCTAAGCAACTTTTCGATCGAGTGGAATTTTCTGCTCGATCGAACCTTTCTTCAGGTGTTTCACTCGATCGACCAATATATTTCACTCGATCGAGTGATTCTTGCTGTACAGTGCTGGAATCCTCGTATAAGGCATCATTATCTGATAGAACTTCGCAATCCGAGTCATAAAAATCATCATCGGCATTAGGCAACATGGTTTCTTCATGGGAAAAACCGCTCTCTGCGTAGGTAACGCAGGCTTCTTCCAGTTGCCTAATTATTGACTCAGCAGCTAGCTGAGCTATGTCAGACTCGAGCTCATCAATTTGCGCACAAACCTGTCTATCATATTCTTGCCTTTTGAGTGCAAGTGCCTTCATCAAAGATTTCAGCTCATGCAATCTCTTTTTTTTCGTCTATCGGGAGGGGAGCTTGTTGTTGCGGTGGCGGATGAATAGAGGCTGTTGGTAGCCTCGTTGATAGGGTGGATGTGGCGGCACAACTACAAAAGGTTGACTAGCTCGTCTACGCTGCTTAAATGCATAGACCTCGTCATTTTCTAAGCAAAAAGTCGCATTGTGCTCGACGACACCACATCTCCCGCAGTAAATCACCTGCTGCGCCATATAATGGAACATAGGTGACGGGTTAAAGGTACTCAAGCCTTCCCTTTGACGATCTTTTACCTAAAACTGTCTAGGTAGGACCTGTAGGGCCTATCAAAACATCACTAAATCAAAAGATTAGAGCGACCTCAAGGGAAAAATCCCTTGAGGCTAAAAAATGAGAATTAAACAAATAAATAAAGTAGTTGCCTCCCGGCAACGGCGCCAAAATTTGATACGGTCGTTATGTATCAAAAATAAATACATAAGTACAACTAACAGAAGTCAACGGTAAGTAGGGTCGATCTCCACAGAGAGGCGGTCACTATCTACTTGTCTATTTGGTCTTTCTAAGGTCACAATTGGGGGTTTTGAATTGTTTTAACAAGACTAATAGGATTAAGCAAGAGAAAAGGGGATAAGAGAAATTAACAAGGAAGAGAGAGGGAACTAGGATTTCGGGTCATCAATTAACGTCAATTAATTGCGGTTAAGGTCACAGACTAGTCGATGTGTCGGTCTAAGGGGCAATGAATATCTCCTTCCGGTCTCAATTCGCCCTAAAATACTATTAGCTTAGCTTCCGCCCTCACTAAAGCATTCTATTGTTCATCTGCGGGTCTCACCCCTTCCAACCTTTAGGGTTAGGTCAAGGTTTACCAAAATTAAAAGGCTAATTGCATCGATTCAATCAGCTAGATACAATTAAGGGAAGCGATTAACAACAAAGACTAAAACAACAACGACGAATCTATGAACTAATTAGCAACTAACATTCATTCATCGAATCACCTAATCCTAGCAAGAGAAATTAGCTAGACATGGTAAAGGGAAGAACAAAAATAAAGAGAGAAATGAACATTAAATAAAATGAGAGAGAAGGGAAAAAGAATTAGTTACAGTAGATCCGGAAATAAAGAGAAGAACAAGATAACAGGAGAAAAAGCGTTCGATCCCCCTTAAACTGTTCTATCGTCTTCCTATTTATAGGAAAGACGATTTTATTAAACCTAATGACGAAATAAAACAAAAAGCCCGAGCCCATTAAAGAAACCACTCGATCGAGTGATTTAAAACTACTCGATCGAGTAGAACTAAGCTCAAACCTACTCGATCGAGTAAAATTACTACTCGATCGAGTAAACCCTAAAATGCATTCTTTCGATCGAGTAAAGAAAGTACTCGATCGAGGTATTCTACCATCCAAAACCACTCGATCGACCTATAAATTACTCGATCGAGTGATATCTGACTTCAGCAGCTCATAACTTTGTTAGTTTCAGCTTTGACTTGATTATTTAGCTCCCGAAATGGCTTCACGCATCCCAAGATAGCTACATTTCCGCTCCAAATTCACTCTTCCTCCAAATGCATGCAAAACGGACGGTAAAAGGCTTGATTTCACTACTTTCTGGTCCATTCCTGCAAATAGAACAAAATAAACCAAAGTAGCATATTCGGGGCATTTCGTAGCATAAAACTACGATAGTAACATAGAAATACGTGCATAAAAAGGCCTAAAAGGACTATATAAAATGCACGTATCAAATCTCCCAAACCGAACCTTTACTCGTCCTCGAGTAAACTAAATGCAACTAATGGAACGGAAAAGATAACTCAGAGCTAGCTACAAATGGCCACTTAAACTTATTTAATGCAAGCAAACTAATACTTATAGCAAACAGCCAAATGCAAACGAGTTATAAGATGTCTATGAAATAGCTGAACCGTCGACCTTGCAAGACCTTTAATAATGGACTCTCACGGGTCACTCTTCTCTCATGAAGCAAAGGGTAAGCATATGAATGTAAGAGAGAAAGAAATATAGTCGCTCACCTAAACTACGACCCACATAAACATGCATGCAACTAATATGATAGACAATTCTAGCTACCGTACATACATTCCAACCAAACAAGGTCCGTCACAGCCGAGGGCTTACAAAAATATGGTAAAGTGAGGCAATGGGTAAGAAAAGGCAAAACATTTATGGAAATGTGGAGGTATAGGCGGCCAAGCTAGTACCTAAACAAAACCATATGACAACATCCATTTCCAACTCAATTATAGAATTAAGCGCATATGCCCTTCATTTGGCACAAACTCACCAAACCGAACTAAAAATACTCCTCAATAAATATAAATAAAATATAGGAGCGAAACCGTCTCATCAAACAACATCTTTTTCTTTCTTTTTTTTTTCATCACGGTTTCTTTTTTTTTTTCGTATTCTTGTTTTCTTTTTCTTTTTCCGTTTCATTTTTTTCTTTTTTTTTTTTCGTTTTTTTTTTCAATTCTTTTCTTTCATCCTCCTTTTCTTCATAAATTACCAACTCCAAATCATCAGATACAAGCCAAACTTGGCAAAATAAACAGTATACCCACCACAACATACACTGACTAGCTTGACAAGGCAGGCTAAATTTGGAATGTAGCTAAGGGTCAACAGGCAAATTTGGCTAATGTGGAGTTTAATGGGTGAAAATGAAAGAAAGGGGAATGTAAGCACCTCCCTGCATGTGACACCAACCACTAACCCGAATGTATGCAGGCAAAAATTAATTGAATTTCATAAATGTGCAAATTGATGATACATGTTATGCAAGGAGTAACTACTCACAATCCTACATGAAACCGGTCATAAATGACACCAGTTATTAAAGCTCTAATTCTTAGAATTTTTAAGTAGTTTGCCAAAATTTCAGGTCAAGTCTATTCGTTCAGCTAAATTTTAACATAAACTCGTAGATATGCAAAATGACAAAGCTAAAAAGATAATTAGTTTAATGCAAGGTTTAAGCAAAAAGACAATTGCCGTGCAATTTCATCATTGAAATCTCTTGTTCGACTCGACCTATATGCAAAAATAAACGTGAAAATTTTTGAATTTTAGAAATTTTTCAATTTTATGGGATTTTTGAATTTTATAAAAATAAACAACAGTGCATACAGAAATTAAACGTGATAACATAAATGCAATAAAAACATAAATGCAGACACAGATATGGATGCATAACCTCCCCAAACCAAACCATACAATGCCCTCATTGTACCAAAACATGGAAACGAAACGCAAACTAAAAGAGAAAGAGAGTAAATACGGAAAGCTTATAGGATACGCGAAAAAGGGACCTCCCCAAACCAGCCAGCAACGTGGGAGGCCGCAAACAGCCGCCAAACATCGTCATAGGAAACTAATCCAAGCATAGGGCATCTTAAACAGCTCGATCGAGGAAGAGTAATGGTCGATCGAGTTGTTTCTCCTTGGCAGGTACTCGATCGAGTAGATTAAATGCTCGATCGAGTGATTTCAGCAGAAAAAGTTTTCGATCGAGTACAAAAAGTACTCGATCGAGTCATCCTCAGTGGAAACCTGCAAAGACGCAACAAAAACAGCCCCACAAAACTAACAAAGCAAGCTTAACTGAATAGTCTATGTATGAAGACCAATTATTGCAACTAAAAAGAAATTTAATGTTCGAAAAACAACTGAAAATAAAATCTCTCCGGTTTGCCTCCCGGGTAGCGCTAGTTTCAGACAGGTCCCAGCTCGACCTTCTTTTTCATCCAGCTGCTCTAATCAGTCACAATTAAAACAGCTCAAAGCTCTTAACATGAGATCATATATCTGCGAATGTGCTACACAAGAGCATAAGTAGCACTATAATATAAAAATAAAATAGGAAATTGAAATATTTAATCGTTTAAGCCTGACAAACTTCCTATGACAGCTCCTAAATTTGTCAATAAAATAAAGGAGCACAGGAGCAATTAATAATAATCTAGGGCATTGTTTTAGTTTAACAAATTTGAGATGACAAGAACGGTGAAAAACTGTTAAATTAACTGACCAACTGGGCGGGGGTATAACATTAAAAGAAAGAACACGAGTCATATGAGGTAGCGTACTATTAATATTAACAACAATAAAATTATCGCTAACTACCTCAGCTGGGTTTCTCTCAATATCGGAATCATTGATAAAAGAATATAATACCTCATCCGTGCTAGGACCAGTTACCGACTCAGCTGTCTTCTCGTCGCCCTCCTCGGTGGATTCCGTCCGTAAATCATGACCTCTAGCGCATCCAGCTCGGCTTTGAAAAGGGGAGATTCACCGTAACCGTTATCATCATCAAAATTGTCGTCTAAAACTAACCCAAGTAACAAATCATTGCTCTCTCTGGCCCAATCAGTCGACCGAGTGGAAATAATACTCGATCGATAGCTTTCCTCATGATAATCACTCGATTGAGTATATAAATCAACTCGGTCGAGTACTTCCTCTAAGCAACTTTTCGATCGAGTGGAATTTTTTGCTCGATCGAACCTTTCTTCAGGTGTTTCACTCGATCGACCAATATATTTCACTCGATCGAGTGATTCTTGCTGTACAGTGCTGGAATCCTCGTATAAGGCATCATTATCTGATAGAACTTCGCAATCCGAGTCATAAAAATCATCATCGGCATTAGGCAACATGGTTTCTTCATGGGAAAAACCGCTCTCTGCGTAGGTAACGCAGGCTTCTTCCAGTTGCCTAATTATTGACTCAGCAGCTAGCTGAGCTATGTCAGACTCGAGCTCATCAATTTGCGCACAAACCTGTCTATCATATTCTTGCCTTTTGAGTGCAAGTGCCTTCATCAAAGATTTCAGCTCCGCAATCTCTTTTTTCTGTCTATCAGGAGGGGGAGCTTGTTGTTGCGGTGGCCAGATGAATAGAGGCTGTTGGTAGCCTCGTTGATAGGGTGGATGTGGCGGCACAACTACAAAAGGTTGACTAGCTCGTCTACGCTGCTTAAATGCATAGACCTCGTCATTTTCGGCCTAAGCAAAAGCGCATGCATTGTGCTGCAAGAACACCACATCTCCCGCATGATAAATCACCTCTTTGCGCCATATAATGGAACATAGGTGACGGGTTAAAGGTACTCAAGCCTTCCCTTTGACGATCTTTTACCTAAAACTGTCTAGGTAGGACCTGTAGGGCCTATCAAAACATCACTAAATCAAAAGATTAGAGCGACCTCAAGGGAAAAATCCCTTGAGGCTAAAAACAGACAGAATTAAACAAATAAATAAAGTAGTTGCCTCCCCGGCAACGACGCCAAAATTTGATACGGTCGTTATGTATCAAAAATAAATACATAAGTACAACTAACAGAAGTCAACGGTAAGTAGGGTCGATCTCCACAGAGAGGCGGTCACTATCTACTTGTCTATTTGGTCTGTCTAAGGTCACAATTGGGGGTTTTGAATTGTTTTAACAAGACTAATAGGATTAAGCAAGAGAAAAGGGGATAAGAGAAATTAACAAGGAAGAGAGAGGGAACTAGGATTTCGGGTCATCAATTAACGTCAATTAATTGCGGTTAAGGTCACAGACTAGTCGATGTGTCGGTCTAAGGGGCAATGAATATCTCCTTCCGGTCTCAATTCGCCCTAAAATACTATTAGCTTAGCTTCCGCCCTCACTAAAGCATTCTATTGTTCACTGCGGGTCTCACCCCTTCCAACCTTCCGGGTTAGGTCAAGGTTTACCAAAATTAAAAGGCTAATTGCATCGATTCAATCAGCTAGATACAATTAAGGGAAGCGATTAACAACAAAGACTAAAACAACAACGACGAATCTATGAACTAATTAGCAACTAACATTCATTCATCGAATCACCTAATCCTAGCAAGAGAAATTAGCTAGACATGGTAAAGGGAAGAACAAAAATAAAGAGAGAAATGAACATTAAATAAAATGAGAGAGAAGGGAAAAAGAATTAGTTACAGTAGATCCGGAAATAAAGAGAAGAACAAGATAACAGGAGAAAAGCAGCGTTCGATCCCCCTTAAACTGTTCTATCGTCTTCCTATTTATAGGAAAGACGATTTTATTAAACCTAATGACGAAATAAAACAAAAAGCCCGAGCCCATTAAAGAAACCACTCGATCGAGTGATTTAAAACTACTCGATCGAGTAGAACTAAGCTCAAACCTACTCGATCGAGTAAAATTACTACTCGATCGAGTAAACCCTAAAATGCATTCTTTCGATCGAGTAAAGAAAGTACTCGATCGAGGTATTCTACCATCCAAAACCACTCGATCGACCTATAAATTACTCGATCGAGTGATATCTGACTTCAGCAGCTCATAACTTTGTTAGTTTCAGCTTTCACTTGATTATTTAGCTCCCGAAATGGCTTCACGCATCCCAAGATAGCTACATTTCCGCTCCAAATTCACTCTTCCTCCAAATGCATGCAAAACGGACGGTAAAAGGCTTGATTTCACTACTTTCTGGTCCATTCCTGCAAATAGAACAAAATAAACCAAAGTAGCATATTCGGGGCATTTCGTAGCATAAAACTACGATAGTAACATAGAAATACGTGCATAAAAAGGCCTAAAAGGACTATATAAAATGCACGTATCAAATCTCCCCAAACCGAACCTTTACTCGTCCTCGAGTAAACTAAATGCAACTAATGGAACGGAAAAGATAACTCAGAGCTAGCTACAAATGGCCACTTAAACTTATTTAATGCAAGCAAACTAATACTTATAGCAAACAGCCAAATGCAAACGAGTTATAAGATGTCTATGAAATAGCTGAACCGTCGACCTTGCAAGACCTTTAATAATGGACTCTCACGGGTCACTCTTCTCTCATGAAGCAAAGGGTAAGCATATGAATGTAAGAGAGAAAGAAATATAGTCGCTCACCTAAACTACGACCCACATAAACATGCATGCAACTAATATGATAGACAATTCTAGCTACCGTACATACATTCCAACCAAACAAGGTCCGTCACAGCCGAGGGCTTACAAAAATATGGTAAAGTGAGGCAATGGGTAAGAAAAGGCAAAACATTTATGGAAATGTGGAGGTATAGGCGGCCAAGCTAGTACCTAAACAAAACCATATGACAACATCCATTTCCAACTCAATTATAGAATTAAGCGCATATGCCCTTCATTTGGCACAAACTCACCAAACCGAACTAAAAATACTCCTCAATAAATATAAATAAAATATAGGAGCGAAACCGTCTCATCAAACAACATCTTTTTCTTTCTTTTTTTTTCATCACGGTTTCTTTTTTTTTTTCGTATTCTTGTTTTCTTTTTCTTTTTCCGTTTCATTTTTTTCTTTTTTTTTTTTCGTTTTTTTTTTCAATTCTTTTCTTTCATCCTCCTTTTCTTCATAAATTACCAACTCCAAATCATCAGATACAAGCCAAACTTGGCAAAATAAACAGTATACCCACCACAACATACACTGACTAGCTTGACAAGGCAGGCTAAATTTGGAATGTAGCTAAGGGTCAACAGGCAAATTTGGCTAATGTGGAGTTTAATGGGTGAAAATGAAAGAAAGGGGAATGTAAGCACCTCCCTGCATGTGACACCAACCACTAACCCGAATGTATGCAGGCAAAAATTAATTGAATTTCATAAATGTGCAAATTGATGATACATGTTATGCAAGGAGTAACTACTCACAATCCTACATGAAACCGGTCATAAATGACACCAGTTATTAAAGCTCTAATTCTTAGAATTTTTAAGTAGTTTGCCAAAATTTCAGGTCAAGTCTATTCGTTCAGCTAAATTTTAACATAAACTCGTAGATATGCAAAATGACAAAGCTAAAAAGATAATTAGTTTAATGCAAGGTTTAAGCAAAAAGACAATTGCAGTGCAATTTCATCATTGAAATCTACTGTTCCGACTCGACCTATATGCAAAAATAAACGTGAAAATTTTTGAATTTTAGAAATTTTTCAATTTTATGGGATTTTTGAATTTTATAAAAATAAACAACAGTGCATACAGAAATTAAACGTGATAACATAAATGCAATAAAAACATAAATGCAGACACAGATATGGATGCATAACCTCCCCAAACCAAACCATACAATGCCCTCATTGTACCAAAACATGGAAACGAAACGCAAACTAAAAGAGAAAGAGAGTAAATACGGAAAGCTTATAGGATACGCGAAAAAGGGACCTCCCCAAACCAGCCAGCAACGTGGGAGGCCGCAAACAGCCGCCAAACATCGTCATAGGAAACTAATCCAAGCATAGGGCATCTTAAACAGCTCGATCGAGGAAGAGTAATGGTCGATCGAGTTGTTTCTCCTTGGCAGGTACTCGATCGAGTAGATTAAATGCTCGATCGAGTGATTTCAGCAGAAAAAGTTTTCGATCGAGTACAAAAAGTACTCGATCGAGTCATCCTCAGTGGAAACCTGCAAAGACGCAACAAAAACAGCCCCACAAAACTAACAAAGCAAGCTTAACTGAATAGTCTATGTATGAAGACCAATTATTGCAACTAAAAAGAAATTTAATGTTCGAAAAACAACTGAAAATAAAATCTCTCCGGTTTGCCTCCCGGGTAGCGCTAGTTTCAGACAGGTCCCAGCTCGACCTTCTTTTTCATCCAGCTGCTCTAATCAGTCACAATTAAAACAGCTCAAAGCTCTTAACATGAGATCATATATCTGCGCATGTGCTACACAAGAGCATAAGTAGCACTATAATATAAAAATAAAATAGGAAATTGAAATATTTAATCGTTTAAGCCTGACAAACTTCCTATGACAGCTCCTAAATTTGTCAATAAAATAAAGGAGCACAGGAGCAATTAATAATAATCTAGGGCATTGTTTTAGTTTAACAAATTTGAGATGACAAGAACGGTGAAAAACTGTTAAATTAACTGACCAACTGGGCGGGGGTATAGCATTAAAAGAAAGAACACGAGTCATATGAGGTAGCGTACTATTAATATTAACAACAATAAAATTATCGCTAACTACCTCAGCTGGGTTGCTCTCAATGTCGGAATCATTGATAAAAGAATATAATACCTCATCCGTGCTAGGACCAGTTACCGACTCAGCTGTCTTCTCGTCGCCCTCCTCAGTGGATTCCGTCCCGTAAATCGTAGCCTCTAGCGCATCCAGCTCGGCTTTGAAAAGGGGAGATTCACCGTAACCGTTATCATCATCAAAATTGTCATCTAAAACTAACCCAAGTAACAAATCATTGCTCTCTCTGGCCCAATCAGTCGACCGAGTGGAAATAATACTCGATCGATAGCTTTCCTCATGATAATCACTCGATTGAGTATATAAATCAACTCGGTCGAGTACTTCCTCTAAGCCACTTTTCGATCGAGTGGAATTTTCTGCTCGATCGAACCTTTCTTCAGGTGTTTCACTCGATCGACCAATATATTTCACTCGATCGAGTGATTCTTGCTGTACAGTGCTGGAATCCTCGCATAAGGCATCATTATCTGATAGAACTTCGCAATCCGAGTCATAAAAATCATCATCGGCATTAGGCAACATGGTTTCTTCATGGGAAAAACCGCTCTCTGCGTAGGTAACGCAGGCTTCTTCCAGTTGCCTAATTATTGACTCAGCAGCTAGCTGAGTTATGTCAGACTCGAGCTCATCAATTTGCGCACAAACCTGTCTATCATATTCTTGCCTTTTGAGTGCAAGTGCCTTCATCAAAGATTTCAGCTCCGCAATCTCTTTTTTCTGTCTATCAGGAGGGGGAGCTTGTTGTTGCGGTGGCCAGATGAATGGAGGCTGTTGGTAGCCTCGTTGATAGGGTGGATGTGGCGGCACAACTACAAAAGGTTGACTAGCTCGTCTACGCTGCTTAAATGCATAGACCTCGTCATTTTCAGCTAAGCAAAAAGCTGCATTGTGTTCAGCAGCACCACATCTCCCGCAGTAAATCACCTGCTGCGCCATATAATGGAACATAGGTGACGGGTCAAAGGTACTCAAGCCTTCCCTTTGACAATCTTTTACCTAAAACTGTCTAGGTAGGACCTGTAGGGCCTATCAAAACATCACTAAATCAAAAGATTAGAGCGACCTCAAGGGAAAAATCCCTTGAGGCTAAAAACAGACAGAATTAAACAAATAAATAAAGTAGTTGCCTCCCCGGCAACGACGCCAAAATTTGATACGGTCGTTATGTATCAAAAATAAATACATAAGTACAACTAACAGAAGTCAACGGTAAGTAGGGTCGATCTCCACAGGGAGGCGGTCACTATCTACTTGTCTATTTGGTCTGTCTAAGGTCACAATTGGGGGTTTTGAATTGTTTTAACAAGACTAATAGGATTAAGCAAGAGAAAAGGGGATAAGAGAAATTAACAAGGAAGAGAGAGGGAACTAGGATTTCGGGTCATCAATTAACGTCAATTAATTGCGGTTAAGGTCACACATTAGTCGATGTGTCGGTCTAAGGGGCAATGAATATCTCCTTCCGGTCTCAATTCGCCCTAAAATACTATTAGCTTAGCTTCCGCCCTCACTAAAGCATTCTATTGTTCACTGCGGGTCTCACCCCTTCCAACCTTCCGGTCTAGGTCAAGGTTTACCAAAATTAAAAGGCTAATTGCATCGATTCAATCAACTAGATACAATTAAGGGCAGCGATTAACAACAAAGACTAAAACAACAACGACAAATCTATGAACTAATTAGCAACTAACATTCATTCATCGAATCACCTAATCCTAGCAAGAGAAATTAGCTAGACATGGTAAAGGGAAGAACAAAAATAAAGAGAGAAATGAACATTAAATAAAATGAGAGAGAAGGGAAAAAGAATTAGTTACAGTAGATCCGGAAATAAAGAGAAGAACAAGATAACAGGAGAAAAGCAGCGTTCGATCCCCCTTAAACTGTTCTATCGTCTTCCTATTTATAGGAAAGACGATTTTATTAAACCTAATGACGAAATAAAACAAAAAGCCCGAGCCCATTAAAGAAACCACTCGATCGAGTGATTTAAAACTACTCGATCGAGTAAAACTAAGCTCAAACCTACTCGATCGAGTAAAATTACTACTCGATCGAGTAAACCCTAAAATGCATTCTTTCGATCGAGTAAAGAAAGTACTCGATCGAGGTATTCTACCATCCAAAACCACTCGATCGACCTATAAATTACTCGATCGAGTGATATCTGACTTCAGCAGCTCATAACTTTGTTAGTTTCAGCTTTGACTTGATTATTTAGCTCCCGAAATGGCTTCACGCATCCCAAGACAGCTACATTTCCGCTCCAAATTCACTCTTCCTCCAAATGCATGCAAAACGGACGGTAAAAGACTTGATTTCACTACTTTCTGGTCCATTCCTGCAAATAGAACAAAATAAACCAAAGTAGCATATTCGGGGCATTTCGTAGCATAAAACTACGATAGTAACATAGAAATACGTGCATAAAAAGGCCTAAAAGGACTATATAAAATGCACGTATCAAATCTCCCCAAACCGAACCTTTACTCGTCCTCGAGTAAACTAAATGCAACTAATGGAACGGAAAAGATAACTCAGAGCTAGCTACAAATGCCCACTTAAACTAATTTAATGCAAGCAAACTAATACTTATAGCAAACAGCCAAATGCAAACGAGTTATAAGATGTCTATGAAATAGCTGAACCGTCGACCTTGCAAGACCTTTAACAATGGACTCTCACGGGTCACTCTTCTCTCATGAAGCAAAGGGTAAGCATATGAATGTAAGAGAGAAAGAAATATAGTCACTCACCTAAACTACGACCCACATAAACATGCATGCAACTAATATGATAGACAATTCTAGCTACCGTACATACATTCCAACCAAACAAGGTCCGTCACAGCCAAGGGCTTACAAAAATATGGTAAAGTGAGGCAATGGGTAAGAAAAGGCAAAACATTTATGGAAATGTGGAGGTATAGGCGGCCAAGCTAGTACCTAAACAAAACCATATGACAACATCCATTTCCAACTCAATTATAGAATTAAGCGCATATGCCCTTCATTTGGCACAAACTCACCAAACCGAACTAAAAGTACTCCTCAATAAATATAAATAAAGCATAGGAGCGAAACCATCTCATCAAACAACATCTTTTTCTTTCTTTTTTTTCATCACGGTTTCTTTTTTTTTTTCGTATTCTTGTTTTCTTTTTCTTTTTTTCGTTTCATTTATTTCTTTTTTTTTTTCTTTTTTTTTTTTTTCAATTCTTTTCTTTCATCCTCCTTTTCTTCATAAATTACCAACTCCAAATCATCAGATACAAGCCAAACTTGGCACAATAAACAGTATACCCACCACAACATACACTGACTAGCTTGACAAGGCAGGCTAAATTTGGAATGTAGCTAAGGGTCAACATGCAAATTTGGCTAATGTGGAGTTTAATGGGTGAAAATGAAAGAAAGGGGAATGTAAACACCTCCCTGCATGTGACACCAACCACTAACCCGAATGTATGCATGCAAAAATTAATTGAATTTCATAAATGTGCAAATTGATGATACATGTTATGCAAGGAGTAACTACTCACAATCCTACATGAAACCGGTCATAAATGACACCAGTTATTAAAGCTCTAATTTTTAGAATTTTTAAGTAGTTTGCCAAAATTTCAGGTCAAGTCTATTCGTTCAGCTAAATTTTAACATAAACTCGTAGATATGAAAAATGACAAAGCTAAAAAGATAATAAGTTTAATGCAAGGTTTAAGCAAAAAGACAATTGCAGTGCAATTTCATCATTGAAATCTACTGTTCCGACTCGGCCTATATGCAAAAATAAACGTGAAAATTTTTGAATTTTAGAAATTTTTCTATTTTATGGGATTTTTGAATTTTATAAAAATAAACAACAGTGCATACAGAAATTAAACGTGATAACATAAATGTAATAAAAACATAAGTGCAGACACAGATATGGATGCATAACCTCCCCAAACCAAACCGTACAATGCCCTCATTGTACCAAAACATGGAAAGGAAACGCAAACTAAAAGAGAAAGAGAGTAAATACGGAAAGCTTACAGGATACGCGAAAAAGGGACCTCCCCAAACCAGCCAGCAACGTGGGAGGCCGCAAACAGCGGCCAAACATCGTCATAGGAAACTAATCCAAGCATAGGGCATCTTAAACAGCTCGATCGAGGAAGAGTAATGGTCGATCGAGTTGTTTCTCCTTGGCAGGTACTCGATCGAGTAGATTAAATGCTCGATCGAGTGATTTCTGCTGAAAAAGTTTTCGATCGAGTACAAAAAGTACTCTATTGAGTCATCCTCAGTGGAAACCTGCAAAGACGTAACAAAAACAGCCCCACAAAACTAACAAAGCAAGCTTAACTGAATAGTCTATGGTACGAAGACCAATTATTACAACTAAAAAGAAATTTAATGTTCGAAAAAGAACTGAAAATAAAATCTCTCTGGTTGCCTCCCGGGTAGCGCTAGTTTCAGACAGGTCCAGCTCGACCTTCTTTTTCATCCAGCTGCTCCAATCAGTCACAATCAAAACAGCTCAAAGCTCTTAGCATGAGATCATATTTCTGCGCATGTGCTACACAAGAGCATAAGTAGCACCATAATATAAAAATAAAATAGGAAATTGAAATATTTAATCGTTTAAGCCTGACAAACTTCCTATGACAGCTCCTAAATTTGTCAATAAAACAAAGGAGCGCAGGAGCAATTAATAATAATCTAGGGCATTGTTTTAGTTTAACAAATTTGAGATGACAAGAACGGTGAAAACCTGTTAAATTAACTGACCAACTGGGAGGGGGTATATCATTAAAAGAAAGAACACGAGTCATATGAGGTAGCGTACTATTAATATTAACAATAATAAAATTATCGCTAACTACCTCAGCTGGGTTGCTCTCAATGTCGGAATCATTGACAAAAGAGTATAATACCTCATCCGTGCTAGGAGCAGTTACCGACTCAGCTGTCTTCTCGTCGCCCTCCTCAGTGGATTCCGTCCCGTAAATCGCAGCTTCTAGCGCATCCAGCTCGGCTTTGAAAAGGGGAGATTCACCGTAACCATTATCATCATCAAAATTGTCGTCTAAAACTAACCCAAGTAACAAATCATTGCTCTCTCTGGCCCAATCAGTCGATCGAGTGGAAATAATACTCGATCGATAGCTTTCCTCATGATAATCACTCGATCGAGTATATAAATCAACTCGATCGAGTACTTCCTCTAAGCAATTGTTCGATCGAGTGGAATTTTCTGCTCGATCGAACCTTTCTTCAGGTGTTTCACTCGATCGACCAATATATTTCACTCGATCGAGTGATTCTTGCTGTACAGTGCTGGAATCCTCGTATAAGCAAATTCTGTCAGAGTCACCCCCGTGTCGTGTCGATACCGAATTTGCGTCACGTTCACGACATCCTGTTTGTCAGTCTGTCAGTATGCATCCGTGTAAGTCAATGTCGCGATGGTCATGTGTCTCCAATATATCAAATCACGGTTCTACGAGCAACAAGACTCAATTTTAAGCTTCACAACTTTCGAAACTCCTATCTCCCCTCACGTGAGATATTACATGCTAGTTGCTTATATGCTAATTGCTCGCATTCTTGTGTGCTTACGTGCTTATATGTTTGCATGTTACGTGCTTGTCTATACGACTGCGGATTTGCGTGGTCACTAACCATGCAGGTAATCTTGAGAAGACAAACGCACTCCAACCGAGTACTGCGTTCTTCCCAAAAAAACGCCGACCCATCAATTCCAAGGGCTTTAACCCCGCCGATTACATGGCATACGCTACCTCCCAACGAGCAACAACTCATATCCCCGGCGAATCCTGAGAAGTTTCTAACTCCCCAGCGAGTGCCGATTTTCAAATGGAAGTCACACAGGTCTTTCAAAGATCCTCACAACATCATTCATGATCCTAATGCAGCGCTCTCCCTAAATGGTTTTCTAGAGAGCCTTGCTCAGATGATTTATCCCCACGGATTTCATTTAGGACCCCAACAAGTTGAAGTTCGTTGCTTCCTAGCTGAACCTAACAACGTCAACCTGGTTGGAAGTCATTACCGGACAGTATCTTGAATTAAGCCCGATGTTTTAGGCTATTTCCCACAATCGATCTTTCGACCATCGATGGCTGGTGAGCCTCAAAACGCATAACATTTAACATGGCTGGCAAGCCTCACAACGCACATTCAACATGGCTGAAGAACCTTAAAACGCACCTTCAACACGGCTGACGATCCTTTGCGCGCAAACAAGAAACAATTCAAGGACATATCCCGAAGATGCCTTAGGTATGACTTCTTCTTATGACTGGCGAGCCTCTATACGTAGTCTAATGGACTTTAAACGACCCGAATCGGAAGTCGACAGACTCTAAACTATTCCCAACGACAGGTCCTTGACTCGAATCCCTAAGACGCCTCGACGTCGTCCCTCCCGACGGCAGGTCATTGGCTTAAACCCTTTTGAGTCGCCTCGACGTCGTAATGTGCTTCAGGTTGTAATCTTTGATTGACCTGGAGGCTATACTTTGACTTTCGCCCTGTCCAAGTCTCAGTCAAAGTGAGGGCTCTGTAGATACCCAATATCCGCACCTTCCAAAAACCACCTGATGATGATCGGACTATAACGTGTTTTTGATATGCGTGCGTGGATTGGCTATTCATGAGACAGTTTAATGCATTACTCGGATATGAAAAATGATTTCAAAAATGTTTTTCTAACTTCATTTGCATTAAAACAACACTATTTAGAGTTAAAAACGTCTTCGGACCCAAAACCGACTCAGAAACCCGCAACTCGAGTCAATCTGAGTCAACCCAAATCTCGAATGTCAAAAATAATGCCATGAATGTCTTTGTCATGTCATTTGTATTAAAATGACCCTAATTGGAGTAAAAAACGACACCGGGCCAAAAACCGACTCCAAATTCAAATCCCGACTTAACACGGGTCAAAACCGAGTCAAGCACACAAAATACCTACCTCAAATAACATCCAAAATCATCTTATTAGGTGCCCATATTGTAACATGATATCCTATTTGATTACCATAAATCAAACCAACCAAACAATAGATAGAGGAAAGGCCACGTCCAAATTGAAAATGACAGGGCACCCCATTGCATAGCAGGCAAACTCAACCGACCTACCATCCCACATTTATTTATAAATACCAACCTTCATACATCATAATCCTCACGCTAGTGTCCCCCCCCCACCTCTCTCTAAAACTTCTAGACTCGACTTCCTAAGTCACAAAATCGACACGTGTTTTCGACCTACCGATCGAAAACACAAGCCTTACACATTTTGTTTGGTACCGTCGTCGTGCATTCGACTGACCCACTCGACCAACTCAACATTAATCAATAGGTTTTTCAACAACATGTTTTCAACACATTTTTAAAACAAAATCCTTTTTTAAGGCACTCTTTTAAACTTCTTTGATCGTGAGAAGTCGCTACGAGAAAACCGTCTCTAAAGTAGTCTACCTCGCAAACATCAACACACGTAAGTTTGAGGGTGTAAATATCTCACTTATTTCATGTCTTTGTTATTTCTATGAGTTTATAAGCATGAACAATGTATAACACAATTCAAATATAGGTTAGACGAGCCAAAACCGGATTTTGGCCTCAGACAGGGGCTATTTGCGTTGCAGGGAGGCTCGCGCCTCAATGCCCCTCAGGCCTTAATCCAGCCGTGTTTGTTCTCGTCTTTCCTCTTTATTTTATTTCTTATTTGCAATCGGTTTTTACCATTTGAATTCATTTTTATGACAAATATTTTAACCATCCCGAAAATCATCCTTGGTTCCATATACCATGACGGTTTAATCCGTGACTCGGTAATATTAATTGGTTAATTACATTTTAAAGGAAATTCTTTTCTTTTTTTTTTTTACCATTTTTCTCATTTATTTACATTTGTAAATATATTAGTCATAATTCATAATCATCCTTGGTTCTTTATACCATGTCGGTTTAATCCGAGTACGGTGTTAAATATCGACTAATTATAAATAAATGAACTTAACAGAAATAGTTCAAATCAAACATTTTCCTTTCACTTTTATTTCATTTTATTTTTATATTTATCTTGGCCATACTGCATATCACCCTTGGTTAAAATAAATACCATGTTGATTTAATTCGGATAAGGTGATGAAACAGTTAAGCACATATATTTTACATTTTTATTTGTAAACTATGCTTTTCTAACTTGCAAATCTGACAATGAATATTACTAACACAATATTAATTATTCCGAGTCATGCAAATTATACTTGCAAATCCTTTAAACACAAATACGGTTTTAAACAACCCTTTTAACAACCAGGAGGCACCTCTTGGCTCGCCCCATGACTCGCGCCCCAAGAGTCTGCCTATTCCACCTTTCAAAACCTGGACAAGCCTTGTTCCCTCACCAATCGGCTCGCGCCCTAATGGGTTGTCTGGCACTGTTATGTCTCATTTTAGCACTTGTCTAAGACGATCCCGATTACGGTTAATTCGAATACGTGACGGATCAGATTGACAAGTTTATGTTTTTATACTTTATCTTTCAAACACATTTTTTTTCAAAAAAATGGATCGTGTTAAGCATCATAACCCGAATTTGGTAAATGGATGTTTAATTTCCGTTTCACATGCAAATCAATCTAAGTCCAACTTTGACACCAATTTATTGGTACATGCATAAACAACTAACTTAGGAATTCTCACATGTTAGGTTAAGCTTTTGGATGCGCATTCATGCATTTAAAGCGTTGTATCAACTTTTGCACTTAAAAAACCATGATCGATCAGTAGAGGCCGCTAACGCGGGCGGGATTGGGTGTCCGATTACAGGGCTTCCCAATACTTACCCTCACCCCTTACTCATAACCTTTGGATAGTGGATGGCCATATCCAGGGCGTACGAGAGTCATTTTAGGCATAGAATCCTAAAAGGGGGACGAGTCCTTATCTTTAGTACCTATGTCAAGCACCGCTTTTTGCCTTGATGGACCTAGGTATAAAGTGGATTCAAACGGGTTCCAAGCATCCCACAAATGCTTGGTGGCGACTCCGAACATCTCTGCATCGTTTCGAGACATTTGCCGAGACGAAACCGACCGATCTAAATTGATCCGGTCAAAAGCATTTTTACGCCGCCGACCGTGGCTTTCAAAAGACCGTTGCATGTCCACAGTTTGGCTTGGCGTGCAGGTAGCTCGTAACTACGGATCGGTAGGTGGCCCCCATGCCCTTATATCGGTGTGTGGCCCATGTCCACACTCGGACCCTGTGAGAAACTTCCCTGATAAGGCCCCGACGCTCCTCCATTTCTGGCACTGGTACAGTCGTACCTCTTGTGGCCTATTCCCCCACAGTTGAAGCAAGTAAGGTTAGAGTTGTCACTATGTGGACGCGGGCCCACGGGGGCGCTTGGGAAACAAGCGTTTGCATTTGTGGAGTCGCCACCAATTTATTGTGGAAAATTGGAAACCGTTCGAATACCTCGTGTCATGTCAAGACACAGAGTAGTGACATGAACACCAAGAACTCGTTACCCTTAGCATTCTATGTCTAGAATGAATCTCGTGGATGCCAATGAACACGGATGTTCACAGAGATCTGGAGTAAGGGGTGAGGGTACGTATTGGGAAGCTCTTTTGAATGTTTGATCGAACACCTAATCCCGCTCGCCTCGATAGCGGCCTCTACTAATGATTAGGGAAGTTATCTATACTCGATATGTTGTCGATTATATGCATGCAATGCAACATCCAATAAATTAATCATAGCATGTGAGAATTAACTAAGTCGGTTAACACGTAGTTTAATCATACACTTGGGTCGAAGTTGGAATTAAGATTGATTACATGTGAAAGCATACAAGTGATACATGAAAATAAATACAATAATAAATACAATAAAGGAAAATTACAATGGGTTAATTGATTTATGTCGAAAATACATCTAAAACGGATAATTTTAGAAAAGAAAGAACAAATAAATAGACAAACAGAAATTAGGGTGATAATACGAATAATAGCTAGATTAATACGTAATTAATAAACTAGGTCAAGGCAACACGGGAGTTCAGGGACAGAAATCAACCAGGAACAGGCGCAGCAGAGTTGCGTCCCTTGGAAGAGGCGCAGCAGTTGCTGCGTCCGTTCCTTGGCTCAGTTCTGGCTGTGAAGCCGGAATTGCAAATCGTTAATGCTCGTTGGTGATTTTAATGATCGATTAATGGTATTTGACTCGGATGAAAGTGATTAGCAAGTTATTTACATATGATTAAGGGTCATAAAAACATAAAACATGGATGAAAACTAAATAGGACGAATTATTTACAAGATTAATAAGGTTAATTAACAAATTAGCAAACTAAATAAACTAATTAGACTAAACAGATTATTAATGATGACAATAAATAACAGATGAAAATATATCAATGACGAATTCCAGAGACTCAATTTTGATGAATCGAACCTCTAAGAACCGAATTTGATTTTAATGACGAAAACCCGCAAATATGAATTACTTGGGATTTAAGTCGGGATATTAATGACGAAATAATTAACAAAGGATGATGAATAATATGTTAAATTACTATGTGAGTGAAATAAGAACAAACAAAGACGAAAGAAAACAAAAGGACGAAACCAACAGAAGACGAAGGAAGAAGAAGAGAAGCAGGAATGGCGGCAACCTCTGGAAGAGGCGCAGCAAGTGCTGCGTCCTTTCCAAGAGGCGCAGCAGTTGCTGCGTCCCTTCTCGACGTCTGTCTCCTGTTAATCCGCAAAAAGGGTTTAAACAAAGGAGTTTTAGAAATCGGTTTTAATTGTATTTTCGACATAAACCTTACAATATGATTACAATAAATACATAACAATAAATAAAAGAGAGATTTACACCCTCAGACTTACATGTTTGACGAAACGAGATGAACTAAGTTAACGATTAGTGATGCTCGACTCGAATGTAGACGAAAGTGCCCTCGTAAGAGGAATTAAGACAGATTGATTAAAGTTGATTATTGTGGAGTTGGTCAAATTGGTCGGTCATGCAAAACGAGGCTGGTACTCAGAAGGATCCGAGCTTACGTGGTCGAATATTCAAGCACGTAGACGCCAAGAAGTAAGAACGTGGTCTAGAATGCAAAGGGAGAAGAGAAGGGCGGACACTCGCGTGAGAAATATGTGAGACCGAAGGTCTCTATTTATACTAATCACACGGAGGAAGTAGGGTTTTTCGGAGAAACTTTGGAAGTGAATCTCGAAAAGATATGAAAAGATACGAAAGATACGCAGAAAAGGACTTGGGAAGAGGCGCAGCAGGCACTGCGTCCCTTGGAAGAGGCGCAGCACCTGCTGCGTCCTTTCCCAGGTGGTTTCCTCCTGCGGAAGAAAGATTTTCGTGTTTAGTTTATGGAATAATGGAATAATTTGGTTTTCCTTAATATTTTGTGTGAATATTACGGGAAATTGTTTACCAAAGATTAAAAGATTTATAAAATATGGAATAGAAATATCCGAAACATTCCAGAACATTCTGACTCGGTTTTAATGGTTATCAGAAAATGAAGACGGTTTTAGGCCCGAACTCCAAATGTACTCTAATTACTGCCAAAACGACCGTATCGGCACGTACATGATAATTAAGAGGTAGACACATGTGTTTGAGCGATCACCTGACGATAAACTTACGAACTGTCACAAATCGTTCCGCGTACCAAACATGCGGCCCAATCATCACCGGGTGGTTTGCGGGAGGTGCAGAAATGAGGTATCTACACACTAACACTCCGACCACCACCCCTTCCCCAAGCTCGAGATCCTCCACAAAACCCAGATCCTCCCGAAAAGGCTCTAGACTGACCATAATTGCCTTTCTTGTGGCTCGATTAATTGCCGCTCTCACTTTCTGCTTTCCTCTTTTCGGTGGTGGTTCTCTCCATAGCCTCTTTGGATAAATCCACCAACCTCTCAGTTGCCCGGCCCTTATGTATACATCCTTTAGATCGGTGATAACCCCGGCTGGTAACCTATTCATTATCTTGGGTGCCAACCCCCTCTCGAAATGAAGAGCTAAACCACACTGCCCCAGCTGCATGTCCTCCGCATAACGTGACAACTCAAGGAACCGGTGATAGTATTCCGTAACCGTCATGTCATTAGTCATGGTGAAAGAATCGAACTCGGATCTCAACTTGTGACGGATGTGTTCCGGCACAAATTGTTCTCTCATGGCGCTCTTCAAACCCGACCACGGTATAACACCGACCCCCTCATCCCTATAGAAAGCTCTAACATCTTCTTTCACATTCTGCCACCACACTGCAGCCTCACCCCTCAGGTAGTACACTACCTGCTCAACAGCTAACTCTGCCGGACACTTTACAACCTCTAGGAGACTCTCCATCTCACGGTGCCATTTGTCAAGCAGCTTAGGTTCCCCGGTGCTCTCATAAGTGGATGGGTTGAAGCGGGCGATGATAGTGCTCAGGTGGGTAGCATCCACCAATTTCTCCGGCCCCTTACCCACATTCTTAAGAGCCTCAAGGAGTGCATCATGTTGCTCGATCATACGGGCTACCTCATCTGTGGTCATCTCAGATGCTTGGACATACGTGGCTGAGTTCTTTGGCGGCATTTTGAGCTGATAAGAAGCAAGGATACACAGCCTACGGCTCAAAATAAACATGACCCTCCGCCAAAGAAGTACTCGGCTGAGTATGGTGAGATACTCGGTCGAGTATGGACTATTCGGTCGAGTATTACTTATACTCGGTCGAGTGTTCCACTCCAGTAGCCAATGTCAGAAACACAGAAAATATACTCGGTCGAGTATGGTGATACTCGGTCGAGTATGCTCCACTCGGTCGAGTATGCTCTAATACTCGGTCGAGCTGACACAACCAGTAGCTACTGCTACGCACACCCCAAACAACACTCGGTCGATTGCTGGGTTACTCGGCCGAGTACCCCCTACTCGGTCGAGTACCTGCCCTGCTCGGCCGAGTCAGGCCAAAACGAACTGCAACTATCACAATCTTACTTAAACATACTTCTCTACCAAGATATATACGATATACACTACCCATTTGAAAGCCACATAATAAACATTTAACATGCTTAACATTTTTCATGCTCAAAATCTAACATCGACAAATTCTCAATGCATTTTTCACTTTCTATCATGTACCACTCCTTTCATCACTTCATCCATCCATTGAACAAGATTCAAGTTTCAAATGCTACACACACATGACTCGACATACAATAGTTTCCCCCCATGTGACCGGCTTGAGATCGTAAGGGCCTTAATGCGACTTCGAGACGTCTCCCAAGTCTTTGCGGTAGTTCCAAGCAACTCTCCCCGGTTGCGCAGCCATGTTTTGGAATTTGTATCCATTCTTATCATTGCATAAGATGGAGGGTGTAATTTTCGTTGCTATTTCGATTGTGGTACTTGCTACAAAACCACTTTCACAGCCGAGATTTCATTCTCTTGTTCATGTCTGAGGGAACTGTAGCCAATCGTGTAAGGCGAAGAGTCTCCGCGACTTTTTTTGTTGGTTTAAATCCGACCAGTTCCTATCTTATTGTGGTTTCCACTCCTTTGTGTTTATAGTTTTCGACTCTTTAGTTTGATTCGTTGAGAATTAATATATCATTCCGGGTATCCAACAAGCGATTTTGTAACCTTCTAGAGATTTTTTTTTTCTAAGACTGTCCTGTTAGTTTGTAATGAATGATGACTCCGTAGTAGTTAATGAACATATCCATACCATCTTTGGACATGTACCTTTAAGGCATAACCTAGATGCTCAAGGTGAAGAATTTTGTTTGATTTTCTGTCACAGGTATATAGTTTATTGAATCTGTTTTTAATGACTTGTTATTTTCTAGCATATGACTTCTCAAGTATGCGAGTTTTGCGTTTCTTAGGACATGGTATTGTCAACAGTCCTTGAAGGGGTTACTTGTATGGCTGGACTTGGTGATCAATCTTTTGACAATTTATCATAGATTTGTGTTACTGGTATTCACTGGCATATGTTTTTTCTTTAATGTTTAAATTGTTACGCTTCTTCCCAGATTGTATTGGACTATTGTCCAGTTCAACGATTAAAGGCTTTTTTTCCTTTTCAGTTTTTTTGATAAGAATTCATCATGGGAAAGGAAAAGGTTCATATCAGTCTTAATGTTATCGGGCATGTCAACTGTGGCAAGTCCACCACTACTGGTCATTTGATCTACAAGCTTGGTGGTATTGACAAGCGTGTTATTGAGAGATTTGAGAAGGAAGCTGCTGAGATGAACAAGAGGTCTTTCAAGTATGCTTGGGTGGTTGACAAGCTCAAGGCCGAGCGTGAGCGTGGTATCACCATTGATATTGCCTTGTGGAAATTTGAGACCACCATGTACTACTGCACTGTCATTGATGCTCCTGGTCACCGTGACTTTATCAAGAACATGATTACTAGTACTTCCCAGGCTGATTGTGCCGTCCTCATTATTGACTCCACCACTGGAGGTTTTGAGGCTGGTATCTCTAAGGATGGTCAGACCCGTGAGCACGCTCTTCTTGCTTTCACCCTTGGTGTGAGGCAAGTGATCTGTTGCCTGAACAAGGTATATTTTGCCTTGCTTGTTGCTTCTTGATATATTTTGTAAATTTTGACATTGTTTCTGGCTTCTGACTATTGGTTTATTTAATGACAGATGGATGCCACCACCCCCAAGTACTCAAAGTCTAGGTATGAGGAAATTGTCAAAGAAGTTGCTTCATACCTTAAGAAGGTTGGTACAACCCTGAGAAGGTCCCCTTTGTTCCCATATCTGGTTTTGAGGGTGACAATATGATTGAAAGGTCCTCCAACCTTGACTGGTACAAGGGACCAACCCTTCTCGAGGCCCTTGACCAAGTCCAGGAGCCTAAGAGGCCCTCGGACAAGCCCCTTCGTCTTCCTCTCCAGGATGTCTACAAGATTGGAGGTATTAGAATAGTTCCTGTAGGTCGTGTTGAGACTGGTGTCATCAAACCTAGTATGCTTGTGACCTTTGGTCCCACCGGGTTGACAACTGAAGTCAAGTCAGTCGAGATGCACCATGAGTCTATGCCAGAGGCCCTCCCAAGTGACAATGTTGGGTTCAACGTGAAAAACGTTGCTGTCAAGGATCTGAAGCGTGGTTACGTGGCCTCAGACTCTAGGAACGATCCAGCCAAGGAGGCAGCCAACTTTACAGCACATGTCATCATCATGAACCACCCTGGCCAAATTGGAAACGGCTATACCCCTGTGCTCGACTGCCACACCTCGTACATTGCTGTCAACTTTACTGAGCTCGTCACCAAAATCGACAGACGATCAGGAAATGAGCTAGAGAAGGAGCCTAAGTTTTTAAAGAATGGTGATGCGGGTATGGTGAAGATGATTCCTACCAAACCCATGGTCGTTGAGACCTTCTTAGAGTACCCACCACTTGGTCGGTTTGCTGTGAGGGACATGAGGCAGACAGTTGCGGTGGGTTTCATTAAGAATGTTGAGAAGAAGGATCCAACCGGAGCCAAGGTTACCATGGCTGCCCTGAAGAAGAAATGAACCGCGTTGTCATCTATCACAGATTATAAAGACGTGATTTACAGTGCGTTTGTGTTTTGTTTTAGTTTTAGTTTCATGGTTTGTGGTCAAGGTTCGTCTCCAACATCTGGCACCTATTCTCAGAATTGGGTGCTTGATCGTCGATGGCAAGATTTTGATTTACAACCTCTGTTATCTTTCGTTGTAACCTACCTTTTAAGATTGTCGTACCTATGTTGCATCATGTGAATTTCTTAGTGTAATTGAATTTTACAGTGATTTCCCTTTTGTTTTCATCTTATTTTATTTGTGTAGTTGAAATGGTGCGTGGTTGATATACAGACGATCGAGGCTCCGTATTGTTTGTTACTTATCTGTTTATATTGCATTGAGTTAACAATATGAATTGTGTGGGACTCAGTTACTCGGAAGGGGTGAGTTTTGAGATTTTTGGGATTTTTCAGAAGGGAAACGAAATAATAATTTGGATAATTTCAGGCACTGGAATTTTTGAGAACTCGTATGATGATTGGTATTATGTTAAGCCGTCGTCTTCCATGAACCTTTTCCATAGGCCTTCAAGGGATAGGGCTTGTAAGGAAGTCTGATTTGGCCTTGAAGTAGTTTATAAACGCAGGTTTTGCTTCAAGAAGTGTTTCGGGTTTACTGATGGGTGGCCCCTGCCTTAACCCAAGAACTATTGGCTTCAATACTGACCGAAACCATCCAGCAAAGATAATTTCTAGGCATATGGAAAAGGTTCATGGAAGAGTAAGGTCAGTTTTCAGTTCATCACTAAACTTTGCATAAAAATACATTTCCTTTTCCAGTAATTTTCTCGGGCAAACAGGAGTTAGTGGTGAAAAGACGGTATTGGTTTATATCCCATAAGTAGAGGCGGGTGAATCGGTGATCGTACACTTGCTATCTCTGTATTTTTTTTATTATTTTCAGTTGTTCTAGCCTTCTTACCTCTACTCCTCTTATCTTGGCCTGTGCTTTTCGCTCTAGTTGGCCTGCATCAATGGTGTTTTTAGGTCGCTATATTCATGTAGTGCCCTAGTTTCATCATAATAACAATTTCGTAAAATATTGCATTCATATAGAATTGAGTGATAGTTAATTCGCCACGGCGCCACCTCTTTCTTTATCCCTTATTCATCACCCATTTATTTTCGCTTCATTATCGACTTTATTATCATGTTTCTGATTCTCTTTAGAAGTTGGTTCTTCCGGTAACAACTAACAAGTATGTTCATTCCATGCGAGCCTTCAAGTTCAATATCCCGAGATAGTGTCATGTTCCTTTACAAGTATGTGTTTCGGGAAGACTTGAAACTTGTCGGAGATGATGGTAAAATTAACGAATGGCACAAAGAACACTAGGAGGACTCCTATTATGAAGGCTTGGTTGTAATCCGATATTCAAATAAAATGTCCTACTATCCTACATCCTACAATCTCTTTGGCTTTGATGTGGTTGTATGTTGTATCATATTTGTTAATTATGAATCATCAAGGATTGGGTGCCTTGAAGAAGTTACTAAATTTTTTGACTCTGAAGCATCAAAAATTTGTCCCACATCGGATATGTAGTTAGTAGGTAACAAGTATATGTATCGGTTTTCTTATTTGCATAGCACCCACTTACAATAGGTGGGTAGCTTTATTCAATGGAATTGACCATGAATGCAATCAAATGACCATGAATGCAATCAAATAATTAATTAGCCATTTGTCAAGGATGGACTAGTTTTTCTCCTTTTTTTTTCTTTTTTTTGGGGATATTCTACGGTGTACCTTCGAGTTTTTTGGTTTTTTTATGTTTTACCCCTACATTTTTAAAATTCTAAAGTGTACCCCTAAACTTCTTACTTATTTTCCATTATGACTTCCTTCAAATCTCCATTAATTTTATCACTATAAAGCAACCGTAATTTGATCCTTATATTGACCCATTAATGTTGTATCACTATTCTATATGAGAACTATCACAAATCACTTTTAATAAGCACAAACTACTATTAAAATATCCGTTATTAAGCATGAAATGATAATGACGATTTGATGAATTTGAGTTAAATTCGTATACTATTTGGTGGGTTAGTGGTAATTCGGAGAACTAATAAGTAAATGAGTAGATATCGAGTAATTGGAATGGTAAATAGACGATTTAATCGATCAATTAAGAAATTAAGCTAACAAAGTGTAACACCCCCTTCTTACCCGGCCGAGGTAAATGGGAGATGTTACCATCTCGGTTTTCCGAGGCGGTGAAATCGGAGTTGCAATTAAGAAACAGTTAATATAAATAAAGTATTTAGTGGATTACATTATCATAAATGAATAAATGAAATGAACGATACAATTCATGACTACTATGCTACTCTAATGAGATGACACTCGGCTCCAAGTCCAAAGCCCGTCCCGTTTCCCACGTGACACCAACTCAACCTGCTCCCCATATGATCGTAAATATCATATGGATCGACACAAACCACCCCAAAAATAAGTGACAATTACACAAACACACAACACGCCAGTACCAATACTTTAATATGAGACACAACAAAGTAAATAAATATGCAACATGCTAAGATGTAAATGAGATATAAATACCACGCCGGTACCGGGACACGCCCAGACATACCCATATCCATCGGTGCCAGGGGCACGCCCACGGCACCACGCCTCTCCATAAGGTACCGAGACACGCCCAGACGTACCAGGTCCGGAAGCCAACCGGATCCCCTGCCAGACGTCGTGTCTCACCCACACGAGTCCCTCATAACTCAAGCCATTAATGTGCATATAGCACCCACTTACAATAGGTGGGTAGCTTTATTCAATTGAAGTGACCATGAATGCAATCAAGTGATTAATTAGCCATTCGTCAAGGATGGACTATTTTTTTTTTCTTTTTTTTTTTTTCCTTTTTAACATATTTTCAACTATAAAAACACAATTAGTTTTTTAAACGTAGTTCAATTAGAAGGCATTATAATATTATATTGTCATCATAACTAGGGATATCAGTGGGGCGGCTTTTTGCTATGACACCCCCACATACCAAGGTGCCTTACCAGGACCACCCTAGCATGAGAGACCGTCACCATCCCGGTTACCCGAGGTTAGTATATCAAAGTTAACAATCCAAACACAATTATTAAAGTATAAAAGGTTACAGTTTACATATTCTCAAAATCCAAAACCAAAGTACTGTAACAAATGTTCAACAACTAAAACTGAAAGCTAAGTCTCTTGACAGCGGAAGCTAGACTCGAGTGATGACTCCCCACGACGGCCCCATAGCTAGCAAACACTGTAGATACCTCATTTCTGCACCTCTCGCAAACCACCCGGTGATGATTGGGCCGTATGTTTGGTACGCGGAATGATTTATGACAGTTTGTAAGTTTATCGTCAAGTGATTGCTCAAACACTGATGTCTACCTCTTAGTTGTCATCTACGCGCCAATACGGTCGTTTTGAGAGTAATTAGAGTACATTTGGAGTCCGGGTCTAAAACCGTCTTCATTTTCTGATAACCGTTAAATCCCGAGTCAGAATGTTCTGGAATGTTCCGGATATTTCTATTCCATATTTTATAAATATTTCACAATCTTTATTCTTTGGTAAACAATTTTCCGTAATATTCATACAAAATATTAAGGAAAACCGAATTATCCCGTCATTCCATAACTTAAACACGGAAATCTTTCTTCCGCAGGAGGAAACCACTTGGGAACAGACGCAGCAGGTGCTGCACCTCTTCCAAGAGACGCAGTGACTGCTGCGCCTCTTCCCAGGTCCTTTTCTGCGTATTTTTCGTATCTTTTTTCATATCTTTCCGAGATTCACTTCCAAAGTCTCTCCGAAAACCCTATTCCTTCACGTGATTAGTATAAATAGGAGCTTTCGCTCCTCATATTTCTTACGCGAGTGTCCGCCCTTCTCTTCTCCCTTTGCATTCTAGACCTTTGTTCTTACTTTTTGGCGTCTACGTGCTTGAACATTCGACCACGTAAGCTCGGATCCTTCTGAGTATCAGCCTCGTTTTGCATGACCGACCAATTTGACCAACTCCACAATCAATCAACTTAATTAATCTAATCGTTTTCCTCTTACGAGGGCACTTTCGTCTACATTCGAGTCGAGCATCACTAATCGTAAACTTAGTTCATCTCGTTTCGTCAAACATGTAAGTCTGAGGGTGTAAATCCTTCTTTATTTATTGTAATTTACTTGTTGTATCATTAATGTAAGGTTTATGTCGAAAGTACCTTTTAAAACCGATTTCTAAAACCTCGTTTAAAACCCTTTTACGGATTTCCAGAAGACAAACCGTTGAGAAAGGACGCAGCAACTGCTGCGCCTCTTCGTGAGGCTGCCGCAGTTCCTGCTTCCTTTCTTCTTCCTTCGTCCTCTGCAATTCGTTTTCTTCATTTGTTTTCGTTTGCTTTCGTTAATTCTTTGACTTGATAGCATAATAATTTCACATGTATATAATCATCATCATTAACACGTTTAATTCGTCATTAAATCCGACTTAAATCCCTTATAATCTCATATTTGCGGGTTTTCGTCATTAAACTCAATCCGGGTTGTAGAAATTCGATTTATTCATATCGGGTTTCTGAAATTCGACCTTTGATATATTTTCATCTATATTTTGTCATATTCGTCATTAATTTGTCATTAATTCGTCATGTTTAGCCTATTTTTTTCACCCATGTCACTAATCAATCGTTTATTCATGTATATAATTCATCTTAATTCCGTATCATCCATGTTTTATTGCTTTTATGACTCATTCATATGTAATTAACCTGTTAATCACTTCCATCCGAGTTAAATATCATAATTAATCCTTAAATTCACCCGCGAATATTAACGATTTGCAGTTCCGGCTTCACAGCCAGAACTCACCCTTGGAACAGACGCAACAACTGCTGCGCCTCTTCCAAAGGGCGCAGTCCTGCTACGCCTGTTCCAGGTTGATTTCTGTCTCTGAACTTCCGTTCTGCCTTGACCTAGTTTAGTTAGCTTACGTATAATTAACTAATAATCGTATTATCACCTTCTGATCTGTTCGTTAATTCATTCCTTTATTCTTTTTCGTAAATTATCCGTTTTAAAAGTATTTTCGACATAAATCAATAAACCCATTGTAATTATTGTAATTTTATTTATTGTATTTATCATATTTCTTGTATCATTTGTATGTTTTCACATGTAATTGAACATAAACTCCTACTTTGACCCAATTGTATGCTAAATTGCGTGTTCACCGACCTAGTATTAATTCACATGCTAGGATTAAAACTTGGATGTTGCATTGCATGCATATAATCGACAATATATCGAGTATAGATGATGTCCCTAATCATTAGTAGAGGCCGCTATCGAGGCGGGCGAGATTAGGTGTTCGATTAAAGAGCTTCCTAATACGTACCCTCACCCCTTACTCCAGATCTCTGTGAACATCCGTGTTTATTGGCATCCACGAGAGTCATTCTAGACATAGAATGCTAAGGGTAACGAGTTCTTGGTGTTCATGTCTCTACTTTGTGTCTTGACATGACACGAGGTATTCGAACGGTTCCAATTTCCCATAAAAATTGGTGGCGACTCCACAAAATGCAAACGCTTTTTCTCTCTCCCAAGCGCCCCCGTGGGCCCATTATCCACAGTTTGGCGACTCCGCTGGGGATAATACACTTACGTGTAGCCAAGGGTGAAACTTGAACAAGGTTAGGGAATAGTTTGTACAAGACAATTGTCGGTTTTCATAACTCGGTCTTCCTGGACCGTTTTATTCGGCCTTCCTAGGACCAACCCAACCCATTCGACCAATCGTCCCGTCTAAACGGTGCTAATTCTTATTTGGGCCTAAGGATGGATAGCGATTGACGTCATCCATACCATGATGCTTACTCTTGTTTGTATCAAGGACCTTCACTACTTGAGGAAATGGACTAGGAATCAGCCTTACTCTTGTTTGGTACGAGCCTCTCCACAGACTTCGGGGTTGATTGTTCGGTATGGCAACCCACCCTTTAAACCAAAACCCTTTTAAATGCACTCAGCATCCCGTTATAATGCTTGTATAAATGTTAGTACCTTACGTGATCACCATTTCTAAGCGAAACCATGACGATTTTTGTAAAAAAAATCAAAATCCTTTTTAAATGAAAATTTCGAAAAAGGCCATTGATTAGCGCAAAACCCAGTCGAAACTCTGTCCGTTTGTCGAGTCAAATTTCGGGCCCAAAGCCCATTTCAAAACCTCACTTCGAGTCCACTCCTACAACTACACTATAGTTGACTAGGATACACATTTTCAAAACTTTGTCTTTTCTTCAAAGCTCACTCAACACAAGTGGCACACACCCACTTCACGAGTCAAAACATTTCTTCTCTTAGCAAGTGTGTTAGAATGGTTGATCGTGTTTTGATCCGTCATCGATCTCTTATCCAGTTTTCAAGATGCCTGAAACAAGCGACGTGAACTTCAACCAACTTCAAGATGGTAATGATCGAATCCTAGCCGCGTTAGCTCAAATCCAAGTTACTCAAGATCAAGTGTATGATCGCCTTGACACCATCGAGGGACGGATCTACGCCGTAGAGGGGAGGTTGCCTCCTCAAGAAAGTGAAGTAGTGGGTGACTTCGCTGATGAATCCAAGGACGAAAATCCTCCCATGGGAATGACTGTAGCCGAGAAAAGACTCCAATACTTAGAGGAGCAATTAATGTACCTTAAAAGGGATGACATTTATAGGGAAAATAACCGCAAGTATGAGGCCGTAAATTCCAAATTGCCAACCAACTTCAACATGACGGATATCCCTAAATTCAAGGGGCACGAGAACCCTTTGAACCACATCAGTGCTTTTAAGGATTACATGTCTATCAAAGGCATCAAATCCGAGATGTTCTTAAGGATCTTTCCTTCATCTCTTGACACCACCCCAAAACAATGGTTCTACTCTTTAGAACACAAGAAGATCGCCACTTGGGAAGATGCCGCAATCGAGTTTGCTAAGCAATATGCGGATAATGCCGAGATCCAAGTTAACATGCGCACTCTAGAGGTTCTTACCCAAAATGACAAAGAAGGATTCACCGACTTCCTAAGTAGGTGGAGGAAGACTAGTACCCAACTAGTTGAACGCCCGGATGAGGCTACCCTTGTGGAGAAGTTCGTGGACAATCTCAAACCCATCTATGCCAATCATTTGAGATACCAAAATATCAAAACTTTCAAGGACTTAACCGTACTAGGGACAAGGATTGAAGATGACATCCGTAAAGGGCTCTTGTCCAAAACGGTAGGTCGAGGATATCAAGGCTCAACAAGCCGTTCATACGGCTCCACTAGCAAGACCGATGAAGTTAACCTTCTCGAGCCATCCAAGAAAAGTACCCCACCAAGGAAATTCACAAATCGTGGGGACACTTACTCCAACGCTCTTAAGAGGTTAATGAAACAAGGCAAACTCCAACCCATAGGACCTACTCCCGAACCCGAAAAGAAATCCAAATTCTGGGACGAGAACTCGTACTGTGAATACCATAGGGGCAAGGGGCATGACACAGAAAAATGCTACAAATTGAAAAATGTGCTTCAAGACATGATTGAAGATGGTCGACTACCAATACCGCCGGGAGGAAAACCGAACAACACTCAGAACCCTCTTGGGATTCTAGTGATCACAAGTGAAGAATCTACCTTAGATTGTTCACACCTCATTTCTCCAGTTGAAGATGAAATCCACGCAATCGAAAATGAAGGGTTCTACTCTACTATCTCCCCTATCATTTCCGACTTCATCACATGGGCAAGGAGTGTGGATAGGCAAGTTTGGGAATTAGAAAATGTGGTGACAACTCTACATGACCCCAACGTGACACCTAAGGAGCATGTGCCACTAATCTTCTCTCAAAATGCCGCTATGGAAGAAATAGTCGCCGTGGTTGATAAACTAGTCGACCAAATCACGCAATTAGAAGACGACATCATGAGAATGAGGGAACTAGCTACAATCAATGGAGTATGGGCCGATAATGATAAGGACGAGTATCTCATTGAATACTCCCTAGTCAAAGAAATAGTCCAAAATGGTGAAGACCAAGGTGTGGACCACCTAACTCGTTCGGGGCGTCCATATCAAAACACTACTCAAAACGGTCCAACCAACGTTGTCACGCCAAATGATAACGAAGATGACTCCACTGATCATTTGCTCAAGCAATTACAGAAAATAAAGGCTGATCTTTTAGTCTGGCAACTAGTAGCAAGCTCATTCCCACATCGCCAAGCTTTACTGCAAGCTTTGGCCAAGCTAAATGTAGCACATAACTCCACACCCGAAGATGTAGTCAACTTGGTCTTCCAAGAATCACCAAAGCTAAGTAATCCTATTACTTTCTCAGATGAAGATTTTCCACCTTTTGGCGCTAGCCACAACTTGGCTCTTTACATCACCGTCATTTGTCTAAAGAAGAATGTGCCAATGACCTTGGTTGATGATGGCTCTGCGGTCAACGTCATACCCCTCAAAACGGCATACAAATTAGGCATGAAAGAGTCGGATTGGACCCCTACCAATCAAGGTGTTCGCACATACGATGGTACACGACGAAAGGTAGTAGGACTCGTTAACCTAACTATAGCCACAGGGCTAATCGAGCGAAAGGTTAATTTCCAAATAGTGGACATTGAAGCTTCCTTCAACATACTTCTAGGAAGACCTTGGATTCAAGCTTCCAAAGCGGTGACGTCCACCATTCATCAGAAGATCAAGATCCCACTAAATGGCAAAGTGGTGACGATCACTTCGTCACCCATCAAGGCAATAATCGAAAAGAAGTCGAACAATCAAGTCCTTGCAAATCCAGTATATGAACTTGGGGGCTTCCAAAGCATAAGTGTCATAGAAAGCGAATTGGCACCCTTATACTACAATCCCTGCTCTAACTTGGTGGTCAACCACATACTCAAATCCCAGGGATACTTCCCTGGAATGCCTTTGAACCCTATCCGAAGAAACACCTTCGCACCATACAAGGAGGGTAACTCAAAGAGGATACCACTTGGCCTAGGGTACAAACCCACTAAAGAGGAAGTTCTCGAGATGCTTGCTCAAGTTCAAAACCGCAAGCACGTAGGAGTCCAAATGCGACCATACTTCCCTACCCTAAATGGATACTTTGTTAGGGAAGGAGATCAAGAACTCTTTCGCGGATTTCCCGAGCCTTGGCATTATCTCGAGAGGAAGCTAGCCGGAATCGAGATCTTTCACGATTGCTACTTCATTCCTCCCGAAACGGTTCCTACCGTCAAAACCCGTCAAGCACCTTGCTTAGACAAACAAGCCGTTAGTCTACTATTTGGAGAAGATCGATTTGTTAAAGCCGCGCAGGATGAGATCATTACCATGATACTTCAAGACGATCACTTCAACCCCACCGCGTTAATCACAGAAGCTAACGCGAACCAACAGAAAGGGTGGAGAAAATCAGTCAAGTGGACCAACAATCAAGGAAGACTCTTCAAGCTCACTACTAGAGAAGGAGAGATGTTCAAAGGAGAACCAGAAGATGATGAATTCGAGTCAGAGTCAGAGTCGGAGTCTAGAGAAGTCACTAAGGAGTCTCCTCCTATCGTCATCCCCATTCCCTTTGTTTCTCCTAGCTTAGCCTCAAATAGTAACAGTAGTTCGGGAAATGTCCTAACCACTGTCCCTTTACCGCCACTGACCACAGATCAGATGGCTTCTTTGTTTCAACTTTTCTCAAACTTTAATATGAATAAATCAGGTTCTGCTTACTCTTCGTGTTATCTTGAGTGCAATTCTGTTTACGATGATACTGAGGATGACCAAGACCCAGACTTAATTGAAATACCTCCCTACGTAGCCAAAGAAATACTACAGGAAGGGGAAGGGGGACCAGTAATAGAGAACACTGAACCCATCAATGTAGGAACCGAACTAGAACCCCAAGAACTTAGGATAGGGACTACCTTGAGCTCTACCGAAAGGGCCGACTTCATAGAGCTCCTACACGAGTTCAAAGACATTTTCGCGTGGTCCTACAAAGACATGCCATGGATCGACAGAGATATCGCCGAACATAGAATTCCAATTAAGCCAGGTTTCAAACCTGTAAAACAGAAGTTTCGTCGAATGAGAACAGAATGGGCCCTCAAGATTAAGGAAGAAGTCGATAAGCAATTCAAAGCCGGGTTCATCAAAGTTTCCGAGTATTCTGACTAGGTAGCCAACATAGTACCTGTACCCAAAAAGGATGGGAGAATCCGTGTTTGTGTTGATTTTAGGGACTTAAACAAAGCGAGTCCTAAAGATGACTTTCCTCTACCACACATCGACATATTGGTGGACAATACCGCAGATCACGCGTTGCTATCCTTCATGGATGGGTACGCGGGTTATAACCAAATCAAGATGGCCATAGAAGACATGCATAAGACCGCCTTTGTCACTCAATGGGGAACCTATTGCTATACGGTAATGCCGTTTGGGTTAATCAACGTTGGAGCTACATATCAACGCATCGAAACTACACTCTTACATGACATGATGTACAAAGAAGTTGAGGTATACGTAGACGACATGATTGTCAAGTCCAAGGATAGAGAAGGGCATATTGCGAACCTTCGCAAATTTTTCGCAAGGCTACGAAAGTACAACATGAGGCTCAATCCTCAGAAGTGCGCATTCAGAGTAACATCTGGCAAACTCCTGGGATACGTCGTTAGCCAACGAGGTATAGAAATAGACCCTTCCAAGATCAAGGCTCTGATCGAAATGCCACAACCTCGAACAGAAAAAGAAGTCAGAGGATTCCTGGGGAAAGTGCAATATATAAGTCGATTCATATCGAAACTCACCATGATTTGTGAGCCTATCTTCAAGAAGCTCAAGAAAACGGATCACACCATGTGGGATGATGACTGTCAAAAGGCATTTGACCGAATCAAAGAGATATTGACTAAACCACCAGTGCTCATGCCACCTCAACGAGATCAACCTCTTGGTTTGTACCTCACAGTAACCGAAACAGCCATGGGTGCCATGCTAGCTCAAACCGTAGGAACGGAAGAAAGGGATATCTATACTACTACCTTAGTATGAAGTTCTTGGAGTACGAGTGCAAATTCTCACAACTCGAAAAGACATGCCTCGCTCTTGTGTGGGCAACGAAGAAGCTACGTCATTACATGCTTAGCTACTCCGTCAAAATATACTCCAAAATGGACCCAGTCAAATACCTCTTCGAAAAACCCGTCCTCAACGGATGCCTAGCAAGATGGACTTTGATGCTCTCAGAGTTCGACCTCAAATACGTGCCTCTTAAAGTTATAAAAGGGCGCGCCGTTGCCGAATTCTTCGCAGAAAATCCCATCAATGATGCACAAACAATAGACACTTGGTCATTTCCAGACGAGGATATACTCCAAACCGATGTAGACTCCTGGGACCTTTACTTTGATGGGGCATCAAACTTAAGAGGATTTGGAATAAGAGTGTTGCTCATTTCTCCTGAAGACGAGCATACACCAATCTCTGTCAAACTCGACTTCGAGGTGACAAACAATGCTGCAGAATACGAAGCTTGTCTCATTGGACTACAAGCGGCAGTGCGCTTAGGCATTAAAAACCTCCGAGTACATGGGGATTCATCCCTGATCATCAATCAAGTTACGGGATCTTGGAAAATCCGAAGCGAAAGCTTAGTACCTTATCAAGCCAGAATAGACCAAGTTGCCCAATTCTTTGATCACGTGACCTATCTACACCTACCTCGGGAAGAAAATCAATTTGCGGATGCTCTTGCAAAACTCGCATCTTTGATTAATATGCCAGATGACATGGTGGAAATGCCTTTATGTATCGAACGACGGTCAGAGCCAGCTTATGTCCACCAAATCACTGACGAAGAGGAAATCGCACAGGAACCCTGGTTCCAAGCAATCCTAAATTTCAAGCTCAACGGTACCTATCCACCAGATATGGACAATAGGGGACAACGTGCTATACGCCTACTAGCTTCCCAATACGTTCTTATGCAAGGAGAGTTATACAAAAGAACACCTCTTGGTGTACTCCTACGTTGCCTTGATCATTCACAGGCGCGGAAAGTGATGGAAGAATTTCACGATGGAGAATGCGGTCCTCACATGAGTGGGCCCATGATGGCAAAGAAAATCACACGTTTGGGGTATTATTGGACCACAATGGAATCCGATTGCATCAAATATGTAAGACATTGCCACAATTGCCAAATCTTCGGGAATGTACAACATGTCCCTCCTTCATTGCTTTATACAATGACATCTCCTTGGCCATTTCCACCTGGGGAATTGATATAATCGGGAAGATAACCCCAGCTGGAACAGGAGGTAACTGTTTCATCCTAGTGGCAATCGACTATTTCACCAAATGGGTAGAAGCGGCTTCCTACACTAGTCTCACGGCTAAAAACGTGGCAAAGTTCATACAAAACAACATCATCTGTCGATACGGTTTCCCACATGAGATCATTAGTGATAATGGATCACATTTCCAAGCCAAGACTGAGCAATTGCTAGCCAAGTACAAAATTAGGCATCACCACTCTTCGCCATACAGACCACAAACTAATGGCGCGGTAGAGGCGGCAAACAAGAACGTTGTCACAATTCTCAAGAAAATGATTGACAACTATCGAGATTGGCCAAGCAAGATACCCTTTGCTTTATGGGGATATCGCACATCTGTTAGGACACCCACTGGGGCCACCCCTTTTTATTTGACCTACGGCATGGAAGTCATGACGGCCCGGTCGAGCTAGAGATACCATCCTTGCGTATCTTACTCGAAAGTCAAATCTCGGAAGCCGATTGGAAGAGGGATAGATATGAAGAACTCATCCTCCTGGATGAACGTAGGCTACGCGCCTTGCATAATGTCCAAACATATCAAGCACGTATCAAACGAGCTTTCAACAAAAGGGTTAAGCCAAGGAACATCAAAGAAGGAGACTTGGTACTCAAGTCGGTTAGAGCTCTTTTACCTATCGACCCACGGGGAAAATTCAAACCTAATTGGGCCGGGCCATTTCTAGTCAAGTCCATACTTCCAGGGGGTGCGATTAGAATCACAGACCTAGATGGGAATGAGTTTTCCAACCCGACAAACCTCGACCAACTAAAACGGTACTATGCCTAGAATAGGAACAAAAACGCGCCTCGCGTAACCTCACGTGTCACTCTTGTGGCACCGAATTAAACGGCCCCTGACCAAGCTGAAATAAGTTAATGTCACTCTGCCCTTGCATTTTGACGAATTTGTCATCCTCATATCATCGAATAAACTAAACTGCACCTTCAGAGTAAGCAAAAACTCATGCTTATTTTCTAAGTTCATTACAAGCTCTTGCTTAGAACAATTATTCTTTTACATTTACTCGAACTACGCGCAAGGGTTTGATTTCATTTTCTAAATGAATACGTAGGCAATCCTTCATAGGATACAACCCATCATTTCAAAATGTAAATAGAAGAACATTTGCATTGCATTTGGAATTCGACAAGAATAATAAATGGAAAATCACAACGGTTTCATAACCATTTAACCTTTTTTATTTCATTCATTTTCTAAACAATAATACGCTACATAATAAAAATAAAAATAGGCTAGGATTCTAAAAACCCCACCTTTTTATTACAACAACAACAATAATAATAATAATAATAATAATAATAATAATAATAATAATAATAATAATAATAATAATAATAATAATAATAATAAATAATAATAAAGACTTGGGCTATTCCCCCGTCTTCCCTTTGCCCTTGTCATTCTTGTCATACTTCTTGTCACGACCTCGAGCCGGACGTTCTTGCGCCACTTCGGACCTAATCACCAACGGTCTTTCTCGAGGCCTAGACTTCCCATTCTTATCAATCACTTTATCCACGACAGGAGAGGTCTTCGGTTTCTTCGAAGGATGAACAACTCGAAACCCGGCTTCTTCCTCTCCCTCAGTCAGATGCTTCTCTTTCTCTTTTTCCACCTCGCGCACCTTGTAGTCAACGGGCTCACGTTTCCTCAATCTCTCGCGCTCTTCCGGAGTAGTAGCTTTCCTCCATCGCAGATAGAAATCCGACACCCATAAGGCATTAGCAGAAGCGTTCAAGAACCACACGTTTCTTTGGGCCCATTTAATGGCCCACTCCCTTCGGCTCTCAGTAGTAAGCGCCACGGCAGTCTGCGGGACGGTGTCAAGCTTCGGGATCGTCTGCTTTAGTCCAACCTGTCTCATCAGCCTTTTCGGGAAGATGCATACCATGAATTCCAAGCCAGGAATGCGCACAGATCGAGTAGGATCCAAGGAAGACACTCCAGTGAGAGATTTGAGGTGCCACCACGGTACGATCCACCTAATCAAGGGGCCATCATCACTCTTCAGTTTATTCTCCCAATAATTGCAAACTCGAGTGAAGTCCACCATGTAAAGCCTGGTCCTCATTGCAATCGAACGAGCATGATAAGAAGGAACATGAACTGGGGGCTCGATCAATCGAAGACGCTCCATAAGCCAGACATACCAAAAGCGGGTATTAGAACACAAAAAAAAAAGAAAAAGAAAAGAACAAAAAAACGAAAAACGAAAAAAAAAAGAAGTCCAACATTCGCACTCCCTTCGAGGTCACTAAACGATCCACCTCAATTCTAGTCAATCCAAGCAAGTCTCTAAATTTGCTCTTATACCCTTGCGAAGTAGAAGGAATGGCAGGCAAGTGTTCTGGATCTCACCCACCGATCGCAGCAATTTCTTCAGGAAACGGGCAAATGTCGCCTCTGGGGAAAGCAAAAACATGATAATTCGGGTCCCAGTAATCAAGACAAGCATCTAAGAATGGTTTGACAACCTTGATAAGCTTCAAACTCAACAGAGATCCAAGATTATAGGCGCCCATATCGTGTTTCTCCATGTTGGAAAACTCGTTGGTCCACTCCTTTAGACGAATCTCCAAAGTATTCATGATGAGTGCTTGTATTGAGAATTTTATGTAATAAGACGAAGAAGAGAAGGAAGAATTGTGTGAATAAAACCTCCATCGACGTCTCTATTTATACTAAAACTCTGTTTCCTAAAATCTGCCAGAACAGACACACCTGGTAACAGGCGCAGCACCTGCTGCGCCTCTTCAAACGGACGCAGCTCATGCTGCGCCTCTTCCTCAGCAAGGTCTCTGTGATTTTCCGTGTTGGATCTTTCCTAAATTCCTTGACGAATAATTTCCTATTCCTACGGGTTATTATTTTGGTAAATATGTGGAAATTACCATATTCCATGTTTCCTAATTCCGCGGGCACGCATTTTGAGGCGACATCAACATTTTCGTCATTTTACCACACTTGATATTTTCAGTTTAGGAAATAATTTTCATTTTAATAAATAATTTTTCATTAATTTAATTCATTTCAAATTTATATATTCATTTCATTTATATATTTCTTTTGTTTCTTTTTAATCATTTCATTTCTAACTTATAGGTTTCTATTTTTTTAATTTTTTTAAGGGTAACCCTCCCTACCGTCCGGTCATTTCCGGCAAATTTTTTTGCTTTTTTTTTTTTTACATTTTCTCTTGCATTTTTTCATTCCTTTGAGTCATTCATTTTGCGCTAATTCAGGCCATACGTATATACAAATGTGTGTTCTATGTAATTTCTATGTAATTTTCGGCAGCATGACGGCATAAACCGTCATCTACCAAACCTGTTCAAAGCTAACCTGCAGATACAAGCAACGCAACCCAGCAGCAAAGGCACTCAGGACATCATATATACAACAAAAAGAGGAAATGTACAACAAACTGGGGGCTCGAGCCCCAAGAAAAGTCCAAAAAATGTCCAAAATGTAGTTCCAAAAATGTACAAATGTGCAAGATACAAACAACAAACAAAACAAAACTACTGTCGGTCACCCTCCAGCTCCGCAACTCTTGCCGCAAGAGCAGCAACCTCGGCGTCGCGAACCTCGAGCTCCCTTAACAAGCGAGCTGTCTCCTCCCGAGACTGGGCCAACTCTCGCTCCAGCTCGCGGTCCCCCTATAAACAACAAAATTGGCTCATGTCAATCGTTTCAAGCAATTACAAGAGAAGTTCGAAAATCAAAATTAGAAAAATGAAACAAAGAAAGGTTCATACCTGACGACCTCGATCGCCGACAAATGCCTCGACGACAGTAGCTCGCAGCCGGTTGGCCACCCTCCATAACGCCACGAACCGAGACGGCGCAACCTGCATTTTCAAAAAAAAAAAAAGTTCTCAATAATTGAATAAGTTCAACCAAATGTGTTCTTACACAAATATCATGCAAATTAGAGGCTCACCCTCCGAATCAAATGCTGCCAGTCGTCCAAGCCAGCATCCGTCACAGCCACGTTAAAGTCACATAGCTCGGAGAGCGTCGTCCTCCCAGTCGCGTCAGTGTACTCAAGGGTCTCGGGGTACTCTGGGGGCTCGATGCCCGCCGCCTCAACCTCCTGCAAAGTCGAATGTTTCTCATTAATCGGTGATCTTTCATCGTAGTCTCAAAATCAAGAATAAAGGAGAGTAAAGATGCTCACCACAACCGGCCAGTACGCCAACCTCCTGTAGAGGAACGCCGAGTAGTCCTCGCCAGGAAGAAGGAGGGCGTCACCACCAACGCCAGCCAAGTCGGCCTCCCTCTCAGCCTCAGAAGGCTCCCTGAACATCGTCCTAGGAGGATCGATGGGAACCGTCAACACATCCCGAGAGCACTGACAAGCCAAGCGCTCGCCCAAGTACCACACAGGACCCATCGACGTCCTCAACAACAGCCGGCTCGAGCTCCTAGGTCGAAGGACCTCAGCCACAAAAGGAGGCGCTCCAGCGTACTCCGCCCAAGGCCTGGGCACCCACTGGGACAAGACAAACAAGGAATCATTCTTATGATCGATTAAAAGCAATAAAGAAGCAAAACGAATATAAGTGAGATGCTCACGCTGTCCAGCTGAAGAGCGTTCACGTCCCGCCGGTAGACACCGTGAGAGGAACGCTTGCTCCTCGTCCTGCACATCACCCAATCCCTCACGACGGGATAAGCCTTCTCTAGCGGCTCCGTCCTCTTGGGCGAGAGGCTCGGAAAGTAGGAGTACACCCACGCCTGTGAAGCAAGATAGTCAATGACGATCTTTTGTAATTTGATAAGGGAAAGAATTGATTTTAGTCTAAATGAAGGTTCATACCTCCAACAGAAGTTGACACGGCTATCGCAACCCTATCAAAGATAAAACCTAACGGTCTCAACTAAAATGTAGTAGAGGCAGTCGAGTATCGAATCCACAGGAAGGTAATGTAATTATAGCTGTCTAATTCTAATCCTATGGTAACAATTGGGGGTTTGTTTGAATTTTGGTTCTAAATTACGAAGTTTGAAAGGAAGAGAAATAAAGTAAAGAGTAGTAAGGGCAATAAATTACGATTTAAACTATCAAGAAGAGAGGGACATGTCGGGATTTCGGTTCACTACGGTAGTCCAATAACTCAGCTGTAAATGATTCAGACGAACTAATGTGAGACGGATGTTAAAAAGTCCTTTCGGTCCACTTTCTATCCTAAAATACCACTAACTTAACTTTCGTCCTCATTAGGGTAGTCTACTGTTTATAGCAGGCCTATTTAGTCCAATCTTTCGATCCAGGATTAATTTTAGCCAGATTAAAGGTTGACATAGAAGCGTGCACTCAACTAGGTCGGGAATTACAGTTAAATTGCTATAGTGACAGAGTCTCGTGATTAATTCGTCTGATTCATCTACTAAATCGTCATCTTTCTACCGCAGATTCCCTAATCCCAACATGAAGGGAGTTTAGCTACTCATATCGGTGATTAAACTAACAGCAGACAATTTTCCAGCAGTGAACATTATAAATAAACTAAAACTCGCAATAATGAAAATTAGGGCAAAGGAAATAAGAACACAAATGAGAAATTAAAGCAACAAAATGATTATTATTAATAAAGGAAGAGAAGGAATTACAATCAATGCGAATCCGGCGAAAAGAAGAACTGAATCCGAGCAATAATAATCCCAAAGTAAAGTAACAGTGAAGAGGGATAAAAGTAACGTAGTAAAAGTTTTCTACTGTCAAAGATAGAGTGAAGGATAGATAAAAGATGATGTCTCTTAACCTAGTTAACATAGGTTTAAATAGAAAAGAAACTAAAGCTTGCGGAATAAAACATCACACGGACTGATTAAAAGCCCATACCCATAAAAACCACTCGATCGAGTGGTTTAAACCACTCGATCGACCAACTTCTCAGTAAAAGTTACTCGATCGACCAAATGGTTACTCGATCGAGAACTTGGTCTTTGTGCAGCTTAGTGGTCGAGTAATATGTTACTCGATCGAGCATCAGAGGGTGTAGAAACCACTCGATCGACTGGTAACCAGCTCGATCGAGTGACTTTGTCTTCATTTCAGCTCACGTCTTCACCCAAGTGCCTCGTAGTGCGTGCCATGACGCTTCCAAATGCAGTATCTCACTCTGGAACAATCTCGTCTCCTCTAAATGCATGCAAAAAGAACGAAAAAGAGTACGGTTCCACTACTTCCGCGTTCATTTCTACAAAATAGACAAAAGAACCAAAGTAGCCAATTCGGGGCAAAATACCATAAAAATAGTATGAAAATGCATAGAAATACGTGCTGAAATAGGCTAAAAAGACTATACATTAGGCACGTATCAAATCTCCCCAAACCGAACCTTTACTCGCCCTCGAGTAAACTCAAAACTAAACTAATGGAACGGAAATGATAACTCGTAGCTAGCTTAACTTGTCTACTTGAGCCAAATTAATGCAACAAAAATTAACAGTTAAAGCTAAGCAGTCAATGTGCAAACGAATTATAAGCTGTTCAGAAATATAGCTGACCTATCGACCTTGCAAGACCAACAAAACTGGACTCTCACGTGGTCACTCTTCTCTCATGAAGCAAAGGGCAAATGTTATATGTAAAAGAGAGAAGAAAAGACAGTCACTCACCTAACTGCGACCTACATAGCATGCATGCAACAAAAATGAAAGACAATTCAAGTACTAATGCACACACTCCAACCAATAATGTCCGTCACAGCCGAGGGTTTGCAAATAATATGGGAATAGTGAGGTTCAGGTGCGAAAAGGCAAAACAAGTTATGGAAATGTAGAGGTAAAAGCGTCAAGCTAGTTCCTAACAGGACCATAATGAAACCATCCGGATCTCAACTGACTAAAAGACTAAGTACAAGTGCCCTTCATTTGGCACAAAACTCACTAAACTCAACACAATCTCCTCAAAAATATACGATAAGGATAGAGGAGTCAGACGGTGACAAACTTTCCTTTTTTAGACACCGTCTGAAACTAACTGAAACAAAAAACCCTTTTCGATTGTACGTCTTCGAACATCTTCTCAACTCTTTTTTCCATTTTCACAATCTTTTTTTTTCTTTTTTCCTGTTCACGTTCCAGCTTCCTTCTTTTCATTTTTTTTTCTTTTTCTTTCTTTCACGTCTTCCTCTCTTTTTTCATTTTTTTTTCTTTTTCTATACTCACACCAACTCCAAAACAAGAAACACGGACCAAATTGCAAAGGAAAAATATACCGCAGAGGAACATACTAACTAGCTTGACTAGGCAGACTTAGTTTGGGATGTAGCTAATGTGGGGTAATATCCGTATAAAACCCTTAAATTTTAGGACTATAACGTAAGTTTAACATGCGATTTATGGTCATAAACGAAAAACAATAGAGAAACGATAAAGAACAAGAATCAACCTCGGGTCCTTTGTGAATGCGGCCTAAGAACAGAAATCAATATAGATTTCCTCCTAATCGTTGCACCTAAGACCGTCTGGGACTATGCCCCTTGTGCTAGAAAGTACTCTCTAATTGCCTTGCAATATTGAGAGAGTTTTTGTGAGGTTTTCGATGTGAGATCTAGAATTTCAGAGGAAATTGCCCCGAAACCCTAATTTTGTGTGTAAATGAAATGCCTTAGGTAAAAAAGAAGAGAAGCTCTCCTTTTTGTCCCATTCGGCCGTGAGCTTTCATGAAGGGGGAAGTGGGCTTTCCACTTTCTCCTTATTTTAACTCATGGTCCGAATCGAAAATGCTAAAATGTATATGACGGGATTTTATTATAAATCGTCATCGGTTATCGGTTATTAAAATATCGACTAGTAACATGGATTAGTCGACATATTTATACTTGTCCGACAAAGACAATATTGTATAATTAATTCAATATACACCAATTAAATATAATCGTTTATATTCAATTTACGAATTAACCGCTTAATTCGTCTTAGCCATTATTATTTAATCCGTATTAAATAATTATCTCAACATCGCGTTTGACTAATTATTAGTCAATAACTCCGACTAACTGCTTAGTCAAATTAGGCATCAACATGACTGTATTTTCATACCGTCACATCTCTCAAACGTATCCTATAGGTGTGACTTTTAGGGACCAGTTGATCACCGCCATCTGTATGACAATAACGTCAAACTTATCTAGCAAGCCAACCGTTATTGATAAACGTGGACCAACTGATAATAATACAAAAGTATACCCTTTGATCCTTTTAGAGATTTAAATGTTATTTGCACTAACTGTAGAGGACACCAGCCCCAACAAGCTCCCACTTGTCCGTACAAGTGTATGTGCAATAACGTTATCCGCACTAACTGGAGGACACGGCTCCAACAAACTCCCACTTGTCCGTACAAGTGTATGTGCGATAACCGATTCTCATATTCATTTAAAATTTCTCCCACTCAAGGTAAAACAATTTGCAGATCCGGATATCAATAACGGTTGGCTTGCTAGATAAGTTTGACGTTATTGTCATACTGATGGCGGTGATCAACTGGTCCCTAAAAGTCACACCTATAGGATACGTTTGAGAGATGTGACGGTATGAAAATACAGTCATGTTGATGCCTAATTTGACTAAGCAGTTAGTCGGAGTTATTGACTAATAATTAGTCAAACGCGATGTTGAGATAATTATTTAATACGGATTAAATAATAATGGCTAAGACGAATTAAGCGGTTAATTCGTAAATTGAATATAAACGATTATATTTTATTGGTGTATATTGAATTAATTATACAATATTGTCTTTGTCGGACAAGTATTAATATGTCGACTAATCCACATTACTAGTCGATATTTTAATAACCGATAACCGATGACGATTTATAATAAAATCCCGTCATATACATTTTAGCATTTTCGATTCGGACCATGAGTTAAAATAAGGAGAAAGTGGAAAGCCCACTTCCCCCTTCATGAAAGCTCACGGCCGAATGGGACAAAAGGAGAGCTTCTCTTCTTTTTGACCTAAGGCATTTCATTTAAACACAAAATTAGGGTTTCGGGGCAATTTCCTCTGAAATTCTAGATCTCACATCGAAAACCTCACAAAAACTCTCTCAATATTGCAAGGCAATTAGAGAGTACTTTCTAGCACAAGGGGCATAGTCTCAGACGGTCTTGGGTGCAACGATTAGGAGGAAATCTATATTGATTTCTGTTCTTAGGCCGCATTCACAAAGGACCCGAGGTTGATTCTTGTTCTTTATCGTTTCTCTATTGTTTTTCGTTTATGACCATAAATCGCATGTTAAACTTACGTTATAGTCCTAAAATTTAAGGGTTTTATACGGATATTACCCCACAAGTGGTATCATAGCGAGGCCACGTAAATTTTTCATTGTGATTTTCATAAAACGTGGACCAACTGATAATAATACAAAAGTATACCCTTTGATCCTTTTAGAGATTTAAATGTTATTTGCACTAACTGTAGAGGACACCAGCCCCAACAAGCTCCCACTTGTCCGTACAAGTGTATGTGCAATAACGTTATCCGCACTAACTGGAGGACACGGCTCCAACAAACTCCCACTTGTCCGTACAAGTGTATGTGCGATAACCGATTCTCATATTCATTTAAAATTTCTCCCACTCAATGTAAAACAATTTGCAGATCCGGATCCGCAAAGGTCGTATTTTACAATCGATCTGTATCAAGAGTGGTTTCCCCGACTAGAGAGTAACTCAACTGATAAAACGAATTCGTATTCGAGCAAGGCCATGCTTTTCGATTCTGACTCCTCGAGTGGCCCCGAGAAATATCGAGTACCTGATAAAGGCTGAATATTTCCTTCAACTCGACTCCTGCCGATCTAAGCACAGCATGAAATGACCCATAAAAAATCTACTTGGCCCCCTGTTACGGATGACCGTGAGAAAGAAACCAAAGTCACCCAAAATCTGCCTTAGTCTCAAGAGACAGTCGATAGTCAAAAGAATCGACTCTTAGGATCACCATAGAGGTCCTATCCACGACCTGGCACCGAATGTTATAAAACATTTAGGACTCCACGTCGATGTCACAATTGTGTCCTACGAGATATCCGTATAACTCGCCTCTGTGATTGGTCAGTCTACCGTTTGACTTATGGCTCGTTGAACCCACCATCAACCAACGTCACAAAATAATTGTCAGAGTTATCAGCTCACGTGGGCAATTAAGGACTAAAAATATAATGTTTGTTCAGTTCACTTTGTGGTGTTCAAAATTGTCGTACAAATCCACATGAAAAACAAAATATATAAATATCAAAACTCAGGAACACGTTTAATTCCCATGGAATTAACATGCCCTTCATGCTTATCTTGTCGTAGTGGTTTAGTGAGAGGATCTGCTATATTATCATATGTAGCAATCTTTTCTATCACTACCTCCTTTTGCTCCACGTAATCTCGGATTAGATGAGCTTTCCGTTTTACATGTCTAGACTTGTTGCTAGACTTAGGCTCCTTAGCTTGGAAGATGGCACCTCTATTGCCGCAATAGATGGTGATCGGGTCATTCGAACTAGGCACTACAGATAGTCCTTGTAAGAATTGAAGCATCCATATCGCTTCCTTTGCAGCTTCAGACGCAGCATAGTACTCGGACTCGTCGTAGAATCTCTTTGTAACACTTTGTTTGGAACTCTTCCAGCTGATGCGCAGCGCCATTAAGAGTAAAAACGAATCCAGATTGAGATTTCGAGTCATCTCGATCCGTTTGGAAGCTAGCATCTGCACAGAATCGGTTGCGCATAGCTTTTGTTCGCCTCCATAAGTCAATGCCCAATCTTTAGTCCTCCGTAGGTACTTAAGAATGTTCTTGATAGCCATCCAATGTGATTCACCGGATCTTTGTTGGAATCGACTTGTCATACTCAATGCATATGCCACGTCCAGGACTTGTGCATATCATGGCATACATGATTGATCCTATAGCCGAGGCATAAGGAATCGGTGTCATGCGCTCTTTCTCTTTCGGTGTCTCGGTGCCCGAGACTTGCTCAAATGCACCCCGGAGCCATAGGAAGAAACCCCTTTTGGAGTTAGTCATCTTTGAATCTCTATAGTATCTTGTCTATATAAGACTCCTGACTGAGAGATAATATCCGACGTGATCTATCTCGATAGATACGGATGCCCAAAATTTTTTGTGCCTCACCCAGATCTTTCATCTGGAAATGGTTCTTCAACCATACTTTTACCGAAGTTAAGAGAGGTATGTCATTTCCAATCAGGAGTATGTCATCGACATACAATATTAGGAAGACTATCTTGCTCCCACTCGACTTGATATATAGACATGGTTCCTCGACTGATCGAGTAAATCCATTTTCTTTTATCACTTGGTCGAAGCGATGATTCCAACTCCTAGAAGCTTGCTTAAGTCCATAAATGGAACGCTTAAGCTTGCACACTTTCTTAGGATGTTCAGGATCAATGAAACCTTCAGGTTGTACCATGTACAACTCTTCCTCCAAATAACCGTTTAAGAAGGCGGTTTTCACATCCATCTGCCAAATTTCATAGTCATGAAAAGCGGCAATCACTAAGATAATCCGAATGGAACGCAGCATGACTACGGGTGCAAAAATTTCATCGTAGTGCAAACCTGGCACTTGGGTGAAACCTTTAGCAACTAGTCGTGCTTTATAGATATCTTGTTGACCTTCCACAGAATGCTTTATCTTGTAAAGCCATTTGCATTGAAGGGGACGAACCTTAGCAGGCAAGTCAACAAGATCCCATACGTTGTTCTCATACATGGAGTCCATCTCGGATTGCATGGCCTCAAGCCATAGCTTTGAGTCAGAACTAGTCATGACACCTTTATAGGTTGTGGGTTCACTACTCGTTAAGAGTAGAATGTCATCTATGTCATGTTCCTCGACCATACCAATGTATCTGTCCGGAGGAAAAGAGACTCTTCCCGACCTCCTAGGTTCCTCAGGAATATTAGCCGCAGCCGGGATTGAAGGAACTGGTTCCTCCAATGGTTGCTCGGTATTTGGTTCTGGAATCTCCGATAGCTCGAAGGTTCTGTTACTCTTCGCATTCTCGAGAAATTCCTTCTCTAAGAATGTCGCACTAGCCGCAACAAATACACGTTGTTCGGTTGGCGAATAAAAGTAATGACCAAGTGTTCCTTTAGGATAACCTATAAAGTATGTCTTGACCGATCGCGGGCCGAGCTTATCCTCGTGTCTCCACTTGACATAAGCCTCGCAGCCCCAAACCCGTATAAAGGACAAGTTAGGGACCGTTCCCTTCCATAGTTCATATGGAGTCTTGTCAATGACTTTAGACGGACTTGGTTAAGTATTAGAGCGGTGACGTGAAGAGCATAACCCCACAATGAGTCGGGCATCACGGTGTGACTCATCATGGATCGAACTATATCAAGTAGTGTTCGATTTCTCCGTTCGGACACACCATTCAACTGAGGTGTTCCGGTGGAGTTAAGCGTAAGGCAATCCCACGAGTCCTTAAGGTGTTGATCAAACTCGTGAGAAAGATACTCGCCACCACGGTCCGAGCGCAGTGTTTTAATCTTTCTACCCGAAGAGGTTCAGACCCGATTCTCGGTATTCTTTGAATTTCTCAAAGGATTCACTTTTGTGCTTCATTAAGTAGACATAGCCATATCTACTTAAATCGTCCGTGAAAGTGATGAAATACCTATAGCCTTCTCGTGCGGTGATTGACATAGATCCACATACATCCGTATGTATGAGTCCTAATAGGTCAGCAGCACGCATTCCAACACCTTTGAAGGAAATTCGAGTCATCTTACCAATGAGACATGATTCACACGTGCCAAATTATTGAAAATCAAAGGCCGAGATAGCTCCATTCTTTATGAGCTGTTTTACGCGTTTCTCATTAATGTGTCCCATACGGCAGTGCCATAGATACGTTTGATCTTTGTCACCAACTTTTAACTTTTTATTCATCACGTGCAATATTTCGGTGGTCTGATCTAAAACATAAATTCCGTTCATGGAGACTGCCTTGCCAGAAATCATATCGTGTAATGAGAAAATGCAACTATTATTCTCTATTACAAATGAAAAACCAAGTTTGTCAAGTGCAGAAACTGAAATAATGTTTTTAGAAAGACTGGGTACATAATAGCAGTTATATAAAAATAACTCAAATCCGCTAGGAAGCTGTATCACGTATGTTCCCCTCGAGACGGCAGCCACTCGTGCTCCATTCCCGACACGCAGGTCCACCTCACCCTTTACGAGGGGTTCGATGTTTCGGAGCCCCTGCACATGATTACACAGATGAGAACCACAACCAGTATCTAGTACCCAAGTTCCGTAACTTGCGTGGTTAATCTCAATCATATGAATAAAAGTAGAAGAGGAAGAAGACATACCAACAGGTTTAACGCGACCTGCTTTTATGTCCTCATGGTAAACAGGGCATGTATGCCTCCAATGCCCAGTCTTGTGGCAATGATGGCATTCCATGTTATCGGTCTTGCTCTTTGTCGTGCCTGATGAGGTGCTCGACTCACCAGGCCCACTCTTACCTGATCCCGACTTCTTAAACTTCGGTTTACCTAATGCTAGGTCTGCCTGAGCTTTGCCCTTACCCTTGCCCTTGTTTGACACAACGAGAACATCCTGTTTCAAGCTCCCACTAAACTTCATATCCTTCTTGGTCTGTACGAGTAGGGAGTGTAGTTCATGAGGGCTTTTCTTCAAATCATTCATATTGTAATTCGCTCTAAAGAGCGCAAAACCATCGTGGAGTGAATGAAGCATGCGGTCAATCACGATGTTCTCGCTGATTTTACAATCAAGCGCCTCCAGTCTCTCGACATTCTCAATCATGCTGAGAATGTGTGGGCTAACCGGTTGGCCCTTTTGGAGTTTCGCATCAAAGAAGCGAGTGGTATGCTCATAGGTCATAATTCTCGGTGCTTTCGAGAATTCCTTAGTGAGCGTGGTGAAAATCTTGTTTGCACCTTGGGCTATGAAGCGTTTCTGCAAATTGGATTCCATTGCAAAAATGAGTACGTTTTTAATCGCACCTGCTTCCATGACGAAATCGTTATACTTGGCGATCTCGTTAGCTCCAGCCGTGGGGCCTGGGTTTGATGGGATGGGCTCTGTCAGATATTTGAGCTTCCCGTCAGCAGCGGCAACATTCCGTAATGCCGCCTCCCAGTCCGCGAAGTTTGATCCATCATTCTTGATTGAGTAGGCGATTCATCCGATTCATGAAGATCCGAAGCCAGGACTCACGGTCCAATGTGGCACTTGGCATTGGGTCGTCGGCAAGACGGCCACCATTTTGTTATTAGCAGTTTAAGTGATCGTGATCTACACTGAAAAAGAAAGGAAAAACAAAACGAAATAAGCAACTCATCGAGGTGATTTAAGTCTATTTAAAATTTATTTTAACGTGAAGACTCATTGCACTTGCATTATTGATCTCCCTCAAGAATAATACAGGTGATCCCAAGACTCAATTTCCGTAAATTGATAAGCCAGCTGTTTAGCTAGTTCTATCGTTAGAACTCTTGGTCGATAGATTTCCGTAAATCCTATCTATAGTCCACCATAATCACAGGATCGTACGAGTGACCATAGTGTTGAGATAAAATAGGTCAATCAGTTCCAACTTACCCGACGTAGAAGGGGTCATATTATGCCTACCGACGAAGAAGGGATTCATTGGAGTTTGATCTATAAAGACTATTCTCAATTTTTGGTTATACGAGGAAGATCCCATCAACTTAGTTTTAATTCATTTTAAGTGAACGAAAAACTAGCATTGCGTGAATGAATTAATTTAGGTGATGGCTTATAAAAACGTGTGATATCTGTATATCATAGAAAACTAACGCGTGACCTCTATATGAGTCAGTTTTCATGCAATTATTAGGTGGGTTGGTTTTAGGCGGAATATGATGCAAACTATCGTTACGATAAAATAAATAAAAGAATGCAAAACGTAAAAAAAAGTCCTAGTGTGGCCTATCCTAGTAAAAAGAACATAATACAACTTTGGAATCCACCGTTGGACCCGAGAAGCTTGTCTTGATGTTCCATCTTTGTCCATGCAGCGGGAGTGAGCATCCGATCTCCATCTTTGGTCTTCTCAAAATTACAATTTAAAATTTACAAAATATAAACCTATTTACATTCTAAATAAAAACTGTAATTACAAAGAAAAAACAAGACGGAGATGCGAGATCTCAAAATACAACCAAGACCGTGTTCCATCATTACAGTAACACGTTCTACTAAGGCCACACTAAGTTAAAACCGTTTGTAAAATTAAATACGTAATAAAACATTCAAGGCATTCAAAATAACGATAAATAAAATGCATCAACTAAAACAAAATTTATTCGTGAGATAATTCCGTAATTATGTTAAATTTATCCAAACCACCTTTAATGATTAAAATTATGTGACAAAACCGCTTTAATCAACTTAATTTTAATCCATGATAATCCGTTACTTTAAATCGCTTTAAAATAACTAAATGGTACATGAGTGAACCGTTTCACTATCAAGCGAGTGTACAAATTCCGTATTATGTACATATTATGGCCAAAAGAAAAATTAAAACACGAAAAATAATTTTTCACAGCTGCCAAAACGAAATATCCTCGATCGAGACAGAAAAGTCCTCGATCGAAGAAGAAAAAGGCTCGATCGACTGAAATTGCTAGTCGATCGAGAGGTATGCCAAACAGAAAGTGCTCGATCGACTGAACTTGAGGTCGATCGAGGACTTTTATTAGCAATGTTGTTCGATCGAGTACGAGGACATCTCGATCGAACAGTTGGGGTTTTAAAATAGGCCGATCAAGTACAGCATGTACTCAATCGAGGAAAAACAAAGCAGAAAAGCTCTCGATCGAGTAGAAATACGCTCGATCGAGTGCAAAACATGGCTGAAACAATAGAGAAACGATAAAGAACAAGAATCAACCTCGGGTCCTTTGTGAATGCGGCCTAAGAACAGAAATCAATATAGATTTCCTCCTAATCGTTGCACCCAAGACCGTCTGAGACTATGCCCCTTGTGCTAGAAAGTACTCTCTAATTGCCTTGCAATATTGAGAGAGTTTTTGTGAGGTTCTCGATGTGAGATCTAGAATTTCAGAGGAAATTGCCCCGAAACCCTAATTTTGTGTGTAAATGAAATGCCTTAGGTCAAAAAGAAGAGAAGCTCTCCTTTTTGTCCCATTCGGCCGTGAGCTTTCATGAAGGGGGAAGTGGGCTTTCCACTTTCTCCTTATTTTAACTCATGGTCCGAATCGAAAATGCTAAAATGTATATGACGGGATTTTATTATAAATTGTCATCGGTTATTAAAATATCGACTAGTAACATGGATTAGTCGACATATTAATACTTGTCCGACAAAGACAATATTGTATAATTAATTCAATATACATCAATTAAATATAATCGTTTATATTCAATTTACGAATTAATCGCTTAATTCGTCTTAGCCATTATTATTTAATCCATATTAAATAATTATCTCAACATCGTGTTTGACTAATTATTAGTCAATAACTCCGACTAACTGCTTAGTCAAATTAGGCATCAACATGACTGTATTTTCATACCGTCACATCTCTCAAACGTATCCTATAGGTGTGACTTTTAGGGACCAGTTGATCACCGCCATCAGTATGACAATAACGTCAAACTTATCTACCAAGCCAACCGTTATTGATAAACGTGGCCAACTGATAATAATACAAAAGTATACCCTTTGATCCTTTTAGAGATTTAAATGTTATTTGCACTAACTGTAGAGGACACCAGCCCCAACAAGCTCCCACTTGTCCGTACAAGTGTATGTGCAATAACGTTATCCACACTAACTGGAGGACACGGCTCCAACAGCTAATGGGTCAAAAGGCAATTTTGGCTTATGTGGAGCTAAATGGGTGTAAAGTAATAAGAAAGGGGAATTTGCAAGACCCTCCCTGCATGTGACACCAACCACAAACCCGAATATGTGCATTTGACAAGAAATTGAATGTCATAAATGTGCAAATGAGATGAACATGCTATGCAAGGAGTACTACTCTCAAAATTCCTAATGAACTGGTCATGAATGGCACCAGTTATGGCTCTAAAAACTCAGAATTTTTAAGTAGTTTGCCAATTTATAGGTCAAGTCTAAACAGTCAGCTTATATTTGAACAGAAATTCGTAGATTATGCATATGATAAAGCTAAAAACTATCAATAAAGTGCAAGGCTCAAGTAAATTGACAAGTTATAGTGCAATTTCATCACGGAAATCTACCGTTCCGACTCAACCTATATGCAAAAATAAACGTGAAATTTTTTTTTGAATTTTTGAAATTTTCTAATTTTTTTTTTTTTTTGATTTTTTAATGAAATAAAACAATGCAAGGCTGAAAAATAAACGTGAATACAACAACAAATGCAAATGCAGACTCAAAAGGATGCAATACCCTCCCCAAACCAAAACGGACAACGCCCTCGTTGTCCTCCAGCATACACCAGCAGAAAAATGGGGAAAGGGAATATACAACCAAAAGAAAAATCAAAACAAAAATAAAGGAGACAAAATAAAAGAGTAAGGGATACATACAAAATACGAACTTCCCCAAACCAGCCAGAAAACTTGGGAAGTGAGTAGACCAGTAGCTACTCGTCGTCTCCAGTCACATCCTCCGCACCTGGTGTAAATGGGGGGTCCCTCGCCTCCTCTCTGGCAGCTCGTTGTGCCGCCTGCTCAGCCCGCAACCGCAACTCTCATGCTATCGGTGTCTCCTCCACCTCGTCCTCTGAGTCAGAAGGGAGTGGAGGGTACCCACCCTCTGGGTATCGGTAGAAGGAGGGATGCGGCCACCCTGCTGGAATCGGTCGCCGTGCTCGGATATGGAACTCGTAGAGCGGGAATAGGGCCAAGGCCTCATCCCGTCTCATCTCGGAAATGTACCTGCACATATCCAGAAGCAAGGCATCACGACGCCCTTGGTCCATGACCTCGGGCGCCCCTAAAGCAGGAGGGCAAACAAAATTGGCCGGCAGGGCCGAACCAGAAGGAGGAGGGGTAAGTGAAGGTGTGGGCGTGGGTGTGGGTGTGGGTGTGGGTCCAGTATGAGCCGGAGTCTGAGCCTGAGAGCCAGAAGACTCTCCGGCCTCCCGCTTCCTCTTCTTGGAAGAGGTAGAAGCAGAGATGAGGGTGAGGTGGTAGGTGGGAGGAGGTGGCCTCGCACCCTCAGCAGTAATCGGGAGCGGTAAGAGTGGAGGAAGGGTAGGGCACGGCAAGGTAACAGACGTGGAACCACAAATCTTCCACGTCCTCGCGCCCTTCGTCTTTGGGAACCAGGTGAAGTCAACCATGGCAGCCAAATCAAGGTAAGCCTGCTTATGAGGCGCGGTAAGTCCAGGCTCAGAGGGGTAAAGATGGCGGGCTATCCTGGTCACTAACCCGCCGCAGACAACAGAGGTCCTGACCTTCTTCCCAATTCCGTTCCAATGCTGAGCTACCAAATAAGCAATGTTTAGAACAAACGGGGTACCGTAGTCAATGTTAAGGTACCCCGCGAGAATCGCTAGCTCAGTGTTGGTCACGTTATTGGGCTCAGGTCGCCCAAAGATGGTCTCTCCTATAAGCCGCAAGAAATAACGGGGAGCAGGTAAGTGTACGTGGGCTCCCTTCCGTGTGGGGAAGGGGGTGTGAGAGAGCGCAACCCAAAGTGGCTGAAGGATATCCCGAGGTGGGTCGATGGGGCCGTCACTAATGAGGCCTAGAACCTCCCCAAACCTGGCCAAAGTCCAATGGTGCGACTCATTGCGGAGTCGGAAGTGAATGCAAGGACTAGAGTGGTTGGAAGCGTAAGAGTCGGTGTCAAAAGAGTAGTAGCTGAAAAACTCGTATGTAGGGATACGAATAGCAGCTTCCTGCAAGGTAATCAGACCCGACATACCCGTCCCGTTCAACAAACTACAGACCTCCTCATAAATTCCTAAGGTCTCTAGGTCAGTCCGTGCAATGAAACGGGTGGAGGAGAGAGGGCAACGAAGTAAAGCGGATAACCGAGTCCGGTGATCCTAGGAAGCAAAACGTACCGTGGGCAACTCCGGTAAAGGAGTAAGAGCGGCCTCCCTCGTAACAACAGCCCCAGAAGAGCTGGAAGTAATGGCTAACTGGCTAGCCGGCTGACTCGGTCTAGGTGGCAGCATACCAGGCGTCGGGAAACGTGGCGTGAGTCCTCTGTCCAGCATGGAGAAAGGCCTGGCAGGGGTAAAAACAGTAGCCAAAGCTGCAGTGGTGGCTAAGGCGGAGCTAGTGGCAACAGCAGGGGCCACTGACTCGCTCAAGGGCGGGCTGGAGGACGAACTAGTGGAGGGTAAAGAACTAGTATCCATCCTGCAACATGGTAAGGGCATGATAAGAAAAACGGCTGCTAACCGTGGCTAAAACAACACGTTAACCAGCATGTGACAGCACGTAAGGGCCCTAACAGTCGAAAAAAATTCGACTTACAGCAAACAACTTCCTATAATTCCTCTGAAATTTCGAAAAAAGCAGCATGTGAATGGTGATAATGTGACAATGTAATGACTGCCAATGGAGACTAAAACAACACGAAAACTGTATATGACAGCTTGTAAGACTCCTAGCAGTCGAAAATTTCGACTCACATTGCTTGAATCCCAACAATTTACAGCATGTAAAGGCGATAGGAGACGGAAAAAACAGTCAACAACAGCAGCAAGTAAGCAAGAACTGAAGTTAAACAAAGCATGGAAGCATGTAGACCGTCTGACAGTTGAAAAAAAAATCGACTTAGAAGCCCTAATCGCGGAATTCTTGCGCAAATTTCGAATTAAACAAGCAACAACAGCGAGGAATTGGGATATGATCATCAAGTAAGCTAATTAAGGGCATATAAACACAATTAATTCGAAAAAATTCGACTAGACATGGATTTTCGAAACCCTAGTTCAATATCACCTCATGAAATCCGAATTAATCGAAGAGATAATGCAAGGAGGGTGAATGAAACACTTACTTGATGATGATGAACCTACAAATGCAATTAATCCTCAAGTAAACAAGCAACAAAGGCGGATTTCAGTCGAAAAACCCGCAAACCCTAAATCCCTTTTAAAACCGCGAAAATGGACACAAATAGAGGGGAAATCAAGGGGCTTTTGAAGATTAATATGCAAGCAATGAAATGTAGGTGACGGATTTGGTGATTTGGGCAAGAAAATGGGGATTTGGGGGAGTTGAAATCTAGGGGAAGGGTTAGACGGAATTAGGGATGCAAATGAATTAGAAAAGGAAATAAAGAGTTTAAGTTAGAAAACTCCCGTGTCCTGTTCATTTCACTCAATCGAGTGATTTTAAATCACTCGATCGAGGACTTTTGATGCCCCTATTGCTCGATCGATAAACACTCACTCGATCGACCAGTTACTCTTTTGGCTTTTCTCGATCGAGTAAATAAACTACTCGATCGACCATATTTTCACTCGATCGAGTACAAAAAGTACTCGATCGAGGACTTTCCTCTTGTAGGCTCTTAAATTTCGTCTTTTCTTCCTTGAATTGCGTGAAACTTCCCCAAACCTGCATAAAAACACATCCAAGAGTTTCCCAAAATACCAAATACGCAAAAGCACAGTCTATAGTCTTACGTCTATGCTAAAAATTGTCTAAACTACTTGTCCTAATTAAAACGCAATAAAACAAATTCAAAAGAAATTCAAATAAAATTATCTATTACAATGTGTTACACGGGGCATTTCCCGTTTAATTCTCATCAAATTTCAGTAGCCCCTTCGTGGGCTTCTGACTGAAGGACGTCACCTCAGCAACATTGACTATCCTCTTCATCTTCCATGAGCATGGATTATCACTTGAAACGGGAGGAGGAGAGTAGCTCGCATCCACGTAAGCGTCGGCTTTCCTCGTCCTTGCTCCTCTATCACCGTCTTTGGCATCCTTTCTTCTAATTTGATTGATAATGGCTACACCATGTCCCTCGACAGCCGCATCCTTGCTTTCATATGTACCTGCAGTAAGGAAAACAGACGAACTTTCCTCCTTTTTGCTCTCAATCTGAGGCGGAGGGTCAACAATAGCGGCACAATTCTCCAAACTTTCATTTGGAGTGTCAATAATAGGAATAATAGAAGAGAGAGCATTGCTGTAACACTACGGATTTTCTTTGGTGACTACTCGACCGAGTAGAGCCTACTCGGCCGAGTAGTGCTGTTGTTGTGAGTTGTTTTGGTTCTGCCGATGAATACTCGGCCGAGTATAGTGAATACTCGACCGAGTAGCGGATACTCGGTCGAGTATAACTTTACTCGACCGAGTATTCGGTCTGGCGAGTATTATTTTGACGGTTTGATTAGGGAGTGTTTAAGATTATTTTATATCCCGCGTCAGTGTTCAAAAACATCATTTCAACTTCATCATTTCTACGTTAACCCTAATCTCTCCCTAAATCACTCCCTAATCATTCCATAGCTTTGTTGTGTGTGAGATCTTCGGAGTTCTTGCGTATAATCCCTCATCCTACTATTGGTAAGTTCTAATTATATGTTATTCATATTCGTTGGGGTTATTGTATATTTGCGGAATTGGGAATATGGGGGTTGTGCATTGTGTAATTGTGTTGTATGATTATGGTATAGGAGAAGACTTCGTAGAGGAGCCTTTATGATTGTTCGAGTTCATTCCACTTTTGATTGCTAAGGTAGGGTTTCCCTACTCAGTTACTATTAATTGATTTAAGACTGTGCTTGTGTTGTAATTGTTGTTATCTGTTGATCATCGGAGTATGGGTGTTGTGATGACGGTGGTGATGTGGTTGTGTTGTGACGGTTGTGGTGTTGCGACAGCTGTGATGCTGTGGTGTTGTGTGATTGTGGTGAAGTCACTTGCGGGAGTGGCTTCACACCCTAGTTCGCCCTCCGTGGAACCCGTCACGGGAGGGGATGTGCACATTAAGGGACAGGGATTGTTAGTCGCTCGTTGATGAGTGGACTTGGTGAGGATGGTGCGGTCACCCATCGGCGGAGTGGATTACCTATTGCGATGGGTAATGGCGGGGCTACACACTTTGGTGTGTAGTCGGTTACTGTGGAGGATGATCAGTCGGTTACATTGTTTGTTTGTCTTACATTGATTGAATGGTACTGACCCCGTTGTTGTTGTTTTGTAAAACCTGCGGTGATCCATTCGGGGATGGTGAGCAGACATGACAGGTATTGCATTTGGTGAGCTTGGGCGGTCATGGGGAAGTCGTCATCACCAGTTGTAGTGTCACAATCACGAGTCTTAGCTATGATTTTGTAGTTGCCCTCAGTTGTATTCACTTTACTGGTTTTGGTTTGGATTTGGATTGTTGTAAACATTAATACATTACAGTACTTCTAATAAATGTGTTTAGGACGGACGCTTTTGGTATATACTAACCTCGGGCAACCGAGATGGTAAATGACCTTTCATGCTTGGGTAGTCCTGGTAAGGTACCTTGGTATGAGGGGGTGTTACAAAGTGGTATCGAGCCGAAGATTCGGCACCTAAAACTAATGAACCCAATGAACTTAGGGAGTCTAAATAAAATGAACCCGGGGAGAGTTGTTTGGAGCTTCGGCAAAGACTTGGGAGACGTCCCGAAGTCGCACTATGGCCCTCACAATCTCAAGTCGGTCACCAGGGGGGATTTGTTGTGAGTCTTTTCGATGCGTGTGTGTGGTATGTGGAACTTGAATGGTTGAATCATATGAAAGGAAGTGAGATGTGTAGAAACATGTGTAAGGCATGGTGAAACTTGTTGAAACGGATTTGGTATGAAATATGTTGGCATGTTAAGTGTTTATTATGTGGCTTTCAAAAGGGTAGTGGAACATGCGTACATAATCATGATGATGTTAATGTTTGGTTGTGGTAGTAGCATGTGATTAAGGTCATGCGTCTATGCATATGAATGTCGTGTTTAATTTCCATGTGGATATGATAAAAGTTCACCCATGTACTGGTTTTTAGAAGTATTGGATCGTTATTGTTTGTTTTATGCATGTTTAAGTTGTTTTGTTAAGAAATTTTGATTTGTATACAAACCGATTTTGGAAGGGTTGTCTTAAAACTGTCATAAGTCGAGTTCTGTAAATGATATTGCTGTGATTCCAAGTTGAGGTGATAACTTATCCTCTTACGATTCTAACGATAGGTCACACGCTCAAAATGACCAAGTAACGAGTGAGATATGACTGTTTTACGAAAACTGGACGGTGCTGAGAACTGCGCCGATACTCGACCGAGTAGTCCATACTCGGCCGAGTATCTTTTATACTCGACCGAGTATTCCATATTCGGCCGAGTAATCTCTCTCTGATAATACTGTTTAGCGTCTAGAGTCGTGAACTCGGCCGAGTAGTCTCATACTCGACCGAGTAAGGTCTACTCGGCCGAGTATTCCCAATACTCGACCGAGTAATCCTTCTACGACAATTGAGTTTGCTTCTGGAGTCGAAAACTCGACCGAGTAATATAGTTACTCGACCGAGTACCTTGTACTCGACCTAGTATGTTATGTACTCGACCGAGTACCTCATTGGGCGGCCACTTTGAGTCGGTGGCTATGTTTTTACATAGTTTGAGTCGTAGGGTATATACACATGTATGTTTTGAGTCTTAACGCATTCTTTTATATGTGAGACGGTCTTGATACGTAAGTTACCGGAAGTTATGACATGGAGAATGACGGCTTATGAGGGACATGTGTTGGGTAAGGAAGACATGTGAGAGATAGTGGAAAAAGAAAAAGGAAGAATGTGAGCTAATTGAGGCAAAGAGCATGTTTTGTGAGATATGATGAGTGATATAGTCGTGTGTTGAGTAATATAAAAGTAAGTATATATGAGCAAGGGTGATGTGGGTGTAAAGAAACGTGAGAAAGAAAAGATTGAGATGAAGGATATGAATAGTGATATAGTGGTATGTGTAAGGATTTATGGAGGGAGACGGTTAGGATTGTGTTGGTTAAGGATATATGTGGGAAAAGGTCGTTATAGAGGGATGAAAACAAATGGTGTATAGTGAGATCGAGTTATGCCGCGATGGGTAGATAGTGGTCGAATTTGGGAATTGGTGTTATCAAGAGGTGAAACTAACGTGTGATTTCCTTGGGCAATTAACGGTATAAAATGAATTTTGATTTCTAGAGATGTAAAAAGGGAGATGCAATTGTTTGAACAAATAAACGTTGATTCTATGGATGGATTGGTGACAAGGGTGAGTGATAGCATAATAAGAGAATATTTATGGTAAGAAAGAGTTAGATGATATCGATATGAAATAATGAGATGTGAGTTTTGGAGCAATGAGAAGGTAACAGGAGCATTAAAGAGTTAGGTAAGAGGTAATAATGAGTTGAGTGGTTAATTACTTTTGTCGAGTGTAAAAAAAAAAGAATGAGGGGAGTAAAACTAAGAAAAATGTTCACCGGAGTTATGTGATATAAAGTAAGGAATCGTCGAGATGTATGATACTATCATGAGGATTTGAGTTAATGGTTATATAGGAGTTTCAGAACAACATGATTAGTCAGGAGTTTCGAGGAATTAAGTAAAGTAAAAGTTGGGTAGAGAATTTGCACGATATGAAATCTTGGTGGTGAGTCAGGCAATAATACAATTAAGAATATTATTGGGAAGAACGTTGAGGTAATTTTGTTGATGGATTTGATGTTCGTTATTAGGGATGTTAACCAAAGTTAGGAAAGAAATCGTGAGGTTTAGAGATGAGTGTAAGAGGTTGATGTCCGGACAATGGTAGTGTTATCGTTTGTGACTAGTGGTTAAGGGTAATGGTATATTAGAAAGGTAGCAATTCTAAAGAGGTTGATTTTGTAGAGACCAGGTTGATATGTATGGTTGTGAGAGAGCATAAGATGTGGTTATATGAGGCGGTTGTTAGTAGTTGAGTATAAATGGTATGGTTACATTTGGTAGGGGGTGATGGGTATGCGAATGGGAGAATGTGTTATGAGGGGCATACGAGTTAAACTCAAGGAAGAGGTAACCTTTATCGGGGGGTAACTTTTGTGATCAGGATTGACTAGTTGGATGTGATTATGGGTCTATGATATGTGTAAATGTTTGTGTGAGATTCTGACTTCACAAGAAGTGGTATGGTGTGATAATTATAAAGTTGTTATATAAATGTTTTGTAATTTATGTTGGGTACGGTATACTAATGAAATGAGGTTCAAAAGGTAATAATTTGATTTATCTGGCATGGATAGTTAAAATTGTATGTGTATTGATGATACATGTTTATTCCGTGGAATGGTAAGGATGATATTCATGAGATTCTTGCCAGTTTATTCCGTATAATATGTTGTGTTATAATCTAGTAAAACGGTTTTGAATGAGTTTTCTTGTTCGAAATGTCATACTGAGTCAGTGTTTATGGGAATTATATGTGATTGTGATGTTTATCGATGTGGTTGTTGTGCCTCGAGTGGTGATCCGGGCATGGTACTTCATGTTGTGATGCGGGCGTTTTCGCATTGTGGTGCGGCTGTTGGTGGCGGTGTTGCGATGCCGTCACCGGTTGTGGTGGAGTAGGCGGGATGATTATGATTCGAGTTTCGACAGTACATACCAGTTATACATAGATTGTTGTTTTGTTTGATGTTGCTCCCTGCGAGTTTCAGTTTGTGAAGATAGACAGTTGTCTTGTTTATTGATGTTTTCTTTACCAGGTTAAGTTTGGGAATGAGGGTAGAGTATGATATGAAATAGAGTTGTATATGTTGTCATTGTTGTCATGGTATAGTGATATTCTGTTGATGGAACACGGTGGTGAGAGGTTGTTACAGTAATTTTGATCTTGTTCTAGATAAGGCTTTAGTAGACATGGTAATGGAAGTGATTCGTAAAACATGTGTGGTAATGACCTGAAAGATGCAGGTGGTTCATAATCCTTTGTTGAGACAGTGAGTGTAGAGTGTTGGGGAATTAGTGTCATGTTAATTTATGTATGAGTTTTGCGGTAATGAAGGAAAGAACTTGAGGATCTAGTGTGAGTGTATGTAACGAGTGTGGATCGTGAGTTATGCTTTTGGGAGATAGGTGCTTTACATAGAGAGGTATATTGTTTTGCAGTAATAATGGAGAGTTAGTATGGTGATTTTGCTACGAGTTTTATGGTATAGGTCAGGTGGTGTGACGAATGAGTTGAGGTATGAGAAATGTTTAAGTAAGAGAGCCTTGGATATATACATGACGAGTGTTTAGATTATAGGTGGTTATCTTTGACATGCGGTGATGATGAGGATAATGAGACGATATAGCTAGGATTTAGTATTAGTGAGTTACGAGGACGTAACATTTATCTTAAGAGGAGTAGGATGCAATAAAAGAGATTTTGATGGTTGTGCATATGGTAGTATAATTGGAAGTATAGTGTTGGTGTAGCATAAAGGACGGATATTTGTTTTGATTGATTTTATTAAAGGTCATGACCGTGCTTGTAGTAGTTCGATGTTTAGGAATGGGAGAATATTTCAATAGTGTTGACAGTTGGATGAGGATGTTATGAGTGTAAGTAAACTTCGAGGACGAAGTTCCTTTTAAGGGTGGTAGAATGTAACATTCCGTTTCGATGGTTGATCTTGCTTTGTGGATTGTCTAGGTATCGAGTTGCTAGTGAGTGTTATGGAAGTGAGACAAGGTTGGCAACGTTATATTGTGGTTATATTGTCTTGTGGCGTGGTGTTTTTCTTTGTTTTATAGTAGAGCGTGAACTTCGGGACGAAGTTATTTTTAAGGGGGGAAGATTGTAACACTACGGATTTTCTTTGATGACTACTCGACCGAGTAGAGCCTACTCGGCCGAGTAGTGCTGTTGTTGTGAGTTGTTTTGGTTCTGCCGATGAATACTCGGCCGAGTATAGTGAATACTCGACCGAGTAGCGGATACTCGGCCGAGTATAACTTTACTCGACCGAGTATTCGGTCTGGCGAGTATTATTTTGACGGTTTGATTAGGGAGTGTTTAAGATTATTTTATATCCTGCGTCAGTGTTCAAAAACATCATTTCAACTTCATCATTTCTATGTTAACCCTAATCTCTCCCTAAATCACTCCCTAATCATTCCATAGCTTTGTTGTGTGTGAGATCTTCGGAGTTCTTGCGTATAATCCCTCATCCTACTATTGGTAAGTTCTAATTATATGTTATTCATATTCGTTGGGGTTACTGTATATTTGCGGAATTGGGAATATGCGGGTTGTGCATTGTGTAATTGTGTTGTATGATTATGGTATAGGAGAAGACTTCGTAGAGGAGCCTTTCTGATTGTTCGAGTTCATTCCACTGTTGATTGCTAAGGTAGGGTTTCCCTACTCGCCATTCGTTAATTGATTTAAGACGTGCTTGTGTTGTAATTGTTGTTATCTCGTTGATCATCGGAGTATGGGTGTTGTGATGACGGTGGTGATGTGGTTGTGTTGTGATGGTTGTGGTGTTGCGGCATACCGTGATGATCTTTGTGGTGTTGTGTGATTGTGGTGGAGTCACTTGGAGTGGCTTCACACCCTAGTTCGCCCTCCGTGGAACCCGTCACGGGAGGGGATGTGCACATTAAGGGACAGGGATTGTTAGTCGCTCGTTGATGAGCTGGACTTGGTGAGGATGGCTGCGGTCACCCACTGGCGGAGTGGATTACCTGTTGCGATGGGTAATCTGGCAGGGCTACACACTTTGGTGTGTAGTCGGTTATTGTGGAGGATGATGATCGGTTACATTGTTTGTTTGTCTTACATTGATTGTATGGTACCGACCCCGTTGTTGTTGTTTTGTAAAACCTGCGGTGATCCATTCGGGGATGGTGAGCAGACATGACAGGTATTGCATTTGGTGAGCTTGGGCTGTCATGGGGAAGTCATCATCACCAGTTGTAGTGTCACAATCACGAGTCTTAGCTATGATTTTGTAGTTGCCCTCAGTTGTATTCACTTTACTGGTTTTGGTTTGGATTTGGATTGTTGTAAACATTAATACATTACAGTACTTCTAATAAATGTGTTTAGGACGGACGCTTTTGGTATATACTAACTTCGGGCAACCGAGATGGTAACAGCCTTTCATGCTTGGGTAGTCCTGGTAAGGTACCTTGGTATGAGGAGGTGTTACAATTGCAAGGCTGGGCTTGCATGGGAGCTCTCCGGAATTTGGACTGATGAAAAATCAGCTCCTCATCCCCTACCTGAAAGGTCAAAGTCTTTCCCCTGACGTCTATTACTGCACGGGCAGTGGACAAAAATGGTCTCCCTAAAATAATAGGGGTGTGTGCATCTTCGGGGATGTCTAAGACAACAAAATCAACGGGAATAAAGAACTTCCCGATCTGAACAGGTACGTCTTCTACTATACCTAATGGCCGTGACAGACTACGGTCGTCCATCTGGACAGTCATGTTGGTGTAACTCAGTTTTGTCAAACCAAGTCTCTTTGCCAGAGACAAAGGTAAGACACTTACGCTAGCGCCTAAATCGCATAGCGCATTATCAATCAATTGCATACCGATATGACACGGAATTGAAAAACTACCCGGGTCTGATTGCTTAGGGGGTAACTTATTTTGAAATAGGGTGACCCCACCTCGTCAAAGCTACGGTCTCTTGTCATTAATAGTCCTCTTACGTGCTAAAATTTCCTTCATAAACTTTAGATAAGAGGGTACCTTAGTCAGCAATTCAGTGAACGGCACGGTGACTTCCAAGCTCTTCAAAAGTTCGACAAATTTGCCAAACTGTTGATTAACTTTGGTATTCTGCAGCCGCCTCGGGAAGGGAACCGTGATTGGTATCTCGAGTCCCTTGTTTCTCTCTTCCAAAGTGTCTTCCGGAGCAAGTTCAGTATCCTTTGGGCGCTTCTTACCTCTCGAACGAGGTCTCTCCGGTGATTTCTCGCTTAAACGAGCACTAGCAGGCTCTCGAATAAGCTTCCCGTCATCAATACCACTCGATCGACCAAGTTCCTCACTCGATCGAGCTGTTTCTTCATCATTATCAGTCGATCGAGTAACATTTCCACTCGATCGACCAACTGCACTTTCCTGTTCACTCGATCGAGCAGAAAACCGCTCGATCGACTGTTTCTTCACCATTTCCACTCGATCGATGGCCGATTTTCGATCGATCGAGTAGTTCCTTTGTCGTGAGCCCTTTTTTCTCGACAGTACATTGTTCATCACCGATTCTGACTTTCCTCGGGTCCGATTTCGACACTTAGGTCCCTCATAAGAAAGACCGCTTCTCAATTCTATCAGATTTACCGTCTCATGTGGATTCTTCTCATTTTGAGTCGGTAATTGATTGACCCGCTTCCTCGAGGATTGATTCGCAGCAAGTTGGGCAACTTGAGTCTCAAGTGCCTTAAATGACGCGTCCTTCTGTTGTAATTGCTTTGAAATGGACTGCATCATAGACTTTAACTCACTCATTTCACTCACCCCACTTGGAGATGATGCACCTTGATTAGGAGGGTTGAAAGAAGGAGGCTTCTGATAGCCCTGTTGATTCTTGTGGGGGAATATACGGTTCTTGCCGATGCGGAGGGGCAAAGTGGGATTGAGTACATTTCGACTAGTCCACCTCAAATTGGGGTGGACATTCGGCTCGTAAATCGTTGTTTCGCCCTGTAGTGTTGGAAGGCGAAAGCACATGACTCATAGGAGTTGGGACGATTATCTCGAAACATGCTCCTCTCCTCCACATCTTCTCGCACCTGAAGGGACCGTCATTACAAACATTAACCTGGTACATGCCCCCTTGAAAGCTCCTCCTAACTCATACTTGTCAAACCTTGCAGTGAGAGCTTCAAGTCTTTGCGACGAGAAGAAGATTCAGCAACTCTTCTTTGATTTCCTCTCGAGTTCCCATATTTAGCTTTATGGATGGCCAAATCATCTATGATCTTCCACCCCTTGGTTGCTCCCAAGTTTTCAGCAAATCGGCCATTGGCTACAGCATCCAAAATGGCCCTCTGATCGTCATACAGTCCATTATAGAAATGATTGCACAAGCTCCATTTTTCGAAACCATGGTGCGGTATGGTTCGCACTAGCTTCTTAAATCGAACCCATGCCTCGTGAAAGTTCTCGTCAGGCCCTTGTTTAAAACTCGTTATCTGAGCTCTAATGGCAATAGTCCTCGATGCAGAAAAGTACTTCTTATAGAATGCTAAAGCCAGTGAATTCCAGTCAGTTATACCGTGAGCAGCTCGATCCAAATCTCTATACCACTCCCCTTGCAAAGATCGCGGAGTGAGAAGATAAACATGGTTTCTTTTATCGATCATTTGTCACACCAGTGGGAGGGGGTATGGAGCAGCAGTAATCAATAAAGGTCTCCATATGCTGAGCTGCATCTTCAGTTGCAGCTCCCCCGAACTGATTTCTCTCGATCAAGCTGATATAAGCAGGTTTCGGTTCGAATTTTCTTGCCTCCCCTGGTAGTACAAATCCCTTATAGAGATCCTCAGCTGTCGGTTCAGAATGACTGGAAATGGTTGCTTCTTCGGCCATTTGTAGAAAGTCCGGAGAAGTAACTGTTTCAGTTGATGAATTGGAGACTGGAGATGAAGACGGATTTTCCTCGAAAAGCTCGTTCTCGTGAAAGTTTGACAGAGTACATAACTCTTCCTCTGTCGGTAATACCCTTTGTGATCGCCTCAACTCACGCAGAGATTTCTCAAGCTCAGGGTTATAAGGCAATAATTCACCGCCCTGTGACCTGCGCATAAGAGGGAACTACAAAGAGGATATAAGAATAGTCTAAGGAACGGGTGTTCCTTAAACTGAAAAAGGACTAAAATAAAACAACTAATAAATTGAACAATTGCCTCTGCAAGAACGGCGCCAAAATTTAACACGGCTATCGCAACCCTATCAAAGATAAAACCTAACGGTCTCAACTAAAATGTAGTAGAGGCGTCGAGTATCGAATCCGGGGAGGTAATGTAATTATAGCTGTCTAATTCTAATCCTATGGTAACAATTGGGGGTTTGTTTGAATTTTGGTTCTAAACTACGAAGTTTGAAAGGAAGAGAAATAAAGTAAAGAGCAGTAAGGGCAATAAATTACGATTTAAACTATCAAGAAGAGAGGGACATGTCGGGATTTCGGTTCACTACGGTAGTCCAATAACTCAGCTGTAAATGATTCAGATTTAACTAATGTGAGACGGATGTTAAAAGGTCCTTTCGGTCCACTTTCTATCCTAAAATACCACTAACTTAACTTTCGTCCTCATTAGGGTAGTCTACTGTTTATAGCAGGCCTATTTAGTCCAATCTTTCGATCCAGGATTAATTTTAGCCAGATTAAAGGTTGACATAGAAGCGTGCACTCAACTAGGTCGGGAATTACAGTTAAATTGCTATAGTGACAGAGTCTCGTGATTAATTCGTCTGATTCATCTACTAAATCGTCATCTTTCTACCGCAGATTCCCTAATCCCAACATGAAGGGAGTTTAGCTACTCATATCGGTGATTAAACTAACAGCAGACAATTTTCCAGCAGTGAACATTATAAATAAACTAAAACTCGCAATAATGAAAATTAGGGCAAAGGAAATAAGAACACAAATGAGAAATTAAAGCAACAAAATGATTATTATTAATAAAGGAAGAGAAGGAATTACAATCAATGCAAATCCGGCGTAAAGAACAACTGAATCCGAGCAATAATAATCCCAAAGTAAAGTAACAGTGAAGAGGGATAAAAGTAACGTAGTAAAAGTTTTCTACTGTCAAAGATAGAGTGAAGGATAGATAAAAGATGATGTCTCTTAATCTAGTTAACATAGGTTTAAATAGAAAAGAAACTAAAGCTTGCGGAATAAAACATCACACGGACTGATTAAAAGCCCATACCCATAAAAACCACTCGATCGAGTGGTTTAAACCACTCGATCGACCAACTTCTCATCAAAAGTTACTCGACCGACCAAATGGTTACTCGATCGAGAACTTGGTCTTTGTGCAGCTTAGTGGTCGAGTAATATGTTACTCGATCGAGCATCAGAGGGTGTAGAAACCACTCGATCGACTGGTAACCAGCTCGATCGAGTGACTTTGTCTTCATTTCAGCTCACGTCTTCACCCAAGTGCCTCGTAGTGCGTGCCATGACGCTTCCAAATGCAGTATCTCAATCTGGAACAATCCCGTCTCCTCTAAATGCATGCAAAAAGGACGAAAAAGAGTACGGTTCCACTACTTCCGCGTTCATTTCTACAAAATAGACAAAACGAACCAAAGTAGCCAATTCGGGGCAAAATACCATAAAAATAGTATGAAAATGCATAGAAATACGTGCTGAAATAGGCTAAAAAGACTATACATTAGGCACGTATTAAATCTCCCCAAACCGAACCTTTACTCGCCCTCGAGTTATAAGCTGTTCAGAAATATAGCTGACCTATCGACCTTGCAAGACCGAAGACAGAAGCCACCAAAGCCACAAACGAGCCCTCTGCTCAGCTGTACAGGGAGGAGGAGCCGTCTCTCTCCCATCAATCGTCACCAGCGCCGGAGTCTTCCCCGCAAAGTAGTCTCGGACATAGGAACGGGCACCAAACCAGGCATCGTAATGTGACCTTCGACGACAAGTTCCAGCCGATCAACCTCCTAGCCTCGGCCGAGTCCACCCTCATGGCAGTCTCCGGCCACTCCAGAGCCTCAGACCCACACGACAGACTAGAAATCATGCCGTAGTCCTCCAACGTGACTCCCACCTCACCAAAAGGCATGTGAAAAGTGGAAGTCGTGTCCCATAATCGATCCAAGAAAGCGCGGACCAGGCTAAGGTTAGCCCGCAGCTTCCTCTTCGCGATATCCCTCCAAGCCTGCACCAAGGCACCAAACGCTCCACGCTCGATCATGGCGCGCTCCTCCGCCGACAGCCTCTCGTAGCACTCCATCGCCGTCGTGTAACCCGAGAACGACCTGATATTCCCGGCCTCCTATTGTGATTTGAAACAAAAGCTATCTTTAGTTTTGAATGGAAGTTGGATAAGATATGAGCAAATGAAATGAATGAAAGAAGGTGATTTGATGAGTAATGAATTCAAGATTACCAAGCACTTCACCGTCCTGTAGGACAGGTGACCCTCCGCAGCCCAAAGCAAGTGCCTGCTGTCCCAGGTCTCAGCCCACGCGTGTGCTCCCCTCAGCTGACGACCTCCTCGTCCGACGTTGGCCTGCCTCGGGGCCTCCTCCTCCTGGACCTCGTCCTCAACGGCCGTCAGCACAACGGCGAAAGCCTCATCCAAAGCCTCCTCGATGGCACGAGAAGGGTCAACAGTAGAGTCTATCTCCATGGGAGCTCTCCCAGAAGTAGAAGCCTTATCACCTGCAACGTTAAAGTAAATTTAGGCCGCGTCACGTGACGACAAGCCTTAGTTTAGGGATTTTCGAACCTTCGGAAGCCCTGAAATCTCTCTTTTCTCGCCATCTTTGGCCATATTCCCACAAACCCGATCACTCATGTGGTAATTAGGGTCAAGTCAAGCCTAAGTTAAAGCCTAGTCATGGGTTCGAGTCGAAATTTCGGCAGCATTTCATTATAACGGCGATTATGCCCTACAAAAGTGTCCTGAAAAAGCCGTCACAAACCAAAATTCCGAGATGGTAGGAAATTTACCCATCATCCAAGGATCCCAAATACCAAGTTTCATCGCAAATGGGCAATCCTAAGGCTATTTTCGAAGCAATTTACGGTTCAGCTGTGAAACCGTCTCAAATTCACTCAAATGCTCAAAACTCAACGAAAATTCGAAACAAATACATGGTTATGTTCCTTATATTACCAATTATCCATTTCTAATACCAATTTTACAAGGCTAATCCATTTGGGGGAAAAGCCCCAAATTTTCGAATTAATTGGGTTGAAAACCCTAATTTTTTCGATCCAAATTAAGCAAATATAGAAGATTGATGCAAGAATGATATACATACCTCGATTAGTCATGATGAATGCAACCTTTTGGATCAAATTTTGGCGGAAATGGTTAAGATTTGAGAGAGAAATTGAGGAAATTGTGTTTCGAACAAATGAACTAAAACCCCCTGTTTATCGCGTTTTTACGCAGAAAATACACCTCCAGGAACAGACGCAGCAGGCGCTGCGCCTCTTCCAAGAGACGCTGCTCTTGTTGCGCCTCTTCCTGGTGTTCCCTCCATACGAGTTTTCAAAAATTCGTTATGAGTTCGTTATTTGTGGGCCCATCTTTGGTGCGCCTCTTCCCCAATGCCATTTTATCTTTTTGGTCCGTTTGACGATTATCTTTCGTTCAGACCCGCATTTCTAAGCCAACTGCAGACTATTCATACGTTATTTATCGCTTCCAATACTTTGCTTGCCACAACGAGCAAGTATTTCTTCACAGGTGTTTCGACACGCCTTCATTATATTCCCCTAGCGAGAGTAAGCGGATCGACAATCCCTCTCGAGACATGGAGATAAGTTCCTTCATTATTATTCCCCCAGCGAGAGTAAGCGGATCGACAGTCCCTCTCGAAACATGGAGATACGTTCCTGATAAAGCTTTCCGACACGAGAGTTCACGACATGCAATCGTCCCTCTCAAGTTCTTCCAAAGTTTCTTTGAAGACGTCCCAAGCAGATTTCTCCCGGCAGTTCCCGCCTGTGTCCTGCTACTCACAATATTTCTTGTTTCCCCGCGGAGTGCGATAAAGGTGTCGTTCTCCAGAAGTTCCTAAACCCCCAGAGTTCCTACACTTAAGCCTTAGTTACCCCTTAGTTTGAAGTTATACTCGGGCCTCCTTCCCACTGATGCTTTCCTTTAGGGCCGCACACCCTAGCACCAATCCTTACTTATCCTTTAGGTCTTATCCTTAGCTCCTAGGTCTTACCCTTAGCTCCTATGCACCTCCAGAAGCATCTCGAGAAAGAAGTCTCAGGTATGATCTCTTCTTATGGCTAGCGAGCCTCCTTACGTAGTCTAATGGACTTTAAACGACCCTCCCCGATAGTCGACAGACTCTAAAATGTTCCCGACGATAGGTCCTTGGTTCAGACCCCTTGAACCACCTCGCGTCGCCATAGTCGTCAGGTTGTAATCTTCGATTGACCTGATGGCTATACTTTGACCTTCGCCTTGTCCAAGCCTCAATCAAAGTGGGGGCTCTGTAGATACCTCATTTCTGCACCTCTCGCAAACCACCCGGTGATGATTGGGCCGCATGTTTGGTATGCGGAACGATTTGTGACAGTTCGTAAGTTTATCGTCAAGTGATTGCTCAAACACTGATGTCTACCTCTTAGTTGTCATCTACGCGCCAATACGGTCGTTTTGAGAGTAATTAGAGTACATTTGGAGTCCGGGTCTAAAACCGTCATCATTTTATGATAACCGTTAAATCCCGAGTCAGAATGTTCTAGAATGTTCCGGATATTTCTATTCCATATTTTATAAATATTTCACAATCTTTATTCTTTGGTAAACAATTTCCCGTAATATTCATACAAAATATTAAGGAAAACCAAATTATCCCGTCATTCCATAACTTAATCACGGAAATCTTTTTTCCGCAGGAGGAAACCACTTGGGAACAGACGCAGCAGGTGCTGCGCCTTTTCCAACAGACGCAGTGACTGCTGCGCCTCTTCCCAAGTCCTTTTCTGCGTATTTTTCGTATTTTTTTCGTATCTTTCTGAGATTCACTACCAAAGTCTCTCCGAAAACCCTATTCCTTCACGTGATTAGTATAAATAGGAGCCTTCGCTCCTCATATTTCTCACGCGAGTGTCCGCCCTTCTCTTCTCCCTTTGCATTCTAGACCTTTGTTCTTACTTTTTGGCGTCTACGTGCTTGAACATTCGACCACGTAAGCTCGGATCCTTCTGAGTACCAGCCTCGTTTTACATGACCGACCAATTTGACCAACTCCACAATCAATCAACTTAATTAATCTAATCGTTTTCCTCTTACGAGGGCACTTTCGTCTACATTCGAGTCGAGCATCACTAATCGTAAACTTAGTTCATCTCGTTTCGTCAAACATGTAAGTCTGAGGGTGTAAATCCTTCTTTATTTATTGTAATTTACTTTTTGTATCATTAATGTAAGGTTTATGTCGAAAGTACCTTTTAAAACCGATTTCTAAAACCTCGTTTAAAGCCCTTTTATGGATTTCCAGAAGACAAACCGTCGAGAAAGGATGCAGCAACTGTTGCGCCTCTTCGAAGGAGCGCAGTACCTGCTGCGCATCTTCGTGAGGCTGCCGCAGTTCCTGCTTCCTTTCTTCTTCCTTTGTCCTCTACAATTCGTTTTCTTCATTTGTTTTCGTTTGCTTTCGTTAATTCTTCGACATGATAGCATGATAATTTTACATGTATATAATCATCATCATTAACACATTTAATTCGTCATTAAATCCGACTTAAATCCCTTATAATCTCATATTTGCGGGTTTTCGTCATTAAACTCAATCCGGGTTGTAGAAATTCGATTTGTTCATATCGGGTTTCTGGAATTCGACCTTTGATATATTTTCATCTATCTTTTGTCATATTCGTCATTAATTTGTCATTAATTCGTCATGTTTAGTATATTTTGTTCACCCATGTCACTAATCAATCGTTTATTCATGTAAATAATTCATCTTAATTCCGTATCATCCATGTTTTATTGCTTTTATGACTCATTCATATGTAATTAACCTGTTAATCACTTCCATCCGAGTTAAATATCATAATTAATCCTTAAATTCACCCGCGAATATTAACGATTTGCAGTTCCGGCTTCACAGCCAGAACTCACCCTTGGAACAGACGCAGCAACTGCTGCGCCTCTTACAAAGGGCGCAGTCCTGCTGCGCCTGTTCCAGGTTGATTTCTGTCTCTGAACTTCCGTTCTGCCTTGACCTAGTTTAATTAGCTTACGTATAATTAACTAATAATCGTATTATCACCTTCTGATCTGTTCGTTAATTCATTCCTTTATTCTTTTTCGTAAATTATCCGTTTTAAAAGTATTTTCGACATAAATCAATAAACCCATTGTAATTATTGTAATTTTATTTATTGTATTTATCATATTTCTTGTATCATTTGTATGTTTTCACATGTAATTGAACATAAACTCCTACTTTGACCCAATTGTATGCTAAATTGCGTGTTCACCGACTTAGTATTAATTCACATGCTAGGATTAAAACTTGGATGTTGCATTGCATGCATATAATCGACAATATATCGAGTATAGATGATGTCCCTAATCATTAGTAGAGGCCGCTATCGAGGCGGGCGGGATTAGGTGTTCGATTAAAGAGCTTCCTAATACGTACCCTCACCCCTTACTCCAGATCTCTGTGAACATCCGTGTTCATTGGCATCCACGAGAGTCATTCTAGACATAGAATGCTAAGGGTAACGAGTTCTTGGTGTTCATGTCTCTACTTTGTGTCTTGACATGACACGAGGTATTCGAACGGTTCCAATTTCCCATAAAAATTGGTGGCGACTCCACAAAATGCAAACACTTGTTCTCTCTCCCAAGCGCCCCCGTGGGCCCATTGTCCACAAACATCATCACCTATCACAATCTGCTCACCGTCCCCGAATGGATCACCACAGATTTTACAAAATAACGGGGTCAGTTACTATATAATCAAATTAAGACAAGTACAAAAAGGCAACCGGCTGATCAACATCCACCTCCAAACTCCCGATCTCACATAGTAACCGACTACACACCGAAGTGTGTAGCCCTGCCAGATTACCCATCGCAACAAGTAATCCTCGCCGCTAGTGGGGGACCGCAGCCAATCCCCACCTAAGCCCCGCTCATCAACGAGCGATAACCCTGTTCATTAATGTTCACATCCCCTTCTGTGGCGGGTTCCACAGAGGGCGAAACTAGGGCGTGAAGCCACTCCCGCAAGTGACTCTACTCAACAACCATCACAACATCCACACCAACTCCATCTCTCCAATAGTGATCAGCAGATAATCAATCGTACATAATACAAACATAATCTTAAATCAATTAACAGTAAACTGAGTAGGGAAACCCTACCTTAGCACAACTGCAAAGAGACACAAGCAAAGCAATCTAGAACGGCTCCTCTACGAAGTCCTCGCCTAACAACAATCACATAAACTCCAATTAACATATGTAAAACCTTTTCCCCCAATTCATAAATCAAGGCAAACCCTAAAAGATTAATCAAAGGAACTGATGCAATCAAGGACTTACCGACACCGACAATACGATGAAAGATGAAGGGACACTTTCTAACAATCCACGCACTTGAGAGAGATTTGGATAGGATTAGATTTACGTTGAACTGTTTAGTTTTTGTAAAAATGATTAGAAACTGATTAACGCGTCTTTTATAACTCTAATCATCTCTAAATCAAACCGCGAAAATAACACCCGTCAGACCTGATACTCGGTCGAGTATAGAGTATACTCGGCCGAGTACCCTCTACTCGGTCGAGTATTCCACATACTCGGCCGAGTATTCCTGGGCAGTAAACTGTCCAGAATACACAACACCCTTACTCGACCGAGTAAGTCATATTCGGCCGAGTACGGGCTTATGAAATACGTAGTATTAGATTTGCGGGTCTCGCCCCACACCGGTTCCACTTGAAGCGGGTGCGGGTAATGATTTAATGGGTCGTGGGTTGGAATGGCAATTGATCAGGATCTAAAATTCTTATATCCATATCCGGATCCGCAGGATCTCAGCTGGATCAGGATGTATCCATACACATTTGATAGTAAAAGAAAACTCCCTTTAAAATATGAAAACACTAATTTTTTGATTTTATTGCGACGTAACATAATATTTTTCTCTATTAGATACAAATAATAAAGCTAAAATTTTAAAAACATGAAAATAAAGTCTCATGAAATGACAATAACACCAAAAATGTATTTTTTTTAACCGAAAAATGTTAATAAAAAAATTATGGTTTAATTTATGAAAAATTATTAAAAAAACAAAACATATGGTATTACTATTTGTTTAACTTAACTTATTATTTAAGTAAATGAAATAAAAATGTATCTAAGGATAGGATCTGGATCTCGACCATACGATCCATATCCATATCCTTATCCATTGGATATGAAATATTGCGATACATATCCAGTCCGTAGGATCTGGATCTTAGGATTTGCGCAGAATTTGGATTCCATTCCCATCCTTAGTCGTGGGGCGGGGATGCATTTCAAAAGTGTCATTCGTCGCGGGTTGTGGGGCGGGTGCGAGTATCACATGAGACCCACCTCATACGCTCTCCACCCCACACCCGCCCCGCCTGCCCCACCCCGCATGTCCCTGCTCCGCTTATACCCGCCTTACTCATAAACCTAGACAAATTATACTATATAAAAATAAAATTTATAACTTAGATAAAAATTTCAAACCGTTATTTGAGTGTTGTTGTATACTTGTATTGCTGTTGAACCTCTCTGCTTTATTTTTTGCACTACATACAAAACAAAATGAGGCTCTTAGTTTAAAATTTGTTACCGAGCTTACTAGGACGTGCTATGTGTTATATTTAAGTATAAAAGTTTCAAGTTGAGCTATATCGTAACCATGTCAAATTAATTTTACAGTCTTTGTTTGTTCAACAGTAATGACAGATGAAAATATGAAATCTAATACAACACCCCCCAGAGTGGAAAGTGGTTGTGAAGGTTCTTCTACTGCAATTCCGTCTGATTTTGAGAGCCCAAATAAAATGCAACCAAACCCTTCAATTGTGCCTCTTACCGGTACGAGATATTAGACCATTTTGTAAAAACTTATTAGTACGAGAGTACGAGATTGGTATGTTTTAAATTCAAGATTTATATTTTAAAAAATTGTTGTGTGAGGAGATAGGTAATTTGGCGGGGCAACATGGTCCCCGCGGGGCGGGGATTTGATGGGTTTGAAACGTTCAACCCGCTGCAGGCCGTGGGACGAGTGTGGGTTCACATTATAGTTCGCGGATACGGGTTACCCCTCCTCTGCACCCACCCCGCCCCGTTGACATCCCTAATGATCATAATTAATGATTACAATAATTTTCTTAAAAGTCGTCGGACCTCAAACCCTTGAGATTTGATGCATGTTATTTATATGATGTTTTACATCCCATTTTACACGCATTTCAGAGCTCATTCTTGTAGTTTATGCTACATTTCTCCCTATTTCCGTCTACTTCCGTATTTTGTACATTATTGCAGAAATGTGAAGAATTCAACGGGAAATCAAGCCAAGTCCGTCCCCGAGTAAACTGCATTGCAAATGACGTAAAGGAATCACTTAAGGAACGAGCTTGGTGCGCAATCCAAGGCCCAAAAGACAAGTCCACGAGTTTCAAGAAGTCAAGTAGCAGCTCCATTAGTCGATCGACCATCTCCCTCAGTCGATCGACCAATGTTCGGTTCGAAGCTCTTGTTTCTTTGAGGAGCGATCGATCGACCAGCCTTATCAGTCGATCGACCAGATTGCTATTCCAGACGAGAATTTGAAGACCGAGAAAGCGCAAGCCCATGATGCTAGGTTTAGGAAATAAGATGTTACGTTATTTGCTATATAACGTAACATAAAACATTCAGTTTATGATGGAAGTTTGGATCGAAGTTTTTATCTAAGTTTCATACGGTAACTTTCAGTTTTGGGTTTTATTCGAGTAATTAGGGTTTGGAACATGGTGGTAGCATTGGAATTCTGTTCTTATTCTTAATCTTTCCTCTGAAATCTCGGTATTCCTTTTGTCCTAATTTCAGTTTATTGTTTTACTTTCGTCATTAGTATAGATTTGCTAGTTAGTATCCCAAAAGCCAATTATCGTATTATCGCTATTTGTTATCTATTTTAAGCATGAATTCAGTAATCGATCGTTATTAGTTTTATTGTTGTCTTTACCCTTAGCATGAGTAGCTAATTCTTTAGTGCTAGGATGTAGGCGATTTATGGCAAAGGCGACATTAGATTAGATATGGACTGTCTCGCGTGTTGGTCGATCGACTGACATTGTCGGTCGATCGACTGACCTCGTAGGATTTTCCTTCGTTTTAATTGAATTTAATCTTGTATTTAACGAATCGAATGCATGCGACCAGTTAGATACCTATTTTGTGACCGACCCATTAGATCGAAAGATAGGGAAAGTTATTTGACCATCAATTAAATCGACTAAACTGTGCTAGGATCGAAAGATAGGTATAGTTTAGACCGTCAATCACTTTTCAGGACGAAAGTTAGTATTAGTGATATTAGGGACCTATAGCGAGATCGAAAGATGCTATTTGTTAAGAGTGGACCGAGAGGACCTCTTTATCTCCCGCCTTACCTGTGTTTGATTCAGACCGACTTAGTTTGCTGCCGCCGAAGCTATAATGAACCGGCCATCCTAGTACCCTTCTTTTATCTGTTTAATTCGTTTATTTAGTTTATTATCTTTGTTCACTTTTAGCTGTAGACCAATTCAATTCAACCCCCACAATAGTTACCTCAGACTGAACATAAATCAACTAGAATTTACAACTGCCTCCTTGTGGTTCGACCCTGTTACCACTAGCCTAGGTTAGTCCTAATAGGAATTATAAATTTTATCTTTGGTACTCACAACGACGGGTATCAAATTTTGGCGCCGTTGCCGGGGAGGCAATAGTCCTAATTTTAGTTGTTTTTGTTTTTAGTCTTTCTTAGTTTAAGGGACATCCGTTCCTTAAACTTTTCTTATATTCCTTTTGTAGTTTCTTCTTATGCGCAGGTCACAGGGTGGAGAATTAGTACCGTTGAACCCTGATCTTGAAAGATCCTTGCGCGAGTTGAGACGAACACAAAGGATACTACCGACAGAGGAAGAGCTGAGTACTCTGTCAAGCTATCACGAGAACGAACTGTTCGAAGATAATCCACCATCTTCGCCCGTTTCCACTTCTTCAGCCGAGACAGTTACTTCTCCGGAAATTCCAGTCATGGCCGAGGAAGCAAGTATAGCTAGTTATTCTGAGCCGACAGCCGATAACTTATATAAGGGGTTCGAGCTACCAGGTGATGCCAGGAAGTTCGAACCAAAGCCTGCCTACATCACTATGGTTGAGAGAAACCAGTTTGGGGGAGCTGCAAATGAAGATGCAGCTAAGCACATGGAGACCTTTATTGACTCTGCATTGTTCCATACCCCCACCGGTGGCGTGACCCAAGACCAGATCAAGGAGACTATGTTCATCTTCTCCCTTCGCGATCTTTGCAAGGGAGTGGTATAGAGATCCGGACCGAGCCGTTCAAGGGATCACTGATTGGAATACATTGGCATTGGCGTTCTACAAGAAGTACTTCTCTGCTTTAAGGACGATCGCTATTAGAGCTCAAATCACGGGCTTTAAACAAGGGCCAGATGAGAATTTCCACGAAGCATGGGTCCGATTTAAGAAGTTGGTGCGAACCATACCGCACCATGGGTTCGAAAAATGGAGTTTGTGCAATCATTTCTACAATGGGTTGTACGACGATCAGAGGGCCATTTTGGATCTTTGCAGACCAACGGGAGATTTTTTGAAAATTTGGGAGCAACCAAGGGGTGGAAGATCATTGACGATTTAGCTACCCACAAGGCCGAGTATGGGAATTCTAGAGGGAACCAGAGGAGAGCTGCTGAATCCTCCTCTGTTCTTTGCGCTTGAGGCTCTTACCGCGAGATTTGACAAGTATGAGCTAGGAGGAGCTTCCAAAGGTGGGATGTACCAAGTCAATCTTTGTGTCGACGGTCCCTTCGTGCGTGAAAGGTGTGGAGGTGAGGGCCATGTCTCGAAAAACTGCCCTAGTCCCTTCGAATCTTGTCGCCTTTCAACACTATAGGCGGACCAACACCTACTATGAGCCGAACACCCATCCGAACTTGAGTTGGAGGAGCCAAAATGTCCTTAACCCAACTCAAGCTCCGCCGCAGCAACAACCCTACATACCCCCTCATCAAAAGCAACAACAATATCAGAAACCTCCTTATGTGCCACAAAGAACAACAATCGCAGAATTCTGAATTTTCGAGCTTAAGAACTGTTGCTAAAGGAGTCCCAAGCAAGAGAGGCGGGATGAAGTTACTAGAGAGCCAAATTGCTCAACTGGCTAGCAAAAGTAACACTCGAGCTCCCGGACACTTACCTACTCAACCGGAACAAAAGGAGACCCTAAATGCCATCACTTTGAGGAGCGGGTCCACCCTTGATGGTCCTGCCATGGTCGAGGACGTTGTTGAAAAAGATGAGCCGGAAACAAGTCAAGAGAAAGCTTCAACGAACAAATCAAAGGAAAAGACGTCGCCAGGTATTTCATCGATCGACAGATATACCTAGTTGATCGAGAGAGAAACACGGGTTACAGGAGCTTCTGGAACTGTACATCTCAGTCGATCGACTGAGGAGAGTGGTCGATCGACTGAGATCGCCGCGATCTTGAAGAATTTCGTCCTTTAATGCCAAATAACCTACGAGACCACTTGTTTCGGGATACCACGGTCCCGAAGATTTTAGGACAAGACCCGAGTGTCTTGATGGGTCGATCCGGTCCCAAGTTCGACCCAATGACGGTTAATGGTTCTCATTTGAGACGGTCCGAGGAGGGGTCTAGCTTCAACAAAGAGAAGGTGACGGACTTTCAGCCTAAGTCCAAGGACGCCAGCGCGCGTGAATTGGAGGAGAGGGCTAAGGTACTCCTCACGGCCCCATATCCCGAGGAGAGACTCGTGCCGACGAAGGAACAGGTATCTTTCAGTAAGTTTGAGAAAGTTATCCGTAGTCTGAATGTACAAGTCCCCTTCCTTGAGTTAGTTAACCAAGTGCCCGCTTATACTAAATTTATAAAACAACTGTTGTCCAAAAAGCGGTCACTTGAAAAGCAGTGCATCTTGTCGCACTCACCAAGGAGTCTTGCTCCTATCTCTGTCTCACACTGCGCGCCCCATAAGTTAGAGGACCGGGTAGCTTTTTTCTGTTCCTTGCAAAATAGGTACCTTCTCAATTGAGAAGGCATTGTGTGACCTAGGGGCCAGCATAAGCGTCATGCCCTTGAGTTTAGCTAGGAGGCTTAAGTTGACCCGGTTTGCTATCACAGACATGACAGATTCGGATGGTCGACCGATCTGCGGTCGAGCCTATAGGAGTCCTAGAGGACATACCCGTCCAAATAGGGAAGTTTTTCTTCCCTGTTGACTTTGTTGTCTGGACATGCCCGAGGATGCCCATATACCGATCATCCTAGGTAGGTCGTTTCGCACACTGCCTTTGGTGCGATTATTGACGTAGGCTCGGAACTTTGACCTTCAAAGTTGGGAAACATTCTATCATTTTTGCCCAACCTGCTAAAAAGAAGGACCCCATGTGGCCTGTTACTTGTAATACGGTCTCTGAAAAGAAATCGTACTTTGTGCTGCCTGAATTGCCTTTCTCTACTACTACTCCTGTGCTAACCCCTCCGCCCCAGATTGGGAGCAAGAAGGAGGAAGAATCTGTTGTTTTAAATAATGCAGGAGCTGGTTTGGGGAAGGAAGTGCTACAAGTTGTGCCAGCTGTAAAGAAGCCTATCATTCAAAGAGGAGGCCTTGGATGCCTAAGCTATGGGACTGATGAGGAAGTGGAAGATGAGCCAACCAAGGTGAGACGGTCTGACTTGGATTCCGTTGAACCCAAAGAAATCCTTGATTGGGGAGCTGACGAAGTTGATCCACTGAGCCCTCCGACTGTCGAAGCTAAGAAGGGCGCAGCTGATGAGATGAGCACCATTGAGGCTACCTCTAGTAGCCAGAATCCGATGAAGTGGGCCATACCGTGGTCCTTCTTGATCAACTATTATTTGATCGATCTCGTTATAAACTTCATTTTATTTGCTTTGTTAAGACATTTTTATTGCTTTTTGTGTGCGCGAAAACTTCGCTTTTATTTTGTTTGCTTAGGATTTTCAAGTACTTTAGACTTTTTTCTGGGTTTTGCGCAATTTTGGGCGCGTGTTATTGTGTACTTGCAGGTACTTAGAGCTTGTTAGCTCAAATTATTGAGCTAATACGAAGAAATTGGAGGTTGCAGCAGTGTTTTCAGTCGATCGACTGACCTACATGGTCGATCGACTGATTTGCAGGTTTACATGAGCTACTGTTCACGCCCACCTGGTCGATCGACTGATCTCAGTGGTCGATCGACCACTGCTGCTGCTATATTCGTTCACGACCTCTCCTCTGCTGTGTTTGGTCGATATGCGGACCTAAGGGAGTTTTCTACTTCTCTTTATTTTCCGTCAAATTATTTCTCTCTTCTATTTTCTCATTTGTGCACAATTTTACCGTTTCAAAAATTGTTTTCTCAGTCTTATGCGTGGTATTTTATGTCTTTCAGGCACTCTTATTGGTAGCATCGCTTTTAGCTCTCGAAACCTCCTAGCTCACGCTGGTTTGGGAGGTTTCCTTTGCGCTTAAAGTCTTGTGAGTTCCATATCTTTCCTTTGTGTCTCGCTTGTTTATTTTTTCTCGCAAATTCCCATTTCTCTTTCCTTCATTACATGATTTTGCACAATGGGGACATTGTGCGATTTGGTTTGGGGAAGGGTTTTGCGTCGCATATCATTTGCTTGCATTCACGTTCAATTTTGTTTTGCATTGTTTATTTCATTTCTCTTATATATACAGAAAAATTCAAAAAAATTGAAAAATTTCAAAAAAAAAAATTCCATAAAATGCACGTTTATTTTAGCATATAGGTCGAGTCGGAACGGTAGTATTTCTATGATGATTTTGCATTTGCACCTGTTTTGCCTGAGCCTTGCTAGATTAACATGTTATTAGTAGAATCGTAAATGCATATCTACGAGTTTTCGTTACATTCTTGCTGAACTTGAGACTTGACTTTGATTTTTGGCAAACTACATCATATTTCTGAGAATTAGAGCCTATAACTGGTGACATTCATGACCGGTTTAATTAGGAATGTGAGTAGTACTCCTTATGAGACATGTTTCCTTAATTTGCATGAATATGAATTTGATCTACTTAATACCTGTATGCATTCGGTTTGTGGTTTGTTGACACATGTGGTAGAGGTTTCCCTTTTCTTATTTTACCCATAAGCTTCACACCGCAAAAATGACCTTTTTTGTCCATTTCTACGTCCTACATTTAGCCTGTCCCTTGTCAAGCTAGTAGTCTGTGTTTTTGGGGTTGTTACTCGTTTTTGGTGGCATTTGCTCTGTTGAGATGATGATTGGAAAATGAAAAAGGAAAGAAAGAAACAAAAGAAAAAGAAAAAAAATGAAAAAAAATGATTCGAAAAAGAAATGAAAAAAGAGGTTCTGTATTGTTTAAGCAGTCGATCGACTGCCAAATATGGTCGATCGACCGAGATTCGAGGAAGAAGTCAATTCGCATAATTTAATCCTTATCTTTTGGCGATTTTTGCTCCCATGTTTCATTGATATCCTATGGGGAGTTTATTGATTTGATAGTTTGGAGATTGTGAGTTTTGTGCTTGCTATAGCACCGTTTCGCTTGATTATGAGCAAGAAGCTGGATGTTGCCACTTGGTTCCGTTTTGGTACTAGCTTGATCACCTGTACCTCCACTTTACCATAAAATGTTTTGCCTCTTCTTACCCATACCTCACATATCCCATATATACCTCGGCATGTGTCATTGGTCATCTGTTTGGTTGGAATGCGTATGTACGGTCGTAGAGGTCATTTTCATATTTTATTGCTGGCATGTTTTCATAGGTCGTAGTTTGGTGAGAGTCACTACAAAATTAATTCCTTCTATATTACATTTATATCACCTGTGCTTATTGAGTGATTTGAGCGACCCGCGAGAGTCCAATTTGATAAGTCTCTACGGCTGACGGTTCAGCAGTCTCTAACGACCTCATAACTCGTTTGCATGATTCACGTTACTAGTTGATTGTTGGTTGTGCATTAAATTGGTTTAGGCTTAACAGTTTGCATTTCGCTCTGAGATTGAACTCGTTCCATTAGGTCATTAGATCGAGTCTAGTTCTTGCTTGGGGACAAGCAAGGGTTTGGTTTGGGGAAGTTTGATGCGTGTTATTTATATGATGTTTTACATCCCATTTTACACGCATTTCAGAGCTCATTCTTGTAGTTTATGCTACATTTCTCCCTATTTCCGTCTACTTCCGTATTTTGTACATTATTGCAGAAATGTGTAGAATTCAACGGGAAATCAAGCCAAATCCGTCCCCGAGTAAACTGCATTGCAAATGACGTAAAGGAATCACTTAAGGAACGAGCTTGGTGCGCAATCCAAGGCCCAAAAGACAAGTCCACGAGTTTCAAGAAGTCAAGTAGCAGCTCCATTAGTCGATCGACCATCTCCCTCAGTCGATCGACCAATGTTCGGTTCGAAGCTCTTGTTTCTTTGAGGAGCGATCGATCGACCAGCCTTTATCGATCGATCGACCGGCCTTATCGATCGATCGACGATTGCTATTCCAGACGAGAATTTGAAGACCGAGAAAGCGCAAGCCCATGATGCTAGGTTTAGGAAATAAGATGTTACGTTATTTGCTATATAACGTAACATAAAACATTCAGTTTATGATGGAAGTTTGGATCGAAGTTTTTATCTAAGTTTCATACAGTAACTTTCAGTTTTGGGTTTTATTCGAGTAATTAGGGTTTGGAACATGGTGGTAGCATTGGAATTCTGTTCTTATTCTTAATCTTTCCTCCGAAATCTATTATTCCTTCCGTCCTAATTTCAGTTTATTGTTTTACTTTCGTCATTAGTATAGATTTGCTAGTTAGTATCCCAAAAGCCAATTATCGTATTATCGCTATTTGTTATCTATTTTAAGCATGAATTCAGTAATCGTTATTAGTTTTATTGTTGTCTTTACCCTTAGCATGAGTAGCTAATTCTTTAGTGCTAGGATGTAGGCGATTTATGGCAAAGGCGGCATTAGATTAGATATGGACTGTCTCGCGTGTTGGTCGATCGACTGACATTGTCGGTCGATCGACTGACCTCGTAGGATTTTCCTTCGTTTTAATTGAATTTAATCTTGTATTTAACGAATCGAATGCATGCGACCAGTTAGATACCTATTTTGTGACCGACCCATTAGATCGAAAGATAGGGAAAGTTATTTGACCATCAATTAAATCGACTAAACTGTGCTAGGATCGAAAGATAGGTATAGTTTAGACCGACAGTCACTTTTCAGGACGAATGTTAGTATTAGTGATATTAGGGACCTATAGCGAGATCGAAAGATGCTATTTGTTAAGAGTGGACCGAGAGGACCTCTTTATCTCCCGCCTTACCTGTGTTTGATTCAGACCATCCTAGTACCCTTCTTTTATCTGTTTAATTCGTTTATTTAGTTTATTATCTTTGTTCACTTTTAGCTGTAGACCAATTCAATTCAACCCCCACAATAGTTACCTCAGACTGAACATAAATCAACTAGAATTTACAACTGTCTCCTTGTGGTTCGACCCTGTTACCACTAGCCTAGGTTAGTCCTAATAGGAATTATAAATTTTATCTTTGGTACTCACAACGACGGGTATCAAGATTTTTACTCAAATTTAGCATTACATTCTCCTTTTTCGTATAACTAGAAGTCCGAAGTCATTTAATCATTAGTTGACTTGTTTTAAAAGTGAACCATCTTATTATTTTTGACACCCTTTTTGCTTTAAATTGTTAAATTCTCTCACACCTTATTTGTAAGATTGTTCTGTATGATAGACTTTCTTTTGTAACATAAATATTTGAGAAAGACGGTCTCACAAAATATCGATTTGATTCTACGATCTATTATCTTACGATCAAAATGTCATGGCGAGCCCGATCTAAGGCTGAATTTTAATGTTATACTTCCTCCATTCAATTCCACTTTATATGTTTGCTTTATCACATTTGCCAACGCGACTTTTACGCGGTAAATATCTTTAGCTACATATTTGCAAAAATTATAAAATTTTACTATCTGATTTACTTAAAAAATGAATCGTGAAATCATAGTATAATCTCTCGAGTTAACAATTTGATTCATAATAGTAATTTAACTCCTCCCCTCTTATAGTAATTATATACATTATTCACGATTTCATGTATAAGTATACATAATATGAGATATGTTAACAAAAAAAGGATATGTTTGTAATACACGCTCCGTTACGGACCCGTTAACCATCGTTGACTTACCTTAGACACACGTCTAGACCTTTGAAAGCCTTACTGGTTCGATCTTACATCATAGTAACCTTCGTGTTTAGGAGGCTCGATCTAGCGGGAGTTACTCGATCGAGTAGCTCTGTGACTCGATTGAGTAGAGGCCACTCGATCGAGTAAGTCCCATATTTGATCGAGTATCTGGAGTTCAGCGGTAAAATATAAATCGTGGAGTCGTGAAACCAAAATCATTTTTATTTCATTTCTCCTAAACCTAATTGCCGTCACATCTCTCTCCTTCACGAATCTTCATCCTTTGAAGCCCTTTGTGAGTTGAGACACCATGGGGATGGGAAGCATGAGTCGGGTAGCGGTCTTCTCGCCGGAATGTTGTGTATAGGTATGTCATCATCATCATCATCATCATCATCATCATCATCATCATCATCGTCCTCCTCAGTTTTGGTTATGGCTGTGGTAGTAGTAATAGAGTTGTCATACTGTTTGTAATAGGTGGTTATGGTGGTTGTTTGTCGTCTTATGGTCGTATGCGCTATCGTTGCGGATTGCTAAAGGTAGGTTTTCCTACTCAGTACTGTTGGTTGTTTAGTATGGTGATTGTATTACTTAAATGGATTGGTATTGTTGTTGGTATTGTAGATTAGTTGTAGTTGGTTGTTGAGTGTTTGTCTCTGGTTCGCGAGGTGCGCCCTCGGCTAAGTGGAGTCACTTGCGGGAGTGGCTTCACGCCCTTGATTCGCCCCTTGTGGAACCCCCCATAAGAGGGGATTTTCACATTAAGGAATATGGGTTTGCGCTCGGTATGGATGAGCGGGTCTTAGGTGGGAACGACTGCGGTCCCCCACTGGCGGTGTTATTACTATTTTTGATAAGGAATAATGTTATTATAATATTTATTATTATTATTGGTATTATTGTTAATTATTATCATAATCTTTTTATTATTATTTCAACTCAGCTCAGCTCTAATAAGTTCAGTTCAGTTCAGTTCAACTCCATTAAGTTCAGTTCAGACAATTTCAGTCCAAGAGAACATGGCCTTAGTAGTCTTGAAACAAGATTTTTGGTACGTCTTAAGACAAGACTCACTCAAGAGTCAAGACTGCCAATAATCTAATCTACTTAACAAAGTCTAAAGTTGAGTCATGTAAATCCAAGACTCAATCAAAGACTTTAGGTGAGTCTTGACCCCACTTGTAATACTCCACTGAACCGAAGACGTTATTCGGGTGGAGTAACTCCTTGAAGAGGTCCATTGATAGGTTTAAAATCTGACTAGTGCTTAAAGGGATTGAAAGTACTACTCATATCAACAAAGTGCACTTTCTTTTCTGGTTATCCATGAAAAAGAACTCCACAGTTAAGCGTGCTTGGCTGAGAGTAGTCTTAGGATGGGTGACCTCCTGGGAAGGTTCCCGGGATGCGCATGAGTGAGGACAAAATGCGCTGGAATGACCCGTGTTGATCTGTGGGCCATGTACACAGCCTGGCGAGCTACCGTGAGTGACCGCTCCCGGCCCTAGGTTTGGGTCGGGGTGTTACAAGTGGTATCGGAGCAACCCTGCGACCGTCTGGTGAGCCTTTGGTCTGGAGTACCCGGGTCACCAACCTAGCGGGGGAGGATTCTGGATTTGGCTCGCCTGCGGTCAGATGCTGACAGGCGCAACGAGGACGTTGTGTTCTTCAAGTGGGGGTGTGTAATACTCCACTGAACCAAAGACGTTATTCGAGTGGGGCAACCCCTTGAAGAGGTCCATTGATAGGCTTAAAATATGATTAGTGCTTAAAGTAATTGAAAGTACTACTCATATCAACAAAGTGCACTTTCTTTCCTGGTTATCCATGAAAAATGTAATACTACGGTTTTCTAAGTAGGTTACTCGGCCGAATATGGCTTACTCGGCCGAGTGGGTGTGTCGTGTGTTTCTGGACAGTTTACTGTCCAGGAATATTCGGTCGAGTATGGGAATACTCGGTCGAGTATGGGAATACTCGACCCAGTAGAGGATACTCGGCCGAGTATACTCTATACTCGACCGAGTATTCGGTCTGACGGGTTTAATTCCGCGGTTTGGTTAAGGTGATTAGGGATTATTATAAATTACGCTTTTACGGTTTCTAAATCATTTTACCAAAACTCAACGACGCTCATAACTCTCTAATCACCCTAATCACTCTCAAGGCTAATTGACCGATAGCAAGTCTATACTTCCGTCTATTGTCTCGATTTCATGGGTAAGTCTCCAGTTCTTTGTAATCGGCTGATAGGTTGTCTTTTAGGGTTTGGCCCTAATTATTGTTCTGGGTTAATTTAGGGGTTTAGGGTTTGGTCATCATATGTGTGTTGATTGTTGATTATCGTTGTTGTAGGTGACGATGTGGTATTTGTTATGCATGTTGTATGATTGATTGCAGCATAGCGGATTGCGAAAAGGTAGGGTTTCCCTACTCAGTTCCTGTTTAATTGATTTGAGATTATGTTGTTTTGCGTACGATTATTTGTCTGCTGATCATTGTTGGAGTGTTGGTGCGGTGTTGGTGTGGTGATAGTGTTGGTGTTGTGATGATTGTGGTGGAGTCACTCGTGGGAGTGGCTTCACACCCTAGTTCGCCCTCCGTGGAACCCGTCACGGGAGGGGATGTGCACATTAAGGGACAGGGATATCGCTCGTTGATGAGCGGGGCTTAGGTGGGGATTGGCTGCGGTCCCCCACTGGCGGCGAGGATTACCTGTTGCGATGGGTAATTTGGCAGGGCTGCACACTTCGGTGTGTAGTCAGTTACTGTGTGAGATCGGGATACCGGAGGAGAATGATGATCAGCTGGTTGCCTTTTGTACTTGTCTTACTTTGATTATTCAGTAACTGACCCCGTTGTTGTTTTTATAAAATCTGTGGTGATCCATTCGGGGATGGTGAGCAGATTGTGACAGGTGATGCAGTTCTTTAGCTATGGGACAGTTATGGGGAGTCATCACTCGAGTCTAGCTTCCGTCGTCAAGAGACTTAGCTTGCATTCTTTGTAGTTGTTAGAAATTTCACAGTTGTACTTTGGTTTGGTTTTGGAAACATGTAATTGTTAAACTCAGTTGCACTTTAATAAATGTGTTTTGGATTGTTAACTTTGATATTTTAACCTCGGGCAACCGAGATGGTAACAGTCTTTCATGCTAGGGTAGTACTTGGTAAGGTACCTTGGTATGAGGGGGTGTTACAAAGTGGTATCAGAGCGACGATTCTGGCACCTAAAACTAATTAACCCAATGAACTTAGGGAGTCTAAATAAAATGAACCCGGGGAGAGTTGTTTGGAGCTACCGCAAAGACTTGAGAGACGTCCCGAAGTCGCATTAAGGCCCTTACGATCTCAAGTCGGTCACAATAGAGAAAACTGTTGTATGTTTGAGTCATGTGTGTTTGATACCTATAACTTGAATCTTGTGAAGTTGTTGGAGAAATGGTGAAAGTGTTGGAACGTGGTAATATATGAAAGGTGAATTGTGAATTCGTATACGATAGATCTTGAGCATGTTACCTGTTTAATACGTGGCTTTCAAAATGGTAGTGGTACATGTGTATATGATCATGATGATGTTAATGTTTTGGTTTGTTGGTAGTAGTATGCGATTAAGGTCATGCGTTTATATATATGAATGTCGTGTTTAATTTCCATGTGGGTATGATAAAAGTTCAACTACGTACTGGTTTTTAGAAGTGTTGGGTTGTTATTGTTTGTCTTATTCATGTTTAAGTTGTTTTGTTAAGAAAAATTGATTCGTATGAAAACCGATTATGGAAGGGTTGTCTTACAATTGTCATAAGTCGAGTTCTATAAATGATATTGCTATGATTATAATTGGAGGTGATAGCTTGTCCTCTTAAGATTCTAACGATAGGTCACGCGCCCAAAATGACCATGTAACGAGTGAGATTTGTGTGTTTTACGAAAACTGGACGTTGCTGAGAACTGAGTCGGTACTCGACCGAGTAAAGTAATACTCGGCCGAGTATTCCCAATACTCGACGGAGTAATCCTTCTGTGACAATTGGGTCAGCTTCTAGAGTCTAAAACTCGGCCGAGTAATATAGTTACTCGACCGAGTATCCTCTACTCGACGGAGTATGTCATGTACTCGACCGAGTACCTCTTTGGACGGTCATATTGAGTCGGTGACTATGTTCTTACATTTTTTTTGAGTTGTTGGGTATGTGCACACGTATGTTTTGAGTCTTAACGCATTCTTTTATATATGCGACGGTCTTGATATGTGAGTTACCGGATGCTATGATATGGAGAATGTCGGCTTATGAGGGACATGTGTTGGATAAGGAAGACATGTGTTAATGTGGTTATGAGGGATAGTGGAAAGAGAAAGGGAAGATTGATGAGCTAATCGAGGCAAGGAGCATGCTTTGTGAGATATGGTGAGTGATATAGTAGTGTGTTGAGTAATATAAAAGTAAGTGTATATGGGTAAGAGTGATGTAAGTGTAAAGAAACGCGAGAATGAAAGATTGAGATGAGGGATGCGAATAGTGACAAATTGGGATGTGTAAGGATTTATGGAGGGAGACGGTTAGGATTGTGTTGCTTAAGGATATATGTAATGAAAGGTTGTTGTAGAGGGATAGAGAAGAGGGGTGTACAGTGAACTTAGATGGAGTTATCTCGCGACGTGGATTTGTAGATAGTGACTGAGTTTGGGAGTTTGGATTATCAAGAGGTGAGCCTAGTGTATAATTCTTTGGGCAATTAACGGTATACGGTGAATTGTTGGTTTTCTAGGAATACGATAGGGAGATACAACTAATTAAAGTATAACGTTAGTTGTGGGGACTTGATGGTGACAAGTATGAATGAGTAGTATGATGAGAGGGGATCAGTGATAAAGAAGAATGAGGAGATATTTATATGAATTAATGGAATTTGAGTTGTGGAGCAACAAGAAGGTAATCGGATTACTAAAGAGTTAGGTAGAAGAAGAAAGGAGATGAATTATTAATTGGTATTATTTGATGGAAGTAAGTTGGGAGAACGTTGACCAAGGTTAGGGAACATGGGAGTAAGGAATCATGGAAATGTAGGATAACATCTTGAGAGGGTGTGAGTCAATGGTTATATCGGAGTTCAGGACGACATGTTAGCCGTGAATTTGAGGTATTAAGGGAGTAAGAAGCTGATAGAGTGTTTGCACGATATAAGATTTTGATGGAGAGTTAAGTGACGATACAATTAAGGATGGAATTGGAAAGAATGTTATGGTAAATTTTTTTTGATGGATTTGGTGTTCGTTATTGGGATGACAACCAAAGAGAGGAAATAAATTGTTATATTAAGAAGCGATAGTAAAGGAGCGGTCACATGAAGGATGGTGGTGCCGTAGTGTTGTCACTAGTGGTCAAGGATGATGTCACATAGGGAAGTTAGTTATCCTAACGAGGATGATTTTGCGAAGACTGATTGGTATGTATGGTTGTGAGGGAGTATGAGATGTGCATATAGGAGGTGCCTTCTAGTAGTTGGGTACTGACGATATAATTACGTTCGTCGAGTGGTGATAATTGTGCGAATGGGAGGATATGTTGTGAAGGGCATCTGAGTTAAGTTCGGACGAGAGGTATTCTTTATCAAGTGGTAACTTACGTAATCAGGATTGGCTAGTTACATTCGATTATGGGTCCATGATGTGTGTAAATGTTTCTGTGAGGTTCTGACCTCATGAGTCCTGGTATGGATAATATTCATAAGGTTTGTATCTGTGATTCCGTGTAATATGTGGCGTCGTGATCTAGTGGAGCGGGTTTAAGAAAGTCTTCTGGTCAAGAAAGTTGTACTGAGTCAGTGTTATGATATTGTAAAAGTTGCGATGTCTATCGATATGGTTGTTGTATCCGAGTGGCGATCCGGGCACGGTTATATAGATTGTTGTTTATTTACTTATGAGATGACTTTTCGAAAGGGTAAACCAGTTATATAGATGGTTGTTTTGTTTACTAATGTTTCGTGTCAGTGTCGGTCTAGGTATATAGATTGTTGTTTTGTTTGTTAGTGTTTCTTACCAGTTTCGGCTTGGGAGTGAGGGTAGAGTAGGATATGGAGGGAAGTTGCGTATATTTTCGTTGTTGTCATGGTATGGTGATCTTTTGTTAATGGGACACAGTTGTGAGAGGTTGTTAGAATACTTTCGATCTTGTTTTAGAGGGGGCATGGTTGACATAGTTGTGGCAAGAGTTTTGTGGAATGTATATGTGCTGAGCTGGAAGCGGCGAGTGGTTCGTGATCTTTATTGAGGCTGTGAATATTGAGTGTTGGAAATTGGTATTACGTTAAGTCATGGATGAGTTTTACGGCAATAAACAGGAAAACTTGAGGATCTAGCGTGAGTGTGTGTAACGATTGTGGATCGTGAGTTATGATTGTGGAGATAAGTGCATGTATAAAGAAGTATATCATTTTGGCGGTAATGTTGAGGAGGTGGAGTAGTGGTTATACTGAGGATTTTATGATATAGGTTAGATGGAGTGCAGAATAATTGGAGGCACGAGAACTGTTAGAGAAAGAAAGTCGTGGATATAGGAATGGTTGTAGGTGTTGAGGTTATAGTGGGTTATCGTTGAAATGCGGTGGTAATATGGATTATGGGAGGTATAGCAAAGGACCTAGTATTAGTGAGTTACGAGGACGTAACATTTATCTTAAGAGGAGTAGGATGCGACAAAGAGAGTTTGATGGTTGTACATGTTATAGTATAATTGGAAGTTTGAATTTTGGTGTTGATACGTGCATTTTATATAGTCCTTTTAGGCCTTTTTATGCACGTATTTCTATGTTATTATCGTAGTTTATGCTACGAAATGCCCCGAATATGCTACTTTGGTTTGTTATGTCTTATTTGCAGGAATGAACCATAAAATAGTGAAATCGAGCCTTTTACCGTCCGTTTAGCATGCATTTGGAGGAAGAGTGAATTTGGAGCGGGAATGTAGCTATTTTGAGATGCGCAAAGAAGAAAGATAGCTAGGCGAGCAAAGGAAGAACTTCAAATTGCTAGTGCCTACTTTGAAGAGCTATATCTCGAGTTCTACAACAAATATTCAGGTGATTCCAATTGGATATGAAAGCTTGTCCTCTTATCTTTCCAACACCACCGGAATCGCCCTGTTTTCCCAAGTAACGAAGAAATGGCAGCCATTTGAAGTTCAGTGCGCAAAGCAGGAAATGTGCGCTGGAATCTACTCGATCGAGTAGATTTATGCTCGATCGAGTACTAGCTACAGCGAGAGAGGATAGTGTCGAGTATAATTAGGTTTTATCTTATGCTTATCTTATTTTTAGTTAATAATAATACTACTTAGTATAAATAAGAGTAGTTTAAACCTAATAGCACATCATTCATTCCCTGGAGTCAGTAGAGGGGACGGACGACTACCTTGCTCTTCATTTCTATTAATTCTGGATCTATTTCTACTGTAACTTTTTTCCCTTCTTTTCCCTCTTTATTTTATGTTAATGTTCATTGTTCTTAATTCCTTTATTCTCGTTCTCCCTTTTCCCATGTCTAGCTAAATACTCTTGCTAGGATTAGGTGATTCATTAGACTAATGTTAATTGCTAATTAGGTTTATAGATCTGTCGTTGTAGTTGTAGTCTATGTTGTTAATCGCTGCTTTAACTGTATCCTGCTAGTTGAGTCGACACAATTAGCCTTTTAATATTGGTAAACCTTGACCTGGACCGAAAGGTTGGAATAGGTGAGACCTGCAGTGAACAATAGGATGCTTTAGTGAGGGCGAAAGTTAAGCTAATAGCATTTTAGGGCGAATTGAGACCGAAAGGAGATATTCATTGCCCCTTAGACCGACACATCGATCGATCGTGACCTTACCGCAATTAATCGACGTTTATTGATGACCCGAAATCCTAGTTTCCCTTCTCTTTTTGTTAATTTCTTCTATTTTTATCTCTCTTTCCTTAGTCTCTTAATAGTTTTAGTAAATCATTTCAAACCCCCACATTGTGACCCGTTACTCATAGACTAAAATTAGACAGATAAATCTCATTTTTGCCTCCCTGTGGAGATCGACCCTACTTACCGCTAGCTTCTGTTAGTAGTACTTAGGTTTATTTTTGATACTGCGACGACCGGTATCAAATTTTGGCGCCGTTGCCTGGGAGGCAGCGTAGTTTTATTTGTTTTTATTTAGTTTATTTCTTGTCTCAAGGTGCTTCGGTTCCTTGAGACCGTTATTATGTCTTTCGTTCTTCTCTTTCCGCAGGAAGAGAACGAAATTTTTGGTACTTATTTAGCCAGGTTTTTGGAGTGGCTCGAGCCAGCACGAGATGCATTTTCCGAACTCAAATTGTTTGGACTATCTTCCGGGGTATGAATGACCCTACGCGAGCATACCTAGAATCTATTGGTAAGTGGGATTTTGAAGGAATCCCCGTAAATGAGGTATTATAATTCTTTGATTGGTTTCTTCTTTGAATCTCTTAAACCCAACTTTTCTCTTCATGTTGACTCAAATGAGGGGGTGGGTGAGACCTTAGAAACCAATCTAGGAAGTGCTGACGGAGACATAGAGGAGACCACTAGCGTGGTTGACAATCCTTTTTATGAGGATACTTTAGAACCCCTTTATGATTCTTGCACTGATAGTGAGGGTGATTTGAAGGCTCTCTTTGAGAATCTCCATCTTGACGAGTCTAGCGATAAGGAGAGTGAGGAGGTAGATTTAGACAGTCTTGAGGTCAAATGGGATACTTATGATGATATAGATGATGAGCCTATTATAGAGGACCCGATTGACCCAATTGACTTTACAACCCCTTGCATCTGGGATGATTATCCACCTTCACCTTTAGCCGACTGGACTCCTTCACCTCACAGTTCTTACCCGTCCGAGCATTTAAATTCTACTCGCGTTATTTTTAAGTTGAATGCTCCGAGTCGCTTTATTTTCCACCGGTTATTTTGAGTTTTTATATTCCGCCCTTAATGGAGGGCGAATTATCTTGTGAATGATTTTGGGAGTGTCATAGGAAATTCGTTAGGCTTAAACGATCTTGCATTTCAATTTCCTATGCTATTACTATATTATGGTGCTACTTACAGTTTTGTGTAGCACATGCGCAGCTATTTGTGAGTTGGTGCGAGCTTTGAGTTGCTTTGATTGAGTTCAATTAGAGTAGTTGGCTGAAAAAGAAGGTCGAGCCGAGACACATCGAAACTAGCGCTACCCGGGAGGCAACCCGGAGATTTATTTTTAGTTGTTTTTCAAACATTGCATTTTATTTCAGTTGTGTGTAATAATTGGTCTTCGTACCATAGACTATATCAATATGCTTGCTTTGTTAGTTTTGCGGGCAATTTTTCTTTGCGTTTTGCAGAATACACTGGAGATTACTCGATCGAGTACTTTTTGTACTCGATCGAGAGCTTTTTCTGCTGATTTTACTCGATCGAGTGAAATTTCTACTCGATCGAGTACCTGAAAAAAAAAAAAAAAAAAAAAAAAAAAAAAAAAAAAAAAAAAAAAAAAATTTTTTTTTTTTTTTACTCGATCGACCACTATTCCACTCGATCGACCACTATTCCTCTCGATCGAGCTGTTTTGGACGCCCATTGCTTGGATTAGCTTCTTGTGACGATGTTTCGGAGCTATTAGTGACCTCCCACGTTGCTGGCTGGTTTGGGGAGGTCCCTTATTCGCGCAATCTTGTGAGTTTTCCGCATTTACTCTCTTTCTCTTTTAGTTTGCATTTCCTTTCCATGTTTTGGTACAATGAGGGCATTGTACGGTTTGGTTTGGGGAGGTTATGCATCCATATATGTGTCTCGCATCTTGTTTTTATTGTATTTTGTTATCACATTTAATTTATGTCGCATTGTTGTTTATTTCCATAAAAATTCAAAAATTCCCTAAAAATTAAAAAATTCAAAAAATATTCACGTTTATTTTTGCATATAGGTTGAGTCGGAACGGTAGATTTCCGTGATGAAATTGCACTTTAACTTGTCTTTTTACTTGAGCCTTGCACTTTATGTGAGTTATTAGCCGAGTCTTGCGCATATCTACGAGTTTTTGTTCAAATATAGCTGACCGTGTAGACTTGACCTGATAAATTGGCAACCTACTCTACAATTTCTGAGTTTTAGAGCCTTCTAACTGGTGACATTCATGACCGGTTCATGTAGGAATTGAGAGTAATACTCCTTGCATAGCATGTTCATTATTTTTGCACTTTTATGACATTCGATTTCTTGTCAAATGCATACATTCGGGTTTGTGGTCGGTGTCACATGCAGGGAGGTGCTTATAAATTTTCCCCTTTTCTTATATTTTTCACCCATATAGCTCCACTTAAGCCAAATCTTGCCTTTTTGACCCATTAGCTACATCCAAAACTCAATTTTGCCTAGTTAAGCTAGTTTAGTTTGTCTTTTGTGGTATATTTTTCCGTCTGCAGATTGGCCGTGTGTATTTTGATTGGAGTTGGTGTATATAAGAAGGGAGAAAAGAAAAAAGAAAAAAAAAAGAGAAATTTACGTGAAGAAAAAAAAATGAAACAAAATCAAAATCACGTATGCAGGAAACCAGGAAAGAATGAAAAAATCAAAAATTTGTTGTCTGGTTGTATTTTGAGACCGTACGTGTTCATTTTTATCTTGTGACGGTCTCACTCCTCCGTTTTATTCATATCTTTTTGAGGAGATTGTGTATTGGGTAGTGAGTTTTGTGCCAATGAAGGGCACGTGTGTTTATTTTTTAGTCAGTTGAGATTCGGACGGTCTTATATGGTTCTGTTTAGGAACTAGCTTGACGCTTTTACCTCCACATTTCCATAACTTGTTTTGCCTTTTCTCACCTGAACCTCACTTTCCCATATCATTTGTAAGCCCTCAGCTGTGACGGACATTGTTGGTTGGAATGTATGTGTAGTACTTGAATCGTCTATCATCTTTGTTGCATGCATGTTATGTAGGTCGCAGTCTAGGTGAGTGACTGTTTTCTCTTTCTCTATTATACATATACTTTCACCCTTTGTTTCATGAGAGAAGAGTGACCGCGTGAGAGTCCGGTTTTTGTTGGTCTTGCAAGGTCGATAGGTCAGCTTTATTTATGGACATCTTATAATTCGTTTGCGTATTGACCATTGTAGTCAGAATCGTTGATTTTAGCTTGCATTAAATGGTTCAAGTAGACAAGTTAAGCTAGCTCTGAGTTATCATTTCCGTTCCATTAGTTGCATTTTAGTTTACTCGAGGACGAGTAAAGGTTTGGTTTGGGGAGATTTGATACGTGCATTTTATATAGTCCTTTTAGGCCTTTTTATGCACGTATTTCTATGTTATTATCGTAGTTTATGCTACGAAATGCCCCGAATATGCTACTTTGGTTTGTTATGTCTTATTTGCATGAATGAACCATAAAATAGTGAAATCGAGCCTTTTACCGTCCGTTTAGCATGCATTTGGAGGAAGAGTGAATTTGGAGCGGGAATATAGCTATTTTGAGATGCGCAAAGAAGAAAGATAGCTAAGCGAGCAAAGGAAGAACTTCAAATTGCTAGTGCCTACTTTGAAGAGCTATATCTCGAGTTCTACAACAGATATTCAGGAGATTCCAATTGGATATGAAAGCTTGTCCTCTTATCTTTCCAACACCACCGGAATCGCCCTGTTTTCCCAAGTAACGAAGAAATGGCAGCCATTTGAAGTTCAGTGCGCAAAGCAGGAAATGTGCGCTGGAATCTACTCGATCGAGTAGATTTATGCTCGATCGAGTACTAGCTACAGCGAGAGAGGATAGTGTCGAGTATAATTAGGTTTTATCTTATGCTTATCTTATTTTTAGTTAATAATAATACTACTTAGTATAAATAAGAGTAGTTTAAACCTAATAGCACATCACTCATTCCCTGGAGTCAGTAGAGGGGACGGACGACTACCTTGCTCTTCATTTCTATTAATTCCGGATCTATTTCTACTGTAACTTTTTTCCCTTCTTTTCCCTCTTTATTTTATGTTAATGTTCATTGTTCTTAATTCCTTTATTCTCGTTCTCCCTTTTCCCATGTCTAGCTAAATACTCTTGCTAGGATTAGGTGATTCATTAGACTAATGTTAATTGCTAATTAGGTTTATAGATCTGTCGTTGTAGTTGTAGTCTATGTTGTTAATCGCTGCTTTAACTGTATCCTGCTAGTTGAGTCGACACAATTAGCCTTTTAATATTGGTAAACCTTGACCTGGACCGAAAGGTTGGAATAGGTGAGACCTGCAGTGAACAATAGGATGCTTTAGTGAGGGCGAAAGTTAAGCTAATAGCATTTTAGGGCGAATTGAGACCGAAAGGAGATATTCATTGCCCTTAGACCGACACATCGATCGATCTCGTGACCTTACCGCAATTAATCGCGTTTATTGATGACCCGAAATCCTAGTTTCCCTTCTCTTTCTGTTAATTTCTTCTATTTTTATCTCTCTTTCCTTAGTCTCTTAATAGTTTTAGTAAATCATTTCAAACCCCTACATTGTGACCCGTTACTCATAGACTAAAATTAGACAGATAAATCTCATTTTTGCCTCCCTGTGGAGATCGACCCTACTTACCGCTAGCTTCTGTTAGTAGTACTTAGGTTTATTTTTGATACTGCGACGACCGGTATCAGGTGTAGAGTAAAAGATGGATTTGTGTTGTGGTTGATTTTATTACAGGAATGTCAGTGCTTGTAGTAGCATGATGTTTAGGTATGTGAGTAAACTTCGAGGACGAAGCTCGTTTTAAGGGTGGTAGAATGTAACATTCCGTTTTGGTGATTGATCTTGTCTCGTGGATTGTCTTGGTATCGAGTTTGCTAGTGAGCGTTATGAAAGTATGACAGAGCTGGCAACACTTATGTTGTGGGTATCCGATAGTACTATGGAGTTAATGTGAGGTGTCCATGTTTTATAGGCTGGGTTAGAACTTCGGGGACGAAGTTCTTTTTAAGGAGGGAAGACTGTAATACTACGGTTTTCTAAGTGGGTTACTCGGCCGAATATGGCTTACTCGGCCGAGTGGGTGTGTCGTGTGTTTCTGGACAGTTTACTGTCCAGGAATACTCGGCCGAGTATGGGAATACTCGACCGAGTAGAGGATACTTGGCCGAGTATACTCTATACTCGACCGAGTATCCGGTCTGACGAGTTTGATTCCGCGGTTTGGTTAAGGTGATTAGGGATTATTATAAATTACGCTTTTACGGTTTCTAAATCATTTTACCAAAACTCAACGACGCTCATATCTCTCTAATCACTCTAATCACTCTCAAGGCTAATTAATCGATCGCAAGTCTATACTTCCGTCTCTTGTCTCGATTTCATGGGTAAGTATCCAGTTCTTTGTAATCAGCCGATAGCTTATCTTTTAGGGTTTGGCCATAATTATTGTTCTGGGTTAATTTGGAGGTTTAAGGTTTGGTCATCATATGTGTGTTGATTGTTGATTATCGTTGTTGTAGGTGACGATGTGGTATTTGTTATGCATGTTGTATGATTGATTGCAGCATAGCGGATTGCGAAAAGGTAGGGTTTTCCTACTCAGTTCCTGTTTAATTGATTTGAGATTATGTTGTTTTGCGTACGATTGTTTGTTTGTTGATCATTGTTGGAGTGTTGGTGCGGTGTTGGTGTGGTGATAATGTTGGTGTTGTGATGATTGTGGTGGAGTCACTTGCGGGAGTGGCTTCACACCCTAGTTCGCCCTCCGTGGAACCCGTCATGGGAGGGGATGTGCACATCAAGGGACAGGGATATCGCTCGTTGATGAGCGGGGCTTAGGTGGGGATTGGCTGCGGTCCCCCACTGGCGGCGAGGATTACCTGTTGCGATGGGTAATCTGGCAGGGCTGCACACTTCGGTGTGTAGTCGGTTACTGTGTGAGATCGGGAGACCGGAGGAGAATGATGATCAGCTGGTTGCCTTTTGTACTTGTCTTACTTTGATTATTCAGTAACTGACCCCGTTGTTGTTTTAATAAAATCTGTGGTGATCCATTCGGGGATGGTGAGCAGATCGTGACAGGTGATGCAGTTCTTTAGCTATGGGACAGTTATGGGGAGTCATCACTCAAGTCTAGCTTCCGCCGTCAAGAGACTTAGCTTGCATTCTTTGTAGTTGTTAGACATTTCACACTTGTACTTTGGTTTCGTTTTGGAAAAATGTAATCGTTAAACTCAGTTCCACTTTAATAAATGTGTTTTGGATTGTTAACTTTGATATACTAACCTCGGGCAACCGAGATGGTAACAGTCTTTCATGTTATGGTAGTCCTTGGTAAGATACCTTGGTATGGGGGGGTGTTACAAAATAGAACTCCACAGTTAAGCGTGCTTGGCTGAGAGTAGTCTTAGGATGGGTGGCCTCCTGGGAAGGTTTCCGGGATTCGCATGAGTGAGGACAAAATGCGCTGGAAAGACCTGTGTTGATCTGTGGGCCATGTACACAGTCTGGTGAGCTACCGTGAGTGACCGCTCCCGACCCTAGGTTTGGGCCGGAGTGTTACACCACTTTTAAAGGAAATTATCCAATGAGTACAAGACTTAACCAAAGACTTTAGGTGAGTCTTGACCCCACTTTCAAAGGAAATTATCCGTGGATCCCAAGTACTATTTTTTTATTTTTTTATTTTTTAAAGTTTGTAAAAGTGTCATTTTTTTTAAGTTTGTAAAAAAAAAAAGCGAAATGGAAAAGTATAATCTGAGGTTAGTCTGACTGATAACGTATGGAGTTTGAGGTGGGTTGAATAATAAAGAAATAATAAAAATTAGTGGAAAATTGATGTGGCAAAGTTTTAAGACTTTAGTGAGTCTTACCAATAATCATACCCTAACTAGGATCCTAACTTGTATCTCAAAGATTTTGAGACCCGTGAGTATAAAATCAGGGTGCATATAGAGTACAAATTTTTTAGAAGTCTTAGGAAAAATCTAAGAGTTTGAATTAAGTCTTAATAATAAAATATCAAATTTAAGACATTTTGGATTTGGTGATAAAGACAGTCTTAGTATAATGGCACGATCGCGCGAGTGATTTCAAAAACTCCTAAGGTAGTGTTTGGCAATAGTTATTTCATTTCAAATTTTATATTCGAAATCAAGAAACTGAAATCCTGACTCTCAAATTCAAATATGTTGTTTGGTGAACTGATAATTTCAAATGCAGAAATTGTGAACCAAGTACAATTTCAGGAAACATGAGAAAATTCGAATAGTTACATCCAAATCAATAAATTTATTAATAAAACTAATAATTCGGCAAAAAAAGAAATACTAATTTGTATGAATTACTGTGTATAATTATCGAAAACTGTATATTGAAACTGCAAACTTCATTAATTTTGAATCCCCAATTAATCTTCAACTCCTACAAATAAAGCTTCTTCAAATTATGTGTTTATTGATTCAACTTGTTAAAACGGGAATAAAAGAGGGAGAAAATAGAGCAAAATAAAATGAATTTTGAAGAAATAATGAAAAAGTAGGGGTTGAATATCCAACATTAGTGAGAGAGGAGAGAGAGATGTAAATGTTGGTGAATGATTTGCAAATGACGGGTCAAAAGGCGGTATTTCAAATGGGCTCATTTTTACATTGTCTTGAATTTGATAGGATTTGAGCAAAATCCAAATCCAAATTCTGTTAACATGCCAAACAAGATAATTGGGCCAAATATAGATTTAGAAATGAAATTACAGTTTTCAAACAGGCCGTAAGAGATTTGTGAGTTTTAACGGGTCAAATTGCCCATTAAGCTCCTTATTCACCAGGTTGTTCGCCGAAAATTTGGAAGTTGTCATGGTTGTATTGACTTCTTATGTCCTTTACATTCTATGGCTGACCTAGACTCAAAATCAAGTGGGCCACAAAATAGCAAAAATGCCATTACTTGTGTTTGAACTTTAAACCCTAGTCATGTGTGAAATGTGGTAGCAATACCACCCAAGCAACCGTGATTTACTGCTACGTTAATTACTGAACAAAGTAATTATCCTAAATTATGAATTCAGTGGGGGTCTTGAGACCTCACGGGAATACACATATACGTACGCCACGGTTTGCACTTTCACATGCCTTGTATATTCCATGTTGGAGTTGTTGTGGCTGGGTCCCATGTATGTGTGATTGTGTTAGTGTAAGTATGATGACGTTATTGGGAGGCAAATGATTTGATTTGATCGACCAGTGATGCGTCGTTAACTCACCAAACAATATTTATATAAACTCTACAAACAAGTTAATATAACAAGTAAGCAGAGTAAATTTTCTTTTGTAAAAGCCAAATGAAAATTAAAAGATTAGAAGATTAGAGAGAGAAGGCGAATTTTGAGCGAAAGAAACCCTAAACCCTAGTTCTTCTGTTCATCTTAATTTCTGCATTTATTGAGCAATTAATAATGACGATCATGGTTTTTAGTGAAAACCCTGAATCATCTTCGTCAAAAACAAAAACACCAAAAACAAATCGTAAGCAAACAATGCATGCAAAGAATGTTACAGAAGTACCATCAGCTGGGGGAGATCCAGTACGGTCAGTTGGGGGTAACCCAGTACCTTGTTCGGGGGATGCTACCAAGACCAAAACGATGGCTGAACTGACAGGGATACCGGTGCTGAACCTGACTGAGGATGGAGCAGATCAATCAGGATGGAAGCAGAGGAAAAATGGAAAAGATGTGTCGATTATGGAGCCTATTTTTGAAGAAGAGGACCTGTGTGACTTGCTGCAGTTTACATCTGAGGACATCCAATCTGAGTTAGATTTCTGGAACACTGCTGTGTATGGTTATATACTTGGTGCAAACCCGCCATGGGAGATGGTGGAGGATTATGTTTATAAAATATGGGATCAATATGATGTGGATAGAGTCTCGTTTATGGAGAATGGTATTTTTTTGGTTAGACTTAAGACGCTTGCACAAAAAGATAACCTGCTGAATTCTGGACCGTATTTGTTTGAAAACAAGCCTATTATTCTTCGACCATAGTCAAAGGATTTTGACTTGATTAAGGAGAAGGTGGACAAAGTGCCTGTTTGGGTGAAACTTTATGGTATATCCATTAAGTTTTGGGTGATTGTCTTCCTAGTATTGCAGGATTGGTGGGTAAATTTGTAAGGAAGGACCTTGCTACACAGGATAAAACCAGACTGAGTTTTGCTCGGGTCATGGTTGAACTGTCTATTGATCAGGCTTTGAATGAGAAAGTTAGATTCCTGGATGAGGGTGGTCATGTGGTTGATGTTAGGGTTGAGTACGAATGGAAACCTATTTCCTGCTCTATCTGTAAAGGGTTGGGTCATGGGTCACAACATTGTAGGAAAGCTAAGCCTAAGCCAAAACCAGGTCCACCTAAGGTGAAGCCACAGAAGGTATGGAGGCATGTCCAGAAGCCTGTGGTGAACACTGTTTTTGATCATCCTGCTGCTATATTTACACCTGAGGTATTTCCTCCTCTAGCTAGTATGGTGAAATCCACACCTGCTAGGCATGTCATGAGAATGAGCAGACAGGAGAGTTTTGCAGGTTATAGGGCAAAAGGGGGCACTGGACCTTTTACTTTTATTGATGCCTTGAACAATCTGGCTACTCCCGGGGGGGGTAGTGCAGAATGGGAAAGATCCCCCTCCACTAGTTTTAGATGCATAACATTGGATTCTGGAATGTTAGGGGGCTAAATGATATTAATAAACAGAAAACGGTCAAATGATTTTTGCAGAATAGTGGCATAGCCCTTTTTGGAATTTTAGAAACTAAAATAAAGCCTAGCAAGCTACTGAATAAATGCACTAACCTGTGTGAGGGGTGGAGTGTGTCTACAAATAGCAGCTGGCACAAGGGGGGAGGAATTGGATTTTCTGGAAACCTGAGTGTTTTCAGGTTCAGTTCCTATCCTACAGTGCACAGCATATACACATGAAAGTTATATCTAGAACTGATGACAAGGAATTTTTGTTAACAATGATTTATGCCTTTAATGGGGTTGATGAGAGGCAGAGTCTTTGGAATTTTTTGAAGCAGACTGCTACAACCTGTACTGAGCCTTGGCTCTGGTTAGGGGATTTTAATACTGTATTGAGTCCAATAGAAAGATTAGGTGGGAGTTCTACAGAGAGGGAGATGGAACAATTCCAGGAATGCACCTCCTTATGCTGTATGGATGAAATTCAAGCTACTGGGGCTTTGTATACTTGGTCAAATAAATAGGCACCAGAGGATAGAGTCTACAGTAGGCTGGATAGAGCAATGAGAAACCTTGAATGGATGGAAGCTTATGGAAACTATAATGCTCATTTTCACCCTGAAGGAATCTTTGATCATTGTCCTTGTACTATTGTTGATAGGACAAGTGAAACTAAATGTAGGAGAAATTTTAAATATTTTAATATGTGGGGGCAATCTGAGTTATTCAAGCCCTGTGTTGCACATGTGTGGAATAGAAGGAAACATGGGACTAAAATGTTTCAAGTTGTTAAAAAGTTAAAGGAGTTGAATCCAGATTTGAAGCAGCTTAACAAGAATTGTTTTTCTGACATTGAAACAAGCTTTAATGTGACTGGCTTGTTGCTTGACAAAATCCAGAGAGAGCTGGTGGTTAGGCGTGGGGATTATGACTTAGTCCAACAGGAATACCTTGTGGCTCAGGAATTGAGGGAACTTCAGAGAGCTAGAGATAGCTTTTTAATACAGAAAGCCAAGCTACAATGGTCACTGGAAGGAGATATCAATACTGCCTATTTTCATAATGCTATTAGAAAACGAGTAATGCAAAACAAAGTGTTATGTATTGAGAATCAGCATGGGGTTTTATGTACTGATGGAGCTCAGATTCAAGATGCATTTCTGGAGTACTATCAGGATCTTCTTGGGTCTAATAGTCAGGTGGACCATGTGAATATCAATGTTGTTCACCGTGGGAAATGTTGCACTGCTGATCACTGGACCCAGTTGAATAAACCTATCTCTGTTGAGAAAGTTAAAGAGTGCATGTTTAGTATTCCCAAAGACAAATCACCTGGGCCTGATGGCTACACTAGCCAATTTTTCAAAGATGCCTAGGATATAGTAGGGAGTGAGGTTTGTGCTGCAATTATAAACTTCTTTGAAACTGGCAAGCTTCTAACTCAAATCAATGCTACCTCTATAACTCTGATCCCTAAGATGGATAAACCAACTTCTGTTAAGCATTTCAGGCCAATAGCCTGTTGTAATGTCCTGTATAAAACCATTTCCAAATTGCTATGCAAGAGGTTGGTTGGGGTCCTGCCTGATATAATTAGTAGAAATCAGGGTGCTTTTGTGCATGGTAGGAGTATCCTTGAAAACATACTGATTTGTCAGGATTTGGTAAGGCTATACAACAGGAGTACCTCTTCTCCTAGATGTATGTTCAAATTGGACCTCCAAAAGGCTTATGATTCTATTGAATGGTCCTTTATTGATGAGATGATGGGTGCTCTGAATTTTCCTGTCAGGTTTAGGAGATTGGTGATGACTTGTATTACAACAACCTCCTTTTCTCTGAATCTGAATGGATCTATGTTAGGTTACTTCTCAGGTAAGAGAGGTATAAGGCAGGGGGATCCAATCTCTCCCTTGCTCTTCACCATCTGTATGGAGTACCTTTCTAGGATTTTGGATTATGCAACTGATAAATGGTTTTTTAGATATCACCCTCTGTGTGGAGCACTGAGGTTAACCCATCTCCTATTTGCTGATGATCTATTATTATTTTGTAAAGGAGACACTAGGTCCATTATGCTGATGTTGAGAGCATTCTCTACTTTTTCTGCTACTTCAGGGCTAAAGGTTAATCCTGCTAAGTCTGAAGTGGTATTTTGTGGTGTGGATGCTAGTGTCAAGAAGGATATCTTACAGATTTCTGGGTTCAGAGAAGGTCACCTACCTTTTAAGTACTTGGAGATACCTATCCAACCAGGGAGGCTATCTAAGCAGGACTGTTCTATCCTGGTGGAGAGAATTGTGGCTAGAGTAAGGAGTATAGGGGCTAAGAAGATGAGGTATGCAGGGAGACTTACCCTGGTTAATTCAGTGTTGAATACCTTACACAACTACTGGGGATCTATTTTCTTGATTCCAAAGTTAATCATCAAGAGAATTGAAGTTGTGTGTAGAAACTTTTTCTGGGATGGAGGTACAGAATATAATAGAGCTCCTCTTGTAGCCTGGCATACTGTCTGCACAAGCAAGAAGGAAGGGGGGCTAGGTGTCAAGAATGCTGAACTATGGAATGTTGCAAGTGTTGGTAAACTAGTGAATTGGGTCTATACAAAGGCTGATAGATTATGGGTGCTGTGGGTGGATCATGTATATTTGAAAGGTCAAGGTTGGAATACATATGAACCTCCTCCTGATTCCAATTGGAATTGGAGGAATATATGTAAAACTAGGAAGTTGATGGCTATGGGATATGTAGGTGATCAGTGGACTCTGGATGTGAAGGGGTATACTGTGAAGTCTGGGTACCAACTGTTGCAGGGGCAGCACCCTCCTGTACAGTGGTACAAGGAGGTTTGGGACAGCTGGTTTCTACCCAAACACTCTATTATAGGTTGGCTAATTAAGCATGAAGCCTTGAACCTGAGAGATAAACTACATAGGCTACATATTTGTGAGAATAACATGTGTGTTATTTGTGAAAAGGAGACTGAAACTCACCAGCATTTGTTTACTCAGTGTGAGTATAGCAGAAGTGTGGTGTTGATGCTGGAAACCTGGCTGAGTAATGTACTGGATGGGAATGCACATGGGCTGTCTAAGTTGAAGCAGGACATTTGCATAATGATGCAGATCACAGCATGGTACACTCTGTGGATGGAAAGAAATAAGTGCAGATTTGAATTGGCTGTCAGAAGACCTGAGATTTTGGTGAGGGAGATTAAAAGCTTCATTTGGCTGCGTGTGAAGATGATGATAAAGGTGCAGGGGCCTGGAAGTACTGAGCATAGAATTTGGTTGAGATTAATTGATACTGTATGACCAATATAGGAAGGAGATTACTATCGTTTGAAATGTAATGACACGCTGTACTTGTTTTGATATTTTAATGAAAAAGCTCACATTTGACAAAAAGAAAACAAGTAAGCAGAGATCGATCCACGGAGACGGTTGGTCTTAAAAATGTTATTGGGTTGCTTAGAGTTGTGTCTAGTGTTACAAGTAATTGGGTTGGGTTTTTGGTCTAAACTATTAAATGTAAACAATAATGAAAACGTAAATAAAAACACGGAGTAAAAAATGTATGAGATTCAAACAATCTAGGAAAGGAATTAGGGTGTCATGGGTTCTAGTCGGACTATGGGCCGAGTCTTTTGGTCTAACTGCCCTACTTAGATTGAGCCGGTTTAGCTCTCGCGTACACCCGTTACACCCACCAACATAATGCAAGTTTAAACACATCTTAAGGCTTTCGATCTTATAGAAGTGTATAAACAAGTAAAGAATCATACATGTTTGTCAAACAAGCATTTCATCAAACAAATAATGTGCATTAGTTGAAACTAGATCTTTTTATCATTTATTAGACTCAACAAACATGGATCTATCTTTTAATCAATCCTTTTATCATTTATTTTTTTAAACTTTTAAACAAATGTATATTTTGGCCAAAAAATGCTTTTAAGTCCAAATACACTTTTACAAGATAGGTCAAACACACACTTTACAAATTAAAGCGTTTTGAGTAGTGACCCAAATGACTCGACCCAAAAAAACACATATATGAAAATGATCCAATCCAAAGTGACCCAACCCGAAATGATCTAAAACCCAAAATGACCTGGTACATCCCATATTGAACCAAAACCCGAAACGGCCCAATTCAGCCCGAAATATATGGCAGACCCGATTGGAAGGCATTGACCGAAATAAACCTACAATCTCATCACTATAAAAATGCGAGAATCCTCATACTCATTTATCAAAAACCCTACCTTGGCTGCATCCGATTCCTCTTTCATATTATTTTCTCATTATTTTCTTCCAGGTCTCCCTCTTTAACCCTTTCTTCTCTATTTAATTCCTTTCATTTATGCCTGATTAGTTCTTACTTTCTTTGATTTCGTTTTATTTTTTATGTTCATTGGTTTGCGTACTTGCAATTTCTCCTCTTTATTAATGCAAATCTTTTACTTGCGATTTAATATTTGATTGCAAATCAAATATTGATTGTCTCTGATAGATTTTAAACTCGAATTGTTGATACTCCGTATTTTATTTGATGATTATATATACGAGTTGTTTATATTCGATTTGTTTCGATCACTTAACTTTAGTTCAATAATAGATGGCATTATATATGCGAAATGCAAGCTGATATTTGTTTGAATCTTTCTTGAATGGATTATGATGGCCACATTTTAATAATTATAATGCGAATTCGACTGTAAATCCATGAATCATTGAAAATATTTTTAACTTGGTGTTCTCAAGTGCATGTTTTCACTCTTAAGTGAGCTGTTGCATGTTTTCTTGAGGCATGTCGAACATAATTAGGATAAATTGGGAACTGTAGCCAATTGTACAAGGCAGGGGTTTCTAAAACTTCTATTTGTCGGTTCAAATCCGACCAGTTCCTGTTTATTATTCTGTGCGATATTTGTTGGTTTTTGGACAAGTGAATTCCACTATTTATGGACTGTCATTAACTAATTCAGGAACAAATAGTCATGTTTGAATCATTTTTACTGTATAAAAGCCTGTTTGTGTCTTCTAATTTTTCAGTTTTTAACTGCTAATCGTAAAACGCAAGTATCCTCAGTTACTGTTATGTTTATTTTGGTGAATGATGGCTGAATTCATGCTAACCTTAAACTTATACAAACAATTGAAGTTTCATTCTTTAGATTGCATTAATTGCTGGCGACTAATGGAGAATGTATATTACTGATCTGTGAATTGCTGTCAATATGAATGATTTATTCGTTTTTTTTATTGAGGGATGATTTTGTTTCTTGTGTTCAGTTTTTTTGTGAGAATATATCATGGGTAAGGAAAAGATACATATCAGTATTGTCGTCATTGGACATGTCGACTCTGGCAAGTCTACCACAACTGGTCATTTGATCTATAAGCTTGGTGGTATTGACAAGCGTGTTATCGAGAGGTTCGAGAAGGAAGCTGCTGAGATGAACAAGAGGTCTTTCAAGTACGCCTGGGTTCTTGACAAGCTCAAGGCTGAGCGTGAGCGTGGTATTACCATTGATATTGCCTTGTGGAAGTTTGAGACAACCAAATACTACTGCACTGTCATCGATGCCCCTGGTCACCGTGACTTTATCAAGAACATGATTACTGGTACCTCCCAGGCTGATTGTGCCGTCCTCATCATCGACTCCACCACTGGAGGTTTTGAGGCTGGTATCTCTAAGGATGGTCAGACCCGTGAGCATGCACTTCTCGCTTTCACCCTTGGTGTTAAGCAGATGATCTGTTGTCTTAACAAGGTATATGTTTTCCCATTCTTCTGGGTTTTTGGTTACATAAAATTGAGTTGCTGATTTTTAGTCTATTATCTTGATTTGTTTACTTGCTGCTGACTTGTTTTTATTTTATGATACAGATGGATGCAACCACTCCCAAATACTCAAAGTCAAGGTATGAAGAAATTGTGAAGGAAGTCGGCTCATACCTCAAGAAGGTCGGATACAACCCTGACAAAATCCCATTTGTTCCCATTTCTGGTTTTGAGGGTGACAATATGATTGAGAGGTCCACCAACCTTGAGTGGTACAAGGGTCCTACCCTTCTTGAGGCTCTTGACCAGGTTTCTGAGCCCAAGAGGCCCTCAGACAAGCCCCTTCGTCTTCCACTTCAGGATGTTTACAAGATTGGAGGTATTGGAACGGTGCCTGTCGGACGTGTTGAGACTGGTGTCATAAAGCCTGGTATGCTTGTGACCTTTGGTCCAACTGGGTTAACGACTGAGGTTAAGTCTGTTGAGATGCACCACGAGTCCATGCCTGAGGCACTCCCAGGAGACAATGTTGGATTCAACGTTAAGAATGTTGCTGTCAAGGATCTCAAGCGTGGTTACGTTGCCTCTGACTCAAAGAACGACCCAGCTAAGGAGGCAGCCAACTTCACATCACAGGTCATCATCATGAACCACCCTGGCCAGATCGGGAATGGTTATGCCCCTGTTCTCGATTGCCACACCTCTCACATTGCTGTGAAGTTTGCTGAGCTTGTGACCAAAATTGACAGACGATCTGGTAAGGAACTGGAGAAAGAGCCTAAGTTCTTGAAGAACGGAGATGCTGGGATGGTTAAGATGATTCCCACCAAGCCCATGGTGGTTGAGACCTTCTCTGAGTACCCACCACTTGGTCGTTTCGCTGTCAGGGACATGAGGCAGACTGTTGCAGTTGGTGTCATTAAGAATGTTGAGAAGAAGGATCCCACTGGTGCCAAGGTCACCAAGGCTGCCCTGAAGAAGAAGTAAACTATTGCAGAGTTAAGCTTAGCAAGTGAGGAATGTTGTTGTGAACTTTATGATATACAATTGGTGTCTTTTATGTCTGGGGTCTTTATGTTTGTAGGTCATTGTTGCATGGGGTTTAGTCCAGCGTTGACATTGCATTACAGTTTTTGGAATTGGGTGCTTGATCGGCGGTGGTGAGGTTTTGATATAGCCTGCCTTTTTGTGACGTTTGTTGTTCTCTATCTAGTATAATTGAGTCTACTGAGTGTTCGCTGTCATGAATCCCTCGTTTGGTTGATGCAAGTATTCTCTTGGTGATTTGGTACTCTGATTCTTCCTTCGCTTTTTGTTAAACGTATCCTGATTCCTGATAATAGGGATTTGAAGCCACTTTGACGTCTCTTGTATAGTTGTATTACAAGCAAAAACTTGACTCGATATATTATTGCTTCCATAAATGCTATGACTAGGTAATTATTGGATAATTTTCTTGCATCGAATAAATAGTAGAGTAATATCTGTGAAGAACAAACCTCGCATAGTAAATCTAATAATCTATGTTGTGTAAGGTGTCATAACTCATAAGAGCGATAACTACTAGGGCGAGGAGCCACAAGATTGCAACTATGGAAACAAGCGATAAGCTTGCAGAAGAAACAAAACTATGGGCGAGATGGTAATTGTCTCACCGCTCTACACCTCTATTGTCTAACCAGTGCCCGCAAATTTATGTTTCACACTGTTCTTTTGCACTTAATTTCAGTTCTTATAAGTTCAGTTCAGTTCAGCATTAAGTTCAGTTCAGTTCAACTCCACTAAGTTCAGATCAGTTCAGATTAGTTTATTTCAACATTAATATTAATATTATTATTCTTATTTTATATTCTTATTGATATCATTCTTATCATGTTAATTTATTTATTATTGTTATTATTATATTATTTTATATTTATTATATTACTATTATATTTATTATTAATTAATTCGTATTGTTTATATTATTATATTTATATTTTATTTATTTATTTATTATTATATTATTATGATTAATGATAATAATATTATTATTATTTTATTAATATTATTCATAACATTTATTATTATTATTATTATATTAATGAGTTATTATATTATATTTATTATTTTATTAATATATCCATTATTATTAATATTATTAATAACATATTTATTATTATTATTATTATTATTATTAGTGGTATCCAACATTTTAAGTTTGTGTACATGATACCCTTCATGTTTGATTTTCATTCACAACATGCCCTTTTTGTCGCTATAAAAAAACTCAATTGCGCATAATTCATAGACCGAAATTCAGAAACGGCCAATTTTTTTTCCTAAAATGATTATCTCATCATAATCTACGATTTGAGAAAAAAATTGTCGACTGACATTTTATAAGATTTTTGTTTTACGAAAATCTCAAATCAACCATATCTTCGATCTTAAATTTCTGAATGACCATTTTTGTTTTATCAATTTATAAATCTCGAAAAGGTAATCAATTTGAAAAAAAAAAATTAGTCAATTCCGATTACTGATCTATGATTTATGCCCAATTGAAAATTTTAAGAACGATAAAAAAAGGTACATTGTGCTTGAAAATCAAATCTCAAGGATATCTTGTGCACAAACTTAAAAAGTTGTATACCACGTGTAAAATGACAAAATTCGAGGTACCACGTGAATTTTCCGTTATTATTATTATTATTATTATTATTTTTTTTTTTTTTTTTTTTTTTTTTTTTTTTTTATAAAAGGATGCGCGCAACTTTCATTAAAAGAAAAATAAAAGTTTACATGAAATTGGTGGGGAGCCGAGAGACAATCTGGGCTCCCACACCCTTAGCAACAGCAAAGCTAAGTCTAGAAAAAATGTAAGCGACCACCCGAGCCCCCGCATCCTGATATATCGAGAATTTCTGGATCCGCTTGAGCAAGGCAACAGCATCCGAACCCAGCTCCCCAAGTGAAAAGAAATAGAAGGGAAGGAAACCATAACCCGCTGCCGCACACAAATCCCCATACTTAGCACACTTACGCTGAGCAGCATCAGCGACAACTCGGCCGGGCACAAAATCCGTCATCCCAATCTGAGTCAAAGGAGAAGACCCTGTCAAGTCAACGCACACATCACGCCCTCTGTCCCAAGAATAAAGCGGCAAATCCGCAGGACGAAGAGAGCCACCATGCCCGTCAACCAAACCGATATCAACCTCATTTCCCGCAGAAATCCCAGATCTATAGCAGATGTCGAATAGAGTGTCACGGACGAGGTTAGCCGATGTTTAACGCCCACAGTACCAGTACAAGAAACACCATGGTCCCCAAAAACATCACCAGCAAAAACCCGAGAGCAAGCAGGACAGGGCCTAGATACCGTGAATAACGGAACACCCAGACGATACCCAAGCACACTACGGTAAGTCCTCCCATTCATAGTCTGACCCAACCCCGAGATAGGAACCGCACGCAACCAATCAGAGGAGTGGGAACCCTGCTGAGACTGCCACAAAGCAAGGTGGCGTGGTGTCAAAGAGAAAACAAACTCTGAGGAAGCAGCAACCGTCGCGAAATATATGTCTGCCAATTTATTCATAAGTTTGGGGGCAGCAATTTCACTAGGTTTACCTAAGATACCATAGCCTGTAGTCGCAGTAAACACCCGCGCGACATCGTCAAAAGCAGGGCCAGCAGCTACAATACCAGAAGGTCCTAGGAGCTTAGCCTGCAAATCAGCAGACTGCAAACGGGACGCAATAAAAGCATAGTGTAAAACATCTCCCGCCGCATAGACACCATGACCACCAAGATGAAAAGGGAATGTAGCAAGGCGCCACTGCCAATTCCCAAAACCCGGGCCAGACGCGGTGACAATACGTTCCAAGCTGGAACGAAGAGCAGCATCAAAAAGAAGATGGACCGACCCAAAAACACTGGGGGAGCAAGTACGAAGGGAGAAATAGAGCTTAGAAATACCAGTACAAGCTCGAAGTAGAAGCAACTCACATTGTGGGTCCTCAATCCTCGCAACCAAGTCCATTAGCGCAATTGTCTTAGTTACTCTCTTCGCCACAATCTCACTGCCAAAACCAGGACAAGTACTGACAGGTCCACCCAAAACTGTAACACCACGCAAGGGACGAGCAATAGAAGGGGGGAAAACCCCAGGAAGCCGACTCTGAGGATCCTCAACAGGCCAAAAGACCTCCGTCTTGGAGACATTAAGATGCAGTCCAAAACGAGGGCCATCCGCCATAATCAAATCCAAGACCTTCCCCACCTCCAATGTATCCCCCACGATAGTGCCATCATCCAAGTACCACGCCTGCATAGTGAGGTCAAAAATGTCCCGGATTTTGCATACTAAGGGATGCAAAACCAAAGCGAAAAGCAAAGGGCCCAAAGGATCACCCTGCTGGACACCCTGACAAGACCACAAGCAATGCTCCCCATAAAAAAGACGGGCAGGGCTGGAATAACAAAACTCCACCCAACGGGAAAGAACCGGGCAACGACGGCGGACTTCCATAAGCATGGTCGCGCGATCAACAAGGTTGAAAGCATTCTGGAAATCAACCAGCAACATAGAAAGTCCCACCTCAGCACTCCGAGCCTCAATGAGCCGATTCAAGGCATGAAAGATAGCCTCTCCTCCACCGGACACACCCACCCCAAACTGAAGGCCAGCAAAGTAAGAAGACAAGTAAGGACCAACCAGAAAAGCACCAACCTTAGAGACAAGCCATCTCCAAACAGTGCCAACAGCAATCGGACAAACACCACCACCTGGTTTAACAAGTGGCGTGAGAGGGGCACTGGCAATGTACTCACCCAGAGCAAGAGGACACCGGCCCTCAAGAAAAAGATTAACCACTCTAGTAATAGAAGTGATAAAATCATCAGAGATAGCCACAGCTGCGCCACTCAAACAGTCCATCAGGTGTTGGGCGCGAAAACCATCCCTCCCACAAGAAGTACCGCGTGGGAAGCTCCGAATCATATCCAAAACCACTGACGAAGAGGCAACCAGAGGATGATGATCCCCAGACAAAGGAGGCAATGTAGGAGGCGGGGCGACAGGATGCTTCTCACGCAAGGCCACAAGAGTGGCATCGGAGTAGGGGGCGACCCCAAAGGAAGAGAGCACCCGAACAGCAGCAGTATAATGACCATCACAAATCTTCCTCCGACATTGACGGAGGTTAAGCTCACTCAAATCCATATCCTCCTCTACAGTAAATAAAGAAGGACCCTCATCCAAACCCTCCTGCAACAGCTGCAACCCCCCCTCCCCCCCCCCTCAGGTACCCCCAAAGCAAGGATAGCCCTGACAATACTCTCCTCCTGACGCTGGCGCCGAATAGCAGTCCTACACTCAAGATTAATCCGAGGAGCGAAAGTCTTAAGCAGATAAAGTGGTAAAACAAGCAAACGAATCCAGCGGGAGAGATCACTAAGAGAACCAGCCACATCATCCAGGGCTCCTTTCAAAGCCCGAGCAAACCCTAGACGACACTTAGGAGGAATGGATTTCACAGTGCGAAGGCCCAAAGACAATAAACGATCAAGCAAAGATATAGACCACTGAACAAGCCCAACACTATCATCAGAAGAAACCGAAGTAGAAGGAGCCAAAGGTCTTGGAATACCATAAATATGAAAGCTGTAGAGACCATCAACACACTCCGGAGGCATCACAATATCACCCCGACTATGACGACATCTAGCGCGAGTGGTACGGGTTTTAAAGCATACCTCACACAACCAAAGCCCCATCCGCTTCAAAGTACTCTCGGCATTAGAGAAGACAGTCAGACTATCAACAAGAGTTTGACGCGTAAGCTCTAAAACACCATCATGACAACAATGGGACACGAAAATTTACGCCATGCAGCCTTAGTAAGGCCTTTACCAAACCCATCCGGACACGCATGAAGACTCGAAAAAGGACAATGAAACCGTACAAGTTCAGGCATGAAGGAACACACCACCAACCTGCACATAAAACTATAGAGCCACCAACAACCACCACCCGAACGGAAACCACTAAACAGGCTCACGCACAAGCAGCTAAGAGCTTAAAGTGTACCCGCTACCAAAGATCAAAAAGGGCCGGTGACCCACCACCAACGCACCACCCACTCCGGTGATGATCAATAACCAACCGAGAAAACCAACACAACCACAAAGGCAGGCGACAAATGAACCCAAACCCCACAGCACCCGCTACCCGTAACACCCACACAACCCACCCAACAGGAACGGCAGAGGTGGCCGGACACCAGAGAACAGAGAGCAACAAAAACCAGCAACACGGGAAGAATAAAAGAGCCGTAACCGAAAAAAAGGCAGGCACTTACCGGCAAAGGATCGTAGGGCAGAGCAGTCAAACCACCACCATAGACCGGCGACGTGAGGTCTGGTGGCCCAATGGTGGTGGCAGAGGGAATAACCGGCGCAGAAAACGACAGAAACCCTCGATAATGACAAACCCTCCCTCACGATATCCCGGCAACGACGGCAGCCGTATGAAACAACCAACAATCACCACCCTGACCGGCGACGTGAGGTCTAAAGGTCGGCTTGGTGTGGTGGTTGGCAGCCTACGGCAGTAGGACGTCGGAAATGCTGGCGATCGTGTGCCCTAATTCACGCAAAAACCAATACCGTAGAAACCCTATAGACCCAACACCGACAAACTCACAACCGATGGAGTGAAGGGGTCAGCGTGAGAGGAAAGACGATGATGGCAGAGGTGTGACTGACGGTGGTAGTGGAAAGCGCGATGACGGCAACAGTCGAACAAAACACGCAAAAACCGTTACCGCAGATAACCTAACAACCTTACACCGACAAACCCACGACCGCCGGCAGTGGTGATGGCAGGAAAGACGGTGATGGCAGTGGGTGACTGACGACGGTGACAGAAACGCGTTGAAGGCAACAACAGTGATGACGACAGCAGCACGCACGATCGTTCAAAAATCGCCCCTCCCTCCTCTCTCTCTCTCTCTCTCTATTATTATTATTATTATTATTATTTTTTTTTTTTTTTTTTTTTTTTTAAAAAAAGGATGCGCGCAACTTTCATTAAATGAAAAATAAAAGTTTACATGGAATTGGTGGGGAGCCGAGAGACAATCTGGGCTCCCACACCCTTAGCAACAGCAAAGCTAAGTCTAGTAAAAATGTAAGACCACCCGAGCCCCCGCATCCTGAGATACCGAGAATTTCTGGATCCGCTAATTATAATTTTTGCAGATTATTATTATTATTATTATTATTATTATTATTATTATTATTATTATTATTATTATTATTATTATTATTATTATTATTATTATTATTATTATTATTATTATTATTATTATTATTATTATTATTATTATTATTATTATTATTATTATTATTATTATTATTATTATTATTATTATTATTATTATTATTATTATTGCCGACCGAATTAATACTAATAAGAAAGACTTACGATAATCACGGCAACTGTCCAGTGACTATCACCTGAATTATATTGGTAGCTACTCGTCATACAGTCATACTCAATGCACAGGTTACATTAGGACGAGTGCATAACATGGCATACATGATAGAACATATGGCAGAAGCATCGGGAATCTTACACATGTGCTCTTACTCATCATGTGTAATACACGGTGCTTTTGGGACTTCTAAAGGACCCTCTGAGTACAGTGAGAGGACCCTTAGGCTTGAGAAGAGTCGTAATCGTGAGTAAAGAGGTACACACTAGATCGAATGTGAGTTTTATGGACCAAGTATGTGACTTACTAGACCGTGTGTGGCTTTGAAGGACTAAGTAGATGGCACTCGGCCGAGTTTGAGTTATACTCGACCGAGTGAGGTGCACTCGGCCTAGTGTGCAGGCACTCGACCGAGTGGACCTATCTCTTAAAACATTTATTTCTCTTAAACCGTAAATCATCTAAGTATGAAACTAGCGGCAAATGAATGCTAACACACAAGACTATCACGCATAAAATTTTCGTCCATATATGTTAAGTACATCTAAAACAACAGCGAATACAAATGAGGGTAAAAATCTGAGAAATCAATCAAGCTTATTCACAATTTTCACACATTCCCAACATGATTACATGGTAACACAACTATCTTTCCTAATACACGGACATACATCAAATACACTTAAGGTAACTAATTTCAATACAATTTCTTCAAATAATACGGAAGTGTAGTTCTTTTATCTCTTTTGTATATTTACAAATTCACCTTATTCATTTGACTCCTGCAACTCATTAGTCATTGATATTTATACTAACACCATTATTTGGAGACATTTTAAATCCATAATATACATACCGTGACAATACCTTAATAAAGCATATTATTCACATTGTAACGTTAGGACAAGTACTTATTAGACAAAACATTATTAACAACGTAAATTACACATCTTAACCTTCAAACTAAATCTTACAAGTTGTCAACTTTATATTTAGAACTTAGTTTAACTCGTAGATACTGAAATCCGCCAGTACACAATCAAGTGATTCTTTACCAGAGGATGCAAAAGACAACTAAGAAGAAATTTAAGTCTCATAGAATTTTAATAACTTTATCGTACAAATACGAGAATTCACGAGTTCGATTACACTTATTCGATAACCCACATGCTTATACTAATGTTTTAAATTATATAACATATAATATTCATCATGTCTTATTTACAGATCATAATACAATTTACATATTCCTTAGACATATGATGAAATTCCAAGTTCAGGCAATTTACATGGAACCTCAAAATTTTGCTTTAACCTATTACATATTATCGTCAAACAATTAACACCATTCACATGTTACCCTATTATCAGCCGAATACTCAAACTACACACCAAAACAGTTGTACTCACATAACTTATAGCTTATGCTAACTATGCTTACTATAATAATTGTATGCTAATAACCAATATTTCATCAATAAATCCTAAATATTAGATAGTACACATACTCACATATATTCAAGTATCATCCCTGCTCAATTTTCCCACTACTATCACCTATCTTCATATCCTATCACCTTAGACAAATTATAAACATATCACAACTATGCTACTTATCATTTGTTATTCAAGAGAAATTTAACGTATACTTGTAATCATAAAATCATATATTGGCTTAGGGTAACACGTTCTGCATATCACTAGACATGAAAATTCTAATTCACATAACATGCTCATCCATACATTTAAAACACTCAATTAACTATAGATAGTAATATATCCCTACTCATATATAAATTCAATCAATAAATAAATTCATAAGATAATTCATCTAATAATCCAATTAGGAAAATTTCAACACCACAATTATTCATATCACATGGCCCTAGGCCATCCGGCAACAAGATTTGAAACTTCTATCTTACAACAATCAATTTTGACCCTTAAAGAATAAACACACCTCTATTCCAACTACCCCACTCTTTCAATCTTTCTCGAGATAACCGGTTCAAAACTGAGAGGGCCAAATGTTTGGATTGAGGGGTGCCCTACTCAACCCATGCTTAAGGGGCTCCAAAGAGCAACTCCAATGGTTACATTTAAGGACCTGCTTGCAAATATTGTAAATTGTCAAGCAGTATGCTTATCATTGGAGTACAAAAAATACGTCCTGCTTACGAGCGGGTGTAGCTTTGTCAAGCTACGTAGCTTGACCTTTAAAATAATAAAATAAATAATTAAAAACAATAAAATAATTTGTATTATAATATTTATTTGTTAGTGGGACATTTTAAGCTAAACCTATTGTAGTTTACCATTGAAGAGTATTGTAGTTTGAAAGTTTTATTGCTTAGAAAAAATATGGGGCAAGACAAGCTACAAGGTCTTCTAGCTTGCCATTGGAGTTGCTCTAACAGTTTCTACCTGGGTTCATTTTATTTACACACATCCTAAGTTCATTATTGTTCATTGGTTTAGGCCTGATGATCGTTCTCTCTTATACCACTTTGTAACACCCCATTTATTCAGGAGCCTTAAGCAAGACATTCCCAAATAAATAGGATTGCTACCATCTCGGAATCCCGAGGTAGTGAATAACAAAGATAAACAATCCAAAGTACTTTATATAAATTTAATGAATAATGATATTACTATAACTTAACTAAACTGAATAGCTGAAATAATAATTAATTACATCTCACAGCGGAATTAAATAAGGTATATAACGTAATTAATAAATGTCTGAGCTATGTGATCTAGACACTAGGCTGGTCGAATAGTCCTCACGCACGCCTCCCAGCTCACAAGTCAACCAAAAGGTCGAGTAAACCAAGTGGTGTTAGTCCAGTGGTAGCCGGGTTAAACCTCGAAGCTTGCAGAAATGCATGAGTTGAGAGGTCCCGGGTTCGACTACCAGCTGGGGCGATGATCACTTGGCCACTGCAGCCCCCGAAGGGGGTGGCTTACATGGTCCATGTGGTGGTGCGGGAATGCATGGGCCCGGGGGGGATTCAACCCCCTCGTCATCAAAAAAAAAAAAAGGTCGAGTAGGATAAATAAACAACAGATATAAGACGAATACAATGAATATGCATGATATGAAATGCAAAAGCCAATGCAGCTGAGCTCATCACCCGACACACTCGTTCATCCCGCCAATCCCTGGCCCAGGGAAATCAAACTATCTCAACTCACAGTTGAGAAATCACACATTATCCACCAGAGGTAAGTCTGCAGAACTAGCCCGGAGCTTTCTAAAGTATATGTCATGCAAGCAATAATAATAATCCGATGCAAATGCTATGCAAAGTATATAATCCAACACCAAATAACCATAATATATAATCCACATCTATAGTCCAGCCAAAGGATAATATCCATCCAAACACATTGCTCACATGAATGATATAAATATAATAAAACGATTCAGTTGAGTAGTTATCCTGCCTGATTAGCAAATACTCCAATAATGCAATCCAAGCAATCAACTAAACATACTCGTCAACAAAATCGTCACCTAACATAAATAAGAATTATAATAACTAACTAGCTTATTATATAAAACAATTGAACTAATTATAATTTAATTATATTAATTATATTAATTACATTATTACGTAATTTCATAATTCAAAACTCGTCTTAAAATCAATCCCCAAAACCCCAAACACACGGTTTTTTGAACCGTGTAAAACTCACCCTAACATTAGCCATACTCCACGGCAACCTACTACCCACCTCACCACCGTGGACCACCACCACCTACAACCCAATCATGGTGCACGAAAACCCCGACCAAACACCAACATCACCACAACAACGAAACCCAAAACCCTCCAAAACAACCCTTAAACCACCAGCTCACTCACGACAACCTCCCCCATTACACACCACCGTGGACCACCTACTTCACCCATCGCAGCCACGGTGGTCAGCACCCACGACAACCACTACACACGGGTTCAAGGACAGCCCTAACAATAACAACAACAACTCATCTCGACGAATAATTCAACCCGACACCCTATCTACAGGGTTTAACACCACCACAGCCCATGATACCCGTCGGGAGGTGTCAAAAATAAATTTATAATCTCCAACTACAACTATAGCTAGCGGCAGTCGGGTCGAACCACAGAGAGGCAGACGTAATTTTTAGTTGTCTAATTTCGGTCTTAAAGTAACAATGATGTGGGGGTTTTGATTTGAGTTGATCTATAGCTAAATGCAATAAAACAAAGTAAACTAAATAAACGGATGAAAATAGATATAAAAGAGGTACCAGGATGGTCGGTTCACTATAGTTTCGGCGGCAGCAAACTAGATAGGCCTAAAACAATCACGTGAGACGGGAAAATAAGAGGTCCTCTCGGTCCACTCTCACAGGTAGCATCTTTCGATCTCACTACAGGTCCCTAATATCACTAATACTGACTTTCGTCCTGAAGAGTGACTAAAAATCTAAACGATACCTATCTTTCGATCTCAGCAAAGTTTAGTCATTTTAATTGGTAGTCTAATAACCTTCCCTATCTTTCGATCTAATGAGTCAGTCAAATACTAAACATTCAACTAATCGCATGCATTCGATTCGTCAAAAATAACAATTAAAACAATTAAAACGTAATAAAGCTCACGAGGTCAGTCGATCGACCGTATAAGGTGGTCGATCGACCAACACGCGATTAGGGCTCCCTAATTCTAATGCCGCCTACACTATAATTCCCCTACATCCTAGCACAATTAATTTAGCTACTCATGGTACTGATAAAAACAACAATAATCATAACAAAATAAACTATTGAATTCATGCTTGAAGTAATCAAATAACAAATAGCAATAAACGATAATTGGCTTTGGATACTAACTAGCAATTCTATATCTATGAACAATAAAAAGGCAATGAAACTGAAATAAGAACAGAGGAAATACCGAAATTGCAGAGAAAAGGATCCAAAAACCGATTGCAAAAGAGTAACTTTATTGACGGAAATAATCTAACTAATGAATGTTTAATTGTGTTAAGAACTGTATGCTAAAAACTAGATGCCAAAACTGAATAACCTAGCTTACGTTATATAGAATACAACGTAGTTCTTATTCCAAAACCTAATGTACTATGGGCTTGCTATTCCTCGATCTTTTAATTCTCGTCTGAGTAGCGGTGTGGTCGATCGACTATGATGCTCGGTCGATCGACTGCTCTTCAGTGTACAGTGGCTTCTATAAGTCGTATGATGGTCGATCGACCATAGGCATCGGTCGATTGACTGCTTTAGCTGGTAGTCCGCTTCTAATTTCTCGTGGACTTGTCTTTCAGGCCTCGAAATGCGCACCAGGTTCATTTCTCGAGTAAACACTTCACGTCAATTGCAATGCAGGATACTCGGGGACGGATTTAGCTCAATATCTACTCATTTCCGCATAAATCTGCAATATTACATAAAAATACGAAAGTAGACGAAATGGGGCAAATAGTAGCCTTAAACTACATGAATGAGCTCTGAAATGCGTGTAAAATGAGGTGTAAAACATCATATAAAAGACACGCATCAAACTTCCCCAAACCAAACCCTTGCTTGTCCCCAAGCAAGAACTAGACTCGATCTAAAGGAACGAGTTCAATCTCAGAGCGAATTGCAACATGTAAAGCCTAATCCATTTTAATGCAACTAACAATCGATTAGAAATGTGAATCATGCAAACGAGTTATAAGGTCGTTAGAAACTGCTGAACCGTCAACTGTAGGGACTTATCAAATTGGACTCTCACGGGTCGCTCAAATCACTCAAGTAAGAGCAAGGTGAATATATGTATAAGATAGAAAGAATTCATTTTGTTGATGACACTCACCTAACTACGACCTATAAGAACATGCCTGCAATATAATATGAAAGTAACCTCTACAACCGTACATATGCATTCCAACCGAACAAATGACCATGACACATGCCGAGGTATATATGGGATATGTGAGGTAATGGGCAAAAAGAGGCAAAACATTTATGGAAATGTGGGGGTACAGGTGATCAAGCTAGTACCGAAACAAAGCCAAATGACAATATTCACTTCTTTCTCAAAAATTCAATCGATACGGTGCTATAGCAAGCATAAAACTCACAATCTCCGAAATAATTATAATCAATAAACTCCCCAATAGATATAAATGCACATGGGAGCAAAAATCGCCAGGAAATAAAACTTAAATCATGCGAATTGATTCTTTTTCTTTTCTTTTCGGACTCCAGTCGATCGACCAGACTGGGTAGTCGATCGACCGTTTTGAACAGTACAAAACTCTTTTTTTCTCTTTTTCGAATCATTTTTCATCTTTTTTTTTTCTTCTTTTCTATTTCTTTCTTTCTTTTCATCTTCCCAACAAATCTCAAACATGAGCATATGCCAAAAACGAAGTAACAATCCCAAAAACGTAAACTACTAGCTTGACAAAGGCAGGCTAAATGTAGGATGTGGTTAACGGGACAAAAAGGCTGTTTTTGGCAGTGTGGAGCTTATGGGCATAATGAACAAAGGAAAACCTCTACCACATGTGTCAACAAACCACAAACCGAATGCATACAGGTATTAAGTAGATTAAGTTCACATTTATGCACATTTATGTAACATGTCTTACAAGGAGTACTACTCACATTCCTAGATGAACTGGTCATGAATGACACCAGTTATAGGCTCTAAAACTCAGAAATATAAGTAGTTTGCCAAATATCTAAGTCAAGTCTCAAGTCCAGCAAGAATGTAACGAAAACTCGTAGACTATGCAAATGATTCTACTAATAACATGTCAATTAGCAAGGCTTAGGTAATAAAACAGATGCAAATGCAATGTCATCATTGAAATACTACCGTTCCGACTCAACCTATATGCTAAAATAAACGTGCAAATTTTTGAATTTTTTTGAAATTTTTCAATTTTTTTTTTGGAGTTTTGTATATATATAGGAAATGAAATAAACAATGCATACAAAAATATAAACGTGAAATAGAAATGCAATAAACTTATGCAAATGCGACGCAAAACCCTTCCCCAAACCAAATCACACAATGTCCCCATTGTGCAAAATCATGTAATGAAATAAAGGAGAAACGGGAATTTGCGAGAAAATAAATAAATATGACATGAAATAAAGACTCGAAAACTCACAAGACCTTAAGCGCAACAAAAGGAAACCTCCCCAAACCAGCGTGAGCTAGGAGGTTTCAGTAGCCAGCAGTGCTACCAATAAGTATCTGAAAGACAAACAAATACCACGCATAAGTCCGAGAAAACAATAATGAAGCGGTAATTATGTGCACAATTTAGAAAAATAGAAGAAATAAATAAATGACGGAAGATAAAGTGGAGTAGAAAACTCCCTTAATTCCGCAAATCGACCAAACACAGCAGGGGAGAGGTCGTGAACAGGTACAGCAGTGCGGGACGGTCGATCGACCTTAGCAGGCAGTCGATCGACTGGAATGAACAGGAACAAAAGCTCCTGGAAGTCGCACCTCAGTCGATCGACCAGGGTAGGCGGTCGATCGACTGGAAATACTGCTGTAACTCCTGATTTCTTCGTATTTGCTCAATAACGTGAGCTAATGAGGTCTGAAAACCTGCAAGTGCACAATAATACGCGCACAAAATTGCGCAAAACCCAAAGTAATCAACTAAAGTGTTTAAAATCCTAAGCAACCGAAATAAAATGCGAAGTTTCGCGCACACAAAAGCAATAAAAAGTGTCTAAAAGCAATAAAAAGTAAATGTTTTTGAAGAAGCCTCAATCAACTAATAGTTGATCAAGAACGGCCACGGAATGGCCCACTTGACTGGCTTCTGGCTCATCAAAGTCCAGGTCGGACTCTCTCACTTTGACTGGCTCATCTTCAAGCTCCTCATCCGTCCCATAGCTAAGGCATCCTAGACCGCCTCTCGAAACGACTTGCTCCTTCACGAGTAGGAGCAATGGGCATCTCTCCTTCCCAAACCAGCTCCTGCAATGTCTAAAACAGAAGAGTCTTCCTCCACTTTGCTCCCAATCTGGGGCGGAGGTGTTACAACAGGAGTAGAAATGGAGACATGCATACCAGGAAGTATAAAATAGGATTTCTTTTCAGAAACCGTATTGCAAGTGACATGCCACATGGGGTCTTTCTTCCTAGCTGTATGGGCAAAGACAATGGAATGCTTGCCTACCTTAAAGGTCAAAGTACCCGAACCAACATCAATAACTGCACCAGCAGTGTGCAGGAATGGTCTACCTAGTATGATAGGTATGTGTGCATCTTCGGGCATATCAAGCACCACGAAGTCAACAGGGAAGAAAAAATTCCCTATTTGCACGGAGATGTCCTCTAAGACTCCTATTGGCTGGACCGCAGAGCGATCAGCCATCTGTACTGTCATATTTGTGACTGCAAATCTATTCAACTTCAGCTTCCTAGCAAGACTCAAGGGCATAACGTTAATACTAGCTCCTAGGTCACATAAGGCTTTCTCAATAGGAAAGGTGCCAATATTACATGGGACTGAAAAGCTTCCCGGGTCTTCTAGCTTAAGGGGTGCAGTATGAGACAGATAAGAGCATGTCTCCTCAGTTAATACGACAGTATGCACAGTTTCAAGTGACTTCTTTTTAGAAAGTAATTGCTTCATAAACTTCATATAAGCAGGCACTTGATTGACTAATTCTAGGAAAGGTACTTGTACGTTTAGACTACGAACAACATTTTCAAACTTATTAAAAGATACCTGTTCCTTCGTCGGCACCAATCTCTCCGGATAGGGGGCTGTAAGAAGTAACTTAGCCCTCTCCTCTAAGTCTCTCATGCCGGCGTCGGTGGACTTAGGCTGAAAGTCCACTACCTTCTCTTTGTTGTAGCTTGACCCTTCTTCAGACCGTCTCAAATGCGAACCGTTAATTGACATAGGGTCGTACTTCGGAACCAGAACAGACCCATCAGCAGTCGGGTCTGGCCTCAATATTTTCGGGGCAGTCGTACCCCGAAACAAGTGATCCCTCAAGTTATCGGGCATTGGAGGACGAAAAGGTTCACTATTAGCAGTAATCTCAGTTGATCGACCGGTTAGGTCAGTCGATCGACTGACTTGAACAGGACCAGAAGCTACTGTTTGTTGCACTTCAGTCGATCGACCGGGTATGTCAGTCGATCGACTGACATACCTGCTGTTCGTCTTTTTCTTGTTTTTGTTCGTTCCAGATTTCTTTTGACTCGGTTCCGCCTCATCTTTTGCACCATCGTCCTCGACCATGACGGGCCCCTCAAGGGTAGACCCACTCCTCAAAGTGATGGCATTAAGGGTCTCTTTCTGGTCCGTCGAGTCGTAATCGTCCCGGAGCTCGAGTTGTACTCTTGCTAGCCAATTGAGCAATTTGGCTCTTTAGTAGTTTCATCCCGGCCTCTCTAGCTTGGGACTCCTTTTGCAACATATTCTTCAACTCAGCAAAGTCAGAATTTTGAGATTGTTGCTGCTGCGGCACATAGGGAGGTTTTTGAAACTGTTGTTGCTTATGAGGGGGCACATAAGTTTGCTGCTGCTGCTGCTGCTGTGGAGGTTGAGTAGGATTTAAGACATTTTGACTACTCCACCTCAGATTTGGATGAACATTCGGCTCATAATAGGTATTCGTTTGCCTATAATGTTGTAAGGCAGCACAAGAGTCAAAGGGACTAGGACAATTTTCTGAAACATGTCCCTCAGCTCCACATCTATTGCAGATGAAAGGACCGTCTGACACAGCATTTACATGGTAGATTCCCCCTTTTGAAGCTCCTCCCAACTCGTATTTGTCAAATCTTGCCGTGAGAGCTTCTATTGCAGCCACAGAAGGAGATTCAACACTCCTCCTTTGATTCCCTCTGGAATTCCCATACTCAGCTTTATGGGTGGCTAATTCATCAATGATCTTCCACCCTTTGGTTTCTCCAACATTCTCTGTAAATCGACCACTTGCTGCAGCATCCAAGATAGCTCTTTGATCATCATAGAGCCCATTATAGAACTGATTGCATAGGCTCCACTTCTCAAACCCATGGTGCGGTATGGTTCGCACCAATTTCTTGAAACGGACCCAGGCCTCATGAAAGTTCTCATCCGGCCCTTGTTTAAAACTCGTGATCTGAGCTCTAATCGTATTGGTCTTCGAGGCAGAAAAGTATTTCTTGTAAAATGCCAAGGCCAACGAACTCCAGTCGGTGATCCCATTAGCAACTCGATCCAGGTCTCTATACCACTCCCTTGCAGCATCACGAAGGGAGAAAATAAACATGGTATCCTTTATCTGGTCCGGAGTCACGCCAGTGGGTGCGGGTATGGAACAACAATAATCGATAAAGGTCTCCATGTGCTTGGCATTTCGCATCTTCGATTTGCAGCTCCCGAATTGGTTTCTCTCAACCAAATTAATATAGGCGAGGCTTTGGCTCGAATTTTCGGTCCTCCCCGGTAATGCGAATCCTTTGTAAAAATTCGCGCAGCGATCGGCTCGAGTGACTAGCTATGCTTGCTTCTTGACCATGACTGGAATTTCGGAGAAGTGACTGTCTCAGCTGAAGAAGTAGAAGCAGGAGATGTAGGTGGATCTTCTTCGAACAGCTCGTTCTCGTAGTAACTAGACAGAGTACTAAGCTCTTCCTCTGTCAGCAATATCCTAGATGATCGTCTCAACTCATGCAAGGTCTTCTCAATCTCAGGATTGAAAGGTACTAATTCACCACCTTGTGACCTGCGCATAAGAAGAAACTACAAAAAGAATATGAGAATAGTTTAAGGAACGGATGTTCCTTAAACTAAGAAACAGACTAAAATAAAACAACTACAAATTAGAACAATTGCCTCCCCGGCAACGGCGCCAAAATTTGATACCCGTCATGAGGTGTCAAAAATAAATTTATAATCTCCAACTACAACTATAGCTAGCGGCAGTCGGGTCGAACAACAGAGAGGCAGACGTAATTTCTAGTTGTCTAATTTCGGTCTTAAAGTAACAATGATATGGGGGTTTTGATTTGAGTTGATCTATATCTAAATGCAATAAAACAAAGTAAACTAAATAAACGGATGAAAATAGATATAAAAGAGGTACTAGGATGGTCGGTTCACTATAGTTTCGGCGGCAGCAAACTAGATAGGCCTAAAACAATCACGTGAGGCGGGAAAATAAGAGGTCCTCTCGGTCCACTCTCACAGGTAGCATCTTTCGATCTCGCTACAGGTCTCTAATATCACTAATACTGACTTTCGTCCTGAAGAGTGACTAAAAATCTAAACGATACCTATCTTTCGATCTCAGCAAAGTTTAGTCATTTTAATTGGTAGTCTAATAACCTTCCCTATCTTTCGATCTAATGGGTCAGTCAAATACTAAACATTCAACTAATCGCATGCATTCGATTCGTCAAAAATAACAATTAAAACAATTAAAACGTAATAAAGCTCACGAGGTCAGTCGATCGACCGTATAAGGTGGTCGATCGACCAACACGCGATTAGGGCTCCCTAATTCTAATGCCGCCTACACTATAATTCCCCTACATCCTAGCACAATTAATTTAGCTACTCATGGTACTGATAAAAACAACAATAATCATAACAAAATAAACTATTGAATTCATGCTTGAAGTAATCAAATAACAAATAGCAATAAACGATAATTGGCTTTGGATACTAACTAGCAATTCTATATCTATGAACAATAAAAAGGCAATGAAACTGAAATAAGAACAGAGGAAATACCGAAATTGCAGAGAAAAGGATCCAAAAACCGATTGCAAAAGAGTAACTTTATTGACGGAAAAAATCTAACTAATGAATGTTTAATTGTGTTAAGAACTGTATGCTAAAAACTAGATGCCAAAACTGAATAACCTAGCTTACGTTATATAGAATACAACGTAGTTCTTATTCCAAAACCTAATGTACTATGGGCTTGCTATTCCTCGATCTTTTAATTCTCGTCTGAGTAGCGGTGTGGTCGATCGACTATGATGCTCGGTCGATCGACTGCTCTTCAGTGTACAGTGGCTTCTATAAGTCGTATGATGGTCGATCGACCATAGGCATCGGTCGATCGACTGCTTTAGCTGGTAGTCCGCTTCTAATTTCTCGTTGACTTGTCTTTCGGGCCTCGAAATGCGCACCAGGTTCATTTCTCGAGTAAACACTTCACGTCAATTGCAATGCAAGATACTCGGGGACGGATTTAGCTCAATATCTACTCATTTCCGCATAAATCTGCAATATTACATAAAAATACGAAAGTAGACGAAATGGGGCAAATAGTAGCCTTAAACTACATGAATGAGCTCTGAAATGCGTGTAAAATGAGGTCTAAAACATCATATAAAAGACACGCATCAGCCCAACTCATCCACCACCGATGTAACACCCCCATCTTCCAAGGAGCCTTAACAAGACCTTCCCTAGCAGATAAGGGCGTTACCATCTCGGTTGCCCGAGGACAGTAATCATCAAATGTCGATAAAAGAACGATTATATTATATTACAAGTGATTTAAAACCAACATATGATATAAAAGATACAACTTAAAACTACTACCAACTACGTGAAACTATCTCTGCCAAGACTCGTGATAGACTCGTCCCTCCAAGCACCCAGCTAAGATCCATACACCAACCTGCCATGACTGATTGCTCACCAAAGTGGATCACGGCAGACCCAAAACAAAGAGACAACACAACAAAACCACACAAGGTCAGCAACTGAGGTAACAAGTACAAAAGCAGACACAACACAATTACAACATTACACACACATCACCTCCTCCAACCAACCACACATCCCTGACTGCCCGAAGGTCCAGTCCTGCCAGTGGGGGACCGTAGCCGTTCCCACCTAAGCCTCGCTCATCAATCCGAGCGAAAACCCATGTTCCTTAATGTGCACATCCCTTTTGTGGCGGGTTCCACAAAAGGCGAATCAAGGGTGTGAAGCCACTCCTGCAAGTGAATCCACTCAGCCGAGGACGCACCTCGAGAACCATAGACAACAATCACAATCAGCTATACAAACAACAATCACCACTACTATTTCAACACAATGATAATCCACTACCACAACCGATCATCAACAAAGACACCAATCCAATTAAACATCAATAACTGACCCTCTAGACAATCAACAGTTGTAATACTACAAATGTTTTGAGTTATTGTTGTGATACTTTGTGATAATATTGGTGTGGTTGATAATCGTAAATGGATGATTGTGTTGGATGGTGCTTAGTTGTGAGGATGTTTATAAGTGTTGTGGTAGAAGTTGTGGGCGAACTTCGGGACGAAGTTCATTTTAAGGGGAGAAGACTGTAATACCCCGTAATTCGATAATAATTTATGAGAATAATTTATGTAATTTAATAAGTGATTAAATGACATTTCTAATAATAAATTAATTAAATTATAAACTAAGTGTACAAGTCGGGAATTGGGTTTAGCTAATATTTAGCATTGGGCCGTGTGCCATTGTTAGTTGGGCCAAATTTTATGGTTCATCTAGTATGAGTGTTATCGGGATTTGTATCGGGAATTAATAATAATATAATATGGAAATAATAATATATAAAGGTAATAATAATTATATTAATAATAATAATAAAGTTATGACAATAATAAATTAGTAAATATTATATGAGGAAATCCTAGTTATGGTAAGATTAATAATATATGATAATAATAATAATAATAATAATAATAATATAATAGTAATGGCAATTCCTATACTAATTAGAATAAGGTAAATTATAATAGTTTCCTAATTGACCTCGCATTCTCTCTAATCTTACACTATAAATACCACCTTAAATCTGAGAAATTAATCACAAATTAAGAGGAGGAGCTTTAGGAGATGGAAGAAGAAGAAATTAACAAAAACCAATTAATCGACTCGAGGTAATTACTCATCCTAAATCGGTTTTATACTTAATTGTGCAAGCATCTTTAAGACGACCGTATGACCTTTATAAACCACTATAGGACTCGAAATTTAGACCTAGAGCAACCTCAGACTGCCGAGATGCTGACCTAACCTTATTGGACCGTCCTTGACCTTGCTAGGATGGTTTTTGGGATGGTTAAAGGTGGCTGGTCAGGGGGTTGCGGGTTTGGGTTGTGGGTGGTTGTAGGGAGTAATTGAACCCTCTAATGGTCGAGTCTTGACCTGGGCATGGTAGGGTTGTGATGGGGGGGAGGTAGTCGACCACAATGGAGGTGTTGGCGTGGCGGCTGGTGTTGGTGGTGGCCGGAATTTCGCAAAAACAGGGGATTTACCCGTGTTCTAGGGGGACTGTTTTCGAGGGGTTTTTGGTGGTTGTAGGTGGTCTGAGTTGGGGTGTTTTTGGGTGGCTTCTGTCGAGGGTGGATTGGGGAGTTGAGTGGTGGTTGTAGGCGGCAGGATATGAGGTTTTAGGTGGTGTTTAGGGACGGGTTTTGTGGGTGTGTCAGGTGAGTGTTGTTGGTGTCGAGTAGAGTTAGGGCGTGCATTTCTGGTCGGCTGGTGGTGGTTTGATGGGTGGTGAGTGGGTGTTTGGATGGGCCGTGGTGTAGGGAGGAGGTAGGCAGGTTGGGTGGTGGTCGTGGTGGCCTGTGGTGTTGGGTTGGAGGGTGTTTATGGGGGTGGTTAGTCACGGTTTCTAAACCGTGTATTGGGTGGTGTTTGTGTATTTGGTGACGGGTTTTTAATTGGTCAATTTTGGTGACTCGGGTTATAATTGAATCGGGTTTTTAAGCATCATGAACCTTTAATAATTATGATAAATAATTAATTTGAAGAATGAATGTAATTTAAATAATAATTTATGGAAGAATTATAATATTTTGATTAGGTGACGATTGTGAAGAAATTATAATCGGGTTTGGATTGCTTTATTATTTGGATCGCTTTGAGCTGCTTGATTTGGATTTGCTTGCCAGGTAGGATAGCTACTCAATCACTTTAATGTTTACTTGAATGATATTATCTGATTGTATTGGTTGAATTATTCAGAATTGTGATGGGATGATATATATGATTGTTGGTTGGTTGTATTGAGATGATTTGATTATTGACTACCTCAGCTCGTGACTGAGATGATTTAATTATTGACTACCTCAGCTCATGACTGAGATGATTATATTGATTATTGGATTCCTCAGCTTCGTGTCTTAGATGGTAAGAAATTGTGTTGCTCAACTGTTTGCATTTTCATGTCATGAGCACTTGCATTGGATACCTCGGGCGGTTCTGCGGGACTGCTCGGGATGATGAGACTACCTCAACTTCGGTTGGGATGATGAGACTACCCCGGCCATGGATTGGCGGGATGAACGGGAGCGTCGGAGGATTGATCATGACCATACATTGCATTTGCATTTAATATTGTTCTTGTATCCATTTATTGTGGTTGTTTGGCTATTCCTACTCAACCTCGTGGTTGACAGTGTATTCGTGAACACCTGTGGTGAACCTTAATAGGGAGCAGATTTGACAGGTACTAAATATTAGCTGACTTGGGAGCTTATGGGAATACGTGAGGACTTGGCCAATCTACCTAGAAGCCTAGACCACATAGAATATTTAATCACTTTATTTATTTCCGCTGCGAGTTGTAATTATTTTATATTAAGTTTTAGTTGGTTAAGTTGTAATGAACATGTAATCGCTAAGTTTTAATTTAAAGTACTTTGGTGAGTTGGACTTTGTTATTCACTACCTCGGAAAACCGAGATGGTAACAGTCTTATTTATTTGGGAATGTCTAGCTAAAGGCTCCTGAATAAATGGGAGTGTTACAACAGTACTGAGTAGGCGAACCTACCTTTACCAAACCGCAGCGATTCCGCGTCTGATCACACGATAACAATCAACCATCAACACCACCTATAGCAACCATTATAACCATCTATTACTACTACCATAGCCACAACTGAAATTAAAGGAGACGGTGATGATGATGACAACATACCTATACAAGCAATCCGGCGTCAAGACCGCTACTCGACTCAAGCATCCCATCCCCTATGGCGTAACTACTCTCAAAGGCCTCAAGGAGGTGAACCATGGGGGAGGAGAAGTGGAATTAAGGCATTTAGGTTTTGGAAGAAAGGAGAAAATGATTTGGGTTTCACGATTATACTATTTATAATTCCCCGCTGCAAATCCGTTACTCGATCGAGTAACACACTTACTCGATCGAGTGGCATCTACTCGATCGAGTAACCTCAGCTAGATCGAGTAACATGCACACAAACACTCACATCATCACAAGTCATCACTCGTAAGGTTTCCGAAGGTCAAAGCAGGTGTCTAAGGTCAGTCAATGTCGGTCAACGGGTCCCTAAAAGGACGGGTATTACAACCGACCCCCTTAAAAAGAACTTTGTCCCCGAAGTTCGGCCCATCCTCCCCCACGACACAAGGTCTAAGGAACTAAGGCAACTACCACTATCCACCCGACACAGATCAACACAACCATTTAAAAATACCATCCCGCTATGAATGTTCATCAACCATCATTATCATCTACCTTAGCACATATTACACAACACGACTTTCTATCAAATCGCCAACTTCCTATTGAATCACCAAATACATATTGTACACAAAGACAACCAACTCGACTATTACTTGCACTCATCTCATGTTATTATTCAGATACAAACCAACACAACCATCAGTCTATTCCTCCATCAATTACTTGCCAACAATCATCTATTCATCAAACATCTAAAACAACATGTTACCGATTACTGACACGCACATCATATCATTCATTCACAGTAGCTCCTTTTTAAGCCACTTCTATTATTCAATCATGCAGCAACAAATTTGATTGTTTAACAACTATCATACAACAATTTAACAATTACCACTATATAACGACTTGTGAACAATTACTTAAAAACGAACATACAACAATATGATTATCTAATCAACAATTGCCAACAATTATACAATAAGCACCACTAATTACCCAAATAATTACTTGAAATACCATAAGATTGTCGTAATTAAGTCATTTTTCCCTATGTGACATTACTCTTCCCCTCTAAAAAGGAACTTCGTCCCCGAAGTTCACAATCAAAACACTTAATTATTACACAAGGCGATAAATTCTTATTCCACATTGACATTACGATCAAATCATACTATACATTGAGACTCACGACGACCATGACACGTGACACTATGTAACTATGATTCATTTGTATAAAAACCATCGGCATAGTGAACTACACAATTACATATTCCGTCATCCATTATTATACATTACAGCAAATAATATCCTATGTGACCATACAACATATGCAACAAGCAACATAACCACCATACACTATATTACTTGAGATAATTTTATTTAGCATGTAAAATTATATAAACAACACCTAAATTGTATGAATCATACAAATATTTACAACCGTATAACCACACTTGATACTCGTCAAGGATGTCACCCACCCAAAACAAGAAAACATTATCACAAAAACCACCAACTAGAAGCTACAAACACATTTAAAAATGAAATTACCAGTCTACAGGGGCACTCGATCGAGCTTGTGAGTTACTCGATCGAGTTCATCAGTTACTCGATCGACTACGTCGAGATCAGAATGCACTTTTAAATCACCCCTACAGATACTCGATCGAGTGAGGGGCACTCGATCGAGTAGCCACATGTCCAAATCCTCCTCACGATCACAAGCAAAACCAAGGAAATATATATATATATATATATATATATATAAGTTGGAATCTCAACTCCGACATCAATCACCTACATAACAAGTCCTAAAAACAATAAAAATACGGCCTTATGGCCAAAATACAACCCAAAGTAAAACAAAAGTATCAACCACAACAAGTACCGTCTAAGTATAAATCCATGAAAATAAGGGAAAAACAAGAAAACACCATCACTCCATGGTCTGCTCATCCATCATCTCATCGCCACCATCTCCTCCGGATGTGCTCGCTCCAGCTGTGCCCTCACCCGCGATGCCGCCAGTGCCGGAGTCTGCTCCCACTCGCCATGGTGCCAAGCAACCGTAGGGGTAACTCGGAGGCTCTCCCCAAGTAGACCGCTCCACGCCAAAGGAATGAAAGACCCCGCTGTCATCTCCAACACATCTCCACCACACTGGCTGAGCCGCCTCGGTCCCGATGCCCTGAACATAAGCCATCTCATGGAGGTTCCGGAGTGTCAAGGTGGCAGACACTCTCTTCGTGCGCTCACGCACCCTCATCTTAGGACTGAATGAGGAAGGATAGCTGGGAAACCGATTTTGTGGAGGCACATGCTGCTCTGGCTGGGACTCAGCCATCCTCTCCCTTACCCGTCGCGGTCCTCTCCCCACTCTAGGTTGTCTATCCTTGGGTCTAGCCTGATTCCTCTTCCTCGGCTCAGGCATCACCTCCAAAATATCCGGATCAATGAGGTAAAACTGCCGGGTAGGGACCTCCTCCTCATCATCAGAATCTGCTGCCACTACTGCCGCCGGTAGAGGCTCGGTCACGAGAAGGTGTTCGGGGGCAGGTACCCTCATCCAACTCATCCCCCAAATCTCCAGGCTAATCCACCACCCTCCAAAGTTCTCAACCATTCTGGTCGAGAAAATACTCACGGTCCAAGGTAGGCACAGACGGGGCCAAAGGTGTATAGGCCGAGGAGGCCTCAAAGGTGGTCAACCGCTCCGCCAACCATGTGGCAATGGCACCACAACTCAAGAAACGGGTGTCAGATTAGGGCATCAATGCTAAGCTAGCACATACTATGGCCGGGGCACTGAAAAAGACTCTCGGGGCTCGTGAGGGGTTAAGGTAGGCAACAAGCAACATCACCTCATGTGAGTTAAGCTTACTCACATCTCTCCGGTCATAGAGTAAACAAGTCAGGGCGCGAAGAATGATCTTCAAGGTGATGTGTTGAACATCGTTTATCAACATGTTGCTAGAGGTGGGGGAATTCTTACCGGTAAAGCAAGGCATAAAAATACTGGCTCCACACTCAGTTGAGATGTCCCTAAGGGCTCCTTTCTCCGGTCGGGCAAGGCCAAGGTAGGTGGCAAACATATCCATGGTCAAAAGGAAACTAGTGTTCATGAGACAAAATTGGACGGTCTTCTCCGCCGCATCATAAAGAAAAGAACTCATGAACTCCAAAGTCAAGAAAGCATAGGAGTGTTTCCTAAGACGGTACAACCCGGTCAAACCCAAAGTCTTCATGATGTGCCTCACATCTGTCTCCACCCCTAGGTCCGTTAAGAGTGTGGCGTCGATACAACGGGTAGGTTTCAGACGACGTTTCTGTAACTCGACAAAAGCATCTCTTTGCTTGAAGTCAGCAAAGACGATGGTAGGGTACTCAGGCACAGGTGGGATCGTGGGTCCCCCACTCCCCTCACCAACCTCAGGCTCAGTAGCCCTCCCCCTCTTACTCTGACGGGTACCAACTGTAGGTCTCGGCATCTGTTTTTAACACACATGTTAGGCACACAAACAAACACTTACTTGAATGTACATAAACTTTCATGCATAGCTATAGAAAAGAACAACTATATACACACTTTCACCAAACAATCCAAAAAGATTCAAGTATACAACCTTCAAATTCCCATCAGACGGTCTTTACAGCTATCAAAATTATGAAAAGTATAACATCAATTAACACATCAACTTAACAACTTTAAAGTATTAAACTTTCAAAATAGCTTTCCAATTAAATAATCATCAAAAGGAATTGGGGCGATTTTCAGTTTGGGGCACTTTTAAGACGGAGTTTTAAGACAAAAATTTTGAGCAAACTCATCAAAATCAACACTAAACATGATACCCATAACATACATTACTTAATTTTCCCTCTTTCATATGCAAAAGACACGCAAAATTCAATTTGAACCCCCAAACCCTAGAAATTTCAGTCCATTCAAACCCCCACATTGATTCAATTTTTCTATTTCTAGCATCAATAATCAACAAATTAAAGAAATTACTTCATGTTACAACAATTATAAGCAAGAATACATGTCTATAAATTGAATTTTCTGAAAAACACCAACACTTACATGTTTCTAATTGATTATAACAAAGAAAAGGATGAACATTCTTACCTTGAATGATTAGCAAATGAAAAGGACGAATTAAATAAGAGGAACACCAAGAAATCAAGCACAAAATCACCAAGTTTTGAGAGCAAGTAGAGAGATATTGAGAGAAATTAGGGTTTAGATATGAAGGAAAATAAGAAGAAAGAAGATAGGAAAAAGGTATAAGAATCCCGTATAACCCATGTACTGTACACTTACTCTATCGAGTAAGTAAGGAACTCAATCGAGTGGCCTATACTCGATCGAGTTGGAGCTACTCGATCGAGTTTTCGCTGGCAGTTCCAGCTTTTTCGATCTTATAACTCCTCAACTAGATCGAATGAGGTCTACTCGGTGGAGTAGGCACTCGTACTCGGTCGAACAAGGTTAGGAACAAGGTCAAAAGTTGCGAGTTTAGTAAACGATTCCTGCAAAACAACAACTCGTGTCGGACCCAAAGTATACTTGGGAATCGTCACAGATTATTACATCCATTCACGACACATTATTACTACTCAAATGTAACTCAACTATTTCATCCGAACATTACACATATCATTCCATCCTATAACAAACATTACGCAAGACGATTCACCATACCATTAACTTATTTATGCATGCAATCAACACATTACTTCACAATTGTTTACGCATTTGCAAATTCAACTATCCAACTTATGAACACACTACTCTAAGCATCCACCTAACAACAAACCATCCTATATTACTCAAATTTGCTAAATTACAATCATGCCACAACAATTCATCAACCAAATATCCAACTCAATTATGCCATATTACAAAGGTACTCAATAAATTCATCCATCGCAATTCCAATTACTACTTGACCAATATTACAACTAGTACAAGACTTGCAATTTACTATTATCATCATATACAAAAAATCACAATTCCTTTATAAATTAGTACGCATACAAGGATTTACAGCTCATTATTATCACCACATCACCCAATACTGTCATGCAACTATCAAGACTTTCACCATCTCTACTACATCCACACACACTTCCATTCAACCACAAACCTTCACAATTCATCATTACGAATTACACGCACAAACATTACCAGAGATTCCATCACAACTATTTCTAACTTATCTATCATACATATTAAGCACATAATTCCTGACTCGATATTCCCATACCCGGTGACTGGCTTAAGCATAATGGGGTCGTGATTTTTAAATGAGGGCGCGTACTCACCCAAAATCAAGCATCAGCTGGGGCTCCCAACATACATACACCAGGTTCATTTTATTAGACTCACTACGTTCATTGGGCTCATTAGTTACAGGTTCCAAAATCGTCGCTCTGATACCACTTTGTAACACCCCCATCTACCAAGGAGCCTTAACAAGACCTTCCCTAGCAGATAAGGGCGTTACCATCTCGGTTGCCCGAGGACAGTAATCATCAAATGTCGATAAAAGAACGATTATATTATATTACAAGTGATTTAAAACCAGCATACGATATAAAAGATACAACTCAAGACTACTACCAACTACGTGAAACTATCTCTGCCAAGACTCGTGATAGACTCGTCCCTCCAAGCACCCAGCTAAGATCCATACACCAACCTGTCATGAGTGACTGCTCACCAAAGTGGATCACGGCAGACACAAAACAAAGAGACAACACAACAAAACCACACAATGTCAGCAACTGAGTTAACAAGTACAAAAGCAGACACAACACAATTACAACATTACACACACAGCACCTCCTCCAACCAACCACACATCCCTGACTGCCCGAAGGTCCAGTCCTGCCAGTGGGGGACCGCAGCCGTTCCCACCTAGGCCCCGCTCATCAATCCGAGTGAAAACTCATGTTCCTTAATGTGCTCATCCCTTCTGTGGCGGGTTCCACAGAAGGTGAATCAAAGGCGTGAAGCCCCTCCCGCAAGTGACTCCACTCAGCCGAGGACGCACCTCGAGAACCATAGACAACAATCACAATCAGCTGTACAAACAACAATCACCACTACTATTTCAACACAATGACAATCCACTACCACAACCGATCATCAACAAAGACACCAATCCAATTAAACATCAATAACTGACCCTCTAGACAATCAACAGTACTGAGTAGGCGAACCTACCTTTAGCAAACCGCAGCGATTCCGCGTCTGATCACACGATAACAATCAACCATCAACACCACCTATAGCAACCATTATAACCATTTATTACTACTAACATAGCCACAACTGAAATCAAAGGAGACGATGATGATGATGACAACATACCTATACAAGCAATCCGGCGTCAAGACCGCTACCCGACTCAAGCATCCCATCCCCTATGGCGTAACGACTCTCAAAGGCCTCAAGGAGGCGAAACATGGTGGAGGAGAAGTGGAATGACGGCATTTAGGTTTTGGAAGAAAGGAGAAAATGATTTGGGTTTCACGATTATACGATTTATAATTCCCCGCTACAAACCCGTTACTCGATCGAGTAACATACTTACTCGATCGAGTGGCATCTACTCGATCGAGCTCCCAAGCTACTCGATCGAGTAACCTCAGCTAGATCGAGTAACATGCACACAAAGACTCACATCGTCACAAGTCATCACTCGTAAGGTTTTCGAAGGTCAAAGCAGGTGTCTAAGGTCAGTCAACGTCGGTCAACGGGTCCCTAAAAGGACGGGTATTACAACCGACCACCGCCCCTGACCTCTGCCTGACACCCTCGACAACCCCCAACCCAGGTCGTGGTCCAATTCAGTCACGGTGGGGTTACAATCCCTAACTAATACACGGTTTAATACAACAACACCCTATTAAAGTCGTTCAAACGACCACCTTTCCCTAGTCCACGGTGGTCCGGCCATTTAGTTGGGTCAGTCACGGCAGGCACACGGTGGGGTCACGGTCACGGTCAGTCAAGGTGGTCAACGGTTTCAAAATACAAAGTAATTGAAAGACGAATTAGTTATGAGACGGTTTTATGAATATCTTACCTTGAGGCAAATAATTGAGATGTATTCCTCTCTCTCTCTCTCTCTCTCTCTCTCTCTCTCTCTCTGTGTGTGTGTGTGTGTGTGTGTGTGTGTGTGTGTGTGTGTGTGTGTGTGTGTGTGTATATATATATATATATATATATATATATATATATATATATATATATATATATATATATATATATATATATATATATATATATATATATATATATATATAGGGTCGGGATATATATACATATATATATATAAGGTCGGGATCCAGTGAGAACCACCCATATAATGAGAACCATGAGAACCACCTTAATCTAATCTAATACAATACTAACGCGCGCGCAAATCAACCACCTACCCCTAAACATTCTAAACTCCGTCATTTTCCAATTTTCGTTTCCCTCTCATCATTCTTTCTCTCTCCTCGAATATCACCATCTTTACAACACCATTGATCCTCAACTACTGATCCATCAATCTCTTCAACGATCTGCCTATTCGACGCGTCCTTCATGAATGGAACCTTTTAATTCAAGGTAATATTTCGAAATTGCTGATTAATTTGTTGAATTTGAAAATTAGGGTTCGGTAATTTGAGAAATTGTTTAAATTGGTTGAAATCGTGATATTGTTGGCTCAGTTTTATGAATTAGACAGGTTTTACAATCGTCAAATTATTAGCTACGTGCATCAAATTGTTGCTATGTGCGTCAAATTAGGGTTTATAGTTTGATCTGTTTGTAATTTTTCAATTAATCGATTAAAATTACGGTTTACAGTTTGATCTGTTTGTAATTTTTCAATTAATCGATTAAAGTTGTTGAATTTGAGCAATTAGGGTTTCGTAATTTGAGAAATTAGGGTTCTTTAAAATTAGAAATTGCTTAAATTGGTTGAAATCGTGATATTGTTGGCTCGGTTTTATGAATTAGACAGGTTTTACAATCGTCAAACTATTAGCTACGTGCATCAAATTATTGATATGTGCATCAAAAATTCTAAATTTAGTTTTAGTAATAATTCCCTGATATGATTTTATTGTCAGTTACTTAATTTTAAGTCGTCGTTATTGCAGCAATGACATTCTTAGTTCAATGGGGTCGCGTAGTTCTTCTAATGTCATTACAAATGACATTACAAATGAAGGACAGATGGTTGAAGTTATTGCATCTCAATCCATATCAGAAATATTTGCCCTTAACATTGATGTTCCTGAAATCGTACAAGGTACAATTCTGTTGAACTGTTGAATGATCAGATACTGTTCTATATAACCGTGCTGTTGTATACTTGAGTTATCCAGTAAATCTAAATCCTAACTCTACTTTAATTTCATCACATTTGCAGATAACGTAGTAGACGAGGCAGAGGTAATAGAGGAGGCAGAGGTAATAGAGGATGCAGAGGAGGAGGAGGAGGAGGAGGAGGAGGAGGAGGAGGAGGAGGCGTCCGGTTCAAGCAATATGAATCGGATTTTTGGTTGTCCTACCCATCTCAAGCCTGTTATTGGTATGGTCTTTGATACACTTGAGCTCGGTATTGCCTTTTATGAAGCATATGGAAAAGAATGTGGGTTTGTGACTAGAAAAGGCTCACAAAAAAATAAACAGGGTGTCACTACACATAAAACTTGTTTGTGTAATAAGGCTGGAGAATGTGAAGCGAAAGGCAAAAAACACCGTAGGCAAAGGACTCGGGTAGGTTGCTTTGCTAGGATTAACTTTAAACGAATTGCTAACGGTAAATACCATATTTATGGTTTTGTTGAAGGGCATAATCATATGCCAGCTACACCATTAACAATGGTACATCTGACGCAAACGAGAGAATTGAATATAGTTCATAAAAAAATGATAGTTGACAACTCAAAGGTTAACAAAGGTCCAGTTATGACCTATAGGATGTCTAAGGAGTATGTCAGAGGTTATCAGAATGTGGGTGCTTCATTGGAAGACTTTAAAAACTTTTCAAGGGATATCAAAAAGTTCTTGTCAGAAGGGGATGCTCAAATGCTTATTGAGCATTTTATGAAAATAAAAAGAATGTGTCCATCCTTTTACTTTGACTTTGAGGTAGATGAGAAAGGTAGATTGTCACATGTTTTTGGGTGACCCTATTAGTATAAAAAATTATTTGCTATTTGGGGATATGACATCCTTTGACACTACCTTTAGGAAAAATAAATATAGAATGATATTCGCCCCTTTCATAGGGGTGGATCATCATAAGAGATGTGTGACCTTTGGGGCTGGGCTTCTTATTAATGAGAGCAAGGAGTCATTTGCTTGGTTATTTACGAAATTCCTAGAAGCTATGGGGGGTCGTTATCCTTTGTGTATAATAACTGACGAAGATTTGGGAATAGAAGGAGGACTTAAGAAAGTCTTTAAAGATAAAGTGCAACATAGATATTGCATGTGGCACATATTGAAGAAGTTGCCAGAGAAGGTAGGGCCTGTTATATGTAGAGAAACTGAGTTTTTGAAAGAGATAAACTCATGTGTTTGGGGCGAAGATGTGGAGCCTGCTAAATTTGAGGAAAGATGGACAACCATTGTGGAAGCTCATGGGTTGTCGGATAATGAGTGGCTTCAGGAAAAGTATGGCATTAGACATTTTTGGATTCCAGCTTAATTTCGTGACTTGTTATTAGGAGGGTTGATGAGAACCACCTCGAGGTCCGAGTCAGAAAATCATTTTTTTAGCAATTTCACTAATCCAAATTTGACCCTTGTTGAATTTTGGATGCGCTTTGAGAGTGCAATGGATACACAACGATGGGCTCAATCAAAACTGATTGCACAATCTAAGTACTCGTTTCCTGACTTGGCTACTCCTCTAGACCTGGAAAAGCATGCAGCAGAAACCTACACTCCGAGAATTTTCGAGGAGTTCAAAGTGGAAATAAAAGCAGCATGCTTTACATGTGCCATTGGGGACAAACAAAAAGATAAGAATCATGCAATTCTCTACATAAATGTCAAGGATCGTGAGAGAAAGAAAGACTATAAGGGGGGTTATAAGACAGCTGAAGTGAAACTAGTATGCAATTACAAGAAATTTGAACGACATGGAATACTTTGTCGACATATTCTATGTGTCCTTAAAGATTATGGTTTTGAGAAAATTCCAAGCGAATACCTACTTAATAGGTGGAGCAAACTAGCAACCTGCCACCAATATTCAATTCGATGGGCGAGTTGTTGCTTGCGATGCAGATCAGTCGATGCACAAAAGAACAAACTGACTGAATTGTGGTCAGAAATGTTCCCTTGTGTGTCACTAGTTGAACAGAGTCCTGTTAATTGTGATGAGTTACTAACCATTTTACGCGAGTTCAAGGAAAAGGTACTTGCAGAAACAACAAGTAGTGTCGCTGATGATGGTGGTAATAGTAGTATTGGAAAGAAAAGGGACAAAAATGCGGAAATTAGAATGCTCTTGGGTACAAGTGTGCCTAGCGAAATTACAATTTTGCCGCCAAGACAATGCAAAAACAAAGGCTCGGGGAAAAGAATGATTTCACAAAGAGAAAGAGCAGGGGAAGTCAATAAGAAACCACTAAGAAGATGCAAGGCATGTGGGCAGATGGCGAACCACGATAGCAGGAATTGTGACCGACCAAAGGATCACTGACAAATAGTCGAGTAAGTGATGTCTCTTATTAGCGCAAGTTTTCTACTTTTACCCTTTTTGTTTCCCTCTAATTTTTATCTTTGTTGACATTTGCTTTCTTTTGTGTAAGATTGAGGTTTTTTGCGAGGAATTGGGCTGTGCAGCGGAATTTTTGAGCATCATTTGAGAAGTCAACACTTGTTTTTGAGCATCATTGAAGTTTTTAAGATTATTTTTGAGCATCATTGAAGTTTTTAGGATTATTTTTGAGCATCATTTGAGAAGTCAACAATTGTTTTGTAATAAATGTAACGGGAGGCTTCCGGATTCTTAAATTGTATATTTGAGAAGATGAAATTGTGATTCGATTTAAGAATAGAAAACATGTGTTTCTCTGAGCAATTATGGCATGCACATTGATACCCGTCGTTGTGAGTACCAAAAATAAGATTTATAATTTCCTATTAAGACTAACCTAGGCTAGTGGTAACAGGGTCGAACCACAAGGAGGCAGACGTAATTTCTAGCTGTCTAATTCTAGTCTAAGGTAACGAGTGTAGGGGGGGTTTGATTGAATTGGTCTATGACTAAGAGTAAATAAAAACAATGAACTAAAAAGACGGATTAAATAGATAAAGAAGGGGTACTAGGATGGTTGGTTCATTACAGCTTCGGCGGCAGCATACTAAACAGGTCTAAATCGGACACATGTGAGGCGGGAAAACAAGAGGTCCTCTCGGTCCACTCTTAACAGATAGCATCTTTCGATCTCGCTATAAGTCCCTAATATCACTAATATTGACTCTCGTCCTGAAAAGTGACTAACGGTCTAAACTATTCCTATCTTTTGATCTCAGTACAGTTTAGTCATTTTAATTGGTGGTCTAACAACTTTCCCTATTTTTCGATCTAATGGGTCAGTCATAAATTAGGCATCTAACTGGTCGCATGCATTCGATTCGTTAAATACATCATTAAAATCAATTAAAACGAAAGGCAACCTCACGTGGTCAGTCGATCGACCAGGTATGGCGGTCGATCGACTGACACGCGAATTCAGTCCAATTTAATACTATGCCGCCTACGCCATAATTCGCCTACATCCTAGCACAAACTATTTAGCTACTCATGCTGAAAGTGATAACAACAATAATACTAGGGCATAAAAGTATTGAATTCATAATTAAAGCGGTAGGACAAACAATTAACATGCAACAATAAGATGGTTTCGGGAATCTAACTAACAATTCTATACTAATAACGAAATAGAAGTAAATTGAAATAGGGCAGAAAAATACCGAGATTGCAGAGGAAAGATTAAGAACAAGAACGAAAATTCCAATGCTAACAATATTCCCAACCTTAATTCTAAGAACCGTATGTAGAGTTTTATGTAAAAAAACTGAATGTGAAACTTAGATAAAAACTTAATGCTAAACTGATGTTTCTAGGTTACGTTATATAGCAACTAACGTAGCTTTATTTCCTAAACCTAACATAACTTTGGGCTTCAAGATTCACGGTCTTTTAATTCTCGTCTGGGATAGCAATTTTGTCGATCGACTGCTAGGACTGGTCGATCGACTGATCTTCAGTTAACAGTAGCTTCTGGAACCGATGGTTGGTCGATCGATCGATGGCGTGGTCGACCAATCGCTTGAGCCTGCTACTTGACTTCTATAAACTCGTGGACTTGTCTTTTGGGCCTTGAATTGCGCACCAAGCTCGTTCCTCGGGTGAATACTTCACGTCATATGCAATGCAGGATACTCGGGGACGGATTTAGCTTATTTTCCACTGAAATCTTCATATTTCTGCAATAATGTACAAAAATACGGAAGTAGACGGAAATAGGGAGAAATGTAGCATAAACTACATGAATGAGCTCTGAAATGCGTGTAAAATGGAATGTAAAACATCATATAGAAGACACGCATCACACATACAAGCTCATTTTATGCACGTATGAGGTCATTTTATGCACATGTGATAATTGTTTCTCCAAATTTGGTAATTAGAAAGCTGAAACATGTGATCAATTTATGCCAGCAATAAAATGTGATTAGTTGAATCATCATCGTGTATGACAAGTCGTTAAATATCCTGCAACTAAAAGGTTATTCCATGCACATGGATTTCATCTGTGATACATGTGTTTCCCTTAGCAAACATGGCATGTTCATACGAGATCATTTTATGCACGTACGAGGTCATTTTATGCACATGTGATAATTGTTTCTCCAAATTTGGTAATTAAAAAGCTGAAACATGTGATCATTTTATGCCAGCAATAAAATGTGATTAGTTGAATCATCATCGTGTACAACAAGTCGTTTAATATCATGCAACTAAAAGGTTATTCCATGCATATAGAAGGCCATTTTATGCACAGATAACCTAAATGGGATAATCCCCATGAGATGGGTTAATTCTCATTACAACACTTGTTTTTAGGATCATTTCAAGTCTCAAGACTTAAATGTGGGTTTTAATTCTCATTTCAAGTCTCGAAACTTAAATGTGAGTGATTATTGAAGAAGTCGGGCCAATCCTATCAGCACTTTAGGCACGGCCCAGCACGGCACGCTCAAAGTACATTGGTAACTCTAAATAATGCAAGTAATTTTGTTTTGAAAATTTTCATGCATGTAGAAGGCTGTTCCATACACATATAACGCCTTCTCATGCATGTAAATATGCAAGTTACTTTGGGATTTTAAAACAACACCCTGACAAATGGGGTAATTCTCATTACAAGTCTCATTAAAAAAGGCCATAATCTAGTGACATAATTGTGCCCCACACGGTTAAAAAGCTGTTCCATTCACATATAACCCCTCCTCAGGCACGCTCAAGTCTCGTTAAACAGACCCGAAAGTCGACAAATTACATGCACGTAGAAAGGTATTGCATACACATACAACGCCTTCTCATGCACGTAGGAGGGTCTTCCATACACGCAAAAGTTACTTGGAATATCTACACATCTGCAACCTACAAATTTAGTCCACCTACAAACTAATGCCTGCCCAAATCAAAGAATCAACAAAAGACAATGAGAAGGTTCTCTGCCACTCCCATTTGCTAAGCACGCAAACTCTCACCATATTCTTGCAAAAATAACACCTAGGTATAATCCTACAAAAAAAAAAGGTAGGGAAATATTGTTTCATTTAAAGTCACTTGACATCAATATTGAAAGTCTTGCAGTTAAAAGATTGGAAAATAATAGAAACAAAATTAGATAAAGCATTCGGAAGATATTGTTATTACCGTTCTCTTGTTTTCCTCCCATCTGATAAGATCTACAATCATACTCTCACCATATTCATCCAAATTCTGCATATATATTTGACAACAATATTGAAAGTGTTGCAATAAAATATGCCGAATAATATTTGACTAATATAACTTGGTTTAGACATCATTACCTCGTAACAAGTCTGATCGGACCATAATGATTGACAACTCAAGTTTTCTAGAAACTTCAAACAAATAGACTCAAGAATACCTTTTGAAATAAGGAAATTTGTTAAACGCTTTAAAATGGTGTGTATCCCATCGAAAATATTTAAAACGAGTAGAGTATAGTTTAAACAAGTAAGGTACCCATTCATTTGTCGAGGCACATCCACAGTCACAAACGGAAAATTGTTTATTTGCAACAGCTTTTTGTATCCTGGAAAGTCTCTTGCAATAATCCCCAAAGCAGGAAATAACTACAAAAAATCAAAAAAAGAAAAACACAATAATATAAAAGCGAAGGAAAACCAACACAAAATTGAGGTAACAAACCCCTAAGGCATACGGATATAATCATACCGTTTCAACTAAAAATTTACATCTTGTGTCAGGACGCCTAGGCAAGTTTGAGTCAAGTATAAAGTTGGTCTTTTTAACAAAGTCAGACACGCAAGCAAACCAATGTTCACGGTCAACACAAAGAAGGGAAGAAAGCCCGCAAAAACGCCCATAGGGAAATGAAAAAGTGAGGGGATAATTACCAGTTCGATGGGATAATATACAAACAGGTTAGACAGGATATTTAATAAAGTTCTTTCTTGGGCAAGAACTTAATTAAGTTCTTTCAAAGTAGTAAATTCCGTCGATATAATAAAATTAAAAAGTGACGGGATAATTACCAGTTTAGCTTTGGTTAGACTTTTGGGCAAAAATCTTGAAGCTTAATGTACTGACTTTGAAAACTGTTTTTAGCGACAACATTCTGAAAGTTGAGAAAATTTGTGAAAAATGTTGGTAATTCCAAGTAGAAACATTAGCGGTTACTAAGGATGAATATGAATACCTTGATTATTGTCGGAAAGTACACAAGATTTGGTCTTTCAAGTGTTAAACGAAGACCAACAAGGTCAATTACCATATCCATGATCCATTTTCCTCCAAACAAAGTCGACATTCCTTCTTGGGTTACTTGCAGCCATGGAGTGTCTACAACAATGTCACTAATAATGCACACACATATTGTAATTAGATGCACACACAACAACAAAGTGGACAAAAACAACTCAAAAAGATGCTATATGGTCAGTGATAACTTACTCCTTATTTGCCACATTTGTCCTAATAAAATTCATCAAGTGTTCATCTGTATAGGGCAAGTCTCATGGAACTTCATTCCTGGGGAGAAAAAGGGAAAACACAGAACAATTACATAACCATAGCACACTTTTAATAAACCAGGAGTCATCATATAGTAATGAGAAGCATTGTTGGTAATCGATTTCTGATTACCGAATCACACAGCCATTCTTGTAAGCCTTTGCTTTAGACGTCACTTGATCTTTCACGATGTTGTCTTGCCAAGTAAAAATTTCATTGCAAACCCTCACAATGTAACGCTTCACATCAGTTCTTTGAACAATGATATAAAGTGAAATCAACCGCAGAACCTACACATCTAATACACATATCTACATATCTAATACACATACAAGGCTGATTCATGAAAGAACAAAGCTAATACATGCATGTTGATGGCTTCTGGCGTCAGGAAATATAGAAACACCAACTAAAAATTTGACTTAAATAATGGAGACTTACGTCCTTGAGCAGCTTTAAAGTATACCGACACTTATTCCCATTGTATGTCTCCATATGTCGCATCATGTAAATTCCAGTATCACGCTCGACAGAGAAACTTTTATTCGGAACATACTCTTTGGCTACTACAAAATATGTAGCATGCAGCTTTGGAATCATGGAAGAAAGCTTTGCACTTAATCTGTTTTTCTTGTTAGAGAAGACAATGCCAAGCAAATAAGTTCGCTATATAAGAATTAAATCAGACATTTAACATACTTATTGCCAAACGGTGTGAAAACATACCACATATTGAACACTGACATGAAAATCTACACACCCTGGATCACACGGGTGTATAACTTCATACAAGTTATGATCAATATCAAAACAATGAAGAAGTGGGCTGGGTGCAACAACAGGGAATAAAACCTGTCAAACAATGGTTAGTTGGATTTGTATATTATTTAATTATGTACTTTTAAAACTTTTAAAATATTGAACAACTTACCAATTTCACGTCTCTATAGTTGATATCCAATGAGGCTATCTGTTGTTTCAATTAGGTGACCCGTATTAGAGAATAAAAAGGTACAAGTTGATAACTTAGACCAACAAAATTTAAATATCAAACTTACATCGTTGTTTGGTGAGAAAGAGACGGAAATTGATCTACGATCTCTTAACCTGTTTCCATTATTCAGATAATCACACCACACATTGATCACGTCGATGTTAACGCTACCACCAAATAGCAAGGTCTTCATATCATATCGTGTAAGAATCTTGCCGCCACTTTGAAACAGAACCTCGCTACAAAAATAAAACCTTAGTGTTATAGAAAGAAAATATAATACATATACCGAATAAGAAAAAAATAAAAGCAAAATTAATAGACTTATACATACCCTTCATCTAAGTCAGCGGCAAATGCATAGTCACCCATCGTTTTTCAGATCGACTCAAGGCATCCATCACGTTCACATTTCGTATGAAGAAAGGTGAACGAAAAACGTCAAGTAACTCAACTTTCCTCTTACACTTCCGAGTCTGGGAGGGGACGGTTGGGGACAGTTCTACAAGCGGAGAAGAAGGCATAATTGGAGATTCATTCAATGACGATTTGTGACGAGATAAGTATTGGTGATGCGGGGATGGATTGGAAGGTACTGGTGATGTGCTTGCACGGGGAGGGGAATGAATAGAAGGTGCGGCGGGAGTGCTTCCACGGGGAGGGGATGGGATTGAAGGTGTAGGCGACATTGTTGCACGGGGAGGGGATGGAATGACAGTGCGGTTGACGTGCTCGCATGGGGAACATCACACATATCACTGACCTCGTGCTTCGCGGAACTCTTGAGATGTATATAACGTATCCTCACCGTGAAAGAGACTGAAAGATGGTCCCTCCATGAGTTCCTTGTCCATCTTTTCCTTCGTAACTTGGTGTTCTTTAAATGCCTCACCAACACGGTTATATGCACTATTCAGAATCCCCTCTAAATCAGCCAAGATGTTGGGATCGTTGTAAAACTCATCAGAGTCCATATAATCCACATACTTCTTCCCCTCCTCCACTTTACTCTCATCCTTTCTCTCCTCTTCCTCCATTTCATGGTCATCTTTCTCCTTGACCTTCTCAAATTTATCCTCCACTTTACCCTCATCGTTTCTCTCATCTTCCTCCAATTCATGGTCATCTTTCTCCTCGTCCTTTCTCTCCTCTTCTTCCTTCTCAGATTCTTCTTTACTTTCTTTGCGAAAGTGAAAACCCTTCAAATAACGAATCGCCAAAGTCGACATTTTGTAATGACTTCCATACGAGGAACCACAAACTTTGCTTGCATGATTGCCTTTGAGAATGCACCATAATGATCTGCAAGAGTAACAATGAGTCCCCGCTAAAAACTTGATACAATATGTTGTTTTCTTATCAACGGGACCTCCTTCTTCAGTGTCCTCAACCTTTCCCTTTCCCTTTGTCGTCACTCCAGCACCCTCAACATTTTCCTTTCCCTGTGTCGTCACTGCATCATCAACCCGTTTGTCAGTTTCAGAAACGGGTGGTTTATAAACAAATCTGTCTTCTACACGCCCCTCTCCAAAACCATTTGCGTCATGTTTTTCCATCTTCACCCTCTCTCTCGTTCGTCAAACCAATTGGCTAACAAAGGGAAAGATCGAACGACCGTTCTTGTCTTGAAAACGACTCTATCCAAGTTGATAAGACAGAAAATGAGAATTGGCCCCTTAAAGGACGTACCAGGGTCTTTAGCTACTGCCTTTTTCCAGGAAATGACATTCTCAATCATGTTGACTCGTGCAAACTTGCACCAATTAAATTTAGGTACATCAGACAGATCGGACAGGCAGCTTAATATACGAGTGCTGGGATAATCACTAGCTACCCCCATCAATGTAAGAAGTAATATATACAAGAAAATTCCTCTTAAAATCATCTCCAGTATCCCGCTGCTCAATCATCTTCTCTAGTAAAACCTTCTTGGTAATATCTGTGGTACTAAATTGGTCCTTAAATCTCCGGACAACCTCTAAATAACCCTCTTCTTTACAGTACCTCCCAACTGGATTAATATCTAATGGCCCCATAGGAATTCCCGTGACAAGGTAGACATCCTCATCCGTGATAGTCAAATCTCCATTCATCAACGAACAACTGAATGGATTGAAAGACTCCACAATCCATCTAGCCAAATGGCCATGGATTTCTTCCGACTGAAGTTTTAACGACTCTCCAAAACCCATGCTCTGAATAGCTTCAATTTGCTTCTCAAACGGGTTCGACTTGATAAAATTAATTATCAAAGAAGGACTCATCCTAGTTACCAGCGTATCATAATCTTTACCACACTTCCTATGTGGACTTCCTTTCCTACTAGCAATACTGCTAGCATCCTTCTTATCAGTAACAGTGGACACTCTCCTTTTCTTGGTAGATGGTTCTTCAACATCTTTCGGTAAGACATCCTCATCAACTGGTCTTTTAGTACGAGGACTCACTCGACGCGGAACAGCTGGTTCTGTTTTAGTAGCTTCCTTGTCAGCTGTTTCTGGTTTAGAAGCTTCCTTGTCAACTGTTTCTGTTGTAGTAGCTTCGTTGTCAACTGTTTCTGGGAAGACATATCCATCATCTGTCAAATGTTAAACAACATTAATTAGGTGATGTACAGAAGTTTTTAGTGAAGTAATGTTTCAGCATTTCACATAAAATGACAAATTTTAGCATTAATGCATCAAATAGCAAAGCAACAGATGTAAAATTTTAATGCACATATACTGCTTTGTCATACATGTAGAAGACTATTTAATGCACATACTATGTTTTTTCATTCATGTACAAGGTTGTTTTAATAAAGACACCGTAGAGGGGTCGAGTGAACCCTTTTTTCGGGACGGGATTAAATGTAGGGGGCCGAGTATCCTAAAACGGGACGGGAAAGGGTTGAGGGATGGATTAGGTGGACCGCTACCGCGGATCCGCCTAATCCAACCCTCAACCCTTTCCCTTCTCACATTATCGGCCGCGAGACCAAAAAACACCCTAGAGGGGATGAGTGAACCCTTTTTTGGGGACGGGATTTGAAGTAGGGGGCCGGGTATCCTAAAACGGGACGGGAAAGGGTTGAGGGTTGGATTAGGCGGATCCGCCTAATCCAACCCTCAACCCTTTCCCTTCTCACATTATCGGCCGCGAGACCAAAAGACAGCCTAGAGGGGATGAGTGAACCCTTTTTTGGGGACGGGATTTGAAGTAGGGGGTAGGGTATCCTAAAGCGGGACGGGAAAGGGTTGAGGGTTGGATTAGGCGGACCGCCACGCGGATCCGCCTAATCCAACCCTCAACCCTTTCCCTTCTCACATTATCGGCCGCGCGACCAAAAGACACCCTAGAGGGGATGAGTGAACCCTTTTTTGGGGACGGGATTTGAAGTAGGGGGCCGGGTATCCTAAAAACGGGACGGGGAAAGGGTTGAGGGTTGGATTAGGCGGACCGCTACCGCGGATCCGCCTAATGCAACCCTCAACCCTTTCCCTTCTCACATTATCGGCCGCGAGACCAAAAGACACCCTAGAGGGGATGAGTGAACCCTTTTTTGGGGACGAGATTTGAATTAGGGGCCGGGTATCCTAAAACGGGACGGGAAAGGGTTGAGGGTTGGATTAGGCGGACCGCTACCGCGGATCCGCCTAATCCAACCCTCAACCCTTTCCCTTCTCACATTATCGGCCGCGAGACCAAAAGACACCCTAGAGGGGATGAGTGAACCCTTTTTTGGGGACGGGATTTAAAGTTAGGGGCCGGGTATCCTAAAACGGGACGGGAAAGGGTTGAGGGTTGGATTAGGCGGACCGCTACCGCGGATCCGCCTAATCCAACCCTCAACCCTTTCCCTTCTCACATTATCGGTCGCGAGACCAAAAGACACCCTAGAGGGGATGAGTGAATCCTTTTTTGGTGACGGGATTTAAAGTAGAGGGTCGGGTATCCTAAAACGGGACGGGAAAGGGTTGAGGATTGGATTAGGCGGACCGCTACCGCGGATCCGCCTAATCCAACCCTCAACCCTTTCCCTTATTTTTTATACATGTAGAAGACTATTTAATGCACATACTCTACATTGTCATGCACATACACGGTTGTTTAATAAACATATGTTGCCGGGTATCCTAAAACGGGACGGGAAAGGGTTGAGGGTTGGATTAGGTGGACCGCTACCGCGGATCCGCCTTATCCAACCCTCAACCCTTTCCCTTATTCCTCATTGTAAGGTGAGGTTGCATTTTGTGAGGCTGTCAAAGTTAATGTTGATTAGTTCATGCATGTGTAGGGTTGTTTAATGTACATATATTTTTCTTTCATGCGTGTGCAACGTTACGTCATGTACTGATAAGGAATTTTGTTTTCATGAATGTGCAAGAGTGAACTAAATTTCATACTCAAATTGCTTGGGTCAACAGAATTAGTTGTCGCAGCTTTCGATTTTGGTGGAAAATAATCTTTGACTGACCGTCCTCCTTTTAGTAGAACTTTTTTCTTCGATGCAACACTTTTTCGCCCCATATCTATCAATCATTTGAGGGATATTGTAAAGACAGTTGAAAGACAAACTGTTGTACAAATCACATGTTTATAATGAAGGTAGATTGCAGCATTTCACAGTTAATTATGTTGCAAAACAATGGTGAAAAGCATAATACTACTTGATGAATACAGATGAAAACTAAGTAAAATTGGGAAATGAAAGAACATAAGTTGTGAAAGTCAAACAAAAATATAAAAATATATATATATATATATATATATATATATATATATATATATATATATATATATATATATATATGTCAAACCAACATTCATAACAACTTCTACAATCCAAAATGCCAAAACTAATTACATAATTATTAGTAAAGCCTGACAAAAAGGAACATTTAAACCTTAACGTTCAATACCCTAAGTGGCCTAAGTACAAATACAGTTCCTTGGCCAGAAAGTTGTACAAACTTATGATAGACCTACGTCAAATCAACGACTTCAACATAAGACAACCTTCGACGAGCTAGTAAAGGTGTTGCTATTGATTTCGCTTCTTCATGTAACAAAGGTGGCATATCCCGTAACATCTCATCAACTTGCTTAATTTGACTCTCATTAAGTGGATTGAGATGTGTGTTCTGAAAAACATTTCTTCGTTGGTGAACATGCATGATGAATTTGGCTGCCATATTACCCGTCATAAAACACTTGCATCTTTTGGAAATTAGTCTACCACGACTACGCACTATCCTCACGCCATTAATGTCATTAAATCGCAAAGTTAGCAGGTAAGCTATCAGCACACCAGGTGAATACGGGAAGAAAAGAAAGAGTTTAGCCCACAATAAGCAGACATTGGCCATGCTTGCCCTATCAGAGCATTTATCAAGGTGATTGAAGATTTGTAACACAAGATTTGGATCGATTAAGACATCATTTCTTGACGATTGCGACGATCGATGAACTCCACTTTGGTAACTTGACCAAGGTAAGGCGGAGACTCGATTTTCTCTTTGACATAATGTTGGATAAAAAGTTCTTGTTCTACTTCCTCGCGATTGACTACCCAACCTTTGCACCAATTTTCCATTTTTAATGTTTACGTATGCGAGAATTGAAAAGAAGGAATACTTGTAAATGGAGAAAATATGTAAAAATTTACTTGACTCAGTGGAATAGTTACTAACGTTAGTAGCTTTACTTAGTATGCATTGTTTGAGCTTGAGATTTAAACAATTTCAAGAGAAAATCGAACAAACATCAACAACATGGGGAATCAGGGTTTGATTATTGCGTAATTAGGTTAATTAGCGAAAATGTGAACAACAAGACTACAAATCTAAGAATCTGCCATATAAGGACAATGAATTAGCGTAATTAGCAAAAATTTTGGAAGTTCAGTCTCTAATTTCATGATTTCAACTAAGAATCTGCCAACCCTCATTTACAAGTTTCCCCAATCGAATTCACCAAAACCCTAATTTAACAAACATAATTCATTATTCCGACTGTAACACATTAATGAAGGCGTAAATTCAACTAATATGGTCGACAAATGTAAAAATTACAAACACAGAAACACTGAAACCCTAATTTCGGGTATGGTTTATCAATTGAATTAATAGTCTCTAGTCGTTGTCATTTCCAAGTTTCCCTAATCGAATTCACCAAAACCCTAATTTAACAAACATAATTCATTATTCCGACTGTAACACATTAATGAAGGCGTAAATTCAACTAATATGGTCGACAAATGTAAAAATTACAAAACACAGAAACACTGAAACCCTAATTTCGCAAAATCAGTTCCTAATTTCATGATTTCAACTAATGTACCTAATTTGACAAACATAATTCATAATTCCGACTATAAAATATTAATGAAGGCTTAAGTTCAACTAATTTAGGCGACATAAAAATTGCAAAGAAAGAAACACAGAAACCCTAATTTCGCTAAAAATTAATCATGAATATCGGAAGTTTACCTCGTTGAATTACCAAGATTTGTTGCTGGAAAAAGCGTCGAAGATTTTGATGGACGAGGAAGTTGATCGGAAGATTTGTGATGCTCGAAAATGGAGGAAGGATCTAGAACGATGTTTTCGAAGAGAGAGAAAGAGAGATGAGTGAAAAGGAGAAATTGTAAAATGAAAATGATGGACGGGTTTGGGTGATGGCCGCGTTAATTACAAAGTTTGGTTCAATTATAAGTGGTTCTCATGGTTCTCATTATCTTGTTGGTTCTCATAGGATCCCAAATCTATATATATATACATATATATATATATATATATATACATATATATATATATATACATATATATATATATACATATATATATAGAGAAGAGATCAACTAAGGCCATGTATATGTATTGAGTCCATAAGTTCTATTAAAGGCCATTGGATGGTGAAAATGGATGGCCAAGATCAACCCCAAAAAAGTGTGTTTAATAGCTAATCTCAACATCTCTCTCCTCCTTCACTAATCCACTCTAATTAATCACTAATTTACTATATATTTGTTTTCCACTCATCCATTTCTCTCTCATCTTACACATTTCATTTCTCTCTTCTCTCAAACTCTAAAAAAAAAACCCAAAAAAAAACCCCAAAAATCCAAATAAATAAAAAACCCAAAAAATCCAAATAAATCGAAAAACCCAAATAAATCATTCATTCCTCTCTTTCTCATTCACCACCACCCACCACTATCCCACCCGACACCACCACCGCCCACCCCCACCGCCACCCACCTCCACCACCGCCGTCGGTAAATTCCATAAACTCGTTTTTTTTTTTTTTCAGATTTTGCCTCTCGGTTATTTTCGTCACTTTTTTTTTTTTTGTTTTTTTTTTAGATTTTGTGTTAAATTTGTTGTTTGGGTCGGTTTATTTTATTTGTTAATTTTTGTTGGTTTTTCTTGTTACTTATTCTTTTCAAATATCTTCTTGTTATACGTTTTTTTTTTTAAAAAAATTCGGGTTTTAAATATCGTTTTTTTGGTGATATACTTTTTTATTTTTAAAAATGTCGTTTCTTTAAAATTCGTCTTGTTATATAAATTATTAGATCTAAAAAAAATATATTTGAAACTTTAGTCTTTATTCACTGACATTATGTATAACTTTAATTTACATTATGTACAACTTCAATAATATTGTGTGCAACTTCACCGATATTATGTATAACTTCAATGAACATTATGTATAACTTCACTGATATTATGTATAACTTCACTGACATTATGTATAACTCCACTGACATTATATATAACTTTAACTTACATTATGTACAACAATGACATTGTGTTAGTTTCAAATCTTAATTACATTTAGACAAAAGTTATACTATTATGGATTAAAGTTACACGATTTTTGGACTAAAGTTATACAAAAAAGGACTAAAATTATAATATCATGGACTAAAGTTACACAATTTTGGACTAAAGTTATACAAAAAAAGTTATACAAAAAGACTAAAGCTAAGGTATACAAAAATGGAGTACAGTTATACAAAAATGGACTAAAGTTATACAAAACAGACTAAAGTTATACAAATATGGACTAAAGTTATACAAAAAATGGTCTAAAGTTATACAAAAACAGACTAAAGTTATACAAAAATGGACTAAAGTTATACAAAAATGGACTAAAGTTATACAAATTTAGTCCAATTTTTTGTATAACTTTAGTCCAAATTTGAATTGATATAAGTACTGTTTGTATAAATTTAGTCCATATTTGTATAACTTTAGTCAATTTTTGTATAACTTTAGTCTTTATTTGTATAACTTTAGTCCATATTTGTATAACTTTAGTCTGTTTTTGTATAACTTTAGTTCATTTTTGTATAACTTTAGTTCATTTTTGTATAACTTTAGTCCAATTTTTTGTATAACTTTAATCCATATTTGTATAACTTTAGTCAATTTTTTTATAACTTTAATCCTTATTTGTATAACTTTTGTCCATATTTGTATAAGTTTTGTCCATATTTGTATAACTTTAGTCCATTTTTTTATAACTTTAGTCCTTATTTGTATAACTTTAAAGTTTAAAGGGTATAACTTTAGTCCATATTTGTATAACTTTAAACTTTAATGTTGAAAAGGTATAATTTTAGTGTTTAAAGGGTATAACTTTAGTCCATTTTTGTACAACTTTAATCCATTTTTTAATAACTTTAGTCATTTTCGATAAATTAATTGGAGTTTTATATAATTTTATGTAACTTTAATCCAATTTTGTTTTATACTTTAGTCCAAAATTGTGTAATTTTAGTACAAAATCGTATACTTTAGTCCAACAAACGTATAACTTTAGTACAAAATCGTATAACTTTAGTCCAAAAAACGTATAACTTTAGTCCAACAAACGTATAACTTTAGTCCAACAAACTTACTCCCTTATTCAACAATTATCACCCCACTTCAATATAATATCTCTCACATATAATTGAGAAATGGGTGATAATTGTTAAATGAAGGGAATAACTTTAGTCCAAAATCGTGTAACTTTAGTCTATAATAGTATAACTTCATTCATTTTTTGTATAACTTTAGTCCAACAAACTTATAACTTTAGTTTTATATAATTTTATCATCTCAACTTTAAGATTAGAAACTAAAAAAAACCAACAATAACAAAAACAAAAAAGAATCGAAAATAACTTTAATCCATAATAACAAAAACCCGTTAATCTAACAAAAAAAACCGTAAATCTAAGAAATAACAAAATAACAAAATCATGATTCGTAAAAAAAAAATTAACAATGAAAAATAAAAATTTAATTTATTACTAAAAAATAAAAAAACCGTCTCACAACAACACCAACAAACAAATTGTATAACTTTAGTCATAAATTGTATAACTTTAATGTTTAAAGGGTATAACTTTAGTCGTAAATTGTATAACTTTAATGTTTTAAGGGTATAACTTTAGTCGTAAATAGTATAACTTTAATGTTTTAAGGGTATAACTTTAGTCGTAGTTAGTATAACTTTAATGTTCCAAGGGTATAACTTTAGTTGTAAATAGGGTATCTTTTATAAAACCAAATAAATCTGAAAAATTAAAATCAACAAATCTAAAATCTATAGATATGAAAAAAAATTATGAAAAAAATCAAAACATATCTAAAAATATAAAAACTTGATCTAAAAAAATAACAAACCACTAAAATTCATAAATTGTATAACTTTAGTCATAAAGACGATTTTTTATGAGACGAGTAACTTTAATAAAATCAAGATTACCAAAAAAATACAGAAAAATCAAAAAAAAAAAAAAAAAACAAATCGAAAACCATCAGTCACAAAACCAACCCACTTCCCTTTGTTTCCCAGGCAGCATTTTTTGTGCATTTTACCATATTGCACTTATAACTTTCTTGTAATTACCCAGTAATCCATATACCTACTTCATTGTCTCTTTCGTCCCACTCCAGCATAGTGCATCACCACCAAAAATTTAATAAAAAACAAAACAAATCAAAAACCGATGGTGGTGGAGAGGAAGCCGGCATTCAATTAAATAACAACACAAATACAAATCAAAATGTATTCAATTAAATAACAAAAAAAACACAAAGAAAACAAAAAAAAAACAGAAAACAGAAATCAGAAATCAGAAATCAGAAGAAAAAAAAAAAAAAACCCAAAGGAGGACGATTGTGAGTCCAGATTTGGACGAATAGGGGAGTGTGGGTGGTGGTGAGTGGCGAGTGGTGGTGAAACAACACCAACCAGCCGCAACAACCAACAACAATCCCGTCTTTTTCATTTTTTTTTTCTGATTTTGATTTTGTTTCGATTTTTTCATTTTATTGTAGATCTAGGTTTTTTGAATGAGGGAGGAAGGACGACGGCTGGTGGAGGGACGGATGGTGTGGTGCGGTGGGGTGGAGTCGGGTTGTGGGTCGGTGAGGGGGAGGTGACTGTGGGGGTGGTGGTTGGTTTTTTTCTTTTTTTTTTGTTTTAGTTGGTTTTTTTTTGTGAGGATGAGAGGAAAATGAGAGAATGAGTGAATGAGAGAGAAGTGAGAGAGTGAATTATGAGGAAGTGAGGAGGGAGATTAGAAGGTTGAAAGAGTTATACAGGATTAGAAGAAGTTGCACAAGATTAGGGAGGGAGATTAGGGAGGAGGATTTATGACCATCCATTGAGATGCAATCTCATCCCTCTATTTCCTTCATCCAAGAGCCCTTATAAGGACTTAGGGACTCATAAGATGTAAGGGCCTTATGAGAACCCTTCTCTCTCTCTCTCTCTCTCTCTCTATATATATATATATATATATATATATATATACATATATATATATATATATATATATATATATATATATATATATATATATATATGTATATATGTATATATATATATATATGTATATGTGTATATATATATATATATATATATATATATAGAGAGAGAGAGAGAGAGAGAGTAAAGTTCATATAAGTCTCTTATATGTTTTGAGTCCTTAAGTCTTCACTAGAGCCTTTGGATTAGCTTAATGGATCGTCTAGATTTGCTTGCTTTATTGGCAAAATAGGCGTAAAAAAAAGAAAATAGGTTGAGGAGGAGAGAGGGTGTGTGTCAGGGAGATTTCTATTACCCACTGTATAGTACACAAACCCCACCAAAACATGCAGACTTATTTCACTCACCTTTCTCAACACAATACTACACAAACCCCACCAAAACACAATTTTAAAAAAACTCAACCTAGCTATGACTCCTTCCTGGCGATAATTTTGATCAAATAAAAATCCTACTTTCTTCCTTTATCATCTTCCATCATTACATTAAGAGGCCAACGAAGATGCACTTCGAAGAACAACAAGTAGCCAAAGAACAAGACCGTATTCCAACATCAACAATGGCGGATTTGCAGATGATTCCATTTATCGATGGTAACTATTGGATCTTTTATTCATTTGTTTCATCCAACGTTAAATAATGATTTGGTTGTTTATTTTTTATTTATCAAAGAAACTAGGTTAAATATCAACAGTAGCTTACATATGAGAAGTATATGTAATTTAGGTTATTTTGAAGCTAGGTTTTTATTATTTAAAAGCTCCAACATCAACACCAAAATCAACATAAGTGAGTTCAACATGAAGTCTGTCACGTTCAACCTTTAAACAATGGAACTTTTCGTAGTTAAGGTCATAGTTGAAATTACACTTAACGACGTTGGAATTATTATTATAGTTGATAAAATTACAGTTGTTTGTAGTCTTTTAAAAATTACAGTTTGTTATTAATAAGAGTCAATATAGTAATCGCAACGTGACAGTTAAATGACAGTGTGTAATACTGACGGACGAAAGTGTAATGTAAAGAATAAAAAAGTGTAACTGTAAAAGTGAACATGGTAATTGTAACAAAAAAAGCGTAATTCTTTGAATCGTAATTCTTTGAATCTGTAAAGTGTAATCTGATAAGTAAATTAAAAACTGTAATTGTAATGGTAGAAAGTATAATTTTAACAACCAGAAGTGTAATTTGAGAATGAGCTGAAAAATTGTAACTGCAAAAGTGAACTTGGTAATTCTAACGAAAAAAAGTGTAATTGCAGAAAGAGAGTATGAACTGTAAAGTATAATTGTACTGTGTAACTGTAATGGTAAAAAGTGTAATTCTATCTGAGAAAAGTATAATTTTAACAATCAAAAGTGTAATTTCAGCACTATATAAATAATTGTAACTGTAACATTAAAAAGTATAATTCTAACAGGCAAAAGTATAATTTTAACAATCAAAAGTGTAATTTCAGTACTATATGAATAAGTGTAACTGTAATGATAAAAAGTGTAATTCTATCTGAGAAAATTATAATTTTAACAATAAAAACTGTAATATTATAAAGTATAATTCTAACAGGCAAAAGTATAATTTTAACAATCAAAAGTGTAATTTCAGTACTATATGAATAAGTGTAACTGTAATGGTAAAAAGTGTAATTCTATCCGAGAAAAGTATAATTTTAACAATCAAAAGTGTAATTTCAGCACTATATAAATAAGTGTATATGTAATATTAAAAAGTATAATTCTAACAGACAAAAGTATAATTTTAACAAAAACATAGGTTACTTTAACATGATATGCATACAATTTTTAATCATTGGACTATTGACAGATACAATTGCGCACAATGGAAAACGAAATCCGAACGAGGAAGAATTTTGCAGGGACGTTGAAGAAAAGTTTACCCCATATGTTGGGCAGGAATTTATGGAAGTCGAGGAGGCAGTGACATTTTATAAGATTTATGCTGTTGCTTGTGGTTTTGATGTGCGGAAATACACGACAAAGAGATGGCGTGGCGGGGAAATAAAATCTAAACTGTTGGTTTGCAACCGATAGGGGTTCACACATAAGGGACAAATGGAGTGTGGTGGCCGCCAGGATTCAGGTAGGAGACACAAAGTCAGGCGCGTCAGTGTGTTGCAAATTTGGACCATCAAGCCAAAAGAAAGAAGTCCTACAATATTGGACATTGAAAACTAACCGAAATACGTGCAATCCCTCTGTAAGGCAGCGTTTCTATTGGGTCGTCGTATTTTCGGTTGTCAAGATAGTCAATCTGCCCGGCTAAAAAGTTTATGCACGCACAACTGTAATGATCACCATCACCAGATAACACAGGCAGAAAAATCTGCATCATGTTAACCGTTAGATCAACAAATGTAGTCCGTCAAAAATGTTACAAAAGTGTCAGCGTTAGTTTAAACAACAAAAGTGTTATTTTAAGCAACAAAAGTGTAATTTTAACAGATAAAACTGTAATTTTAGCTGATAAAAGTGTAATTTTAGCAAGAAAAAACTATAATTTTAGCTCACAAAAGTGTAATTTTAAGTAACAAAAGTGTAATTCTAAGAATTAAAAGTTAATTTTAACAGAGAAAAGTGTAATTTTAAGAAACAAAAGTGTCATTTTAAGCAACAAGATTATATGATTTGGTACATACCATGTCCGTGTCAAGCTGAAATGGTGTAACACAGGTTTCAGCCAAAGCATCCCAGCCACCAAAAATGTCTTCATCTTTGTTCAATTCTATTCCCCGCTTTCGGGCCTTCCATATTTCCCGCGCAGGGTCCTTTTATTTGAAAAAATAAACAGTCCTTTAGTGTGACTTATCATAAGGTTACAATTAATTGGTTACTACTATAATGGAGGTATATGCTAAGTCTATCTTTCACAATTAAAAGAGTAATTGTAATCAGGAAAAGTGTAACTTTAACAGCTAAAAATGTAATTTTAGGCACAATCAGAAAAAGTGTAACTTTAACAAGTAAAAATGTAATTATAATACGACAAAAGTGTAACTTTAACGGATAAAATTGTAATTTTATCCACAAAGTGTAATTTCAGCAATTTAAGATAAATCTCACTATTACTGGAGTAATAGTGATACTCAACCACAAAAAAAAAGGATCACTTACAGTGTGGCTTAGGCCAAAGAAGCAACGAGAAATGTCCGAAGGTTTCATGATGTGGTTGAGAAGCAAGCACCAACCATCAATAACACTAGTCATAATTTGCTGTCCAGGATTCAAAGTTGCAATGTCTTCCCGGGTTATGAAATAAAACTCGCTAAAGTGTACCAATTTTTCCCTACAACAAAGACAGTTAATTAGGGAAACCAAATTTCTTAATTTAGGAATGATAAGGGCCCCTTGCATAATATAATTGACTTACCACTGGTTAAACGCATCTGATTGATTAAACACATAGTCAATAACATATTTCCTGTCGCTAAACACTGGAGCAAGGAGCTGCTGACTGAATTCCAGGCTACTCGTAGCAAAGCACTGATCAGGGGCAGGTGCCCCACAGTCAATAGAACACCCGAGGTTCTCAAATACGTGATCCATACAGGGTAAGGGCTCGCTCGAGTGCAGTAAGAATGGATGGTGGCTAAGATCACTATGAGGGACGTACGTTGCCGGGATAGGAATCTCCACGTTTTCTGACTCTGGTAATACAGCAGATGTTACCTCGCCATGATCGCTAGTCCCTTTATTTTTGCCGACAACCCCATCGACCGCCTCGCGTAATTCTGTTTCAGAAAAGATTGTGCTTGTAAACTCCAGAGACTTAACGGCCGCATCCTCCGCTGCCGCATCTTTAAGAATAAAGGAAAATGTCAGCAGACCAGCTTTATGAAAAGAACATAAAAACAAAGAAATATTCCGAACAAAAGTGTAACTTTAGCAAGAAAAAGTGTAATTTTAAGAAACAAAAGTGTCATTTTAGCAAACAAAAGTGTAATTTTAATAAACAAAAGTGTAATTTTAACAGATAAAAGTGTAATTCTAGCTGACAAAAGTGTAATTTTAGCTGACAAGTGTAACTTTAACACAAGAAATTGTAGCAAACAAAAGTGTAATTTTAATAAACAAAAGTGTAATTTTAACAGACAAAAGTGTAATTCTAGCTGACAAAAGTGTAATTTTAGCTGACAAAAAGTGTAATTTTACCTCCATGATCCTTCAGTGCCGCATCATCCACCACATTCTGATAACTTACATCCATAGTTTGGTCACCATTCTTCCCCCCCTGGCTGATCGAGAGCACAACCAGATGCTGGGGCCCCTTTGTTAGTGTCGTTTAATTCCGCTTCACAATTGACGGTATTTGTCCATTCTATGTCCATCACATCCTTTTGTTGCACATAATTTGCCACTTTCGGCACCTCGTTAACCTTTAACGAGCTATCATCAGGCACGGTGCATGCGCCTGGTACAGGTACCTCTCCAGATATTTGAGTTTCTGCTACGGCCTGTTCAGCTGCGCGCTCTGCTTCAATAAGCTCAGCAAACGAAAAAAAGAACTGAGTTACATGGGTTACATTTTCCGTGGACTTAGCTTTCACAATTACATTCTTCGCTTCTTCCTTGTCCACACCAATAGCCCCCATTAGTATCCCAGATCTTGGGTCCACTTGTACAGCCTCATCTAATTACGAACTAGAAAATATGGTACTTGTCCATTCTTGGTCGATATCAGCGTTACGCTCCCCAGTCTGGTCGTTATCCTTATCCAGCTCAGCAATCGTAACTTCAGGCACATCGACAGCTGTTCCCGACAACTCAGTGGACACATTCGCAGAGGCTGGTGCAGGTACTTCTCCAGTTCCTTGAACTTCAGCTACCGGCTGATCAGCAAGGCGCCCTGCTTCGTTAATCTCAGCGGTCAAAAATAAGAACTGAGTTACATGGGGGTCAGCTTCCGTGGACTTAGCCTCCTCAATTTCCTTATCCGCTATCTCAAGCTCCCTAGCAACTAAGTCGTTCGTAATTAAAGGCTGCTCTTGTTCCTTCTGAGCCACATTCATCGCATAGAACTTCTTCTCAGCTTCATCAACCTCTTCTTTTGTATAAAACTCTTCAAGAGTTTCACGGTCAAATACCTGTGGTGCTTCTGAAATTGGTTCACAAACGTCCACCTCCTTTTTAACTACTTTCCGCCTTTTGTAAATGACACGAATTTCCCGGGAATTAACGAAGTCCAACTGGTTATCGTTACTGTCATCCTCTGTGTTAGCAGCTTCATTAAATTCAGCCGTGTAATAAAATTGCACGGCCTCCATAATCTGTTTTGTAGACACTTCGCGTGCTCTATCACTGTCTTGTTCAACACGTTCAAGTGTAGCGGCTACCCCGCTTTCCAAGTCTCTGCCAAAATCTTCATGAAACTCTCCCTCGTGCTCCTCATCCTCATCCCCCACACACTCACCATCCTCATGATCCTCTCCCACCTCCTCTTCCTCGTCTGCCTCTTCCTCATCTTCCTCCTCGTCTGCCTCATCATCTACCTCCTCATACTCCTCCTGATCCCCTGAAATGACTGTTCCTGACCCACCTTGTTGCAGCACAGGCGCTGATTTCACAGAATCGTTTATTCGTTCAGCTATCTGTTGCATTTCTACAACATATTCCTTCATATTTTGGCTTTGAAAGAATGATTGGGTGCATTGTGTAGCGACGGGATCACTTGAATCCATAAGATCTCCTGTTAACCTTTTGAGCGTCATGGCTGCATCTGTATACCATGAATAGAAGACGGTAGCATTCCTCTGCATCTTCAAATGAAGCTCATGGACATCCTACACTCAAAAAGAGAACAGAAAAGGTACAAATACATTAGAAGTGCATAGCAAAATAGTGTAACTCCAACAATAAAAAGTGCACTTCTAGTGCAGAGAAGTGTAATTACAACAGTCCTAAGAAAGTGTAACTCTAACGAAATCAATTGTAATTGTAGTGAAGAAAAGTGTAATTTTAACAACAAAAAATATAATTCTAAAGAAATAAAGAGTAACTTTGGAGTCGTTTGGTTCAACATAGAAAGATAGAATTCCCGGGAAGATTAAATTCATATGAACTTGAAAATCATGTGAATTGTATAAATGTTGTTTGGTTGGATGTGGGAACTTCAATTCATGTGGGAATTTCTACTTACCTAAGGGGAGCTAGGTAAGTGACTTCCTACATTATGTAGGAATTGGAGTTCCATGGGAAGTTCCATTTCCCATGAATTGGGCAACCAAACAAGACTTCATTTAGCTACTTCCCATGATTTTCCATTTCCCATGAATTTAAAAGGCAACCAAACAACCCGTTTAAATAAGAAGTGTAATTATAATTGACAAATGTAGTAAAGAACACTTACATCAACAGCCCGAGCTTTAAACTCCTCATCGTCTTCAACACCGAATGGGAGTTCAATCTCGATGAACTTCTTCTTGTGGGAAGTGAAAGCCAGCTGTTTTGCCGCATCAGTGACCACATTGCCAATGGCCAAAACTTTGTTATCAGTGGGGGTACCACCAATGCTTAACACTTCCTTTTCCAGGCAACGAGGATACTTGACCAAGGACAAAGTTTGGCGACCCAAACGCTTATTGTCTAGCTCACCATGTAACCTTTCAGACAGCGTTTTCCGGTCCCAGTGCTTAATGAGAGGGAGGTCGTGGGGACAGCTCTTACCACGGAAATCATAACGTTGAAAATACTGTTGGGGTTGATGTCCTTAACAGTTAGTGCAAGGACTTATAAACCTCTAAAAGGATCAAAGGGCATACTTTGGTATTATTATCAGTTGATCCACGTTTATCAATAACGGTTGGCTTGCTAGATAAGTTTGACGTTATTGTCATACAGATGGCGGTGATCAACTGGTCCCTAAAAGTCACACCTATAGGATACGTTCGAGAGATGTGACGGCATAAAAATGCTGTCATGTAGATGCCAAAACTGACTAACCAGTTAGTCCGAGTTATTTGACTAGTAATTAGTCAAATATGTGATGTTGAGATATTATATTTAATACGGATTAAATATCATGGGCTAAGGCGAATTAACTAAGATTAATTCAGTAAAATTAAATATAAGCGATTTATATTTAATTAAATGTATATTGAATATAATTATACAATACTGTTTTGTCGGACACGTATTAATAATTCAGCTAACCCGTATTATTAGCTGATGCCTTAATTTCCGATAACCGATAATGTGATTTATAATCGACCACGTCATATACACTTAGCGAGTTATGGACCGGACCGCGAGTTTAAGTGAAGAGAAAATGAAAAGCCCATAAGGGCTCCTCTCACTCGGTTTGGCCGAGAATCACAAAGACAAAAAGGGGAGTTCTCTCCTCTTGTCGAACCTAATTCACTTAAAAAAAAATTATTAGGGTTTCGAGAACAGTGCCTCTCGAAATTCGGATCTCTCATCCAGTGAAAAACTCACATCAGTTCTCCCAATATTGCAAGGCAATCGGAGAACACTGTTCTAGCACAAGGGCATATCTCGGACAAGTCTTGGGTGCAACGATTAGGAGGAAATCGCTTTGATTTGTTCTTTCTTTACGCCGCAATTTAAAGGACCCGAGGTTGATTTCTTGTTCCTTATCGTTTCTTTATGTTTTTCGTTTTTTATGATATATTCACATGTAAATTTTACGTTATAGTCCTACAATTTAAGGGGTAGTATACGGATATTAACCCACAAGTGGTATCAGAGCGAGGCCACGTAAATTTTTCTATGTGTTTTTCATAAAACGATCTTGAAACGACTTTGCTTTTGTCTCGAAAATCGTGCCTAGTATACACGGCAGAAATTTTTTTGAAACCGTGTCATGTATTACACGGTAATTTCATCTTTTTCGATTTGTTTTTTATGCATATTGTTGTTTTATACAGAGATTATAACAATATGTCATGTTTTGTCTATTGTCAAATTTGTTTTAATGCATTTTTGATCGAATTTGCAATTTTTTTGTCTCGAAATATGTTTTCACGAGGGTTTTGATTTTTCCAGAGACTTTTGCACTCGATCGACCAAGTTTTTAATTGATCGAGTGGCTTTTCTGTATATTTTTTGCTCGATCGAGTCCCTGCTGTACTCGATCGACCCTGTTCCAAAACCTTTTGCTCGATCGAGTCCCTGTTGTACTCGATCGACCCCTTTCAAAACCCCTCTGCTCGATCGAGTTGTCCTCGTACTCGATCGAGTAGATTTGCTGATATAAGTTCTCGATCGACCTCCAGTTTAGTCGATCGAGTACCCCCTGATTAGCATACCCCTCGATCGACTTGCAGTTCAGTCGATCGAGCCCTTTAGTTCCTCGATCGAGCACTTGTGTCCCTGGATCGAGGGATTTAAATCTTTAATGACTTTGAAAATTTGTTTCTTTTGATTTAAATTTTCTTTTGGCTTCAATATGTACTTTATACGGATATAGTACACTCGCTTAATAGTGAATCGGTTCACTCACGTACCACATAGTTGTTTTAAAGCGTCTTTAAAATGACGGATTGTAATGGATTAAAATTAAATGATAGAAGCGGTTTTATCACATGAATTTTAATCATTAAAAGGTGGTTTGGATAAATTTAACATAATTACAGAATTATGTCACGAATGAATTTGTTTTTAGTTGATGCATTTTTATTTATCGTTTATCTTGAATGCCGTGAATGCCTTTAATTACGTATTTAATTTTACAATCAATTGTAACTTAGTGTGGCCTTAGTAGAACGTGTTACCGTAATGATGGAACACGGTCTTGGTTGTATTTTGAGATCTCGTATCTCCGTTTTGGTTTTTTTTCACTTGTAATTACAGTTTTAATTAGAATGTAAATAGGTTTATATTTGTAATTTTAAATTGTAATTTTTGAGAAGACCAAAGATGGAGACCAGATGCTCACTCCCGCTACTTGGATCAAGATGGAACATCAAGACAAGCTTTTCGGGCCGGAACGTCAACCGCAAACGAAGGATGGCCAGGCAGAGACTTTCCCCTTAAAAAAGTTAGGGATTTGGCCCGGAGATGAGCTGGGGGCACACTGGAACGGCTGAAGGCTTAGTTAGGGCTGAAGGTTGAAGGAAGACTGACTTCGAAAGCTGACACAACCTAATTGGTTGAAGAAAAGGAAAGCGCAGACCTCCCTGCTTTTAGATATAAGATCAATGACTTAAAATAAAAAAGAAAAGCCAGATGCCCTAACAAAACCTAGAGTTGGTGCCCGTGCAGTGTCCTCCGGGCTGAAAGGCTTGCTTTTGTTTGTTGAGATGGTACGAATGGGATGGATGTCACTTGCTCTAAAATCTTTTCCAAAGTTGTATTTTGTTCTTTTACTAGGATAGGCCACACTAGGAAATTTTTTATTTACGTATTGCATTCCTTTATTTATTTATCGTTACGATAACATGCATCATATTCCGCCTAAAAACCAAACCACCTAATTATTGCATGAAAACTGACACATATAGAGGTCACGAGTTAGTTTTCATTGACATTCTCATGTCACACGTTTTTAAGCCATCATCCAAATAAATTCATTCACGACAGACGCTAGTTATTCGTTCACTTAAAATGAATTATGATTTAGTTGATGGGATCTTCCTCGTATAAACCAAAATTGAGAACGGTCTTTATAGGTCAAACTCCAATAAGTCCCTTCTTCGTCGGTAGGCATACTATGACCCCTTCTACGTCGGGTAAGTTGGAACTGATTGACCTATTTTATCTCAACACTATGGTCACTCGTACGATCCTGTGATTATGGTGGACTATAGATAGGATTTACGGAAATCTATCGACCAAGAGTTCTTCCAGAAGAATTAGCTAAACAGTTGGCTTATCAATTTACAGAAATTGAGTCTTGGGATCACTTGTATCATTCTTGAGGGAGATCAATTATGCAAGTGCAAGAGTCTACATGTTTAAAATGAATTTTAAAATAGACTTAAATCACCTCGATGAGTTGCTTATTTCGTTTTGTTTTTCTTTCTTTTTCAGTGTAGATCACGATTTTAAATCGCTAAACATCAAATGGCTGGTTCAAGTGATAACCCAATGCCAAGTGCCACATTGGACCGTGAGTCCGGCCGGATCTTCATGAATCGGATGAATCGGTCTACTCGATCGAAGAATGATGGATCCAACTTCGCGGATCGGGAGGCGGCATTACGGAATGCGCCACCGCTGACGGAAGCTCAAATTTTTGTTAGAGCCCCTCCCGGCAAACCCAGGTCCCACGGCTAGAGCTACCGAAATCGCCAAGTTTAACGATTTCTGTATGGAAGCGGGTGCGATTAAAAACGTACTCATTTTTGCAATGGAATCCAATTTGCAGAAGCGCTTCATAGCCCATGGTGCAAACAAGATTTTCACCACGCTCACTAAGGAATTCTCGAAAGCACCGAGAATCGTGACCTATGAGCATACCACTCGCTTCTTTGATGCGAGACTCGTAAGGGCCAACCGGTTAGCCCACACATTCTCAAAGCATGATTGAGAATGTCGAGAAGTGGAGACCTTTAATCGTAACATCAGCGAGAACATTGTTATCGACCGCATGCTTCACTCACTCCACGATGGTTTTTCGCAATTTAGAGCGAATTACTATATGAATGATTTGAAGAAAACTCCCCATGAACTGCACTCCCTTCTCGTACAGACCGAGAAGGACATGAAGTTCAGTGGGAGTTCGAAACAGGATGTTCTCGTTGTGTCAAACAAAGGGAAAGGTAAGGGCAAAGCTCCGGCAAACCTAACAAAGAGGTAAGGCGAAGTTCAAGAAGTCGGGTTCGGGTAAGAGTGGGCCTGGTGAGTCGAGCAACTCATCGAGGCATGACAAAGAGCAAGAGTGAAAACATGGAATGCCATCATTGCCACAAGACCGGGCATTGGAGACGCACATGTCCTGTTTATCATGAGGACTTAAAGGCAGGTCGTGTTAAACCTTTTGGTATGTCTTCTCTCTCTTCTACTTTTATTCATATGATTGAGATTAACCACGCAAGTTACGGAACTTGGGTACTTGATTCTGGTTGTGGTTCTCATCTGTGTAATCATGTGCGGGGGCTCCGAAACATCGAACCCCTCGTAAAGGGTGAGGTGGACTGCGTGTCGGGAATGGAGCAAGAGTAGCCTGCCATCTCCAAGGGGACATATGTGATCCAGCTTCCTAGCGGATTTGAGTTATCATTATATGATTGCTATTATGTACCCAGTCTTTCCAAAAACATTATTTTGCGCTTGATAAACTTGGTTTTTCATTTGTAATAGAAAATAATACTTGCATTTTCTCATTACACGATATGATTTACGGCAAGGCAGTCTCCATGAACGGAATTTATGTTTTAGATCAGACCACCGAAATATTACACGTAATGAATAAAAAGTTAAAGGTTGGTGACAAAGATCAAACGTATCTATGGCACGGCCGTATGGGACACATTAATGAGAAAGCGCGAAAAAACAGCTCATCAAACATGGAGCTATCTCGGCCTTTGATTTTCAATCATTTGGCACGTGTGAATCATGTCTCATCGGTAAGATGACTCGGATTTCCTTCAAAGGTGTTGGAATGCGCGCTGCTGACCTATTAGGGCTCATACACACGGATGTATGTGGTCCTATGTCAATCACCGCACGAGAAGGCTATAGGTATTTCATCACTTTCACGGACGATTTGAGTAGATATGGCTATGTCTACTTAATGAAGCACAAAAGTGAATCCTTTGAGAAATTCAAGGAATACCAAAATAGGTTACAGAACCTATTAGGTAGAAAGATAAAAACACTGCGTTCGGATCGTGGTGGCGAGTATCTTTCTCACGAGTTTGATCAACACCTAAAGGATTGTGGGATTGCCCTACGATTAACTCCACCTGGAACACCTCAAATTTGAATGGTGTGTCCGAACGGAGAAATCGAACACTACTTGATATGGTTCGATCCATGATGAGTCACACGGTTTTACCGGATTCATTATGGGGTTATGCTCTTATGTCAGCCGCTCTAATACTTAACCAAGTCCGTCTAAAGTCATGTTGACAAGACTCCATATGAACTATGGAAGGAACGGTCCCTAACTTGTCCTTTATACGGGTTTGGGGCTGCGAGGCTTATGTCAAGTGGAGACACGAGGATAAGCTCGGCCCGCGATCGGTCAAGACATACTTTATAGGTTATCCTAAAGGAACGCTTGGTCATTACTTCTATTCGCCAACCGAACAACGTGTTTTTGTTGCGGCTAGTGCGACATTCTTAGAGAAGGAATTTCTCGAGAATGCAAAGAGTGATAGAACCTTCGACCTGTCGGAGGTTCAAGAACCAAATACCGAGCAACCATTGGAGGAACCAATTCCTTCAATCCCGGCTGCGGTTAACATTCCTGAGGAACCTAGGAGGTCGGGAAGAGTCTCTATTCCTCCGGACAGATACATCGGTATGGTCGAGGAGCATGACATAGATGACGTTCTACTCTTAACGAGTAGTGAACCCGCAACCTATAAAGGTGCCATGACCGATTCGACTCAAAGCTATGGCTTGAGGCCATGCAATCCGAGATGGACTCCATGTATGAGAACAACGTATGGGATCTTGTTGACTTACCTGCTAAGGTTCGTCCCCTTCAATGCAAATGGCTTTACAAGATAAAGCATTCTGTGGAAGGTCAACAAGATATCTACAAAGCACGACTAGTTGCTAAAGGTTTCACCCAAGTGCCAGGTTTGCACTACGATGAGATTTTTGCACCCGTAGTCATGCTGCGTTCCATTCGGATTATCTTAGCGATCGCCGCTTTTCATGACTATGAAATTTGGCAAATGGACGTGAAAACCGCCTTCCTAAACGGCTTTTTGGAAGAAGAGTTGTACATGGTACAACCCGAAGGTTTCATCGATCCAGTACATCCTAAGAAAGTGTGCAAGCTTAAGCGTTCCATTTATGGACTTAAGCAAGCATCAAGGAGTTGGAATCATCGCTTCGACCAAGTGATAAAAGAAAATGGATTTACTCGATCGATCGAGGAACCATGTCTATATATCAAGTCGAGTGGGAGCAAGATTGTCTTCCTAATATTGTATGTTGACGACATACTCCCGATTGGGAATGACATACCTCTTTTAACGGTGAAAGTATGGTTGAAAAACCATTTCCGGATGAAAGATCTGGGAGAGGCACAAAGAATTCTTGGCATCCGTATCTATCGAGATAGATCACGACGGATGTTATCTCTCGATCAGAGTCTTACATAGACAAAGTCCTAGAGAGATTCAAAGCATGACTAACTCCAAGAAGGGGTTCCTTCCTATGGCTCCAGGGGTGCATTTGAGCAAGTCTCAGGCACCAGAGACACCGGAAGAAAAAGAGCGCATGACACGGATTCCTTATGCTTCGGCTATAGGATCAATCATGTATGCCATGATATGCACACGTCCGGACGTGGCATATGCATTGAGTATGACAAGTCGATTCCAACAAAGAACCAGGTGAACCACATTGGTTGGTGTCAAGAACATTCTTAAGTACCTACGGAGGACTAAAGATTGGGCATTGACTTATGGAGGCTCTCAAACGCTATGCGCAACCCGATTCGCAGATGCTAGCTTCCAAACGGATCGAGATGACTCGAAATCTCGATCCTGGATTCGTTTTACTCTTAATGGCGCTATGATCATTTGGAAGAGTTCGAAACAAATATTACAAAGAGATTCTACGACCGAGTCCGAGTACTATGCCGCGTCTGAAGCAACAAAGGAAGCGATATGGATGCGTCAATTCTTACATGGACTATCTGTAGTGCCTAGTTCGAATGACCCGATCACCATCTATTGCGACAATAGTGGTGCCATCTTCCAAGCTAAGGAGCCAAAGTCTAGCAACAAGTCTAGACATGTACAACGGAAAGCTCATCTAATCCGAGATTACGTGGAGCAAAAGGAAGTAGTGATAGAAAAGATTGCTACTGATGATAACATAGCAGATCCTCTCACTAAAGCATTACGACAAGATAAGCATGAAGGGCACGTTAATTCCATGGGAATCAAACGTGTTCCTGAGTTGTAGTACCTTTTATGGATTAGATTCATTCACGTTTGTACTCTATATGACATCATCGTTTTGATATTTTATATATATATTTTGTTTTTCATGTGGAATTGTACGACAATTTTGAACACCACAAAGTGAATTGAACAAACATTATATTTTTCAGTCCTTAATTGCCCACATGAGCTGATAACTCTGGCAATTATTTTGTGACGTTGGTTGATGGTGGGTTCAACGAGCCATAAGTCAACCGGTTGACTGACCAATCACAGAGGCGATTTATACGGATATTTCGTAGGACACACTTGTGACATCGACGTGGAGTCCTAAATGTTTTATAACATTCACGCTCCCGGTCGTGGATAGGACTTCCATGGTGATCCTAAGAGTCGATTCTTTGACTATCGATTGTCTCTTGAGACTACGGCAGATTTTGGGTGACTTTGGTTTCTTTCTCACGGTCATCCGTAACAGGGGCCAAGTAGATTTTTTTCTCGGGTCATTTCATCTTTGTGCTTAGATCGGAAGGAGTCGAGTTGAAGGAAATATTCAGCCTTTATCGTGTACACGATATTTCTCGGGGCCACTCGAGGAGTCAGAATCGAAATGCATGGCCATGCTCGGATACGGATTCGTTTTATCAGTTAAGTTACTCTCTAGTCGGGGAAACCACTCTAGATACAGATCGATTGTAAAATACGACCTTTGCGGATCCGGATCTGCAAATTGTTTTACATTGAGTAGGAGAAATTTTAAATGAATATGAGAATCGGTTATCGCACATACACTTGTTCGGACAAGTGGGAGTTTGTTGGAGCTTGTGTCCTCCAGTTAGTGCGGATAACGTCATTGCACATACACTTGTACGGACAAGTGGGAGCTTGTTGGGGTTGATGTCCTTAACAGTTAGTGCAAGGACTTATAAACCTCTAAAAGGATCAAAGGGCATACTTTGGTATTATTATCAGTTGATCCACGTTTATCAATAACGGTTGGCTTGCTAGATAAGTTTGACGTTATTGTCATACAGATGGCGGTGATCAACTGGTCCCTAAAAGTCACACCTATAGGATACGTTCGAGAGATGTGACGGCATAAAAATCTTTGTCATGTAGATGCCAAAACTGACTAACCAGTTAGTCCGAGTTATTTGACTAGTAATTAGTCAAATATGTGATGTTGAGATATTATATTTAATACGGATTAAATATCATGGGCTAAGGCGAATTAACCAGTTAATTCGTAAAATTAAATATAAGCGATTTATATTTAATTAAATGTATATTGAATATAATTATACAATACTGTTTTGTCGGACACGTATTAATAATTGACTAACCCGTATTATTAGCCGATGCCTTAATTTCCGATAACCGATAATGATTTATAATCAGACCACGTCATATACACTTAGCGAGTTATGGACCGGACCGCGAGTTTAAGTGAAGAGAAAATGAAAAGCCCATAAGGGCTCCTCTCACTCGGTTTGGCCGAGAATCACAAAGACAAAAAGGGGAGTTCTCTCCTCTTATCGAACCTAATTCACTTGCTAAAAAATTATTAGGGTTTCGAGAACAGTGCCTCTCGAAATTCGGATCTCTCATCCAGTGAAAAACTCACATCAGTTCTCCCAATATTGCAAGGCAATCGGAGAACACTGTTCTAGCACAAGGGCATATCTCGGACAAGTCTTGGGTGCAACGATTAGGAGGAAATCTGCTTTGATTTCTGTTCTTTACACCGCAATTTAAAGGACCCGAGGTTGATTTCTTGTTCCTTATCGTTTCTTTATGTTTTTCGTTTTATGACGATATTCACATGTAAATTTTACGTTATAGTCCTACAATTTAAGGGGTAGTATACGGATATTAACCCACAAATACGTAATCATTAAGAAAGGGATACACCCAAGCAGGAACTTTTTATTTTCCCCAACAGCTGCCGCAGCCTTAACAATGTTCGCAAGAACATAACTACATCAATCATACTGCGGAATAGCCTTCACATCTTCAACGACTTTCAAAAGCTTGAAGTCAATCCCGCTGTATGAAGTTGGAGTGAGGAATGATGACATGCTGAGCAGAACAAACAGCCTGCAAAATTGAGGACCTCCATCTTTGTATTTTTTTCTAAGATATCGTTGAAGACAATTCCTAAAATCAGCTCCTCGTTACCCCCTTGAACATTGTATGCTTTCCGCCATTTATCTTTCAAACGCTTGTTCTCCGGCGCTTGAGAACCCTTTTGGCGGCCCGTAGGTACTAGTTCAACCGTTTTAGGGCCAAGCGGTAACATGAAACAGTCTTATACGTCATGTTTCGTGACCATGAACTCTTTCCGTTTAGAGGCCCGGAAAACATACGACTCATCGCTAAATGCATTGAGAAAATCTTTAACATAACCCAACGGATATGATTTAAGCTTCAGCCCCAATATACCTCCAAAGCCAATCCTGCGAACCGCCGCTCGCTGAGCATCATTCAGCTTTTCGACCAGCTCAACAAGCTGCTTTGGGTGGCACTTGACCGACACCTAAGAATTTTTGGTCTTGCCTTCTTCAGCTTCCTCATGGTCTGACATCTGGCGAAGAAAACAACAAATAAATTACAGTTAATTGATGACTACAACACAAACAAAGAGTGTAATTTCAAGCAAAAAAAAGTGTAATTTTAGCAAAAAAAAAGTGTAAATTTAGCAAAAAAAGTGTAATTTTAAGACACAAAAGTGTAATTTTAGCAAACAAAAGTGTAATTTTAATAAACAAAAGTGTAATTTTAACAGACAAAAGTGTGATTTTAGCTGACAAAAGTGTAATTTTAAGCAACAAAAGTGTAATTTTAACAGATACAAGTGTAATTTTAAGCAACTAAAGTGTAATTTTAACAGAAACAAAAGTGTAATTATAACAGATACAAAAGTGTAATTTTAACACACAAAAGTGTAATTTTAACAGACAAAAGTGTAATTTTAAGCAAAAAAGTGTAATTTTAACAGACAAAAGTGTGATTTAAGCTGACAAAAGTGTAATTTTAAGCAACAAAAGTGTAATTTTAACAGATACAAGTGTAATTTTAAGCAACTAAAGTGTAATTTTAACAGATACAAAAGTGTAATTTTAACAGACAAAAGTGTAATTTTAACACACAAAAGTGTAATTTTAAGCAAAAAAGTGTAATTTTAACAGACAAAAGTGTAATTTTAATCTACAAAAGTGTAATTTTGACAAAAAGTGATTTTAAGCGACAAAACTGTAATTTTAACAGACAAAGAGTAATTTTAAGCAACAAAAGTGTGATTTTGACAAAATATCTGGGTAATCTGAATGAATATGAACATAACAATCAAAAAGTGCTAAAATATCTGGGTAATCTCAATTAACATGAAGAGGTTAAAAATCTGAATTAATGTGCTTCAATAGAATAGTACAACATAACACTCTGAATTTATGTGCTAAAATAGATAAGTAAATGTCCTAAATGTGCTAAAAATAACTGGGTAATCAAAATACAGTAAGCCAATACAGTAATCCAATAAAATAGTACAACAACAATGGCGAATGACAATTACATAACAATGCCCAATAAATTAAAAAAAAAACGGATAATCAAAATAAATGAAGAGGAAAAATCATAAAACTCTAAAAAGCATAAAACAATTACCTTTATAACCTAAAAACAAATTAATCTGAATGGACGAAAATGGCAGGTTGCAAGTGAGTGAAGAAAATGGAGAAGAAACCGATAATCAGGTAACAAAAAAGCGATAGAGTTGGGAGAATTTGAGAGCAGTTTCTTTTTTAGACGGTTGATTATTATTAGTGGGGTTTAATTTGGGGAAAATTTATTTTTTGAATAATTGAGTGAAATGAGAAATGGGGGGAAGGCAATGGGACGTGTATGGTGGTTGATTGACAACCTGCATGCATGCTCATACCTATGAAAGGTAGGATGAGAGAGGTAATTAAACTAGCCATTAGAATAATATTATTAGTTGCTTTTTACTTTTAATCTAAGTCATTCATCTGCAAGATCTAAGGATGCACAATGGAACTTATGGACTCACTCTTAGTAGAAGGACTTAGTTGATCCTAATACTATATATATATATATATATATATATATATATATATATATATATATATATATATATATATATATATATATATATATATATATATATATGATGCTATGTGTTTTTATGTGAAATAAGGATTTATGGGTAGGTTACCTTAGCTTATATAGTAGCAAGGTAGGAGGAATTAGGAAGTTACTAGGAAATTGCCTTATATTATATTATGTCTTATTATCATATTATTATTATTTACCTTTATTATTACTACCTCCAATCCAATCCAAATTACTCATTCACTTTTTAAATTCAACCTTGTTAAATTTTGACATCGATCATATTTAATCAAAATTTTAAAATTTATACGTAAAATTGACATATTTACGTTTGTTTTAAAAAGAGGTTTCGGAAATTATAATTTCATCACAGAAAAATAATGTATAAATGAAGAAAAATGTGGTCAAAGTGTCGTCTCGTAGACCGTGAAAAGTCAAATGGGTAGTTTGGATTGGATTGGAGGAAGTATTATTTATCAGAAATCGCTCCCTTGCTTACACCACTTTACACACCCAACACAGTCCAATCCCGACTCATTTTATTTTTTATTATTTATTCCCATCTTACAACCTAATCTCATAATTTAATAAATATATTTTATAAAACACATTTCACATTTTCACCGTTGAATAACCATTGACCAAGCCTTAAAATACGGGGTATTACAAGTAAAATAAATTACGAGAAATAGATGGAACTATTAAAACATTACTAAATAAAAGGGAAGAATTAGAGGTAGAGAGAATGAACCAAGATGTGTTATCGGGAGAGAGGTGCCATCTCCGATGACCAAGTCATCCAGACCTTCGTAGGGGGTGTGAAGGGACAAGGTGGCAAGGTCGTTGGTAACGTGGTGAGACGCCCTATTATCAATGGTCCAAAAGATGGGTGGTGGTTTTGAACAGTGGCTATGTGGGCTCGGGGCTTCGAGTAGTGGGTCATGGGTGGGGGAAGGAAGACGACACTGGGATAACGTGTTTGAAAGTCGGGGCAATCACCAGTGACATGTCAAACCTCTCGGCAGTAGTGACACTTGCCTTTGAAGGGCTTGAGTTGGTTTGGGGTGGGTTGGTGGGTTCGGTTCTGGTTTGGGGTGGTTTTGGTGGGTACGGTTCTGATTCTGTTGGTAATAGCATTGACGGTTGTTGGAGTTGTAATGGGTGGCACCGAGGGCTGACTGGTTGAAGTGGGTGGTGGGAGGGGTAGTTTTAACCGTGAGTTCATGTTGAATGAGTTTCTCATGGAAGGCCTCAAAGGTTTTATAGGTGTATCTCGAGCGTGGACAACGTCAATTACGGGTTTGTAAAGTTCGTAGTTAAGACCATTTAATGATCTTACCGGTGATGTCCTTGGCATCAACTGGCTTTCCTAGTTGAGCGAGTTGGTCACTGCACGAATTTAGCGGGGGTGTGCTAGTTCCATTAAGGAGAAGAGAGCATAGCCTTGGAAAAGGCGGGTGATTTGGAAAGGCCTTGATCGATAGGTGTTAGGTTTGAGTACGATGTAATGAGTGAGATGAATGGAGAGAAGGGATTTTGACGGTCGTCGTTGGGAATGGTTGGTGTTGAATATAGCCGCCATGGGTGTACCGAGTAGTGTAACAGCGGAAGTTAGGAATAGTACGAGGATTGTGAGATTCCTGATACCTTGTAAATAATGATTTGTATTGATGATTACACAAGGTAGTGTACAAGGGTTTATAAACTAGAATCAATACATATATATAAAGCAGAAACTTTTCGAGCTATATTAGAGAGTCCATCTTTTTTAGAATTCCTATATATAAAATAATTTTTATATAAAATAATTATCATTATTATCCTAATAAGTGTAGATCTAGCTTTTTCCTCTTAATAATTTATGAGAAAATTATCCTAATCGAAATAGATCTAATAATTTATGAGAAAATAATCCTACTAGAAGTAGATCAATTATTTATGAGAAAAATAATACTAATAGAAGTGGATCTAATAATTTATCTATTATTCTTTACTAAAATAATAATAGGAAAATAACTTTATAAAGAATATTTATTTTAGAAATATTTATAACGCAAAAAAGGTCATATAATAAACGTATAAAAGTGTTAAAATTGCATATTTTATAAACATACAATTACTCATTGTGAGAAAAAAACAAAAGAGATCCTAATTTTTTACAAATATAAAATATTCTCCAAATTCTAAGTTGTTCGACTTTAACTACTTAGTGAAATCCGTGTAGTAATAAAGATAATTTTATTTTATTACATTTTTGAATATTTAAAAGATTTACAAAATATTCGAGTTGTTAATTATAACTAAACCCCTAATTATCTTCCAAAAACCATAAGAAAAAGCTGATTTTTATTTAAAAAAAAAATACTCTAGAAAAAAGTCACATGTCATAATAGGAAAAAGAAGTAAGGAATGACATTTACTTAGCTTTTAGCTTTTACAATGGCGGCGGGAGGAGAAATTTTTTTATAATGACAATATTAGAAATAAACAACATCAACGGTGGCATGAAATAGTTTTAATTCTGAATATGATTAGATTACCAATAATATTCACATAAGATTAAAAAAAATTGAGCTATCATTTAAAAATATTAAATAAGTCTCATATCGATTTTGTCAAGCCAAAAATTTAAATTGAAATGAACAAAGTCAAGAATTACAATTTTATACGGGATTAATAATCCAAGAACCAGCTAACTATGATTTTATGAATGAATCAGTGTACGATAAGTATGTAGAAAAACTGTGCAGACTATATATAATCTGCTATTATATCACCGAATTTTTTCTTCAAACTGATTTCAAATTCATATCAAATCCATAATAGACGTTAAAAAATGTATTGAACTGCCAAATATAGAAAATTATTCGGTTACATCAATTTTTACTTTCTAAATTCCAATTCATCTATGTGTTTTTATTCACTTAATTATTTACCGCGGTTTGCGTATGGCTGGTTATTACCATGTCATGCACTAATTGTATATTTAAAAGTGCAATAATTTTTGCAGTAGCTTTCATACTTTTTTTTTGGAAAATTTCCATTTTGGTGCCCCAAGATTTGGGTTAATTCCACTTTAGTGCCCTGAGGTTTGCATAATTCCACTTTGGTGTCCTGAGGTTTCGACTACTTCTCACTTTGGTAACCCGAGTTTTGAAAAAAAAAATCCTTTTTTTTTGTTAATGGTTAACTATGAGGTATCGCATATGAGTTTAGTTGAATATAAAGTACTGCTTAGTGTAATAAATTAGGTTAAAATAAAGACAACTAATTGCATATATATTGGTTATGAAGTGAAACGATTGTACATATATAATTAGTAATTTGAAGCCATTTTCTTAAAATTGAAACTCTTTTTTGAAAATTTGTTTATTTTGTTATTATAAATAAAGAGTAGAATAATAATGTAAGATAATGATACTTGATTTTGTTGATAGACAAAATTTCAAATAAACAAAAATGAGTTATAATTTTAATAAAATTAATCTAAAACTAATCAAGTTTAACAGTAGTATCCTAATATCCTACTCCCTCCAATCCACAGAAAACTCTTCATTTGATTTTTGGAGGTCAGACTTTGAAAAGTTGATCATTAATTCACTCAAAAATATATCCCACATCTACAAAATTAGATGCCGTATTATATATTTCACATGAAGTTCATAGGGAACAACCAGTCTTAATGGTAGATAGTCAAAAACAAATTTATTGTTTAGAGATCTAACAAAAATCCTCCAAACAGTTTACATATTATAATTGAGATATCTGTTGTTTTGCGTACCACCATTCAACATTTACACTGTCGTATGCTTACAAAATTGAATATATTGGTAGATGTTGTAAGTTAATCTAATTTGTGAATCTTATAAAAGTCAGTCTCGGCTATCACGTATTCATTTTAAGGAATTAAACCACATTTTTGGGAATGACGTTTTAAATTGACTAAAATCGGTGGTGCCTATAACAACAACAACAATAATAATAATAATAATGACATGGCAAAAGTAAACCGAATTCGAATAATCGATGGAAATTAGCTGAATCGACACCTGACCGTATATTCGAAAGTTATAACTTGATTTTCATCTGAAACATGAATTGATTCTAAACTGAACTGAATTTGTAATATCCAAAATAGACCCAAAATCGAATGAACTTGAACTGTTTAAACCTGAATTATTTTAATCCAAACCGAAATATACCTGAACCGATTTCAACTCGTATAATATAAGCGTTGGGGTCCTTGTTGGAAAAAAAATCCAATGTTGAGTCCCCAATCTTACCCTTTACTCTAATACCTACTGGACCACTTAATACATCCCAAAATGAAGATGAATAACAATTGATCGGGACGGAGGGAGTATTTTTTTCCTTCAAAATAGGTTGGACTCCAGCCTCCAGCCATATAGTCACAGGCTGGATCCGCCCATGCAGCTTGGATCATTCTTCAGATCAAAAGAGGCAGCAACCGGGTTTCGAAAGGATTGAGACTTAAAATGAATTATGGTTGGCAATAGCAAGATCACCGTCAGACTTGTCAGGTGGTTTGTGAGCCCATACATGACAACATTCATAAGATCAGGTGGTAACCGGGTTTCGAGAATTGAGACTTACAAATATCATGGTTGACAAAAATGATAACATTGGTGAGTGGTGACCCGTATAACCCAAGTCCAAGAACCAATTTAAACTCTATGAAGGCTAAACCATGAGCAAACAATGAAACAAGGCTTCCAAACTGGCCCTTGGAAAATTTCATGAATTGATAAACGGTCTTTTGTTTCTAGTCAGACTCTGTTTTTTTGAACTGAAATTGTCTGAACTGAACTGAACTTAATGGAGTTGAGCTTAACTGAACTGAACTGAACTTATCTGAACAGAACTGAAATAATAATAAAAAAAGTATACTACTAATAATAACAATAATACCAATAATAAACCTCACAGTATTTGGTCAAAATGGATTCATCACTATGTTCTTAAAGGAGGGGATCTCGGCGCAAGGCTACTACTAAGTATCGGTCATTCAGTAATGGAATAATGTAAATCAAAATGAAAGACTTATTGATCTCTAAGGTGGTTCAATTAGCTCGGTTTGTTGATTGGATAGATGCTTGTTTCGGCTCTACTTTTCATATTGGGCGGATGCATTCTATGCTTCGACTGACCGCAAATCACAGTTAGTTGGGGGCACTTAGGTTCATCATAATACCTGTGTTCCTAAGCATGCTTTTCTAGGGATGATGGTCATGAGGAATAAGCTGCCTACTGTGGATAATCTAATTCAGAGGGGGCTCTATCTGGTGAATAGGTGTGTGCTTTGCTGCTGTCAGAATGAGAGTCTGGGACACTTATTTTTCCAATGCTCTTTTGCTGCACAGGTCTGGTCTAGCATTGCCTCCTGGTTGCAGGTTTGCTCTTTCACTTCTTTGGAGCTGGTTATCAGTTGGTTCATGAGCTGTGTCCCTGGCAAGGGCATGGCTAGCAGTAGGAAAAGAATTGGCCTACTGGCTACTCTTTACTACATTTGGAAAGAGAGGAATGGAAGGATCTTCAAGGGCTTGCATCATACCGCTGATTTTCTTTGCACTCAAATTAAGTTTGTGGTTTGTAATCGTGCTGCTTAGGGGGTTTAGGCTTCTTTGTATTGGTTTTTCTATTTTGGTTTCTTTGTTTTTACTTTGGGGGGCTACTCTGGTCTCCCTTGTAGAAAAGATGGATAGGGTCTTGTACTTTCACTCCTATTTTGATGATATATAGATCCTTGCTTTTCTGCAAAAAAAAAAAATAATACCAATAATAATATTAAGTATTATAATACCAATAATAATAATAAATATTATAATAATATTATTCATTAATAATTATAATAATATATTAATATAATATAATAATAATCTAATAAGATATATAAAAAATAAAAAAGTAATATAATAATAATAATATAATAATATATTAATATAATCTAATAATAATAATCTAATAAGATATATAAAAAATAAAATAGTAATATAATAATAATAATAAATTAGTAATATAAATGATAAAATTATCAATAATAGTATAATATATTAATAATAAAAGCTAACAAATAAATAATATAATAATAAATGAATAGTAATATGAATAATAATAATAATAATAATAATAATAATAATAATAATAATAATAATAATAATAATAATAATAATAATAATAATAATAATAATAATAATAATAATAATAATAATAATAATAATAATAATAATAATAATAATAATAATAATAATAATAATAATAATAATTGTGCGCGATGGGGCGTGATGTGTGCGTCGACTTGACAGGTTCTTCTCCTTTGACTCAGACTGGGATGACGGATTTTGTGCCTGGCCGGGTTGTCGCTAATGCTGTTCAGCGAAAGTGTGCTAAGTATGGGGATTTGTGCGCGGTAGCGGGTTATGGTTTCCTTCCTTTCTCTTTCTCTTCACTGGGGAGTGGGTTCGGATCTTTGTTGCCTTGCTCAAGCGGATCGAAATTCTCGGTATCTCAGGATGCGGGGGCTCGGGTGGCCGCTTACATTTTTACTAGACTTAGCATTGCTATTGCTAAGGGTGTGGGAGCCCAGATTGTCTCTCGGCTCCCCACCAATTTCATGTAAACTTTTATTTTTCTTTTAATGAAAGCTGCGCGCATCCTTTTATAAAATAATAATAATAATAATAATAATAATAATAATAATAATAATAATAATAATAATAATAATAATAATAATAATAATAATAATAATAATAATAATAATAATAATAATAATAATAATAATAATAATAATAATAATAATAATAATAATAAGGGTTATTTAATAGAAATACTCCGAACTATTAGAGTTCTTAAAATACTCTGTACTTTATTTTAACTATGAATATTACCAACTAATGTAGCCCCTCCCATCGAACAGAATTGCTCTCTTTTTTACCTGATGCAGCAGGTAATTATGTGTTAAACGAACCTACTTTTTCCTTTAATAAGAACTTCATCTTCGTCTCTTTCATTTTCTGCAATTATTTATGTAATTTCTTCCATAAATTCTGTTTCTCCTCTCTAACTTTTTTAATCTTTCCTTAAAATTTCTTCCATAAACCTTTATCATCCTTTTTTCTGGGGTAATTAGCTTAACTAATACTATTAGTTTCACAGTTATAAGCTTTAATTAGGATCCCAAATTCATAAAAGCTGAAACTTAAAAGTAACCCAAATTACCGAAATGTAATCGAAAGAAAAAACAATACATCAAAAAACAAAAATAAATCCAACAAAAGATTAAAACTTTGGATCGACTTAATATGAATAAACATATACTACTCACAATTGAATATTCAACTACATAACCCAGATCATGATTTACCCATCAATTAGATTTGCGCAATTTAAATTCATAAAAACCCAATTCAAATAAGCAACAAAATTGACAATTAACCATTTAACCAACATTAAAATCAGTTAAAAAACACAAAATATGAGTATTTTATTAGATTTTAATATACAGCAAAATCATAAAATAAAATTATCTAAGCAAAATAGGGAATTAGAGATTAAACGAGAAGATCAGTAAAGATAAAATTTAAGCCAGAAGGGGTAAGTAAGCAAGGGTGAATAAAGATAAAGAAATAATGAAGGAAATAGAAATTTTTATATTATATATATACAAGAGTAACCGGTAGAACAGCTAGCCTTGCCACATGTTCTATTAAATGAGAGTGTTGCATTAGTTGATAGTATTCATAGTTAAAACAAAGTATGTAGTATTTTGAGAAGGAGCATAATAGTTCACAGTATTCCAATTAAATAACCCTAATAATAATAATAATAATAATAATAATAATAACAATAACAATAACAATAACAATAACAATAACAATAATTAAAATAATAATAATAATAATAATAATAATAGTAATAATAATAATAATAATAATAATAATAATAATAATAATAATAATAATAATAATAATAATAATAATAATAATAATAATAATAATAATAATAACAACAACAATATGTCAATTCACTATAACTAACAAATTAGGTTTATAACAAATGATCAAGTGATAGTCTTTCTAGCAATTAACAGATTTATTACCCCTAATCTTTATTCATTGATTCTTTTCTCCCTAGGAAGGAAATTAGCTACTCATAACAATAACAATAACAACAACAACAACAAACATTATAAGAGAAGACATAATTGAATAACAATAATGAAGGACAAAGAAAGATTGAATACCGATAGAATAAAGATCGAATATGATTGCAAAGTATGAAAAATAGAGGAATGAAACTAGGGTTCTAATATTGTATGTAATGTAAAAGTGTATGATAATGTTTCAGAATGTAAACTGATGTTTAACCCAAGACGATGCAAGTAATACATCACTTTATTAAATCCAAAAAACCAGGTTACTCCTAAAAGTAAACGTTACCCGATCGAGGCAACATTACTTGATCGAGTCATAGAGCTCGATCGAGTTCTTCTCACTCGGTCGAATTATCTTTGTTCCAGCTCTTCTTCAGCTCAAATAGTCTCCTCTTCATTCCTTATCTCCTTGTACGTATGCAATCCATTCCATTAAACTCTTAAAGCATCTCATAACCTGCAAAATGGGAAAGCAAGGCGAGAGAAACAATATTTCTCAAAACACAATGCATTTGACCCTATTAAGCAAAAATAACGACATAAAATGCATTGAGTCTAAATAACATATAAAATACACTTATGAGCAAGCTAGGGAACCCGGGTCACTTCAAAAATCCAAACACATACATAGAAGACCTGACTTTATCAGAGAGATTATTGATAGAGGTGATGTTACGATATGTAGAGTACCAACTGATGCGAATGTTGCAGATCCCTTAGCAAAGCCTTTCCCGCAGTCCAACATGAGAGTCATGGAGCTGCGATTGATTTAAGATGCATTAGCGAGTGGTTTTAGTCTTTCTATGGGAAGTGATAAAAAAAAGAAGGGGTTGTTTGATTCAACACGAGAAGATGTAATTTCCATGAAGATTGAATTTATGTGATCCTTCCTTTGTACAAATGATAGGATGTCACAACCTAATCAAAGATAAATATCCTAGACACAAGTGAATGTAGTAATAGGAGTCGAACACAAGGAGACGGGATTTGCTAGACAAGTTGTTATGGGGTGAATTCTATCAAGGTCGGTTATCGATTGGTTTGGTTGGGTTTATGAAACAATAATAATAATAAAGGAAGTATCTAGGGAGATCGGGTCACACATGCAAATTATGTAAATGCTCAAGTTAAACATAGGGGTTGATAATATCGTTAAATTGTTTAGGCTTAAAGACAACCACCTCTCGACCTTATTGTCAACCATAGAACGGGTCCTAACGAGCTCTCGCTATGGCTAGGTTGTCTACTAAAATATGCTTAGTCTAATTCAATTTCGTGCCTCTCGAATTATAAAAGTTAATTAACAAAGTTAATTTAAGATAGTGGCCAACAATCAAAGACTAACAAAACAATGCAAACATGTGATAGAAACATTTAAACGATATAATACCATTCCAATTCAACAATTGCAAAAACTATTTATGCATGGCTTCTCTTAATCCCTAGACAAAGTAAACTACTCTTGCTTAATGTAAACTAAACTAATGACGAAAGATAAAGTAGACATGATAACTAACTAATAATGGAAATGACAAAAGAAATAACAAAACAATACAAGAAATAGAATTAACTCAACAAAGGAAATGAAACTTGGAAATGAAGAACAAATGCTTGAATGGAAATTGTAATACAACTTTGAAATGCTAATGGAAATGTAAATAACAATAAGGAAATCTAACCTACATCTATAAATATTATTAAAAGGGGAAACAAAATCTCCAACTAAATTCCACGTACTCATGCTAAATGCCACCTATTTGTACTAAATGCCACCTTAATTACAAAAAACCCCACGTCAACAATCAACAAAAAAGACACGTCAACAATTCAACTATCTCAGTCATCGTTACCTCTCAATCTCTCATCAGCTCTACCGTTTACTGACAATCATTGTATACGGTTTTCTTCATCCCCTCCATAGCTCACTACCTTCTTAATCCACTCTTCTTTTAGTCAAGCCGCATAAATCGCCTGCCTACCCAACCTCAAAAATATCACCTCCCCAAATTTGTCCTCCATACCGTTATTGAGATGGCCAGTTCGGAGAGCTCCCTCGAGTCCGCTGGCTTAGGATTTTATTTTTCGAACGCCAGCTGCTACTTGTGTCCGGGTTGGTGGCGGCCCCGACCTATCGAAGGTGTGTTACCGCTTAAATTTATTGTGACTTTTCAATCTCCCCTTCTCACGGTTACTTGCTCCTGTATTGATGACAATTAATTGTAGTCCGCCTGCCTACCTAAATTGATTACTCCATATAATATGATTAAATTGGGCTATATTTTGTATATTCTCTATCGCCAATCCAAGAGTTCTGATTATTCACGCATAAAATCCTCAATTATCCCTTCTCATCGGCCGTCGAAAACATCAATCGCTTTTATTTTTATGTCAAATTGGTTTGAAACCAATTTAGTTGGTTGATATAGGTTGGTAATGTTTTTTCTTCAGCAACTTACCACCCACCCCCGGCCCAAATGCAAGCTGTAGTTCTAATGGGCTCGCAAGAAAATTTGTCCTATTATTTAGAATTACACTATCGTACGTATGCACATAAATTTACTCGATTATTTACCAATTCCGCAAGCTGAACAATTTTTGGGGGCTACTTATTATTTACCATTCTATTTCAATCAATTTATGCCGACTTATAGCCGATATGATGCGTAACTGATGAGAATATTTTCAAAAGTTCCGCCTATTTTATGTCTATTCCCTTAATTACATGCTGATGGCTTGGTTTGGTTTTCATTTTGTGTTTGTCAATGTCCATTTGTTTGTAGCCGTGGTGTTAATTATGGTTTTAGTGTGTTAATTGATATAGCTTGATATAGTTGAGTAAAAATTTACAGCTGGGTAATTATGATACAATAATAGCATGAAACGGTATGTCAAGAGTTTCCCCGTATGCCGGTCTGGTTTTTGTGCGGGTTTGCTGGCGTTCCCAACTTATTGAAGGCTACAAGCGACCTGAACTCCACTTGGCTCAACCTCTGGAGCACCTCCAATGTCTAATTTTAGGCATATTTACCATTATTTGTTTTATTAAGGCTTATTTAACATGTCTACTAACCAGTTCCCCGTAATCTATTTACAAGTGGCCGGACAACAAGTGAACAGAACTTGGCTCAACACTACCTCTGAAGCACCTTAAACATCTACTTTTATGCATATTTCCAGTTATTGGTTTAATTACAGTTTCTTCACCATGTTTACTGACCTCTTTCCCCGAAATTTAAACCAACAGTTTTGATATGGAGCATGGTCATCGTAAGAGAGGCCGTCCACGTAAGGTGACAAGTTCCAACGACTCAAGTTTGGTCACCCCCAACAACTCACGGCCGGCGGTGTTGACGAGTGAAGCCAACACAGGTGGTCTTCTTCTGCCCTTTTAGAAAATTTGAAAGTAATTAGCTTTAAGAACCTAAAGCTGATACTTGCATTCTTGAATGTAAATTCAGAGTTGGCCATACAAAATTAGTTGTTACATAAAATTCTTATTTACCATATTGTGGGATGCAGGGCCGGCATTTGATGGCATGGACTTTGAACCAACCGTCTCTCCCACAACGAGCCATTTGGCGGGTGCCTCTAACATTGATGCATCCAATCAATTAGCCAATGTCAATTCCCCAGACACTTTGGTTAATTTAAATACCAACTCACGTTTGAGAACCACGGCCATCAGCAAAATGCCATGCAGTCCCCGTAAGAGAGGACGTCCTCGGAAACCAACAAATGCTGAGAACTCCGTCTCGGCAGCCAGCGTTCCACAAGTGGGTTTCGGCTCCGAAAACAAGAAAGGCAGTAAGCTTACCCCACTCTATTTATGTTTTTGACTTTCTACAATGATCCACCCGACTTCAAGTACGCCATATTTATTTTTTGTTGAATCTATTTTATCCCTTTGATAGTAACACACCTAGGCAGGTACCAGCCTGATTCCAGTAGTTTACTTGATTTGAACTAACAAAAAGTATTTCTGCCGGTAAATTTACTCAGACAGTGGTGATGTCAAGATGAACTATCGTAAAAGAGGACGACCACGCAAGGCTACAATTCCTGGTAACCCAAACATCAACGTTACCACTCCGATACCAACCGTGTTACCATGCGAAAACAGCACGCAAGGTATAATTTCCGAGAATGTTTTTTTTTTTTTTATCAATTGTAAACACGACATTGGATTTTAATTGCTCCCATTTTTTTTAAAAAAAAGGAACCCCAGCTGACAGTATGCCCAATACACATGTACGTCTCACTTTGGTTCTCATTAAATTTCACACATTCTTCGAGCATTGTAATTTCACAATACCGCCTGTTATTCTACTATAAATATAACCACCTCCCCTACAACATTATATCCACTAAAAGAGTTTGCCTTGACGGAAAATTTTATAAAACAACAAAACAACATTACCACCCACTAATCAAAACAATTTAGCGTCTAACTGAGTTTCTATATTCATTGAAATTTTTAAAGTGTACAACGTCATCAGATAACGAATTCCACAAAACTATTTGATTCATAAAAAACAGGTTCATTGTACACCTCCGACCCCCGCATGACCAATCTCTTGCTGCCCCGATCATGAACCCGGCTTCAAGTACGTCATACTTTATTATTTGTTTACGCTATTTTATCACTTTCATAGTACTGGGGTGTAACTAGGTTTCTATATTCATTGAAATTTGTATAGTGTACAATGTCATCAGCTAATGACTACATATAATTGTCTGAATCATATAATATAGGTCCAGTGTTCACCTCCGAATGCTTGCATGACCAATCTCCTGCTGCTCGGATCATAAACCCGGCTTCAAGTATGCCATACTTTATTATTTGTTAATTCTTTTTAATCACCTACATTTTAGTGATTTTAAGCAGCCACTCGACTTACTTTTGTTCCTTAGCTGATCTCACCTAACAAGAAATTTTTTGGCTGAAAAAATTATATAGACATTGGTGACGTGGAGCTGAGTATTCGCCGAAGAGGCCGGCCACGCAAGGGTACAAATACTGGAAACACAAACAACAACTTTACCACTCCAAGCCCAACGGTCTTAAGATGCGAGAACACCACACGAGGTATATTTTCCTAGAATGTACTTCACAATAATGTAATGTACTTTATTGATTAACTGTGAACACATCATTGGTTTTAATTACTCACGGTTTCAAAACAACACAACAGGAACCGCAACTCCAACTGAAAGTATGGACAATACCCAGACAGCGAGCAACCCATCTTCAAGTACGCCTCACTTTGTTTATCATTACACTACACACTTTATTCAAGCAGTGAACTTCTACAATTATGCCTCTTATCCTACTATAAATATAACCTCCTCCCTCCCCTGTGCAATATAATGTTCCCTACATATATTTGATTATCAGTTTAGTGCCTAACTAGGTATCTATATTCATTGAAATTTTTATACAGTGCAACGTAATCAGCTAACAAATTCCACACTTTCTAACGAATCAAATAAATTAAGCATCTATATATTCAGTGAAATTTGTTATAGGGTTCAATGTAATCACCTAATATATTCCATAGTTTGTATATTAACATAGCAATCTCAACAGGAAAATATTTAACAGGCTGGAGTTTTGGCGGCCCAACCGAACAATGTGAATCTTGTTATGCCGTAGTTTGGAAAGAAGAATCTGTCGGCCAGACCTCAAAGTACAGCAGACCAAAATTTAATATTTGCTGTCAGAATGGGAAAGTAAAACTCCCATTACTGAAAGAACCACCTGAGCTACTAAAAGAATTATTAGATCTAGCAGGGGAAACGCTCCACTGAATTCAGAAGGCTCAATCAGGTCCTATAACACAATATACGCATTTACATCAATGGGCGGCAAAGTTGACAATGCCATTAACAAAGGTGGTGCGCCGTATTGTTTTAGGCTCGAAGGTGAAAACCATCATAAAATCGGGTCACTCCTACCACCCCAAGGAAAACAACCTCGGTTCATGCAACTATATTTTCATGACACTGAACAAGAGCACCCAAACAGGGTCAATTCGTTAAATGGAGAAGGGAAAAACAGCCTACAACCGGATATCGTTGAAAGCCTATCCCAGATGGTATATGACCACAACGAGATTGCGAAAGTTTGCAAAATGGCCAGAGAACGTATGGAAAACTTGAACCTAGAGCCTGTTCAACTAAGACTTGGAGCAGCCCGCAGCAAAGACGGTAGACAATACAACCTCCCAACAGCCGACGAATTTGCTGCACTAATTATTGGCACCGGTGACACTGAAAAAGGTACCCGATATTTTGTTATTCATGACCGTGCAAGAGGGCTTAAACGGATTTCTGAACTACACCCAAAATTTATAGCAATGCAATACCCATTAATGTTGCCATATGGTGAGGATGGGTTTAGATTAGACATAGAGCATTCAGATGCAGAGATTACAAGCAGAAAGAAAAGAAAAACTGTAACAATGAGGGAATACTACGTTTATAGGTTCCAAGAACGGAGAAAGAACGGCAAGCTAATTGACGGGAATTGTGTTCTGTGTGGGAGGTTAAGGCAACAATTCATGGCAGACTCATTTACTTGTGTTAAGGAGACTAGATTGGACTATGTTCGCCATAATCAAAAATAAATTAGGAAATATTCTCTTCGTGGTTTAATTGATGCAGTCGCCGCTTGTGAAGTAACTCCTGCTTCCCTTGGCCAACTCATAATTTTACCTCCGTCTTACCCAAATTGTTTTCGAAATCTTTTCCAACTCTACCAAGATGTCTTGGCAATCTGCCGATGGGCAGGCCCACCACATTTATTCATCACTTTCACATGCAACCCAAAATGGGAGGAGATAACAGAATTTTTAAAAGCAATTCTTGGCTGACGCCCTGAAGATCGCCCCGATATTGTTTCAAGAGTGTTCAAGAAAACTAGATGAGCTCATGGTAGATCTGACTAAAAGAGCCTTCTTTGGAGAAATACATGCAGGTATTACAGTAACTTACACTTAATATAACTCCTCTTATTGATCCTCTTCCATTTCTATTTCTACAGAAAATGGAAAATGTTTACTGTAATTTCTAAGAAAAACAAATTTTCACCGAGTACTAACTTAAATCATATTATTCAGTTATTTATACAGTGGAGTTCCAGAAGAGAGGGTTGCCTCATGCACACATTTGCTTATTTTTGTGACCAGAAGCTAAACACACTGGCCCCTCACACATCAACAAAATTATAAGCGCAGAACTACCGGATATAGCAGATGACCCAATCGGATATGAGGCGGTCGTACAATTTATGATACATGGCCCATGCGGTGAAAGAAACCCCGAATGCCCATGTATGGTTACTGGTAAGTGCTCAAAGTACTATCCGATAGATTTCTACCCTAACACATCTGTAAGCGAGGATGGCTATCCCATATATCGTCGAAGAAAAGATAGCAGAACAGCCGAAAAGAATAACCATGTTATTGATAACAGGTTTGTGGTCCCTCACAACATAGACCTGTTAGTGAAATACCAAGCTCACTTGAATGTGGAATGGTGCAACAAACACAGATCGGTTAAATATCTTTTCAAATACATGTCTAAAGGCCCGGTATGGCACTTGCCAACCAACAGGAAGTACGTGGTAATGGTAATGAGAATGATGTAAACATGAATGATCGACCAGTTGATGAGATTGAAACATTTCTTATGTGTAGATATGTGTCAGCTTCGGAAGCTTGTTGGGGGATGTTTACATTTGAGATACAGTATAAGCAGCCGCCTATACAACGTTTGACCTATCACTTAGAAGAAGAACAACAAGTATTCTTTGAAGATTCAGAAGCAGCAGATGGCGTCCTAGATAGAGTGGGAGATGCAAGAACAACCCTTACCGAATGGATGGCTACAAACGAAAAACACGAAGACGCTTGCTTATTAACATATGCTGAATTCCCAACTAAATGGGTATGGGACAATGAAGCAAAATATGGACAAGACGAAAGAAGGGTTTTAAAATTAGAAGGATCTACTTTGCTAACCCTAATTCTGGTGAGTCATATTACTTACGTCTTCTCTTGAACATTGTTAAGGGAGCTAAATGCTTTGCAGATATTCGTACAGTTAATAAAGTTGTTCACCCAACATATAAGTCAGCTTGCAATGCTTTAGGACTATTAGATGGGGATGATGAATGGCATGTCGCCTTGAACGAGACAGCAACTTGGGCTACTGCTCAACAACTACGAGAAATGTTTGTAACGTTGCTATTATTTTGTGAGGTGACGGACCCAGAACAATTATGGCTCGCACATTGGAAAGATTTGTCAGACGACATTCTACCTCGCCAACAACGCCGCCTTGGGTACAGAGATCTTATATTGACTAATGAACAAATTCAAAATTATGCACTTTTGGAACTAGAAATCATTCTTAACCGGAGTGGTCGCAGCTTAAAACAATATACAGATTTCCCAACTCCGGATAGAACATTGCTACTGAACAGTGGGAATAGGCTCATAATAGAGGAACAAAGTTATGATGTAGATAAATTGGCAGCTGAATCTCTCAAACTCCAAAATGGTTTGAATGCTGATCAACGGATAGTCTACGAAAGCATACTTAAAGCTGTTCACCAAAAAACCGGAGGTCTGTTCTTTGTCTATGGAAGCGGAGGTACTGGAAAGACATATCTTTAGGGAGCACTGATATCGAGAATACGATCTGAAGGGCTTATAGTACTAGCTGTAGCCTCCTCTGGAATTGCTGCATTATTGCTGATATCCGGCAAGACGGCACATTCTAGGTTCTCCATACCAATAAAACTAACAGAAACATCAAGTTGTAGAATAGAACAAGGAACAGACCTCGCACACTTGATCCGGGAATCTTCTCTAATTATTTGGGATGAAGCTCCAATGGTTCACCGTCATGCTTTTGAGGCTGTTGATAGGGCGTTTCGTGACATCATGCAACTTGACAACCCAAACGCCAAGGACCAAGTATTTGGAGGTAAGACAACTGTGTTGGGTGGATATTTCAGGCAAATACTCCTTGTTATTCCAGGCAAGGGACGGGCGGACGTAGTGGATGCCTCAATTAGCAAATCAACACTGATATGGCCACATTGCCAAGTGCTAAAATTACAAAAGAATATGAGACTTCTGAAAGGACGTGACGACTCCGAAGTTCAAGAATTAAATAAATTCGCAAAATGGGTGCTCTATATTGGTGACGGCAAAATACCCACAACGGCAAAGGAATGGGAGGACGAAAAAAACTTGGATAGAAATACCAACTGATGTATTACTCCCAACTGAAGATGATAATCCTACTGGCACAATCGTGCATGCAATTTACCCAGAACTCCTAAACAACTACACAGACCCAAAATATTTGCAAGGGAGAGCAATTCTAGCACCAAAAAACGAGATTGTGGATGAGGTTAACAGATGCATTCTTCGACTACTACCAGGTAAGGAAGAAATAGCAAAAAGTGTAGACAGAATTTGCCCCCTAACTAATGGAGGGAACATGGAGAATTTATACCCGACCGAATTCCTGAACTCGCTTCGGTTTCAAGGACTACCAAACCACAAAATACATTTGAAGGTCGGTTGCCCGATAATATTACTGAGGAACATAAATCAAGCCTCAGGTATGTGCAACGGAACAAGACTAATAGTTGTACGTATACGGACTCGTACATTGGATGCAAGAGTTATTACGGGGACAAATATAGGGCAGATGGTTGCAATTCCACGAATTGAAATGACTCCAACTGACACAAAATGGCCCTTCACAATGAAAAGAAGACAATTCCCGGTTAGAGTTTGTTTCGCAATGACCATAAACAAGAGTCAAGGGCAGACATTCGAAAATGCGGGTGTATATTTAACTGATCCTGTTTTTACCCACGGCCAACTTTACGTAGCCGTCTCAAGAGTAACTTCTCGCAAGGGGTTAAGGATATGTATACCAAGCAAAGATATGGAGAGGGACAAGAAGGAAACAAAAAATGTTGTCTACCAAGAAACATTCAACGACCTCTGAAAAAAACGAACCAAAGAGACCGGCAAGATGATAGGATCGTGTAGAACGCTTAAGAGGGAGCACAAATAGAAAGGCTACCAAGTGCCAACTTTTCTTATTGTTTGTTGTTTTTTACATTTTCATCGCAAACATCTCTCTGTCACAACTATCTAATTTATAGATTAACCATGATAACATTTGGCTATTGAAAATAAATTATTTTAGAATTATATCTCTACCATGCCATTTACTCTTGGTAGCCATACTTATGCTTTTAAAATCTGGAAAAAGTGCATACAAAATTACATAATAGATATAAATATGCCTTTATAAAAAGCAAAAGCTGCCCTCAAACGTGGAATCTACAACGTCAGTTCTACATACATGTCATCATTCAACCGTCGAGTAGTGCACTTGCACGCCGAATTAAATCATTTGTACAAATTTTGGATTCTAGCTTTTGACCCAAAATTTAAAATTAACAATGATAACAATTGACTTTGGTAGCCATACGTATATATTCAGAATTGATTTGACACATGTTCTGACACATTCTAATGTTATCAAATTGCTCACTTGTAAATAATAATTCAACATCTGCGTATGCTTTATTAAATGGTTTATAAAACATAGCAAATTTAAGGATTGTTCCTAAAGATCCGAAATCATTATAAATTGGAATTACGCGATCTTTAAATAAGAAATTATGGATGAATTTTTAAGTGGAATTATCAATTTGTGTACCTGTTTGTATGTAGTTATACAATATAAGTCATAAATGAACATAGCTATTCAAGTGAAGAGGTGCAAAGTTGCAACCATTCATATGGAATATTGACATCTCTTACAAAAAGAAAAAAATGTCAATATTAAACACTCTTTTAAGAAATAAAGAAGCATCGGCAGGGTAGTGAGGAATTTTGAAGGATAGCAATTTTGTTTAATTTATTTAGTTTGCAAATGTACCACATCCTTAATTCCGCATATAGAAGGTTTAATGTTATTAAAGTGCCAAAATCCTTATGGTTTACAATTTTGAGCTACCTGGAACAGAAGACACACACGGAAATTCTTCAATAATAGTGTAAATTAAAATAAACAAAAATAAAAACAAATACACTTAAGATATAAACCAAAATTTTATTCGCATCCGTACATAAAAGCACAAACGACAACAAATGATAGACCCACAATTATAGGCTAACAAAAAAGTTACACCTACAACTAAGGAACTCCACTTAACAACTACCGAGAATCATTCAAGAACACCAACCCACCTATTATCCTCCCACACAAGATGAGGGCGCATATCATAAAATACATTAAAGGACACTTCATCATACCCTGCAAAATGTATCTCATAATACCCATCAACAACGTAAATATCAATAACCCGACCAAGCCACCAACCGTCGTTCACAAACACCTCCACAAGATCATGAACCGCATACTCAACCGTCTCAATAAAAGGAGGCATAGGACGTATGTTCACAACCTCAATGACATCTCTTAAAAAGAAAAACCCACTAGAAGTCAAGAGGTGGTGAAACTGCACATAAACATGCCCATTATCCAACAGTAGAAGAACGGTCGGGAGGAAAAAAGATCCAACAAAACCCGCCTCCGGAAACATCACCTTGACTCTATCACCAACGTTGTACAAGGGAGCCATTGAAAAAACACAAAAAACACAAAAAACCTGAAAAAGACGAAAGACAAACAACCAAGAAATGATATTGGAGGAAAAAGAACGATAACACAAATACTTATATAAAAAAGATTGATAACACAACAACATTAACATAAAATAATAACATATATATATATATAACGAACATAACCAAAACAAAGCAGGCGTCGACATTAATAACGACAAGAACAAACATCATACAAATAATAATCACACAATAACTATACAACAGCATCACAATGACCATTACACACAAAAAGAAAAACAGAAAAAAGAAAAGCCAAAACAAAATAAATACAATTTATCATACTAATAATAAACACACACTAACTATACAATAGCCTCACAATGACCGTTTCATATAAAAAAAATACAAGGCAACACACAATAACTACAATTAAAATGGTATTAAATGAGAATAATGATGCTACTGAATACCGACAATAAACTCCCAGTAATTGGAACGTCATTAATATATTTTTGAGTGGTTTAAAAGGCTTATTCTGTTATTAAGAAGTCTAATGGATGGATTAAGGGCAAATTGAGAAGTTATTAATAGGTAAGGAAAATATAGAGAGACCCACTCACCCAAACAGAACACATAGAAGCAGCTAACGCGAACAAAAACAAGAAGAAAACTGAAAGACACCGAGAATATGCCTCCACAAATTGATATAGTACAGCAAAAACAAAAGAGTAACATTTAAAACCGGAAAACGTCTGTGATAGAAGGGCACCCAATATTAATAAAATAAATGAGGACAAATGATAATAATATTAAAACAATCATTAAAGTTATACCATAAGAACAATAACAGGCAAGCAATAAAACCACGTAAATGAAAAATAGAAGACAAATCAATAAAACGATAGAACATTTACACAAGAAAAACAAAAGGACAAACACAAAGGCTATATAAATAACACACATACTATCACCAAATGCAACGGGAAAAAATTAAACCAATAAACAACCAAAAAATTACTAAACTTAATCTCTAAAAAAATGGCACCTTTAACTGTGAACATTGCAGCAATGGCGCCATCCAAATCGCGGTATCAAATCATTGCACGAGCAACAAGGATATGGGATGTCGCGCCAAATCCCTATGCCAGTCCCCTATCCCTTGACATGGTTTTGTTAGATTCACAGGTAATAATGACAAACTCAAAATTAACAAGTTTCTTGAAGAAAAATGTTCACATGCATATAATTAACAAGGTTTATGACAAATTGGCAATACCCTTCAACATGGAGACCATATCCACGTGACGATCCAACGCAAATGGATCCGTAGCTTCAAAGATGAGGTTCAAGAAGGAAGAATTTACCAATTAACCCATTTTGAAGTCGCAAATAACACAAGAGGATATAGACCAGTACAAACAAATGACAACATAATCAAGTTCACACCATTCACTTCAGTCATCGAGCAGCCCGAAGACTCAACCCAAATTCAGAAACACAAATTCGAGTTCCACCCAATCCATTTGCTACATGAAAGGAACAACAAGACAGACTACTTGATAGGTAAATGCCTTCAAAATAACATTACAACACAAGAAACAACACCATAAATTAAAACTAACGTCGTTAATAAAAAACAGATGTCATAGGCGTGCTTACAGGAGTCGAAAACAAAACTCAAATCGCAACGGAAAAAGGAATGGCATTGTTACGCAATATCTACATTTAGGATGAAAGGTAAGACACCCTAAAGAACTTTAAACGTATTCTACAAATACCAAAAAAAACAAACTAACACAAACGCATTACAGCAAGCAAGAAGTGAAGGCCACGTTATGGGGAAATGTCGCGGACTACATCAGTGATGCCGATACAAAAGATACCGAAAACACGAAAACCATTGTCATCACCTCTACAAGGGTATTGCGATACAAAGGTAATAAATACTTATATATGCTGCCCCGTGGAAAAAAAAATTATACTAATAAAACCACAATGCAGACGAGTATCAACTAAGAAGCACAAACGGCACAAAGATTTACATCAATCTAGAGATACCAGAAGCACAAAACCTGCTTGAAAGGTATTAGTAAAAAAAACCCAGCAAAAAAATAATTATACCAAACAGAAGAGGATTTTAACAAAATACACAAAAAAAATGAAACAAGATTGCAACACCAAGGCCGGTCCAAAAACTAGACAACGACACACAACAATAAACCGAGGACAATATGCTGGCAAACAGGAAGACACTAATGGAGCTAATGGAAATGGAAGTAACTGACCCGATAAGCAATATTTGCACACTAACCTAGATAACTAACCACAATAGATGGAAAAATTAAAGAGTCTTTGCTGAACAAAAAAATGAACAGAAACAAACATTCACATGCCATGGAGCGATTTCCGGAGTAAGGACGGACGTTGAATGGAGATATATTTCATGCCCTACATGTAGAAAAGGCCTTGACGACACCAACATCTGTCCAAAATGCGTGGACGAAGTACCATACCCAACCTAAAGGTAATAACAAAAGCACAAAATTAATTAAAAAAACAACAAATAAAAATGCATTTATTAGAGGTACAGAATACTCGCGACACTAGACGATGGCATATCTGAAGCAAGCATTGTCATGTTTGACAAAGAGGCTGAGAAGGTTATCGGAAAACCAATCGCAAAAGTACTGGAAATCTACAAAAAGGTACCCTGCTGCTAAACACCCTACTGCTAAACACTTGACAACTAAACACAACAACAACAAAAAATAATTATACCATACACTACAAATGCAAGAGAAAGGCAAGGAGAAAGTATACGACATACTCCAAAGCTGCGTACGGAAACAATACACTTTTAAGGTAACAATTGGGACAACAAACTATGGGGACCGAAGAGAGCTGAAGGTCTTAAAGTCATACAAGAGCGACCAACACACAGAGGTACGGAAAACAAACAAAAAAAAACAGCAAAACACTGAAGTAGAAACAACAGAAACTAACAAATAACATGATCAATACAGGCTGCCGAACCAACACCAAAGGAAACCAGCACAAAAGCGGAGAAAAACAAAGAACTGGGATCGCAAAACCACAAAGAAGACAAACGGAAAACAATCGAAGAGTAAGTACGAACCAAACTAGCATTCCATAAAACAAAACTAACCAAAAAGAATAATAAACTAAATAGAATTCAAACATGTCACATGCACATTATACCACACACACCAGCGAAACCATTGGAAACCAACAGGGAAACCAACAAACGGCAACGAAAACAGAAAGAAGACCACATTGAACCCGAGAAAGGAGAAAATGAAATCATGCTTGACAACAACAAAGACCCAGACGACAACACGACAACCAAAGCAAATGATGGAAACAAGGGCGAAGAATGATAGTGAAAAGAACAACCAGATATATGTCACTCCATAGATAGCTACAACAAGAACATGAGATGAAAATGTTCAAATACAATCATGATATGTAACAAACTATTACAGAAACGACAAATAAAAAGTGAGCATAAAAGGGACACCCTTTATTTATTAATGCCATAAAACAACTACCACAAAAAATAGCATACCAATTGGGAATGGATCGGGAACGAGAATACCCCAACAATACCCAATTCGTCATATGTTGTTCAAGAGCAAATAACATGCAGAAAACTCACAAGAATAAAGCCAAATCAAATTGGGGATAACAACAATAGCCAAAACATAAAGAACCCTAATTTATTAATTCACACGAGATCTACCAAATACTAACTTAATCGTTTCAATTTGGCCAACATCCATCTGCTTCTTTTTTTGTATGTTGAACAGTGCAACGATGGTGTAAGGATGTAATGGAGATTGAGAGAGAGAATAAAAGGGTTGCTTTGCATTAAAAACTGAAAACAAACAAAAACAATACGATTAGATTTCAATTTTGTAATTTTTTTGAGGGAACCGTTAATAAACAACTAAGCAAAACAAATAATCTTTTGGTCCGGCAAATGTACAACCACTTAAGCCAAACATAGACGGATTAGGATCGGAAACCCAACTGAAAATCATAATATAATAACCTGTGGTTTCCACGGGTCACAAAACTAGTTTTATTCTAAAAGCTAAGACTAAAACATATATAAAAGTGTGTGGAAATAGGTGTAAGAAGTGTATAAAAGTTGTCGGACACAACACCCCTTATATAGGAGTGTAGGAAGTAACGTAAACAACCTAAAATGGGGTAACCCCGATTGGGGACACCACACCCTGATCGGGGTCGTGGCATTCTTGATGTTTTCTCTTAATTTCGTCTTAAATTTGCAAAGGAATCCAATGCTACACCTTAATGCTCCTTAATTCCTCCGTCTAAATGCATAATTTGGAATTGTAAGCTTCATCTTCCACTTGATCATTTGGACTTTACTTGGGCTTCTATTTCATTTCTTTACTTGTGCATTAACCCAAGTTAGTTTTGTGCTCGGGATTTTCCAATTCTTCCCAAAATGCTCCTATGCTTCCCAAAACACCTTTGCATGGTTAAGACTTGCTCTTATTCGCCTCGTGAACTTGGGTGAATGCTAATTTGACGGGAAAAAAACTACCTAGTGCTTTATTTCCTACAAAATGCGTTGAATACAAGCAAAATCACCTAGAACACGGAATTAGCTCACAAACACATTAATAGAAGCACAATAATCAAATAAACCGAGCTAAAATAGGGAGTTAAACTATATATAAAATGGACTCATCAAACTCTCCCGAGCTAAACCCTTGCTTGTCCTCAAGCAAGCACACAACATAATGTATGACAAGGAAAAGGGTACAACCAACAATCATCCCAACCGAATGCAATTTACGTCAAGTAACTTTAAAGTACTATGAATCGAATCCCAGAACGACACGGGCATAGGGAAAATGCAACAACATGGATGAGATTTACATGACGACGTAGCGCAAAAGACTTCACATGGACATTTCAACTCTTGCATGATCTTATTGACATCGGACTTCTCACAGGATTCACTCACACTCATATTATAAACAAGGCAAATTATATGTGAATGACACTCTCGTATCTACGACTCAAGAGAATGCGCCCGTAATCTAGTACGGTAGACATTCCAAATCAACAAGATAATGCTAATCATGATCAAATATGCACAAGAAATGAAACCAAGAAGACAAAGAAGAAGGCTAGGGGAAATAGGTAAGAAGGTGGTCAAATGTTTTTGGTTATGTGGAGCTATTGTCAAGCTAGTAACTAACCAAAAAGTGCAAGGATGCTCATTCTGAACCTTAACCTTTCCCAAGAGCAAGAACTAGAGCAAAAAAAAAAAAAAAGGATGATGACTCATTTTTTCCATTATAGCACAAGAGACTACTTCCCAAAACCATACATTTCAAACATGGAAGCAACTCATATTTTTTTTCTTCTTTGTTTATCATTTTTATCATTTTTTTCATGCTTCTTTCTTTTCTATTCTTTTTTCCTTTTTTAAAATCTCTTTTTTTTTCCTTTTCACCACCATTCACCAAATTACGGGAATCAGCAATCCCGTAACAAAAATGCTCACAATAGCGACAAATAATCATATCCCAAATAAGAGATCACCCCAACACAAGTACTAAGTCACTAGCTCAACAAAGGTAGGCAATTTTATATGTGACTAGGAAAAAGGGGTAATTTTTGGGCAATATATGTAAGCAAACAAGTGAATGGCTTCTAAATGCAATCATGATAGCAAAACTTATATAAAATGGAACAAAAAACCATACTTGTGCGTATAGATGTAACGCACACCAAGAGGAGAAACTACACACACCTAAATGAGACCGGATAAATGCATCGGCTATTTGGAGGCTCTACCTTACCATATATGTGGCTTACCAATGTCAAGATCAAGTATACTTTGTCCAAAATCCATCCAACACCCACTTTGTCAAGACATCCCCATGCAAGCAAAACTCGTCAATAAGCATGAATCATTAGCTTAAAAAGCTACAATGGGAAATGCAAAAGGAGGAAATACATTATGAAAAAGACATATGGGTGGACACAACATACAAATTTTCAAATTTTTTAGATTTTTAGATTTCCCATAACTAGACTTACTAAATCACTCCCCCAAGCTAGAACAACACATTGTCCTCAATGTGTAAAACGGGTTTAAGCGCAAAAAACCACATAGAAGGATAAATAAAACCAACAAGGGGAGGTGGGATGACACATGCGGAAATAAAGGAAGGAAAGAAAGCATACTAAAGTGTAGAAGCTTCCCCCAAGGTAGCTTGAAAACGGGGCAAAATCCAATCTATGCACCAAAGTACCTGCAAAAGATAAGCTACTACATACTAAAATAAGCTAAATGTCTTATTGACTTAGCTATTACAACCAAATTGAAATTGCAATTGTCCAAAAAATTAGTAATTGTCTCAAAAATATAAATAAACACGGGTTGCCTCCCGAGAAACGTAAATTTAAAGTTTTGCTAGACTTGCTTTTCTTCAAGTGACATGACCATTTTTATCTTTAAAAAGCAAGTCAAAGCCCTTAGAAGTCTATCATATACCTGCGCATGAGCAATACAAAAGCAAATGTAAGAAATTATAAGATATAAGCATGAAAGATCAAAGGTAAGGATTGATAAATCTTATCAATGGACGCATGAGAGACTTCAAAGAGAACCACCGTACTACTCCATTCTTCAGCAAGAGATGGAGCATCATGCTTAAGACCATAAAATAAATTGTTAGTGCACAAATTATCATTATAAATGGTCTCAAATGGGTGGTATAAAAACTCAAGGTAGTAGGACTCATAAAAAATAGGGGGTTCATCCCACTTAACCTTTAAATTAAAATCACTAAGTCCTCCATCAATCTCAAATGGGTCAACTACATCCCATGTGAAAGGATTTTCAAAGGTTTCAAATGACTCGAGCAAAATTTTATCCTTTTCATGATAATCGGGCTCAACCTCATCCATGCACGTGTGTCGACTACCTCCTCCATGAAATGGTTAATTGGAACGACAATAGGGGAATTTCAACCAAGAAAGTCGGACTATCCTCATCGTCATCTAATAATTCAAAATTGTTAGGGAGAAAAGACTCACATTGGGAGGCTGGCAGAGCATAAGGAGAGGTGATAAGCTCACATTGGCTCGCTTCCTTTTGAGAAAGTTGTTCCAAATGAGCCTGAAGCACTTTGAGTTCCTCTTGGATACGCCACACATATAATTGGCGTGCTAACTCCCAACTTTCGGAAGCCATGAAATCTAAGAAACTCCAAAGTTCCGGCCCGATCATGTAGTAAACACCCCCATTACTCAAGTTTAGAGCCAATTCACGAGTCTCAAAATTCATGCCATCAAGCACGAGTTGACCAAAGTAATCCCCATCAAGGACATGTACAAGAAAGATGAGACCATCGCAAAAATAGTAGAACCGGGCAAGATCGTAATGAAAAGCTCATCTTTGAGTTGTGGGACGAATCCGTCATTCATTATGAAAGACCAAGCTTTATTACCTACAAAATAGACACTAAAACTACAAAGAAACCGTGAGAAGATCCCAAGGAACAAGTATTCCTTGAGACAAAATAAAATAAGATAAAATTCAATAAACAATTAGCAAACAAAACCGTACTCCCCGACAATGGCGCCAAAATTTGATAGGATGACGCAACCTAATCAATGATAAATACCCTAGACACAAATGAATGTAGTAATAGGGATCGAATATAAGGAGACGGGAGTTGCTACGCTACACAAGCTGTTATGGGGTGAATTCTATCAAGGTCGGTTATCGATTGGTTTGATTGGGTTTATGAAACAATAATAATAAAGGAAGAGTCTAGGGAGGTTGGGTCACACATGCAAAGTATGTAAATGCTCTAGTTAAACATAGGAGTTGATAATATCGTTAAATTGTTTAGGCTTAAAGACAACCACCTCTCGACCGTATTGTTAACCATAGAACGGGTCCTAACGAGCTCTCACTACGGCTAGGAAGTCTACTAAAATATTCTTAGTCTAATTCAATTTCGTGACTTTCGATTTATAAAAGTGAATTAACAAATTTAATTTAAGATAGTGGCCAACAATTAAAGACTAACAAAACAATGCAAACATGTGATAGAAACTTTTAAACGATATAATACCCCATTCCAATTCAATAATTGCAAAAACTATTTATGCATGGCTTCTCTTAATCCCTAGACAAAGTAAACTAATCTTGCATAATGTAAATTAAACTAATGACGAAAGTAGACATGATAACTAACTAATAAAGGAAATAACAAAGGAAATAACAAAACAATACAAGAAATAGAATTATCTCAACAAAGGAAAAGAAACTTGGAATTGAAGAACAAATGTTTGAATGGAAATTGTAATACAACTTTGAAATGCTAATGGAAATGTAAATAACAATAAGGAAATCTAACCTACATTTTATTCTAAAAGTTAAAACTAATGGCTTGCTTAGATTGAGGGAAAAAGGGTGGAAAAAATAAGGGAGTAATAATTTAAGGTCATTTTAGTAAGTTTGGTATCCGGGTGATTATTCATCTGGGCAACTTATTACTCCCATACATGGGTAATGTATTACCAACCCTCCCCCATGGGTAACTATTACTAGAGTAATGCATTACTCTCTATATTGAACAAATATGAATTCATTTTATATCTAATGCACTAATTACACTTTTACCAAACCCAAAGATAGATTACCCCAGTAATAATTCTTTAACATTCAAAACTTGCAAATAAGGAACATATTACTTCCTGGACTATATTCTCCGGTAATTATTTCCCTTAAAACTTTACCTCACTAATTGTTTCCTTCATTCCAGGCGAGCCCTAAAACATATATAAAAGTGTGTGGAAAGAGGCGTAAGAAGTGTATAAAAGTGGTCGGACACAACACCTCTTATATAGGAGTGTGGAAGTAACGTAAACAACCTAAAAGGGGGTAACGCCGATCGGGGACACCACACCCCGATCGGGGTCGTAGCATTCTTGATTGTTTCTCTTAATTCCATCTTAAATTTGCAAAGGAATCCAATGCTACGTCTTAATGCTCCATAATTTCTCCGTCTAAATGCATAATTTGGAATCCTAAGCTTTATCTTCCACTTGATCATTTGGACTTTACTTGGGCTTCTATTTCATTTCTTTACTTGTGCATCAACCCAAGTTAGTTTTGTGCGCAGGATTTTCCAATTCTTCCCAAAATGCCCCTATGCTTCCCGAAACACCTTTGCATGGTCAAGACTTCCTCTTATTAGCCTCGTGAACTTGGGTGAATGCTATTTTGACGGGAAAAAACTACCTAGTACTTTATTTCCTACAAAATGCATTGAATACAAGCAAAATCACCTAGAACACGGAATTAGCTCACAAACACATTAATAGAAGCAAAATAATTAAATAAACCGAGCTAAAATTGGGAGTTCAACTATATATAAAATGGACTTATCAACAAATTTCTTTGTTATGAAGGGATTGTTTGTTAAACCTTTATGTAATGAACATTTTTTTTAAAATTTTCCAAACTTTGAAAAATTAAATGGCATGAAATAGAAAACTTGAGAAGAAAAAAAAAACAAACATTTTGCTTTGATTTACGGTTAACTATAAACGAATTTCTGATTATCTAATAAAAAGCTTTGAAAATGGACTTTATTGGAAAAAAAATGGAGGTAATAGTAACCTGCAATAGTAGGTGAAACAAGTTATATAATGGAAGTAAACATTGTTTTCCACTTTTACAAAAGCGACTATTGAAAAAACAATATTACAATGGCAAAATTAGAAATTAAAAAGTTTTAGAATGACAATGAAAGCTTTTAACTCAGATTAGATAAGTCTAATATATTAGATAAACATTACAAGACATACAACAAATTAAGCACTAGTACTGGCTTCGAAGGACTTAATCCTCTCCAACTCTACTAAAACTTCCCTCATGCTAGGCCTTATCATTCCAGACTTGTTGATGCATCTCAAAGCAAGGTTGGCAATAACCATTTAAGCTTCATTAATGCCTTCTCTCTCAACCTGGGTATCAATAACATCAAATAACCTGTCATCCTCCAACACCTCTCTAAACCACCATACAAGACTCCTATCCGCATAGATTTCGGTTGGCACAGGGCCTTTTTGTCCCGTTAGCAGCTCTACGAGAACCACCCTGAATGCATATACATCGCTATTATCTGTCTAGCGATGTGTATCATGATATTCGGGATCTAAGTACCTAAAAGTACCTTGAACCTTGGTCGTTATGTGGGACTGATCAATTGCAATCGATCGTGATATGCTGAAATCCGACAACTTTGCTCGATACTTGGCATCGAGAAGTATGTTTTATGTCTTCACATCTCGATGTAGTATCGGAGTCGATGACGATGTATGCAAATAACAAAGAGCATCAACCACGTCAATTGCAATATGAAGATGAATTGCCCAAGTAAGCTGGAAATCTTTGGTTGGATCACACAGTAAACTTGAAATGGTTCCATTGGGCACAGACTCATATACTAACTATGCCGTTTCCATCTCTAAACAACAACCCAATAGCTTGACAATGCTCATGCGGTTCACTTGAGACAACAACACCACTTCATTAATGAATGTTGCAACATGATTTTTCCCAACCGTCTTCGTCTTTTTAATCGCAACTACATTTCCATCAGCCAAAATCCCCTTATATACCGCACCTTGACCACCTTGTCTTAGAACCCGATATTCACTAAATTGTTCAGTGGCTTTGTCTAGTTCTGTTTGCGTGAAGAGTCGGGTTCGTTCTATCATCCAATCACTGGATGATATTTGGTGTTCTAGTAACAACCCACCTTTTTTCTTGAAATTTTTGGCTTTCTCAATGGTTTGCCTTCTCTGTTTAACAATCATTAAAATCTAATATCCTCTAAGGGTAAAGAAAAGAGTTCCAAACGCTACGCCAATGCCTGTAATACAAATATCATTATCATTATTAGTATACAGTCACAAAACCAATAATAATGAATACTAATACTAAAATTAGGAGATAAGCATAGTACTTTTAGATTGGAGACACTGATATATTATAAACATTGCATTATATATTACTAATATATTATATATTGTTTAACTTACGATTCTAAAGTACTATTATAAGTAATTTCTTACCATAGTGTACCGTTGTTACTATGTTTATCTGTTAATTGTTAAAATGTTATGATTATATGGTCAATTTCATCATTTAACTAAGATACTTATTCTAACCAATACATAAATTTATTAGTGTGAAATCTTACGAACCCTGGCAATATAACTAATACAATCTAAAATACTTATTCTAACCAATTCAAATTTGCACGGGTTTGTAACTTTAGCTCGTATATGTGGTCAAGCAAGGACGACATGTTTATGATTGTAGGATGCAATCACTACAGGTTACTCAACGCCAAAAGAATAGCCGACAGGAAATTGACAACTTGCATCACGATTTATACCGAGAATAAATATTTGGAGTATGACACTTCTTCGGGCATTGGATGTTTTCAAGCCCCACTTCCCAAGTGTTAAATATAACAAATCATAATCTTTGATTATGATTTCCATTTACCGTAAATAATGCAATTAGTACAATCAATCAAAATGTATATATCTCCACCATAATTCTCTCCTTAGATAGAGGAATTTGTTTATACTGTTTCCATGTTTATCTTACGTTCACACCCATGTAAATCCTATATATAGCTTGTGTATTCTGAGGTACATTAACACATTGATAATAAAACCTTCTCTTATATTTCACATGGTATCACGATCCCAATAGATCCTAACCATCTTCGCTGTGCTTCTCGCTGCATCCATGGCAAACACAAACAACACCGTCATTCCAAACAATGACGAACCAACCAAACCTCTCATCTCCATCTCCTTTCCCAACTGTATCAAACTAACACCTTCGAATTACCGCTCCTGGTAATTCCAAATTACCCGACTCCTTCGAGGCTATGGCTTATTCTCATATCTCGATGGAACCAACCCAACCCCACCATCCACGATCACTCCACCTGCTACCGACTCCAAACCGAACCCAGACCCGATTCCAAACCCCGCTTACACCACTTGGTTCAAACAAGACAACCTCATCCTAGGCGCATTAGCCGGCACCCTACACGACTCCATCTCCCCTGTCATCCTTGATGCCAATTCCTCCAATGAGGCATGGAAAATTCTTGAAACCACATATGCCAACCCCTCACGCGGACATATTCGTCAGATCAAGGATCGTCTTCGTCATATCACACTCGGAGACGGCACTATTTCTGACTACATGCTTGCGATTAAATCTTGCACAAATCAACTTGCCCACCTCGGCAAACCCATGGACGCCGAGGACATTATTGACCAAATAATTCATGGTCTCCCTGCCGCATCTTACAAAGATATAATCGAAGCGCTTCGAGTCCGTGATACACCTATATCCTTTGAAGCCTTTCATGAACGCCTCATTCAACAAGAATGTATTGTCAAACGCTCATCTACCAACACTACTTTCCCACCATCTGCTCATGCCGCCAATCGTGGCTACCACCACTCAAACACCCGCCACTACCCCAATCAAACCAGCACCTATCCCAACCACAATCATAATCACAACCACTCTCACCAATTTAACAACAACAACCGTGACCAACCCTCCTCTTCCAACCCTAGGCCGTTTAAAGGCCGCTGCCAATATTGTCGTGAAACGGGACATGTTATCAGCAATTGTCCCGTGTTCAAGAAAGACTATCCGATGGTCACTTTCCCTCCACCGAAACAAACCAGGCCCCACGCCCACACTGCTACTTCCGCCTCTGCCCCAACCTCTGCCTATCTTGTCGATAGTGGGGCATCTCAACACATCACAAATGATCTCGAAAATCTCGCTCTTCACAGTCCCTATAATGGCCCTGATGACCTCATAATTGGCGACGGGTCAGGCCTGCCAATCACCCACCACGGTTCATTTACTACTCCCTCTCTTTCTCGTAATCTTTTATTCAATAATGTGCTTGTCGTACCAACCATTGCTAGGAACTTATTATCTGTCTCACAATTTTGTAACGATAATAATGCTACTGCCCATTTCTCACCCTTATCTTTTTGTTTTAAGGATCGCTTGACGGGTGAAATTCTCATCCAAGGACCGTTTCAAGATGGCGTCTATCAATGGCAATCAACAAACTCACAACCCCAAGTCTTCACCAGCCTCAAATCATCACCCAGTAGCTTATGGCACTCCAGACTAGGACACCCTAATAATGCTACACTTAAACGATTAAATGCTATTTATAATTTCCGTATTTACGATTTTCTGTATTGCAACTCGTGTCTTATTAATAAAAGTCACAAATTACCCTTTACGCATTCTACGCTGAACTCCACTGCCCCTCTTGATCTTATTTTCTCGGATGTTTGGACATCACCCATTCTGTCCTACGACTCATACAAGTATTACGTAATTTTTGTCGACCATTTTACTCATTACTTTTGGCTTTATCCCATTAAAAATAAATCCGACACACTTACTACTTTCAACCGCTTTAAAGCTATAATCGAAAAATATTTTCAAAAACCGATAAAGCAATTTTATTCCGACAATGGGGGAGAATACAAAAAATTAAACCCGACTCTTCTTGTTGACGGAATAACACACCTCACATCACCACCTCACACACCCGAGCACAATGGTTTTGCCGAAAGACGCCATCGCCATGTTGTTGAAACCGGTCTCGCGCTCCTTACTCATGCCCAAATGCCAAATCAATTCTGGCCTTATGCCTTTGCAACCGCGACCTATTTAATAAATCGACTACCTACCACAACCTTACAAAACAAAACACCATATCAACTTCTCTTTAATCAAGACCCAAACTACAACAAATTACGGCCCTTTGGATGCTTATGCTATCCATGGCTCCGACCCTATACACATCACAAACTCGACCCCAAATCCGTCCCATGTGTCTTCGTTGGCTACTCCACCACTCAAAGCGCCTATCTATGCTTTGAACCCGTCACCCAAAAACTGTATACCTCAAGACACGTTAGATTCATTGAGCATGAATTCCCTTTTGCTAAACTAACAAAAATCAGTCCCTCCCTCAATCAAACTCCTGACCAGTGGTGCGAATTAACCATACCCCTCCTCGCCCCTGCCCTACCCATACTACCCACATCGATACCTAACCCCCCTCCACCACCAACCACCAACTCGCAGCAAACTCCTTCCCCCTCGACAACAGCCTTGCCTGACACCACCTTCTCTCCTGTTCGCAGCACTGCCACCACCTCCAACAACCCGCCCACCCCTGTCACTACATCAACACCACCACCACCCCCTCCACCACCTCCACCCCGTGTTGTCACCCGCCTCTCTAACAATATTATCAAACCGAATCCTCGCTACGCCAAAACAGCAAAACTCGCAACAACCGCTACTTCTCATCTCACTCCCACCACTACCAAACAAGCTTTAGTCGACCCACGATGGCGCTCCGCTATGCTTGACGAACACCAGGCCCTACTACGAAACCAAACTTGGACTCTAGTGCCCCGAACCCAAGCCCAAAATGTTGTTGGATGCAAGTGGGTGTATCGAGTTAAGTACAACCCGGATGGTACCTTAAAACAATACAAAGCGAGACTCGTCGCTAAGGGCTTTCATCAACGCCCTGGTGTCGATTACTCCGAAACATTCAGCCCGGTCATCAAACCCGCTACAATTCGCCTGGTTCTCTCCATAGCCGTGGCCCATCAATGGCCTCTCCATCAGCTCGACGTGAACAATGCGTTCCTGCAAGGTCGTCTCACTGATTCCGTGTACATGGCTCAACCACCTGGATTCATTGACCCGGAAAAACCTGATCATGTATGTCACCTTCAAAAGGCCATCTATGGCCTAAAGCAAGCACCCCGAGCTTGGTACACCGAGCTCAAAAATCACCTTTTATCACTTCAATTCACAAATTCCATAACTGATTCCTCTCTTTTCATTTTAAAAACCGACAAAACCACCCTATTTGTTTTAGTCTATGTTGACGACATCGTTGTCACCGGACCAAACCCATCTCACATACGAACCTTTATTGATGACCTTTCTCGAAAATTCTCATTAAAGGACCTTGGACCCCTCTCGTTTTTCCTAGGAATTGAGGTGACCCCTACCAAAAATGGTCTTCATCTCAATCAAACCAAGTACCTATCTGATCTCTTACACAAATTCAAAATGCAAGAAAGCAGCCCCGCAACCACACCCATGCTTGACTACCCACACCTTCAAAAAGAACCAGAAAAACCAATAGAAAATATCACAGACTATCGTGCCATTATCGGTAGTCTCCAATACTTATCACTGACCCGACCGGATATCGCCTTCCCGGTTAATAAACTAGCTCAATTCCTCACCCATCCCACCTCCGCACATTGGGTTGCTCTTAAGAGACTCTTACGATATCTTAATGGCACCTTACACCTCGGTATCCATCTTCATCACTCATCTCCCCTTACACTTCACGCATGCTGTGATGCTGATCATGCTCGCGACTCAGATGACTATGTGTCCACCACTGGTTTTATAATCTACCTCGGTCAAAACCCGATCTCATTGTCATCCAAAAAGCAACGTGCTCTGTCTCGCTCTACAACCGAAGCCGAATTCCGTGCTGTTGCTGACACAACTTCGGAACTTCTATGGCTTGTATCCATCCTTCAAGAGCTCGGCTTCAAGCAACCCCACTCGCCAGCTATTTATTGCGATAATCTGTCCGCAACTCACTACTCAACAAACCCCGTCTTTCATTCCCGGATGAAGCACCTAGCATTGTCATTTCACTTCGTTAAAGAACAGGTCCGGAAGGGATTAATTCGGGTACAACATATCAATGGGACTGATCAACTTGCTGATACATTAACCAAACCCCTGCACAAGTCTCGGTTTCTCGAACTATCATCCAAGATCGGCCTCCGACTACGCCCGTCCATCTTGCGCGGGAGTGTTAAATATAACAAATCATAATCTTTGATTATGATTTCCATTTACCGTAAATAATGCAATTAGTGCAATCAATCAAAATGTATATATCTCCACCATAATTCTCTCCTTAGATGGAGGAATTTGTTTATACTGTTTCCATGTTTATCTTACGTTCACACCCATGTAAATCCTATATATAGCTTGTGTATTCTGAGGTACATTAGCACATTGATAATAAAACCTTCTCTTATATTTCACACCAAGGGCTTGCAAATGTTCAACACGAGTTTGGAATATTTTGAGCATAAGTCGAGTATAAAAATCGTAAATTGTAGTTATTCTTTTACAGACCGTAAAGCCTTGATTTTCGTCGCAATTGAAGTGGAGTCATCCGGTTTCGTTGAAAAGGTCGACGAATTACCAATAGTGTACAATTGGTTCATTCCGAACACCATTTGTCAAGAATATGCTCAAAATAAACATCATATGTTTATAAGCAAAATTACATCTGCATCGATCTTGAACAAGAACTTGGTGTGTACCGGTATCGTTGTAAATGTATTCCGGGGTTCAAGGAAAATCTGTATGTAGACCATGGTTGAAAATATTAGGGACCGCCTCATTGTATTTACGTCGTCTTGATATTCTGTGTGAAATTCTAATATTATGTCTTTTTTTAATATGAGTATTAAGTATTTTTTTCATAGTTATTCTTTAATGGGGACCTTCCTCTTTGTTAAGAGGTTGACTACAAGAGTCAACATTATAATACCCAAGTACCATCGAGTTGTGATTTGGATCACTGTACTCAGCCTTTTGGAATGCAAGTTATTTTTGTATAACATTAACTCAGTTTGGATGAGTAAATAATACATATGATTTTTGCACTGACTTTTAAAACAAATAAAAAGATGATTAAAAATTTATCATTAAATAAACTTACAAGGTTAAGATAAAGAGAGATTAGATCATTTATGACTCTCCTCTACACTACCAAATATTTGATATTTTTACTGTGAGAAATTTAAGAATGTGTTTTTCTTTATGATAACATGATATTCATTACATTTATAAAAAAGTTATGAAAAAGGTGCATTTTAGGGTAACATTTACGTGGTGAACAAAATTTCATGGTCTAAAGAAGTTGTCGAGTAGTAATTTTGGGATTTTCTTTAGACCATCCCCAAGCAAGGTCAATTGCTTGGTCATGACCTTGCTTGGTCATGGTTAGTGACATAATTAAGCTTCTTAATTGGTAACCAAAGTTGCTAATTTGTGACCAAAGGTCAATTTGTGACCTTTGAAGGTCAATTTGTGACCTTTACTTCATTTTGGTGACCTCTTCCATGACCCAATAGGTGTCATTTTCTGGTTTGTTGGACACAAAAAAAGGACAACTTCAATCGACTTCTCCTCTGCCAAAATGGTGTTCCTCTGTCATTTTCCCAAAAATGAGAAAAGTAAAGAACAAGTTGATAAACAAAATTAAATTATGAATATATACTAAATTAAAACAAGAAAAAATATAAGTATATTAAAAAGGGCCATATTTTTTAATTGTCAACAAAATAAACTCAATTTTGATGTATTTTGACCCACAAAAATTTACCGAGTTGAACAACAAAATCGTTTAAACAGTTTGGGGATGGTCTAACAACAACAAATGAAGAAATATGGGTTGATTTGGGACTAAAAAACGAGATCGATGATTAAAAAAGGATTAGAAAAAAATTATACCGGATGATGAAGATCTTGGAAACCCAGAAATGAAAAATAATTAATGAAGGTGAAGATCTGGGTAGGATGAAGGAGGGCAGTGATGGGAACGAAGAAGATGAAGGTTGGGTAGATGGAAGGAGATCATAGTTTTATCATTTAATTATGGTGAATAGGATGAAAGGGGAAGATCTTGGTAAATTAGGGACAAAAATTGATTTGGGGGAGAGTCTGGGTAGAGAACTAGAGATTGGAAACATTAGGGAAATTAGAAAGAGAGGGTTGCTTTTGATTTTTAACGTAATTCCCATTTTTTTTTCCCTTTTTCTGATTATTTTTTTTTTTGAAAAACTGAATTTTATTTTTTAATTCAAATACTTTTGTGTTAATTATAGCATTATATTGTTACTAGTATTTTACAATGAATATATTTATAAAATTAAAAAAAGTAAGAGAGAAGTATATAATATGATAGTGGGAATGTTGTAAAGTGGATAATGATTGGGTTGATGACCTAGGTCGCGACCTTCTGCTTGGGAGGGTGAAAATGGGTCAAGGTTAATAAGGTGGAATTAAGAGTTAAATCGGTTCGTGACCTAGTTAGCGTGACCTTTGCTTGGGGATGGTCTTAGAAAGAAATGATTAATTATTGAGTTGTAGTATTATTCATTTATTTGCATGTTTATTGTGTTGGACTCCAAAATGTTAATGTTTCAATTTAGAGACAAATATACTTTTTTGTAGCAAAAATATTGGTTTAACGGGAAAGGTAAATATCATTTGTGAAAGCTAGTTTAAGGTTGTATTTTATCTTGTGTGGGATATAAACCAATATATATTTTTTTGGGTCGTATTTCTCATGAACACTATGTTTAAAGTGTATATATACATATTGTGCTCCTTATTATGACCATAATTGTCATATTCAATAATCCGATCTCACGAGTAACAATATAATTCACCAATCTACATTTAACTAGTTTTAATCTCGTGCAAATTTGCACGAGTTTGTATATTCTATAGTTGTTATAATAAATTTTGAGTAATAAGATTGACATGAAGTAAATATGGATAAAGGACAAAATTTTTGACTAAATGCGTAAATATTGAAAAAAATACTTCGAAAAATATCGAAAAAATTCAAATCCGAATTTTAGACTAATTGGGGAAAGTATTTGTTCATAATAGTGGATAGAATTTTAATTTTCATATACTCTAGATTGTTTATCTTATAGTGGATAAAATTTTGCAAATATTGTAATTTCTTTTCTAAATGAAATACAATGATGATTTCTTACAAAAAGAAAAAAATATTTCGAAAAATTAGAATTTAAAATACGACTACTTCATTTGTCCAAATTATTTATATAACTTTTTAATTCTGTATGTGGGATATTTTACTTAAAGATAATCAAATAACTGAAACGAAGAGAGTAATCAATATCATCCAATAAACAGAAAATTCTAAAATATTTACATAGCTTAATTAAACTGCTAATATTCAAAAATATCGCATTTCATAAGTTCGTATTAAACTACATCGATTATCATTGATCATAGATGAATAAAAAAGACTCTATGAGCATATAACCAAACAAGAATTATGAGTACTTAAACAAACCCTCATTTCCACTCCATATAAAAACTTTTACTCATTACTTCATTAGTCAATAGCCAAATACTCACTTTCACCTCTCATTTCCCATCTCCTAGCCTCCCACCCTCACACTACGCCTCCAATCATTATACGTTTATCTCTCCACTTTAAACAATGAAGACAACGTTTTATTCGTTTTTATTTGAAGAAAAAACATAATGAAAGGCGCAGATTAACATGTTAGTATAACGTTTTGTATACTATGAGCAAATTGACAACTCAAATAGATCTACTACTCGTGATGGTTTTTTCTTTTTTTTTGTTGAACAACAATTCAACCTTTTCTTATGCTCATATTGTCTAGATTTATCAATTTATTTGTTTTTTATACGTCAAAGTCAAATTTTCTATTTCGAATATTTTTTCCTGGTAAATATCATTGAAAAATAATGGCTTTTAGAACCGCTTTTTGACATTGTCTTATTTTGTTTGTGTCATTTGTAACTGAAATCCAATTTATATGATTTTTTAAAATCAACTATTATCTACTATTCGTATAATATTGTACTTAGTATGTAATTTAGAATATAGAGGTACCGAATAATTTTACATTATGCATGCAGTGATTTGTTTATAATATAAACTTACAAAAGAAGTTTATTAAATTATTCATGTGATTGTACTATTTATTACAGAGTATTCTAGACTATGTTTCTTTTCAGTTGAATTACAATTTTGCCCACGGTCATAAGTGAGGAATCGTTATACGCAGCAGAAATAATAATTATATGATCATTTAAAGACCTATAACATTTAAATTGATGTAAACAAAAGGGATAAATTCACATACCTGGAATTAAGACGGGTCAACAATTAACTCTGAAAGTACAGAGTTTCTAGTATATCCACACCGGGTATAGTATACACTCTCAACTAGACCTGGCAAAACGGGTCACTTGGGTCGGGTACGGGTCGGGTCAGTTTGGGTCGGGTCATTTCGGGTCTGCCACATATTTTGGGTCGGGTTGGGTCGGGTCGGGTCACTTTCGGGTTTCGGGTCAATTTCGGGTGACCTATTGTCGGGTCATTTCAGGTCGGGTCATTTTCGGGTTGCTTTTGAGTTATTGGCTAAGCACTTAATTTAATACTATTTTGATTAAGAAATGCTATTTTGCAAATTTAACCATTTATTAGGGGTTATTGTAACCAATGCAACTTTATTTTGATATATATAATATTAATATGAGTTAGTACTAGTCGTTTCGGGTCACTTCAAGTCATTTGGGATCAGGTCAGTTATGAGTCGGGTCTTTTCGGATTGGGTCACCTCGGGTCGGGTCAACATTGGGTCAGACAATGTTCGGGTCGGGACTGGGTCGGGTCGGGTCAATTCGGGTTTCGGGTCATATTTGGGTTAAGCAAGTTCGGGTCATTTTCGGGTCTCGGGTCAGTCTTTTTGGATTGGGTCATTCGGGTCTGACCCATTTTGCCAGGTCTACTCTCAACCTTTGAGACGACTTGCAAATATGAGAACCATGAGAAAAAAAAACCATTTTTCCTCTTTTTAACTTTATGGGGTGTAATAAGTGACTAAATGAATTAACCCTTGCCAATTCCCCTATGTATTTATAGGGAGAATAAAATAACTTTTTATTTTATTTCCTTATATAAATATTATGGAATACTTTCTCCTTTTATTAATTGTATCTTTCGTGTTAGGAGTTAATACAATAATACGCTTTCTAGATATATACTTTAATTATTATCATATAAAATCTAATATTATCTTAAGTGTCAAACGTGAACCCGTAAGTGTGTAACCGTCTAGGTTCAACGTTAAGCCAGTAGTAATTAACGTTACAGATTCGATTGGGTCTGGGCACAATTACAACACTAAGTTTTTAATCATTAAAATTAAGGAAAATGCACATGGTGCCCTTGAGGTTTGCCATTGTGCACGAAATACTCAAAGTTTTGATCCGAAAAACTTTAAGAGGTCATAACTCATGTTTACAAGATCGGAATGTGACGATTTGTTTTTCAAATAAATCGCCTTTTCGAGAACTACGATTTGAAAAAAAAAATTTCGAGTTTGGAATTCGTGACCAAGAGATATGGTCACGCAAAGCTTGTTCGATCAAAATAACTTTGACATACAAAAACTCCTAGCCACGGGATCCAAATACGACAATTTTTTTTCCAAATCGTAGTTCTCGAAAAGACGTTCAATTTGAAAAAAAACCATCACATTCCGATCTCGTAAATACGAGTTATGGCCTCTTAAAGTTTTCTGGATCAAAATTTTGGGTATTTCGTGCAAAATGGCAAACCTAAAGGACACCGCGTGCCATTTCCGTTAAAATTAAAGTAGTCGTAATTTGGCTTTTATACTAATAAGAGAGTAATTAAATCTGCTTAATGAATGTGAGGTCCCTACATAAAAAAAATGTGTTTTTTCAATCCTTGAAAATCAGAAGCTAATAGAAACTCTCTAAAGGAATTTACTTTTATAGAAGATTTGACATTTTTTTTAAGACTTGCTTCTTATTGATATTTTGATATTAGGTATGAAAATTATGGGTGAGGTCAAGTATACTATATGTTTTTCCTGGCTTTTTTTCCCTTGTAATTTGATTTTCAAAACACTTGAACAAGGAATTTATAATCAAAACTTATAATATCCGCTTTCATTTGCACATTCTCTTTCTAGTTCGTCTATTTAAAATTTTAAGCATTTATTATGAAATTTATCATTAAATATATACTTTACATAGTTGCTCTTTCATGTACGTCTTTTACTTTATCATGAACATTTTTTCATAAATTTTTCATAACATACCCCTCTATTTGTCTCCCCTCCAAACTTTAATCAGTTCAGCCGCCCACCATCCACCACTCAACCACCCTGCCTTCTTCCTCACTCGAACCCCCACCCAACCAACCAGCCAAATCTCCACAAACGACCGGTCTACGTCGGGAACCACCTCTACTACTCTAAGCCACACGTCCCCATCTGAAACAACCCCAACAATAATTAAGTGAAATTAAGATTAATTTAACGATCAAAACTTAGGTCGTTGACTTGTTAGATTTACCGACGAGGCGACGACACCATTTTCGATCAAGACTTAGGCAATAGGATACCCGCAATTTCGTAGCAAATGCTTTTATATGGTTATAGTTTTCGAAATTTTTATTAACTTTTGAAGATCTAACCATATGCGCCGGAGTTGACATTCCACTTCGATATGTGGAGGACTGAAGGTGTTTCGGGCTTGGTGCAATAGCTTATGGAGGTAGTTTAATAAAGGTGGTTGCGTCGGGGGGAAGTATGGACATCTTCGGATTAGCTAGAGAGGGGTCAACTTTCCTTTTTACGTTTTTTGGATATTCATAGTGTAATACCCGAGATTTTATAGTTATTTTGTAGCGTAGTTAACTGAGCTTTGGAGTGGGAGTCGGTCGACCTAGGTAGGAGGTTGGGCGACCTGGTGGTTGTACGAATGAATGACTTTTATTGTGTGGGTCGATCGACCTAATGCGCGGGTCGATCGACCTTGAGCTAGGCGGACAAATTTTCTACTTTATATCAAATTTTCTTATTTTCTTAATTACATTATAATTATTTTGAACCTATGAATACCCTACCCAACCTATTCTAATACAATTTTACTCACCATAATATACACACATAAACCTCAGAGAGGAGAAGAGAGGAGGGACGCGTGAGACGGAATTATCAGTCAATCCTTCTTGTTCATCGTAGGTTGTTTAGCCTTTATCTTAATCTATATTTTGTAGTAATCTCTTGACAAACTCTTCCCTAAACTTAAACTGTTGACCCGGCCGTGACCTTTGACCGTTGTTTGACCGTTGTTGACCATGGTTGGCCGTGGATTTGAACCCTAGTTTCGGGTTTGGGTGATTTCGATATCGTTCTTGTTTGCGTAGTATAATATTTACTTTAGGTGGAGGATTCATAGAGGAGCAATTCTAATTTGTTGTGTAGATTATTTGCGGGGAGTTTTGCTGAAAAAGTAGGGATTATCCTACTCAACTACTATTTGTATTCATTGTATGTTATTGTGATGCGAAAATTGGGATAACAAACAGTGCAGGGACAAATTGGCTCGTGGTTCGGTCGCCCTGAAACCTGGGTTGGTCGACTTACGGACTGTATTGGTGCTGGCGTGATGTTTATACGTTGAGCATTATTGTTATCGTTAATTATTACTATTGTTGTTGAGGGATTGAGATAGAGACCATGGATGGGGAATGGTGGGTGTGTTGTTAAGTTGGTAATGGTGATTTATTTGGAAGGGACCGATCTGCTAGTCCTTATAAGTTCTTGTATTTTAATTGAGGAGACAGCTACACCGCGAGTCTTTATGAGTTATTTATTAAAGGGACCGATATACCGCTAGCTCATGTGTTTAATTGAAGGGACCGATCTGAACAACATTTAGTCATTGTGGCGTCAGTTGATCACTGGCCGCCCCTCAGAGTCTCTTTTCTAGTTGGCTCGCTACTAGGGAGATGTGCACATTCGGTGCTGAGGCAGGTTAAGACGGAGTTTGGGAGGAGTGTATGTGATGGATTTTAATATGGATGGATGAATATTATGGGTGTTACCATAACGTGTAATTATATTGACTGAGCTGGATTTATTATTATTATGCTAGCACTGCTGTCTTTATTTATGTTTTACTCATGTTTAGTTTTTTTTAGTGTGTTGTTTAGTTAGTCCCTACTCAACCAGTGGTTGACGTGTGTGTGTCTATGTAAATATAACCATCTTTAATTGTGGTGGCCTATGATGAACCACTTGATATTTCCGGTTAAATGGGGAGCAGTCTGATATAGCAGGTGTTAAGATTGAATTGGTTGTTGCTGTGTTGTAGGGCTTCAGGGTGTGACATACATGAGGGCAGATCGAGTAGCTGCCTGAGTCTAGTTATCACCTAGTTACAATTATTCACTGTTATTGTAACACCCTTTTCTTACCCAGCCAGGGTAATCAAGAGATGTTACCATCTCGGTTTCCAGAGGCAGTGAATCAGAACTTCAATTAAGCAACACTTTATATAAATAACATGTTTAATGAATTACATAAAGAATAAATGAATAATACAAGCCGAGACTACAACAACCTTTATAATGAAGTCTACAACTATATCTCGTGGTCACTCAACTCGACTCCAAGGTCCATGTCTTGGTCCGTGATCCCGCTCCCTACCAAATCGAAACATGTACTCAAACTGCTCTCCATATGACCGAAAATATCACATGGTTTGTCACAGGCCACCCTAATTAAAGCAGGCGACTGTTACACACAACCAACACATGTCAGTTTCAATATTGCAGAACCTCATGAGATAACATGTAAATGAATGCAATGAAATGCAAGAGTAAATCATACGGTCTCCACAACCACCTCAACGCCGGTACCGGGGACACGCCTAGGGTACCAAACAACCCAATGACGTTATCGCAACACCGCCACCAAACAGTCAGACCGCAGCCCGTAAAATAAGTACTCGGAACCCGTCCGTGGTACCGAGCCCGGGTGCTAACTTGACCCCTCCCATACGTCATGACACAACACGAGTCCCTTCATACTCAAGCCATTAATGTGCACATCCCTCTAAAAGGATAGAAATAAATCACCTCCAAGTAGTGTTAAACTAGGCTACGTTCGTCCACAATTACTAAATGCTTTCGTCAAGAGCAAGGTCCTTATGATGTTAGAAGACACTGTAGGATTGTGGAATTCCCACTCTTGCCTAGACAAAAGGAAGGGTCATCCCCTCTCCACCATGCAAAAAGAAGATAGGACCATCAATGGATAAAAGGGATTCAAGATACATGAGTTTCACATTTGTAGTTTGTTTCGGGTTATTTTTCTCCCCAATTTTTGTAGAATTTGACATTAAGCGCATTTGTTGCCATTTTTTTATGATTGACATTGAATACTTTGGCAATTAGGTCTTTTGGCAAGGGAATGCGGGGATGACTAACAATATACAAATCCTCACCGAAGTGACATTGAGAACGACCTCATATATAATAAGGGTACTCTAGAAGAGCATAGAAGTCTCATTTGCACTCCTAAGCCTAAGACAAGAATAACTTTGACTTTCATTTGGCATTTGAACTCAATTTGATGATTATAATGTCTGTTCCCTTTGGTTAACAAGATAATATATGGTAGAAGTGAAAGAACAGTTTCATGGCTTCAAAGGTCACCTTGGAATAAACGGTAGCCAAGAAATTATCAGACCACAAGGTACTCTTGATTAGGCCTTAGCGCATGGGTCAAACGATACTAGTATGACATTAAAAAGAGTATTTAAGACTATTCTAGTAGAAAAAGTCTTAAGGAGAAAAGTATCTACAAGGGCCTATGCACACTTGTCAAGTTTTTCAATTAGGCATTTTCCAAAGTTTATTCCTAAATGCAACTACATACCATGATGCAACCTACATATAAACAATCTAATGCATATGCTTCTACCAACTATTATGTCATATAATCCTAAATACAAGCTCCTAACAACATATAAGCACAAAAATCACAACACAAAACTCCACAACATCCTCATAAACATAGCCCATCTTCCTTGTAAATAAAAAGAAATGGAAGGGAGAAGGTGTAACGCCCTGTTTAAGGACCCGTTGACCGACCTTTTGACCACGGTAGACCTTAGGAGGGGATAGGTGCGAGGATAAGTGGCTTATGTAGTTGTTTACTCGACCTAGTATGGACTACTCGACCGAGTAGTGGTAACACTCGACCGAGTAGGGCTTACTCGGTCGAGTATGAGAGTACTCGACCGAGTATAGCCGTTGTTGACGCGTAATTATAAAAAGCAAGTTCGTGAGTTTTATTTCATTTTCGACGGTTCCATTTCTCTCTGACCCTAATATATATATCTCTCTCACCTATCACCCACATTTCCCTACACTCTCATATAGCCTAGCCACTAACCATGGAAGGGGATTGGGTTACATATGGAGTATGCAAGTAAGGATGTCATCGTCGTCGTCGTCGGTCTGCATCGCTAGGATGCGTCTCAGAGTCTTGCTTGGCTAATTGTTGGATGCATTTTCATGGATTGGCAATAAGGTAGAGTTTCCCTACTCGGTTATTGTTTAATTGTTATAAAATTGTATGGTAATTGTTGTACGATTGATTATCTGCTAAGTGTTGTTGGTGTATTGGAGTTGGTGTTGGTGTTGTGATGGTTGATGGTGATGTTCGCGAGGCGCGTCCTCGGCCGAGTGGAGTCACTTGCGTGAGTGGCTTCACGCCCTAGTTTCGCCCTCTGTGGAACCCGCCACAGGAGGGGATGTGCACATTAATGAACAGGGTTATCGCTCGTTGATGAGCGGGGATTGGCTGCGGTCCCCCACTGGCGGTGAGGATTATCTGTTGTGATGGGTAATCTGGCAGGGCTACACACTTCGGTGTGTAGTCGGTTACTAGGTGAGATCGGGAGTTTGGAGATGGATGACGATCAGCTGATTGCCTGTTTGTACATATCTTATTTTGTTATACAGTAAACTGACCCCGTGCTGTGTTTTCAAAACTGTGGTGATCCATTCGGGGATGGTAAGCAGTTGGTTTGTCAGGTACAGTTAGTCATGTTGCTTGCGGGCTTGGAAGGGATTCGAGTCATCATGCTACCGAAGTAGAAGTCCTTGACACTCAGGCTTAGTTGTAACACCCAGGATATTTAAGAACATTGTTGACCGGTAATGTTGACCAAACAGACCTTAGGGATGAATGGGTGAGGGATCAGACTCGTATCATGAGGGTTACAGGATTGCTTACTCGACCTAGCTGAGGCTACTCGGTCGAGTATCCCCGATACTCGACCGAGTAGAGCCTACTCGGCCGAGTACTCTTGTACTCGACCGAGTATGGCTGCTGTCGACACGTTAATATAAACGCAAGTTCGCGAGATTCATTTCATTTCTCATTTCTTCGACAGTTCCTCTTTCTCTAACCCTAGCCTACCTCTCTCCCCTATCACCCCATATCTTCACATTCTAATGAAATTAGCCTAAACCTCTACCATGGGAATGACGGGATTCGCCGAGAAAGGATGACGGAAGTGGTGGTCGTCTATGTCACCGTCGATGCGTAATGTGGGTAAGTTTCTGCCTTGTGTTCTTGTGAGTGATTCTTTGAGTATAGTTGTGTAATAGGAGATGGTTATCATTGTTAGAACGCTTGTTGGAGTCGTGCGTGGCTGTAAATTGGAGTCTTGCATGCTTTGCGATGAGGTAGGGTTTCCCTACTCAGTTTACTGTTAATTGATTTAAGATTGTAATTGTATTGTGTATGATTGTCATCTGCTGATCATCGGAGTATGGGTGTAGTGGTGATGGTGGTGTTGTTGTGGTGATGTGACAGCGGTAAGGTTGTGTGTGTTATGATGGTAGTGGAGTCACTTGCGGGACTGACTTCACACCCTAGTTCGCCCTCCATGGAACCCGCCACGGGAGGGGATGTGCACATTAAGGGACAGGGATTATTAGTCGCTCGTTGATGAGCTAGACTAGGTGGGATGGGCTGCGGTCACCCACTGGCGGCGAGGATTACCTGTTGTGATGGGTAATCTGGCAGGGCTACACCCTTCGGGGCGTAGTCAGTTACTGTACGTGGTTGTGAGACTGGGATAGAGGATGATCAGCTGTTTATATTGTTATTCTGTCTTACTTTTGATTAGTCAAGATCGACCCCGTTGTTGTTGTTTTGTGAAACTGCGGTGATCCATTCGGGGATGGTGAGCAGTTGGCTTAGCAGGTTTTGTTGATTGTGGCAGCTAGGATTGGAGGGATCGAGTCATCACGCTACCGTTCTAGAGAGGCAGTGTCATTAGTGTCATGATTGTACCTTTATTATAAAGACGTTGTAGTAAGTTGTATTTTATAAGACATGTTAATAATATATGATTGTTCTTTAGTTGTCTAATTTGATCTACTCCCTCGGGAAACCGAGATGGTAACACCATCTTACACTAGAATGGTCCTTGGTAAGGCATCCTGGTGTGCGGGGGTGTTACAAAGTGGTATCAAAGCCGACGATTTTGGAACCTAAACCAATGAACCTAATGAATATAGAGTGTCAATTAAAATGAACCTGATGTATGTACGTTGGGAGCCCCAGCCGATGCTAGATTTTGGGTGAGTAGGCGCCCTCATTTCAAAATCATGGCCCCATCGGACTTAAGCCAGACACGGGAAAAGGGTAGCTAGTGAGAGTCGTTGATTGCTTGGTAATGATTGATGTGTGTATCTATTATTAGGGTGATACGTGTTTGATGTATGTGTGGAAAAGTTGAAATGAGCGATGGAATTGTCGCAATGGGAGATCGGTGACAAGTTAACTTATTTGTTTCACGATGAATGTGTTGTGTGTTGGATTGCTACGTTGCAAATGTGATTATAGTGCATATCTGGTGATTTAACGGAATTGGAGATGATGTGACATGAGAGTTAAACATTGCAGGTACTGTAATTAGATTGTTGAGTATGCTATAAGGATAGAATATAATAATTTCATGGCAAAGTGAGGAATGAAAGTAGGAGTGATGATCATTCCGATGATGGATGTGATGTTGTTATGTGTTTATGTGGTAGAAATCAGCTTTAACAGTGATAAGCCGGATGCACGGAACTCCGAACGATATTATTTGATTTTGCAGGAACAATGAAAAGTTACGACTTCTTCCTTGTTTTCGGAAAACTCGACCGAGTAGATGAGTGTACTCGACCGAGTAGACCATACTCGGCCGAGTATTAAGCTACACAACCGAGTGCCCGTTTTGTGAGAATAATAATCGCTTCTGTTCTTCAAAACTCGATCGAGTAAGAAAGGTACTCGACCGAGTAGTAACCACTCGGCCTAGTATCCTTAATACTCGACCGAGTAGTGGACACTCAGACGAGTATTCCCAATACTCGACCGAGTATTGCTGTAGCGGGACTTATGCGGGTTATACAAAAACCCTATTTTCGTTCCTTTCTTCCTTATTTCCGCCTCCCACCTTTCCTTTCCTTCTCTCTAAAAACTCCATATCCTACCTCCCTCAAGCTTTTGGGTAAAACTTGGGTATTCTACTTGTTCTTGCTCGTCTCAAACCAGTTTAAGGTAAGGTTTAAACTCAATTTTCTCACTTGCTTTCAAAGTTATGGTATAATAGCATGTTATATCTTGATTTCCTTGTTAAAACAATTGATATTTAGTCTTTAATTTGTTGATTCTTGGATTCAATTGTATATCAATCTTGTGTATGCCTTAATTGATTAATTTCATGGTTTAAAAACTCAATTTCTGAAATTTAGGGTTAACAAAAACGAATTGTTTCTGAAATCTTCTGGTTGTTGATGATTATTCCCTAATTTGAAACAAATTAAAGCTTGTAACCATATAAATTGTAAGGTAATTGGTGATTTTCTGATAAATTGTATTAAAAGGATGGTTCTAAAATCGGTATACAATTGAAAACAAATCCGTCTTTTGCGCTAAGAATTTTGTGTCAATTCCTGTTAAAGAATTGTTTCTTTGTAAAGTATGGTGAAAACCAGAGGCTTACCCAACAAAAGAACCCGTACTAATGTCCAGCTTGAGACTGGTCGTCAAGCATCGAACCGATAGTTCGCGGTGGAAGCACATCCATCGGTAATTTTCTCTGATTTCAACCATCGAAAGGCTTTTGTGGCTCTTATGCGTCGTCCTTTTCGCCCCACCCGCTGTGTTAACCCTAGTATCCTTGAGACTTTGGGGATCAAGGAGGGCATAGTTCATATTTTCAAGATTTTGGGCATGGAGGGGTTGTATCATCTGAGAAAGAAATCCTACCCCCACTTAACCTTAGAGTTTTTGAGCTCTTTTGTTTATGATAAAAAGGGAAAGACCGTCTCTTTTCGTCTCATGAATGAGGATCATGAGCTTACCCTGGACGAGTTGGCTGACCATTTGGGTTTAGAGGCCGAGGAGGATGACTACCTTAGTGATGTGGCCAAGAATAGTGGTGCACCCCTTTACCTTCCTTATTTGACTGGTAGACCTACCCCTAGTGCCAGTGCCATGCATATTAATGATGTTCAGCACGTTTCCCTTCGTATGTTTCTGAGGATGATGACCTATTTGTTATACTCGAGAGATGATGTGAGCAAGCTTAATTCTCATGAGGTCATGTTGCTTATGTCTTACCTCAACCTCCACCGTCAGAAACCATTCTACTACAGTGCCCCTGGTGTAGTGTGCTCTAGTCTGGAGCGTATGGCACAGTCCGAGACCCGACACATTGCTTGCGGGTCCATAGTGACCCGCCTAGCTCAGCGCCTGACAGATTTTGAGGCCCCACCTCCTGAGAGGAATGAGTATGTAGAGATTGTGCCTACCATGGACGCTCAGTACTGGTGTCAGAACCGATGGTTGAGGAAGATGGATGATGGGTCGTATGCTTGGAGAGTGAGGGGAACTATGTGGATGGTGCTTCCGGACCCAGCTCATCTCCCGGTTGTTGATCATTTGGCTGAGTGGGAGACTTGTGGCATTCCTAGACCTGAGCCCCAGTCCTACCTGATTGACCCACGGATTCTTCTGGACCTACCTGAGCCTGTCACCGTACCTGAGGGACAGCAGGAGGCACCTCCCCCACCTCGGGAGCGTCGCGGAGTGAGGTAGTCTAGGGCAGACCCAGTTGTATCTGAGCCCTCTTACTCTACTCCTGACTCCTATCCTTGCTACCCTTACCAGTATTCGCCCTACCCCATAGTGCATGACCCTAGGATGCAGCCGCATGAATTGGCTGAGCGGATCTCCTCTACTTTGGTGCTCCGCAACCTACATGAGATGACCCTTAACCAGGGCATAGGGACTCAGTTAGCACAGCCTGTCTGGTGGAGAGGACTGGGGGTGGATACGGGGGTATTTCACAGCTATGGAGTTGACAGGGATTCTTCGGAGACCTCCGGGAGGAGATTGAGTTTGGCTACCTCGCGGGACCGTGGGGAGCCAACTCTGGCAGTCAGTTAGGAGGGGACTACTCAGCAGCAGCAGCAGCAGGCTTTCCAGGAGCAGGGAGTTCAGGTGCAGGTACTTCAGGCGCAAGTGGTGATGATGACATGGAGGAGGGTCCTCGTCATTGATCTTATGTTGTTAGACTATTTGGTTTGATTTCTTTGAGGTTGGATTTATTTGGTTGTGATGGATTTGTTTTATTGTGTTGGATTTCGTACTTTTATTTTGGATATTTCTTTCGGGATTTATTATCCATTGATGGATGACTGTACTCGGCCATAAGGCCGTTATTTACTTAATTATCGTATGGAGACATGTTGAATGTTGTGTATGTTAGGATTTGGTTGTGTTTAATATTGTTGTAAAGAATTTGATGCAGGTTGACGGTGAATGCTCTAAGTAATGTCTTCAAAGGCTCTCTGGATGTGATAATTCGACCGAGCATAGATACTACTCGACCGAGTAGAGCTTACTCGGCCGAGTATACACATATACTCGACCGAGTAGAGCTTACTCGACCGAGTAACCTTTCATACTCGGCCGAATATTGCTGAAACAGAGAATTAAGGGAAATAGTTAAGTGAATTGCATAAGTTATGTGATAGTTGTATGAAAGAATTGTTAATACCTTATTTTGCTATTTTATACTATAACATGTTCCACAGATGGATTATGATCGTATCACGGATACGTGATTGTTGGAATAGGCTATGAGTTAGTGGATGCTTCGTGGTATAACATTGGTGCGTTACTAGAATCTTAAATTACTTGGGGGGGGGGGGGGATAACTGCGTCATTAAAGCATATGAAAGGTAATACCCTACTCATATAGCGGGGTAGCTGTAACAAGTTTTATGCGTATATCTATATATTTGGTTACAGTGATAATCGCCTCAACGGGTTACACATCAAGCTGCTATTTCTTATTAATTCCATATTTTTAATTGTTATATACTACTTGGTTGCTGAAACATTTTGTCTTTATAAGCCACAAGTGTGTAATGTCATAAAGTAAGTTGTGCTAAAAGAGGGGGATGGTCGCGATGGTGTTTCGTTTTGTTAGTTGTTTTGTTTTGAGTCGGGGTAACGACTTTTGTGGCGACTGCTATAACTCTTTGGTGCTGTTATACGTGATTAGTATAGTCTTGTGGTGTAGTGTTTTGCTTTGTCTTATAGTAGCGTGTGCCGTCAGGATGTACTTGTTGGCTTTGGGCACGGAATTGGCTTGTGGTGAACTTCGGGGACGAAGTTCCTTTAAGAGGGGAAGAGTAATGTCGCGGAATTAAGTATTTAATTACGTGAAATATGTATTTAGTTATACCTATGATTTTGGAATCACATGTATGTTAGGCACGTTAACATTCAGAATTTATGTTCATGTTTCCTTGAAGCTGTAGCTATGTTGTATTCAAGTAATATGAAGGTTATACTGTGCACGGATGTCTCAACTCAATTTTTTATGATAATTGATCGTGGTAGTTCACATTTGTATATGGTTTGCATTTGTATATTGCTATGATTGTATGGTTGAGTGCTGTTTTGAGTATTGTTTCATTTTTGTGTGTAGTTGATAATAGTTGTGTCGCGTTTGGCAAAAGAATGCATGTGAGTTCATTAATTTCTGTAAGAGTATGTGAAAGTTGGTGATAGGTGATTATTGTTTGAGTAAGTCGGTGTGATGATGATGTCAGGATGGTGTAAATTTGTGCACCTTGGTGTGGGTGGTCAATGTCACGGTACGTAAACCCGAGGAGAGGGTCGTGTGGGCTGAACTTTGGGGACGAAGTTCTTTTTAAGGGGGGAAGATTGTAACACCCAGGATATTTAAGAACATTGTTGACCGGTAATGTTGACCAAACAGACCTTAGGGATGAATGGGTGAGGGATCAGACTCGTATCATGAGGGTTACATGATTGCTTACTCGACCTAGCTGAGGCTACTCGGCCGAGTATCCCCGATACTCGACCGAGTAGAGCCTACTCGGCCGAGTACTCTTGTACTCGACCGAGTATGGCTGCTGTCGACACGTTAATATAAACCCAAGTTCGCGAGATTCATTTCATTTCTCATTTCTTCGACAGTTCCTCTTTCTCTAACCCTAGCCTACCTCTCTCCCCTATCACCCCATATCTTCACACTCAAATGAAATTAGCCTAAACCTATACCATGGGAATGACGGGATTCACCGAGAAAGGATGACGGAAGTGGTGGTCGTCTATGTCACCATCGATGCGAAATGTAGGTAAGTTTCTGCCTTGTGTTCTTGTGAGTGATTCTTTGAATATAGTTGTGTAATAGGAGATGGTTATCATTGTTAGGACGCTTGTTGGAGTCGTGCGTGGCTGTAAATGGGAGTCTTGCATGCTTTGCGATGAGGTAGGGTTCCCTACTCGGCCATTGTTAATTGATTTAAGATTGTAATTGTATTGTGTATGATTGTCATCTGCTGATCATCGGAGTATGGGTGTAGTGGTGATGGTGGTGTTGTTGTGGTGTTGTGACAGCGGTAAGGTTGTGTGTGTTGTGATGGTAGTGGAGTCACTTGCGGGAGTGACTTCACACCCTAGTTCGCCCTCCGTGGAACCCGCCACGGGAGGGGATGTGCACATTAAGGGACAGGGATTATTAGTCGCTCGTTGATGAGCTGGACTAGGTGGGATGGGCTGCGGTCCCCCATTGGCGCGAGGATTACCTGTTGCGATGGGTAATGCGGGCGGGGCTACACCCTTCGGGCGTAGTCGATTCGTACGTGGTTGTGAGACCGGGATAGAGGATGATGTTTGTTTATATTGTTATTCTGTCTTACTTTTGATTAGTCGATCGACCCCGTTGTTGTTGTTTTGTGAAACTGCGGTGATCCATTCGGGGATGGTGAGCGGTTGGCTTAGCGAGGTTTTGTTGATTGTGGCGACTAGGATTGGAGGGATCGAGTCATCACGCTACCGTTCTAGAGAGGCAGTGTCATTAGTGTCATGGTTGTACCTTTATTATAAAGACGTTGTAGTAAGTTGTATTTTATAAGACATGTTAATAATATATGATTGTTCTTTAGTTGTCTAATTTGATCTACTCCCTCGGGAAACCGAGATGGTAAGACCGTCTTACACAAGAATGGTCCTTGGTAAGGCATCCTGGTGTGCGGGGGTGTTACATTAGTAGTCTTGATAGCTAGTCTTGTTGTATCTTGTCACTTTGTTCACCGTTGTAAAGACTTAAAGTTACTTAATAAATGTTCTTGTATTGCTGTTTTGATCTACTACCTCGGGCAACCGAGATGGTAACACCTACATACACTGGGATGGTCCTTGGTAAGGCATCTTGGTGTACGAGGGTGTTACAGAAAGAATTAGAACGATCATACCATGCGGTCTTCTTATTCCCTTAGGGTATGTTTCATATGGAGTGTTGTATCTATATGAGAAGAGAAGAATACACATAAGTATATACAATTCTACACTACTAAATGAAAGAATATGGTTTTTTATTTTTGAAAATTTTCAATTTTTAGAGATTTTTGATAAGTGAAATAAAGAATATATTTTTGGAATTTTTCAAGATTTTTCAAATTTTTATGGGTTTTGGAATATTAAATTCCCACCTTCCACTTTATTTTGGACATTGTCTTCAATGAACAATGTAGGAGTAGGAAATGAAAATGGAAGACATATTTTTATATTGAAATAAGTTTTATTTGAAAAATAAAGAACATATTTTTGTATTTTTGAATTTTCGAAAATTAACAACTTGTTCTTGGATTTTTAAATATTTGAAAAGTAAAACTTATTTGTGGTTTTTCAATTTTTTTGTAAAAAGAAAATAGAAATGCAAATGCAATGCATTAAATGAATGAATGCATGGTCTATATAAATGCAACTACATGTCATATAACACAAATGATGCAATTGATCTAAACTAAAGTGATACATGTTTTCTATTAATAGGGAATATAATTTGAATTAGCTTAGGACACTTATGATCAAACCTCCCCAAACCAAATTAAACACTAGTGTTAGTGTAGGAAGAAAGGGGTTTGGTCATTAGTGACCATGCATGGATGCAACATGTATTAATTAAATGCAAGTAACTACATGAGTTATACTACAATGCAAGCTATACTACATGCTAAATGAACTATCTAATGCACGTGCGATATGAAATATATTACAAATGCAAGTGAGATGCAAAATAAAATGCAAGCTAAACTAATATATAATACAATGCAAACTATACATAAGAGATGAAGAAAGGAAAGGAGTCCTACAATCAGGATCTCAATCAAATCCTCCTTCATCAAAGTTGCCATCATCTCCACTATCTTGTTATTCTTCCTCCTCACCGCCTTGGTTTGGAAATACGAGGTGTGGTTGCACCCAAGAAGGCATAGGACCATTAGGGTCAATGAACCCTTGTTGAGCCATATGATAATATTGAGGATATATGGCCAAGTAGTTGTCTTCATGCCCCTGATGTATCCTCATGTCAATGTGGTTAATCATATCAAGATGTCGATGCTCGAAGATGGGGTCGTGGAAGGAGGAGTATATGGTCGGTAGACAATGGGGAAATAAGGTATGTTTGCATAAGAGGGTTGGACACCATGAAGGAATGGTGGGAGGCCAAAATTCGGAGCTTGTGGTGCTTGGGAAGAAGATTGACCCATCCTCCCACGTCCCCTAGGTGGTGAAACCGCTATCCTCTCAATGGGAAGGAGGTAACTCGGCATAGGTGCAAAGTAGCTCGACCTAGGCTCGGTAAGTGGAAGGTCCTAACAAGGAAGGGTGAAGGTAGTGCTACCCTTTGCGTACCAATCAATTCTGCCCGACTTATTATCTTACACCATTTGTGAAACCGAAAGATGGCCGTTTCATCAACTAAAGTATCTCTGGTCAAAGGTGTGTATCTCTTATCATTATTAAAACCCGGAGACAATGCATGGGCTATCCTAGTCACAAGGCCTCCAATCATAATTTCCTTTGTCTTTGTCGTTCCTCTAGGTAATGCTCTAAACCGGACAAGCATCTCAAGTGCGGGATTGAAGTTATAATTTGGCAACCCTTGGACATTCAAGTTTGACTCTAGGAAAGTCATGTCAAGTTGACTAACGCTTCCCATGTCACTCCTTCCAATGATAGTTCCAACAATAAACCGATGCCACACTCTAATAACCGAATGATGAATATAGAGAGCATGACGCCCCCTAAAACAACCTAATTCCAATAATTTCTCTCCACAAGTGTGACTCCGTGAAGCCCATGGGTTTATCAAGGTCGGTTTCGGGTATGACAAGTCCAAAAATCGCACCAAAACTAGCTAGATGCAACCGATGAGTTTCATTACACAATCGAAATTCCAAACACACCCCATGTATTTTTCCTTGATACACTTTGAGACTACACAAAAACTCTAATGTGAGGCTAAGATAGGTCACCTCATACATAATAAACATCGCCTTAAGACCCATTCCTTTAAACAAAGACTTGGTTTGACCTTCTATACCGAGTTTATCCAAAATACGACGATAAAGAAAACGGGTAGGTTCAATTTCCATACCTAGTAGCTTAAGAAATCGCTCCCTATGCTCCTCTTTCACAAAGACCACTTCCAAAAAGCTTTCAAGCTGCTCCACCTCGGGCATTAGCTCCCGTTCTCGGCTTTGGAACTCCGGTGGTGCATTAGAATTACTCCCGTTTCTCCTCTTTGTTCCCTTAGAAGTAGTAGCCTTGTCTTTGCCTCTCAAATTCACCATTGTTGTTATCTTATGAACACCAAAATTACTACCCAAAAAAATGCTTCAAGACTTCACAAATAAGAGCCAATCAACCTTGAAAATGCCTTAGAAGCACACTAGAAGCCATGAATTGAAGCTAGAAGGCAAAAATCAAATCCAAATTGGAAGAATTAGCCCACGAAAGTTTGAAACCCTAGGTGGGTGGGTTTGAATTGAGTATAAGTAAATAAGCCCACTTTTTCGATTATGTCTGTATGAAGCGTGTAAATATCAATTAGTATGAATTTATTGATTAAATTCAACTAACTTGATTGTATGTGAAATTAAGAGTAAAATAAAATATGTAAAAGATGCAAGGACACACAGATTTTGGAAGTGGTTTAGTTTCACAAGTCGAAACCTACGTCCACTATTCTCGATTAATAATTTTAGTACCTTTCTACGGATTACAAAATTACTAACCCACTCGTAAAACTAACTCTAGTTGTAACTCCAATGAGTACCGTTAGATACTCGATCTATCTATCTTACGTTAATAACAAAGTGTTTGAATGTTCTTTCGATGTTCACAGAATTGAACGAATAAGAAACAATTCTAAGCACTATTATCCAATAACGATATCAATAAATGTAATTGGCAAATGAAGAACTTGACTTTTCAAAATAATAAATAAAGTAAGGAGTTTTAAAGGCGTTTGCAATTAAAAGAATTTTACTTTATTTTCGTGATATGCTCAAAAATAATTTTGCGTGAAAAGTCTCAACTTAATTAAAAGAATGAAAGCAGTATTTATAGAAGACATAAATTAGGGTTTAGAATTTCGAAACCCTAGAGCCGTGTGTCGTGTGAAAGAAGAAAAGAATTCTTCTTAAGATTTTATCTTATCTTTTATAGAATAATATTTTGGTAAATAATAAGGAAGATATGAATTCTTTCCTTAACAATTATATTAAGATATATTCTATATAATTTTCGAAAACAAATCTTATTTAGATTATTAAAGAAATATAAAACCTTTAGGATATTATCATCAAATAAGAAAAGCTAAGCCCTAACTTGCACAATGAGGAAAACAAGAAGTGAATCATGACTAAGATAGCCGTAATCTTCTACGCAACTCCTAACATCTTTTTTTTTTTTCGTTTTTTTTGCATTAATTCCCGTCTTCCCTTATAGGTTTGGCTGATGGAGAGGTTGCGGTTGATCAAGCCCCCAGTTAATGTGTCAGGATATCATGCTCGGTCAATTGCGATGAGAACCCGGCTCTACATGGTGGATTCACTCGGGTTTGCAACTATTGGGAGAACAAATTGAAGAATGAAGGAGGTCTTTTGATCCGATGGATTGTGCCATGGTGGCATCTCAGGTCAGTCACTGGTGTTTCATCTTTAGATCCTACTCGGTCAGTCCGCATTCCCGGCTTGGAGTTCATGGTTTGTATCTTCCCGGAGAAATTGATGAGGCAAATAGGCCTTAAGCAGAAGATCCCTAAGTTTACACCGTTCCTCAGACTGCATTGGCACATACTACCGGGAGTCGTCGAGAGTGGGCTCTCAAGTGGGCTCAGAGGAATATGTGGTTCATACTTTCTCCTGTTGGCTGCCTATGGGTATCGGATTCGTATCTGTAATGGCGGAAGGCTACTACTCCTGAAGAGCGCGAGAAATTGAGGAAGCATGAGCCTGTTGACTACAAGATTCGCGAAGTAACAAAGGAGAATCATAAGTATCTGATTGAGGAAGAGGAAGAGGTCGGATTCCGAGTCGTTCATCCGAAGAAGAAACCGAAGACCGCTCCTGCCGCAGAGATGGTGGACCGAAATGGTAAGGTGAGACCGCGAGAGAGACCTTTGGTGATTATGTCAGAGATAGCACAGGAGCGCCCGGCTCGTGGTCGAGACAAGAACTATGACAAAAATGACAAAGGCAAAGGAAAGATTGAAGAGTAGCCTAAGTCGTAGTATTATTTATTATTATTATTATTATTATTATTATTATTATTATTATTATTATTATTATTATTATTATTATTATTATTATTATTATTATTATTATTATTATTATTATTATTATTATTATTATTATTATTATTATTTGTAATAAATGGCGGGGTGTTTAGAATCCTAGCTTAGCATTTATTTTTCAGCACTTTATATTATGTGGCGTATTATTATTATTATTTATGGAACAAAATGAATAAAAAGATTAAATAGTTATGAAACTATTGTATTCTCTATTGTTATTCTTGTCGAATTTCAAATGCGAATAAAAATGTCCTTCTATTTACATTAAAATATTGGGTTGTATCCGGTGAAGGATTGCCTACGTATTCATTAAGAAAATGAAATCAAACCCTTGCGCGTAGTTCGAGTAAATGTAAAAGAATAACTGTTTTAAGCAAGAGCTTGTAGTGAACTTAGAAAATAAGTATGAGCTTTACTTACTCCTAAAATAAAACTAAATTTAACAGATGATATGAGGATGACGAACGGTCAAAATGCAAGAGCAAGGTGACATAAGCTTTTTCAGCGGGCCAAGGGCCATTTTATTTCGTGTCGCATGAGCGGCACGTGGGTGTTACGCGAGGCGCATGTCTTGTCCTACACTAGGCATAGTATCGTTTCAATTGATCGAGGTTGGTTGGGTTAGCAAATTCATTCCCGTCTAGGTCCGTAATCCTAACCGCACCCCGAGAGAGTATAGATTTGACTAAGAATGGTCCAGCCCAGTTGGGTTTAAATTTTCCACGTACATCGACAGATAGTAGAGCTCTGACTGATTTGAGGACCAAATCTCCTTCCTTGATATTTCTAGGCTTAACCCGTTTTTTGAAGGCTTGTTTGATGCGTGCCTGATATGTTTGCACATTATGCAGTGCGCGCAATCTTCGTTCATCCAAGAGGATGAGTTCCTCATATCTGTCTCTCTTCCAATCAGCTTCTGGAATTTGACTTTCGAGCAGGATGCGTAATGACGGGATTTCGAGTTCAACTGGTTGTACGGCTTCCATGCCGTAAGTTAAATAGAAAAGAGTAGCCCCAGTGGGCGTCCTAACTGACGTGCGATAACCCCACAATGCGAATGGTATCTTGCTGGGCCAATCGCGGTAATTGGTTATCATTTTCTTGAGGATAGTGACGACATTCTTATTAGCTGCCTCTACCGCGCCGTTAGTTTGAGGTCTATATGGCGAGGAATGGTGGTGCTTGATCTTGTATTTGGTCAGGAATTGCTCAGTCTCAGCTTGGAAATGTGATCCATTGTCACTGATGATCTCGTGTGCGCAACCGTATCGACAAAGGATATTGGTTTGTATGAACTTTGCCACATTTTTAGCTATGAGACTAGTGTAAGATGCCGCTTCAACCCATTTGGTGAAATAGTCGATAGCTACTAGGATGAAAAAATGGCCTCCTGTTCCGGCTGGAGTGATCTTCCCGATGATGTCGATTCCCCAAGCAGAAAACGGTCAAGGAGAGGTCATGATGTAGAGTAGTGAAGGGGGAACATGCTGTACATTCCCGAAGATTTGGCAGTTATGGCAACGTCTGACGTACTTGATGTAATCGGATTCCATCGTTGTCCAGTAATATCCTAGACGCGTGATTTTCTTTGCCATCATTGGTCCATTCATGTGAGGGCCACATTCTCCATCATGAACTTCTTCCATCACTTTTTCTGCCTGTGAATGATCAAGGCAGCGTAAGGCTACACCAAGGGGTGTTATTTTGTACAATTCTCCCTGCATTAGGAGGTATTGAGAGGCTAGTAGGCGTATGACGCGTTCCCCTCTCTTGTCCATATCTGGTGGATATGTACCATTGAGCTTGAAATTTAGAATAGCTTGGAACCAAGGTTCCCCTAGATTTTCTTCCTCATCTGTAATCTGGTGTACATAGGCTGGTTCTGACAGCCGTTCAATGCACATGGGCATTTCCGCCATGTCGTCTGGAATATTAATCAAAGATGCAAGTTTTGCAAGAGCGTCTGCAAATTGATTCTCTTCGCGAGGTAAGTGTAGATAAGTGACTTGGTCGAAAAATTGGGCAACTTGATCTATCCTAGCCTGATAGGGTGCTAGACTTTCACTTTGAATTTTCCAAGATCCAGTAATTTGGTTGATGATCAGGGATGAGTCTCCGTGAAATAAAAGATTTTTGATGCCCAGACTTATTGCCGCTTGTAGCCCGATGAGGCAAGCTTCATATTTCGCTGCGTTGTTTGTCACCTCGAAGTCGAGTTTGATAGAGAGTGGTGTATGCTCACCTTCTGGAGAAATAAGCAACACTCCTATACCAAATCCTCTTAGGTTTGATGCTCCATCAAAATAAAGGTCCCAAGAGTCTACACTGGTTTGTAGTATATCCTCGTCTGGGAACGACCATGTGTCTACTGCTTGGGTGTCATTGATAGGATTATCGGCGAAGAACTCGGCAACGGTTCGCCCCTTTATAACCTTCAGAGGTATATATTTGAGATCGAACTCTGAGGGCATTAGGGTCCATCTTGCCAAGCGTCTGTTGAGGATGGGTTTTTCGAAGAGGTATTTGACAGGATCCATTTTAGAGTACACCTTGACAGAATAGCTAAGCATGTAATGACGTAGCTTCTTTGTTGCCCACACAAGAGCGATGCATGTCTTTTCGAGAGCTGTGTACTTGCATTCATACTCCAAGAACTTCTTACTAAGGTAGTAGATAGCTCTTTCTTCTTTTCCTACGGTTTGTGCTAGCATAGCCCCCATGGCTGTTTCGGTTACTGTGAGATATAAACCAAGAGGTTGATCTCGCTGAGGAGGCATGAGCACCGGTGGTTTGGCTAATATCTCCTTGATTTTGTCAAACGCTTGTTGGCAATCATCGTCCCATATGGTGTGGTCTGTTTTCTTGAGCTTTTTGAAAATGGGTTCGCAGATCATTGAAAGCTTTGATATGAATCGGCTTATGTATTGCACTTTTCCTAGGAATCCCATAACCTCCTTCTCTGTTTGAGGCTGCGGTATTTCGATAAGAGCCTTGATCTTGGATGGATCTATTTTTATCCCTCTTTGACTGACGACATATCCCAGGAGTTTTCCGGATGTTATCCCGAATGCGCATTTCTGGGGATTGAGCCTCATGTTGTACTTTCGCAACCTCAGGAAGAACTTACAAAGGTTGTCAAAGTGCCCCTTTATATCCTTGGACTTGGCAATCATATCGTCAACGTACACTTCTACTTCCTTATGTATCATGTCATGTAGCAATGTGGTCGCAATTCGTTGATATGTGGGTCCAGCATTGACTAGCCCGAATGGCATAACGGTATAACAATAGGTGCCCCATTGGGTAACAAAGGCAGTTTATGCATGTCTTCTATGGCCATCTTGATCTGATGATATCCTGCATAGCCGTCCATGAAAGATAACAATGCATGGTCAGCTGTGTTGTCTACCAATATGTCGATGTGTGGCAGAGGGAATTCGTCTTTGGGACTTGCTTTGTTTAAGTCTCTGAAATCAACACAAACTCGGATTCGCCCATCCTTTTTGGGTACAGGTACAATGTTAGCTACCCAGTCTGAATACTCGAAAACTTTGATGAACCCGGCTTTGAATTGTTTATCGGCTTCTTCTTTGATTTTAAGAGCCCATTCGGTTCTCATTCGACGAAGCTTCTGCTTTACAGGTTTGAAACCTGGTTTGATTGGAATTCAATGTTCTGCAATATCCCTGTTGATCCCTGGCATGTCTTTGTAGGAACCAAGCGAAAACATCCTTAAACTCGTGTAGGAGATCTATGAAATCCGCTCTTTCAGTGGGGTTTAAGGTGGTCCCTATCCTAAGTTCTTGGGGTTCTAGTGTTGGAGCTTGTGTCCTCCACAAATTAGTGTAATAACATTTGTAAATCTCTTACAGGTTCACAAGGGTATACTTCGTATTTTATCAGTTGATTAACGATTACCTAATAACGGTTGGCTTGCTAGAAAGTTTGACGTTATTATCATACAGATGGCGGTGATCAACTGGTCCCTAAAGGTCACACCTAAAGGATGTGTTTGAGAGATGTGGTTATGGAAATGTAATCACATTGATGCCTTATATGACTAAATAGTTAGTCAATGTGTTGATGAGACGATTATTTAATGCCGATTAAATAATATTAGTTGAGACGAATTAACTGTCAATTCGTAAATTGAATATAATAAGTTATATTTAATTAATGTATATGATGTAAGCTTGGACGGATTAATATGTTAATTCGTAATTAAATGTAATCGGTTATATTTAATCAACAAGATGAATGTGTCATAGTGGTAATAGTAAGGGTACTCAAACCAAGAGGTTATGGGTTCGATCCTCACTAGATGACAATTTATATTTAACACATTTTATACATTTTTGGAATAACCGAAAATAAGGATTTTAATCCTTATTATTTCGGTGGGATTTGGGCCGAAATGAGGAAGAAAAAAAACTCCCCATTCACTTTTTTTTTTCGGTTAGAATAAAAAGAAGAGGGAGCTTATTTTTGACCTAATTATTCTAACTCATCCTAGCCTCCATCTCATCAAAAGAAAAACACAAAACCTAAAAATTAATCAGTTAATTGTGGATCGATTCTAGCAAAATCAAAGGGCATTTCTCATATCGTCTTGGGTGCAACTGATAGGAGAATATCATTGCGATATTGTTCATAGGCCATAAAAGCTAGGACCGAAGGTTATTTCTTAATCCTTTACGTTTTGTTTATGCAATTTAGTTTTATGACTCGTAATCATCACTTTATAATTCGTTATAATCCTTAAAAATAAAGGGATGCATACAGATAAATCCCACAAGTGGTATCAGAGCCAAGGCCACGAATTTTAATTTTGATGATTTTCATAAAATTGGATGTAAACGATTCTTAGGAATTTCGAAAAAAAAAAGGTCTCGGCTGAAACATTTTTTTGCCATGAGGTATTTTTTTAGCCGCCTGTTTTCTGTTTTTTTTTCTTCTTTGTTTTGATGATTATTTCCATTTCGATTTTTCATATTGTTGTTTAATCAGTTAATATTAACATATGATAAATTGGTAGTTTTTTGATTTAATGAAGATTAAGTTAAATTATAAATGGAATCGTAATGTCGATGATATAAAAATTTGTTTTTGCTATATAGTTTTTGGCATATACGATTCATATGCTAATCATGTTCTAAATAGCAACTATAAACGATTTTCTTCATCGATTTTTGTTTTAGGGTTCTTGTTTATTTTGAGCCGTGTAAAAAAAAAAAATATTTTTGTTTCGGTTACTGTTCACAGTGGCCAGAATATGAAATTTTTTTTTTGTTTTGTTATGGTTTTTACAGAAAAACCGCAAAAAGAAAGAAAAAAAAAACCGGGCTGCTTTGCTTTTCCTCTTGGTTTTGCCGAGAAAAGATAAAAATTTTTTTTTTCGTTTCTGTTACTGTTCACGACTGGGCAGTATTTATTAAAAATTTTTTTTTTCTGTTTTTGTTTTGTTTTGCCGAGACAATTAAAAAAAAGGGGGTTTTTTTTATTTTTGTTTTGTTTTGGCAAATTAATTATTGTGAAGCGGTTCATAATTAATAGATACCTAATTATTTTAAAGCAGTTTAAAATACTGATGGATTAAATTCATATTACAAGTTTAATATGAATTAAGTTTGAAATTAATGTGATTAATTGAGGAATTGTCACTTAATTTGTTAATTTAAATAGGTGGTTTGGATAAATTAATCAACATAATTAAGGAATTGTGTCATGTATGTTTAATTTATTTTTAGTTGATGCATTTTATTTTTGTTGAATGAATCGTTGAATGAATTTATTTACGTATTTTTGCAATCGGTTGTAATTTGTAATACTTAGTGTGGCCTTAGTTAATTATGTTTTCGTAAGGAAGGAAACATAATTTTTATGTAATTATGAGATCTCGAATCTCCTTTATTTTTCTTTAGTTTTTGGGTTTTGAAATTAGAATGTAATAAATAGGTTTATTATGTAAATTTATTTATTGTAATTTTCGAAGAAGACTAAAGATGTAGATATGGACCCGCGAGTCGGGAATGGAGCACGAGTTGCTGCAGTCTCGAAGGGAACATACGTAATCCAAATCCCTAGTGGTTTTGAGTTATTCTTATATAACTGTTACTATGTACCCAGTTTATCTAAGAACATTATTTCTATTTCCGTACTCGATATAGACGGTTTTGCATTTTCAATAAAGGATAATAGCTGTATTTTCTCTTTCAATGAAATGATTTATGGCAAAGCAGTTTCCATGAATGGAATTTACATCTTAGATCAAACCACGACAGTATTACACGTGAATAATAAGAAATTAAAGGTTGGTGACAAAGATCAAACCTATCTATGGCATTGTCGAATGGGACACATAAATGAAAAACGTGTAAAGAAACTCGTCGATAATGGGACTATTCCTGCATTCGAATTTTCTACAAATGGCACGTGTGAATCATGTCTCATTGGCAAAATGACTCGAATTTCCTTCAAAGGTGTTGGAATGCGCGCTAGTGACCTATTAGGACTCATACATACTGATGTTTGTAGACCTATGTCAATTACCGCTAGAGATGGCTATAGATATTTTATCACTTTCACGGACGATTTGAGTAGATACGGATATGTCTACTTAATGAAGCATAAAAGTGAGTCCTTTGAGAAATTCAAGGAATACCAGAACAGGGTTGAGAACCAACTGGGTAGAAAGGTTAAAGCACTCCGTTCAGATCGGGGTGGCGAATATCTTTCAAATGAGTTTGATCAACACCTTAAAGACTGTGGAATCGTTTTGCAGTTAACTCCACCTGGAACACCTCAATTAAATGGTGTGTCCGAACGGAGAAATCGAACCTTACTTGATATGGTTCGATCCATGATGAGTCACACAGTAGTTGTAACACCCCCATACTCCGAGTGCCTTACCAGGACCACTCAGGTATGGAGACATCACCATCTCGGTTGCCCGAGGTATGATAATCAAACAACAGCGATAAAGAAACAACATTTATTATTAATAGTTTAATGAATGAAAACAACCCTTGAAACCAAACTGAAAGCAAGATACATTATTCCAAACTGTCTACTCAAACTGAAACATAAATAAATGCTAAACTACAGCGGAAGACTCTATCGTCATGTCGTGGCCATCCCAGCTATCCCCGTATCATCTCTATACCTGCTCAATATCTGCTCACCATCCCCGAATGGATCACCGCAGGTTTACAAAACAACATCGGGGTCAGTACTAATCACACAATCAAAACAGATAACAATAATAAGACAAACAGACAAAACCGCACACACACACGCACACATCCAACCAACCGTCTCAATCACCGATCGTCCTTTGGACCCATTACGCGGTGGGGGAACGCAGCCGTTCCCACCTAAGCCCCGCTCATCGTACGAGCGATAACCCTGTCCATTAATGTGCACATCCCCTTTCGTGGCGGGTTCCACTAAGGGCGAAACTAGGGCGTGAGATCACTCCCGCAAGTGACCCCACTCAGCCGAGAACGCATCTCGAGAACCATCAACAACACAACCACAATCACAAACACAAGTACAACCATCAAATCAATTAACTAACTACAGCACATCACCAATATCCCATTATGGGACTAATACTGAGTAGGAAATCCTACCTGGAAAGCACACACGAGACGGTATCTACAGTTTGTCTCAAAACGCCTCTTCTATGAATTCTCCTCATAACATATAACACACGGATACTACTATTCAAACACCATTCATAAAACCCCCAATTACTAAATTAGGGTTTCACTAATCTTAACCAAAACGTTATAAAAATTATGCTAGAAGCTTACCCTCGACGCAAGGAATCCCACGACACAAACTATGATGCAAACCGACCGTCCGAACTCGGAATTGTCAAGAACGCGATTAGGAAGAAGACAAGTTGCTTTCTCTCTTAAGCAGATTTTAGGTTTTGTAAAAAGTGATTTAGAATAAAGACGAATTGATTTAAATACCTTAATCGCGTAATTAACAAAACCCGAGAAAAACCCCCGATAAACCGGACACTCGATCGAGTACCCAAGGTACTCGATCGAGTACCCCCCTACTCGATCGAGTGCCCCAGCTACTCGATCGAGTGCCCAACAGGTCAGAAACTATTTTATTCTGCGACATACCCTTACTCGACAGAGTAAGGGCTACTCGATAGAGTACCCCCAAGACCATAAATACGGAGTATTACAGTCTTCCCTCCTTAAAAGGAACTTCGTCCCCGAAGTTCAAACCACTACCAAACCAAGGTACTCCCATAAGCTTCCCGACTCGAAGGTCAACAGGTCAACATAAACACAACGTAAAACATGTTACTAACCCAACTTATCCCGACCAACATACCGACACAACATATATAAAAGGGTGTAAAAACTCTTAAAAACTCTCGCGATCATCTCCTACCCCCCTAAAAGAAATAAGGTTACGTCCTCGTAACCATACATACCTGATCAAAAAGGAAAGGGTAACGCTCTTTCATGATATCCTCCGCCTCCCATGTAGCTTCCTCGGTCTCATGGTTAAACCAAAGGATCTTAAGCAACACTGTCTCACCACCCCCGGTCTTTCTAACTTTTCGGTCTAGGATCTCGCTTAGGTACCTCAAGGTATGATAAAGACTCATCAAGCTCCAAGCTCTCTGCCTCCAACACATGTGACGGGTCACTCACATACTTCCGCAACTGCGATACATGAAACACATTATGCACTCTCTCCAACGCAGCCGGTAAAGCCAAGCGATACGCCACTTCCCCAACTCGCTCTAAGATCTCATAAGGCCCTATAAACTTCTGACTTAGCTTGCCTTTCTTCCCAAATCTCATAACTCCGCGCATAGGAGACACTTTCAGAAGAACCTTGTCCCCAACCCGAAACTCTATGTCTCGACGATGTAGATCCGCATAACTCTTCGTCGATCCCGAGCCGCTCTCATCCGTTCCCCGATCATCTTAATCTGTTCCACCATCTCATGCACCATCTCTGGTCCTAAAACCCTTTGCCTCAAAGACTATCGTCCCAACAGATTGGACTCCTACACCTCCTCCCATACAAAGCCTCAAACGGTGCCATACCTATCTTTGGTGTGATAGCTGTTGTTGTAAGAAAACTCTATCAAGTCCAACCTCTGCTCCCGGCTACCACCAAAATCCATCACACAAGCTCGCAACATATCTTCCAAGGTCTTGATTGTCCTCTCGTCGCCCATCTCTGTCGCAGGATGAAATGTGTACTCATCTTCAAAGTGTTCCCAACGATTCCTGCAACTCCTTCCAAAACCTTGATATAAACCTCGCATCTCTGTCAGACACTATGTCCTTAGGGACTCCATGTAACTTAAGCACGTTCTTTCGATAGGCCATAGCCAATTGTGCCTTAGTCCATGTATCTTTCATTGTAACAAAGTGAGCTGACTTGGTCAGACGATCTACTATCACCCAAATCATATTGTTACCTTGTTGACTCTTAGGTAAACCCACAATGAAATCCATGGAAATGGATTCCCACTTCCACTCGGGCACCTCCAAAGACTGAACCTTACCTTGTGGTCTTCTCTGTTCCCCCTTTACTCTCTGGCATGTCAAACAACGGGACACAAACTCAGCTGTCTCTTTCTTCATCCCAGGCCACCAAAACGTTTTCTTCAAATCTTTGTAAAGCTTGTCTCCACCGGATGAATGAATATGGTGTGCAATGCGCTTCGTCATGATTATCCTTTTCAACTCCTCGTCATTAGGCACACACCACCTACCATCAAACCTCAAACTACCATCTGTATGGATGGAAAACCGGACACTTGTCCCTTTCTCTACTCCACTCTCCACTCCACTATCTTAGGATCCAAAGCCTGTTTACCTCGAATATCATCATAAAACTCCATATGTCTTTGTCATATCACCCATGGCATCTCCTTTCTGCAACATATGAATCCCAAAGCTCGCTACCTCATCCCTCAGCCTCATCAAAGATAGAGCTGTACACAAAGAATGTACACTCTTCCTACTCAAAGCATCAGCTACAACATTGGCCTTTCCTTCATGGTAGATGATTTCCATGTCGTAATCACCAATCAGCTCCATCCACCTCCTCTGTCTCATGTTCAACTCTTCGTGTGAAGATGTACTTGAGACTCTTGTGATCGAAAATACCTTAAAAATTGCTCCATAAAGGTAGTGCCTCCAAATCTTGAGAGCAAACACCACTGCACCCAACTCCAGGTCATGAGTAGGGTAATTCTCCTCATAAGGCTTCAACTGCCTAGAAGCATAGGCGATCACTTTACCATTCTGCATCAACACACATCCCAACCCATTCTTCGAGGCATCCGTATAAACCTCGAAATTCTCGCTTCCTTCAGGCAATGCTAGGACAGAGCGTGGTCAAACGCTCCTTTAATGTTTGGAACGCCTTCTCACAACTCTCATCCCAACGAAAACTGTTCTCTTTCCTCATCAACGCCGTCATCGGTCTAGCTATCTTGGAGAAATCTTTCACGAACCGCTTTGTAGTATCCGGCTAAACCCAAGAAACTCCTTACCTCAAGAACATTCTTCGGTGCTTCCCACCTTGTCACCGCCTCAATCTTCGCCGGATCCACTGCTACCCCATCTTTAGAGATTACATGCCGAGGAAAAGCAACTTTCTCCAACCAAAACTCACACTTGGACAACTTAGCATACAACTCATGATCTCTCAACGTCTGCAACACGATCCTCGGATGCTCCTCATGCTCCTCCTTAGTCTTTGAGTAGACTAAGATATCATCGATAAACACCACCACGAATGGTCCAAGAACGTCTAAAGATCCTATTCATCAAATCCATAAACACACCGGCGCATTGGACAACCCAAACGGCATCACCACATACTCATAATGGCCATACCTCGACGTGAAGGCTGTCTTCGGTATGTCCACATCTCTAATCTTCACCTAATGGTACCCGGACCTCAAATCGATCTTAGAAAAGACCGTTGCACCACTCAACTGATCAAACAGGTCATCTATCCTTGGCAAAGGATACTTGTTCTTTATCGTCACACGGTTCGGACTCCGGTAATCTATGCATAGCCTCAAAGTTCCATCCTTCTTCTTCACAAACAATCTGGTGCTCCCAAGGCGATACACTTGGTCTAATGTATCCCTTCTCTATCAAATCATCCAACTGCTTCCTAAGCTCCTCCATCTTCTTAGGACCCATACGGTACGGTGCCTTAGAGATTGGCCCCGTCCCTGGCTTCAACTCAACGGTGAAATCTATCTCCCTCTTCGGTGGCAACCCCGGAATCTCCTCTCGGAAAGACATCTCGCATACTCTCCCACCACGGTATCTCCTCAATCGCTAGGGCTCTCTATCCGATCATCTCTCACATGGCACAAAATCAGAGGGCATCCCTTCCTCAGATACGACTTCAAAGTGACAGCTGCAATCAACTTAACTTTGGGTTTGACTAGAAACCCACGGTAAGACACACTAACACCCTTAGGACCTCTTAGGGACACTTTCTTTTGATGACAGTCTATCTTGGCTTTGTACTTTCCTAACCAATCCATCCCAACTATCATCTCAAAACCATTAAAAGGAAACTCTAGCAAGTCTACAGGGAAATCGACTTGCCCAACTATCAAAGACACATCCCTAAACAACCTCCCACACGATACAGACTCACCTGAAGGTATGAAAACTTGCTCCCTAACGGACTCATATACTCTCAAACCCAACTGTTTTACATGACTCGAAGACACAAACGACTGAGAAGCCCCCGAATCAAACAAAACAAACGTAGGAACGCCATTAACAAGAAATGTACCGGTGATAACGTGCTCATCCTCCTCAGCTGCCTTCTTGTCCATCATGAACAGCTTGCCACTTGTCTTCTGCCCACCTCCCGGACAAGATCTTGGGCGATGCGGTCGGCTTAGCACCCGACCCTTGATTGTTGTTGTTGTTCATCGGTGTCTTCGCATAAGAATTACCGCCGTTGCGGTTGCCTCCACTCGGTAGCTCGACCTCCACGGTTTGGCCATGATCCCGCCGGTCGTGGCTCGCGAAGCTCTGCGCAGTCTCGGAAAGATCCGGTGCACTTGTGCACTCATGTCTCTTGTGGCCTACGCCACCACATCCAAAGCAGTCACTCCCATTTGTTGCTCACACTTCCACGACCTCTCCCAAAGGAAGTTCCAGTCGAACCCGGACCCGGAAGAAAACCCCTTAGATCGATTGTGGTTGCCTTTCTTAAAATTAGATTGGCCACCACCCTCGCTCTCCGACTTCCTCTTCTCTCCACCTAACCTCTCCTTAGCCATCTCCACTAGCCTCTCAGCTCTCCCAGCCCTCTCATATGCTTCCTTCACATCAGTAAGGACTCCCACGGGTAACTTATCCATAATTGTCGTGGTTAGCCCTCTCTCAAACCTCAAAGCAAGATTCTCCTCACTCAAACCCATGTCCTCAAAGATATCTGGATTTCTCATTGAACCGCCTGTAGTACTCAGCCACGAGACATTTCAGCCGTCATCTTAAACTTGTCGAACTCCTCCCTCAACTTACTCCTCACATGTTCCGGCACAAACTCCTTCCTCATGACCCTACGAAACTCCTCCCAAGGTATAGCAGGTAACCCCTGGTTGGTATATATCTCCTTGGCACTCACTTTCACTGAGTCCCACCACTTGCCAGCTGCCTCCCTCAGATAGAATGCAGCCTGATCCACTCTCATCTCATCAGGACAGCGAACTAAATCTAGTATGTTCTCCATCTCCCTCAGCCAACTATCAAGGTGATTAGGCTCCTCAACCCCCTTGTACTCCTTCGGGTTAAACCTCGCGATATAGAGGCTGACTTTAGCATGGTCAACCTCTTTCTCCTTACCCTTATCCTTGTCCTCGTTCACTCTCTTCAGGGTCTCCGTAAGAGCGTCTTGGTGTTCCAACATCTTAACGATGTCATCCGTAGTCATAAGCTCAGCTCTCGCGTACAAGGCATTTCTCTTTGGCGGCATCTTGAAGCTATAGAAGAAAGGGGTAAACATAAACACGCGTACTAAACCTCAAAACACGAACACGCGTTGCCCAGCACCTACTCGATCGAGTATCCAGACCCACTCGATCGAGTAACGGGCTACTCGATCGAGTGCCCCCAGGTACTCGATCGAGTACCCAACCGAACTAAACAGGCCTTCGATCTCTAACCCACTCGATCGAGTATCTAGGCTACTCGATCGAGTGACCCCCTACTCGATCGAGTACCCCTAGCTACTCGATCGAGTGCCCCAAAACTCGATTCGGGTCTCAAATTCGCAAAAATCTACCCGATCGAGTCGGTCTCACTCGATCAAGTACCCCAATACGTAAGAGCTACCCGCATGTTACTTCGTATGCTAACATGCCAAACTTTATAAAACCATATTATATTCTAACAAATAGGCTACGTATCTATTCTACTAATCAACAAAATCAACTCATCATGTTATTAAAGCCACATTATAAACATCCAACATGTTATCATCTCATTAACATGTTCCACATATCATTCTCTTTCACATGCTCAACTTCCTATTTCAACACCAAACAATCAACACACTTCATCACTTTATTGCACAAGTTAAACAATCACACAGACAACTCAACAAATACGTTCCCATGTGACCGGTTCAAAGTTGTAGGGCGACCCCCGCGACTTTAGGACGTCTCCCAAGCCTTTGCACTAGCTCCTACCACTTTTACCCCGGGTTCATTTTAATTGACTCCCTATGTTCATTAAGTTCATTGGTTACGAGGTTTCGGGATCGTCACTCGATACCATTTGTAACACCCCCATACTCCGAGTGCCTTACCAGGACCACTCGGGTATGGAGACATCACCATCTCGGTTGCCCGAGGTATGATAATCAAACAACAGCGATAAAGAAACAACATTTATTATTAATAGTTTAATGAATGAAAACAACCCTTGAAACCAAACTGAAAGCAAGATACATTATTCCAAACTGTCTACTCAAACTGAAACATAAATAAATGCTAAACTACAGCGGAAGACTCTATCGTCATGTCGTGGCCATCCCGGCCTATCCCCGTATCATCTCTATACTGCTCAATATCTGCTCACCATCCCCGAATGGATCACCGCAGTTTACAAAACAACAAGGGGTCGGTACTAATCACACAATCAAAACAGATAACAATAATAAGACAAACAGACAAGTGAACCGCCACACACACACGCACACATCCAACCAACCGTCTCAATCATCGATCGTCCACTTTGGACCAGCCCGCCGAGTGGGGGACGCAGCCGTTCCCACCTAAGCCCCGCTCATCGTACGAGCGATAACCCTGTCCATTAATGTGCACATCCCCTTTCGTGGCGGGTTCCACTAAGGGCGAAACTAGGGCGTGAGATCACTCCCGCAAGTGACCCCACTCAGCCGAGAACGCATCTCGAGAACCATCAACAACACAACCACAATCACAAACACAAGTACAACCATCAAATCAATTAACTAACTACAAAGACATCACCAATATCCCATTATGGGACTAATGCGAGTAGGAAATCCTACCGGAAAGCACACACGCAGACGGTATCTACAAATTTGTCTCAAAACGCCTCTTCTATGAATTCTCCTCCTAACATATAACACACGGATACTACTATTCAAACACCATTCATAAAACCCCCAATTACTAAATTAGGGTTTCACTAATCTTAACCAAAACGTTATAAAAATTATGCTAGAAGCTTACCCTCGACGCAAGGAATCCCACGACACAAACTATGATGCAAACCGACCGTCTGAACTCCGGGAATTGTCAAGAACGCGATTAGGAAGAAGACAAGTTGCTTTCTCTCTTAAGCAGATTTTAGGTTTTGTAAAAAGTGATTTAGAATAAAGACGAATTGATTTAAATACCTTAATCGCGTAATTAACAAAACCCGAGAAAAACCCCCGATAAACCGGACACTCGATCGAGTACCCAAGGTACTCGATCGAGTACCCCCCTACTCGATCGAGTGCCCTAGCTACTCGATCGAGTGCCCAACAGGTCAGAAACTATTTTATTCTGCGACATACCCTTACTCGACAGAGTAAGGGCTACTCGATAGAGTACCCCCAAGACCATAAATACGGAGTATTACAGTAGTGCTTGATTCATTATGGGGTTTTGCTCTTTTGTCAGCTGCTCTTATACTTAACCGAAGTCCGACTAAAGCTGTCGACAAGACTGCATATGAAATGTGGAAGGGAACGGTCCCTAACTTGTCCTTTATTCGGGTTTGGGGCTGCGAGGCTTATGTCAAGTGGAGACACGAGGATAAGCTCGGCCCGCGATCGGTCAAGACATACTTTATAGGTTATCCAAAAGGAACATTTGGTCATTACTTCTATTCGCCTACCGAACATCGAGTTTTTGTTGCGGCTAGTGCGACGTTCTTAGAGAAGGAATTTCTCGAGAACAAGACAAGTAATAGAACCTTCGAGCTGTCGGAGATTCCAGAACCAACAACCGAGGAACAGATGGAGGAAGTTGTTCCTCCAACTGATGATACGGTTAATATTCCTGAGGAACCTAGGAGGTCGGGTAGAGTCTCTAATCCTCCGGACAGATACATTGGTATGGTCGAGGAGATTGACGTTTTACTCTTAGAGAGTAATGAACCCGCTACCTATAAAGGTGCTATGACCAGTTCCGACTCAAAGTTATGGCTCGAAGCCATGCAATCCGAGATGGACTCCATGTATGAGAATGACGTGTGGGATCTAGTTGATTTACCTAATAAGGTAAAACCTCTATAGTGCAAATGGCTTTACAAAATAAAGCGTTCTGTAGACGCGCAACCAGATACCTATAAGGCACGACTAGTGGCAAAAGGTTTCACTCAAGTGCACGGATTACATTATGATGAGATTTTTGCACCTGTAGTTATGCTACGTTCCATTCGGATAATCTTAGCGATTGCCGCATTTCACGACTATGAAATTTGGCAAATGGATGTGAAAACCGCCTTCTTAAAAGGTTATTCGGAGGAAGAGTTGTACATGGTGCAACCCTAAGGTTTCATAGATCCTGAACATCCTAAGAAAGTATGCAAGCTTAAGCGTTCCATTTATGGACTTAAGCAAGCTTCTCGGAGTTGGAATCATCGTTTCGACCAGGTGATAAAAGAGTATGGTTTCACTCGATCGGTCGAGGAACCATGCTTATATATCAAGTCGAGTGGGAGCAAGATTGTATTCTTGATATTGTATGTCGATGACATACTCTTGATTGGGAATGACATTCCTCTCCTATCTCCGGTTAAAGAATTGTTGATGAACCATTTCCAGATGAAAGATCTGGGTGAGGCACAACGCATTTTGGGAATCCGTATCTACCGAGATAGATCACGACGGAGGTTATCACTTAGTCATGAGTCTTATTTGGATAAGATTCTTGAGAGGTCTAGCATGACCAACTCCAAGAAGGGGAACCTTCCAATGACGTCTGGGATGCAGTTGAGCAAGTCTCAGTCACCCACGACGCCTGAAGGGATTGAGCGCATGAGTCGTGTTCCTTATGCATTAGCTATAGGATCAATCATGTATGCCATGATATGCACACGTCCAGACGTGGCATATGCATTGAGTATGACGAGTCGGTACCAAAAGAATCCATGTACCTACGGAGGACTAAGGATAGGGTATTGAATTATGGAGGAGATACTAAGCTATGCACAACCGGTTATGCAGATGCTAGCTTCCAAACGGATCGAGATGATTAGAAATCTCATTCTAGATTCGTTCTTACTCTTAATGGTGCTGCGGTCAGCTGGAATAGTTCCAAACAGGAAGTTGTAGCAGATTCTACTACTGAGCCATTGAAATATGATAAGCATGGAGGGCACGTTATTTCCATGAGAATTAAACGTGTACCTGAGTTATAGTAGTTGATTATGAATTCGATACGTTATCTTTTCATATACTATTTATAACTTCATCGTTTTTATAATATTTTGTTTTTCATGTGGATTGTACTGACAACATTGAACGCCACAAAGTGAACTGAATTACATTATATTAGTTTTGGTCCGTAATCGCCTTCAAGAGCTGATAACTCTGGCTATTATTTTGTGCAGTCGATTGATGGTGGGTTCAACGAGCCATAAGTTAACGGTTGACTGATCGTTCACAAATACGAGATTATAACGATACCTCGTAGGACAAATTTTTGTGACAACGTAATGGAGTCCTAAATGTTTAATAACATTCGGTGCCAGGTCGTGGATAGGACATCCATTGTGTTCCTATAGTCGATTCTTTTGACTATCGACTATCTCTTGAGATTAAGGCAGTTTTTGGGTGACTTTGGTTTCTTTCTCACAGTCTGCCGTAACTGGAGGCTAAGTAGATTTTTTCTGGGTCATTTCATACTGTGCTTACATCTGCAGGATTCGAGTGGAGGAAAATATCCAACCCTTATCAGGTATAGTTATTTCTCAGGGCCACTCGAGGAGTTGTAACTGAAATGCATGGCCATGCTCGAATGATGATTCGTTTATCAGTTAAGTTACTCTCTAGTCGGGGAAACCACTCTTGATAATGATCGCTTGTAAAATACGACCTTTGTGAATACGGATTTGCAAATTGTTTTACATTGAGTGGGAGAAATTTTAGGATATGAGAATCGGTTATCGCACATACACTTGTGAGGACAAGTGGGAGTTTGTTGGAGCTTGTGTCCTCCACAAATTAGCGTGATAACATTTGTAAATCTCTTACAGGTTCACAAGGGTATACTTCGTATTTTATCAGTTGATTAACGATTACCTAATAACAGTTGGCTTGCTAGAAAGTTTGACGTTATTATCATACAGATGGCGGTGATCAACTGGTCCCTAAAGGTCACACCTAAAGGATGTGTTTGAGAGATGTGGTTATGGAAATATAATCACATTGATGCCTTATATGACTAAATAGTTAGTCAATGTGTTGATGAGACGATTATTTAATGCCGATTAAATAATATTAGTTGAGACGAATTAACTGTCAATTCGTAATTTGAATATAATAAGTTATATTTAATTAATGTATATGATGTAAGCTTGGACGAATTAATATGTTAATTCGTAATTAAATGTAGTCGGTTATATTTAATCAACAAGATGAATGTGTCATAGTGGTAATAGTAAGGGTACTCAAACCAAGAGGTTATGGGTTCGATCCTCACTAGATGACAATTTATATTTAACACATTTTATACATTTTTGGAATAACCGAAAATAAGGATTTTAATCCTTATTATTTCGGTGGGATTTGGGCCGAAATGAGGAAGAAAAAAAACTCCCCATTCACTTCTTTTTTTTCGGTTAGAATAAAAAGAAGAGGGAGCTTATTTTTGACCTAATTATTCTAACTCATCCTAGCCTCCATCTCATCAAAAGAAAAACACAAAACCTAAAAATTAATCAGTTAATTTGTGGATCGATTCTAGCAAAATCAAAGGGCATTTCTCATATCGTCTTGGGTGCAACTGATAGGAGAATATCATTGCGATATTGTTCATAGGCCATAAAAGCTAGGACCGAAGGTTATTTCTTAATCCTTTACGTTTTGTTTATGCAATTTAGTTTTATGACTCGTAATCATCACTTTATAATTCGTTATAATCCTTAAAAATAAAGGAATGCATACAGATAAATCCCACATCTAGTTCGGTTCCCACATTCATAGGTTCGGTATTCTCTATAACTGGTGCCCCTTCCCCCTCTTGTAGTATTTCTTTGGCTATGTAGGGAGGTAATTCGATTGAGTTTGGGTCAGAATCATCCTCATTATCATCGTAAATAGAATTGCATTCAGAATAACACAAAGAGTAAGCAGAATCTGATTTATTCATATTAAATTTGGAGAAGAGTTGAAACAAAGAAGTCATCTGTTTAATAGTCACTGGTGGTAAAGGGACAGATGCTGGGGCATTTTCCAAACTACTGTTACTATTTGACGCTAAGCTAGGAGAAGCAAGGGAATTGGGAGTAACGACAGGAGGGGACTCTTTAAGGACTTCTCTAGAATCAGACTGTGATTCCGACTCCGACTCCGACTCTGACTCGAATTCGTTGTCTTCAGGTTCTCCCTTGAACATCTCTCCTTCTCTAGTGGTGACTTTAAAGAGCTTTCCTTGATTGTTTGTCCACTTGATCGATTTTCTCCATCCTTTCTGCCGATCTAAATTGGTCTCAGTGATTAGTGTCGTAGGGTTGAAATGGTCATCCTGAAGTATCATGGTAATGATCTCGTCCTGCGCGGCTCTAACAAATCGGTCTTCTCCAAACAGAAGACTAACAGCCTATTCGTCTAAACAAGGTGTTTGACGAGTTTTGACGGTAGGAACCGTTTCTGAAGGAATGAAGTAGCAATCGTGGAAGACCTCGATTCCAGCTAGTTGCGTTCCTTTGTAGTGCCAAGGTTCGGGAAACCCTTGAAAGTATTCTTGACTTTCTTTTCTAACGAAATATCCATTCAGGGTTGGGAGGTAAGATCGCATTTGAATTCCATAGTTCTTTCGATTTTGAAACTGAGTGAGCATTTCCAAAGCCTCTTCTTTCATGGGTTTGTACCCTAATCGTAATGGTATCCTTTGGGAGTTTCCTTCTTTGTAAGGTGCAAAGGTGTTCTTCTTGACAGGATTTAAAGGCATTCCCGGGAAGTATCCCTGAGACTTGAGTATGTGGTTGACCACTAAATTGGAGTATGGATTGAAGTATAGAGGTGCTAGTTCACTTTCTACAAGATTTATGCTATGGAAGCCCCCAAGCTCGTATACTGGATCCGTGACTACTTGGTTTCTTGACATCTTTTCTATCACTGCCTTGATAGGTGACGAAGTGATCATCACTACTTTGCCATCTAGTGGGATTTTGATCTTCTGGTGCAAGGTGGATGTTACTGCTTTGGAAGCGTGAATCCATGGCCTTCCTAGAAGTATGTTGAAGGATGATTCGATATCCATTATTTGAAAATTAACCTTTCGCTCAATCGGCCCTGTGGCTATAGTGAGATTGACTAGTCCTACCACTTTACGGCGTGTTCCATCGTATGCTCAAACGCCTTGGTTAGTGGGAGTCCAATCTGATTCTTTCATGCCCAATTTGTATGCTGTTTTCAATGGTATGACATTGACCGCAGAGCCATCATCTACCAATGTCATTGGCACGTTTTTCTTTAAGCATATGACGGTGATGTATAGAGCTAGGTTGTGACTGGCGCCGAAGGGAGGCAAATCCTCATCTGAGAAAGTAACTGGGTTACTTAGCTTAGTTGAATCTTGGAAGACCAAATTGACTATGTCGTCAGGCGTAGAATTGTGTGCTACATTTAATTTAGCCAAGGCTTGCAGCAAAGCTTGGCGATAAGGAAACGAACTTGCCATTAGTTGCTAGACTGAAAGATCAGCCTTTGTCTTATGTAGTTGCTTTAGTAAGTGGTCAGTAGATGTGTGTTCGCCACCGTTCGGCGTGATGACATTGGTGTTGTTAGCTATAGGACCATTTTGAAAAATATTTTGATATGGACGCCCTGAACGAGTGAGGTGGTCTATATCTTGGTCTTCACTACCTCTGACTATGTCCTCCTTAACCTTGACTAGATAGTGCTCAGTTAGGTATTCATCTTCATCGTCATCGGCCCATATTCCGTTGACGGTAGCAAGTTCTCTCAATCTGATGATCTCAGCTTCTACGTGGATTAATTGATCGAATAGCCTATCAACCACAGTCACTACTTCTTGCATTGTAGAATTTTGAGACAGATTTAGCGGCACGCTCTCCTTGGGTATGGTGCTTGGATTGCGAAGGGATGCTACTACCTCTTCTAGCTCTGAAACTTGCCTACTTACGCTCTTTGCCCATGCGATAAAGTCGGCGATGGTAGGAGAAATGGTGGAATAACTTCCCTCATCCTCTAACGCATGGATCTCATCTTCGATTGGAGAAATGAGGTGTGAACAATCTAAGGTAGATTCTTAATTTGTAATCATCATAATTCCAAAAGGATTCTGAGTATTGTTAGGTTTACCTCCAGAAGGTATAGGTAAACGACTATCTTCGATCATATCTTGAAGCACGTGCTTTAGCTTGTAACACTTCTCTGTATCATGCCCTTTACCTCTATGATATTCGCAGTATGCACTTTCGTCCCAGAACTTAGACTTCTTCTCTGGGTAAGGTGTAGGTCCTATGGGTTGGAGTTTACCTTGTTTCATCAGTCTCTCCAGAGCGTTGGAGTAGGTATCGCCAATGTTTGTGAATTTAATTTGTGGGTTATTCTTCTTTGACGATTCGAGAAGATTGACTTCATCAGTCTTGCTATAGAGCCGTAGGAACGACTTGTTGAGCCTTGATATCCACGACCCACCGTTTTGGACAAGAGCCCTTTACGAATGTCGTCTTCAATTCTTGTCCCTAGCACAGTTAAGTCCTTGAATATTTTTATATTTTGGTACCTCAAGTGGTTTGCATAAATAGGTCTCAAGTTATCCACAAATTTCTCCACAAGGGTAACTTCATCTGGACGCTCAACAAGTTGTGTGCTAGTCTTTCTCCACCTACTTAGGAAGTCGGTGAAGCCTTCTTTTTCATTTTGGGTAAGAACCTCTAAAGTGCGCATGTTGACTTGGATCTCAGCGTTATCCGCGTATTGTTTAGCGAACTCAATTGCAGCGTCATCCTAGGTGGCAATCTTCTTGTGCTCTAGGGAATATAACCATTGCTTAGGAATGGTGTCAAGAGATGAAGAAAATATCCTTAGGAACATCTCAGGTTTGATGCCTTTGATAGACATGTAGTCTTTGAAAGCCCGAATGTGGTTCAAAGTGTTTTCATGCCCCTTGAACTTTGGGATGTCAGTCATGTTAAAGTTGGTTGGCAATTTGGCGTTCACGGCCTCATACTTGCGATTGTGTTCCCTATCGATGTCGTCTCCCTTGAGGTACATTAGTTGTTTCTCTAAGTATTGGAGTCGCTTTTCAGCTTCGGTAAGACCTACTGGAGGGTTGATTTCTTGTGACCCAATGAAGGGTGGAAGATTATCATGCACAACTTCGCTAGGAATATCCTCTTCTGCAGGAGGGAGTCTACTTTATACAGCAACAATTCGACCTTCGATAGCATTAAGGCGATCATAGGCTTGGTCTTGGCTTGTTTGGAGACGAGCGAGCGCAGCTAGGATTTGATCATTACCATTTGGTCGACCGCTGGCACTTGTAGTACTAGTTTCAGGCATCTTGGAAACTAGATAAGAGATCGACGACGAATCAAAACACGATCGACCATTCTAGCACACTTACTCAAGGAAAAGACCCGACTCCTGAAGTGGGAGTGTGCCACTTGTGTTAAGTGTGATTTGAAAATGACAAAGTTTGGAAATGTTTGTCCTACCAATTGTAGTGTAGTTGTAGGAGTGTTGACTCGAAGTGAGGTTTGGAAATGGGTTTCGAGGCCCGAATTTTGACTCGACATTTGGACAGAGTTTCGACTCATTTTGCGCTAATTTAGGCTATTTTCGAAAAAAAGGGTTTACATTTTAAAAGGTTTTGATTTTTCAAAATTTGCATAGTTTCGTTTATGAAATGGTGATTACATATGGTACAAGCATTCATACAAGCATTATAACAGTATGCAGAGTGCATTGAGAAGGGTTTTGGCTTAAAAGGTGGGTTGCCATACCGAGCAATCAAACCCTGGTCTGTGGAGAGGTCCGCGCCAAACATGAGTAAGACTGGTTCCTAATCCATTTCCTCGAGTAGTGAAAGCCCTTGATACAAACATGAGTAAGCATCATGGTATGGTTGACGTCAATCGCTATCCATCCTCAGGCCCAGATAAGAATTTGGACCTTCCAGACGGGGCGATTGGTCGAATGGGTTGGGTTGGGCCTAGGAAGGCCGAATAAAACGATCTAAGAAGATCGAGTCATGAAAACCGACAACTGTCTCATATAAACTATTCCCTAACCTTGTTCAAGTTTCACCCTTGGCAACAGGTAAGTGTATTACTCCCCAGCGGAGTCGCCAAACAGTGGACACGGGCCCACGGGGGCGCTTGGGAAACAAGCATTTGCATTTGTGGAGTAGCCACCAATTTATTGTGGAAAATTGGAAACCGTTCGAATACTTCGCGTCATGTCAAGACACGAAGTAGTGACATAGACACCAAGAACTCGTTACCCTTAGCATTCTATGTCTAGAATGACTCTCGTGGATGCTAATGAACACGGATGTCACAGAGATCTGAAGTAAGGGGTGAGGGTACGTATTAGGAAGCTCTTTAATCGAACACCTAATCCCGCCCGCCTCGATAGCGGCTGCTACTAATGATTAGGGAAATTATTCATACTTGATATGGTGTCGATTATATGCATGCAATGCAATAAATGATAAATTAATCCTAGCATGTGAGATTAAACTATGTCGGTGAACACATAATTAACACTCATTAAGGCCGAATCAGGGTTTAGATTAATTACATGTGAAAACAAGTAAATAAACCATCCAATGTGATAATTAAATAAATGAAATAAATAAAATTACAATAATTACAACGGATTAATTGATTTACGTCAAAAAAATACATTTAAGACGGACAATTTGAGAAAAAGAGGAAAGTAAATTAGGTTAGAAAAACGGACAGATTAGGAAGTGATATTACGAGTAATAGCCGATTAATAAGTAAACTAACGAATTAGGTCAAAGCAATAACGGAAGTTCAGAGACAGAACTCAACCCGGAACAGGTGCAGCAATGCTGCGCCTCTTGGAAGAGGCGCAGTGGTTACTGCGTCTGTTCTTGAGGTGAGTTCTGGCTGTGAAGCCGGGACTGTAAATTGTTAAAGTTCGTTGGTGATTTTAATGGTTGATTATCGATAATTGACTCGGATGAAAGTGATTTAACAGATTATTTACATATGAAATTGTCATAAAAGCAATCAAACGTGTATTAAAATGGATTAAGACTATTAATTACGAATCATAAACAAGTTAAAGTTAATTCAAAACGAATTAGGTTAAATTGAAGATGGAAACGATGTGAAAGGCGTGATGAACAGATGAAAACATATACAAAAGGTCGAATCCCAGAAGCTTGATATGAATAGATCGAGTCTTTAAAACCGGGTTTTGATTTAATGACGAAAACCTGCAAATATGGATTATTAGGGATTTAAGTCGGACTAAAAGGTGATTATTTATTATGAATATGTATTAAAATTGTTATACGAATGAAATAAGAGGAAAATAAGAAAAGGTGAAACAAAAGAGACGAATTAACAGGGAACAAAGTAAGAAGAAGAAAGGCAGGAACTGCGGCAGCCACAGGAAGACGCGCAGCAGATACTTCGACTCTTCGAAGAGGTGCATCAGTTGCTGCGTTTCTTCTCGACGCCTGTCTTCCGTTAATCCGTAAAATAGTTTAACAAAAGGGTTTTAGAAATCGTTCTTAAACATACTTTTGACGTAAATATTACAATAATTAGTACAAAAATAAAATACAACAATAAAATATGGGATTTACACCTCCAGACTTACATGTTTGACGAAACGAGATTAACTAAGTTAACGATTAGTGATTACTCGACTCGAATGTATGATGAAAGTGCCCTCGTGAGAGGATTTAGATTAAATTGATTGATTAATTTGAGTGGAGTTTGTCAAATTGGTCGGTCATGCAACGAGACTGGTACTCGGAAGGATCCGAGTTTACGTGGTCGATTGATCAAGCACGTAGGCGTCAATAAGCTTAGAGCACGGTCTTAGAATGCAAAGGGAGAAGAGAAGGGCGGACACTCGCGTGAGAAATATGTGGAACGAAGGTCCCTATTTATACTAATCACACGGAGGAATTAGGGTTGCGGTAAAACTTTGGAAACAAATCTCGAAAAGATTTGAAAATATGCAGAAAAGAGCTGGGAAAGAGGCGCAGCAACTGCTGCGATTCGAAGAGGCGCAGCAGGTGCTGCGTCCTTTCCCCAGAGGTTTCCTCCTGCGGAAGAAAGATTTTCCGCGTTTATTTTAGGGAATTGCGGTAGATCTCGACTTCCTTATTTTTATCATAAAATTTTCAGGATATATCTTGCCAAAAGATTTAAAAAATTGATTTTATGGAATAAATATCTGGAACATTCTAGAACATTCCGACTCGACATTTGAAAACAGTTATTAGAAAATGAAGCGGTTTTTGACCCGGACTCCAAATGAACTCTAATTACTGTCAAAACGACCGTATCGGCGCGTAGATGACAACCAAGGGGTAGACACGAGTATTTGAGCTATCACTTAATGATAAACTTACGAACTGTCATAAATCGTTCCGTGTACCAAACATGCGGCCCAATCATCACAGGGTGGTTTGCGGGAGGTGCAGAAATGAGGTATCTACAGTATCCTTCATAGGAACGAAGTGAGCTGACTTTGTTAACCGATCTACTATCACCCAAAGCATATTATTACCTTGTTGAGTCCTTGGTAACCCCACGATGAAGTCCATAGAGATCGACTCCCACTTCCACTCAGGTACCTTGAGAGATTGGATCTTACCCTGTGGTCTCCGCTGCTCACCCTTAACCCTCTGGTAGGTCAAACATCTAGCCACGAACTCAGCCACATCTCTCTTCATATTAGGCCACCAAAAAGTCTTCTTGAGGTCTTTATAAAGCTTGTCACCTCTTGGGTGAACTGAATAAGGACTGCAATGACCCTCTGTCATGATAACTCTTCTCAAGTCTGCATCATAAGGAACACACCATCGCCCATCAAAACGAACACTCCCATCTGTGTGGATAGAAAACCTAGAAACTTTGCCACTCTCCACTTTAGACCTCCATTCTTGGATCTTAGGATCAAGCTCTTGCTTTCCCTTGATATTCTCATACAAATCCAGCTCGATCGTTAAATCCCCGATGACATCCCCTTTCCTAATCATATGGATCCCCATCTTGGACATCTCATCCCTCATCTTCAGCAAAGGCATAGCTGTACACAGCGAATGAACACTCTTCCTACTCAAAGCATTTGCAACCACGTTAGCCTTGCCCTCGTGATAGATGATCTCCATGTCATAGCCCCCGATCAGCTCCATCCATCGTCTCTGCCGCATGTTAAGCTCTTTCTGAGTGTAGATATATTTCGGACTCTTATGATCCGAAAACACCTTAAAGGTTGCCCCGTAAAGGTAGTGCCTCCAAATCTTAAAGAGCAAAGACAACTGCACCCAGTTCCAAATCATGAGTTGGGTAATTCTCCTCATATGGCTTCAGTTGCCTCGACGCATAGGTTATAACCTTCCCATTCTGCATCAGAACACAGCCCAATCCATTCTTTGAAGCACCCATAAATACTTCAAAGTTCTCACAACCCTCTGGTCAAACGCTCCTTTAAGGTCTGGAACGCCGTCTCACAACTCTCATCCCATCGAAAACTGGTCTCTTTCCTCATCAAGGCTGTCATAGGCCGTGCTATCATAGAAAAGTCCTTCACAAACCTCTTGTAGTAACCAGCTAGACCCAAGAAACTCCGAATCTCAGCAACATTCTTCGGCGATTCCCACTTCGTTACTGCCTCGATCTTACTAGGATCCACGGACACACCCTTCTTAGATATCACATGACCCATAAATGCCACCTCCTCTAACCAGAACTCACCTGACCTCAAATCGATCTTAGAGAACACCCGTGCCCCACTCAGCTGGTCAAACAGATCATCAATCGTAGACAAAGGATATTTGTTTTTCACCGTGACACGGTTAAGCTCCCTATAGTCGATGCATAGCCTCATACTCCCATCTTTCTTCTTAACAAACAACACTGGTGCTCCCCAAGGTGATACACTAGGCCGGATATACCCCTTTTCTAACAGATCATGCAACTGTTTCTTCAACTCCTCCAGTTCCTTAGGTTCCATACGGTATGGTGCTTTAGATATAGGACCCGTTCCCGGTTTAAGCTCCACGTTGAAGTCGATATCCCTCTTTGGCGGTAACCCCAGTATATCATCTGGAAAGACATCACTAAACTCTCCCACCACATGTATATCAGACGCTGTCAGCTGCTCCGCTCGTTGATCTCTCACTTGGCAAAGAATCAAGGGACACTTCTTCGTCAAACATGACTTTAAGGTTATTACCGGGATGAACTTACACTTAGGCCTCACAACGAACCCCCTATAAGATACTCTAATACCCTTAGGACCCTTTAAAGACACCTTCTTCTGTCAACAATCTATCTTAGCATCATTCTTACCCAATCAATCCATCCCGACAATGACCTCAAACCCATCCATAGGAAACTCTAGCAAGTTGACTGGCAAGTCTACCCCTCCAACAAACATGGACACATCCTTATACAACCTGACACAAGACACCGACTCCCCAGATGGTATAAACACACTATCTTTTACAAGCTCAAACTCCCCCAAACCCATAGACAAAGCATGGCCTCTAGACACAAAAGAGTATGTTGCCTCAGAGTTAAACAAAATAAAAGACGGTGTATTATGAACAAGAAAGGTACCAGTGACTACATGAGCATCATTCTCCTCTTCCTGTTTGTCCATCATGAAGAGCTTTTTGATGCTTTTCTGACCTCTACCCTGGACCGAGGTGTTAGAAGTACTCGGTTTAGCTGCCGAATTCTGACTCACACTGTTGTTCGGGCGCTGGTACGATCCTCTACTGTTGCGGTTAAAACCGCCATTGTTGTTCTGTCCTCCACGGTTGCCCCACAACCCAGATGGCCTGTTGCTAGCAAAACTCTGACTCGGACCCTGTGAGAAACTTCCCTGATAAGCCCTGAGGCTCCTCCAGCTCGGGCATTAGTACAGTCATACCTCTTGTGGCCTATGCCACCACAGTTGAAGCAAGTGAGGTTAGATTTGTCACTAACACTCCGTCCACCACCCCTACCCCATGCTCGCGACCCTCCAGAGAACCCAGCTCCCCCTGAAAAAGCCCTTGACTGACCAAAGTTGCCCTTCTTGTTACCCGACTGATTGCTATTCCCACTCTTTGCTTTCCTCTTCTCTGCAGCGGTTCTCTCTGTAGCTTCCTTGGATAGATCCACTAACCTCTCTGCTTGTCTAGCCCTCAGATACACATCTTTCAGATCGGTGATAACCCCAGCTGGTAACCGGTTCATGATCTTGGGTGCCAACTGCCTCTTAAAACGAAGAGTCAAACTCCTTTGCCCTAGCTGCATGTCTTCGGTATAGCGAGATAACTCGAGGAACCGGTGATAGTACTCGGTGACCGTCATATCCTCAGTCATGGTAAAGGAATTGAACTCGGATCTCATCTTGTGACGGATGTGTTCCGGCACAAACTGTTCCCTTATAGCGCTCTTCAATCCCGACCATGGTATAACACCGAGTCCCTCACTCTGGTAGTAAGCTCTGGCGTCTTCCTTAACATTCTGCCACCACACCGCAGCCTCACCTCTCAGGTAGTACACTACCTGCTCAACAGCTAACTCTGGCGGACACTTCACCACTTCAAGGAGACTCTCCATCTCACGGTGCCAGTTATCGAGCAGCTTTGGTTCCCCGACGCCCTCATAAGGTGATGGGTTGAAGCGGGCGATGATAGTGCTCAGGTGGGTAGCATCCACCGGTTTCTCAGCCCCCTTACCCACATTCTTGAGAGCTTCAAGGAGGGCATCATGCTGCTCGATCATACGAGCTACCTCATCCGTGGACATCTCAGTAGCTTGGATATACGCGGCTGACCTCTTTGGCGGCATTTTGAGCTGATAAGAAGCAAGGAAACGTAAGCACAAAAGCCTACGGCTCAAAATAAACATAACCCTCCGCCAAAGAAGCACTCGGCCGAGTATGGAAACATACTCGGTCGAGTATGGACTACTCGGTCGAGTACCTCCAGTACTCGGTCGAGTTGTCCACTCCAGAAACCAACGTCAAAAACCCAAAAAACATACTCGGTCGAGTATGGGTGATACTCGGTCGAGTGTGCTCCACTCGGTCGAGTATGCTCTAATACGCGGCCGAGCTGCCACAACCAGTAGCTACTGCTATACACACCCCAAACAACACTCGGTCGAGTGCTTGGTTACTCGGCCGAGTACCCCCTACTCGGTCGAGTACCTGCCCTGCTCGGCCGAGTCATGCCAAAAACGAGCTGCAACTATTCGTAAACATACTCTATATATGCTTTTCTACCAAAATATACGTACTACCCTTTGAAAGCCACTTAATAAACATGTAACATGGCAACATATTCCATACTAGAGATCTAATATCGACAATTCAACACATCTTTAACATACTATCGCATTCCACTTCCTCTATCATACCATCCAATCGTTCAAGTTTTCAACTACTATACACACATTGACTCAACATACAACATTTCCCCCCCATGTGACCGGCTTGATATCGTAAGGGCCTTAGTGCGCCTTCGGGACGTCTCCCAAGTCTTTGCGGTAGCTGCAAACAACTCTCCCCGGGTTCATTTTATTTAGACTACCTAAGTTCATTGGGTTCATTAGTTTTAGGTGCCAGAATCGTCGCTCTGATACCACTTTGTAACACCCCCTCATACCAAGGTACCTTACCAAGGACTACCCCAGCATGAAAGACTGTTACCATCTCGGTTGCCCGAGGTTAGTATACCAAAGATAACAATCCAAACACATTTTTTAAAGTATGAAAGATTAAATTTTACATGTTCTCCAAAACCAAAGTGCAACTGTAAAAATGTCTAACAACTAAAAAGACTGCAAACTAAATCTCTTGGCGGCGGAAGCTAGACTCGAGTGATGACTTCCCATATTTGCCCCAGCTAAAGAACGGCATCACCTGTCACAATCTGCTCACCATCCCCAAATGGATCACCACAGATTTATAAAAACAACAACGGGGTCCGTTACTGAATAATCAACGCAAGACAAGTACAAAAAAGTAACCAGCTGATTATCACCCTCCTCCGGTCTCCCGATCTCACACAGTAACCGACTACACACCGAAGTGTGTAGCCCTGCCAGATTACCCATCGCAACAAGTAATCCTCGCCGCCAGTGGGGGACAGCAGCCAATCCCCACCTAAGACCCGCTCATCAACAAGCAAAATCCCTATCCTTTAATGTGCACAACCCCTCCCGTGACGGGTTATACCGAGGGCGAACTAGGGATTGAAGCTACTCCCGCAAGTGACTTCACCAAAATCATCACAACATCACCACCACACCAACAACAACACCAACACTCCCACAAAGATCAGCAGACAATCAATCGTATACAACACAATACAAATCTCAAATCAATTAAACAGGAACTGAGTAGGGAAACCCTACCTTAGCACAACAGCAAGAGATACGAAAAGGCAATCAAGAACGGCTCCTCTAAGAAGTCTCCACCTAACACAATCACATAAATAACAATCACCATATGTAAAAACCCCCCATTTCCCCCAATCCACCAATAAGCCAAATCCTAAAGATTAACCATAGGATTTAGGGTAAAACAAGAACTTATCGACGATAGGACTCAAGATGAAATACCTTGTTACGATTACACACACTAGGGAGAGATTTGGAGAGGATTGGAGCATCGTTGAGTGTTTAGGTTTTGTAAAAGTGTAATTAGAAACTGATTAACATGTTTATATAATTCTAATCATCTCCAAATCAAACCGCGGAAAAACACCCATCAGACCGGATACTCGGTCGAGTTCTGGGTATACTCGACCGAGTACGGCTCTACTCGGTCGAGTACTCCACATAGTCGGCCGAGTATTCCAGGGCAGTGAGCCACCCAGAATACACCACGTCCCTTACTCGGTCGAGTAGGCCATACTCGACCGAGTACGGGCTTAGGAAATCCATAGTATTATAAGCATCGTCTAGTAACAGTAGCTTGGGGAATGCCCCAGCAACTGTCCCTTTACCGCCACTGACTAGAGCACAAATGGCTTCTTTGTTTCAGCTATTTTCAAACATTAATATAAATAAATCCGATTCTGCTTCTTGATTGCAATTCTGTTTATGATGATACTGAGGATGATCCTAACCCAGACTCAATCGAACTACCTCCCTACATAATTAAAGAAATACTGAAGGATGGTAAATAGGCACCAGTTATATCGAATACTAAACCTATCAACGTAGGGACAAATTTAGAACCCCAAGATCTTAGGATAGGGACGACCTTGGACCTAAATGAAAGAGCTCGCTGCATCGACATTCTTCACGAATTCAATGACATCTTCGATTGGTTCTACAAAGAGATGTCAGGGATAGACATAGATATTGCAGAACGTCGAATCCCAATCAAACCAGGTTTCAATCCCGTAAAATAGAAGCTTCGTCGAATGACAATAGATTGGGCTCTATAGATCAAGAAGGAAGTAGACAAACAATTCAAAGCCGGGCACATCAAAGTTTTCGAGTATTCAGACTGGGTGGCTAATATAGTCCCAGGAACCCAAAAAGGATGGGCAAATCCGGTTTGTGTTGATTTCAGAGGCATAAACAAGGACAGTCCAAAAGACGATTTTCCACTCCCACACATCGATATATTAGTAGATAATACATCAGATCACGCACTCTTCTCTTTTATGGATGGATAAGCGGGGTATAATCAAATCAAAATGGATGAAGAAGATATGCACAAAATAGCGTTCGTCACTCAATGGGGTACTTACTGCTACACCGTTATGCCGTTCGAATTAATCAATGCTGGAGCAACGTATCAACGCACCACAACTACCCTGTTACACGACATGATGCACAACGAAGTAGAAGTATATGTCAATAACATGATTGTCAAGTGGAAAGATAGGCAGGCTCACATCGCCAACCTTCGCATGTTCTTTCTCCGATTGCGCAAATAAAATATGCGGCTTAATCCTCAGAAATGTGCATTTCGAGTCACTTCCGGCAAGTTATTGGGGGTATGTAGTCAGTCAAAGAGGTATAGAGATTAACCCATCCAAGATCAAGGCTCTAATCGAGATGCCACAACCACAGACAGGAAAGGAAGTTCGGGGTTTCCTGGGCAAAGTACAATACATCAGTCATTTTATTTCAAAGCTTACCATGATTTGTAAACCTATATTCAAGAAGCACAAGAAGACAGACCACACTATGTAGGATGACGATTTTAAAAGGCATTTGACATAATCAAGGAAATATTGGCTAAACCGCCAGTTCTAATGCCACCACAAAAAGATCAACCGTTATCTCTGTATCTTACAGTCACAGAGACCGCCATGGGGGTTATGCTCGTGCAATTCATCGGGAAGGAATAAAGAGCTATCTACTACCTTAATAAGAAGTTCTTGGAATATGAGACTAAGTATACACCACTTGAGAAGACATGCCTCGCTCTTGTGTGGGCAACCAAGAAGGTACGCCATTATATGCTTAGCTATCCCGCCGAGGTGTATTCGAAGATGGATCCTATCAAGTACATTTTTGAGAAACCTGTCTTAAATGGACGTCTAGCAAGGTGGACTTTGATGCTCTTAGAGTTCGATCTCAAATACGTACCTCTGAATGTCATCAAAGGACTAACGGTAGCCGAAGTCTTTATAGATAATCCCATTCATGATGCCCTGGTAATAGATACATGGTCATTTTGAGATGAAGATATTTTGCACACCGATGCAGAATCGTGGGACCTCTACTTCAATGGGGCTTCCAATCTCAGAGGATATGGTATATGAGTATTGCTCATTTCTCCTAAAGGCGAGCATATACCAATTTCTGTCAAACTCGACTTCGAGGTGACTAATATCACGACAGAATATGAGGCATGCCTCATCGGTCTACAAGAAGCAGTCGGTTTAGGCATCAAGAGACTTCGAGTCCATGGCGGCTCATCTTTAATCATCAACCAGATCACCGGGTCTTGAAAAATCCGAAGTGAAAGTCTTGCATCATATCAAGCCAGGATAGACCAAGTGGCTTTATTCTTCGACCAAGTCATTTACTTACATCTACCTAGGGAATAAAATCAGTTTGTAGACGCTCTTGCGAAACTTGCATCCTTGATCAACATGCCTGACAACATGATAGAAATGTCGTTATGTATTGAACGATGATCTGAGCCAGCTTATGTACATTTTCTCGCTGATGAGAACGAAAATAAAGAGGAGCCTTGGTATGAAGCCATTCTAAACTACAAGGTCAACGGTATATACTCACCCGACATGGATAAGAGGGGATAATGAGTGATTCGTCTATTAGCATCTCAATACGTTCTAAATCCAGGGAAGTTATATAAGAGAACGCCATAAGGCGTCATTTTTCTTTGCCTTGATCATTCAAAAGCAAAGAAAGTTATGGAAGAAGTCCATGATGGAGAATGCGGTCCTCATATAAGTGGGCCAATGATGGCAAAGAAAATCATGCGTCTAGGATACTATTGGACAACGATGGAGACAGATTGCATCAAATACGTAAGGCATTACCACAATTGTCAGATCTTCGGGAATGTGCAACATGTCCCACCATCTCTACTATATACAATGACATCTCCTTGGCCATTTTCTACATGGGAAATTGACATCATTGGGATGATCACTCCCGCCGAGATGGGTTGTCATTGTTTCATCTTGGTAGCCATCGATTACTTCACAAAATGGGTAGAAGGGGCATCATATATTGCCTTAATCTCTAAGCATGTGGCCAAGTTCATACAAACCAATATCGTCTGTCGATATGGGTGTCCACAGGAAATAATAAGTGACAATGGGTCCCATTTTCAAGCCGAAACCGAACAATTATTGGCCAAATACAAAATCAACCATCATCATTCCTCGCCCTACCGACCTCAGACTAATGGTGAAGTAGAGGCAGCTAACAAAAATGTTGTCATGATACTCAAGAAAATGATCGATAATTATCGAGAATGGCCTAGCAAGTAACCCTTCACGTATGGGGATATTGAACCTCAGTCAGGACGCCCACTAGGGCCACTCCTTTTTGTCTAACCTACGACATGGAAGTTGTACACCCAGTAGAGCTAGAGATCCCATCTCTACGTATTCTACTCGAAAGCCAAATCCCAGAAACAGAATGGAATAAAGACAGATATTAAGAACTCACCCTCTTGGACGAACGAAGACTGCATGCCTTGCATAATGTTCAAACAAATCAAGCACGAATTCGAAGAGCCTTCAACAAGAAAGTTAAACCTCGGAACATCAAAGAGGGAGATCTAGTGCTTAAATCTGTTCGAGCTCTTCTACCAGTCGACCCAAAGGGAAAATTCAAACCTAATTGGGCCGGTCCTTATTTAGTCAAATTCATACTCTCAGGAGGTGTGGTTAGAATTATAGATTTAGACGGAAACGAGTTATCAAACTCGACTCATCTAGACCAACTCAAACGGTATTACCCGTAGAATAGGACTAAAAAACACGCCACGCGGGACCCACATGCCTCTCTTGCGACACCAAATATACGGCACTGGCCAAACCTCGAGATTCGTGCCACCTCGCTCTTGCGTTTTGGCATTTTTATTTATATAACACCTCCATCTACCAAGGAGCCCTAACAAGACCCTCCCCAGCAGATAAGGGCGTTACCATCTCTGTTGCCCGAGGAATAGTAAATATCATAACGTCAATAAAAGAACAGTTATGTTTATTACAAATTTAACTCGACAAAAAAAAAAGATACAACTGATAACAAACACTATCAACTACGGTGATACTGTCAATGCCATGACTCAGTGATAGACTCATTCTTCCAAAGCACCCAGCTAAGCTCTACATATCAACACCTGCTAAGACTGACTGCTCACCATAATGGATCACGGCAGACAAAACACAAGAAGAAACACAGACAACACCACACAAGGTGAGTAACTGAAGAACAAACACAAAACACCAGGTACAACATACATAATCCAACTCCACCTCCAACTACCCATCAACCATCTGACTAACCCGAAGGAAAAGGCCTGCCAGAATATTCACCGCAACAGATATTCTACACCGCCAGTGGGAAACCGCAGTGTTTACCACCTAACCCTCGCTCATCTCCATCGAGCGCATAACCCATGTCCATTAATGTGCACATCCCCCTTGTGGCGTGAACCACAAGGGGCGAATGAAGCGCATGAAGCTATTCCCGAGACGACTCTACTCATCCAAGGACGCACCTCGCAAACCACAGATAATCAACAACAACCAACTATAATACCAATGTTCACAAAACCAATACCAACTAATCAACACAACCAACATACCAAACAATCAACAGTACTGAGTAAGAAAACCTACCTTCATCAATCAGCAGTAACACCGCATACAACCATATGACGTCAAGCAACCACCATTACCACCTATTACCGACAGTATAGCAAACCCTATTACTACCAATCACAACCACAACCAAAACTAAGGAAGATGATGATGATGATGATGATGACTTACCTACGCTTAGTGTTCCGGCGACAAGACCGCTACCCGACTCATGCCTCCCATTCCCATGGTGTCTCAAAGCACAAAAGGTTCCAACGGATGAAGGTTGGTGAAGGAGAGAGATGTATCGACGATTAGGTTTCGGAGAAATGAAATGAAAACTGATTTTGGGTTCACGACTTCAAGATTTATATTTTACCGCTGAACTCGACTTACTCGATCGATTATGGAACTTAATCGATCGAGTGGCCTCTTCTCGATCGAGTTAATGAGCTACTCGATCGAGTAACCTACGCTAGATCGAGCTTCCTAAACCCAAGGTTTAGTTTAACGGAAGATCGAACCAACAAAGGTCTTAAGAAGTCTAGACATGTGTCTAAGGTCAGTCAACGACGGTCAACGGGTCCCTAACGAGGCGGGTATAATAGTCTTCCCCCCTTAAAAAGAACTTCGTCCCAGAAGTTCAACTCGTCATCTCCCACAACCTCAAGGTGCAACATGAACTAACGTAACCGATGATAACTCATCCCGACAAGAATGATTTTAGCCATGCCAACATATCACCCAACTGCCCATGCCGACTACTGATCAACCACGTAATACACACGAAAAGACGCACTACCACAGACTGTTACTTCTATTTTACCAACCAATTTTAACACCGCACAACTCCATACACTATACATATCATACACATTTGGCACGAACAGTCTACTTACTCATCCAATAATTAATCATTAAGCATCCAATATACAGTAAATTATTAATCATTAAACATCCAATATACAGTCAATTATCAACCAGTTATTCAATAAATGATTCAACAACCATTTAAATTATTTAAAAAATAACTTATATTGCACAACAAATTAAATTATTTAATAAATTTACAAAACAATTACTTACATTACTGTTCGCAACCAAAGTTTAAATTTATAGAATAAAATAGAGTAACAACGTAATGAACTTTTACCAATAAATTACTCAAAACACGATATTTTTGACATTTTTTTTCCCATGCGACATTCCTCTTCCCCTCTTAAAAGGAACTTCGTCCCCGAAGTTCACTTCCAAGACGGATTATACCCATTACAAAAAAAATGGAAATCAATAGTTACAATATAACCCTCTTTGACATTACTCGTAGAACATGTCTTCATGTGAATACATCTTAATGAAAATAACACACAATAATTAAATTATGCGCAGCGATACCAAGCCAATATATGCGGAAATTAATTTAACTGCTTAAGTGACATTACGAATACATGATTACTCAACATAACTACCTTTGAAATTATCAGAAACGACGATATAACCACCGTTTAGAATGATGCTCAAAGAATATAGTTAAGCACATAGGATTAGGACTAGTATAAACTGCCTTGATATAACATGTATTGCAATATAGAGCATAAGAACGTGATTAATAGCATGAGAACGAAATATATTATCAACGAAGTACTCTCATGATGCCAACAAATTCATAGAAACGGATTAAAAACACAACAAGGGGGACTCGATCGAGTTGAGGTTACTCGATCGAGTCTAGGTTAGGTTACTTGATCGAGTTACGCGTACTCGATCGAGTACCAAGAGATCTGAATGCCCTCAAACTGGTCATAAGCAGGTACTCGATCGAGTTGGGGGAACTCGATCGTTTAGCTGCAGGTCAGATTACTCCCAAAATGCGACATTGAGCAATGAAAGTCTACTAATCTACGGGGTTTCATCCCTGTCATCACGTTCTTGCATAACAAATTCAGAAATCTAACAAAATACGGCCTTATGGCCAAATACAAACCAAAAAAAATCTGGGTATGCCCAAAATAAATGTAATAAGTAACATAAGTCCACTAAACAACAATAAGAAATCACTCGAGGTTGCCACCTCGGCCCTCCTCCATCTCCGCATCTCCTCCTCCTCCTCCTGATGTGTCGGCTCCTGATGTGCCTCCACCGGTAGTCGCTCCCGTGCCGGGTTCTCCTCCTGCTCTCCATGGCGCTAGACATCCGTAGGGATAGCTCTCAGGACTCCCCATGTGGCCAGGTCCACTCCGTAGGAGTGAAAGACTCCACTATCGTTCCCCACACCTCGCCACCAAACCGGTTGGGCCAATTTGGTGCCCACACCCTGTATGTATGCCATGTCATGGAGGTTTCGGAGCACTAAGGCGTTGGACACCCTCTCTGTGAGCTCACTCACCTGCATCTGGGGGCTAAAAGAGGAAGGGTAAGCTACTGGTGTCACGGTGGACCAGGTTGCACTGGCTGGGACTCTCCGACCACATCTCTCACTCTCCTGGGGCTTCTCCCCATCCTAGGTACCTGGTCCTCTTGCCTAACATGGTCTCCCTCGACAGGCTCAGGCATCTCCTCTAAAAGGTCATCTATGATCAGGTATGTCTGACGGGTAGGGGCAGGCTCATCATCATCCGAGTCCGATGCAACCACAGTCGTAGTCAACGGCTTAGTCACTGGAAGATGGTTTGGGTCGGGTACTCTCATCCAACTCCTACCTCTCACCCTCCAAGCTAACCCACCATCCTCCAACACCCTCAGCCACTTCTAAGCGATGAAGTAATCCCTTCTCATAGTGGGAGCAACCGGAACCAAAGGTTTGAGAGCCGAAGAGGCCTCAAAACTAGTCAACCTCTCTCCTAGGTGAGTGGCAATAGCACCTCAACTAAGGTAACGGGTCGTGGACTTGGCCATCAAGGCCAAACTGGCACACACGATGGCCGGGGCACTATAAGCAACGTGCTCCACCCGGGTGGGGTTCAGATAAGCCATAAACAACATAACCTCGTGTGAGTTGAGCTTACTCACACCTTTCTTATCATAGAGTAAACAGGTCAGGGCTCAGAGAAAGATCTTCAAAGTAACATGCTGAACGTCATTAATCAACATGTTACTTGAAGTAGGAGCAGGTCTACCGGTGAAACAAGGCATGTAGCTACTGTCACCACACTCAGTCGGGACATCCCTAAGATATCCCTTCTTGCCTCGTAAAAGCCTCAGGTGATCGGCGAACTGGTCCAGGGTCAGGTAGAAACTAGTGTTCATCCACCGGAAAGCTACTGTCTTCTCCACCACATCATAAGTGAAAGAACACATAAATTCTAAGGTCAGAAAAGGATAAGAGTGTTTCCTTAGGTGATACAACCCCTCCAAACCCAGTATCTCAAAGATGTGTCTGACATCTACCTCTATTTTCAGATCCTCTAAAATACCCGTGTCGATGCACCTAGTGGGTCTCATGCGATGACTCATCAACTTTACGAAGGCATCTCTTTGCTTAAAATCAGCAAAGATGACCGTAGGGTAGTCAGGGACTCGCGGAACAGTATGCCCCTGACTTCCCTCCCTTACCTCAGGCTCAGCGGCTCATGACCTCTTGCTTTGGCGGGTTACAGCTACAGCTCTCGGCATCGGTTTTAACATGGTTTTAGCCACACACATCAGGTTTTACATAATCAAATTAAACTTTCTAAAGGATTCATGTGGAGAAAACAACAACTACGGTAGATTTATTCGCCGAAACAAGTAAAATTTTGAGACAAAACAAGAATTTTCCACTTCCCTTACTCTTATAATTCTATAAAAAGATGGTTTCAAATATCCAAAACATCATGTTTTTCACAAGTGGTAGAAGTAATTGGATCTTAATCTCTCAAAATAACCTTCACAATTATATTATTATCACAAACATTGGGGCAAAATTTCGGTTTTGAGCACTTTTAAGACGGAGTTTTAAGACGAAATTTTGGGTGAATTAACCAAAATCAAGCACTAAACATGATACTAAGAGCATTCTCTACTCTATTTCGACCTTTAAAGATGCAAAAGATGGACAAAAATCAAATTTCAAGAGCAATGATTCAAGGTGATTGTTATCAAAATCCAAAAATTATAATGCAAAAACTTTGGGTATAAATCAAAATTTCAGAAACTCCAACACTATTACATATTACAATTTGCTTAAAATCAAATAAAAGAAGTAGATATTTACCTTGAATAGGTTGCAAACGGATTTAGGGAATGAAATTAGGGAGATGCGGAATAAATCAAACAACAAAATCACCAAGGTCTTTGCAAGAATGAGAGTTTAAGAGGGAATTAGGTTTTAAAAGGGTGAAATAAGAATAAGGAATGAGAGGATGGAGGTTTATAAGACTCGAAACTTTGTTTATAAATCCCGTGTTACTGTAGAATCAGTTACTCGATCGAGTGGCTGAGTTACTCGATCAAGTAGCCTCTACTCGATCGAGTTGAGGTTGCTCGGCCGAGTTTCGACGCTGCCAGAATTAGTATTGATTCTGTTTTCCATCAAACTAGATCGAGTGGCCTTCTTACTCGGTCTAGTAAGGCTTACTCGGTCGAGTTGTTCCTCGTACTAGGTCGAGTAAGTTAAAACAAGCGACAAAAATTTACGGATTCGATTGGTCGTTCCTGCAAAAGAACAATTCGTTCGGAGTCCTAGGTATACTTAGAACTCGTCACTAATTATTTTCATACGATTACTATCGATTAACATTACCTTGCACATAACACGATTACCGCAATCAAACACTACTACTCTTATTCAACTACATTCCAAACAACATACGATTCAATCCGGCCATTACATACTTTAGTTCACGTATCTTTTTATAACAATAACAATATTCTACTCATACTTATGCATATCAGATTCTACCATACAACATGTGCATTCTATTTTATCAAACATTACAACCTGTAAATCAACTACCACTTACTCATACTTTACTCTATTACATGACATACCACACACAATCCTGCGATCACATACTATAGTCCACACATTTACGCATATTCACAACGGTACTCTACATTATTCATATATAAAATTCCACAACACTACATAGCACGTTCATATCACCTATCACATATCGCAAACTTGTAACCCATTACCAACTTTCGTGTCAACATATATCCTCATGTATGCTTCCCACACACCCCGCCATTTATCAACATATACTTAAGCATACAACTATACAAACAATTACGTATTCCTAATCGATCACTTACACCCACAAGACATAATCTCATACTCGCATATACCTATATCCACTTCGTACACTACACACACATACACACACAAAATTTCCGACTCGATATCCCCATTCGGAGTGGCTGGCTTAAGCATATTGGGGCCAGGATTTTGGAATGAGGGCACCTTGAAGAAAATGTAGATCTATTACTAACATATTCATATATGTTCATATTTAATTTGTCATAAAATTAAAGGTTGATCTTATGCATGCAAACATTAAAAACAATATATAGAAGAAGCATTATTCTTACATATGGATTTTCGGTTTATGGGCACAAGAGAGATCACCTTTCTCTCTTGTTCTTGAGCTTTCCAATAATGGATGAACATACAAAATCCCAAAGTAGAGATTCTCCAATTAGTAGCACCCAAGACAATCCCTTAATCCCACAAACTAACATGTACTAGATGTTTATATTGTGGTTTACCTTAAATTTGATTACTAATACTCATATATTACTTTGATAATTTTAGTAATCTTACATGAACAATTTCAATTAAAATCTCATCTTTTTGATGAAGATAAAAGAGAGAGAAGAGAGAAAAATACATGAACAACTTGCATGTCTTTTATTAGAATGAATGATGAGTAAATTAATCTCCTTACCCATCCATTTTCACGGTTGGAATCAAGAGAAATAGGGCATCTATTTTCACTTTTTGTCTTTACAAGAAATAGATGTGTAAGAGTAGGTGTAAGGCTAGTTGTAGGTAGGCATCATCATGCCATTTTATTAAATAAAATAAAACAACCTAAACCCACTAACTCTTACAATATTTCGGTCCATATATTCATAAAATGGACTACCATTTTATTTTGTCAATTTGTCATTTGTCACACAATATGTCACATGTAGTATGATACATGTTACTAATTAATTAAATGCATATTTATCACATAAATATCATTTTATAAATTAATTAAATTACATTCAACAAATTGACTAGTGATACTTGATCACATAAATAAAATGGGTCATATAGTTATAATTCACAACTTCTTGTAATTATAATTAACCATTCATTCTTATCTTTATTGTTTCTCAAACAATAAATAATTTTAGCAACAAATCATTTTATTACTAAAATAAATCTTATTTAATCCCATTACAATAAGATATCAATATTCACTCTCACAAATCGAATTGTTCAATTTTAAGGAATTAATTAATCTGTATCGGTATACAACTAATTAACCTTTTCAATTAAGGGAATCGTCCTTTAGGTGTGACCTCAAGGGATCAACTGATCACCACCGTCGCACGACAGTAATGTCAAACTCTAGCCAGCCAATCATTACCGATATGTGTGGACCAGTTGACTATATATATGTAATGTATCATCCCTTCCGTATTCTTGAAATGAGATTTGATAATGATATTTAAATCATATGATCGCACTATTGTTGAGGACACATTTCCCAACAATCTCCCACTTGTCCTCGACAAGTGTGCGTCACCAATTCTCTTGTCCTATTACTATCTCCCACTCAATGCAAGGTGTCTTTCGGGTCGTACTTGCAAGTGATCATATCGAGAGTGGTTTCCTCGATCCGGAGAATAAGCGATTGACCGGATTTATCCACTCGGATACCTTCCGAGCGTGGCCACGCATTTCGATTAATTACTCCTCGAGTGGCCCCGAGATATTGTTTTAACCACGACAAGGGGATGGACAATTCCTATCGCACTCATTCCTTCGACTAGCCACAGCCATCATAACCCAAAATATGCCCATTTGACCCCATTTACGAAGGTCGTAGTAACACAAATCAAAGTTAATCAAATCGTGCCATCTTAGGTGAATAGTCTTTAGTCAAAAGAATCGACTCATTAGAATACTATAGTAGCTCTCGCCACGACCAGGCTTTATAAATTTGCGAGAACTCTATAAGCGGTCACTGCCCGACAAAGTGTTCCTAACAGATCGCCTATGTGATCGACTAGTCATCTCACATGACTCTATGGCACTTGAACTTGCCATCAATCGCATCACACTCTAGTCACTTCGAGACGTCACCTCATACAAGTGACTATGGGCGAATACAATGCTAATCCGTGTTCACTTTAACGGGGTTCAATGTTGTCTCTACAACCCGTTTGGATGTAACAAAGTACAAAAGAAGAGTTTTAGAGTAAAACTCAAACGACAAATGCGATTATCACATATGAATAGTCAATGCTTGATTACTACTTCATATTCTATAATCTAATTTGATCTTTTATGTAGTTATTCATCTCAATTTAATTGAAATGACATGACTCATCATGTTAAGCCTATGAGAAGGCTTTGGTTAGTAGGTTTTATCAACTTCTTGTACCTTACTCAACCTTACTACATACTCGTTTTCATTTGTAATGTATACATTTGCATTACAAAACTTTCTGAGTACGTGTCAAGATCCAATCAAGACATAGGTCCTCTAGCCTAAGAATAGCTCCCACTGTTTTTCACGAGTGTGCGGGACTCATCCTTCTTGCACATCTCATGATCGCAAGTGTACTCAATTTCCGTTATAAATATCTCTCATTGTTCTTTATTGCCTAGAACGATTCTAGAAAATCTACTTCTTAATTAACATTGCCACAATGGTATCTTAACCATCCTAATGTGTTTTGATTATGGTTTTGTCGGGAACCATGCGCAATCTCAATTGTCAATTGTCACTTGTGTAACACCTTTACACAAAATTGCATCATAAACACTTTGCATCATAGCCTTAATGCTTCTACAAGCACTTAAGGGTAATCTTTATGGCTTACTTGGTAAAGATTACTTAAATTCGATTTTGAAAACAATTCATCATACTCAAAGTATATGAAATGTTATACATCATTTCTTTTTAATTGATTCGGCAGCGGAAGCAAATGAAATCAATCAAATATGTTCAATATAATTGAACTAGTCATGAATCTTATCAACATAAGACTTCTTACTGACGCTAATATCATGTGGATTTATCTTCATAAATCCGGATATTCAAGATGTATTATAATACTTCAAGAGTCTTAAATCATTCTCAATGATCAATATGTCATCCACATATCGGACTAATTAAAACTTGCGTAACTCCCACTAAACTCCATGTATAAACACAACTTTTCGACTTATCGAGAAATGTTTTATCACATGATCAAAATGTTGATTCCAACTCACTGATGTCCTACTTAAGATTTTCTCTTAAGTTTCTCATTATCTTAGGATTGCAAGAATCTACAAAACTCATGACATGTATTGAATACATTCCTTCTATTGAAGAAGTGGGTTTTAGATTCACTTCTTTGTGTATTTCATAATAATGAAACACAATCCCTAAGAAGATCCAAATAGACTTAAGCATTTCAACTGGTGCAAAACCCTTTGCAACCAATCAAACTTTGAAATATCTCTTTATTAGTGCAAAACCCTTTGTCACTAATCAAGCCCTTTAATTTCGGATTTTCATGGCTCTAAGCCTTGTATTGAGTTGTGATTTGAAACACTCTTATGTAAGTCATATGTTTACTTTCTAGAAGTAATCAACTTGAATCAAACAATTTCTTTTGTAAGTTATAAGCTCTTTACTTTCTTAAAAGTAGCATGAATTCATCATTTTTAACAAGTGACGAATTTAACCTCCTAGGTTTTGAAGAAACAACGTCTTACACAAAACGTCTCATGTAGCCAAGAAAGACCAGTTTCTTGCGACATAACATTCTTTGTGGCATTCTTTGTGGCTCTTGAATAATTTCTCCCACTCTGTCTTCTAAAAATAAACTAGTATTTTAGAAAGATGACTTCACGAGCCGCAAACCCGTCGTACTCGTGATAATTGAAGAGAAAAATGAGCATTTGTTTCTTGTGAAAACTTACAAACATGGTACCCTTACCATTTCATATCTCATATGATTCGATTTAGTGGAAAAACAATTTAGACAAAATGATAAAATCCCCAAAAGGATCAAGTAACTCAAAGTAACTTGATCGAAGTCCAAACCTTATCGATTAGCGTTTGAATTCTTATCCAATCATACATTATCCCATAATGCGTGTTAAGAGAGATTAATTTGTGATACTATATCACAATTCATTTGGCTTATATCAAAGTCTTCACTTTGTTAATCCCATCACGACTAAATCGTGATTCCTTGAACTCTTTGAAATTCTTCAAGGATTTCTCTATTTACCTTATTAAGTGAACATATTAGTGTCAACTTAAATCGTTGGTAAAAGATAATGATCAACCTATTTTGGATAGATGATTTACAACCTCGATCTCCTTTTCAACCAAAAGGCATGAGACATTTTGCTTTGAATACAAGATACGCATATACCATTAACAATCTAATGGTTTCAAGAGTACTCGATAACTCTTTGCGTTCATCATTCCAAAATTTAAGGTTTAATCTTGGGTTACCAATTTGAATCTTACATCATCTACATGATATATCATTCTAGTTTGGTTTAGAATATAATCACCTTGATAATGGGCTAGCCATACATCAAATCGTGGTGTATAGGGTCACAAAAGTGAAAACCTCTTTTGTATCTTAACAAGTTTATATTCTTATTTAGAGTTTATGCACTTAATAGTCATAATTAAGTACAACTTTAAATCCAAAAACTAGATTGAGTATACAATTACTCTATCTCTCGACATTATTGTTGCTAGTCGTCATATTCTAATCATCCTATGTATCAAGTACAATGATGAAAACCTCCACTGGTTTCTAATATTGACGAAGTGGCACTAGCAAAATTTATGTTTAATCAAATAAACACTTTTAAAGAAGAAGGTCCCATTAGATGTCCCACAACTAACTTGTTGATTCTTCAATAATTTGGGGTAGTTTCCTTTCTCGTGTCCAACATTTAAGACAATAGAAACTTTATCGGTTGGGATTGATAGGTTTAGTATCGTCATTCCTCAATGACTTTACTTTTAACATTACATTGTATCAATTCCATTTACTTCTTGAACCTCTTCCTCATCTTAACAGTTTAAGAGAACGCTCCCACTTAATTCAATGAGTCTTTGCTTTGAGAAGCAAAAATGAATTTGCGAAGATCACTCTTCATTTGTTCGTTTTAGTCATAAAACTTTCATTGAAGTGGTTGCGTTATTTTGGTCAATTACGAATTCTGAAAATCTAATTACCAAAACAATTTATCGCTTCAAGGTACTTAATTCAATTAAGCATATGAAACATAGTCCATTGTAAGTAGAAGTGTTAGTCAAGAATCAAAAACCTGTTTGATAATGAATAACTTTAATCTATACTCTTTACAAGAGATCCTTAGCAATGGTTAATTTGAGGTCTTAAGAAGAAAAATCAAATTTTGTCTTTGGTTACGATGTTTTAATGGAGATTTGAATCAAAATCTAAATGATATCGTATATGAATTGTGGTAAAGAAATAGAACAATATAAAAACGGAATAGTGGAAAACTTAACATTTATCGTTTTATTAATACTTGTAAACAAGTATAGCATTTACATAGTGACCTCTACCCAACTATGATAAATGATTCCAAGATCCAAATTCATATTAACTTGGGCACGGTGGGGCCGATACATCCCTTATCAATATAACTCGGTGGATTAACTCTTTAATCGATTCTACTTTTAGACCTCTTGGTCGATAAAATTACATTAACATTTATCTTTAGCCCAAAACACATCGACAAGGGCACGGTGGGGCCGATACATCCCTTATCAAATACTTTTGTTGAGTTCAATCCAAATTTCGAATAAATGTGTCCATGATCCAAACCCACATTAACTTGGGCACGGTGGGGCGGATACATCCCTCATCAACATGAATTCGGTGGATTAACATTTATCACCCACTTCCCCTACGTAACAAGGTTTGTACCCGGTGTGGCCGAGTGCACTCCCTCACGAAATAGGTTTTCATGGTTTCTACTATTTGGTAAGGCTATGTCTCAATTGATTGTTTTAGCGAGAGGTCATGTCAATTTATTATCTATCACGTTTTAAGTGAACTAAAGCGGTGAACTACGATAATTTTAATTGACACGGTCGATAAACTCGATAAAATAAAGATGCATGTTTTAGTTATGGCGATTTAGCGATGCATGTGACATAAAATAAAATGCAAGCATAAAGATAAATAAATCCTAGTATGGCCTTTCCTAAAATAGAAAAACTATTTATCTATTACATATTCGGAAACCAACTCCATTGGTCCCTTGAACTTCGGTTGTGGCGCGCATCTCGAGGTAACACCGTCTATATGTATCGCCATTCTTGAAGAAATCCGTCTTTGGGAACTCCGGAATGAATAAAATTACATAATAAATTACATAATTTCCTATTATACATTTGTAACTTATAAATTAAAATAAATCTATTAAATTACAAAACGGTGATACGAGATCACAATAAAAATTACAACCGAATCGATATTCCCATACATTTCGGGAAATACCAATTAAAATCTAAGGCCATACTAAGTAAAATTACATAATTCAAAATTACATAAATTAAAATTATGACAATCATAAAGAAAATGCAGCATTATAATATGTATGAACATGCTCAATTTTATGCTAAATCGCCTTTAAATAGCCAATATCGTATATTACTCGGTTTTTACGGTTTGCGTGATTTCAACATTTTATAATCACAAAAATACATAAACTCATATTTATGCATAAGTTAATTACCCTAACCTCTTAGGACTCAAAATTTAGTCTTCACTAATAATTTGACCATAATTAACCCATATTAACAAAATTGTTCATAAATGGACCAAAAATTACAAAAATAAGCTATTAAACTTCAAATAAATCCAAAAATTTCAAATAAATTCAAAATTTGAAATTTAAATTCATGAACATTCTGGAAAAATTCCATGACACTCATAATGTTCAAAATCTTAGGTTAAAAATTTCGAAATTTTTCCGGAAAAACAATGTTGCGGTTTATCGATTTTTTTTAATAAAATAATCATAAAAACATGGAAAAATTATTTTCACTAACTTTTCAATTTTAGATCTGAAAAAGATAATAAAATGCAACATTAGACGTTTTTCCTAAGTCATAGATTATGTTTTATTAATTTTCCACTAATAATGTCACTATTTATGCTATTTTTCTTCAAAAATTCATAAATCATGCAAAAAGACTTCTTTATAGCCAATTATTTTACACACATCTTGTAAAATTGCATGTGACAACATATTAATTTTCTATGACCAGATTCGAAATTTGACTCATATTAACCTATTTTTCACTTAAAACCGAATTTAATAATGAAAAATTCATTTTTCGAGCATAACAAGTCCAAAAATTATGAAAATTTACAGGTTATCTCAAAATAATATATGTGACAACATATCCAAAAACCAACTGAAAATTCGAAGTATAGCTAATTTTCGACCAAAAATGACATTTTTACTCATAAAATCATATTTAAATGCCATTATTGTAAAATATGAACAATAAAAATCCGTAAAATTAACCAAAATATCCTAAAACATTTTAGGACCAGAAATATTAACATGCATGGATTAATTTCGTGATATCTCATAATAACACAAATTTTACAAGTTTTATTTGTTATTCTTATAACTCGGAAAAACTTTTAACCGATTTGCATGCAAACAACCGTGGCTCATGATACCGATTGAAGAAAATGTAGATCTATTACTAACATATTCATATATGTTCATATTTAATTTGTCATAAAATTAAAGGTTGATCTTATGCATGCAAACATTAAAAACAATATATAGAAGAAGCATTATTCTTACATATGGATTTTCGGTTTATGGGCACAAGAGAGATCACCTTTCTCTCTTGTTCTTGAGCTTTCCAATAATGGATGAACATACAAAATCCCAAAGTAGAGATTCTCCAATTAGTAGCACCCAAGACAATCCCTTAATCCCACAAACTAACATGTACTAGATGTTTATATTGTGGTTTACCTTAAATTTGATTACTAATACTCATATATTACTTTGATAATTTTAGTAATCTTACATGAACAATTTCAATTAAAATCTCATCTTTTTGATGAAGATAAAAGAGAGAGAAGAGAGAAAAATACATGAACAACTTGCATGTCTTTTATTAGAATGAATGATGAGTAAATTAATCTCCTTACCCATCCATTTTCACGGTTGGAATCAAGAGAAATAGGGCATCTATTTTCACTTTTTGTCTTTACAAGAAATAGATGTGTAAGAGTAGGTGTAAGGCTAGTTGTAGGTAGGCATCATCATGCCATTTTATTAAATAAAATAAAACAACCTAAACCCACTAACTCTTACAATATTTCGGTCCATATATTCATAAAATGGACTACCATTTTATTTTGTCAATTTGTCATTTGTCACACAATATGTCACATGTAGTATGATACATGTTACTAATTAATTAAATGCATATTTATCACATAAATATCATTTTATAAATTAATTAAATTACATTCAACAAATTGACTAGTGATACTTGATCACATAAATAAAATGGGTCATATAGTTATAATTCACAACTTCTTGTAATTATAATTAACCATTCATTCTTATCTTTATTGTTTCTCAAACAATAAATAATTTTAGCAACAAATCATTTTATTACTAAAATAAATCTTATTTAATCCCATTACAATAAGATATCAATATTCACTCTCACAAATCGAATTGTTCAATTTTAAGGAATTAATTAATCTGTATCGGTATACAACTAATTAACCTTTTCAATTAAGGGAATCGTCCTTTAGGTGTGACCTCAAGGGATCAACTGATCACCACCGTCGCACGACAGTAATGTCAAACTCTAGCCAGCCAATCATTACCGATATGTGTGGACCAGTTGACTATATATATGTAATGTATCATCCCTTCCGTATTCTTGAAATGAGATTTGATAATGATATTTAAATCATATGATCGCACTATTGTTGAGGACACATTTCCCAACACACCTTCTCACACAAAATCAAACATTTCAAGGGGCTCCCAACACACATACATCAGGTTCATTTTATTAGAGTCGCTACGTTCATTAGGTTCATTGGTTACAGGTTCCAAAACCTGGCTCTGATACCACTTTGTAACACCCCCATCTACCAAGGAGCCTTAGCAAGACCTTCCTCAGCAGATAAGGGCGTTACCATCTCAGTTGCCCGAGGAATAGTAAATATCATAACGTCAATAAAAGAACAATTATGTTTATTACAAGTTTAACTCGACAAAAAAAAGATACAATTGATAACAAACACTATCAACTACGATGATACTATCCATGCCATGACTCAGTGATAGACTCGTCCTTCCGAAGCACCCAGCTAAGCTCCACATATCAACACCTGCTAAGACTGACTTCTCACCATAATGGATCACGACAGACACAACACAAGAAGAAACACAGATAACACCACACAAGGTCACTAACTGAAGAACAAACACAAAACACCAGGTACAACATACACAATCCAACTTCACCTCCAACTACCCATCAACCATCTGACTAACCTGAAGGAAAAGTCCTACCAGAATATTCGCCGCAATAGATATTCTACACCGCCAGTGGGAAACCCCAGTCTTTCCCACCTAAGCCTCGCTCATCTCCATCGAGCGCATAACCCATGTCCATTAATGTGCACATCCCCCTTGTAGTGTCAACCACAAGGGGCGAATCAAGTGCGTGAAGCCATTCCTGAGATGACTCCACTCAGCCGAGGATGCACCTCGCAAACCACAGATAATCAACAACAACCAACTACAATACCAATGTTAACAAAACCAATACCAACTAATCAACACAACCAACATACCAAACAATCAACATTACTGAGTAGAAAAACCCACCTTCAACAATCAGCAGCAACACCGTATACGACCATATGACGTCAAGCAACCACCATTACCACCTATTACAAACAGTATGGCAAACCCTATTACTACCAACCACAACCAAAACCAAAACTAAAGAGGACGATGATGATGATGACTTACCTACGCTTAGAGTTCCGGCGACAAGACCGCTACCCGACTCATGCCTCCCATCCTCATGGTGTCTCAAAGCACAAAAGGTTCACGACAAGACCACTTACCTACGTTTAGGAGAAATGAAATGAAAACTGATTATGGGTTCACGACTTCACGATTTATATTTTACCTCTGAACTCGATGGTCGTACTCACTTGGAGGTTTAGTTTTCGGTACTTGTCGTTAGGAGCACCTAGACCAAAACAATATTTATAACTTCAAAAACAACTCTACAATTAGTAAAGAGGCAAGTAAAGGTCGGATCCCAAGGGACGGTTATTGAAGTAAGATTTTCAATTGCAAGTAGCGGTGTCTAGGGGTGTCACAATTTGGGGTTTGAAGTAGAAGATCACTAAACTAAATAGCAATGAAAGTAAACAAGTAAGATGATTAAAAGGGATGTAAACAATTGATAAAAGGCACTAGGGTGTCATGGGGTCATAGGGGATTCATGGGAATTGATCATAAAAACATATTCTCAAATTATAAGCAAGCAATTATTGTTGTGATGGATCGAGTTGGTTTATATCTTACAATCCTAGGAAGGTTTGGGTCCCGGAGCCGAATCGATTAGATTGTACAACACCTACAAGTCGACTTAATCTTTCCTACTCAACTATATGCATGGTCTAATGAGACTCGAGTTGGTTTATGTCTTACAAGTCTCATTGAAAAGGTAAGTGATGGGTAAAAAATGCAAGGATTCATAGGCTCGCATTTCATCAAACATAACATGTGCATAAGTTGAGATCACAACAAGTAAGCAAATAAACTATGAAAACATATTAAATTAAGCATGAATCATCCCCCATGTTGGTTTCCCCTAATTACCCATTAACCCTAGTTAAGGAAACTACTCACTCATTATCATGTTGAACATGCTAGCAAGGTTGTCAATCATACCAACAAAGTAAAACATGATGAATAAATGAAGATGATTAACAATCATTAAAAAAGGGATTAAGAGAATTATACCTACTAATGATTCCAATAATAAAGCAAGGAATAATAGAAGTACTTGATGATTGATTGGAAGGTTGTCAATCTCCCAATAATAACCCAAATAATCTTCAATTACCCAAAATAAAAGATGAACAAAAATGAGATTAAGAAAATGAGATTTGTATTAAGACTTGATTAAAAGTTGATTACAAGATTAAAGAGAGATTAGATTGGTATAAACTACACTAAAGATTGATAAGAAGAACATGATTATCTAGTTAGACTAATGGGGTATTTATAGTGGGGATTAGGTACACAAATTAGGGTTTACTAAGGGCTTAAATGACGATTAAGTCCTTGAGGAATCGCTCCTCTCAAGAGAGATGCCGGTCTCCTTTTCGCCGGTCTTTCCGAAATATGCGCATCCTTCATAGAAAAAGAAGAAAATGGAAAGTTGCTGTAACACAATCCGAGCATCCAAGGCACGGGACGAGCGGATTCTCTGGCTGTTGGATGAGCGAATTCATAGGCTGGACGGGCGGATTGTGGCGTTTTTGGACGAGCGTCCCTCTGGAGAAGACGCTCGGATTCCTGGTCTTGGACGGGCGTCCCGAGGGCAATCCGCTCGGATTCTGAGTCAGCTTCTTCCTTTCTTCTTTTTTTCCTCCATCTTCCAACAATCCTCGAGGATCTTGTCGGAGATGCAAGGATCTTTTCTCATCATTGCCCAACTACTATAATATGTACAAAGGCCTTCTAGTCTTGTCTTATCTTTGATGCTTGGTCATTGAATTCAATTAATTTAGCTCTATTTTGCCATGAAAATGCAAGGTTTGCACTCCTTTCCAACCAAGGGAACAAAACCTCAAAGAATATGCAAAACAAAGGACTAAAGACAATAAATGACCTAAATATGCACTAAAAAGCATGGGAGCAAGGCTAATTTGGGGACTAAATACGCTCAAATAATGGTCACATCAAATATCCCCAAACCGAACCTTTGCTCGTCCCGAGTAAAGAGGTGACAAAAACTAGGACCGTTATTTAAACTAACGTAATAGCATAGCCGATATGAGACAATTAGCGGGTCTCACTCCGTCCCCTTCAACTCACAACAAGACAACCATGAGGTAGGATGCCTTCTTGCAAGGCAAGGTGGGTCTTGCCAAAATGGCGACACATCCAAGCATTAAAGCACACAAAACAAGTAATGGATGCATCTACAAAAGGAATAGCCACTTTCCTCATCTAAGTGGCGGAAATTGTTACAAGGGAAGCAATTCAAGGGTACACACTCTTTCATAGATGCAATTTCTTCAAACTACTAAGCCTAGAAGGATACCAATAAATCACCTCCAAGTTGTGTCAAGCTAGGGTACCTTTGTCCTCAATTGTTAAATGCTTTTGTCAAGAGTAGACTCCCCATGGTGTTAGAAACACTGGAGGATCGCGGAATTCCCCTTCTTGCCTAGGCAAGAAGAAGGGTCGTCCCCTCTCTACCATGCACAAAAATGGATACGATGGATAAAGGGATCAATAGATTTTTGAGTTTCATGTGGGAGTTTGCTTTGTTGTTGTTTTTCCCCCCAATTTCTTGTGGCATATAACATTTTGAGAACACTTTCTTTTGCCATTTTTTTTGATTTTTGGCAATTCAATACTTGACAACTTTTCAACTTTTTGCATTTTTCTTTTGAATATTTTCAAAGTCACCCCATATGTAGTGAGGGTGCCTTTATTTTTGAAGCTTTAGGAGTCTATTTTTGCTCCTCTTTTTCTTTTGATGCAATTTGCAAACTTAATTTCTTTCACTTTTCATTTCACTTATTGAACTCAAATTTGAATAATTTCTTTTTTGTGCCCATTCCCTTTGATGACAAAAATGTATGGTAGAACATGGATGAATGATGGTTGCATGGTTTCAAGGGTCACCTTGGAATAAACGGTAGCCAAGGAGTTATCACACCACAAGCAGGTACTCTTGACTAGGCCTTAATCCATGGGTCAAAGGATACTAGCATGACACATCTTAGGGTGTTTTACAAGTATTCTAACAAGCAAAGTCTTAAGAATAAAAAGCATCTACTAGGGCCTATATACACTTGTCAAGCTTCCCAAGTAGACGGTTTCACAAAATTTTTCTAACATGCAAACTACATGCCATTATGCAACTAACATTTATACATCCTAATGCATATGCTTCTACCAACTAGTATGCCAAATAATCTAAATGCAAGTCCTAAATTTACATTGTTTATACCGCATCAATCAAAATAAAGCCACATAGTCATTAACATAAAGAGGAAAAAGGAGATTGGGAAGATCATACCATGCGGTCTTCAATATCCTCATGTCTCGGATGTGGCGTAGTCGATCAATGTGAACAAGGATGAATAAACACAATATATACAAACAATATATACAAGACTACACTACAAAGGAAATGAACATGTTTTTGGTTTTTTCAATTTTTTCAATTTTTTTTTTGATTTTTCGAAATTTTTGATTTTTTTGGATTTTTGAATAAAAGTTAAGTTAGAATTTCCCATCCCCACACTAGTATGGGTATTGTCCTCAATGGGCAATATGATAGGAAATTATGCAAGTATGATGCATGATTTCTAAACTAAATGCAAGCTATACTAGGCTACACTACATGATGCATGGGTTTTTGTTATGGCGGAGAGTGTAATTTAGATTACCTCCCGTTGCGTATGCATGTACTTCCCCAAACCAAAATAGACATTATTTCTAATGTCTTAAATTTCGGGGTAGTTCATGCACATGAAATGCAATGCATGAAACTATAAATTGTCATTTTGGATTTTTCATGTGGGAACAATAAAAAGAACACCTTAATGGAGCCAAGATGTTAGTCCTCCGTGTTGCTAGGACTCTCCAAACAAACCAAAGACAAATATTGTACAAGTTAACAAAACATTAAATTCTTTCATGAAAATTGAAAATAAAAAGAGGGGACAAGGAAACTTCACTTAAGCTTGAGATGGGTGCCTCATGCTTGCTCCATCTAGCTATGAAGAGATCTTCTAGAGATCGACATCATCCCCCTCTAGGTCACTATGCCATATTTCCTTGGATGCATCACTTATATTAGGGTCCATGAACTCGTCTTCTTCGCTATTAAGCTCCACCGTATCCCCACCGCAAGATTTGTCGCTCCCTTCATCTTGTTGCCCATTTGCCCCTTCATTTACTTTTTTCGAATTTGGGAAGAGTATATCCATTTGTGCCCAAGAGGAAAACTCTCCCTCCTCACTAATCTTCCCTCGTTGAATCATATCGTGGAATTGAGGGTAAAGTGCATAATAGTTGTCCACAGTAGCTTCATATTGTCGGGAATGCAAGTCTTGGAGAATTCCCGTTACAAAGTCATCACGGGGGAGGATAAAGGGGTTAGGGTGGTTTTATGGTTGATATGGAAAAGGGTAGGGAGGTATTTTGATTTTCTCATCTTGTGGTTGTTTCTCTTGTTGTTGTTGGGGATTTGGTGGTGGTGGTGCTTGCCTTGCTTGGGTTGGGTTTGCGGGGATGAGGTAGGATGGGATCGGTGATAGAGGACCCCTTCTTGGTGAGATTCTTGGTAGACCGGTCATTGGTAAGTGGATTGGATCACTCCCCTTTGTTATCCACCTGATCCTCTTATCAACCCCCTCAAGGGTTATCCAATGTTGATGCACAAGAAGGAGGTCTTCATTTATCCTTGTATTCCAGGAAAGAGGAGTGTACTCATTGTTCTCATTAAATTTTGGATTGAAATGCTTTGCAATCTTTGTAATGAGCCCTCCATTAACGATGTGTTTCATTCCATCATCATCTCCGTTTCTAAACTTAGCCCACTTCTCAAGTAGTACAAGAGGCGCATTAAAATGGTATCCACCCCTTCCTTGGATATCGAGATAAGACTCCATGAACACAAGATCGAGTTCGTTCACAATTGCCGGGTCCCGGCGTGCAAGGAGGGTGCCGGAAAGGAACCGGTAGGTGAGTCTCAAAATAGGGTTTTGAATGTGGAAAGCTAGACACTCCTTAATGTACATGAAATCTCGGCCGGTCATGGCTCTCCATAGGGGTGCAACACTATATTTCTTCGGTTTTGATGTCCGGGTAGGCGAGACATCAAGGCCAAGCACATTAGCGAATTCCACTAGAGTCATCATTCTCGAAATACTTTCCAACCTAAATTTTATGCAAATCGTTCTATTCAAGGTTGTGATTTTCAAGAAGCTTAAAAATTCAAGAACAAGGGATCGGTAGGTTTGCTCGTGCATGCGAAATAGGGTAGAGAGACCAAACAACTCAAAAAGGGCTTCCATTTGATGGTAAATCCCAAGCTTCCTTAAAGTTCTATGGCATAAAAACTTTGTAGGGAGAATGTTCTTACCAAGGAGTCGGTGAAAAACGAGTCTTTGCACATCATTTACGAATTTAACATTAGAGAAGTCATCAAGCTTGGTAAGATCCACAATTTCTTCATGCTCCCTCCTTAGAGTGTTGATGTGAGAAGTAGAAGAACTTCCTCTTACTCTTGGCCTTCTTCTATCCCTAAATGAAGATCCCTTTGGTCCCATTCTTTGATTGTGGAGTTGGAATTTTTGATTTGTGGAAGTATGGAGATGCTCTTTGTGGATTGAATCTTGCCTTTGAAACCCTAGAAATTGAGGCTTTTTGTTTTTGTGGAATGAAAGAGTGTTTGGGATATGCTTTGGAGTCATAAGAAGGTGGGTTTTTATAATACAAGTGGAAGGAAGGGTGATGTGTCACAAATTGTGTGGTGGGGAGAATTAAAATCGTAAAAATCGGGAGTGAATGCCGCAGGGAGACGAGCGAATTCGGGCCTGGGATGCTCGGATTCTCTCGTTGTGGGACGAGCAGATTCCTAGGAAGACGCTCGGATTCTCTTACAGCGGATTTTTCCAAAAATTGAAGCAGCCAAGACGAGCGGATCGAGCTTAGGACGAGCGTCTTTTCTAAAGTAGGACGAGCGTCTTTTCTTAAAGACGAGCGGATTCTGTTACAGGAACTTTTCTTAAAGTGTTGCAGCAAAAAGGCGAGCAGATTCTTCTTCAGACGCTCGGATTCCTGCTGGACGAGCGGATTCTCAATAAGACGAGCGTCTTTGTACAAATCGAGCGGATTTCCTCCTTAGACGCTCGGATTCTCTTACAGCGGATTCTCCTTGATTTCCTTGACTCCGATAAAAAGCTTCCCCACACTTGAAAACTAATTCCTTCCTTCAAAAATCATTAGTGACCCTCCCTCACTTACTCTCATGGAAAGAATTTATGTTTATGATAAAAGGAATGCAACAAAATTATAAATACAAGTTAGAGGGGTTAGTATATTTACAAGTGGTGGTTTAGGGAGGACTCCACCAAACTCTCCCTTTGATGATTCCTTCAAGGATGAGGAGGCCCGAGGTAGGTGACCTCGACCTCTCCAATAAATGCTCCCTCATAATATGGCTTCAATCTTTGACCATTGACCTTGAATTTGCTTCCATCTTCCGCCTTGATTTCAAAATCCCCATACTTTCCAACCTCGGTGATCACATAGGGACCCATCCATCTAGAGTTCAACTTCCCGGGAAAGAGTCGATATCGGGAATTGAATAGAAGGACTTTGTCCCCTTTGTGCAAGGCTTTTTGCTTGATCCTCTTGTCATGAAGCAATCTTGTCCTTTCCTTGTAGATCTTGGCATTCTCATAAGATTGTAGTCGGAATTCTTCCAACTCTTGAATTTGTATCATCCTCTTTTGACCACTTAATTTTAGATCAAGGTTAAGGGCTCGGATTGCCCAAAAAGCTTTGTACTCTAATTCGATTGGCAAGTGGCATGCTTTTCCATAAACAAGCTTGTAAGGAGAGGCTCCTTTGGGAGTCTTATAGGCCGTCCTATAAGCCCAAAGAGCGTCATCAAGCTTTGTGCTCCAATCCTTTCGGGTCTTGTTTACAACTTTCTCAAGAATTTGCTTGATCTCTCTATTCAAAACTTCAACTTGACCGCTTGTTTGGGGATGATATCCTAGACCGGTTCTATGTTGAACACCATACTTGGTCAAAAGGGATGCAATCTTCTTTTCATGAAAATGCGTTCCTCTATCACTTATGATTTCTCTAGGGATTCCAAATCTTGGGAAGATTATTTTCTTGAAGAGCTTGGTAACCGTCTTTGCATCATCGTTTGGGGTGGCAATTGCCTCCACCCTCTTTGAGACGTAATCTACGGCCACAAGGATATACTTATTTCCATTGGATGTCACAAACGGCCCTTGGTAGCCGATCCCCCAACGTCGAAGATCTCCACTGATACCCGTCGTAAGGTGTCAAAAATAATTTTTATAATTCCAACTACAACTATAGATAGCGGTAGCAGGGTCGAACCACAGAGAGGCGGATGTAATTTGTAGTTGTCTTAATTTTAGTCTTAAAGAAACGAATAAGTGGGGGGTTTTGGATTGATTTATAACTAACTAATAGTAATAAAAATAAAAGCTACAACTAAAGCAATAAAATAAAAGGTGTAATCAATAATAAAAAGGATGCTAAGACAATCGGTTCACTGTAGCTACGACGACGCAAGTCCTAGGTAAGTCTGAAATAGTCAAGTAAGTTGGGAAAATAAGAAGTCCTCTCAGTCCAACTTAACAAGTAGCGCCGCTCAGCCTAAGCTACTAGTCCCTAGGTCTCACTAATACTAGCTCACGCCCTGAAAAGTGATTCCTAATGCCTAAATTTTACTTATCTTACGATCTTAGTATAATTTAGTCGTTCAATTGGTAGTCTATTGCCCTCCCCTCTCATTCGATCTAATGGGTCGGTCAATTCCTAAGTATTTAACAAATAGCCTCTCGGTCTTTTACTAAAAAATGCAATTAAATCAATTGAACAGTGCTGATTCTTACATGACGCAGTCGATCGACTAGCTAGGCCAGTCGATCGACCAGGTTCTCAGTCGAACAACTGTTGACATCAGTCGATCGACCAAGACCCGTATCAGGTCTACCTATTCTACGTCATTTACGCTACAGATCCCCTCACATCTTAGCAAAGGGTGATTAGCTACGCATATTAATATTGATAACAACAACGAAATTGAAATAAACGATATGGGAAAACATAATTTGAATGATTAAAGCAATAAAACGCAATAAAGAGGCTATGGTTCGGGATTCTAATCTATCAATTCTATGCTAATAACAAAATAAAGTAGAAACTGAAATTAGGGACAAAATAATACCGAAGTAGGAAGCAAGAGTTGAATCCAAAAGCAAGCAAGGAACTTTATTGAAAATTCTAACTACGATTCACTAATGTATTATAGGAACTGAATTAAACTAAGCTAATGAATGATAGATTTTTCTCAAGCAGCAGGTAAAGTTACGTTATATAGGAAAATAACATAACCTATTCCTAAACCTAATTACAATTGGGCTTCGGTCTCTCGTCTTTTAAATTGCGCATCAGCTCGGGGAGTGGTCGATCGACCACTGAGGCCAGTCGATCGACCACATGCGCTGTACAGAATTGCTTTCTGACGATTCCTGCAGCGCGCACCGATCTTAAAACAGCTTCCATTTCTTCATTACTTGGTCAAATCAGGCGTTCTATGCGGCGTTGGAAAGCTAAGAGGATAAGGTTTCACCTCCAATTGGAATCACTCGATTATCTGCTCTAGAACTCGAGATATAAATATCTGAAGCTGCCTGCAATGTCGAGAAGCATTCTGACTGTCTATAGACCATGTAGGTCAGTCTATAGACCACTGTAGCTGGTAATCCGCTTCTAAAACTCTCGCAAATATGTCTTTCAGGCCTTGAAATGCATTCTAAACTTAAAGTCCGAGTCAAATATTCATGCCTTTCCTAAGCTTAGCTTTCGGGGTCAAGATTTGGTTCATTTTCTACTCATTTCCGCAATAATCTGCAATATTACATAAAAATACGAGAGTAGACAGAAATAGGGGAAATAGTAGAATAAACTACATATAATAGACATAAAATGCGTGGAAATAAAGATGTAAAACATCATATTATAGACACGCATCAAACTTCCCCAAACCAAACCTTTGCTTGTCCCCAAGCAAACTAAATGCAAAACCAAATCTAGATAGAAAGGAGCAAAACATGGACAAACTGAAAATCGTCTACTTAAACCAATTTAATGCATATGAATCAACTACTAATAGCTCAATGTCACGCAAACAAATTTATGCATATTTCGAAATGATGTTGAACGTTTGACCTTGCAAGACTTTCAAGATTGGACTCTCCCGGGTCACTCTTCTCTCAACAAAGCAAATGGTAAGCAATTTATATGTAAGAGAGAAAGAGACAAAAGTCGCTCACCTAGACTCAACCAACATGATCATGCATGCAATATAGTATGATAAGTAATTCTAGCTACCGTGCACATACATTCCAATCATTCAGGGTCCATCACATGACGAATACTTGCAAAGATTTGGATAAGTGAGGCTATGGGTAAGAAGAGGCAAAACAATATGGGAATGAGAGGGAAATAGCCAAGCTAGCATCCTAACAAACCGAATAAAACATCCACTTCTAACTCAATGAAATAAGCTCAAATGCCTTAATGAATTAGGCAAACACTTCACTAATCCAAATAATACTTCTCATAAAATATAAAGCAAACATAGGAGTAAACTTTTTTTCTTTTTTTTTTCTTCTTTGCCGTTTCTTTTTCTTTTTTTTTTCTTTTTTTTTCGTTTTTTTTTTCGGCAGTCACTATTTTTTTTCAATTTTTTCATTTTTCATTTTCTTTTCTCCTTCATTCATTACCAACTTCATAGAGTGCAAATCGAGCCAAAATTGATACAATACAACGAATACCACTAAAACTACTAAACTAGCTCAGCAAAGGGTAGGCTTAGTTTATGGATTGTAGCTAAAGGGTCAACTGGCAGTTTTTGGCTAATGTGAAGCTAGTGGGTAAAATGAATAAAAGGGATTTTCGCAAGCATTCTCCAAACATGCAATACCAACCACTAACCCGAATGTATGCAGGCAAAAAGCAATTAAATTTCATACTTGTGCAAATTAATGTTACACGATATGCAGGGAGTAACTACTCACAATCCTAAATGAAACCGGTCATGAATGACACCAGTTTATAAAACTCTAATTCCTTAGAAAGTTTTGTAGTTTGCCAAAATTTCAAGTCAAGTCTACTAGTTCAACAAATTTTGAAACGAAATTCGAGATATTGCAAAAACTTTTGCTAAAAAACGTGATAAACTGCAGGGTTTAAGCAAATGACAACTATCAGTAACGAATACTCCAATCTGACTCAACCTAATATGCAAAATTAAACGTGATATTTTTGTTTTGAAATTTTTCAAATTTTTGAATTTTTTTTTGTATAAATATATGAAATGAAATAAACAATGCAAGCTGAAATGCAATAAACGTGAAACAGAAATGCAATAAAACATGTGAATGCAATGCAAAACCCTTCCACAAACCAAATCACACAATGTCCTCATTGTGCAAAATCATGTATAAAGAAGCAAAAGGAAATGGGATTTTGCGATAAATAACTAAATAAGACACGAAAAGGAACTCAGAAACTCACAAGACTTTAAGCGCAGCAAAAGTAAACCTCCCCAAACCAGCGTGAGCTAGGAGGTTTCAGTAGCCAGCAGTGCTACCATAAAGTACCTGAAAAGACAGAAAATACCGCGCATAAAATCGAGAAAACAAAAATGAAGCGGTAAATTACGTGCAAAGAATTAAATTGAAGAAAGAAGTACAACAGCTACAGTGGTCGATCGACCGATGGTCCTGGTCGATCGACCGCTGCTGAGGGCAGTCGATCGACCAGCTAGGTCAGTCGATCGACTGACCTATCTGACGAAACAGCTTCTTTCTTCGGATTAACTCAATGAATTGAGTTAACTTGGTCTAATAACCTGTAAATGCACATAAAAACGCGCCCAAAATTGCTCTAAACCCAATTGTAACAGTCTAAAGACGGAAATTAAACTAAGCACACACTAAGAGTTTTTATTTATTTTTTAAACAACTACGAATTTTATTCGCAAAACTAAACAAATCACATCCGGGTTGCCTCCCGGCTAGCGCTGGTTTCAGACCGGTCCCGCTCGACCTCTTTTTCTTCAGCAGCTTACTCTAATGGAGCCCAATCAAAACAACTCAAAGCTCTCAGCAACCTATCATACATCTGCGCATGTGCTATACAAAACTGTAAGTAGCACCATAAGATAGAAATAACATAGGAAATCAAAATGTAAAAACATTTAAGCCTAACAAATTTCCTATGGCAGCTCCTAAAATCATCCACAAAATAATTCTGCCCTCCAGCTAAGGGCGGAATATAAAAGCTCAAATTACCCACGGGTGGAAAATTAGAGAGCTCAGGAGCAATTGACTCAAAAATAACGCGAGTAGAATTAAGATGCTCAGACGGGTATGAACTGTGAGGTGGAGAAGTCTGGTCATCTAAAGGAGAAGGTGGATAATCATCCCAAATGCAAGGGGCAGTAAAGTCAAATGGGTCAATCGGGTCCTCTATAATAGGTTCATCTATAATATCGTCATACACATCCCAATTAACCTCAAGGCTGTCAAAATTTTCCTCCTCACTCTCCTTATCGCTAGACTCATCAAGTTGGAGGTTCTCAAATAGATCCTCCAAATCGACCTCACTATCAGTGCAAGAATCATAAAGGGGTTCTAAACTATCCTCATAAAAAGGATTGTCAACCACACTAATGGTCTCCTCTATGTCTCCGTCAGCATGTCCTAGATCGGTTTCTAAGGTCTCACCCATCCCATCATCTGAGTCAACATGAAGAGAAAAGTTGGGTTTAAGAGATTCAGCAGCAAACCAATTCAAGAATTTTAATACCTCATTTGTGGGGATTCCCGTGAAATCCCACTTACCAATAGAATTTAGGTATGCTCGCGTAGGGTCAGTCATACCCTTGAAGAGAGTCAAGCATATTTGGAAATCAGAGAATGCATCTCGTATGGGCTTAATAAACTCCCAAAGCCTGGCGAAATAAGCACCAAAGATTTCATCCTCTTCCTGTGGAAAACTCAGAGAATGAATCATGAGAACGGTCTCAAGGAACCAAAATTCCCTGAGACTAAAGAAAGAAAGACTAAAATTAAAAACAACTAAAAATTAGCGCTGCCTCCCCGGCAACGGCGCCAAAATTTGATACCCGTCGTAAGGTGTCAAAAATAATTTTTATAATTCCAACTACAACTATAGATAGCGGTAGCAGGGTCGAACCATAGAGAGGCAGATGTAATTTGTAGTTGTCTTAATTTTAGTCTTAAAGAAACGAATAAGTGGGAGGGTTTTGGATTGATTTATAACTAACTAATAGTAATAAAAATAAAAGCTACAACTAAAGCATTAAAATAAAAGGTGTAATCAATAATAAAAAGGATGCTAAGACGATCGGTTCACTGTAGCTACAACAACGCAAGTCCTAGGTAAGTCTGAAATAGTCACGTAAGATGGGAAACTAAGAAGTCCTCTCAGTCCAACTTAACAAGTAGCGCCGCTCAGCCTAAGCTACTAGTCCCTAGGTCTCACTAATACTAGCTCACGCCCTGAAAAGTGGTTCCTAATGCCTAAATTTTACTTATCTTACGATCTTAGTATAATTTAGTCGTTCAATTGGTAGTCTATTGCCCTCCCCTCTCTTTCGATCTAATGGGTCGGTCAATTCCTAAGTATTTAACAAATAGCCTCTCGGTCTTTTACTAAAAAATGCAATTAAATCAATTGAACAGTGCTGATTCTTACGTGATGCAGTAGATCGACCAGGTTCTCAGTCGAACAACTATTGACATCAGTCGATCGACCAAGACCCGTATCAGGTCTACCTATTCTACGTCGTCTACGCTACAGATCCCCTCACATCTTAGCAAAGGGTGATTAGCTACGCATATTAATATTGATAACAACAACGAAATTGAAATAAACGATATGGGAAAACATAATTTGAATGATTAAAGCAATAAAACGCAATAAAGAGGCTATGGTTCGGGATTCTAAACTATCAATTCTATGCTAATGACAAAATAAAGTAGAAACTGAAATTAGGGACAAAATAATACCGAAGTAGGAAGCAAGAGTTGAATCCAAAAGCAAGCAAGGAACTTTATTGAAAATTCTAACTACGATTCACTAATGTATTATAGGAACTGAATTAAACTAAGCTAATGAATGATAGATTTTTCTCAAGCAGCAGGTAAAGTTACGTTATATAGGAAAATAACATAACCTATTCCTAAACCTAATTACAATTGGGGTTCGGTCTCTCGTCTTTTAAATTGCGCATCAGCTCGTGGAGTGGTCGATCGACCACTGAGGCCACTCGATCGACCACATGCGCTGTACAGAATTGCATTCTGACGATTCCTGCAGCGCGCACCGATCTTAAAACAGCTGCCATTTCTTCGTTACTTGGTCAAATCAGGCGTTCTACGCGGCGTTGGAAAGCTAAGAGGATAAGATTTCATCTCTAATTGGAATCACTCAATTATCTGCTCTATAACTCGAGATATAGCCATCTGAAGCAGCCTGCAATGTCGAGAAGCATTCTGACAGTCTATAGACCATGTAGGTCAGTCTATAGACCATTGTAGCTGGTAATCCGCTTCTAAAACTCTCGCAAATATGTCTTTCAGGTCTTGAAATGCATTCTAAACTTCAAGTCCGAGTCAAATATTCATGTCCTTCCTAAGCTTAGCTTTCGGGGTCAAGATTTGGTTCATTTTCTACTCATTTCCGCAATAATCTGCAATATTACATAAAAATACGAGAGTAGACGGAAATAGGGGAAATAGTAGAATAAACTACATTTAATAGACATAAAATGCGTGGAAATAAAGATGTAAAACATCATATTATAGACACGCATCATCCACCTCTAGTATGCCCCTTTGTGGCATTTCATTCCTCCAAGAGATATTCCCCGTCCTTTGACAAGCATCACAATGAATGATGAATTCCCTTGTGTCTTGGAACATCGTAGGCCAATAGAAGTCCGATTGAAGAATTTTTGCAATGGGTCTCCTTGCTCCATGGTGCCCACCGTAAGGTGACGAGTAACATCCTTCCAAGATTCCTTGGACTTCCCATTGAGGGATGCACCTCCGGTAGAGCCCATCACTACACTCTTTGTAGAGATTTGGGTCATCCCAAAAGTACCTTTTTACTTCGAATAAGAACCTCTTCCTTTGGTTGTAGTTCAAATTTGGAGGGAGTACTCTTCCAACAATATAGTTGGCATAATCGGCAAACCATGTGGTGATGTGCCTTTCAAGTTGTGTTTGAATGGCCATCAAAATATCGTCGGGAAATGAGTCATTAATCGGCGTTTCTCCTTGTTCATCATGAAACCGGATCCTTGACAAGTGGTCCGCCACTACATTTTCGGCTCCTTTCTTGTCTCTTATTTCCAAGTCGAATTCTTGAAGAAGCAAAATCCATCTCAACAACCTTGGTTTTGCCTCCTTCTTTATCAAGAGGTGTCGGAGAGCACGGTGATCCGAAAAGACAATCACTTTGGATCCAAGTAAGTAGGAACGGAATTTGTCCAAAGCATAGACAATGGCAAGAAGGTCTTTCTCGGTGGTATCATAGTTCACTTGGGAGGGATCAAGAGTCGTGCTTATATAGTAGATGGCATGAAGAGCTCTTCCTACCCGTTGGCCAAGAACCGCTCCAACGGCGTAGTTACTAGCATCACACATAATCTTGAACGGTAGTTCCCAATTTGGAGGTTGAATGATCGGTGCCGAGATTAGTGCTTCCTTGATTCTATTAAAGGCTTCAACACACTCATCAGTGAAATGGAATTGGGCATCTTTAAGTAAGATTTGAGTGAGGGGTTTCGCTATTTTTGAAAAATATTTTATGAAACGGCGATAGAAACCCGCGTGACCGAGAAAACTTCTCACCCCTCTAACATTCATGGGAGGTGGGAGTTTCTCTATCACCTCAACCTTAGCTTTATCGACCGCGATGCCCTTTTCCGAGATTAAATGACCCAAAACAATTCCTTCATTGACCATGAAGTGACACTTTTCTCAATTTAAAACAAGACTAACATCTTCACATTTTTGCAATACAAGAGAAAGATTATGCAAACATGAGTCAAAGTCTTTTCCATAAACGCTAAACTCATCCATAAAAACTTCCATTATGGTCTCTAGGTAATCGGAGAAGACACTCATCATGCATCTTTGGAAAGTGGCGGGGGCATTACACAAGCCAAAAGGCATCCTCCTATATGCAAAAGTACCATAAGGGCATGTGAAGGTGGTCTTATGTTGGTCATCCGGGTGTATAGGGATTTGAAAGAATCCCGAATACCCGTCAAGGTAACAAAAGAACTTGTTGGAGGCTAACCTCTCAAGCATTTGGTCAATGAATGGTAGGGGGAAATGATCCTTTCTTGTTGCGGAATTCAATTTTCGATAGTCAATGCACATACGCCAACCGGTGATCTTCCTTGTGGGTATTAGCTCATTCTTTTCATTTGTCACCACCGTGGTACCTCCTTTCTTAGGTACCACTTGAACGGGGCTAACCCACAAAGAGTCCGATATGGGATATATGATTCCCGCATCAAGCAATTTCATAACTTCTCCCTTGACAACTTCTTGCATGTGGGGGTTTAATCTTCTTTGAGATTAGATGGTAGGTCTATGGTCTTCCTCTAAATGAATTCCATGCATACAAAAGTTGGGACTTATCCCCTTAAGGTAATCTAGACTATAACCTATAGCCTTTTCATGTTGCTTCAACACATCAAGCAATTTTTGCCAATTGGTTTTCATCAAGTTTGTCATTAACAATCACGGGTTTGGTCTTTGATTCATCAAGGTAAGCATGTTTCAAACTTGGGGGAAGGGATTTTAAAGTAGGGATTTGTACCTCACTTTCCTCTTTTGATGGTTCATTGAGAATTTGCTCCATTTCCATTAGACACTCCATTCTCATGGCATATTCAACTAGTTCTTCGTTCTCATCAATCTCGTCATACTAGAATTCCATGACGAATTCCTCTTGCTCTTGGGATTGTAAGATGTCTTCTATGATTGATTGCTCATGTTCTATAGGTTGATATGCTTCCACAAGGATATTATGTACTAATTCGGATTGCTCATGAGTAAGTTCTTTGTTAGCTAGAGCGGCCTCAAAAAGATCTACCTCCAACTCCCAATACATATTATTTTTAGCCTCACTTGCTTCCAAGGCTTCCAATGCTTGCATGGGGTCTTTTAAGAAAGGTATACTTAAGTGGTCCTCTATAAAACAATCTATAAGATCCATCTTGCAAAATATCGAACAACTTGAAAACAATTAGAACAAGCCTTGAAGAGTTTTACTTCCCCAAGGCAAAGAAAGACACAACTAATAACAATCTAAGAAAATCTAAATCAAGTTAACACCATCCCCAGCAACGGCGCCATTTTTGGTCGTACTCACTTGGTGGTTTAGTTTTCGGTACTTGTCGTTAGGAGCACCTAGACCAAAACAATATTTATAACTTCACAAACAACTCTAAAATTAGTAAAGAGGCAAGTAAAGGTCGGATCCCAAGGGACGGGTATTGAAGTAAGATTTTCAATTGCAAGTAGCGGTGTCTAGGGGTGTCACAATTTGGGGTTTGAAGTAGAAGATCACTAAACTAAATAGCAATGAAAGTAAACAAGCAAGATGATTAAAAGGGATGTAAACAATTGATAAAAGGCACTAGGGTGTCATGGGGTCATAGGGGATTCATAGGAATTGATCATACAAACATATTCTCAAATTATAAGCAAGCAATTATTATTGTGATGGATCGAGTTGGTTTATATCATACAATTCTAGGAAAGTTTGGGTCCCGGAGCCGAATCGATTAGATTCTACAACACCTACAAGTCGACTTAATCTTTCCTACTCAACTATATGCATGGTCTAATGAGACTCGAGTTGGTTTATGTCTTACAAGTCTTATTGAAAAGGTAAGTGATGGGTAAAAAATGCAAGGATTCATAGGCTCGCATTTCATCAAACATAACATGTGCATAAGTTGAGATCACAACCAGCAAATGAACTATGAAAACATATTAAATTAAGCATGAATCATCCCCCATGTTGGTTTCCCCTAATTACCCATTAACCCTAGTTAAGGAAACTACTCACTCATTATCATGTTGAACATGCTAGCAAGGTTGTCAATCATACCAACAAAGTAAAACATGATGAATAAATGAAGATGATTAACAATAATTAAAAAAGGGATTAAGAGAACTATACCTACTAATGATTCCAATAATAAAGCAAGGAATAATAGAAGTACTGGACGAGCGGATTCTCTGGCTGTTGGACGAGCGGATTCATAGGCTGTACGGACGGATTGTGGCGTTTTTGGACGAGCGTCCCTCTGGAGAAGACGCTCGGATTCCTGGTCTTGGACGGGCGTCCCGAGGGCAATCCGCTCGGATTCTGAGTCAGCTTCTTCCTTTCTTCTTTTCTTCCTCCTTCTTCCAACAATCCTCGGGGATCTTGTCGGAGATGCAAGGATCTTTTCTTATCATTGCCCAACTACTATAATATGTACAAAGGCCTTCTAGTCTTGTTTTCTCTTTGATGCTTGGTCATTGAATTCAATCAATTTAGCTCTATTTTGCCATGAAAATGCAAGGTTTGCACTCCTTTCCTACCAAGGGAACAAAACCTCAAAGAATATGCAAAACAAAGGACTAAAGACAATAAATGACCTAAATATGCACTAAAAAGCATGGGAGCAAGGCTAATTTGGGGACTAAATACGCTTAAATAATGGTCACATCACTCGACTTACTCGATCGAGTATGGAACTTGCTCGATCGAGTCAGTGAGCGACTCGATCGATTAGCCTACGCTAGATCGAGCTTCTTAAACCCAAGGGTTAGTATAACGTAAGATCGAACCAACAAAGGTCTTAAGAGGTCTAGACATGTGTGTAAGGTCAGTCAACGGGTCCCTAACGGGGCGGGTATTACAAATTATCCTCAATATCATCAACATAACTTAATTGCATTTTTAAGAGTAAGTAAAGCACCATGCTTATTCCCTACGTTCATTAGAAGCTCTTGCTTTGAACATTTATTCTTTTACATTTTCCATTTTCGAACTACGTTCTGGGTTTGATTTAATTTTCAATGAATAGGTAGGCAATGCGTTACAGGATACAACCCAATCAATTTATAATCAAAATGTAAATAGAAGGACATTTGCTCTGGCACTTGGAATTCAAAAGGGTAAGTAAAGGGAGCTGATTTTAAGTTCCTAACGATCGATTTATTCATCTATTAGTAATACGACAAATAATATATAAATGCTGAAATAAAATGTTAGGCTAGGATTCTGAAAATCCCGCCATTTATTACAAACGATAATAATAATAATAATAATAATAATAATAATAATAATAATAATAATAATAATAATAATAATAATAATAATAATAATAATAATAATAATAATAATAATAATAATAATAATAATAATAATAATAATAATAATAATAACAATAATAATAATAATAATAATAATAATAATAATAATAATAATAATAATAATAATAAATAATACAACGACTTAGGCTATTTCTATTCTTCCATCTTTCCTTTGCCTTTGTCATTTCGGTCATACTTCTTATCTCGACCTCGAGGGCGACGCTCTTGCCTTATCTTTGACCTAATCACCAACGGTCTTTCTCGAGGCCTAGTCTTTCCATTTTGATCCACAATCATCTTCTCAACAGGAGCATTCTTTGATTTTTTTTCTTCGGGCGGAGGACTCATAATCCAGCTTCTTCTTCTTCTTCTTCTTCTTCTTCTTCTTCGGACAAGTACTTCTAGTTCTCCTTTGCCACTTCACGGATCTTGTAGTTACTCGGCTCATGCTTCCTCAACTTCTCGCGCTCTTCCAATGTGCTAGCTCTGACCCACTGTAAATAAGAGTCTAACACCCACAACAAACCAACCAGGACAGGGATAAACTACATGTTCCTTTGAGTCCAGCACAAAGCCCACTCACGGCAAGTCTTACATGTTCTTTTCCTTGCTTTGTCCTTAGCATTAGAGCTTTCCCGATGCTTTAAATAAATAAGCCCATGATTCTTGTCAACACTAAGCATGAAGTGTGGTTCATTTTCATCCGAAGACTTCCACTTACCAACTTCTTCTTCAATTTCGGTGATGATGATAGCATTTTGATTTTTCAATCCTTCCAAGGTAGAAGGAGAATTTTCATAACATTGATGATCGGATACCTTAGGAGTTGAGATTGTGGGTGCCAAATCTTCACAAGTAGCCTCACGAGCAATTTTCTCTTTGAGCTTTTTCACCAAGTAGCTCTTGTATGAAACTTTGGCCTTTTGAAGAAGGTCTATCATATCCTCTTCAATGATCATTGGCTCCATGATAGGTGTCAAGTGGTCTTCATGATGAATAAAGGAAGGACGTCCTTCTTCATGATAGGGTATCTCAAATGTCTCAAGGATAGGCTCCTCAAGCAAGGTGATATTATGAGTCCATCCATTAGGTTCATCATCATTGTTGCTATCTTCACATGAATCATAGATGGGGGCTTCATGCAACTTTTTCTCCAACAACCCAATATTCACTTCAAAGGACACACCCTCATACTCACAAAGGTTAAGAGTATTTGGTTTGCTCAACCTCATGTCTTCCTCATCGAACACAACACTTTCATAGTCACAAGAGCCCAAGGAGATTGCCTCTTCCCATTTCTCATTTTCCATATCAAAGGTTACTACTTCAAATTCGCATTCGTGCTCAATGTCCAAAGAATGGCGGTGAGTGATTGCTTGAGATTCTTTTAATTAGGCAATTTGAATCTCCAATTCCCCTCCATGGGCAACAATGCCTTGAAGAACATTATCCCTTCTTTGGCTCTCTTCTAGCATTCGTTTGAAGAAGTTTTGTTGGTCTCCCATCATTTGGAGAATCATATTTTGAATGGGTCCATCTTCTTGTTGTGGGTAAGTGTGAAAGTGGTTGTATTGTGGCAATTGATGCTCATCATGAAGTGGGTATTGGGTGGGTGGTTGTTGTGGATATTGGATGTGGTGATTTTGGTGGGAAAATTTGGGGTAATAGTTAGGATTATCATTGTACGAATAATAAGGTAGGTTTGTGTTGACTTGCTCCTCAAACTCCCCATACCCATAGTCATACTCAAAAGATCCAACATATACTCCATATGCCAAGTCTTGAGCCTTCATAGCTAAGACAAGGAAACAACTACAAGCATGGAAACTACACAAAAACGGTAAGAACAATCCTTGAGGAACAAGTTCCTCAAGGTGAAAGCAAAATTAAAAATAGACAAACAAGTAAGAACTTAATCACATAGCACCATTCCCCGGCAACGGCGCCATTTTGATCCGGTTGATGTCGTCACTCATGCAATCAAACACATTTATAATACTCAACAAACTACTAGTTAGTGGTAAGTCGAGGTCGATCCATGGGACGGTGTGCTTTGGGTTCTAAGTCTATCTATCTCGATTTATGCTAGTGTCACGATTGATTTGGGTTTGTAGTTGTGTCTAGACTAATAAAAACAATAAGGTAAAACAAGCAATGAAAGGAAGGGTGTAAACAAATGATTAAAAGTGCTAGGATATCATGGGGTCATAGGGGATTCATGGTGTTGATTATACAAACATGTTTACAATGTTGCAAGCAGTTAATGTTGTGGAGGAACCGAGTTTGTTTATGTCTTACGGTTCATAGGAAGAGTTGGGTCCCGGAGCCGAATCGATTAGATTGTACAACACCTACAAGTCGACTTACTTTCCTCCTATTCAACTTCTATGCATGGTCTAACAAGACTCGAGTTGGTTTATATCTTACAAGTCAAGTTGAGTAGATAAGAGATGGTTGTAAATGCAAGGATTCATAGGCTTAGCATTTCATCAAACATAACATGTGCATGAAGTTGACATCATAACAAGCAAGCAATTTAATCATGTGAACATATTAGATTAAGCATGGATCAATCCCATGTTGGTTTCCCCTAATTACTCACTAATCCTAGCTAAGAGACTACTCACTTATTATCAAGTTTAGTATGTTAACAAGGTTGTCAATCATATTAACAAGGTAAAACATGATGAACAAGTAAGAAAGATTAACAATAATTAAAACAAGGATTAAGAGGATTATACCTATGGAGATTCCAAAACAATAATGCAAAGAATAATAGAAGAAACTTGTTGATTGATGGAAGGTTGTCAATCTCCCAATAATAACCCAATAATCTTCAATTACCCGATAATAAACTTGAATGATAAACTTGAACAATAATTAAGGAGAAATTAATGTGTAATTTGTGGAAAGATTAAAGAGTAATCTATTCTAATCTACTCCTAATCTAATCTAAAGAAGGATTTTCTACTCTAAAAACTTGTGTCAAAGGATTATTACAAATGGGGTATTTATGGTGGAAATTAGGTGGATGCATTAGGGTTAACTAAGGGCTAAACTAGTAATTACACTTTTGAGATTTGAGCAGGGAGACTCCGGTATTTTTCGAAGGAAGGGCGTCTTTCTCGGAGCTTGCAGAACACGAAAATTGCTGTAAAGGAATCCGGGCGGATTGGTGTCGGGACGGGCGGATTGTAGCAGGGGAAGACGAGCGGATTTGGAGCAAGACGCTCGGATTGTAGCAGGGGAAGACGAGCGGATTTGGAGCAAGACGCTCGGATTGTAGCAAGGGAATCCAAGCGGATTTAGAGGGTGGACGAGCGTATTCCTTAGAAGACGAGAGGATTGGTCTCGGGACGAGCGGACAGCTTCTTTGTTTGACCTCGGATTGTAAAACGGGCGTCATTTTCTCATCCGGACCCCTATTAGAGTGATTCAAAAGCCTAGATCACTTGTTTTTTCGACGCTGTTCCATCTAGCATACTTTCAGAGCCAAAGGAGCATCCCTTGATTCGGTTTTCGAGCGATTTCTTCTTATAATGCCTTCCCTCTCGTCATTCTTACTTTTAACCCTTTGATTCTTCCATATACACTTGATTCCTACATACTTGGCCATCATTCTTGCCTCCTCTTCATATTAGTCCATCTAATATCATCAATAAGCTTCCAAATATGCACGAAAGACGGGGATTTCCGCCTTATTATCTCCTTTTCTACAAAACATATGAAATGCGATAGAAAAGCAAATAGGAAGGTTTTGACGGATAAAATGGCCATGAAATGTTATAATAGTATGCAAAATAGGCTCAATTAGGGGACTAAATGTGCGCATTTTATGTTCACATCAAATATCCCCAAACCGAAGCTTTACTCGTCCCGAGTAAAGAGGTGACTAAAACTAGACCTTTATTTAAACTAACCTAATATCATAGCCGATATGAGACAATTAGCGGGTCTCACTCCGCCCCTTCTACTCACAACAAGACAATCATGAGGTAGGATGCCTTCTTGCAAGGCAAGGTGGGTCTTGCCAAAATGGCGACACATCCAAACATTAAAGCACACATAACAAGTAATGGATGCATCTACAAAAGAATAGCCACTTTCCTCATCAAAGTGGCGGAAATTATCTACAAGGGAAGCAATTCAAGGGTACACACTCCTTCATAGATGCAATTTCTTCAAACTACTAAGCCTAGAAGGATACCAATAAATCACCTCCAAATTGTGTCAAGCTAGGGTACCTTTGTCCTCAATCGTTAAATGCTTTTGTCAAGAATAGACTCCCTATGGTGTTAGAAACACTGGAGGATCGCGGAATTCCCCCTCTTGCCTAGACAAGAAGAAGGGTCGTCCCCTCTCTACCATGCACAAAAATGGATACGATGGATAAAGGGATCGATAGAATTTGAGTTTCATTTTGGGAGTTTGCTTTTGTTGTTGTTTTTCCCCCCAATTTCTTGTGGCATATAACATTTGAGAACACTTTCTTTTGCCATTTCTTTTTGATTTTTGGCATTCAACACTTGACAACTTTCAACTTTTCTTTGCATTTCTTTTGAACATTTTCAAAGTCACCCCATATGTAGTGAGGGTGGCTTATATTTAATTTGAAGCTTTAGGAGTTCTATTTTTGCTCCTCTTTTCATTTGATGCATTTTTGCAAACTTCCTTTCACTTTTCATTTCATTGAACTCAAATTGATTTCTTTTTGTGCCCATTCCCTTTGATGACAAAAATGTGGTAGAACATGGATGATGGATGGATGGATGCATGGTTTCAAGGGTCACCTTGGAATAAACGGTAGCCAAGGAGTTATCACACCACAAGGTACTCTTGACTAGGCCTTAAACCATGGGTCAAAGGATACTAGCATGACACATCCTAGGGTGTTTTACAAGTATTCTAACAAGCAAAGTCTTCAGAAGAAAAAGCATCTACTAGGGCCTATATACACTTATCAAGCTTCCCAAATAGACGGTTTCACAAAATTTTTCTAACATGCAACTACATGCCATGATGCAACTAACATATAAACATCCTAATGCATATGATTCTACCAACTAATATGCCAAATAAACTAAATGCAAGTCCTAAATTCACATTGTTATACCGCATCAATCAAAATAAAGCCACATAGTCATTAACATAAAAAGGAAAAAGGAGATTGGAAAGATCATACCATGCGGTCTTCAATATCCTCATGTCTCGGATGTGGCGTAGTCGATCAATGTGAACAAGGGTAAAACAAACGCAATATATACAACAATATATACAAGACTACACTACAAAGGAAAATGAACTTGTTTTTGGATTTTTCAATTTTTCAATTTTTATGGTTTATGTTTTTATGAAATTAAAAGACATATTTTTGTGATTTTTCTAAATTTTTCAATTTTTATCATTTTTAAAATATAAATTCCCATCCCCCACTTTATTTTGGACATTGTCCTCAATGTACATGTAGGAGTAGGAAAAAAAGAAATACATGTTTTTGGGATTTTTTGAGTTTTTGAAATAAAGTACAAATGCAATATGATATGAATGAATGCATGCTCTAACTAAATGCAATTCTATATGACATATATAACAAATGAATGCAATCTAAGCTATACTATATGATGTATGATTTAAACTATGGTCACTTATGATCAAACCTCCCCAAACCGATTTAAACACTATCTCTAGTGTAGAAAAGAATAGGATTGGTCATTAGTGATTATACATGAATTCTAGTCTATATAGGTTTGGATGCTTCTTTTCGACGAGCATTCTGGGAAGATTTGGAAGAGGTTGTAGAACGTGTCCCTATTGGAGAGAAATTGATCATTGGTGGTGACCTCAATGGGCATGTGGGTACTAGTCGAGTTGGCTTTGAGAACATTCATGGGGGTTTTGGGTTCGGGGAGAGAAATGAAGCAGGAAGTGACATATTGGATTTTGCTTTGGCATATGACTTGGGTATAATGAACACTTGGTTCGAGAAAAGACATTCTCATTTGGTGACTTATAGAAGTGGAGGTAATGCTAGTCAAATTGACTTCCTTTTGGTAAGGAATGTGTGGAGGAAAGAGTACACCGATTGCAAGGTCATACCCGGGGAAAGTGCCGCAACACAACATAGACTAGTGGTTCTTGATTTTCGGGGTAAGAGAGACTTGAGGAAGAGAAAGATAATCGGTGAGGCACGGATCAAGTGGTGGAAGCTACAAGGGGGAAACCAACAAGCGTTTTTGGATAAGGTTGGAAGTAGCGATATTTGGTCGGATTGTGAGGAGAAAGATATTGATGCAACGTGGGATAAATTGGAGCATGTTGTAAAGGAGTTGGCGAGGGAGGTATTAGGGGAATCTAAAGGGAATAGACCATCAAGTAAGGACACATCTTGGTGGAACGATGTGGTGAGACAAGCGATAAAGACTAAACGTGAATGTTATAAGGTTTTGGGGAAATGCATGAGTGATGAGAACTTTGAAAAGTACAAGGAGGCTAGACGAGCCGCTAAAAAGGCCGTACGGGATGCGAGGGCAAAAGTTAACCAAGAAGTGTATGCCAGGTTGGACACGAGAGAAGGAGAGAAGGATATCTATAAACTAGCTCGCATAAGAGACCGAAAGACGAGAGATATTGGGAGAGTTAGGTGTGTGAAAGATATGGACGACAAGGTTCTGGTTCAGGATAACGAGATAAAGGCTAGATGGAGTTCTTACTTTGATAATTTATTCAATGGACATCGGGAACAAGGTTTTGGGGATGTAGAGGTAACACCAAGCATGGTTAACCGGGAATTTGTGCGTAGAATACAAAAGAGTGAAGTTAGAAAGGCGTTAAGGAAGATGGGGTCAAAGAAAGCAGAGGGACCGGATGGTATACCCATAGAAGTTTGGAGGTGCTTCGGGGAGAAAGGGATTGAATGGGTAACCATGCTCTTCAACAAGATTTGGAGGAGCAACAAGATGCCATCGGCTTGGAGGAAAAGCACTCTTGTCCCTTTGTACAAGAACAAAGGTGATGTCCAAGAATGTTCCAATTATCGGGGAATTAAACTTATGAGTCATACAATGAAGTTATGGGAGCGGGTAATCGAGCAAAGGCTTAGGAGATATGTAGACATCTCGGAAAACCAATTTGGATTTATGCCCGGGAGATCGACTATGGATGCGATTTTTATCATGAGACAGTTGATGGAATACCATCGGGACAAGAAGAAGGATTTGCATATGGTTTTTATTAACTTGGAAAAGGCATATGATAGGGTACCAAGAGAAGTACTTTGGTGGGCTTTGGCGAGAAAGGGTGTGTCGCGAAAATATATTGACCTCATAAAGGACATGTATGAGGGGGCTAGTGCAAGTGTTCGCACTAATGTTGGGAGAACGGAAGAATTTCCTATTACCATCGGGGTGCATCAAGGTTCCGCACTTAGTCCTTTTTTCTTTGCTATAGTTATGGATGAGTTGACAAGGGATATTCAGGACGACATCCCTTGGTGTATGATGTTTGCTGATGATATTGTGTTGATTGATGAGACAAAAGAGGGGGTGGAGAGAAAGTTGGAATTGTGGAGGCAGACTTTAGAGACTCGTGGGTTCAGGCTGAGCAGGAGTAAGACTGAGTATTTGAGGTGTCAGTTCACTAAGGTGGCGGGGTTGAGATCGACAGAGGCGGGGAGTATTATTTTCGATGGGAATGTTGTTGAGGGTTGGATTTCTTGAGATATCTAGGATCTATTATTCAAAAAGATGGGGAGTTAGACGGAGATGTGGCTCACAGAATTAAAGCGGGATGGTTGAAATGGAAGAGTGCTTCAGGGTTTCTATGCGATAAAGATATGCCCCAAAGATTAAAGGGAAAATTTTATCGCACGGCAATTAGGCCTGCCCTACTTTACGGCTCCGAGTGTTGGGCCGTGAAACATTGTCACATTCAAAAGATGAGTGTGGCGGAGATGCGCATGTTGAGGTGGATGTGCGGACATACAAGGAAAGATCGGTTAAGGAATGAGGTGATTAGGGAAAAGGTTAGAGTGGCGCCAATAGAGGACAAGATGATGGAAAACCGACTAAGATGGTTTGGCCATGTGAGAAGGAGACCTATGGACGCACCAGTTAGGAGGCTGGAGACTTGGAGAACAGAAAAGGTCCCTAGAGGCAGAGGAAGACCGAGACAGACATGGTTGAGAGTGATAGAGCACGATATGAGAGTTCTGGGGCTTGAGGAGAGTATGGTGACGGAGAGGGCACAATGGAGGGAAAAGATACATGTGGATTTTTAGTATTTGATGTTTTTTGACAGATTTAGTGTTTTTATTTATTTATTTAATTTAAAGAAATTAATTTATTTATTTTTCTCTCCTTTATTACACACTTTTTCAACAACCACTTTCTTATCCGGATCCTTAACCCTATTTCGGTTTTTAAAAATCGTTTTAATCTTTTCTCTCGATTTAAATTTTAAGTTTTTATAAAAAAAGACGGAATTCGATTTTAAAACCCCTAAGTTCACCTTGACTTTCCATTACATTTTCGTTCTCCCTTTTGTTTTTTATCTTCCCCTTTTTATTCGCATTTTGAGGCGTGCGTTCACCCATGGACGGTTCGAAAGGATGATTCATGTCAGCCGACCCCAAATCATTTTGGGATTAAGGCTCTGATGTTGTTGTTGTTGTTGTATGCAATTAACTACATGAATCATGTGAGATATATTACAATGCAAACTACACTATATGAACTAACTAATGCAATATGGGATATAATACAAATGCATGCGAAAACTACACTAAATGCAATGTATATACAAAAGAGAGAGGGAGAGATGGGTATCATACAAATGGAGGTGGTGAGGTAGGCCTCTTCCACTCGTCATCTTCATCTTGATCATAGCCATAATGATGAGAGCTCCCGGCTTGATCATACTCTCTTGCTTGACCCCAATACCCTCCTTGGTCAAATTCTCCCCCTTGACTCGAGTACCCTCCACCTTGGCTAGAATGCCTCCGTCGCCTCGACCCCAAGCTTGGTTCCCTTGATTAGGAAACAAGAGCTCCTGTTGTGCCCAAGTAGGCAAAGGGCCATTAGGGTCAACATACCCTTGTTGAGCCATGTTATAGTATTGGGGATAAAGGGCCAAGTAGTTGTCGACCCTCCCTTCATGTACCCCGAGGTCCACTCTATTCATGAGTGCCATCAAATCATTAATACCCGGGGTATTGGGGATTTCCGGCTCAAATTTGGTATAGGGAGTAGGGTATGGTGGGATAGGCACGTAGGAGGGTGGGCGAATAGGTCTTCCCGGTGCTCCACGAGGTATTTGGCGGTGCGGCTCTTCCCTTGGAGGGGGATTGTCAAGAATTTGGATATCAAGGAGGTAGCTTGGTGGAGGCGAGTAAGGACTCAATCTTGGGTCAATGCCCGGTATCTTCCATCCTTCAAGGATCATTGAAGTGCATCCCTTGGTGTGCCACTCTACACTCCCTTCCCGAGTGTAGTTACACCATCGGTGACTGTTGAAGATGGTGTGCTCATCAATCAAAGTCCTCCCCTCAAGAGGAATATAGGTTCCTCGGGCATTGAACCCGGGACAAAGGTGGTGGGCCAAAATGGTAATTAGACCTCCCATCACGAAGGTCTTGAGTTGGGTGGTTCCTTGAGCAAAATCATTGAACCTAGTAAGTATCTCAAGTGGCGTATTGAAGTTATAACGCCTCACCGCTCGAACATTCAAATAGGACTCAAGAAAAGTTAAGTCGATGAGAGTACACCTATCTTGTTCATACCTCCCATTGATGGTACCTGCCACAAAGCGCTCGGTGAATTGAATCACCGGATGTTGGATGGCGAAGGTGTGGCAATGCTTTGGGTGGATAAAATCCCTCCCGGAGATAGCCTTCCAAAGAAGGTCCACACCAAAATTATCGGGTTTTTCGGTATAGTTGGTGGGCACTACAAGACCGAAAACATAGGCAAATTCATCAAGTGAAAGATGATGGTCTAGGTTGCACAATCTAAACTCCATGCCCACATCGGTGTGGGTATTCGTCACAATGCGAAGGCTACTCAAGAATTCAAGTGTGAGACTAAGGTAAGTCTCCTCATGGGCATGGAAAAGTTTCCCAATGCCAAGGCCATTAAAGAACATCTCGGTAGGGTACCTTATCTTAAGGATTTCCAACACCCTAGTATCTACGAATTGAGTGGGTTCGTAGTTCTTACCTAGTAGCTTGACAAAGTTTGTGCGGTGGTCATCGGATTCAAAGAGCACCTCTTGGAAATGGTCGAGTTGTTCAATTCCTCCCTTCATTAGGGGTTGGGAGCTCCTTGGTAGCACTACCTTCCGTGGCATTGAAGAGGTTAATCCCTTGCGCTTCTTCCCGATTGATTCAACCAATTTCTTAGCCTTTCCCTTGGTGTTCATCAATGGTGCCATTTTGGTGTGGGTGATGGGAGTGTTTTTGAGAATGGAAGGGTGATTTTGAGGATTGAGATGAGTGTTTTAGGGTTTGATAAGGTGAGAAAATGAGGAAGAAAGGGGGTGATTATATAGAAGACAGAGGGAATCCGAACGGATAAGGGTGGGTCAAATCCGTTTTATCCGAAAGAACAGGGCAATCCGAGCGGATTTCCATCGGGACGGGCGGATTGTGAGAGAAGAAGACGGGCGTCTTTGCTTGAATCCGCACGGATTCTAACACAGCAATTTTTCTTGACTGAGAGGTGGGAAAAGACGGGCGTCTTGCGTCTGGGACGTGCGGCTTGCTCGGGACGGGCGTCTTGAGCTAAATCCGCACGTCTTCTGGCGCAGCACAAAATTTTGTTTCTGGGTGACATACGGGACGGGCGTCTCGTGAAGAAAACGGACGTATTGTCCAGGACGGGCGGTTTTGCTCTAATCCGCACGTCTTCCTCTACAGCGTTAATCATTTCTTCGCCGTGGGCCCTGGTCGGGCGTCTTCTTCTAAATCTGGGCGTCTTCAGCTCCTTTCCTTCTTTTTTCTTTCCTTTTCGTGTAATAACATACCCCTTTTCACCGATTTTCTCTTTTTCCTTATCTTTTTCTGAAATTTGCTCATTAAACATGTAAGATGACTCTCTCTCTCTCTCTCTCTCTCTCTCCACTCTCATGCAAGAAATTAAATGTAAATGCAATAAAGTACAATATTATACAAAGTAAAGGGTCCAAGAAATATCTTACAAATGGTGGTTTGAGATAGGACTCCACCAAACTAATTCAAATTGTAGAAATTCTTATCCATAGAGCTCAAGGCTCTTAGTAAAAGATCAAAAGCTTGTGAACAAGCTCCAAATAAGCACAAGTATGGGTTGCTCAATTTGAATATGAAATTTGGCAAAGGAAGCTTGTAGAATGTTCTTTTCCTTGCTTTGTCCTTAGCATTAGAGCTTTCCCGATGCTTTAAATAAATAAGCCCATGATTCTTGTCAACACTAAGCATGAAGTGTGGTTCATTTTCATCCGACGACTTCCACTTACCAACTTCTTCTTCAATTTCGGTGATGATGATAGCATTTTGATTTTTCAATCCTTCCAAGGTAGAAGGAGAATTTTCATAACATTGATGATCGGATACCTTAGGAGTTGAGATTGTGGGTGCCAAATCTTCACAAGTAGCCTCACGAGCAATTTTCTCTTTGAGCTTTTTCACCAAGTAGCTCTTGTATGAAACTTTGGCCTTTTGAAGAAGGTCTATCATATCCTCTTCAATGATCATTGGCTCCATGATAGGTGTCAAGTGGTCTTCATGAGGAATAAAGGAAGGACGTCCTTCTTCATGATAGGGTATCTCAAATGTCTCAAGGATAGGCTCCTCAAGCAAGGTGATATTATGAGTCCATCCATTAGGTTCATCATCATTGTTGCTATCTTCACATGAATCATAGATGGGGGCTTCATGCAACTTTTTCTCCAACAACCCAATATTCACTTCAAAGGACACACCCTCATACTCACAAAGGTTAAGAGTATTTGGTTTGCTCAACCTCATGTCTTCCTCATCGAACACAACACTTTCATAGTCACAAGAGCCCAAGGAGATTGCCTCTTCCCATTTCTCATTTTCCATATCAAAGGTTACTACTTCAAATTCGCATTCGTGCTCAATGTCCAAAGAATGGTGGTGAGTTATTGCTTGGGATTCTTTTAATTAGGCAATTTGAATCTCCAATTCCCCTCCATGGGCAACAATGCCTTGAAGAACATTATCCCTTCTTTGGCTCTCTTCTAGCATTCGTTTGAAGAAGTTTTGTTGGTCTCCCATCATTTGGAGAATCATATTTTGAATGGGTCCATCTTCTTGTTGTGGGTAAGTGTGAAAGTGGTTGTATTGTGGCAATTGATGCTCATCATGAAGTGGGTATTGGGTGGGTGGTTGTTGTGGATATTGGATGTGGTGATTTTGGTGGAAAAATTTGGGGTAATAGTTATGATTTTCATTGTACGAATAATAAGGTAGGTTTGTGTTGACTTGCTCCTCAAACTCCCCATACCCATAGTCATACTCAAAAGATCCAACATATACTCCATATGTCAAGTCTTGAGCCTTCATAGCTAAGATAAGGAAACAACTACAAGCATGGAAACTACACAAAAACGGTAAGAACAAACCTTGAGGAACAAGTTCCTCAAGGTGAAAGCAAAATTAAAAATAGACAAACAAGTAAGAACTTAATCACATAGCACCATTCCCCGGCAACGGCGCCATTTTGATCCGGTTGATGTCGTCACTCATGCAATCAAACACATTTATAATACTCAACAAACTACTAGTTAGTGGTAAGTCGAGGTCGATCCATGGGACGGTGTGCTTTGGGTTCTAAGTCTATCTATCTCGATTTATGCTAGTGTCACGATTGATTTGGGTTTGTAGTTGTGTCTAGACTAATAAAAAAAATAAGGTAAAACAAGCAATGAAAGGAAGGGTGTAAACAAATGATTAAAAGTGCTAGGATATCATGGGGCCATAGGGGATTCATGGTGTTGATTATACAAACAAGTTTACAATGTTGCAAGCAATTAATGTTGTGGAGGAACCGAGTTGGTTTATGTCTTACGGTTCATAGGAAGAGTTGGGTCCCGGAGCCGAATCGATTAGATTGTACAACACCTACAAGTCGACTTACTTTCCTCCTATTCAACTTCTATGCATGGTCTAACAAGACTCGAGTTGGTTTATATCTTACAAGTCAAGTTGAGTAGATAAGAGATGGTTGTAAATGCAAGGATTCATAGGCTTATCGTTTCATCAAACATAACATGTGCATGAAGTTGACATCATAACAAGCAAGCAATTTAATCATGTGAACATATTAGATTAAGCATGGATCAATCCCATGTTGGTTTCCTCTAATTACCCACTAATCCTAGCTAAGAGACTACTCACTTATTATCAAGTTTAGCATGTTAACAAGGTTGTCAATCATATTAACAAGGTAAAACATGATGAACAAGTAAGACAGATTAACAATAATTAAAACAAGGATTAAGAGGATTATACCTATGGAGATTCCAAAACAATAATGCAAAGAATAATAGAAGAAACTTGATGATTGATGGAAGGTTGTCAATCTCCCAATAATAACCCAATAATCTTCAATTACCCAATAATAAACTTGAATGATAAACTTGAACAATAATTAAGGAGAAATTAATGTGTAATTTGTGGAAAGATTAAAGAGTAATCTATTCTAATCTACTCCTAATCTAATCTAAAGAAGGGATTTCTACTCTAAAAACTTGTCTCAAAGGATTATTACAAATGGGGTATTTATAGTGGAAATTAGGTGGATGCATTAGGGTTAACTAAGGGCTAAACTAGTAATTACACTTTTGAGATTTGAGCAGGGAGACTCCGGTATTTTTCGAAGGAAGGGCATCTTTCTCGGAGCTTGCAGAACACGAAAATTGTTGTAAAGGAATCTGGGCGGATTGGTGTCGGGACGGGCGGATTGTAGCAGGGGAAGACGAGCGGATTTGGAGCAAGACGCTCGGATTGTAGCAGGGGAAGACGAGCGGATTTGGTGCAAGACGCTCGGATTGTAGCAAGGGAATCCGAGCGGATTTAGAGGGTGGACGAGCGTATTCCTTAGAAGACGGGCGGATTGGTCTCGGGACGAGCGGATTGGCGGACAGCTTCTTTGTTTGACCTCGGATTGTAAAACGGGCGTCATTTTCTCATCCGGACCCCTATTGGAGTGATTCAAAAGCCTAGATCACTTGTTTTTTGACGCCGTTCCATCTAGCATACTTTCAGAGCCAAAGGAGCAGCCCTTGATTCAGTTTTCAAGCGATTTCTTCTTGTAATGCCTTCCCTTTCGTCATTCTTACTTTTAACCCTTTGATTCTTCTATATACACTTGATTCCTACATACTTGGCCATCATTCTTGCCTCCTCTTCATACTAGTCCATCTAATATCATCAATAAGCTTCCAAATATGCACGAAAGACGGGGATTTCCGCCTTATTATCTCCTTTTCTACAAAACATATGAAATGCGATAGAAAAGAAAATAGGAAGGTTTTGACGGATAAAATGGTCATGAAATGTTATAATAGTATGCAAAATAGGCTCAATTAGGGGACTAAATGTGCGCATTTTATGTTCACATCAGATACGAAGGGATCGAGTAGGATCCAAGGATGATACTCATGTCAACGCCCTGAGATGCCACCAAGGGACAACCCATCTAATCAGGGGACCTCCCTCCTTTGTTTAGTTTGTTCTCCCAGTAGTTGCAAACTCAAGTGAAACCAACCGTATACAACCTCCTCCTCATCACGATCGATCGTGATCGATATCCAGGCACGTCAACTGGGGGCTCGATCAATCGCAACCTTTCCATCAGCCAAATTTGCAAAAAGGAGACAAGTATTGATGTCCCCATCTCAAAACAAACGACAAAAAAAAAACGAACGAAAAAGGAAAGAAACGGGAGCATTTTACCTGTAAAATGATAAGACTTCCAAGATACGAGAGCTCACGATTATCCTTTCGATTATCCAACCCTAAGATAGTCTCTCCTAATACCAGGCAAGTTAGGCTCTTGCGCAGTTCCATTTGCTCGATAATACCCAAAAACCGCGGGTCGCCTCTCATTTCCGCGTCAACATGGCCCTTTAAGACAAAACAATGAAGAAGGCAAAACCCGAAGGATCTGCGCCTCGCAGCATAAGAAAAAGAAGGGTACTCCCTATATATAAAGCGGTCCATAAAATCGAAAATCCGTACACCCTTGGAAGTTACAAGACGATCAACTTCAGCTTTGGTCAATCCAAGAAGATCCCTAAATTTATTCTTATACCCTTGGGACCTAGATGGTAAAGCCGAAAGACTTTCTTTATCCCATCCCTTAATTGCTGTAAACTCTTCGGGAAAAGGACAAATTTCACCTCCAGGAAAGGCGAAAACATGATACTCGGGATTCCAATATTCAAGACAAGCATTAAGAAACGGTCTTACCACTTTAACCTGTTAAAAACTGATGATGGGTCCAAAAACACCCATGTCATACTTTTCCGCGCTTGAAAACTCATTGGTCCATTCCTTGAGTCGGGATTCGAAACGATCCATTTTTTCTCGAAAATCTTTTTTTGAGAGAAATATTATATTTGATGAATTACGGAGGAATAGAAGGGAGAATTGTGAGAATAGAAGCTAACACGAGGCCTCTATTTATACTATTCGGCCTTTCCAAAAATCGCACAGGAAGAGAACATATGGGGAGAAAACGGAGCAAATGCTACGCCCTTTGGAAACATTGTAGCTCATGCTGCACCTCTTCCTCAGCTAGATTTTCTACAATTTCCGCGAGGATCTTTCCTAAATCCGGATTTGGCTTAAACTTTCCTATTCCTATGGGAATATGTTTTTTTAATATGCGAAATTTTTTTTATTTCCTTACTTTTTATTCCGAATTCGTTGCGGAATCCTATTTTACCGCGGGTTCGCGTTTCGAGACAATAACGTCATTTCACATTTTGTCAAATGCACACTTACCCATTTCTTATTCTTTTTTTAATTCTAAGGAATCATTTCAATCCCTCACTCGTCTCAAAATTTTCTAAACTCATTTTTCTTTTATTTCTTTTTTTTAGAGGGAAGCACTCCCATTATCCGTCGCGCGTCGAATCTTTTTTTTGCTCACTAAAATGGGGCACTTTTTTTCTTTTCTTTTCTTTTTCGATTTGATCAAGTTACATTTTTTTGCTATTTAAGGTCAAATTCTAGTGCTATGTTTGATTTTTCTATACGAATTTCGGCAGGTACCAACACATGTTTCCAAGCTAACCTGCAGGTACCAACACATTTTACATCCAACAGCAGCAAATGGCTCGCAAGCCATGATTTATATACTACAAAACATTCATATGTACAACGAAATTCGAGCTCATGCCCGAAAGCATAAAATGTACAAAAATACAAAACTAGCCGCGACGATCAGCCAGACGATCCCTCAACTCAGCCGCCATCGCCTCAAGGATAGCGATGTCAGCGTCTCGAACCTCCAGCTCCCTCAACAAGTGAGCCGTCTCCTCACGTGACTCCTAGAGCTCACGCTCCCTCTGAAAGGAAGGAAATTTATAAATAACAAAGCAAAAGAAGGCAAATACTCCGAAAGTGCTTCAAATGTTCATACATATCAAGAAAGAGAAAAGGGAGATTCATACCTGCCGACTCGGGCCACCTGAAAGGGCCTCCACAACCGTTGTTCGCAGTCAGTTGTCCATCCGCCACAGCTCCGCATGCCTCGACGGTGCCACCTGCATTTCAATAATAAGACAAGGATAAAAACCTTGTTCTTACACACAATTATTTTAAAAATAGAACAAGCCTAAACTGGGGGCTTAACCTCCCCACCACATGCTGCCACTCCTCGAGTCCAGCCTCTTTCACCGCCTCAGTAAAAGACGGAATCTCCGTCAGCACCGTTGTACCAGCCGGCCCAGGGTACTCAAGTGTCTCGGGAAAAGCTGGGGGCTCGACGCCCACCACCTCGATCTCCTGCGGAGATAAAATTATCATTTCCAAGCTATATTCGAGTATGTCATTTCAAATTTCAAATAGTCAAAAGAAGGAATACTTACCACGATCGGCCAGTATGCCAGGCTCCTCCGTACAAACTCTGAGTACTCAAGTTCAGGGAGGAAGAGACGTCACTACTCGCTCCTGTGAGGTCAGTCGTCCTCTCAGCCTCTGAAGGATCTATAAACATCGTTCGTGGAGGATCGATAGGAACCACAAAAGCACCACGAAGGCACTGCCGGGCCAACCGCTCGCCCAGGTACCACACAGGTCCCATGGGCGTCGCCAAAAGCAATCTACTCTAACTCCTAGGTCGGAGAACGTCGGCTACAAAAGCTGGAGCGCTAGTGTATTCCTCCCAAGGTCTCGACACCCACTGAAAGGGATACCAAGGGTCATTCCTATAATCGCTATTGTTTCAAAAAGAAGCAAAAGACAAATCAAAAGCAAGAAATGCTTACACTGTCAAGCTACACGGCGTTGACACCCCTCCTGTAGGTGTCGTAAGAAGACAGATGGCTCTTCTGCCGACACATGATCCAGTCTCTAACTACGGGATACTCTCTCGCCCCGCCCGTTGCACTCTTGGGAGCGAGGCCATGGAAGTATGAGTATACCCATGCCTGAAAAGCAGAAATGATTACAGTAATCCTTTATTCAATTTCAAAATTTTATTCAAATTCCTAGTTCCTTTCAAATCAAAATGATATATAAAAAAAAAAAAGATTCTTCCTTTCTATCCATACGCGGTCTATCAATTCAAATTTGATTCCAAACATAAAATTCCAATTCAAATCAAGAATTAATAGTTCAATTCAAATTGAAATTAAAAATTTCGAGTCAAATTTAACTCAAGTTCAATTTAAAAAAATTTTAATCAATTCAAATTCAAGTCTCTACTTCAAATCAATTCAAAATTCATTTCAAAATATATATTTCAAATTCGATTTCAAAATTCCAAAATCAATTTCCAATTCAAAATCAGAAAATTTCAAGCTCAAAAATTCGAAATTTAAAATTCAAAAAATTCCAAATTCAATTCAAGTTCAAATCAAAAATTCCCAAATCAATTTCAAATTCAAATTCAAAATTCAAATTCAATTCAAATTCAAACACAATCCAAATTTCGAGTTCAATTCAATTCAAATTCAAATTCAAATTCCATTCAATTCAAATCAATTCAAAATGATCATTCCTAATTCAATTCGACTTCAATTCAAAGCAACCTTTTGTTTCATGCTTCCAAATGATCTTTCATTTATAAGCGGCTCTATCATTTATAAAAATTAGAAGGAAAGAAAAAGGAAGGTTCCTACCTCCAAAATGAGACCTGGACCGACAGTAGCAAGAGAAGTCTCCTTCTCGATCAGCCCGGGACGAACCATGGCCCTCATGTACCGTATGAGGACCGCAAAACTAGGAATAACCCAGTCGTAACGACCTAGGCTACTCAAGTCAGTAAGGAAATGAAGAAGCTTCGTCGACAACCTCTCCCCCTTGTCTTTATAGTAAATCAATGAAAGAAACCACCAGAGCCACAGCCGGGCTCGCTGCTCAGCTGTACACGGTGCAGGAGGCACCAATTCACCACCTGCAGTCATCTGCACTCTCGCCGGAGTCTTACCGTCAAAGTATTTGTTGACGTAAGAACTCGGGACTAGGCCGGGTACCCTAGCCGCAGCCTTGGCCAGGTTCCAGCCGATCAAACCTCTATCCTCGGTTGAATCCGCTCATGGCCGTCGCAGGTCAAACTATCAGCACATCTCCGCAAGGCAAACCGGAGATCATGTCGTAGTCCTCCAAAGTGACCCCGATCTCTCCAAAAGGCATATGAAAAGTCAAGGTCGTGTCCTAGAAGCGATCCATGAAAGCTCGAATCAGGCACATGTTCGCCCGAATCTTATTCCATTTGATCTTTTGTCAGTCCCTACTCAAGGATCTGAAGGCCCCACGCTCGATGATTGCCTTCTCCTCCTCCAATAGCTTCTCTTAGGCCTTCATCATGGTCATGTACCCGGAAAAAGACCTCATGTTCCCGGCTTCCTACATTTTTTTTAGGAAGTTTTGTTAGCTTCTTATCTAAAATGAAGAAGCTGAATATAAATGAAATGGCTTAATATAAAGACAAGATCGAAGTTTACTACGCTCTTTGCCGCGCGATACGACAAGAAACTCTCCGCTGCCCAAATGAGATGTCTGCCAACCCATTCTTCCGCCCACTGAGGCGCAGGCACAAGCTGGCGTCGTCTCCTCCTCACGTTGACCCTCCGAGCCACCTCCCCTTCCTCCTCCATTTCCTCCCCGTGAACTACCAGGGTCAAAAGGGGATCAACATCGACCTCTATAGGGTCTCGCATCGACGATGAAGGTACCTCCTCTGCAAAAAAGAGAAGAAGAAAAGCAAAACTGAAGCATTTAGAGACCGTTTTAAGCCGTTTTCAAGACGTTTCTCAAGCCCTCCCATCAAACAAGTTGACAAAGTGATAAAACTACGTTCCTACGTACCTAAACTAAGCTTAGTTACAGTCACGAGCCGAAAATTCGGCAGCATTTCGCTACTATAAGCCTAAATCCATACATAAGTGTCCCGGAAGATCTGTCACAAGTCAAAATTTCGGCATGGTAGGAAGTTTACCCATCATCCAAGGATTCCAAAACATCAAGTTTCACAAAAAATCGACAAGTTTTAAGCTATTTTCGAGCCCTTTGAAGCGGTTTAACAAAATCATCTTATTTTCGTCTCATTTCATCAAAACACAACGAAAATTCAAAATGAACACATGGTTATGCTCCTAGCATTTTCAATTACGCATTTCTAATGTCAATTTCAAGGGACAAACTCGTTTAGGACGGAACCCCCCATTTTTTCGACTACTTTGGGTATACAAACCCTAATTTTTCTATCTTATTCAAGCTACAAATACAAATTAAAGAAAGGACAAGATACATGTCTGGATTTGTCATGATTAATGGCGGATTTTGATATTTTTGTAAAATTTTGTTGGATTTTTGGTGTTTGTCTAGAGGAAGAAGAATAAGAAGAAAGGTTTTGGGTTTAATAAAAAAGAACTCGCGCTGGGTTCTATTTTACTCAAGCACGGATGAACCCGGGAGAAAACGCAGTCCTTTTTGCGCCCTTTCCCCAGGTCTGTTGTCTGATGCCCCTATTCTCTAGCAGGTTTTGCAGCAGCTTTCCTTTCAAGTCGTTATAAACTCGTTAAGGGTGTGCCCAAGCCCTATATTTTCCCGCCTCGGGATGTTTCCATTAATGCAACGGGTATTTCTACTCCGTATATTTTGTACGGGTGTACTTTTTTTTTCACCAATCTAGTCTACATTCTCCCAGCGGTTGTAATATTTTGTTCCCCATCGAGAGTTCATTGCCGCTATACAACCTATGTATTCTTCTACGAAGTCAAGCTTTTATCAGCGGTTCTCTGAAAGTCTCGCCTTCTACCAAGTCAAGTTTTCTATCAGCAGTTCTCAGAAAGATCCGCCTCCTTCAAGTCAATTATCCTTCAGTGATTCTCAGAAAGTCATGCCTTAGTCTCCGGCGGTTCTCAGAGCGTCCTGTCTTTGTCCCAGCGGTTTCTTACATCGAGATAATCCTTTCAGCAACCTTCAAATAATCCTTTCAATACTTTTCGGAAGTTCTTATGTACAGTCCTTCAGAGAAAGTTATCCTCAAGAGTTAGTCTTCAGAAGTGTTAAGTAGTTTCTTCAAAAGCCCTGTAACCCCTAATGCCTTCAGACACCAAGTTATATTCAGACAAAAGAGTTTTGCAGAAGCGCCTTCAGTCCCGTTTTACCCAGGGGTGTTTCAAGTATGATTTCTTCTTATGGCTGGCAAGCCTCCTTACGTAGTCTAATAGACTTTAAACGACCTTTCCTGATAGTCGAAAGACTCTAAAATGTTCCCGACGAGAGGTCCTTGGCTCAGACCCCTTGAGCCGCCTCCCGTCGCCATAGTCTTCAGGTTGTAATCTTAGATTGACCTGGAGGCTATTCTTTGACTTTTGCCTTGTTCAAGCCTCAGTCAGAGTGGGGGTTCTATAGACACCTCGTTTCTGCACCTCCCGCCAACCACCCAGTGATGATTGGGCAGCATGTATGATTATGTGGAGCGATTTATGACATTTCGTAAGTTCGTCAACACGTGATAAATCAAACAGTCGAGTCAACGTCATGGTCGTCATCTACGCACCGATACGGTCATTTTGACAGTAATTAGAGTTCATTTGGAGTCTGGGTCCAAAACCGCTTCCATTTTCTAAAACCGTCTAAAACCCGAGTCGGATTATTCTGGAATTTTCCGGAGTAATATTCCTAAATTTTATCTAACATTACGAAAATATCTATCTTGCGGAATAAGGTAGCCTAGATCTTCCCTAATTCCTAAAATCAACCGCGGAAGTCTTTCTTGCTGAGGAAGAAACTGCCTAAGAGAAAACGCAGTAGGTACTGCACCTCTTGGAAAGGTCGCAGTTCCTTCTGCGCCTCTTCCTAGGCTGCTTTTTCACCAGTTTCCATATTTTCTCCTTATTTCTTCCCTATTCCTACTTTTAACATAATTCCTCCGTGTGATTAGTATAAATAGAGGCCTCTGCCTCACATATTCTTCACTTTAGTGTCCGCCCTTCTCTTCTCCTTTTGCATTCTAAGACCGCGCTCATGCTTTTTGATGCCTACGTGCTTGATCAATCGACCACGTAAGCTCAGATCATTCTGAGTACCAGTCACGTTTGCATGATCGACCAATTGGACCACTACACTTTAATCAACTCAATCAATTTGTTCTAAATCCTCTTTACACTACTACAAATACAGGCAATAACAATGCCCCATTAACAACGCATATTAGAGCATTATATGTAATACCGTTGTTAATCAGGTTAGTATATTTTGGCGCAATTCTATGAAAAGTAATAACAACGGTTATTTCTTTAAAACCGTTGTTATTAGTAATCACAACGGGTTTCATTTTAGAACCGTTGTTAATAGTTGAAAAGTTATAACAACGGTTATTTATTTAAAACCGTTGTTATTACTTTTAACAACGGTTTTTTACATATAACCGTTGTTATTACTTTTAACAACGGTTTTTTACATATAACCATTGTTATTACTTTTAACAACGGTTTTTTTACATATAACCCTTGTTATTATCTTCGCACCAAAATATTTTCATTGTGGGACAAACCGGATCCCTTATGTTTCTTTCCCTTTCTATTCTTTATTCATCTTCAACCTTCGCATCTTCATCTCTCTCACACTCAAAAACAAAACCTCTCACACAATACTCACTCAAAACCCACCAAATCACCCCCAAAACACTCAAAAATTCTCCCTAACTCAATTTACATACTTATAAGCCATTTTCCAACCTTCAAAACTACCAAAATCACTCAAAATCGACTTTTAGAAACCTAGGGTTTTAAAAATACGAGAGCAAGAAATTGATTTTTTGGTTTGATTTTCGCCTTATTACTTCGATTGTTAGGTATGAAATACTAACCTACTCGATTTATTTGTCAACACAAAATCTTAATAATTGCACATCTATTTTATTTCCCATTTTACTGTTGTTTGACTAACCCTTCTTTATCTCACCATCGACATCACTCTCCCCTTTATCTATTATTCATTTTACACTATCAATTACCCTATTAAATTTTAGGGTTTTGTTTGATTTCATAAGGATCTCATCTTTCAGAGTATCCATGAAGGGATTCAGATCTAGAGGTATTCTTTCTAACCGTAATTGCTTCGCCTATTTTGATTTTAAAATCTCTGGTGCCTTATTGAATTTTAGGTTTCGTTTGATATTTGTACTTTTTTTACCGTCTCGCATAATTCTTATACTTGGAAATTTTTACATTGTAGTCTTGGAGTCTTGGAGGTAGTATGCTAATATGCTCAGCTGATTTAGAAGGTCAAACATGGTGGAAGTTTGTATATTGTAGTCTTTTACCGTCTTTCTTGTCAGGTAATCTCGCTCAATATATGGGCTCCTTATTTAATGATCATATTGTTTGGTGGACATGATGCTTCTTTGTATACTATTGTTCGATTTTAGGTGATTAATTTCAGAGGTGCGTGAAATGGTATGTATTCCTTCCTTTTCACGAAGATACTAACCTATGACCTCTTCATTTTCCCCATTTCAGCGATATTACCTAGCATTGGGATTGTAATATATGCTCTTATTCAGGTTAACATCTTAAATTGACCTCTTCTTTAGAGAAATTGATCCTGCAGGTAGTAATCACTGCTGCCGGAGCAACTCTGACTGACAAAGCCGGACGAAAGCCACTTCGTTTGGTAATTATCACTAGTTTTTTTCACTAGAAATTATGTTGTTCATATATAGTATACATATAGTGCAAAGTTTTTAATTGCTAAGGATTCGCAAGACTCAGAGTATTTTGTCTTTGGAATGTTATAGAACTGTTTAATTTATTTGCTGCATATCAACAAGTCTTTCAACTATAACTAATTTGACTCGATAATTTAGTCCACCCACAATATCCATTATGGTTTGAATCTTCTTCCAAATTTTATGAAGTTAAGATGGATCAATGTTGTTTTTGTTACTTCAGTTTCAAGTGTTTGCGTTCATGACTTTTAGTTTTATGGCTAAAGATGCAATATATGCTCATTTTTGGCTAAACTTGTGAAATTTCTATGTTGTGCTACCTCACTTTCTTCTTTTTGATTTCTCCTTCATTTTTAATTTCTGCTTTATTCCTTAATTTTTGCTAGTAAACATTCATTTTATGTTGTTTGTAGGTTAGACTTTTGGTGATTTTCATATATTTTCCTCAGGTATCTTCCTCCTTTGTTTTTCCTCAACTTATTGCTTCCATCCACTTCTCATATCTACGTAGGTTTCCCTTTTTTATTTCCATCATCTTAACTTAATTGTATCATTGCAGATTTAAATTTGAGAGTGACAATTGAGGAGATGAGGGATGTTAATGAGGTGTAGGCTTACCAACTATTTAGGGAATACGTAATATTGAATAGTCTATTCACTAAGATGTTATTGTTCTATTGGATGTGATGCGAGAATGATGTCAGTTTGTTGGAGTTGTATTGTTGTATATTTTATTCACTAAAATGTGCCTGCGTAGTAGTGGAGTCGTAACTCTCGGATGTAAATGGATGTTTGAATTGTGGTATTAATATTTTGAGAAAATTGTTGTGCTAATGCATATAACTTTGCAGGTGTTTAATTTTGGGTTAATCAATTTAAAGTGATCTTTTGTTGTATGTTGATACTGCTGCTGTTGTTAATACAAGATTTTTAATGCACTAATTTTGTAATTTTTTTTTTTAAAAAAAAAATAAACATCAATAACAACGGTTATATGCCAAAAAACCGTTGTTAATAGTCAATTTTAACAACGGTTTTTTTAACATATAACCGTTGTTATTACTTTTAACAACGGTTTTTTTAAATATAACCCTTGTTAAAAGTCTTCACAATTTTGGTGGAAAAGATACAACAACGGTTTTTTTTATTATTACCGTTGTTATATCTTTCCCACCAAAATTTTGTCAAACTTTCCACAACGACTTACTCGCAACAACAACGGCTTTTAACCGTTGTGAATAATTTCCACAACGGTTTTAGTAAATAACCTAACCGTTGTAAATACGTGTTACAACGGCCGCTTTAATAACGTCCGCTTTTTGTTTTAACAACGGTTTTTACCCGTTGTTATAGCCTGTATCTGTAGTAGTGTTAGAGGGCACTTTCATATTACATCGAGTCGAGCAATCACTAATACGACAACTTAGTTAATCTCGCTTCGTCAAACATGTAAGTCTGAGGGTGTAAATCCCAATTTATTTACTGTTTTTGATTTTGTATCAATTAATGTACGAGTTTACGTCATAAATATGCTTAAACCCGTTTTCAATAAAAACATGTTTTAAAACCCTTTTCGACGAAGAAACGCAACAGCTGTTACGCCTTCTGGAACAGTCACAGCAGTTGCTGCGCTTTTTCCAGAGGCTTATTCCAGAGGCTGCTTAGCCGATGTTGCTCTTCTTCTTCTTCCCCGTGCTTCTTCGTTGCTTCGTTTGAACGTCTTTTCTTGTTCTTTATTTATTATTTCTTTCGAACATTCATCTTCCCCAGTTTATTTTATAAAAATTTTTTTATCAAATCTTTTCTGACTAAAATCCCTTATAGTTTAATATTTGCGGGTTTTCGTCATTAAATTCGAACCCGGATTTAAGAGGCTCGATTTGTTCATATCAAGTCCCTTGAATTCGTCTTTGATACATGATTTTAATTCCGTTCCTTCTTCAAATTGTATCTTCTAATTTCCGTCTGTAATTTGAAGTTTGTATATAAACCCGTTTCCGACATCGTAAATAATAACCATAACTCGTAATACTTCGTTTCAATTCGTTTTTATTACTTTACGATGGTTCTCGATGCATATAATCTGACTAAATCACCTTCACTCGAGTTGCATATCAATAATCCATACTAATCAACCAACCAACGATAACAATTAACGAGTCTGACTTTCACAGTGAGAACTCAACTCAAGAACAGTCGCATGAACTGATGCGCCTCTGCTAAAGGACGCAGCAGATGTTGCGCCTGTTCTGAGGTAGCTTCTGCCTTTGAACTCGTCTTGTTTTGACGTAGGCTTTCTAATTAGGTTTTAATCGGTTATTATCCTTATTATCACTACCAATTCGACATATTTTCATATTTCTTCTAATTCTTTTATTCTTTTATTTTTCTTTCAAATCCGTTTTTCAAGCGTATTCGTGACATAAATTCAATTATCCATTGTAATTCAATTGTAATTTATTTATTTTAGTGTATTTATTTAATATTGCTCTTGTATGATTTACTTACCTGGCAATGCACATGTAATGAATCTAACCTCCACTTCGACCTTCAATTGGATGCTAAATTATTTGTCAATCGACTTAGTCTAAATTCACATGCTAGGATTAACCCATGTTTGTTGCATTGCATGTATATAATTGACAACATATCAAATATAAACAACTTCCCTAATCATTAGTAGAGCCCGTTATCGAGGCATGCGGGATTAGGTGTTCAAATAAACGAGCTTCCTAATACATACCCTCACCCCTTACTCAAGATCTCTGTCAACATCTGTGTTCATTGGAATCACGAGAGTCATTCTAGACATAGAATATTAAGGGTAACGAATTTCTTAGTGTTCATGTCACTACTTTGTGTCTTGACATGGCGCGAAGTATTCAAACGGTTCCAATTTTCCATAAGAATTGGTGGCGACTCCACAAATGCAAGCTTGTTAAACCTTTCATCCGTTTCAATGCCTTACAAATTGGTAACGGCCCATGACATGCCTCGGCCTCGCGTCGGAGTTCCTTGGGAGAAGTGACGCCGCCTCGAAACCAGCGCGCGGCGCGGGTGCCTGTGTCCACAACTCCATTTATTTTTGTCTAATTATGTCATAAAGATTCAAATGTTGTTTAATTATGCCAGGCATGATCTCGAAATTTGAAAATCTTGTCTTAAGGCTTTTCTTGATTTAATTGAGCAATAAGACTTCAATTTTGTTAAAAATGCGATGTATTATCCTAAATTGGAAAATTTTATCTTAAATTTTCTTCAAAGATTTTTTTTATATATACCCAATATTCATGCCAAAGTTTTGATTTCATGTTTCATCATTCGTTTAATCATGTCAATTGCCTTGGTGCTCACTAATTTGTGGTGTATTGCCTCGAATTAGGATTATCATGTTGTGTGATTTCGCTTCAGTTCATCTTTCCATGTGTGTCTTGAAAGTCATGAACACGAGACATGTGTTTTAGTAGGGTTAATATGAAATTAGTCTTTTGTTGTGGATTTGAACCGTGTAAGTAGTTTGGTGTATTATTCATGCATGTTTGGAAATTAGGAGTAGAAGAAAGTGACTTTAGCTTGCGTAAGGTGTCTTGAATAGAGTAAGATAAGTGTATGAGGTAATTTGTGGATAATGAGTGATGTGTGATCTAAGTTGAATATATGTTGAGTGTTTGAATTTATGGATAGTGAATGAGGTTTTAGTTGCATATTAAGTAATATTATTGTTGAATATGAGTTGGAAACTTTGGTTGATAAATAATTGAGATATATGATGGTGGATTTAGTATTACCAAGTTTGGTTTTCGCGGTCATGAGAGTAAGTGTGTGGTATGTAATGCTTGAGGATTCAATCATATTGTTGAGGTATTTGATCATTCTTGTTATAGATTGTAACTGTTTAATTTAAGTGGGTATGCACGAAGTATGAAAGTGTTTGTGTGGAACTCCGACCATATAAGTGGTAGTATAGGTGTTGTTTTTAAAGTTGCCTCCCTATCGTTAGGAAAGCAACCTTGGTATACATCGTGATCTTGTTGTCGTGTCCATTTGAGGGGTGATGTTGTTGTTATCCCTTGAGGATAATGTGTAACACCCCGGCCCAAACCGGGTCAGGAGCGGTTACTTATGATAGCTCACCAAGCTGTGTACATGGCCCACAGATCAACACGGGTCCTTTATAGCGCATTTTGTCCTCACTCATGCGCATCCCGGAAACCTTCCTACGAGGTCACCCATCCTAAGACTACTCCCAGCCAAGCACGCTTAACTTTGAAGTTCTTTTGCATGGATGACCATAAAAGAAAGTGCACTTTGTTGATATGAGTATTACTTTCAATCCCTTTAAGCACTAGTCATTTAAGCCTATCAATGGACCTCTTCAATTAACGTGGGGTGTTACATAATGGGTGGTTAGGGACGTGTCCATGAGTAGTTTAAGTATTCTGGATACCGATGTGACTATTGCGATTGATGGTGACGGTATGTTAATACCGTCACCGGGTATATGGGGAATGCAATGCTTATGAAACAGATTTTGAAATATCATGTTGTAGCATATTTAATTTTAGTTGGATTGTAGTAATGGCCATAAGGCCGTGAGTTTGTTTTAATTTGGTTATTTGATGGTGTATTAGTCACCATTGGAGTCTATTAGCATTTGTGTGATGACATAGGAAAGTTTGGAACCAAGTTGAGAACGAAAACCTTCTCGCCCCCGGTGACACTCGACCGAGTGCACCATGCACTCGACCGAGTGGTCGCCTACTCGGCCGAGTGGCCTCCTATACTCGACCGAGTGACATGCTTTGACCCTAGTTTTGTTGATATTTGACCAAATATTGAGCGTGTACTCTTATTTCGCGGGTTATATTAGTTGACATGTGTTGGATGAGCATGTTGACCTTACATGTGTGCTATTTTATGAATTGTTTACGTTTGATTATATGGTGTGGCATTTCGCAAGTAAATGGAGATCGTTGATTCGACATGAGTGGATTGATGACATAAATGATGTGATAATCTTGTAGATTTGAGTTAATCGACGTGGCTTTATTTTGTTTTGTAAAAGTGAGATGAAAAAAATGCAAATTATGTGTCGCATAGTGGTCATTTGTATGATTGTGTATTATGGCCTTTCGTATGAGCGGAAGTGTTGATGATGGACGGGAACGGATATGGAAACACATGTGTGAGCATGCGGTGGATTTTACGCGGTATATACGTGACATGATGTTCGGAAACAGGAATGTTGATCATGGTTGAGTCACATAACGAGAAAATTTGCATTATTTGATTGTTTCATGGAGCGAGGCCATGGAAGTATGAGTATACCCATGCCTGAAAAGCAGAAATGATTACAGTAATCCTTTATTCAATTTCAAAATTTTATTCAAATTCCTAATTCCTATCAAATCAAAATGATATATCAAATAAAAAAGATTCTTCCTTTCTATCCCTACGCTGTCTATCAATTCAAATTTGATTCCAAACATAAAATTCCAATTCAAATCAAGAATTAATAGTTCAATTCAAATTGAAATTAAAAATTTCGAGTCAAATTTAACTCAAGTTCAATTTAAAAAAATTTCAATCAATTCAAATTCAAGTCTCTACTTCAAATCAATTCAAAATTCATTTCAAAATATATATTAGAAATTCAATTTCAAAATTCAATTTCAAAATTCCAAAATCAATTTCTAATTCAAAATCGGAAAATTTCAAGCTCAAAAATTCGAAATTCAAAATTCAAAAAATTCCAAATTCAATTCAAGTTCAAATCAAAAATTCCCAAATCAATTTCAAATTCAAATTCAAAATTCAAATTCAAGTCAAATTCAAACACAATCCAAATTTCGAGTTCAATTCAATTCAAATTCAAATTCCATTCAATTCAAATTAATTCAAAATGATCATTCCTAATTCAATTCGACTTCAATTCAAAGCAGCCTTTTGTTTCATGCTTCCAAATGATCTTTCATTTATAAGCGGCTCTATCATTTTTAAAAATTAGAAGGAAAGGAAAAGGAAGGTTCATACCTCCAAAATGAGACCTGGACCGATAGTAGCAGGAGAAGTCTCCTTCCCGATCAGCCCGGACGAACCATGGCCCTCATGTACCGTATGAGGACCGCAAAACTAGGAATAACCCAGTCGTAACGACCTAGGCTACTCAAGTCAGTAAGGAAAGGAAGAAGCTTCGTCGAAAACCTCTCCCCCTTGTCTTTATAGTAAATCAATGAAAGAAACCAGTAGAGCCACAGCCGGGCTCGCTGCTCAGCTGTACACGGTGCATGAGGCACCAATTCACCACCTGCAGTCATCTGCACTCTCGCCAGAGTCTTACCGTCAAAGTATTTCTTGACGTAAGAACTCGGGACTAGGTTGGGTACCCTAGCCGCAGCCTTGGCCAGGTTCCAGCCGATCAAACCTCTAGCCTCGGTTGAATCCGCTCATGGCCGTCGCAGGTCAATCTATCAGCTCATCTCCGCAAGGCAAACCGGAGATCATGCCGTAGTCCTCCAAAGTGACCCCGATCTCTCCAAAAGGCATATGAAAAGTCAAGGTCGTGTCCTAGAAGCGATCTAGGAAAGCTCGAATCAGGCACATGTTATCCCGAATCTTATTCCATTTGATCTTTTGTCAGTCCCTAATCAAGGATCTGAAGGCCCTACGCTCGATGATTGCCTTTTCCTTCTCCGATAGCTTCTCTAAGGCCTCCATCATGGTCATGTTCCCGGAAAAAGACCTCATGTTCCCGGCTTCCTACATTTTTTTTAGGAAGTTTTGTTAGCTTCTTATCTAAAATAAAGCAGCTGAATATAAATGAAATGGCTTAAAATAAAGACAAGATCGAAGTTTACCATGCTCTTTGCCACGCGATACGACAAGTGACTCTCCGCTGCCCAAATGAGATGGCTGGCAACCCATTCTTCCGCCCACTGAGGCGCAGGCACAAGCTGGCGTCTTCTCCTCCTCACGTTGACCCTCCGGGCCACCTCCCCTTCCTCCTCCATTTCCTCCCCGTGAACTACCAGGGTCAAAAGGAGATCAACATCGACCTCTATGGGGTCTCGCATCGACGTGGAAGGTACATCCTCTGCAAAAGAGAAGAAGAAAAGTAAACCCGAAGCATTTAGAGATCGTTTTAAGCCGTTTTCAAGACGTTTCTCAAGCCCTCCCATCAAACAAGTTGACAAAGTGATAAAACTACGTTCCTACGTACCTAAACTAAGCTTAGTTACGGTCACGAGCCGAAAATTCGGCAGCATTTCGCTACTATAAGCCTAAATCCATACAAAAGTGTCCCGGAAGACCTGTCACAAGTCAAAATTTCGGCATGGTAGGAAGTTTACCCATCATCCAAGGATTCCAAAACATCAAGTTTCACAAAAAATCGACAAGTTTTAAGCTATTTTCGAGCCCTTTGAAGCGGTTTAACAAAATCATCTTATTTTCGTCTCATTTCATCAAAACACAACGAAAATTCGAAATGAACACATAGTTATGCTCCTAGCATGTTCAATTACGCATTTCTAATGTCAATTTCAAGGGACAAACTCGTTTAGGACGGAACCCCCCATTTTTTCGACTACTTTGGGTATTCAAACCCTAATTTTTCTATCTTATTCAAGCTACAAATACAAATTAAAGAAAGGACAAGATAAATGCCTGGATTTGTCATGATTAATGGCGGATTTTGATCAAATTTTTTAAAAATTTTGTTGGGTTTTTGGTGTTTGTCTAGAGGAAGAAGAATATGAAGAAAGGTTTTGGGTTTAAATAAAAAGAACTCACGCTGAGTTCTGTTTTACTCAAGCACGGATGAACCCGGGAGAAAACGCAGTCTTTTCTGCGCCCTTTCTCCAGGTCTGTTGTCTGCTGCGCCTATTCTCCAGCTGGTTTTGCAGCAGCTTTCCTTTCAAGTCGTTATAAACTCGTTAAGGGTGTGCCCAAGCCCTATATTTTCCCGCCTCGGGATGTTTCCATTAATGCAACGGGTATTTTTACTCCGTATATTTTGTACGGGTGTACTTTTTTTCACCAATCTAGTCTACATTCTCCCAGCGGTTGCAATATTTTGTTCCCGATCGAGAGTTCATTGCCGCTATACAACCTATGTATTCTTCTACGAAGTCAAGCTTTTATCAGCGGTTCTCTGAAAGTCTCGCCTTGTACCAAGTCAAGTTTTCTATCAGCAGTTCTCAGAAAGATCTGCCTCCTTCAAGTCAATTATCCTTCAGTGATTCTCAGAAAGTCATGCCTTAGTCTCCGGCGGTTCTCAGAGCGTCCTGTCTTTGTCCCAGCGGTTTCTTACATCGAGATAATCCTTTCAGCAACCTTCAAATAATCCTTTCAATACTTTTCGGAAGTTCTTATGTGCAGTCCTTCAGAGAAAGTTATCCTCAAGAGTTAGTCTTCAGAAGTGTTAAGTAGTTTCTTCAGAAGCCCTGTAACCCCTAATGCCTTCAGACACCAAGTTATATTCAGACAAAAGAGTTTTGCAGAAGCGCCTTCAGTCCCGTTTTACCCAGGGGTGTTTCAAGTATAATTTCTTTTTATGGCTGGCAAGCCTCCTTACGTAGTCTAATAGACTTTAAACGACCTTTCCTGATAGTCGAAAGACTCTAAAATGTTCCCGACGAGAGGTCCTTGGCTCAGACCCCTTGAGCCGCCTCCCGTCGCCATAGTCTTCAGGTTGTAATCTTAGATTGACATGGAGGCTATTCTTTTACTTTTGCCTTGTTCAAGCCTCAGTCAAAGTGGGGGCTCTATAGACACCTCGTTTCTGCACCTCCCGCCAACCACCCAGTGATGATTGGGCAGCATGTATGATTATGTGGAGCGATTTATGACATTTCGTAAGTTCGTCGACACGTGATAAATCAAACAGTTGAGTCAACGTCATGGTCGTCATCTACGCACCGATACGGTCATTTTGACAGTAATTAGAGTTCATTTGGAGTCCGGGTCCAAAAGCGCTTCCATTTTCTAAAACAGTCTAAAACCCGAGTCGGAATATTCTGGACTTTTCCGGAGTAATATTCCTAAATTTTATCGAACATCACGAAAATATCTATCTTGCGGAATAAGGTAGCTTAGATCTTCCCTAATTCCTAAAATCAACCGCGGAAGTCTTTCTTGCTGAGGAGGAAACTGCCTAAGAGAAAACGCAGTAGGTACTGCGCCTCTTGGAAAGGTCGCAGTTCCTTCTGGGCCTCTTCCTAGGCTGCTTTTTCACCAGTTTCCATGTTTTCTCCTTATTTCTTCCCTATTCCTACTTTTAACATAATTGCTTCGTGTGATTAGTATAAATAGAGGCCTCTGCCTCACATATTCTTCACTTTAGTGTCCGCCCTTCTCTTCTCCCTTTGCATTCTAAGACCGCGCTCATGCTTTTTGATGCCTACATGCTTGATCAATCGACCACGTAAGCTCAGATCATTCTGAGTACCAGTCACGTTTGCATGATCGACCAATTGGACCACTACACTTTAATCAACTCAATCAATTTGTTCTAAATCATCTTTAGAGGGCACTTTCAAATTACATCGAGTCGAGAAATCACTAATACGACAACTTAGTTAATCTCGCTTCGTCAAACATGTAAGTCTGAGGGTGTAAATCCCAATTTATTTACTGTTTTTGATTTTGTATCAATTAATGTACGAGTTTACGTCATAAATATGCTTAAACCCGTTTTCAAGAAAAACATGTTTTAAAACCCTTTTCAACGAAACAGAAGAGAGACACTATTGAGAAGAAACGCAACAGCTGTTGCGCCTTCTGGAACAGTCACAGCAGTTGCTGCGCTTTTTCAAGAGGCTTATTCCAGAGGCTGCTTAGCCGATGTTGCTCTTCTTCTTCTTCTTCCCCGTGCTTCTTCGTTGCTTCGTTTGAACGTCTTTTCTTTTTCTTTATTTATTATTTCTTTCGAACATTCATCTTCTCCAGTTTATTTTATAAAATTTTTTTTATCAAATCTTTTCTGACTAAAATCCCTTATAGTTTAATATTTGTGGGTTTTCGTCATTACATCCGAACCCGGATTTAAGAGGCTCGATTTGTTCATATCAAGTCCCTTGAATTCGTCTTTGATACATGATTTTAATTTCGTTCCTTCTTCAAATTGTATCTTCTAATTTCCGTCTGTAATTTGAAGTTTGTATATAAACCCGTTTCCGACATCGTAAATAATAACCATAACTCGTAATACTTCGCTTCAATTCGTTTTTATTACTTTACGATGGTTCTCGATGCATATAATCTGACTAAATCACCTTCACTCGAGTTGCATATGAATAATCCATACTAATCAACCAACCAACGATAACAATTAACGAGTCTGACTTTCACAGTGAGAACTCAACTCAAGAACAGTCGCATGAACTGATGCGCCTCTGCTAAGGGACGCAGCAGATGTTGCGCCTGTTCTGAGGTGGCTTCTGCCTTTGAACTCGTCTTGTTTTGACGTAGGCTTTCTAATTAGGTTTTAATCGGTTATTATCCTTATTATCACTACCAATTCGACATATTTTCATATTTCTTCTAATTCTTTTATTCTTTTATTTTTCTTTCAAATCCGTTTTTCAAGCGTATTCGTGACGTAAATTCAATTATCCATTGTAATTCAATTGTAATTTATTTATTTTACTGTATTTATTTAATATTTCTCTTGTATGATTTACTTACCTGGCAATGCACATGTAATGAATCTAACCTCCACTTCGACCTTCAATTGGATGCTAAATTATTTGTCAATCGACTTAGTCTAATTCACATGCTAAGATTAACCCATGTTTGTTGCATTGCATGTATATAGATGATAACATATCAAATATAAACAACTTCCCTAATCATTAGTAGAGCCCGCTATCGAGGCATGCGGGATTAGGTGTTCAAATAAACGAGCTTCCTAATACGTACCCTCACCTCTTACTCAAGATCTCTGTCAACATCTGTGTTCATTGGAATCACGAGAGTCATTCTAGACATAGAATATTAAGGGTAACGAATTTCTTAGTGTTCATGTCACTACTTTATGTCTTGACATGGCGCGAAGTATTCAAACGGTTCCAAATTTCCATAAGAATTGGTGGCGACTCCACAAATGCAAGCTTGTCAAACCTTTCACCCATTTCAATGCCTTACAAATTGGTAACGGCCCATGACGTGCCTTGGCCTCGCGCCGGAGTTCCTTGGGAAAAGTGACGCCGCCTCGAAACCAGCGCGCGGCGCGGGTGCCTGTGTCCACAACTCCATTTATTTTTGTCTAATTATGTCATAAAGATTCAAATGTTGTTTAATTATGCTAGGCATGATCTCGAAATTTGAAAATCTTGTCTTAAGGCTTTTCTTGATTTAATTGAGCAATAAGACTACAATTTTGTTAATAATGCGATGTATTATCCTAAATTGGAAAATTTTATCTTAAATTTTCTTCAAAGATTTTTTTTATATATACCCAATATTCATGCCAAAGTTTTGATTTCATGTTTCGTCATTGGTTTAATCATGTCAATTGCCTTGGTGCTCACTAATTTGTGGTGTATTGCCTCGAATTAGGATTATCATGTTGTGTGATTTCGCTTCAGTTCATCTCTCCATGTGTGTCTTGAAAGTCATGAACACGAGACATGTGTTTTAGTAGGGTTAATAAGAAATTAGTCTTTTGTTGTGGATTTGAATCGTGTAAGTAGTTAGGTGTATTATTCATGTTTGGAAATTGGGAGTAGAAGAAAGTTACTTTAGCTTGCGTAAGGTGTCTTGAATTGAGTAAGATAAGTGTATGAGGTAATTTGTGGATAATGAGTGATGTGTGATCTAAGTTGAATATATGTTGAGTGTTTGAATTTATGGATAGTGAATGAGGTTTTAGTTGCATATTAAGTAATATTATTGTTGAATATGACTTGGAAACTTTGGTTGATAAATAATTGAGATATATGATGATGGATTTAGTATTACCAAGTTTGGTTTTCGCGGTCATGAGAGTAAGTGTGTGGTATGTAATGCTTGAGGATTCAATCATATTGTTGAGGTATTTGATCATTCTTGTTATAGATTGTAACTGTTTAATTTAAGTGGGTATGCACGAAGTATGAAAGTGGTTGTGTGGAACTCCGACCATATAAGTGGTAGTATAGGTGTTGTTTTTAAAGTTACCTCCCAATCGTTAGGTAAAGCAACCTTGGTATACATCGTGATCTTGTTGTAGTGTCCATTTGAGGGGTGATGTTGTTGTTATCCCTTGAGGATAATGTGTAACACCCCTGCCCAAACCGGGTCAGGAGCGGTTACTTATGATAGCTCACCAGGCTGTGTACATGGCCCACAGATCAACACGGGTCCTTTATAGCGCATTTTGTCCTCACTCATGCGCATCCCGGAAACCTTCCTACGAGGTCACCCATCCTAAGACTACTCCCAGCCAAGCACGCTTAACTTTGGAGTTCTTTCGCATGGATGACCATAAAAGAAAGTGCACTTTGTTGATATGAGTATTACTTTCAATCCCTTTAAGCACTAGCCATTTAAGCCTATCAATGGACCTCTTCAATTAACGTGGGGTGTTACATAATGGGTGGTTAGGGACGTGTCCATGAGTAGTGTAAGTATTCTGGATACCGATGTGACTATTGCGATTAATGGTGACGGTATGTTAATACCGTCATCGGGTATATGGGGAATGCAATGCTTATGAAACAGATTTTGAAATATCATGTTGTAGCATATTTAATTTTAGTTGGATTGTAGTAATGGCCATAAGGCCGTGAGTTTGTTTTAATTTGGTTATTTGATGGTGTATTAGTCACCATTGGAGTCTATTAGCATTTGTGTGATGACATAGGAAAGTTTGGAACCAAGTTGAGAACGAAAACCTTCTGCCCTGGTGACACTCGACCGAGTGCACCATGCACTCGACCGAGTGGTCGCCTACTCGGCCGAGTGGCCTCCTATACTCGACCGAGTGACATGCTTTGACCCTAGTTTTGTTGATATTTGACCAAATATTGAGCGTGTACTCTTATTTCGCGGGTTATATTAGTTGGCATGTGTTGGATGAGCATGTTGACCTTACATGTGTGCTATTTTATGAATTGTTTACGTTTGATTATATGGTGTGGCATTTCGCAAGTAAATGGAGATCGTTGATTCGACATGAGTGGATTGATGACATAAATGATGTGATAATCTTGTAGATTTGCGTTAATCGACGTGACTTTATTTTGTTTTGTAAAAGTGAGATGAAAAAAATGCAAATTATGTGTCGCATAGTGGTCATTTGTATGATTGTGTATTATGGCCTTTCGTATGAGCGGAAGTGTTGATGATGGACGGGAACGGATATGGAAACACATGTGTGAGCATGTGGTGGATTTTACGCTGTATATACGTGACATGATGTTCGGAAATAGGAATGTTGATCATGGTTGAGTCACATAACGAGAAAATTTGCATTATTTGATTATTTCATGGAATCCGCATATTTGTGATTAATGTGCATACATGTGAATGTATGAGATTTGACGTGATATAGATACGTAATAATAATCGAGATATACCCCGCGATAGATATGTATACATAACCAACATGAATGGGAAATTATTTTTAGGAAAAATGGCAAACTACTACCTACTATAGTTAGTAATTTTCAAAATACTACATAATATACTTAAGTTTTCAAAATACTACCTGTATAGTTACAAATCTTCACAAATTGCTACCAAATAAGCTAAACTAGGTCATAATTGAGGTTAAATCATCAAAACCTCTGAAATTAATGTAGGATATTGTCCATTTTGCCCATCTTTACCCACTTAAACTCACCACCATCACCAAAGTCCCACCATGTTAGATCACCACCAATACCTCTACCACCTAACCATGCCATCGTTATCACCCCTAATTAGCCACGATGCACATTCTAATAAGGGTAGATGTTGGGGTTTGGTGGGTGGATGTTGATAGTGGTGGTGGGTAGATGAATATTATGAAAAAGAAAAGATTGTAATAAGGGGTAGGATTATTAATAAGGGTATAATGGGGTAGAATATTTAGAATTGGATTAATAGAAGAGAAATTAATGAATATCATCTTATAATGGTTAATTAAGACCTAATCTTGGTTATTATGTATCAATTTGAGAAGTGTTGTAACTATATAGGTAGTATTTTGAAGAAAACATTATAATATGTAGTATTTTGAAAAATCTTAACTATAATGGGTAGTAATATGCAAATCAGCCTCTTATTTTTGGGATTATAGATTGGAACCGTGGGTTTGACCTAGCACTTGGACCTTTGGGAGGTATGTAGATGGGGAATTATATCAATGGAATTATAACTATGTGAGGTTTGATTATGAATTTGCAATGAGTAAGAGAGAGTGTTGAACTTGGAACGTAGCCGTTTGTGGAATTTAGTAATGAGCGTAAGAGAGCACACTATGAGGTTTGATAGTAGAACTTCGGGACGAAGTTCTCTTTTAGGGCGGTGGATGTAACAATTCGGAAATTAAGAAATAAAAGTACGGAATGTGAAAAAGTAATGAAAGTGGATCAAAGAACTTTGATGTGAGAGTGATAATTTGAAAGAGCATATACGGTTGATAAGCATGTGAGGCGAGGGAGAATGCATGAGGATCAGTTATGAGACTCGAGGAAAAGAGAGAGTGGGGCGAACTTCAGGGACGAAGTTCATTTTAAGGGGGGAAGACTGTAATACCCCGTATTTTATTACCTTGGTCAAAGGCTAGTCAACGGTAAATGGGTAAATATATTTAATAAAATTATAATATATTGCATTTATACGAATTATGAATGACAAATAATAATAATAAGAATAATAATAATAGTAAGAATAAGTTAGTAATGATAATAACAATAACAATAACAATTTTTATTATTTTTAATAAAAGTTCCGGTTTTATGAAAAAAACTAATAATAGTAGTAGTAGTAGTAGTAGTAGTAGTAGTAGTAGTAGTAGTAGTAGTAGTAGTAGTACTAATAATAATAATAATAATAATAATAATAATAATAATAATAATAATAATAATAATAATAATAATAATAATAATAATAATAATAATAATAATAATAATAATAATAATAATAATAATAATAATAATAATAATAATAATAATAATAATAATAATAATAATAATAATAATAATAATAATAATAATAATAATAATAGTTACTTCCGCCGTTTACCCGCGCTTGGTTGAATTTCTTCACTTTGACATTCAGAGCACTGGGCAGAAATCACATTGCGTTAGACAGTGGTTAGATTTTACAAATTAAATTGTGTGTTTTTGTTAACGAAACTTTAGTGCTTTCTCGGTCATTAGTGTTTTTGTAAAATGCCTTCTCATTTCTTTTCTTCCCCTATATGGACGAATACAAATGAGTTTAACTTTCTTGCAAAAAAAAAAAATAAAAAAAAAAAAAAAAAAAATAATAATAATAATAATAATAATAAAAGATGATGAGAGGGACACGCTTCTCTCTAAGAAACCAGCGAAGAACCCTAAATTCAATCGCAAATTCGATCATCTTCCTCTTTGCTTAATCTTTCTGCTGATTAGTTTCTTTTCCTTTCATGGCACGACCACGGGGAAGAGGGCGTGGTAGGCCTGCATCTACTCGCGCCGTCACGGATGCCTCCATCTCTGTTTCGATTGCAGACTCAGGTGAACTTGTTCGATCCCCTATTGTGATTAATTCTCTCATTGATTCCGCGATTAGAAGCCACAGTCGCCCCAAAACCTTTAATTCGGTTATCCATGAACTTAAGGAGGCTGGTGATGCTCTTTTTGAAGAGATAGAACCAGACTTGGAATACCAAACCCAGGTGGAACCCTTAGCAGACTCTGCAACTACTACCCTGAACCATGTAACCATTGATGTGAGCTCCCCTATCCCTACCCCCATCCCCGCCAAAGGATGGAACAACGTGGCTAAGGCTAAACCTGGGATGAGCCTTCACTACTGTAATCATAGTGCGAATTCTACGGAGATCGACATCTGCGAGGATGATATTGCTGGAGAACTACAATTTTGGAAGTACACCTTAATGGGTAATGCACTAGGAGCAAAGCCTACCACTGCTCAGATGCAGGCCTACGTTTCAAAGAACTGGAATCATGTTTCCCTTCCCACTGTCCAATATTTCAGGAGGGGCTGGTTCTCTTTCCGCTTCACAACGCAAGGAGACATGGATGAGGTTCTCAAAGGTGGTCCCTGGACCATGGGGAGTAGCTCTCTAGTGTTGAAGCAATGGACTCCAACTTTCTCTATGGAGATGGACAAAATTTCCACTGTCCCTATTTGGATCCTCTTCCCGGACCTTGACCCTTTCCTTTGGTCGGATGCTGTGCTCAGCAAGCTAGCTAGCAAAATAGGTAAGCCAATGTACGCAGACATGACAACAACCACCAAAGCCCGCCTTTCTTTTGCTCGTGTCCTTGTGGAAGCCGACCTCTCTCTTCGACCGCGGATAACATCATCCTCAATACCCCCTACCATGGCCAAATCTCTCAGAGTGTGGTTTATGAATGGAGGCCCTATTATTGCGTTTGCTGTGGAAAAATGGGGCACACGGAAAATTTCTGCAAGTTTAACAAAGCCAAGCTCCCAAGCAAACCAGTCTGGCAACCTAAAATGGTTGCAACTACTTGTACACCGCCCGCCCCAACCCGGAACCCGAGCCCCTATTTTTACCCCTGCCAAGACTGCTAAGCCCAAAAGCTCCCCCCCTAAACATCCATCTAGCACTGAGGATAGCCTGGTCACTGTACGAATATCTTTTGCCGCTCTCCGAGTGAAGAAGAAATCGCCCCTGGCGACCTAGATGACGACACCCTAGGCTTAGTTGAAACTGTTGGCCCCCTCCCACCTGATAAGAATGAAGATAGCCTCCTGGAACATTAGAGGCTTTAATGACAGCCTAAAGCACACTGAGGTTAGTAAGTTTTTGCATCTCCATAGAGTGGATCTTTTTTGCGTACTTGAGACTCATGTAAAAGATCACAAAGAACATGCTATCATGAAAAAATTTCCCAAGTATGAGATTATCAGCAACAAGACTCGTGGCAGAATATGGTTGTTCTATAATCCTGCTACTGTGATTGTAAATAATATCGCCCTTCATGAGCAACTCATCCACTGTACTGTCACTTCTAAAGCTACTAACCTTTGTGTGGCTACCACTTTTGTCTATGGTATGAATGACCCCCAGGACAGACATCGTCTCTGGGATAAGCTCATTTCCATATCCCCCTTAGCCTCCCCCTGGCTGGTTACGGGTGACTTCAATGTTGTTAGGGACTTAACTGAGCGCAAAGGCCCTCACCCTCCTTCCCTTCATGACATCATGGATTTTAATGCCTGCCTTGCCCAGTGCCTTTTGGATGATATGAACTGCACTGGTGCTGAGTTCTCCTGGACCAACAAACATGAGCACCAAACCAGAACCTGGGCCCGCCTTGATAGGGTCCTCATAAACCCTGCTTGGACTTCTCTTTTCCCCCGCTCTCGTTTCTTGAATGCCTTCCACCTGGCATTTCGACCACGCTCCCTATTTGGTTTTTTTGGAGGAGGCCAAAAATTCACAAAAAATTTTAGCTTTCTCAATGCTTGGACCACGAACCCTAACTATCACACTATTGTTGCCACTGCGTGGGCTTCTCCCAGCTATGGCACGCCCACCTATCAGCTTTACTTCAAGCTCAGAATGGTAAAGAAGGCCCTCACTGCCCTTCACAAACAAAGTTACTCGGACATTGCTGTGCGTCTGAAAGATGCCCAGAAAGACTTGGAGAATTGCCAAAAGAACCTTCAAAATGATTTGTTCTCCCCCACCCTTATCACTCTTGAAAGGGATCTTATTTGCAAGTACAAAGACCTTAGCACTGCTGAAAACGACATGCTATTCCAACGTGCCAAAACCGCCAACATAAGAAAGGGTGACTCGTCCTCCAGCTATTTCTTTGCAAAAATTGCCACACGAAGACATCAAAGCACTATTGGTTCAATTATGGACAAAGACGGGACTGCCAGGAAGGGGATTGATGATGTGAATAGAGCCTTTGTTGAGTATTATACGGATCTGCTGGGTACTGACACTACTGTGGGTTCGATTGATGAGGCTATCTTCAATGCCAGACCCAGGGTCCTTGCATCTTCTGGTACCCTCCTTTCGTCCCCTATCACTCGCACTGAAATTAAGAGTGCCCTCCACAGCATTGGCTCCTCAAAAAGCCCGGGTCAAGACGGGTTTTCTTCTGCGTTTTTTAAGACTGACTGGGATCTGGTTGGCGACCTCTTTTGCACAGCCGTTGAAGAATTTTTCCGGAAAGGAAAGATGATGAGAAAGGTAAACACCACCCTCCTTGCACTCATCCCCAAAAAAAGTGTGCCTTCTATGGTACAAGATTTTCGGCCGATTGCTTGTTGCTCCGTTGTGTACAAGACCATTAGTAAGATCATTGCTAACCGTCTCAAATGTGTTCTTCCTGACCTCATTGGCAATGAACAAGCTGCTTTCGTCAAGGGGCGCAACATTTTTGAGAATATCATGATGACCCAAAACCTCATTAAAAACTACAACCAAAGCAATACCACCCCCAGATGCCTCATTAAGGTTGATATTCGGAAGGCTTTCGACTCCATTCAATGGGTTTTTATCTCTAACATGCTAACTGGGCTTCATTTCCCAGCAACTTTTATAAAATGGGTCATGGGTTGCATCACCTCAACATGGTTCACGCTGAAGATAAATGGCAGCCAATGTGGTTTTTTCCCGGGTAAATCGGGAGTTCGGCAAGGGGACCCTATCTCTCCTTATATTTTTGTTCTAGGGATGGAGCTGCTCTCCAGACACTTACGATGCATCCATCACCTCCACCAGGTTTCCTATCACCCCAAATGTGCGAAACTAAACCTCAATCACCTGATTTTTGCTGACGACCTCATGATCTTTATGAGGGGGGACACTCCTTCTGTCCTGGCTGCTGCCCAATGCCTGGTCTCTTTTGCTTCTATCTCGGGTCTGTATGCTAGTCCTACCAAAACTAGCATCTACTACGGAGGAGTCCATGACGATGTTAAAAGGCAAATTCGGGCTCTCACTGGCTATACTGAAGATAAATTCCCTTTCCGCTATCTTGGCATTACTATGAATCCCGGGCGTCTTTCTCCCAGCATGTTCAACATCATGATTGACAAAATACAAAGCTCTATTCACCATTGGTCTGGAAACCTCCTCTCCTATGCCGGGAAGCTTCAACTCATCAACGCGGTCGTCTTTGGCTTGGAAAACGTTTGGTGCTCTGTTTTGCTCCTGCCTTCCCACATCCTCAAAATAGTTAACAAACTTTGTAAGGACTATTTTTGGGGGATTTCTGGTAAGCAAAGACGGATGACTTTCAAGGGGTGGTCCTCCCTTTGAAAGCCTTGGTTGGAAGGTGGATACAATGTCAAGGAATTGCTTAGCTGGAATAAAGCGCTCCTTTGCAAGTGGGTCTGGCAGCTCACTCAAAACAGAGACGGAATATGGGACCGTTGGAACCGTACTTACAACTATAGAGACCACACTTTTTGGGATGCTCAGGCAAGGAGCTGGCACGCCGAAAGCTGGCGTGATATTATCAAAACGAAAAAATTCCCTTCTTGAAATTGCTGGTTCAAGCGCTAATGCTCAACGGATGCTGAATGCATGCGTCTCTCACGGTCAGTTCAGGGTTGGAAAAGCGTACCATTTTTTCAGGGATAAGGGCCACTCCACGAGGTGGGTTGCTGCCTTCACGGCCCCTTGTGTCATGCCCAAGCATCGTTTGTGCACCATTCAAGCTGGGCAATGTCAACTCCCAACTGTTGACAACCTAAACAAACGTGGTTTCTTCCACACCAACTGGTGCTGCCTTTGCTGCAACGCCACAGAGTCCCACCGACACCTTTTCTTCTGGTGCCCCTTCTCGCTCCAGGTGAGGAACTCCATGCTTCTCTAGCTTGGTTCCTCGGTTTTAGGGGACGCAAACGATATAAAAGACTGCTTATACAAGCTGCTGGGAGGAGGTAAAAAGCGAAATTGGAGGAACGATGTGGCCGCGAGCTGTGTAGCAGGTATGGTCTACGAAGTCTGGAATGCGAGAAACACTCGTATCTTTGGAGGAGCTGCGTACGCTCCTGCCCAGATTGCTACTTCTCTACAGCAAACGTTAAAGCTCAGGTTTTCGGACAACTCGGATAGACGAAGGCAAAACTGGCTGGCAACTAGAACCTAACGGCTGTTTCGTTTCTTTTGTTTACATTTCTTGGCTGTTTAGACTTTTGGTTTTTTTTAGTACTTGTTGGTTTTTGGTTTTTGTAAGTTTCCTTCTCATTTTTCTTTCCCTATATGGATGAATAAAATGAGTTTCACTTTCTTACAAAAAAAAAAAAAAAAAAAAAAAAAAAAAAAAAAAAATAATAATAATAATAATAAGAGGTCATGCCCGACTTGGTAAGGTTTTACTGTCCTTTTGTTGGTCTTCATGGATGTCAAGATGGTAATGGTAGGGGTCTTGTTAAAACTGCCATGCTACGAATCTTGCAGGATCGACGCTGCCCTGGTGAAGCTATGGTAATTACACGTCAAACTCTTTCTGATAGTTTGACTGTTTATTTTAATGTTGAGATTACTTTACAGCGGATGGGGGTTTGGTTGTGTAGGGTGTGCCTTAGAACCCATACCTTTCCTAAGAGGTGTCGGCATAGTCGGGACGACATTATGGCGTCTCCGTCGGTTATCTCGTCTGATGTTGGGGTTGAGCCAGTTGGTTGGACAGTCTATTTGCTTGATCGTTTGCTTTCTTTGGGGTTACGCACTATGAAATTTATCCCTCCTAAGTGTCGCCTTGGGTTTGCTCGGGTTTTAAAAGGGGCTTTGGATGATGTGGGTGGCTCTCCTGGTGACCTCTCCTGCTGGATTCGTTTGATTATGTTGCCCCTTTGTATACTTAAGACCTTTTCCCGAGGAGTAATCTCGAGTGTAGGACCGCTATCAGACGTCAGCGCCAGGAGGAGAGTATTACCAGTGCTATTCTTGCTTGGGGTGTGCCTGGTAGCAGTTTGCAGCTCTTACGGGCGACTTTGGATGAGGTTCCCCCTTCCTTTCATGTGGAGGAGGATCTTGATCTGAGTGAGCTTAACCTTCGGCAGTGTCGGAGGAGGATTTGTGATGGTCATTATACTGCTGTTGTGCGGGTGCTTTCTTCAGAAGGTATTGCCCATTACTCTGACGCCACCCTTGTGGCTCTGCAGGATAAGCATCACGTCGCCCCTTCTCCCTCTTTGCCCCTTTGCCTGTTGATCATCATCCCCTTGTTGCCTCTCCGAGTAGATACCCAGTATCTGCTGAGACTCCAACAAACACCCGATGATTATCGGACTATAACATGCTTTGGAATCGCGGCGTTTGATCGACAGTTCGTGTACAACTTTACGTCGGAAAACTTAAAACGATTTCAAAAATAAAACATTTCAAAACTTTTCAAAAGTACCTGGAGTGTTTAATGCACGACGACGGGGTCGCAATGACACTGACTAGAGTCAAAACCGACACCGGACCAAAAACCGATTCAAAAATTCAAATCCCGACTCCAACAACGAGTCAAACCGAGTCAACCACAAAAAAAATCATTCAAAGCCTTCTATACTAAGATTTCCCGGATTCATGAATGGTCAAGTACCAAACATGTGACTACAAATCCTTGGATAGAACAAATTATGATTGCATTTGTGTGAAAGTGACAGGACAACTCGAAGACCCACGACGTGGCTCGCGCCTCTTTGAGCAGCCCAGGTGGCCACGTCGCTCAAAACTCAAACAACCACTCATTTTCCTATAAATACCCCTCAAATGCCTCCATTTGAGAACTTACGCGAGTGTCCGCCCCCTCTTTTCTCCCTTAAAATTCTTGACTCGACTTCTTAAGTCACAATCCGACGCGTATTTACGACCTACCGATCGTAAATACAAGCCTTACACATTGTTTGGTACCGTCATCGTGCATTAAATCACTTGACCGACCACTTCGACCACTACACCGTCACTAATCTTAATAAAACACTCTTTTTACTTACGAAAACGGTTTTAAACCGAGTCTTTTCCGACCAAACGAGTTGTTACACTTACGTCGGTTTCTCGCCATAACCAAGCATGTAAGTATGAGGGTGTAAAAATCCTTCTTTTATCATGTCTTTACTTATTTCATGACTATAACATGCTAAATCATGCATAACACGATCCAAAACATAGGGTAGACGAGCCAAAACTGAGTTTTGGCCTGAGACAGAAACCCCTTGTTCTGCAAAGAGGCTCGCGCCTCAATGGGGTATCCAGGTCAGACTCTACCGTGTTTGTTCTCGTCTTTCCTCATTAATTCACTTTCATATTTGTAATCGGTTTTTACCATTTCAAATATTTTCAAACCTCTTTTATTTTATTTGCTTTTACAAGTTTTTAACCATAAAACATTTTTCACCCTTGGTTCCTAATACCATGACAGTTTAATCCGTGTTTCGGTGATAATATTTGGTTAATTACATTTAAAAGTTATTTTAAAACCTTTTATTTCATTTCTTTACATTTAAAAGGTATTATAAAGCCTTTCATCATTTCTTTACATTTTGTACTAGTCACCAACATAAAGTCATCCTTGGTTCCACATACCATGCCGGATTTTAACCCGGGTACGATGATGAGTATCGATTAATTATATTCAAATGAACTTAAAACAATTAGTTCATAACTATTTTCAAAACCATTCATGCCAAGCTTGCCAAGTCGAACCCGACACCGAATATCATCAAAATAATGACGATTATTCGAGTCTCGTTCTTCAAATCAATAAATATGGTATAAACGACCCTTTCAAACCAAAACGGGTTCAAATACCCATTTTTCAACACGTTTTATAAACGTTTTTTCAAATGGTCAGAATGCGTCTTAAACCGTTGACTGACCCGCGCCTAAACAGGCCATTTCTTTCCTATTTTCAAAACAAGGGGAGACTCCCTTGCATCGCCAACAGGCTCGCGCCTCATGTGGTCGCCTGGTGCAGGGTCTGTTCCCTTTCCAGCATTAGTAAAGGACGATCCCGACTCCGGCTAACCCGGATATAGGACGGATCAGATGACTAATTTGCTCATTCAAAAATCACATTTGCAAAATGCCTTACTAAGACAAATGGATCACGTTATGCACCATTAACCTAATACGGTAAATGGATGTTTAATTTCTGTCTTGCATGCAAATCAACCATAAATCCAACTCGACATCTTATACTTGATACTTGGATTAAATCAACCGACTTAGAAAGCTCTCACATGTTAGGTTTAAATTATTGGATCCGCATTCATGCATTTAAACCGTTTTATCAACTTTTGCATTCAACCAACCAAGATCGATCAGTAAAGGCCGCTACCGCGGGCGGGATTGGGTGTCTGATTAAAGGGCTTCCCAATACGTACCTTCACCTCTTACTTAGAAACTTTGGATAGTGGACGACCTTATCCAGGGCATACGAGAGTCATTCTAGAGATAGGATGCTAAAGAGGGACGATTCCGTATCTTTAGTACCTATGTCAAACACTGCTTTGTGCCTCGTTTGACCGAGGTATAAAGTGGATTCGAACGGGTTCCAAGCATCCCACAAATGCTTGGTGGCGACTCCGAACATCTCTAATCGTTTCGAGACCCTTACCGAGACGAAACCGACCGATCTAAAACGATCCGGTCAAAAGCATCTTTACGCCGCCGAGCGTGGCTTTCAAAAGACCACTGCCATTGTCCACAGATCGGCTGGGCATACGCAGGTGGGCGCACGTCCACAGATTTGGCGACTCCGCTGGGGAGAACTAGGACACTTACGTCTTTGTGATCCCTAGATGGTGAGACTCGAACGAGGTCTTGGTTGGAATGCATTAATTGATATTACGGTCACGGTCGGGTTCCTTGTCCGGACCCATAACCTAACCCTTTTCGACCAATTGGCTCGTCCCGTCGGCGTGAGTTTTCTCATCCCCGCGTTTCAAAACCCGATTGAGTCAAGCATACCATTGACGTTACACATTTCTGTTTCGTCAAAGAGCTTTGATCACTTTCGAGCACGAGGCTAGGGCACCCTCCTTACACATTTTGTTTGGATTGGTATCTCTCTCGAAAATCGGGGTTTGATTGCTTGGTGGGTAACCCACCCTTCTAAACTAAAACCCGTGTTAGCATTATGCATAATATAATGAAACTGTGAGTGCTTATGTGCTACTTGATCATAAGTCCTTCCGTGTCATTTTCAAACCTTCAAAAACACCTTTTTGCACCGTTATAATGGCTATTTCAAACCTCGGCCTTTCGCCGACCGTTGCATTTCAACACGCCTTTCTAGGCCGTCGTAATGACGATTTTCAAACCCGGTTTTTATAACCATTTCAACACGCCTTTCTAGGCCGTTGTAATGACGATTTTCAAACCCGGTTTTTATAACCATTTCAACACGCCTTTCTAGGCCGTCATAATGACGATTTTTAAACCCGGTTTTTTATAACCATTTCAACACGCCTTTCTAGGCCGTCGTAATGACGATTTTCAAATCCGGTTTTTATAACCCTTTCAACACGCCTTTCTAGGCCGTCGTAATGACGATTTTCAAACCCGGTTTTTATAACCCTTTAAACACGCCTTTCTAGGCCGTCGTAATGACGAATTTCAAAACTCGGTTTTCTACAACCATTTCAAATCACCTTTCTACACCGTTATAATCGCCGCGTCTAGACACGGACTTTAACCCATTTTGCGCCGACAATGGCTCTTTCAAACCCGAGAAAAGTACACACCCTTTTCTCGAGACACTTTCGAGATCCCAAGGACCATACACCGTCCCCGAGACCTCTTCAAACATTTCAAACTCGATTTTCAAAACATACAATTTTGAATTTCAAAAACCGTCTTGGCAAACAGTACATTGTTTTCCGAGCCGACTCAAACTCAAAACCGTCTTTTGCAAATAAAATTAAGACAACCCTTTTAACTGACCGACTTGCAGAGATCTTTATCTTCGGAAGCCATCCATAATGCGACAAATGAATCTTTTTGAAAATTTCTATTTTCGAAAACTTCAGTCCACCATTCCAACTCCGCCTCGTGTCTATCGAGTCGAAGCAAACGTACTTATGGGTCTTTACTTATGATTCGTCTCACCACGAGACTCGTCCAATGGCGTCACGCCGTTACGTTGGACGCATGCTAAAAGTTCGATCAACAGCGTCACGTCATAAATCGAGTCAGCACCGAGGTACCACACACGATCATCCTCGTCTTGTTGAGTCTGCTCTTTGTCTCGTCCTTCGTGTTGTCTGCGTTCAGTCTTTGAACCGTGTCGGATTGAGTTGTAATGTGAGCCGTTTTTCTGCCTCAGAGCCATGGCCCCGTCTTCAACTTCGTCTGTCAACAACAACAACAATGATAACAACAGAGATGTCACAACTGCTCAGCTAGCCAGCCTGCTCACTGCTCTTAAGGTCACTCTGGACCGTGTCGAGACCCGTATCGACATCCTGTAAAACAAGGAAACTGGAGAACATAACACTCGACCTCTGACTGAAACTGAGAAAAGGCCCAAGCTCTTGGAAGAACAACTCCTAGCCAGGGGTAACAATATCCATCTTGAGAACAACTGAAGGTTCAAACCTGTTGGGGATCAGCTACCCGACAACTTTACCCTGACTGATGTGCCCAAGTTCAAAGGAGTGGAAGACCCACTCAATCATATTCGTGCCTTCAAAGACTACATGGCCATAAAAGGGGTCAACCAGGAAATTTTCACCCGGATCTTTCCGTCCTCTTTGGAACCGATCCCTCGCCAATAGTACTACTCCCTTGATCCGAAGAACCTTACTACTTGGGATGAGGTCGCAGTTGAATTTGCCAAGCAATATGCCGACAATGTTGAAATCCAAGCCAATACCCGTACTCTTGAGGTCCTAACCCAGAACGACAAGGAGGGATTCACCGAGTTCTTAACCCGTTGGAGGAGGGTAAGTACTCAGCTAGTCAGCAAGCCGAGCGAGTCGACCTTGGTGGAAAAGTTTGTCAACAATCTCCGCCCAGTGTATGCCAATCTACTGAGGTACTAGAACATTAAGACCTTCCAGGATCTGCAAATCCTCGGGACACGCATTGAAGATGACCTCCGAAAGGGTGTCCTAGCCAAGACCACTGGCAGAGGCTACCAGGGATCCACATCAACCGGATCTCGCCCTTATGGCCAGATGAACGAGATCGATGAGGTCAACCTCGTTGAACCAACCACTAAGAGAGCTGAGCGACCCCAGAGAGTGTTCACTAATATAGGGTCAACTTATGCAAGCGCCCTGAAGAGGCTCATGGACCAAGGGAAGTTAAAACCAATCGGACCCACCCCGGATCCGACCGATGCTAAGAAATCCCGCTTCTGGAACCCTAATGCCTACTGTCAGTACCATCAAGGGAAAGGGCATGACACAGAAACCTGCTTCAAACTCAAACACCTCATCCAAGACATGATCGAGAAAGGAGAATTGCCTTTGCCTCCACCAACTAAACCAAACAACAAAACAAACCCTTTGGGAATCCACGCTATCTCCAACGATGAGCCAACCCTGGACTGCTCTCACCTCATCCTGCGAGTTGATGACGAGGTGAATGCCTTGGAAAAAGATCCCTCAGACGGGGTATTTGTGTTCAGTGCCGCCACTATGCTCGCCATGTTCCAACAGGTTGAGGAAGCCATAGCCAGTCTCTCCGAAAGGATCACCTGACTTGACGATGCCTACTATCGACTTATTTTCAATCCTCCACCACCACGCCCGAGGGAGAGTCCCCCGAGCGCCCAAAACTACCCTCACCAGGATGCATTGCTCCCACGACCATTCTGGCATGCACCTCACGATAATCACCCTCACAATAATCACCCCCACAATAACTACCCTCACAAGAATCACCCCCACAAAAATGTCCCTCACAAAAACTGCCCACCGAGGAATACCCCTCCAAGGTACCCTCGGAATTCGGAAATTAATGGCATCTGGAGAGATGATGTTGAAGATGTCTATATCATCCCAGGGAAAAGGCGAAAGAGATCGGCCACCTTACCCGGTCCGGACGCCCATATCAAAACCCGAACAATCCAACGGTCGTTCCAACAACGAATGACCAAGTTGTCCTGGACATGGACACTCAACCAAAGGCTCCCGAGAATTCAATCCTCAAACAGCTCCAGAAGGCAAAAGCCGAAATCTCACTTTGGCAACTGATCGCGACATCCTTTGAGCATTGGCAGGCTTTGCTATAAGCCTTGGGAAAATTAACTGTGGCCTCTACCTCTTCCCCTGAAGAAATAGTGGCACATATGACAAGGGACGCCCCTGACTTGAGCAACCCAGTCATCTTCTCTGACGAAGATATCCCTCCCTTCGTAGCCGATCATAATCTTGCCTTGTACATTACCGTACAATGTCTCAAGAAGAATGTACCTATGGTTCTTGTGGATGACGGATCCGCGGTGAATGTCATTCCCCTCAGAACGGCTCATAAACTGGGTATCAAAGAAGCTAATTTGGCCCCGACAAATCAAGGAGTACGCGCTTATGACTGCACTCGTCGTAAGGTCGCCGGGCTTATCACTCTAACCGTCGCAACCGCACCACTGGGAAGGCAAACCAGTTTTCAGGTGGTCGACATCGACGCCTCCTTCAACATGCTCCTGGGACGTTCTTGGATTCACGCCGTCAAGGCAGTTATATCAACTCTCCACCAAAATATCAAGGTCCCCCTCAACGGGAAAACAATCACAATTCCTGCTTCCCCTATCAAAGCTGTCATGAGAAAGGGATTAGCCTCCCAAGCCATTGAGGAAGACGATAATGAAATGTGGGGATTCCAAGCCGTGAATGTCATAACTGACGAGTCAACACCCTTTAATTGTGACCCGTTTGCCAACCTCACAGTCAACCGCATTCTGATGCGTCAGGGTTATTTCCCGGGTTTACCTCTCAATCCACTGAAAAGCACCTTGCCTCCTTTGAAATAGGCTAAGGTCCCCAACATCCCCTTCGAGCTAGGATACGAGCCTACCGATGAAGATATCCAGGAAATGAACCTCCTAGTTCGAAAGCGCAAGAAGCACGGGGTTATCCTCCGTCCCTATCATCTGACCCTCAATGGATACTTTGTCCCCAAGGGAGAGTCCGAGCTCTACCATGGCTTTCCGGAGCCGATCTAAGACTATGTGGCCAAGGTCAGGCACCCGGGTGTGGAAGTCTTCCAGGACTGCTACTTCATCCCCAATAACACCGAAGCTGCATCAACTGAGTCTAAGCCGTCCTCATGCCTCGACGGACAAGCTATCACTCTCCTCTTTGGAGAGGATAACATTAAGCACCACGACTATGAGGACATTATCAAAATCGCTCTGAAGGACAAACAATTTGACCCAACCGCCTTGATCTCCGACACTGACCCGGAGAAAGCTACACAGGGCTGGAGGAAGACCGTCAAGTGGACCGATCGCCAAGGCCGCATTCTCAAGATCTCAACTGGAGAAGGCCCAATGTTCAAGGAGGGAAGTGAAGAAGAATCTAAATCTGAGTCTGAGTCTAAGTCAGAGTCTGTCATAGCTCCTAACATCCTGATGTCCCAGTCAAGGTCCCCTTCCCGCTCTTTTATCACAAAGTCGTGGCATATTCAGAGGCTGAGTCTACTAGGGCCATCCCCTCTCCCAGGAAAGGTGACAACCTGGAGCCTGTTCCAGGGGCCACCTCCTCTGTTGTGTCGCCTCTGACTGACCATGAGATGTCTGTCCTCTTCGAGCTTTTCGCTTGTGTCAACTTAATGAACGCTAAGTTTGCTTATGACTCGTCTCAATTTAACTGCAATGCAATTCTGAATGACCATGAGGAATTTGACTTGAGTGACTACCCACCTCACCTAGCCAAAGAACTTGACAAACGGGATACCAGAACCCCCGTCATTGAGGAGACCGAATCTATTAACGTAGGAACCGACAACACACCTCAAGAACTTAGGATAGGGACAACCCTTGACCCCTCGGAAAGACAACAGTTCATTGACCTCCTCCACGAATACAAGGACGTATTCGCCTGGTCCTACAAAGATATGCCTGGGATTGACAGGGAAATTGCTGAACACCGGATACCCATTAAGCCCGGAGCCAAATCCGTGAAGCAAAAGCTGTTGGAATATGTGTCCTCCGACAATAATGCGATCGCAACTGTCGATCATGATGATCACATGTTTAAGTCTCATTTTAAAGAATAAAATTGGGAAGTAATATTTTACTGTCAACTGGCCCACACATATCGGTAATGATTGGCTGACTAGAGTTTGACATTACTGTCGTGTGACGGTGGTGATCAGTTGATCCCCTTAGGTCATACCTAAAGGGTAACACTCTTAATTGATTATTTAATTGATCGTATGACGATACGAGTTAATTAAATTACTTAAAATGGACGGACGATTTTGGAAGTAATATTTACGTATCTCATTATAATTTGACTAAATAAGATACGGTCTAAGTGATCGAATTGTTTTGTTACTTAGATGAAATTATTGTTTAAGGAAACAATTGCATTTGAATGAATAATTTATTATAAATACAAGATGTTGTGATTTATAATTGGTAATATATTTTGGTACAAGTAATTATGAATTACTAAGTCGATTTTGTATATGACGTATTTTTATTAATGCGTTGATTTTTAATATGTTAAAAATACATAACAATTTTACATGACATGTGACATGTGACAAATTGACAAAGATATAATGGAATCCATTTTATCTTAAAATGGACCGAAATAATGAGGTGATATTAGGAAAATATTATGTTGATTAATTAAGTGGAAAACATAATAATTTTTCCTAAACCTAGCCATGCATACCTAGTGCCTCTTGTGAAGAACACCTTGCTCATACATTGGCCCTCATAACCCCTCCCTCTACCCGGTTTTATTAAGAGAAAACCATGGGTTTTTCTCTACAATTTTTACCTTATACACTACTTGAATACTAGTGCATTATTCATTCATTCAACCATCTAAAATTAGAGTTTTAGAGAGATAAAAATTCTTCCTCTTTCTCCCTTTCTCTTAACCGAAAATTAAGAGACCAATATAATTTTTGGGTCAATTTTTATTTAAATTAATATTGTTCTAGTATCAATAATATTAATTTTATTTAGAGGTTACCTTGGGTATTATTCCTTGGGAGAGATTCTATACTTTAATCCTTTGTTCTTCCATTTTAATAGTGCTCAAGAACAAGTAAGAAGGAGATCTTACTTGTGCCCTTTGATCCGAAATATCAATGTAAGAATAATGATTTCTTCTCTACATTTACTTGTGTTTGCATGCATAAGATCAATGTTTAATTTTATGACTAAATTTATTCATCACATATATGAATATGTTAAAGTAATGAGATATAGATTCCTAACAAGTGGTATCAGAGCCATAGGTTGTTTGCATGCAAATCGGTTATAGTTTTTCCGGGTTATATGATTAACATATAAAACTTATAAATTTGTGTTTATTATGATATATCACGAAATCAATAATGCATGTTAAAGTTTCTGATCCTAAAATGTGTTTAGGATATTTTGGTTAATTTATGGATTTTATTGTTCATTTTATATAATAATGGCATTAAAAATGTGATTTTATGATAAAAATGTCATTTTCGGACTAAAATTAGCTAAACTTCGAATTTTCCAGTGGTTTTTGGATATGTTTTCACATATATTATATTTAGATGATCTGTAAAGTTTCAGAATTTTTGGAGTTTTTATGCTCGAAATATGGATTTTTCATGATAAAAATCGAATTTAAATGAAAAAATAGGTTAATATGAGAAATATTTCGAATCTGGTCATCGAAATTTAGTATGTTGTCATATGCAATTTTACAAGATGTGTTTAAAATAATAGGCTATAATGAAGTCTTTATGCATGATTTATGAATTTTTGATGAAAAATAGCATAAATAGTGACTTTAATTAGTGAATAATTGCTAAAACATACTTCATGACTAAGGAAAAATGTCACATATTTCATTTTATTACCCATTTTAGATCTAAAATTGAAAAGTTGATAAATATAATTTTTCTCATATTTTTATGATAATATTTGATAAATCCGATAAACCGCAACATTGTTTTTCCCGATAAATTTCGAAATCTTTAACCTAAGTTTTTGGACATTATGAGTGTCATGGTATTTTTCTAGAATTATCTTGAGTTTAAATTTCAAATTTTGAATTTATTTGAAATTTTTGTGATTTATTTGAAGTTTATAGCATTTTATTGTAATTTTGAGTCCATAAATGAACAATTTTAAGAAATATAAGTTAATTATTGTCATAAGTTAGTGGAGACCAATTTTGAGTCCTAAGTTGGTTAGGGTAATTAACTTGTGCATAAATATGATTTTATGTAATTTATTGTGATTTTAAAAGGTTGAATCACGCAAATCCGTAAAAACCGTTTAATATACGATATTGGCTCCTTAAAGGCGATTTAGCATAAAATTGGGCATGTTCATACATATTATAATGCTGCATTTTATTTATGATTGTCATAATTTTATTTTATGTAATTTTTGAATTATGTAATTTTTACTTAGTATGGCCTTAGTTTTTAATTGGTATTACCCGAAATGTATGGGAATATCGATTCGGTTGTAATTTATTGTGATCTCGTATCACCGTTTTGTAATTTAATAGATTTATTTTATTTTAATTACAAATGTAGAATAGGAAATTATGTAATTTGTTATGTAATTTATTTATTCCGGAGTTCCTTGAAGACGGTGCCACTCAAGAAGGCGATACATAAAGACGGTGTTACCTCGAGATGCGTGCCAAAACCGAAGTTCTAGGGACCAATGGAGTTGGTTTCCGAATATGTAATAGTTAATTAGATTTTCTATTTTAGGAAGGGCATACTAGGATTTTACTTATGTTTTGCATTTTATTTATATGTTGCATGCATCGCTAAATCGCCATAACTAAAACATGCATTGTCTTTTTAATCGAGTTTATCGACCGCGTCAATTATAATTATCATAGTTCACCGCTTTAGTTCACTTAAAACGTGATAGATAATAAATTGACATGACCTCTCGCTAAAAATAAACAATTGAGACTTAGCCTTACCAAAAAGTAGAAACCATGAAAACCTATTTCGTGAGGGAGTGCACTCGGCCACACCGGGGTACAAACCTTGTTACGTAGGGGAAGTGGGTGATAAATGTCTATCCACCGAATTTATATTAATAAGGGGTATTTCGGCACACCGTGCCCTAAGTTGATATGAGTTTGGATCATGGACACATTTATTCGAAATTTGGGTTGAACTCAACGAAAGTATTCACGACGATTTCCGGATGTGTTTCGGGCTAGAGATAAATATTAATGTAATTTTATCGACCAAGAGTTCTAAAAGTAGAATCGATTAAAAGGTTAATCCACCAAGTTATATTGATAAAGGGTATTTCGGCACACCGTGCCCTAAGTTAATATGAATTTGGGTCTTGGAATCATTTATCAAGTTGGGTAGAGGTCACTAGATAAATGCAATAAACTCCAAACTCCAACACCACGCCTCTCACTAATACTTCATGGCTCCGATCCTTCATGGATCGTTGTAAACATGAAAAGAATGGGTCAAATTTCTCCGATTGGGATGCCCAACTCAAATTAGCCGCCCAAGGTGACGACAAGCTTCGTTACCTCACTTAGGCCTCTCCACCCGAACCTAATGCTAGGTCGAGTACCGCTACTAGGGAAGCATATGAGGCTTACCACAAGGAGTCCGCCGCAATGAAAAATGTGTTGATCTTTGCGATGGAGGCGGATCTCCAAAGGAGATCCTTTAAGATGGGCACCGCTAATGAAATCTATTCCAAGCTTGTGACAATGTTTTCACAAACTCCGCGGATCGTCCAATATGAGGCGGCCGCGGCATTCTTTGATCTCGACTTTAAAGAGGGCCAAAAGGTTAGCCCTCGCGTGCTCAAATTGATGGAGCTAGTCGAGACCTTGAAGATTCAAAAGGTTGAAATCCCAAAAAACTCATTGTAGATAGGATTCCACACTCCTTATCCAAAGTCAAAGCGTATGTTCAATTCCGGGTGAATTTTAACATGCAAGACAAGGACGTGTTTGTTGAAGAGTTACACAAGTTACTTGTGCAAGCCGAAAGAGACATGGGGTTAAATGTTAACCCACCTAAGGATGTGCTTAATATAAGCACCAAAAGCAAGGGGAAGTTCAAGAAGAATGGGAAGAAGGGTAAGAAGCAAGCTCCCACTTTCACCAAAGCTAAGACTTATGAAGCTAGCACTTCCAAGATCAAGAAGGGTCATCTTGATAAATGCCATTATTGTAATGGTGTTGGACATGGAAAAGAAATTGTTCCAAATATCTTGGTGACATTAAAACTGGAAAGATCACTCCAGTAGGCAAATGACTATCCTTTCTTTTATGTTTCTAATTCAACTATGGTATTGTGATATAAAGTTGTGATAATGTATCCCCTTTTTATTGTAAATAGGGCCTCCACCAAGCAAGGACAAGGGAAAGGAAAAGCAAGCTTGAGAAACCATCAAGAAGCTAGGAGTAGCTTCTATGAAGCTTGGCTTTTTATTGTCTTATTTTAATTATGTTTCGGATTTTAGAACCTTTTGATTTCCGTGTTCGACATGGAAATGTTTGATCCTTTTTAAAAACAATTGTTGTATTTTGGATTATGGTGGCTTGGTTTGCAACCCAAGTCACCCGTTTTATGGTATTTTATTCTTGTTCTAAAAATTCGTCTTTATATGCTTGCTCATAGAAACATATGATCATTCACTTAAAGTGATCTAATGGACAAACTATAATGATGGGATTCATTATATGTCCACGAGCTTAAGGCTTGTGTATGATCAATTATAAAGTGATATTGAGTTGATGAACTCTCTTAAAGGAATGTCAATCACCAAGCACACTTATCAAATCTAAAACCATTAGTCACCCTATAAGATAGTCCTCCTTATACTTCAAAAATCATTATTTGTGTCTCATATGCTATCTTTGAATCTCTAGTGTATTCATTCTAAAGATAGAGTGGGAGAAAATGAAGACACAAAGAACACCAAGCAAAATTTGTGTACTTGTGTAAATGAGATCTACGCAAGAAAGAATGATTTGTATACCTTTACAGATAGTATACACGAATAGATGAGATCTATGGTCTCAAATAGATGAAATCTACATGACAAAAGAGACCAAGTGAAGCAATCAAAAGAATATGTTCTCAAGATAACTACACGAGGAGACCAAAAGAAATTTTTGGAATAAGAATGACTAAAGTAAAGTCTTAACAAGAGTTTTGACTAGTTTATGAACAACATTTGACCAATATTTTCAATATTGATATTTACTTAAGAGCCTAAATGAATCAAAGTTGCATCCTAAAAAATAAATGAGATTTATGACTAAAAGTTGCAAAGTTTGATATGCCGATATCCACAAGAGCTAAGTTAAAGAATTAACCACGCTAATGTCATTACTTAACCTCATTATGAAAATAAAATGGTTAAACCTTCTTCCGAAAAGGATATTTTGAGAAGGACGTGTATTTGATATAATTCACATTTAAACAATGACATTGCTACGCATCATTTTAAAATGAATGAGTTAGAGATTAAAATCTCTTTCCATAAGGTTAAGATTGAAACCTTTTCAAAATAGGTATTTTGAAAGGATATGATGGGAACATATATGGTTTTATCTTAATAACTTAGCAAGGCAATATATATTTCAATTCTTGAAATGTTTTGATTGAGTAGTCAATTGCAAAACATGTGGAATTTAGTGGGAGCAATCATCTTGTAAAAGTTTATAACTCATTACTCATTGAGAATGACGAGCTAATACTTTCTCTCACAAAGAAGTATTTGAGTTTTCAATTCTGGATGAAAATGGACTATGATGAATCCAATCACATCATGAGATGTTGGATAAGTATTGAGATATACACATCAAATCAACGAGAAACGTAGGTTATTCATGTCAATGAAAATGGAATTGCCATTAGCAGTCATGGTCGTTCATTGAACCTAAGAATGGTTGATCACATGATTATTAGTTACTAATGTTTCCGCCATTAGAATAATCATGAACATGTCCAATAATGAATCATATGCATAAGAGCATGATGATTCATTGGCAAGCCATAGAAGAATCGTCATGAATTCTCGAGGAGAACCGATGAGCGATTTCAGTGTTGGACAGAACACTCTGTCATGTGTCAAGAGGTTGCACATATTAAAGTTCGAACACGCGTAAGGATGTATGAAAATCCTTAGCTTTTCAAGCTAAAAGGAGAAATAAGAAATTTGGAAAGATACTTAGTTGAAGTAAGAAGTTACTCAAAACTAATATTTTCTAATATGCTAGGACTTATGAGAAGTTCTAGGCTAATCATCTTGACAATTGTTGCAAGACTCTACAAAATGTATACCTAGTGCATTGTGAGTTGGTAGAACACTTGACCAGTGCAAGTTATATCATCCACCACAAATTCGTTGGTTATGTGATAAACAACCAGAAAGTTCTTTCAAGATAAAGAACCCAAACCTAGGTTGGGAACCTATATGTGTACTTGGTAAGGTTCATGCTATGATAGATAACGTGAATGTAAAGGAAACTGCGATAAAAGAAGTTTGAACACATGGACACATGGTATGTTAAACTTCTATTGCAATCGACTAGTGTTTACACACTTACGATATGCATCACAAGGTTGTAATACGGTATTGACTACCCGAATGTGATGTCGACATTTGTCGTTTGAGTTATTATTAACTCACCTTATACTTTGTTACATCCAAACGGGTTGTAGAGACAATTGAACCCCGTTAAAGTGAACACGGATTAGCATTGTATTCGCCCATAGTTACTTACATGAGGTGACGTCTCGAAGTGACTAGAATGTGATGCGATTGATGGCAAGTTCAAATCCCATGGAGTCATATGAGAATGACTAGTCGATCACATAGGCAGACTGTTAGGAACACCTTGTCGGGCCTTATGACCGCTTATAGAGTTATGGCAAATTTATATAGCCTGGTCGTGGCGAGAGCTACTATAGTATTCTAATGAGTCGATTCTTTTGACTAAAGACTATTCGCCTAAGATGGCACAGTTTCAAATTAACTTTGATTTGTGTTACTACGACCTTCGTAAATGGGGTCAAATGGGCATATTTTGGGTTATGATGGCTGTGGCTAGTCAAAGGGAATGAGTGCGATATGAATTGTCCACCCCTAGTCAGGATTATAACAATATCTCAGGGCCACTCGAGGAGTAATGAACTGGAAATGCGTGGCCACGCTCGGAAGATATCTATGGTAGATAAATCCGGTCAATCAGTTATTCTCCAGATCGAGGAAACCACTCTCGATATGATCACTTGCAAGTACGACCTGAAAGACACCTTGCATTGAGTGGGAGATAGTAATAGGACAAGAGAATTGGTGACGCACACTTGTCGAGGACAAGTGGGAGATTGTTGGAATATGTGTCCTCCGACTATAATGCGATCACAACTGTCGATCATGATGATCACATGTTTAAGTCTCATTTTAAAGAATAAAATTGGGAAGTAATATTTTCTCGTCAATGGTCCACACATATCGGTAATGATTGGTGACTAGAGTTTGACATTTCTCGTCGTGCGACGGTGGTGATCGATTGATCCCCTTAGGTCATACCTAAAGGGTAACACTCTTAATTGATTATTTAATTGATCGTATGACGATACGGGTTAATTAAATTACTTAAAATTGACGGACGATTTTGGAAGTAATATTTACGTATCTCATTATAATTTGATTAAATAAGATACGGTCTAAGTGATCGAATTGTTTTGTTACTGAGATGAAATTATTGTTTAAGGAAACAATTGCATTTGAATGAATAATTTATTATAAATACAAGATGTTGTGATTTATAATTGGTAAAATATTTCGGTACAAGTAATTATGAATTACTAAGTCGATTTTGTATATGACGTATTTTTATTAATGCGTTGATTTTTAATATGTTAAAAATACATAACAATTTTACATGACATGTGACATGTGACACATTGACAAATTGACAAAGATAAAATGGAATCCATTTTATCTTAAAATGGACCGAAATAATGGGGTGATATTAGGAAAATATTATGTTGATTAATTAAGTGGAAAACATAATCGTTCTTCCTAAACCTAGCCATGCATACCTAGTGGCTCTTGTGAAGAACACCTTGCTCATGCATTGGCCCTCATAACCCATCCCTCTACCCGGTTTTATTAAGAGAAAACCATGGGTTTTTCTCTACAATTTTTACCTTATACACTACTTGAATACTAGTGCATTATTCATTCATTCAACCATCTAAAATAAGAGTTTTAGAGAGATAAAAATTCTTCCTCTTTCTCCCTTTCTCTTAACCGAAAATTAAGAGACCAATATAATTTTTGGGTCAATTTTTATTTAAATTAATATTGTTCTAGTATCAATAATATTAATTTTATTTAGAGGTTACCTTGGGTATTATTCCTTGGGAGGGATTCTATACTTGAATCCTTTGTTCTTCCATTTTAGGAGTGCTCAAGAACAAGTAAGAAGGAGATCTTACTTGTGCCCTTTGATCCGAAATATCAATGTAAGAATAATGATTTCTTCTCTACATTTACTTGTGTTTGCATGCATAAGATCAATGTTTAATTTTATGACTAAATTAATTCATCACATATATGAATATGTTAAAGTAATGAGATATAGATTCCTAACAAAAGCTGCGCCGGATGTGTCCTGAATGGGCCCTGAAAAGCAAGGAAGAAGTAGACAAACAGTTCAAGGCTGGTTTCATCAAAGTGTCTGAGTACTCTTATTGGGTAGCCAACATTGTTCCTATACCAATGAAAGACGGGAGGATTCGGGTTTGCGTCGACTTCAGGGATCTGAACAAGGCGAGTCCAATAGACGACTTCCCTTTGCAACATGTTGACATTCTGGTGGACAATACTGCCGAACATGCTCTCCTATCATTCATGGACGGGTATGCTGGGTACAACCAGATCAAAATGGCTGAGGAAGATATGCACAAGACTGCATTCACTACGCAGTGGGGTACATATTGCTACACGGTCATGCCTTTCGGCCTCATAAACGCCGGAGCAACCTATCAAAGAACCTCTACCACTCTCCTACATGATATGATGCACAAGGAGGTGGAGGTATATGTCGATGACATGATTGTCAAGTCAAGAGAACGGGACGGCCACATCAACGCTTCGGAAATTCTTCGCTCGTCTGCGGAAATATGACATGAGACTAAATCCTCAGAAGTGTGCATTCGGGGTTACCTCCGGAAAACTCTTGGGACATGTCGTCAGCAAAAGAGGCATTGAGATTGATCCAACCAAAATCAAAGCCCTTCAATAAATGCCACGACCTAAGAACGAGAAGGAGATTCGGGGATTTCTCGGTCAGGATCAATACATCAGCCGCTTCATTGCCAAGCTCACCATAATTTGTGAACCAATATTCAAGAAACTTCGCGCCTCCGATCACACCGATTGGGATGACGACTGCCAAAAAGCCTTCAGCAGGATAAAGGAAATCCTATCCAAACCTCCTGTCCTCATGCCACCTCAACCGGGAATCCCTTTATCCCTATACCTGACTGTTACCGACACAGGCATAGGAGCAATGCTAGCACAAACGGTCGACGGCGAAGAACGAGACATCTACTACATCAGCAAAAAGTTCATTGAGTACGAGACAAGGTACACCCAACTAGAGAAGACATGCCTTGCCCTAGTATGGTCAATAAAGAAGCTGCGGCATTACATGCTCAGCTACATGGTCCACATCAACTTCAAGATGGACCCAGTCAAATATATCTTCGAAAAACCCGTACTAAACGGAAGGCTGTCTAGGTGGACACTCATGCTGTCCGAGTTCGACCTCAAGTTTGTACCCCTCAAGGTTATCAAGGGAAGAGCAGTCGCCGATTTCCTAGTAGAGAATCCCGTCCACGAGGACCCAACGACCGACACATGGTCACTTCCTGACGAGGACATCCTCTGTGCCGATTCCGACGCATGGGACCTATACTTCGACGGTGCATCTAACCTGAGAGGCTTCGGGGTAGGAATCCTTCTAATATCACCAGAGGGAGAACATTTTCCGATCTCAGTCAAACTAGACTTCGCCGTCACCAACAATGCCGCTGAATATGAAGCATGCCTCATCGGCCTACAAGCAGCCATCACACTTGGCATCAAGAGACTGAGGGTCCACGGCGATTCCTCGCTCATCATCAATCAGGTGTCCGGATCATGGAAAATCCGAAGTGACAGTTTAGCTCCCTACCGAGCGAAAATCAATCAAGAGGCCGAGTTCTTCGACCAAGTCGACTACTTCCACTTGCCACGAGATGAAAATCAATTTATTGATGCCCTGGCAAAACTTGCCACACTCGTCAATATACCTGACGACATGACATCGATGCCCCTATGTGTCGAGAGAAGGAGCGAGCCAGCTCACATTTGTGCCATCAACGACGACGAGGAAAGCCATGATGAACCTTGGTACCAAGCCATCCTCAACTACAAAACCAAAAACGAATTCCCTCCCAACTTTGATCAAAGAGGACAAAGAGCCATCCGTTTTCTTGCATCACAATTCGCGATAAACCAGGACCAACTATACAAGAGAACACCCCAAGGAATTCTCCTCCTTTGCATTGACCATCACAAAGCCAAAAAAGTCATGGGAGAGGTTCACGACGGAGAATGTGGCTCTTACATGAGCGCAATGATGCTTACCCGGAAGATCATTCGGCTAGGTTAATACTGGACCACCATGGAAGCCGATTGCCGTAACTACGTCAAACATTGTCACAATTGCCAAATCTTCGCCAACATATAACACATACCATGATACGTGCATTTTATATAGTCTTTTTGGTCTATTTATACACGTATTTCTATGCTTTTATCGTAGTTTTATGCTACGAAATGCCCCGAATATTCTACTTTCGTTTGTTTTGTTCTATTTGCAGGAATAGACCAGAAAGTAGTGAAATCGAGCCTTTTATCATCCGTTTTGCATGCATCTGGAGGAAGAGTGAATTTGGAGCGGAATTATAGCTGTCTTGGGATGCGTGAAGCCGTTTCGGGAGCTAAAAAGGACAAGTCAAAGCTGAACTAACGGATTTGTGAGCTGCTGAAGTCAAAGTTACTCGATCGAGTACATTTCTTGGTCGATCGAGTGCTTCTGCTAGGAATAAGAGTTCGATCGAGCACTTTCCTTAGTCGATCGAACAGTTGCAATTTAAGGTTTAGTCGATCGAGTACTTATTTTACTCGATCGGACGGTTTGAGCTCTGATCTACTCGATCGAGTAGTTTTAAACCACTCGATCGAGTGGAATCGTTATTGGGCTTGGGCTTTTTATTTTATTTCCGTCATTAGGTTAAATAAATCCTATTTTCTTATAAATAGGAGAGTAGGACGTCATTTGTAATGGGGTCCGGGGGATCACACGTTATTTTATCACACGTTACTTTCACTACTGCTTTTCTTCTGCTTCTTCCTTCTCTTATTTCCAGATCATTATTGCTGTAATTTATTCCTTCCCTTTACTCTTATTTAATGCCTATTTCTTCTTTATCTCTCTCTTTTATTCTTGTTCTCTATTTAATTATGTCTAGCTAATTCTCTTGCTAGGATTAGGGTAGTCAATGAATGGATGTTAATTGCTGATTAGGTTTATAGATTCGTCGTTGTTGTCTAAATCTATGTAATCACTGCTATAACTGTATCCTGCTAGTTGATTCGAAGCAATTAGCCTTTTAATTTAGGTAAGCCTTGACCTAGACCGAAAGGTTGGAAGGGGTTAGACCCGCAGTGAACAATAGGATGATTTAGTGAGGGCGAAAGTTAAGCTAATAGCATTTTTGGGCGAATTGAGACCGAAAGGAGATATTCGTTGCCTCTTAGACCGACACATCGACTAATCTGTGACCTTAGCTGCAATTGACTGACGTTCATTCATGACCCGAAATCCTAGTTCCCTTATCTTACTGTTAATTTCTCTTATCTTTATTTCTCTCGCCTTAGTCTCTTTAGTTTAGTCAAAACATTTCAAACCCCCACATTGTGACATTAGACAGACCGAGTAGACAAGTGAATAGTGACCGCCTCCCTGTGGAGATCGACCCTACTTACCACTGACTTCTGTTAGTAGTAGCTAGGTATTTATTTTTGGTACAGAAACGACCGTATCAAATTTTGGCGCCGTTGCCGGGGCGGCAACTATTTATTTACTTGTTTTATTTTGTCTGTCTTTAGCCTCAAGGAATTTATTCCTTGAGGCAGTTCTTATCTTTTTCCCTGAGTGCTGTTTTGATAGGCCTTACAGGTTCTACCTAGACAGTTCTAGGTGAAAGATCGTCAAAGGGAAGGCTTGAGTACCTTTGACCCGTCACCTATGTCCCATTATATGGCGCAGCAGGTGACTCACTACGGGAGATGTGGTGCTGCTAAGCACAATTGATACGTGCATATTCTATACACTTTATCTGTGGTTTTGGCATGTATTTCTATGCATAATTGGTAGCTTAAGGCTGCTATTTCTCTCGAAACGGTTTACTTTGGATTTTCTATGATTTATTGTAGGAATGTGTGGAAGTAGGCTAAATCAAGCCAAATTCGTCCTCCATAAGCAAGTTCAAGGAAGCCAAGAAGAAGGAGAGTCGCATTTACTCACCTTGGGATTCGTGCAAGGAGTGAAGAGTTGATTGGAAGCAACAAGGAGCCACTGCTCAGCATTTTCAGTCGATCGACAATGCTTTTCAGTCGATCGACCACTGGAGCTCAGTCAGAAGCTACTGTTCCGCATACTCAGTCGATCGACCACTATGGCCTGTCGATCGACCTGATTTCGAGCTAATAATTATTTCTCCGTGTTAGACTTTCAAAAGCCCAACTTGTAATTAACTTTGGGTATCTTTTTATCAGTAGAACGCAGCAACTTTTAGGTTATGCTTTCATTCTGGAAAAAACTTAGTTTTCAGATCTAGCTTGAGACGGAAACCTTTGATTCGAATGCTTTGTTCTTGATATTCAATTAGTAAGCTTTTTATGCAATTCTTCCTCTTTCTTATTTTTCCTTGTTTTTTTGATTCTTGTTTCATCAATTAATTTCAGCAATTGAATTTCTCTCCTTTGTTCTAGTTAGATTCCATCATGTTAAATTTGTTCTTTATTATTAATTTCGCAATTAGTGTAGGTATGATTATGCGTAGGTAATTCCTTTGATTGGGAATAAGGTGAGCCATGGTATTAAATTAGGATTGTCGTGTAGCATGAGTTATTCCGTATTGGTCTCGCTATCTTTTGATAGATTTCTTTGCTAGATTGAAAGATTGGTAATTTGATTTATCGTTAGATTTAGAATTTCTCTTGAGTGAAAGCTTTGATAAATTCTAGGGAATTATTAGACCGTGAGGTTATTTGAGCTTTGATCGAAAGACTAGCTTATCTTCCCTGAGACCGTATTATGAGACCTCTGCTGCTTAACTGACCTGTTTTTTGCCATGGTGAACCGAAGTTCCCGATCCTCTTTTTATCTTGTTAAGAATATTCATTTTAGCAATTAGCCAGTTAATCAACCAAATTCAAAACCCCCCAATTTATTGTCACTTTCATAGACTGAAAAATAGCAAACAAAATCAACCTTGTCTCTCTGTGGTTCGACCCTTACTATCAGTAGCTATAGTTTTAGTTTGGAATTATAAATTAAATTTTGGTACTAAACGACGGTATCAAATTTTGGCGCCGTTGTCGGGGAGACGATGTAATTCTGTTTGCTTTATTTTAGTTTATTTTTCTTGTCTCAAGGAACTTTTGTTCCTTGAGGCCGTTGCTTACCTTTGCTTCTAGTTTTGCTTTTGCACAGTTAGAAGACAGGTTTTTGAGAGGAAGACTTGAGTACTCTCACTTTGGAAGTTATGGCTACGATATACGATAATTTTCAGCCAAAGAAGCACCACCTTCCAAAGGGGCGCCAGTTACCTACCCCTACTACCGGTAAATTCGAGTTTCGTTCCTCTTATATTGATTTAGTGGAATGGAATCAGTTCGCGGGTCTGCCAGATGAAGACCCCTTGAAACATATGGAAATTTTCACGGACTCATCATTGTTCAATACCTATACCGGGGGGGTAACTCAAGATGAAGTAAAGAGGTTTATGTTCTTATACTCCTTGAAGGATTCGGCGCGAGATTGGTACCGCTACCTCGATAGGGTAGCAAATTTGAGTCACCGATTGGACATCTTTAGCATTAGCCTTCTACAAGAAGTACTTCCCGCTTTCAAAGACTGATGCCTTGAAGGGTAAAATCACGAGTTTTCAGCAAGGAGCCGACGAAGATTTTTGTGAAGCATGGGGACGTTTCAAACGTTTGGTCCGAGCTGTCCCTCATCATAGTTTCCAGCAATGGTATCTTTGCAACCTATTTTACAATGCTTTATATGATGATTACAAGGTCATTTTGGATGCAGCTGCTAATGGTAGGTTCCAAAATAATACCGGTCAAAGTAAAGGTTGGAACACCATTGAGGAGATGGCAGTCCATAAAGCTGAGTTTGGAAGTTCACGTGGAAAGTCACGAAAGCAAAGTGTAGAAATGACTGCCGTTATGACACTTATGACTTCCATTTCTACCCGTCTCGAGAAGCTCGAGACTTCTGAAGCTTCCAAGGAGAAAGTCGAAATTCCGGTTCAAAACTCAAATGAGATCGAGAAGTTAAGAGAGATGGTCCAACTCTTTTTTGGTTCAAGTGGCGAATATGGAAGCAGCCGGGATTGAGTCCTCACGGAATTTTGTGAAACAATTGGAGAATATGGAGGCTAAGCAAGCCGCTAATTCTTCAAGCAAATGTGAAGGGCCGGTTGAGACGATCAATGCCATCAATCTCAGAAGTGGCCTTTCTTATGAAAGTCCCGACAAGCCAAAGGAAGACTCGGGAAATGATGAAGAAGCTCGTTTGAATTCGATGCAAAACGAGTCGAATGCGATCTTGTTGGTCGATCGACCAACATTCCCGATCGATCGATGAATTGTCAAACAAAATAGTTTCGGTCGAAACTATTCACACCTAGCACATCCGATCGATCGACCAACATCCTCGGTCGATCGACCGAGATACCGATAGCGTTACGCACTCGGACAGAACTGCTCACACCCGGCTTACTTGGTCGATCGACCACCCATACCAGTCGATCGATTGGATCTCCAGAGCAGGATGCAAATCCGTCAACTAGTTTGCATGATTCGTCACTCATTGATGATTTGACGGGGGTTTTAAACCTACGGAAGCCGAAGGTTACTGATCCTACGGCCGTGTTGCGATCCGTATCCGGAGCGTTTGAAGGCTACCAAGCTGGAGCGTAAGTTTGGTAAGTTTCGGAGATGGTCCGAATCTCGAGGTAACGGTTCCTTTCACTCGATTTAATTACCGGTACCCTCTTACGCTAAATTTGTGAAAGATATTTTGAATCGTAAGAGAAATTTTCGTGATGATGGTAATGTTGCGTTTGTGGAGGAATGTAATGCTCTTTCACAAGTTAATGTGCCACCTAAATTAAAGGACCCGGGTAGTTTTTCAATTCCTTGCACTATAGGTAACCACGTAATTGGAAAGGCCCTTTGTGACTTAGGGGCCAGTGTTAGTGTCATGCCATATTCTGTTTGAGAAAGGTTAAACATTGGTAGACTTAAGGTGACCGATATTACTGTTCAAATGGCAAATAGATCGACTCAGAGACCTATAGGTGTTCTAGAGGATGTACCCGTTCGAGTGGGTAAGTTTTTTATTCCTGTCGATTTCGTTGTTTTGGACATTGCAGAGGACAGTCAGATACCTATTATTTTAGGCAGACCGTTCTTACATACAGCTGGGGCTGTGATAGTTGTCAAACGCGGAACCATCACCTTAGAGGTAGGGGATGACACCATTGAGTTCAGACTTGCTCACAAGGCAACAGGGTTGTTACTTATAATTGGAGGGAATCCTTAGCCAAGGATCCCTTAGCTGATCTAACCTATTTAGATGAGTGTGCGAGTAATCTGATGGAGAATCTTTGAGGAGCCAGATGCTTTGGTTGCCTCAATGGAGAGCTACGAGCTCAATGAAGAAGAAGATGAGATACTTTTGAGCCTGGCCAATGATAATTTGGTGAACACTTGCTACACCATTGAAGTTGATTCTGTCTATGCTGTAGAGGTAAAGGTGCCAGAGCGTAAGCCACTTCCTCCTAACCTTAAGTATGTTTTTCTAGATGATACGGAGCAATATCCAGCTATTGTTAGCTCTAAGCTTAACGATGACCAGCTGTCTGCTTTGATGTGTGTACTTAAGAAAAACAGGAAGGCTTTAGGTTATTCTCTGTGATACGTGCCTAATATATAGTCTTTTTGGCCTATTTCAGCACGTATTTCTATGCATTTCTATACTGTTTTTATAGTATTTTGCCCCGAATTGGCTACTTTGGTGTATTTTGTCCTTTTTGTAGGAATGATCGCGAAAGTGGTGGAACCATACTCCTTTTCGTCCTTTTTGCATGCATTTAGAGGAGACGGGATTGTCCCAGAGTGAGATACTGCATTTGGAATCGTCGTGGCACGCACTACGAGGCACTTAGGTGAAGACGTGAGCTGAATTGAAGATAAAAGTACTCGATCGAGCTATCCCTTGGTCGATCGAGTGGTTTCTAGACCCCCTGGTTCTCGATCGAGCTATCCCTTAGTCGATCGAGTAAGCTGCACATGACCAAGTCCTCGATCGAGTAAGAAGCTGGTCGATCGAGGGACTTCTGCTGAGATGTTGGTCGATCGAGTGGCTTAATCCACTCGATCGAGAGTTTTCACAGGCATGGGCTTTTAATTAGTCCGTGTGTTGTTTATTTCCGCAAACTTTAGTTCTTTTTCTATTTAAACCTAAGTTAATTAGGTTAATGTATCTAATCTTAGACACTAGAAAACTACTGCTACCTTTGCTACGTTGCTTCTACTTTTCGGCTGCTACTCTTACTTTTCGGGATTGCTTCATTGGATTTCGTGTCTTTACGCCGGAATTTGCTTGGATTGTAATTCCTCCCCTCTCTTTATTAATAAGAATTACTTGTTGCTTTAATTTCTCGTTTATGTTATCATTCCTCTTTGCCCTAATTTTCATTATTACGTTTTATCATTTATTCATTTATTCATTATGTTTTCTGCTGGAAATTTATCCGCTGTTAGTTTAATTACCGACATGAGTAGCTAAACCCCCTTCATGTTGGGATTAGGGAATCTACGGTAGAAAAATGACGACGTAGTGAATGAATTGGACGAATTGATTAAGAGACCCTGTCACTATAACAATTTAACTGTAATTCCCGACCTAGTTGAGTGCACGCTTCTATGTCACCCATTAAACTGGCTACAATTAATCCTGGATCGAAAGATTGGACTAAATAGGCCTGCTATAAACGATGAGACTACCCTAATGAGGACGAAAGTTAAGTTAGTGGTATTTTAGGATAGGAAGTGGACCGAAAGGACCTTCTAACATCCGTCTCTCACATCGATTAAATCGAGTCATTTATCTTTGAGTTGTTGGACTACCGTAGTGAACCGAAATCCCGACATGTCCCTCTCTTCTTGATAGTTAAATCGTAATTTACCGCTTTTATTACTCGTAGTTTAGAATCAAATTTAATCAAACCCCCCAATTGTTACCATAGGATTAGAATAGACAGCTATAATTACATTTCCTCCCTGTGGATTCGATACTCGACTGCCTCTGCTACATTTTAGTTGAGACCGTTAGGTTTTATCTTTGATAGGGTTGCGATAGCCGTGTCAAATTTTGGCCCCGTTGCCGGGGAGGCATTTGTTCAATTTTATTAGTTGTTTCGTTTTAATCCTTTTTCGGTCTAAGGGACACCCGTTCCTTGGACTATTCTTATTTTCTGTTGTAGTTTCATCTTATGCGCAGGTCGCAAGGTGGTCCACTACTACCGTTTGATCCCGAGATTGAAAGATCTTTGCACGTAATGAGGAGATTATTTTAAGAACAACAGTTAGAGGAAGAGTCCAGTTCTCGTTCCAATTACTACGAGAACGAACTGTTCGAGGACAACCCACCGTCTTCTCCAGTTTCTACCTCATCAGTTGAAACCGTCACTTTTCCAGACGTTCCTGAGATGGCCGAAGAAGCATCCATTGCCAGTCATTCTGAACCAACAGCAGCGAATCTCTACAAGGGATTTGTGTTGCTAGGGGAGGCAAGAAAATTTGAGCCAAAGCCGTTCCTTATAAATTTGGTCGAGAGGAATCTATTTGGGGGAGCTGCAAATGAAGATGCAGCCAAGCACATGGAAATATTCATTGATTATTGCAGTTCCATGTCTCCACCAACTGGCGTGACTCCTGACCAAGTGAAAGAGACCATGTTCATTTTCTCACTCCGCGATCTTTGCAAGGGAGTGGTATAGGGATTTGGACCGGGCGGTGAGGGGATAAGCGAGTGAATTCGCTAGCTTTGGCGTTTTACAAGAAGTATTTCTCCGCTTCAAAGACTATTGCCATTAGAGCTCAGATAACGAGCTTTAAACAAGGGCCTGACGAGACCTTCCACGAGGCATGGGTTCGATTCAAGAAGCTAGTGCGCACTATACCGCACCATGGGATCGAAAAATGGAGCTTGTGCAACCATTTTTATAATGGTTTATATGATGATCACAGGGCCGTTTTAGATGCTGCTGCCAATGGCCGTTTTGCTGAAAATTTGGGAGCTACCAAGGGGTGGAAGATCATTGATGATCTGGCCACCCATAAAGCTGAATATGGGAACTCGAGAGGAAATCAGAGAAGTGCCGCTGAATCTACTTCTGTCGCGGCACTTGAAGCCCTCACTGCAAGGTTTGACAAGTATGAGCTAGGAGGGGTTTCTAAGGGGGGGCATGTACCAGGTTAATCTTTGTGTGAGACGGTCCTTTCGTCTCGTAGGAGATGCGGAGGAGAGGGACATGTCTCAGATCATTGTCCCAGTCCTTTTGAGCAATGCGCTGCCTTTCAACATTACAAGCAGAACAACAGTTACTACGAGCCGAATATCCATCCCAATTTGAGGTGGAGCAATCAGAACGTGCTCAACCCCACGGCTCCTCCAACGCAGCAACCATACATTCCTCCATACCAGAAGCAACAAGGCTATCAGAAGCCTCCATCCTTCAACCCTCCTAACCAAGGTGCATCATCCTCTAGTGGGGTGAGTGAAATGAGTGAACTGAAGTCTATGGTGCAAGCCATATCGAAGCAATTGCAGTTGAATGATCAACAAAATCAACAGCAAATCGCGTCACATAAGGAACTTGAGACTCAAGTTGCCAAACTTGCTGCAAATCAATCCTCGAGGAAGCCGGGTCAATTACCGACTCAAAATGAGAAGAACCCACATGAGACGGTAAACCTGATCGAATTGAGAAGCGGTCTTTCTTATGAGGGACCAGAAGTGAAGAAATCGGGACCCAAGATAGTCAGAATCGATGATGAACAGTGTTCTGCCAAGAAAAAAGGGCTCACGACAAAGCAGTTACTCGATCGACTAAAGGCTGGTGTTCGATCGAGTGACAATGGTGAAGAAAACCCTCGATCGAGTGGTTGCTCTGCTCGATCGAGTGAACAGGAAACTGAGGATGGTCGATCGAGTGGTAATGTTACTCGATCGATTGATTTTGATGAGGAGAGTGCTCGATCGAGTGAGCATATTGCTCGATCGAGTGATATTGATGACGGGAAGCTTATTCGAGAGCCTGCTAGTGCTCGTTTAAGCGAGAAATTACCGGAAAGACCTCGTTCGAGAGGTAAGAGACGTCCAAAGGATACCGAACTTGCACCAGAAGACACTTTGGAAGCGAGAAACAAGGGACTCGAGATACCTATCACGGTTCCCTTCCCGAGGCGGCTGCAGAATACCAAAGTTAATAAACAGTTTAGCAAATTTGTTGAACTTTTGAAGAACTTGGAAGTCTCCGTGCCGTTCACTGAATTGCTGACTAAGGTACCCTCTTACTTAAGATTTATGAAAGAAATTTTAGCACGTAAGAGAACTATAAATGACAGTGAGACCGTAGCTTTAACTGAGGTGGGGTCAGCTCTATTTCAAAATAAGTTACCCCCTAAGCAATCAGACCTGGGTAGTTTTTCTATTCCGTGTCACATCGGTATGCAGTTGATTGATAATGCGTTATGCGATTTAAGCGCTAGCGTAAGTGTCTTACCTTTGTCTCTGGCTAAGAGACTTGGTTTGACAAAACTGAGTTGCACCAACATGACTGTCCAGATGGCCGACCGTAGTCTGTCACGGCCATTAGGTATTGTAGAAGACGTACCTGTTCAGATAGGGAAGTTCTTTATTCCCGTCGATTTTGCTGTCTTAGATATCCTCGAAGATGCACACACCCCTATTATTTTAGGGAGACCATTTCTATCCACTGCCCGTGCAGTGATAGACGTCAGTGGGAAGACTTTAACATTTCAGGTAGGGGATGAGGAGCTGATTTTTCATCAGTCCAAGTCCCGGAGAGCTCCCATGCAAGTTCAGCCTTGCAATGCTCTTTCTTCTATTGTTCCTATTGTTGACGCTCCAGATGAAAATTTGGAGAATATTGCTGTTATTGTTAACCCTCCGCCTCAGATTGAGAGCAAGAAGGAGGCAAGTTCTTCTGTTGTCCTTACTGCAGGTACAGATGAAAGCAAGGATGGGACTGTCAAAGGACGTGGTGTGGCCATTATCAATCAAAGTGGCAGCAAGGATGCCAAAGAAGATGACAGAGGAGCGAGAACGAAGAAAGTTCGAACCTACATAGATTGGAACTACATTCCTCCTACTGTCGCAACTGGTGATTCAAGCTCATGGAAGATGAAGAGGTCGGTCAGTATCGCTGAGGTGACGTCCTCCAGTCAGAAGCCCACGAAGGGGCTACTGAAAGTTGATGAGAATTAAACGGGGAAATGCCCCGTGTAACAAATTGTAATAGACAATTTTTGAATTTATTTTAAACTTTGCCTTATTACGTTTTAATTAGGACAATTAGTTTAGACAATTTTTTAGCCTAGACTAAGACTATAGACTGTGTTTTCTGCGTATTTGGTATTTTGGGATGTGTTTGGATGTGTTTATGCAGGTTTGGGGAAGTTTCACGCAATTCGAGGAAGTAAAGACGAAAATCAAAGAGTCTACAAGAGGAAGTTCTCGATCGAGTACTTTTTGTACTCGATCGAGTGGAAATTGGGTCGATCGAGCTGTCTGGTTACTCGATCGAGAAAAGCCAAAGAGGAACAGGTCGATCGAGGGGATACCTACTCGATCGAGCATAGGGGACATCAAAAGTCCTCGATCGAGTGATTTAAAAACCACTCGATCGAGTGGTATGAACAGGACACGGGAGTTTTCTTTCTTAAAACTCTTATTTTCCTAATTCTATTTTCATTTCACCCTAATTCCGTCTAACCCCCTCCCTAATTGCGATTTTCACTCCCCCAAATCCCCATTTTCTTGCCCAAAATCACCAAATCCGACACCTACATTTCATTGCTAGCACTTTAATCTTCAATAGCCCCTTGTTTTTCCCTCTATTTGTGTTCATCTTCACTGTTTTTAAAGGGATTTAGGGTTTGCGGTTTTTTCGATTAAAATCCGCCTTTGTTGCTTGTTTATTTGATGTTTAATTGCTATTATAGGATCATCATCATCAAGTAAGTGTTTCATTCACACTCTTTGCATTTTCTCTTCGATTAATTTGAATTTCTTGCGGTGATTTTGAATTGGGTTCGAAAAATCCATGTCTAGTCGAATTTTTTCGATTTAGTTGTGTTTATGTGCCCTTAATTAGCTTCTTGATGATCTTATCCCAATCCCTCACTGCTTTGCTTGTTTAATTCGAAATTTGCGCAAGATTTTCGCGATTAGGGTTCCTGAGTTGAGTTTTTCGATGTCAGACGGTCTTATGTTGTCTTGCTTTGTTTGACTCCAGTCCATTCTTCCTTGCTGCTGCTGTTAACCGTTTTTCCGTCCCCTGTCGTTATTACATGCTATAAACTGTTGGAAATCTTGTTCGTGAGTCGGAATCTTCGATCGCTAGAGTCCTACATGCTCTCATATGTGGTTTTCATCTTTGTGTTAGCCACCATAGCAGATCATTACTTTATCATATTACCACCACTCACATGTCGCCTTTCGAATTTGTTGAGGATTGTTGGATTTTATATCTTTGGAAGTCGAATTTTTCGACCGATAGGCCATCTTTTTTTGTCACATCTTTGGTTAACGCTTTATTTTAGCCACGGTTAGCAGCCGTTCTTTCTTATTAAGCCCTTGATTTGATTGTAGATGGATACTAGTTCTCTGCCTTCTACTAGTACCACTTCCGATCCCATCCGTGAGCGCGCGATGGTCCCCTGCCGTTGCCACTAGCTCCGCCTCAGTCACCACTGCAGCACCAGTTCTCCTTGTATCAGCTGCAGGGACAGTTTACACCTCGGCTAGCTCAGCCGAGAGCTCAGTTCAGGCTACACCAGCCACCACTCCTGCCAGGCCCTTCTCCATGCTGGACAGAGGACTCACTCCTCGCTTCCCGAGGCCAGGTATGGTGCCACCTAGGCCGAACCAGCAGGCTACCCAGTTAGCCATCACTTCCAGCCCTTCTGAGGCTGATGCTACGAGAGAGGGCACTCTCACCCCTTTACCGCGGATGCCCACGGTACGTTTTACTTCAACGGACCACCGGACTCGGTTAGCCGCTTTACTTTGTTGCCCCCTCTCCTCCACCCGTTTCCTTGCACGGACTGACCTAGAGACCTTAGGAATTTATGAGGAGGTCTATAGTTTGTTGAACGGGACGGGTATGTCGGGTCTGATCACCATGCAGGAAGCTGCTATTCGTACCCCTACATACGAGTTTTTCAGCTCCTATTCTTTTGACACCGACTCTTACGATGCTGACCACTCCAGCTCTTGCATTCACTTTCGACTCCGCAATGAGTCGCACCACTGGACTTTGGCCAGGTTTGGGCAGGTTTTAGGCCTAGTTAGTGACGGCCCCGTAGACCCACCTCGGGATCTCCTTCAGCCACTTTGGGCTGCACTTTCTCACACCCCCTTCCCCTCACGGAAGGGAGCTCACGTTCACTTACATGCCCCCCGTTACTACTTGCGTCTGATAGGAGAGACCATCTTTGGGCGACCTGAGCCTAATAACGTGACCAACACTGAGCTAGCGATTCTCGCGGGGTACCTCAACATTGACTACGGTACCCCGTTTGTTCTCAACATTGCCTATCTAGTAGCTCAGCATTGGAACGGAATTGGGACTCGGGTCAAGACCGCTGTTGTCTGCGGCGGGCTAGTGACTAGGATTGCCCGCCACCTTTACCCCACCGAGCCTGGACTTACTGCACCTGATAGGATGGCTTACCTTGACCTGGGTGCCATAGCCGACTTCGCCTGGTTCCCAAAGACGAAGGGGAGCGCGAGGACGTGGAAGATTTGTGGTTCCACGTCTGTTACCTTGCCGTGCCCTACCCTTCCTCCACTCTTACCGCTCCCGTCTGCTGCTGAGGGAGCGAGGCCACCTCCACCCACCTACCACCTTACCTTCACTCCTACTTCTTCTTCTAGGAAGAGGAAGCGGGAGGCCGGAGCATCTTCTAGCTCTCAGGCTCAGACTCCGGCCCAGGCTCAGACTCAGACTGGACCCACACAGACTCCCACACCTACACCTTCACTCACTCCACCTCCTTCTGATCCGGCCTTTCCGGCCAATTTTGTCTACCCTCCTGTTTTAGGGGCGCCCGAGGTCATGGACCAAGGGCGTCGTGATGCCTTGCTTTTGGATATGTGCAGGTACATTACTGAGATGAGATGGGATATGGCTTTGGCTGTATTCCCGCTCTACGAGTTCCATATCCGAGCCCGGCGACCGATTCCAGAGGGGTGGCCACATCCCTCCTTCTACCGATACCCAGCGGACGGGTACCCTCCACTTCCTTCGACACAGAGAGGAGGAGGCGGAGGAGACACCGTAGCACGAGAGGTGCGGTTGCGGGCCGAAAGGGCAGACAATGAGCCGCCAGAGAGAGGAGGAGAGGGACCCTCCGTTCACACCCGGTCCGGAGGATCGGCTGGAGAGATGACGACTGAGTTTCCACCTTGTCTGTTGCTGGTTTGGGGAGACCGTTTTGTTGAGTCGGAGTACCTGGGAGACGGCGGTGCCGACGACGAGTAGCTACTGGTCTACTCACTTCCCCAGTTTTCTGGCTGGTTTGGGGAAGTTCGCTTTTGTATGTACCTTACTCTTTTTATTTCGTCTCCTTTATTTTTTTATTTTGCTGGTTGTATACCCCCATCCCCCATCTTTCTGCTGGTGTATGCTGGAGGACAACGAGGGCGTTGTCCGTTTTGGTTTGGGGAGGGTAATGCATCCTTTTGAGTCTGCATCTGCATTTGTTTTGCATTCACGTTTAATTTCCCGCTTGCATTGTTGTTTATTTTCAAAAAAAAAAAATCAAAAAATTAGAAAAATTTCAAAAATTCAAAAACAATTCACGTTTACTTTTGCATATAGGTTGAGTCGGAACGGTAGATTCCCGTGATGAAATCGCACTATAACTTGTCATTTTACTTGAGCCTTGCACTTTTATTGATAGTTATTAGCCTTGTCATACGCATAATCTACGAATTTCTGTTCAAATATAAGCTGACTGTTTAGACTTGACCTATAAACTGGCAAACTACTTAAAAAAAAATTCTGAGTTTTAAAGCCATAACTGGTGACATTCATGACCAGTTCATTAGGAATTTTGAGAGTAGTACTCCTTGCATAGCATGTTCATCTCATTTGCACATTTATGACATTCAATTTCTCGTCAAATGCACTTATTCGGGTTTGCGGTTGGTTTCACATGCAGGGAGGGTCTTGCAAATTCCCCTTTCTTTATATCTTCACCCATTTAGCTCCACTTTAGCCAAAACTTGCCTTTTTGACCCATTAGCTACATTCCAAACTAAGCCTGCCTAGTCAAGCTAGTTAGTTTGTCCTTTTGTGGTATGTTTTCCACTGCAGTTTGGCCTGTCGTTCTTGTTGGGAGTTGGTGTTTGTATTAAGGAAGGAGGAAAAAGAGAAAAAAAAAGGTATTGAAAAAAAAAGGAAAAAAAAAATAAACGTGAAAAAAAAAAAAGAAAAAAACATACATGAAAAACAGAAAAAAAAAGAGCTGATATGAAAAAAAAAAAAAAAAAAAAAGAAGAAAAATTGTGAAAATAGTTGTACCCTCTTGTCAGAGTTGAGAAGATGTTCGAAGATGTACAATCGACAAGAGTTGTTTTTCAGTTAGTTGTTTCAGACGGTGTCTTTAAAAGGGAAGTTTGTAACCGTCTGACTCCTCCGTTCTATCCTATTTTTTTTTGAGGAGATTGTGCCTTGAGTCTAGTGAGTTTTGTGCCAAGTGAAGGGCACTAGTACTTAGTTTTTCAGTCAGTTTGAGATCCGGATGGTTTCATTATGGTCCTGTTAGGAACTAGCTTGACGCTCTTACCTCCACATTTCCATAACTTGTTTTGCCTTTTCTCACCTGAACCTCACTATTCCCATATTATTTGCATACCCTCGGCTGTGACGGACATTATTGGTTGGAGTGTGTGCATTAGTACTTGAATTGTCTTTCATTTTTGTTGCATGCATGCTATGTAGGTCGCAGTTAGGTGAGTGACTGTCCTTTCTTCTCTCTTTTACATTTTACATTTGCCCTTTGCTTCATGAGAGAAGAGTGACCACGTGAGAGTCCAGTTTTGTTGGTCTTGCAAGGTCGATAGGTCAGCATTATTTCTAAACAGCTTATAATTCGTTTGCGTCTTGTTGCTTGGCTTTAATCGTTGATTTTTGTTGCATTAAATCGGTTCAAGTAGACAAGTTAAGCTAGCTCTGAGTTATCATTTCCGTTCCATTAGTTTAGTTTTGAGTTTACTCGAGGGCGAGTAAAGGTTTGGTTTGGGGAGATTTGATACGTGCCTAATATATAGTCTTTTTGGCCTACTTCAGCACGTATTTCTATGCATTTCTATCTTTGTTTTTATAGTATTTTGCCCCGAATTGGCTACTTTGGTGTATTTTGTCCTTTTTGTAGGAATGATCGCGAAAGTGGTGGAACCATACTCCTTTTCGTCCTTTTTGCATGCATTTAGAGGAGACGGGATTGTCCCAGAGTGAGATACTGCATTTGGAATTGTCGTGGCACGCACTACGAGGCACTTAGGTGAAGACGTGAGCTGAATTGAAGATAAAAGTACTCGATCGAGCTATCCCTTGGTCGATCGAGTGGTTTCTAGACCCCCTGGTTCTCGATCGAGCTATCCCTTAGTCGATCGAGTAAGCTGCACATGACCAAGTCCTCGATCGAGTAAGAAGCTGGTCGATCGAGGGACTTCTGCTGAGATGTTGGTCGATCGAGTGGCTTAATCCACTCGATCGAGAGTTTTCACAGGCATGGGCTTTTAATTAGTCCGTGTGTTGTTTATTTCCGCAAACTTTAGTTCTTTTTCTATTTAAACCTAAGTTAATTAGGTTAATGTATCTAATCTTAGACACTAGAAAACTACTGCTACCTTTGCTACGTTGCTTCTACTTTTCGGCTGCTACTCTTACTTTTCGGGATTACTTCATTGGATTTCGTGTCTTTACGCCGGAATTTGCTTGGATTGTAATTCCTTCCTTCTCTTTATTAATAAGAATTACTTGTTGCTTTAATTTCTCGTTTATGTTATCATTCCTCTTTGCCCTAATTTTCATTATTACGTTTTATCATTTATTCATTATGTTTTCTGCTGGAAATTTATCTGCTGTTAGTTTAATTACCGACATGAGTAGCTAAACCCCCTTCATGTTGGGATTAGGGAATCTACGGTAGAAAAATGACGACGTAGTGAATGAATTGGACGAATTGATTAAGAGACCCTGTCACTATAGCAATTTAACTGTAATTCCCGACCTAGTTGAGTGCACGCTTCTATGTCACCCATTAAACTGGCTACAATTAATCATGGATCGAAAGATTGGACTAAATAGGCCTGCTATAAACAGTAGACTACCCTAATGAGGACGAAAGTTAAGTTAGTGGTATTTTAGGATAGGAAGTAGACCGAAAGGACCTTCTAACATCCGTCTCACATCGTTAAATCGAGTCATTTATCTTTGAGTTGTTGGACTACCGTAGTGAACCGAAATCCCGACATGTCCCTCTCTTCTTGATAGTTAAATCGTAATTTACCGCTTTTATTACTCGTAGTTTAGAATCAAATTTAATCAAACCCCCCAATTGTTACCATAGGATTAGAATAGACAGCTATAATTACATTTCCTCCCTGTGGATTCGATACTCGACTGCCTCTGCTACATTTTAGTTGAGACCGTTAGGTTTTATCTTTGATAGGGTTGCGATAGCCGTGTCACTCTGGATGACATTAAGGGCATCAGCCCCGATGTTTGTATGCACATGATAGAGCTGGAAGAGGGCCACAAGCCTTACAGACAGGGTCAACGCAAGTTGAACCCGAAGATGCAGGAAGTTGTTATGGCTGAGGTGATGAAACTACTTGATGCAGGTATTATTTATACAGTTGGCAACTCCAAGTGGGTTAGCCCAGTTCAGGTGGTCCCGAAGAAAGGAGGGACTACCGTGGTTAAAAATGTTAAAAATGAATTAATACCAACTCGAGTAGTGACAGGGTGGCGGATGTGCATTGATTATAGACAGTTGAATGCCGCCACCAAGAAAGACCATTTCCCCCTCCCTTTTTGTTGACCAAATGACTGAAAGACTTGCTTCTAACAAATTTTTCTGTTTTCTAGACGGATATTCGGGGTTCTTTCAGATCCCTATTCATCCGGACGATCAGAGTAAGACTACTTTTACCTGTCCACAGGGTGTTTTTGCGTATCGTAGAATGCCTTTCGGATTGTGTAACGCCCCTGCTACCTTTCAGAGGTGCATGATGGGGATTTTTTCTGATTATATAGAGAATATTATGGAAGTATTCATGGATGATTTCTCAGTTTATGGCAGTGACTTTGATCGTTGTTTAGCTAACCTTGATAAAGTCATGCAGCGTTGTATAGATGTTAATCTTGTTTTAAACTGGGAAAAGTGTCAGTTTATGGTCAATGAGGAAGTTGTGTTAGGGCATCTGATTTCTGATAAAGGTATACATGTTGACAAGGCAAATGTGCAAGTGATTGAGCAATTACCTCCTCCCGTGAATGTTAAAGGAGTGAGGAGTTTCCTTGGTCACGCTGGTTTTTACCGGCGTTTCATTAAGGATTTTTCAAAAATTGCTAAACCACTTACACAATTGCTCCTTAAGGATCTTTGTCTTTGAATTTCTTGATGAGTGCCATGTCGCTTTTAACGAGGTTAAAGGAGGCCCTAGTTTTCTGCGCCAATCATTCAGCCTTTGATTGGGACCTCCCATTTGAGATCATGTGTGATGCCAGCGATTATGCGATCGGTGCAGTTCTGGGACAGCGAAAGAATAAAGCTTTGAATGCCATATACTATGCGAGCCGAACTCTGGATGAGGCTCAAGTCAACTATTTTACCACTGAGAAAGAGTTTCTAGCTGTTGTTTTTGCCTTAGACAAATTTCGGTCTTATTTGTTAGGTTCTAAGGTTATTGTTTATACTGATCATGCAGCGTTGAAGACTCTTTTTATTAAGAAAGATGCGAAGCCGAGGCTTTTGAGGTGGATACTCCTTTTGCAGGAGTTTGATTTGGAGATCAGAGATAAGAAAGGAGCAGAGAATGTGGTAGCTGACCACCTATCTCGTCTACCGCTGACAGAAAGGGAGGATTTGTTGCCTATTAATGATTCTTTTCCTGATGAGAGTTTGTTAGCAATTACTACTTCAGGGTCTTATCCACCTCCGTGGTTTCTTTGATTTTGCTAACTTTTTTGTGATGGGTAGGATACCACCCGCGCTTTCATGGCAGCAGAAGAAGCGGTTTGCCTATGATGCTAGACAATATTTTTGGGATGATCCTTATGTTTTCAAGGAATGTGCAGACGGTCTCATCCGGAGATGTGTACCTCAGTGGGAGGTGAAGGATATCCTAGAGGCTTGCCACTCTTCTGCTTATGGTGGTCATCACGGTCCGTCCAGAACCGTAGCTAAGGTACTCCAATCTGGTTTCTATTGGCCAACTTTGCATGCATATTGTCGCAATTTTGTTCTTTGAGTGCGATGCTTGTCAAAGATCGGGGAATATTTCCAAGAGACATGAGATGCCACAGGTAGGCATTCTTGAGGTCGAGATTTTCGATGTCTGGGGCATTGATTATCAAGGACCTTTTCCGAGCAGTCAAGGTAATAAATATATCCTCGTAGCTGTAGATTATGTATCCAAATGGGTGGAAGCTATTGCTACTCCCCATTGCGATGCAAAGGCCGTGATTAAATTGTTTAAAAAGATTATTTTCCCTCGTTTTGGTGTCCCTCAGGTTGTCATTAGCGATGGGGGAATGCATTTTAAAGAGAAACAACTTAGTGCTTTTTTGACTAAATTCGGTGTCCAACATCGTAGAGGTTTGGGGTATCATCCCCAAACTAGTGGTCAGGTTGAGGTTTCTAACAGAGAATTGAAAGAAGTCTTAGCTAAAGTTGTTTCTAAATCACGGAAAGATTGGAGTCTTAAGTTAGCTGATGTCTTATGGGCTTATAGAACTGCGTTTAAAACGCCAATCGGGATGTCACCATACCGATTGATTTACGGTATGACATGTCATTTACCTGTCGAGTTAGAGCGTAAGTCTTGGTGGGCTATTTGTGATTTAAATTTGGATCCTAACCTCTCTCGTGAGAAACACATGACACAGCTGAATGAGCTAGAGGAATTTAGGGCCGCGGCCTATGACAATGCAAGGATCTACAAGGAGAAATCAAAGCGGCGGCACGACAAGAGAATCATCAAGTGCGAGTTCCATATTGGCGATAAGGTACTTCTTTTTAACGCTCGTATCCGTTTATTTCTGGTAAGTGAACTCAGGTGGGTGGCCCCTATACGGTCACAGCCGTCACAAAGTTCGGATCAGTTGAATTGGAGACCTCTGCTGGAGAAAGGTTCAAGGTTAATGGCCAATATGTGAAGCACTATCATGGATCAGATGTATATGTTGGGAAAGTCGAGGTATTGTACTTCGACCCGCTATCAGATGATGAAAAGTGAGGTAAAAAGGTCGTGCGGGACCTCTTAAACCAGCGCTAACTGGGAGGCAACCCAGGTTGTAATTATTTTGTAATTTAGGACTTCTTTTTTTTGTTTTTTCATTCATTTTGCATTTTAAGTTTTCTTGTTTTTGTTTTCTTTATTTTCTTTAAATTTGCAATTTCTTGGTTTGGAAAACTTGCGCGCTTTTGATAATTTTTGCAGGAATTCATTTTATGCAAAGTGCGTAAGTGGTTTACTGGATGTTGTGTGAGAAAGACGGGCAATTATGATGGCAGTTGAATTTTTTTTGGCGAATTTAAAATCTAAACGCCAGCGTTTGCAGTCGATCGACCTGTCCATTCAGTCGATCGACTGACGAGGAGAGTCCAGAAGCTACTGTGCAGGTAATCCGGTCGATCGACCGAGTAAAGTGGTCGATCGACCGAGTAAAGTGGTCGATCGACCACTTCGCGGGTTCAGAATGAAGCTAATAAGGGAAGTCTTCATCCCTTACTCTTTTATTCTTTCATTTTCCCAAAATCAGAAAAGGCCAAACCCTATTTCCTCTCCCTTTTTCGCGTTTTCAACTGCAAATCCGTCTCACTCTCTTCCTTTCTTGCTTTAATCTTCAAGGAAATCATCAAGGTATGTTTCTAATCGTATCTTTATGCCTTTTATTCGAGTTTTGCTGAAGTTCCATGCGAAATTTTCGAGTAATATGCCCTTGAGACGAAAAATCGATTTGGGGAAATCGATTCTAGGGTTTGATTTCTTGTCATCCTTGTACTTTAATTGCTTAGTCTACTCTTTCCCCCTTGTTTTTCAACGCAAATAAGCAGTTAGGACGTGTTTTAAGCCGTTTCCCCCAATTTATTTGAAACCCTAATTCGCTTCCAGGTTTGATCTTGATTCGGGTTTTCAGATATTGACATTGCTAAGGGGTTTTTCGTTGCTTATGGGCTGTTTTGCAGGTAACAGCAATGACAAAGGGAAAAGAGCCAATGCAAGAGGGACAATCGAGCCAAGGGCCAGCTAAGCGGCAACGAGGACCGCCACTACTGATAGAAGCTACCACGGATAGTCTACCTGACTATCCGCAGGTTATCTTTGCTGATTCTAAGCAGCATGCTAAGTTTTGTCTATTTGTTTCGAAGATGAAAGTCACAGCTACCCGGTTTCTCCATAAAGATACTTTGGAGAAATTAGGCTGTTACTAGTCGGTAGTGTCCCTGCTAAATGGGACGGGTATGACAGGTTTAGTGGACATGGCTGAGTTCACGTACTATGTTATGACCCTTGAATTCTTTTCCTCTTACTCTTTTGACTCCAAAGCCTTTGAGGCTGATGCGACCAAACCCTGCATTTCCTTTCGACTTTTTAATGTCAATTATTCTCTAACACTTGCTGATTTTGCGGGTTTTCTGGGTCTTTACTTCGAGGGCAGAACCTCGGACCCCTCTGACACTCACCGGGCCATGTGGTCTTGTATCGGTGACACTTACGGGTCGAGGAGGACGGGCACTTCCGTCCACTTGCCCCCTCTTCGCTATTTTCTACGGCTAATGGGTAATACCATTTTTGGCCGTAAAGAGTCTAATAATGTGAATAATATTGAGCTGTCGATTTTGGCGGGCTATCTGAACGTTGAGCGTCGGAGAGCCTGCATCTATAACATTGCCTACTTGACCGCCACTCACTTTCAGACTGTAAGTGAGGGCACCTTGACCACCATTGCCTGTGGCGGATTGGTGACACGTATCGCCAACCGCCTTGTTTTACTTTTCCCTCGACATGAGGATCCCATCGACCCTGAGCTGCGTTTCATGGACCTCCGTTACGCGAGGGGTGTCTATTGGATCAATAGACAGATGCGGTGGAAGATTGATTCTTTCATCTGTGACCGCATCCCTGTCACTGGCTACCCTCCTGTCCTGCCCCTTACCACTGTTGAGGGGGCAGCTCGGCCGCCCCTTCCTAGTTACAGGCTTCCTCTGGTGGCGGCCACACCTTCTGCTAGCACTTCGAGGAGGGCTCATGCCTCCTCTTCACAGGCACCCCTACCTCCACTACCACCCCTACTGCTGGTTCATCCACTTTTCTACCTCCTACTCCTTTGGTTGTCCCTCCGGTCATGGACCAGAGGGCAATGTCACGTGTTTTGGGTGACTTGTGCAGGAGTTTCAACGAGCACAGATTGGACACGGCCATCGCCATGTACCCGGTCTACGACGAGCTAGCTCGGGGGGGGGGGGGATGCTTCCACAGGGTGACTGGGCTCACCCTTCCTACTTTGTTCCCCCTGTGGGTGGCTACCCTCAGGCTGCCAGCAGACCTACTCCTACCACCACCACTACTGGTCCCTCCACTTCCAGGAGAGCCACTCCCTCCGTTTCCAGGAGAGCTACTCCTGCTGCTGCTGAGGAGGAGGAGGAGAGTGACTCGGGGTCCGGAGAGGACAGTGACTCTGACTACGAGGGTGGAGATTAGATGCTGGTGACCTCCCCGTTTTCGGCTGGTTTGGGGAGGTCGTATTTTGTGAGTTATTTTCCTTTCTCTTTTCGCTTCCTTTTACTTTTTATGCTTTTATTCTCCCATTTTTCTGCTGGTGATTTGCTGTTGAGCACAATAGGGACATTGTGCGTTTTGGTTTGGGGAGGGTATTTGCATATGCCTTTTGTTTTGCATCTGCATTTGTTTTTTATTGCATTTCTTTCACATGTTTAGCGCATTTCTATTTGCATTTGTTTTTATTTTCATTCATTCCAAAAAAAAAAACCAAACAAAACAAAGAAAAAAATTCATAAAAACCAAAAATATCACGTTTACTTTTGCACACAGTTGAGTCGGATTGGAGTTTTTAATGATGATTTTGCTCTATTAGTCAAATATGCCACTCCTTGCCTTTTCATAGCTGCTTAGCAAGAATTAAAAGTGATCTCTCAAATTTTGTTATGGAATCCATTTCGGGCAATTAGACTTGACTCATTACTTTTGGCAAACTACTTATACCTTCTGAGATATAGAGCCTATAACTGGTGACATTTATGACCGGTTAATTTAGGATTGAGAGTAGTTACTCCCTTCATTTCATGTTTTGCACGTGTATGAGTTTTGATTGCTTATTGCCTATACGCATTGGGTTGTGGTCGGTATTGCATGTTTAGAGAACTATTGCATCCTCCCCTTTCTCATTTTACCCCACTAACTCCACTATAAGCCAAAATTGCCAGTTGCCCTCAACTACATCCCATATTTAGCCTACCATTGTGCCAAGCTAGGAAGTAGTAGAGGAATTTGTTGATTTAAGCTGTTTTGGTTCGCTCTTGTAATGTTGGAGCGGGTATTTTTGAGAAGTGAAGAATTTACTTCAGCCTGAAAACAGGAAGAAAGGAAAAATTCAGAAAAATGGAAAAAAAAAGAAGTTGTTTACCTGGGCAGAATGCTCTGGAGTGTGCAGGGTGGTCGATCGACTGCCATCATTGGTCGATCGACCACCAGTTCAGATTTTGAAAAAAAAAAAATGAAAATGGAAGAAAAAGAAAGAAACAGAAATGAAAAAAAAAAAAAAAAAAGAGAGTCTTGAAAATAATAAAGTCTTGGCTGAAATAAAAACACGCCTCATGTGCTTACCTCTTGATTTGGAGGCGTTCGTTTGAATTTTTGTGTTGCCTAGTCAATAAAGGCATGGTTATTTTTTATTGAGTTGGAAGAACGGGATTCGGTTTCTGATGGTTCGTTAGGTACTAGCTTGGCTCTTACCTTTACTTTCCCATAATTGTTTTGCCCCTTCTTTTCCACTTAGCCTCACATGTCCAAATTTTGCAATAGTTCGGCATGTGATAGTCCTTGACGGTGGTTATGCGTATGTACGGTAAATAGAATCATTATTCATGCTAGTCAAGCATACATGTTTTGTTTGGTCGTGATCTAGGTGAGAGACTATACTTTTCTTCCCTCTCTTTTACATTTTATCTTACCATTTGCTTTGCTGAGAGAAGAGTGATCCGGGAGAGTCCGATTGTATGAGTCTTGCAAGGTCGAACGCCCGACTTAATTCTATGATATGCATAAATTTGTTCACTTGATTTAAGCTTTGCAGTGGTTGACTTTGGGCATTAAATGGTTTGGCATTGACTTGTAGTTAGCTCTGAAATGTACTCCGTTCCATTTAGTGTTTTATACGGGTCATAGTGCTTGCTTGGGGACAAGCAAGGTTTGGTTTGGGGAGATTTGATACGTGCATATTCTATACACTTTATCTGTGGTTTTGGCATGTATTTCTATGCATAATTGGTAGCTTAAGGCTGCTATTTCTCTCGAAACGGTTTACTTTGCATTTTCTATGATTTATTGTAGGAATGTGTGGAAGTAGGCTAAATCAAGCCAAATTCGTCCTCCAGAAGCAAGTTCAAGGAAGCCAAGAAGAAGGAGAGTCGCATTTACTCACCTTGGGATGCGTGCAAGGAGTGAAGAGTTGATTGGAAGCAACAAGGAGCCACTGCTCAGCATTTTCAGTCGATCGACAATGCTTTTCAGTCGATCGACCACTGGAGCTCAGTCAGAAGCTACTGTTCCGCATACTCAGTCGATCGACCACTATGGCCTGTCGATCGACCTGATTTCGAGCTGATAATTATTTCTCCGTGTTAGACTTTCAAAAGCCCAACTTGTAATTAACTTTGGGTATCTTTTTATCAGTAGAACGCAGCAACTTTTAGGTTATGCTTTCATTCTGGAAAAAACTTAGTTTTCAGATCTAGCTTGAGACGGAAACCTTTGATTCGAATGCTTTGTTCTTGCTATTCAATTAGTAAGCTTTTTATGCAATTCTTCCTCTTTCTTATTTTTCCTTGTTATTTTGATTCTTGTTTCATCAATTAATTTCAGCAATTGAATTTCTCTCCTTTGTTCTAGTTAGATTCCATCATGTTAAATTTGTTCTTTATTATTAATTTCGCAATTAGTGTAGTTATGATTATGCGTAGGTAATTCCTTTGATTGGGAATAAGGTGAGCCATGGTATTAAATTAGGATTGTCGTGTAGCATGAGTTCTTCCGTATTGGTCTCGCTATCTTTTGATAGATTTCTTTGCTAGATTGAAAGATTGGTAATTTGATTTATCGTTAGATTTAGAATTTATCTTGAGTGAAAGCTTTGATAAATTCTAGGGAATTATTATACCGTGAGGTTATTTGAGCTTTGATCGAAAGACTAGCTTATCTTCCCTGAGACCGTATTATGAGACCTCTGCTGCTTAACTGACCTGTTTTTTGCCATGGTGAACCGAAGTTCCCGATCCTCTTTTTATCTTGTTAAGAATATTCATTTTAGCAATTAGCCAGTTAATCAACCAAATTCAAAACCCCCCAATTTATTGTCACTTTCATAGACTGAAAAATTGCAAACAAAATCAACCTTGTCTCTCTGTGGTTCGACCCTTACTATCACTAGCTATAGTTTTAGTTTGGAATTATAAATTAAATTTTGGTACTAAACGACGGTATCAACAATGCAGCCCTTTGCATGGCAGAAAATGACGAGGTCCTCGAGTTCAGGCTTTGGGGCGAGTTAGCCATTCCTCTGTAGTTGTGCCGCCGCATCTACCCTATCAACGAGGCTATCAAGAGCCTCCGTTTGTCTGGCCACCGCAACATCAAGATCCTCCTGATATACGGAATGAAGAGATTGCGGAGCTGAAATCTTTGTTGGAGACACTTGCATCCAAAAGGCAAGAGTGTGATAGACGTATGGAAGCTCAACTCATTGAGCTGGAGTCTGAAATTGCTCAGTTAGCTGCTGAGTCGGATAGAGGGCAACCAGAAGAGGTATACCTTAGCGAGAGCGGTTTTTCCCATGAAGAAACCGTGTTGCCCAATGCTGAGGATGATTTTTATGACTCGGATTAAGAAGTTCTATCATATTTCAATGCCTTACAGGAGGATTTCAGCACTGTACAAGAAGAATCACTCGATCGAGTGACTTATATTAGGCGATCGAGTGAATTTCCAGAAAAAGCATTCGATCGAGCAGTTCAAAGCACTCGATCGAGCGAAAATCAGGAATGAAGTTCTCGATCGAGTAGTAATTCTACTCGATCGAGTAGTCTGGCCAGTGAGAGCATTGATTCGACTTGTGGGTTCATTTTCGATGACGATTTTGATGATGATAATGGATACGGTGAATCTCCCCTATTCAACGCCGAGTTAGATGCACTTGAGGCTGCGATTTACGGGCTGAAATCCACTGAGGAGGGTGACGAGGAAGCAGCTGAGTCGGTAATTGCTCCTAGCACGGAAGAGGTAATAAATTTCTTTATCTATGATTCCATCGTTGAGAGCAACCAACCCGAGGTAGTAAACGATAATTCTATTATTGTTTGTTTGAACAGTACAATGCCTCATTTTACTCATGCTTCGTATTTCAATAATATACCCTCTCCCAGATGGTTAATTAATTTAACTGTTTTTCACCGTACTTGTCATCTTGAAATTGTTAATCTGAAACGGGGCCCTAATTTATTGTCAATTGCTCCTGGGCTCCTTTGTTTTGTGGACAAATTTAGGAGCTCTCATAGGAAATTTGTTAGACTTAAATGTTTATATACTTTCATTTCCTATGCTTGTATTCCACTGTGGTGCTACTTACATTTTTGTGTAGCACATGCGCAGATGTACGATCTCATGTTGCGCGCTTTGAGCTGTTTTGATTGTGACTAATTTGAGAGCCTCGAAGAAAAGAAAGGTCGAGCTGGGACCTGTCTGAAGCTAGCGCTACCCGGAAGGCAATCCGGAGATTTATTTTTAATTTTTTTGCATTTTATCTCAGTTTTAGTTGTAATAAATGGTCTTCGTACCATAGACTATCTCAGTTGAGCTTGTTTTGTTAGTTTGCGGGTTGTTTTCATTGCATCTTTGCAGGAACATATTGAGGATCACTCGATCGAGTACTTTTTGTACTCGATCGAGAGCTTTTGCCGCTGAAACCATTCGATCGAGTGATTATTTTACTCGATCGAGCACCTGCAAAGAGAGAACTACTCGATCGACCTAATGTCCTTTCGATCGAGCAGTTTTGGATGCCCAGTTCACTCGATCGACCACTGTTCGAGTGCCCTCGAGTGTTTTTGACTTGGATTAGCTTCCTGTGACGGTATCCCGGTCCTTTAGCAACCTCCCATGTTCATGGTCGGTTTGGGGAGGTCCCTCCTTCACGTATCTTGTAAGCTTTCCGTATTTACTCTTTTTCTCTTTTAGTTTGCATTTCCTTTCCATGTTTTGGTACAATGGGGACATTGTACGGTTTGGTTTGGGGAGGTTATGCATCCATATCTGTGTCTGCATACTGTTTTTATTTCATTTATGTTATCACGTTTAATTTCCGTTTGCATTGTTGTTTATTCTTATTAAATTTCAAAAATTCCATAAAAATAGAAAAAATTCAAAAAAAAATTCACGTTTATTTTAGCATATAGGTTGAGTCGGAACGGTGGATTTCTATGATGATATTGCACTATTATTTGTCTTTTTGCTTAAGCCTTGCAATAAACTGTTATCTTTTAGCTTTGTCTTATTGCATATCTACGAGTTAATGTTAAATTTAGCTGAACGAATAGACTGGACCTGAAAGTTTGGCAACCTACTTATAATTTCTAAGGAATTAGAGCCGTATAAACTGGTGTCATTTATGACCGGTTTCATGTAGGATTGTGAGTAGTTACTCCTTGCATAGCATGTAACATCAATTTCCACATATATGAAATTCAATTGCTTTTTGCCTTCATACATTCGGGTTAGTAGTTGGTGTCACATTCAGGGAGGTGCTTACAATTTCCCTTTCTTTCATTTTTACCCATTTAACTCCACATTAGCCAAATTTGCCTGTTGACCCTTAGCTACATTCCAAATTTAGCCTGCCTTGTCAAGCTAGTTTAGATTGTTTTGGGTATATTGCTTATTGTGCCAAGTTTGGCTTGTATCTGTTGATTCGGAGTTGGTAATTTATGAAGAAAAGGAGGATTAGAAAAGAAAAAGACGTGAAAAGAAAAAGAATAACAGAAAAGAAAAAACAGACGAAAAGTGAAAAAGAAAAGAAACCGAAAAAAATAGAAAAAAATTATGAGAAAAAAAAGATGTTGTTTGAGACGGTTTCGCTCCTATGCTTTATCTGTATCATTTGAGGAGTATTTTCAGTTCGGTTTGGTGAGTTTTGTGTCAAATGAAGGGCACTCGTGCTTAATTTATAATTGAGTTGGAAATGGATGTTGCCATATGGTTTTGTTTAGGTACTAGCTTGATCACCTATACCTCCATATTCCCATAACATGTTTTGCCTTTTCTTACCCATTGCCTCACTTTACCATATTTTTGTAAGCCCTCGGCTGTGACAGGACCTTGTTGGTTGGAATGTATGTACGGTAGTTAGAATTGTCTATCATATTAGTTGCATGCATGTTTATGTGGGTCGTAGTCTAGGTGAGCGACTATTTTTCTTTCTCTCTTACATATATATGTTCACCCTTTGCTTCATGAGAGAAGAGTGATCCGTGAGAGTCCATTATTAAAGGTCTTGCAAGGTCGACGGTTCAGCTTTATTATAAACATCTTACAACTCGTTTGCATTTGACTGTTCGCTATAAGTGTTAGTTTGCTTGCATTAAATTGGTTTAAGTGGGCATTTGTAGCTAGCTCGGAGTTATCTTCTCCGTTCCATTAGTTTGCATTTAGTTTACTCGAGGACGAGTAAAGGTTTGGTTTGGGGAGATTTGATACGTGCATTTTATATAGTCTTTTTGGCCTATTTATGCACGTATTTCTATGCTATTATCGTAGTTTTATGCTACGAAATGCCCCGAATATGCTACTTTGGTTTGTTTTGTTCTATTTGCAGGAATAGACCAGAAAGTAGTGAAATCAAGCCTTTTATCGTCCATTTTGCATGCATTTGGAGGAAGAGTGAATTTGGAGTGGAAATATAGCTGTCTTGGGATGCGTGAAGCTGTTTCGGGAGCTAAAAAGGACAAGTCAAAGCTAAACTAACGGAATTATGAGCCGCTGAAGTCAAAGTTACTCGATCGAGTACATTTCTTGGTCGATCGAGTGGTCTTAGGTCAAATAAGAGTTCGATCGAGCACTTTCCTTAGTCGATCGAACAGTTGCAATTTAAGGTTTAGTCGATCGAGTACTTATTTTACTCGATCGAACGGTTTGAGCTCTGATCTACTCGATCGAGTAGTTTTAAACCACTCGATCGAGTGGAATCGTTATTGGGCTTGGGCTTTTTATTTTATTTCCGTCATCAGGTTAAATAAATCCTATTTTCTTATAAATAGGAGAGTGGACGTCATTTGTAATGGGGTCCGGGGGATCACACGTTATTTTATCACACGTTACTTTCACTACTGCTTTTCTTCTGCTTCTTCCTTCTCTTATTTCCGGATCATTATTGCTGTAATTTATTCCTTCCCTTTACTCTTATTTAATGCCTATTTCTTCTTTATCTCTCTCTTTTATTCTTGTTCTCTATTTAATTATGTCTAGCTAATTCTCTTGCTAGGATTAGGGTAGTCAATGAATGGATGTTAATTGCTGATTAGGTTTATAGATTCGTCGTTGTTGTCTAAATCTATGTAATCACTGCTATAACTGTATCCTGCTAGTTGATTCGAAGCAATTAGCCTTTTAATTTAGGTAAGCCTTGACCTAGACCGAAAGGTTGGAAGGGGTTAGACCCGCAGTGAACAATAGGATGATTTAGTGAGGGCGAAAGTTAAGCTAATAGCATTTTAGGGCGAATTGAGACCGAAAGGAGATATTCGTTGCCCCTTAGACCGACACATCGACTGATCTGTGACCTTAACTGCAATTAACTGACGTTCATTGATGACCCGAAATCCTAGTTCCCTTTTTCTTACTGTTAATTTCTCTTATCTTTATTTCTCTCGCCTTAGTCTCTTTAGTTTAGTCAAAACAACCAAAACCCCCAATAGTGACATTAAACAGACCGAATTTGACAAGTAGATAGTGACCGCCTCCCTGTGGAGATCGACCCTACTTACCGCTGACTTCTGTTAGTAGTACCTAGGTATTTATTTTTGGTACATAACGACCGTATCAAATTTTGGCGCCGTTGGAAATGGATGTTGTCATATGGTTTTGTCTAGGTACTAGCTTGATCACCTATACCTACCTCCACATTCCCATAAATATTTTGCCTTTTCTTACCCATTGCCTCACTTTACCATATTTTTGTAAGCCCTCGGCTGTGACAGGACCTTGTTTGGTTGGAATGTATGTACGGTACCTAGAATTGTCTATCATATTAGTTGCATGCATGTTTATGTGGGTCGTAGTCTAGGTGTGCGACTATCTTTCTTTCTCTCTTACATATATATGTTCACCCTTTGCTTCATGATAGAAGAGTGACCCGTGAGAGTCCATTATAAAAGGTCTTGCAAGGTCGACGGTTCAGCTTTATTATAAACATCTTACAACTCGTTTGCATTTGACTGTTTGCTATAAGTGTTAGTTTGCTTGCATTAAACTGGTTTAAGTGGGCATTTGTAGCTAGCTCTGAGTTATCTTCTCCGTTCCATTAGTTTGCATTTAGTTTACTCGAGGACGGGTAAAGGTTTGGTTTGGGGAGATTTGATACGTGCATTTTATATAGTCTTTTTGGTCTATTTATACACGTATTTCTATGCTTTTATCGTAGTTTTATGCTACGAAATGCCCCGAATATGCTACTTTGGTTTGTTTTGTTCTATTTGCAGGAATAGACCAGAAACTTGTGAAATTGAGCCTTTTATCGTCCGTTTTGCATGCATCTGGAGGAAGAGTGAATTTGGAGCAGAATTATAGCTCTCTTGGGATGCGTGAAGCCGTTTCAGGAGCTAAAAAGGACAAGTCAAAACTGAACTAACGGATTTGTGAGCTGCTGAAGTCAAAGTTACTCGATCGAGTACATTTCTTGGTCGATCGAGTGCTTCTGCTAGGAATAAGAGTTCGATCGAGCACTTTCCTTAGTCGATCAAACAGTTGCAATTTAAGGTTTAGTCGATCGAGTGGTTATTTCACTTGATCGAACGGTTTGAGCTCGGATCTGCTCGATCGAGTAGTTCTAAACCACTCGATCGAGTGGAATCTTCTATGGGCTTGGGCTTTTTAGTTTATTTCCGTCATTAGGTTAAATAAATCCTATTTTCTTATAAATAGGAGAGTAGGATGTCATGTTTAGGGGGCTAGCTCCTCTCGGATTTTACCATACACTGTTACTTTTCTCCTGCTACTTTCTTTCCGGATTTTTCTACTGTAACTCTTTCTCTCCCTTTTCTCCTTAATTTATTTAAATGTTTATTGTTCTTTTCCTTGTTCTTGCTCTTTTATTCATGTCTAGCTAATCTCTTTGCTAGTGATACTGTCGTTTCGTACCAAAAATAAATACCTAAGTTACTACTAACAGAAGTCAGCGGTAAGTAGGGTCGATCTCCACAGGGAGGCTAAGTTGCTATCTATCTGTTTAATTCGGTCTGTTAGGGTGTCACAGAAATGGGGGTTTTGATTGTATTGACTAAAACTATTAAGAGGTTAAGGAAGGAGAGGTAAAAATAGAAGGATTTAACAATAAAGAGAAAGGAATATGCTAGGAATCGGTCCACCGTGGCAGCTATACTATCGGAAATACTAAGGCGATTAGACTATTGATAAGAAGAGCTATGGTCGTCACCTCTCGGTCCTTAAATCGCCCTAGAGCGTAAATAGCTTAACTTTCGTCCTCACTACAATACCCTATTGTAATTAAGCAAGCCTTCCCTTCCAATCTTTCGATCCAGGTCGGGGTTAACTAAATTTATTGGTCTCCTGCATGCATTCATTCGACCGAATAACAATTAAATTGCCTAATACAATTCTTATCGCAAGGCTAATCTAATCAAGTCAATTAAAACATGCTACCACGGCTTCCCTAATCCTAACATACTACGGGATTAGCTAGACATAAATAAAGGGGAAACGAGAAATAAAGGAAGAACAATAAACATAAATAATAATTAAAGAAGAAAAGAAAGAGAAAGAATTAATACTGAATTATTGATCCGGAAATTAAGAACAAAGTAACAGTAGCAGTGTACAGTAACCGAGTAAGGGGAGAAGAGAAGAGAATGAGAGAGAGTTTAAATGACGTCCTAAGCTTCCTATTTATAAGAAAATAGGATTAGCTAAACCTAATTGACGGAGAATAACTAAAAAGCCCAGCCCGTAGCAAAATCCACTCGATCGAGTGGAATAAAACCACTCGATCGAGCAAACCCAGCCAGAAACTGCTCGATCGACCAGCTAGATCACTCGATCGAGTAAAGGCAAAAAAGAACTGGTCGATCGAATGAATAAACTACTCGATCGACTGATTATTGAATCCTAAACCACTCGATCGACTAGAAAAGCACTCGATCGAATGGATCTTGACTTCAGCAGCTCATAATTCACGTTAGTTTGACTTTGACTTGTCCTTTTAGCTCCCGAAACAGCTTCACGCATCCCAAGACAGCTATAATTCCCGCTCCAAATCTACTCTTCCTCCAAATGCATGCAAAACGGACGGCAAATGGCTTGATTTCACTACTTTATGGTCTATTCCTGCAATTAAGACAAAATACACCAAAGTAGCATATTCGGGGCATTTCGTAGCATAAAACCACGATAAAAGCATAGAAATACGTGCATAAAATAGGCTAAAAGGACTATATAAAATGCACGTATCAAATCTCCCCAAACCAAACCTTTACTCGTCCTCGAGTAAAGTAAAATGCAACTAATGGAACAGAAAAAGATAACTCAAAGCTAGCTACAAATGCCCACTTAAGCCGATTTAATGCAAGCAAACTAACTCTTATAGCAAACAGTCAAATGCAAACGAGTTATAGGACGTTTATAAATAAAGCTGAACCGTTGACCTTGCAAGACCTTAAACAATGGACTCTCGCGGGTCACTCTTCTCTCATGAAGGAAAGGGTGAACATGTATATGTAAAAGAGAGAAAGAAGAATAGTCGCTCACCTAGACTACGACCCACATAAACATGCATGCAACTAATATGATAGACAATTCTAGCTACCAAACATACATTCCAACCAAACAAGGTCCTGTCACAGCCGAGGGCTTACAAAAATATGGTAAAGTGAGGCAATGGGTGAGAAAAGGCAAAACATTTATGGGAATGTGGAGGTATAGGTGATCAAGCTAGTACCTGAACAAAACCATATGAGACATATCCATTTCCAACTCAATTATGAATAAATACATGCCCTTCATTTGGCATAAAATCTTACCAAACCAAACTGAAAACACTCCTCAATTGATATAAGTAAAACATAGGAGCAGAAACCATCTCATAATCAGACATCTTTTTTTTTCTTTCTTTTTCTATTTCTATTTTTTTCCGGTTTCTTCTTTTTCTTCAACTTCACGTTTTTCTTTTCATTTTTCATCTCTTTTTTCTTTCAACTTCTATTTTTTTTCAATTCATCCTCCTTCTTCTTTATTTCTACCAACTCCGAATAAACAGAATACGAGCCAAAATTTGATACAATGAAATAAATACCGCAAAACATACACTAAACTAGCTTGACAAGGCAGGCTAAATTTGGAATGTAGCTAAAGGTCAACTGGTAAATTTGGCTAATGTGGAGTTAAATGGGTAAAAATGAAAGAAAGGGGATTTGTAAGCACCTCCCTGCATGTGACACCAACCACTAACCCGAATGTATGACGGCAAAAAGCAATTGAATTTCATATATGTGCAAATTAATGAACATGCTATGCAAGGAGTAACTACTCACAATCCTACATGAAACTGGTCAAAAATGACACCAATTATAAGGCTCTAAATCTTAGAAATTATAAGTAGGTTGCCAAAATTTCAGGTCAAGTCTATATGTTCAGCTAAATTAAACATTAACTCGTAGATATGCAATAAGACAAAGCTAATAAGATAATAGTTCAATGCAAGGCTTAAGCAAAAAGACAGATATAGTGCAATTTCATCATTGAAATCTACCGTTCCGACTCAACCTATATGCTAAAATAAACATGAAATTTTTTGAATTTTTGAAATTTTCAATTTTTATGTGATTTTGAGTTTTTAACAAAAATAAACAACAATGCAAACATCAAATAAACGTGATAACTGAAATGCAATGAAAACAAAATGCAGACACAGATATGGATGCATAACCTCCCCAAACCAAACTGTACAATGCCCCCATTGTACCAAAACATGGAAAGGAAATGCAAACTGAAGAGAAAGAGAGTAATGGCGGAAAACTCACAAGATGCGCGAATAAGGGGACCTCCCCAAACCGACCATGAACATGGGAGGTTGCTAAGGCCCGGAGAACCGTCTCAGAAAGCTAGTCCAACTCAACAATACTCGGTCAAGAGGAATAGTGTCTCATCGAGTAGAATGGGCGCTCAAAACTGCTCGATCGAAAGGAATTTAGGTCGATCGAGTGGTTTCTCATCCTGCAGGTGGTCGATCGAGTAGATTAATCACTCGATCGAGTGAATTCATCAGCAAAAGTGCTCGATCGAGTAGAATGACTACTCGATCGAGTGATCCTCGGTGTAATTCCTGCAAAACGCAATAAAAAAAGCCCGCAACTAACAAAAACAAGCTTAACTGAGACCGTCTATGGTATAAAAAACCATTTATTACAACTTAAATGAAATAAAATGCAGAATAAAATTGCTGGGTTACCTCCCGGGTAGCGCTAGCTTCAGTTAGGTCCCAGCTCGACCTTCTTTCTTCGAGCCTCTCTAATTAGTCACAATCAAAACAGCTCAAAGCGCGCAACATTAAATCATAAACCTGCGCATGTGCTACAAAAAAGCATAAGTAGCACCAAAGTGGAATAGCAAAATAGGAAATAAAAATGTTTAACCCTTTAAGTCGTACAAATTTCCTATGAGCGCTCCTAAATTTATCCACAAAATATCGGAGCGCGGGAGCAATTAACGATAATCTAGGGCTCCATCTCAGATTAACAGTTTGGAAATGATGAGAACGGTGAAAAATCGTTAAATTACGCGTCCACATGTGAGAGGGTATAACATTAAAAGAGATAGCACGAGTCAAACGAGGCAATATACTATTAAAACAAACAATAATTAAATTATCGTTTACTACCTCAGGTTGGTCGCTCTCAATGACGGAATCATAGATAAAAGAGTTTATTACCTCTTCCGTGCTAGGAGCAATTACCGGCTCAGCTGTCCTTTCGTCGCCCTCAGTGGAATTCAGCCCATAAATCTCAGCTTCAAGTGTATCCGACTCAGCCTTGAATAAGGGAGATTCACCGTAATCGTCGTCATCGTCAAAATCGTCATTCAAAGTGAACCCAAGTGACGAATCAAAGCTCCCCATGGCCAATTCAGTCGATCGAGCAGAACTATCACTCGATCGACCAACTTCCTCCTGAATTCCACTCGATCGAGCGGAAATATCACTCGATCGAGCACTTTCTCCTGGAAAATCACTCGATCGACTAATATTAGTCACTCGATCGAGTGATTCCTCCTGTACAGGGCTGAAATCTTCGCGTAAGCTAGTGAAATAAGATAGAAACTCGTCGTCGGAGTCATAGAGGTCATCTTCAGCATTGGGCAACACGGTTTCCTCAGGGGAAAAACCGCTCTCAGCGAGGTATACCTCTTCTTCTTGCATCTCAGCTGCTAACTGAGCAATGTTAGTTTCGAGCTTAATGAATCGAGCGTCCATATTTTTATTGCTCTCTTGCATTTGTGATACAAGCGTCACCATTGAATATGTCAGCTCCGCGATCTCTTCTATCTCCATCTCAGCTGCTAACTGAGCAACTACAGACCCGAGCTTATCAACTCGCGAGAAGTGTTGTCTATCATAATCTTGCTGAGCTTGCATTTGAGATGCAAGTGTCTCCATTAAAGATTTCAGCTCCGCGAATTCTTCTTCTTGTTTATCGGGAGGATCTTGTTGCGGTGGCCATTGATAGGGTGGATGTGGCGGCACAACTACAGCTGCATTGTGCTCAGCAGTACCACATCCCCAAGATTTCTTCCTTTCCCAACTAGCAGGTTTTTCAGCTTGGGCTTCAAACTGAGCAATTAGTCGGGAGACAGATGTCATCTCGGCAAGAGAGATCGAAGGTACTCAAGCCTTCCCTTCGATAATCTCCCTCAGTAGCCTATCTAATAAACCTGTAGGCCTATCAAAACAGCACTAAAGAAAAAGATAAGAACGGCCTCAAGGTACTTAGTCTTCCCTTGAGGCGAAAAGACAATCAAAATAAAACAGATAAAAAGCGTCGCCTCCCCGGCAACGGCGCCAAAATTTGATACTGTCGTTTCGTACCAAAAATAAATACCTAAGTTACTACTAATGAGTCGTCGGTAAGTAGTAGGGTCGATCTCCACAGGGAGGCTAAGTTGCTATCTATCTGTTTAATTCGGTCTGTCAGGGTGTCACAGAAATGGGGGTTTTGATTGTATTGACTAAAACTATTAAGAGGTTAAGGAAGGAGAGGTAAAAATAGAAGGATTTAACAATAAAGAGAAGGGAATATGCTAGGAATCGGTCCACCGTGGCAGCTATACTATCGGAAATACTAAGGCGATTAGACTATTGATAAGAAGAGCTATGGTCGTCACCTTTCGGTCCTAAATAGCTTAACTTTCGTCCTCACTACAATACCCTATTGTAATTAAGCAAGCCTTCCCTTCCAATCTTTCGATCCAGGTCGGGGTTAACTAAATTTATTGGTCTCCTGCATGCATTCATTCGACCGAATAACAATTAAATTGCATAATACAATTCTTATCGCAAGGCTAATCTACTCAAGTCAATTAAAACATGCTACCACGGCTTCCCTAATCCTAACATACTACGGGATTAGCTAGACATAAATAAAGGGGAAACGAGAAATAAAGGAAGAACAATAAACATAAATAATAATTAAAGAAGAAAAGAAAGAGAAAGAATTAATACTGAATTATTGATCCGGAAATTAAGAACAAAGTAACAGTAGCAGTGTACAGTAACCGAGTAAGGGGAGAAGAGAAGAGAATGAGAGAGAGTTTAAATGACGTCCTAAGCTTCCTATTTATAAGAAAATAGGATTAGCTAAACCTAATTGACGGAGAATAACTAAAAAGCCCAGCCCGTAGCAAAATCCACTCGATCGAGTGGAATAAAACCACTCGATCGAGCAAACCCAGCCAGAAACTGCTCGATCGACCAACTAGATCACTCGATCGAGTAAAGGCAAAAAAGAAATGGTCGATCGAATGAATAAACTACTCGATCGACTAATTATTGAATCCTAAACCACTCGATCGACTAGAAAAGCACTCGATCGAATGGATCTTGACTTCAGCAGCTCATAATTCACGTTAGTTTGACTTTGACTTGTCCCTTTAGCTCCCGAAACAGCTTCACGCATCCCAAGACAGCTATAATTCCCGCTCCAAATCTACTCTTCCTCCAAATGCATGCAAAACGGACGGCAAATGGCTTGATTTCACTACTTTATGGTCTATTCCTGCAATTAAGACAAAATACATCAAAGTAGCATATTCGGGGGATTTCGTAGCATAAAACCACGATAAAAGCATAGAAATACGTGCATAAAATAGGCTAAAAGGACTATATAAAATGCACGTATCAGCTAGGAATAGGGTAGTCAATGGACTGTTATTAATTGCTGATTAGGTTTATAGATTCGTCGTTGTTGTTGTAGTCTATGTTGTTAATCGCTGCTATAATTGTATCCTGCAAGTTGATTCGAAGCAATTAGTCTTTTAACTTTGGTAAACCTTGACCTAGACCGAAAGGTTGGAAGGGGTGAGACCTGCAGTGAGCAATAGGATGCTTTAGTGAGGGCAAAAGTTAAGCTAATAGCATTTTAGGGCGAATTGAGACCGAAAGGAGATATTCGTTGCCCCTTAGACCGACACATCGACTAATCTGTGACCTTAGCTGCAATTGACTGACGTTCATTGATGACCCGAAATCCTAGTTCCCTTCTCTTACTGTTAATTTCTCTTATCTTTATTTCTCTCGCCTTAGTCTCTTTAGTTTAGTCAAAACATTTCAAACCCCCACATTGTGACATTAGACAGACCGAGTAGACAAGTGAATAGTGACCGCCTCCCTGTGGAGATCGACCCTACTTACCGCTGACTTCTGTTAGTACTAGCTAGGTATTTATTTTTGGTACAGAAACGACCGTATCATACCACCATCCCTTTTATACACCATGACGTCACCCTGGCCTTTCTCAACCTGGGGCATCGACATCATCGGGAAAGTCAACCCGATAGGCACTAAGGGGCATTGCTTCGTCCTCGTCGCCATCAACTACTTCACCAAATGGGTGGAAGCATAGTCATATGCAATCTTGACCGCCAAACAAGTGGCCAACTTCATCCAAAACAACATCATCTGCAGATATGGGGTACCCCATGAAATGATCAGCGATCAAGGCTCTCACTTCCGGGCAGAAACTCAAGCCTTGCTGGACAAATACAGGATCAAACGACATCGATCATCCCCTTACCGTCCCCAAACCAACGGAGCGGTTGAGGCAGCTAACAAAACTCTTGTCACCATTATCAAGAAAATGCAAGACAACTACCGTGATTGGCCGAACAAGCTCCCATTCGCACTCTGGGGATACCGAACCTCCATTCGAACACCAATAGGCGCCACACCCTTCTACCTAGCATACGGTATGGAGGCGGTTCAACCGGTAGAGTTAGAGGTCCCTTCTCTACGCATCCTACTGCAGAGTCAGGTCCCTGAGGCGGAATGGACCCGTCGAAGGTACGAGCAACTCACTTTTCTAGACGAGCGGCGGCTCAACGCCTTGCACAACGTCCAGCTTTACCAATGACGTATACAACGGGCATTCAACAAGAAAGTCAAACCCAGGAACATCCAAGAAGGCGACTTGGTCCTCAAGTCGGTCCGAGCACCATTACCCGTCGATCCGAGGGGAAAATTCAAACCCAACTGGGCCGGGCCATTCCTGGTCAAGAAAATACTTTCGGGAGGCGCAGTGAGACTGAGTGACCTCAACGCATTCTGGTTTGAAATTGCATGTTTTATCGAGTCTAAGTTGCGGCACCTTGCCCGTTTCGAATGTCCTTTGATCTGTCAAAGGTAACATCCATTTGCACTAAAACAAAAACACTCTGAACTACGAGCATGGTTTGATTTCACCTCTTCAGGTGGATACGTAGGCAGTCCCTCTTATACATGAGGGATACAACCACAAAACCCAAATATATTTACAAATCATTTTGAACTACGATCATGGTTTGATTTCACCTCTTCAGGTGGATACGTAGGCAGTGCTTTCTTACACGAGAAGGATACAACCATCCCCATAATAAAAAAAACCCCCACATACAAAAAAACATCCCCATCAAAAAAAGAAAGGGAAAAACATTCCCTTTCCTCGCAAAAAAATACAAAAAGAGCCTTTCTGCCTTCCCACAAAAATCCCATTTCCCAAGTGCAAATGTTTAGGACGATTCAAACCGAATTGCCTTTACAAAATGGATGGAAGAAACAAGCGTTCACAATTTTTGACAAGAGCAATCCTCTTATTTAATTAATAATGGGAGGGATTATAAATTCAACAACAAATAAAGCTCGACGAGTCTACAACTTGTTAAAGCTAAGGTGTCGACTAAAACACCTCACATAATAAAACTAGAACAAAACACACAAAACATAGCTACTACAACATAATAAAAACTCACAACACTAATACAACATAATAATAAAGTAGGGTAATGGAGATCTTCACTCTTCCATTCTACCCTTGCCTTTTCCTTCGGGGTGCATCTTCCCCTTGTTCTTCTTGTTGGCCCACCTAACATAGATTTCCTCCTCAGAACGGATCCTCAACGGATTTACAACGGCAACGGCCTCCGGTCTATTGCAAGACCTCATGTTCGGCCCAAAACGAGCCCATGCACGGCCGACCATATTCTTGGGACCTGAGCTCCTCCTCTTTGGTGGCCTCATCACATCGGGGCTAACCCCATCAACTTACTCCTCAAAGAAGGCACGGTTGGCCTTGCCAACCTCTCGATAATTCAAGTCGACAACCTCGTCCTTACGGTATTTGGACCTCTCTTCCAAGGACGAAGCTCTTGACCACTTGACATAAGCGGGAGTCACCCATGTCGTGGCAACGGGGTTTGGTACCTCCCAAAGCGGCCGGGTGGCCCACCACCTTTCGAAGACCTCCACAAGCTCGGAGTTTCGGAAGACATTCTCTTGGACAAGGGTATCTTGAGCGGGCACCTTTTGTTGACGCCCCATTTGCCTCATGAGCCTTTCGGGATAGATGAAGGAGGCAACGTTCAAACCCACTACCATCAAAGAACGAGGACTAGCACCCGAAGTGGGCAACCCCGTGAAGGACCTCAAGTGCCACCATGGCACCACCCAACGGATGTGAGGACCACCCTCCTCCACCAATCTTGCGGCCCGATAGGCCTCGGTAGAAGCAAAGCTATCCGAGTACAACTTCTTCCTTATAGTAAGGTGACGGAAGGAATAAGAAGAAGAATTAACCGGAGGCTCTACATACCTTAGCCTCTCCAATAGCCACACTTGGAGGATCCTTGGGGATCCGAATGAAGGAGCTTCTCCACAAGAGCCTTCCTTGTCCAAAGCTTGGATGATCTCTCCAAGCACCAACCATGATGGATCTCTACCATGCTCCATTTGCTCGACCACATGTACAAGGGTCATGCTACCATAGCATTTCGGCCCCTCCTTCTTCAAAGCATCAACAAAGAGGTATACATGGACAAGGCAAAAGGCAAGAGCCCTTCTCCTAGCCACCTCCGAAACATTGGCATCTAATCGGTTTGAAAAGATGTTAATAAGAGCCAACATATCCACACCATGTGGGGCAAGAAGGAAGTTGACTTGACTCTTCGACAAGCCCAACATCGAACGGAATTTATCCTTGTACCATAACCGAGTCGGAGGAAGCACCGGAACACAACCCGGCCACCCACCAATGGCTCCAACTTCTTCGGCTAGTAGACAAATTTCACCTTTCGGGAAAACGAAAACATGTTGTTTCGAATCCCAAAACCGAGAACATGCTTCGAGGAATGAGGATTGCACCTTGACTTGACGAAGCACCAACAATTGACCAACTCCCATGCAAATGAGTTGATATTTTTCGGGAGGCGACAAATCCCGGCACCATTGTCGCAACGCATTATCAAAAGCATCCATGAAATATTTTTGTGGAAGAAGAAGAAGAGGTTTTGTAGAGATGATTTTGTGTTTCGGATGATAAAACAATGAACCACAAACATCTCTATTTATACAAAACAATCAGTGCGTTTTTTTAGAAAAAAGGGAGAGCCGGCTTCTATCGCCCAATAGCTCGCGCCTCTTTAGGCCCCTTCCCAGGATTCTCGCTTTGACTTGTCCCTTTCAAGTTGTGTTTTCTCCTGACACCTCAAACCTCCCGCCGAAATGCCCGCGCCTCTTCAGGATGGTCCAAGACATTTTGTGTTTCCTCACACTCACATTTCCTTGCTTTCGCTTTTTACGAACTCCGACAGGGTTTCCATGACGCAGCTTTAAACATACGGAATTTTCTTTCTTTTTTTAAAAGGGGGGAAGGGCTAGTCGCCCCAATCCGCGACGGATCGCTTCCATGTCAATCAAAATTCCGAAAATTTTTTCGCTTTTTCGCAATTTTTCCAGCAAAAAATAAAAATCGAAAATTGATAACACGACATCAGTTTTCCTCAAAAATTCAAGCACTCACAAATTCGAGTCTTGACCTCATAAAAATCAAATCAAATATACTCGTAAATTTGTTTTCTAAAATTCATTCCCGACGGTTTAAGTTTGAATTTTTTTATCGAGTCACAAATCAATTTCAATAATTTCGATGCAATTTAATTCAAGACACGAGTTAATTGCTCAATTTTCAAATCATTTCCTTTTGAAGTCCAAACGTGTTTGCGTGCTACCTGTTTTCAAATGCTTGTTACGTGTTTGCGTGCTACCTGTTGCCTGTTTTCTACACTAACGATGCAGGAACTAGTGCGAAGCAAAAAGGAGAATTGACAGCCGATAGCGCTCCTCCGAAACACAACACAAAAGAGCCAAAAATCACAAAATGAATCACAATCCAAAAACACATATATACAAACCGCCTCACGCAAAATAGAAATGTGTACAAACAAGAGTCCAAGACACGGACAAACTACTACTATTCAGGGCCTCCCGTCGGACCAGTCCCCGTCTCACGAGGAGTCGCCGCCAACGCAGACATTACCACCTGCTCAGACTCCCTCTCCGGAGAACTCTCCAGCGTCTCGCGCTCCATCTTGACATGAAGCTCCTCCGCTGCAGCCAACTGAGCCCTAAGAGAAGCAATCTCCGCATCTCGGCTTCGTAACTCGTCCTCACGACGCCTCAACTCCTGGTCTCAACGGGTGATCCCCAACCCCTGAGCCTCGATCGTTGAGCTGGCTGTATCCAACTCAGCACGGACCCGAGCAAGCTCCGCCGGATCCGCAGTACCCTGCAAAACACAATACAGATCATCAAGATCTAAAAATGTGAAATGCAACACAAAATACACAAAAACGACACACAAAAAGTACCTGAGAAAGCCGAGCCTCCCTCGCAGTCAGGTCACCGGTAAGCGCCCTCCACCGGTTAGCCATCCGCCACAACGCCTGATGACTGACGGTCGTCACCTACAGCCAAAAAGGTCCTTCAATATAATGCAAGGCAAAACACGAATGAGGAAAAATGTTCAAGTCAGGAACTCACCCTCAGAACGACCAACCTCCACTCCATGCCAACGTCGGTCACCTCAGCAACCGCAAGCTCTGGTAAGCGCAGTTGTAGCTCCTTGCCACCCGGCCCCTGAAAGGTGGTCTCCGCCGGGAAAACTAGGGGCTGAGTCCTCATCAGCATGTTAACCCCCTGCAATTCGGGTCCGCATCAAAGGCAACAAACCCTCCTATCAAATGAGACAATGAAAAAAAAAAAAAAAGAGGAAAACATACCTCGATCGGGTACCAGGCAAGCCTCGACAGCCGGAAGGTGTCGTAGTCAACCTCCCGCAGCAACAGCTCATCACCTCCCTGACCGTGAAGGTGCTCCTCAACCTTGTCGGGAGTTGACTCCTGAAACAACACCCTAAGCGGGTCGACCGGTACCACGAAGATCTCAGTAAGGCACTGATGGGCTAAACGCTCGCCAAGTACCAAACCGGCTCGATCGCCGTCTCCAAGTACAAGCGCTGGGAGCTGCGAGGTTGCAGATGCTCCCTGACAGCGGTCGGCACGTAGTGCTCCCAAGGCCACCTGAAAAACTGCATTCAAAACAAAGCTACTCAATCGACTTGGGGCTTCCTAAGCTACCTAGTAATCCTATCTCTATCTATTTCTATAAAGAAAGAGTCAGGAACAGCAACTTACGTCAGCAACTCGAAGGGCGTTCACACGACGTCGGCAGTCCTCATAAGTCGACTTTATCGACTTCTTCTGAGCCACCGTCCAACCCCTCACAGCAGGGTAGGTCAAAGGGACACAACCTGTAGTCCCCGGATGCAAAGGGACGAAGTAAGCATACAACCAAGCCTGTAATCAAACACAGCAAAAAATAAATCATCCAATCTCTCAAAAATTGCCAAAATCAAAATCAAAATCAAACTCAAAATTACTAAAAACGCTCGTACCTCCAAGATAAGGCCGGGACCAACCAAAGCTGGGGCACTACCATCCCTCATCGCCTCCGGACGTACCGTTGCGTGCATATACCGGGTAAAACTCGCCAAAGCCGGCGTAACCCAGTCAAACTGACCCAAGGCGTCAAGGTCAGCAAGGAGAGGAAGTACCTTGGTCGACAAGCGCTCACCCTTGTCACCAAAGTACGTGGCACCCAAGAAGTACCACAACCACAACCGCGCCTCCTGCGCGTCAGCTCTAGCCTCAGCCTCCGGACTCGCTAACGACGCCGGAGCAGCACCTGCCACTCTCCCTCTGAAGTGGTCTCTCACATACGAGCTCGCGATCAGGTACGGAGTAACATCAAAAGGCTCGGGCAAAACAGTACCGATCGGACGAGTAACCGCAGGAGAAGACACCCTCCCCGGTGTCCCTGTGAACTCATAAGGCGTCTCGCCACAAGAGAGGCCGGCTATCATGGCAAAATCCTCTAAAGTCACACCGACCTCCCCGAACTCCATGTGGAACGACGACGTCGTATCCCAATACCGATCCAGCATGGCACGAATCAGGCACAGGTTCGACCTAATCGAAGACATGTGAATGTCCCGCCAAGCGGCCACCAACGGCCCAAAGGCCGACCTCTCTATGAATGCCCTCGTACCGGCTCGGAGAACGTCGTAAAACCCCAGGCAGGTAGTGAAGCCCGAGAAAGTCCTCATGGTGCCGATCTCCTGAAATCAAAAACAAACAACGTCAGAACCCCTATTCAGGTCTGATACTTCAAAAATGAGGAAAATTCAATCAGGTAACACGACTCACCAAGCCCTCGTGAGCACGGTAGGAGATGTGCCTGTCCGATCAAGCGAAGAATCGCTACCGTCAAAACCCTCGCCCAAGCGGGCGCGCCGCAGTTCGGCCCCGTGGGGTCAGAATCCGTCTAGCGTCCTAACTCGCGACGTCAGCGTCGTCCTCAACCGTCTCTGCCCTCTGTAGATACCCGTATCCGTCGATATTGGAATTTATAGAGAACCCGACAAACACCCGATGATGATAGGACACATGTATTCTTTAGTTGTCACTGTCATTATTTGGAGCTCGTTTTACGATGTAGAATGGGCGTCGTCGATGAAGTATTTTATTAATTTAAATGATATTTAAATTAATGTTTTTTTTAAGTGAATTCATTTTATTAATTTAAATGATATTTAAATTAATGTTTTTTTTAGTGACTTCATTTTATTAATTTAAATGATATTTAAATTATGGCTTTTTTTTTTAGGTGAATTCAATTTATTTTATTTTATTTTGAATTTATTTTCCCAAGTTTATTTTATTGAAAATAAAATAAATAATTGATTTTAAAAATCATTTTATGAGTATATTTGATTTGAAAAATCATTTATTAATTGATTTGAAAAATCGTTTTTAAAAGCGAAGAAAACTCGTTTTAAAAGCATGTTTTTGAGCTCGATTTTAGCTCGGTTTTTGGGCCCGTTTTCTTTACGAATTGGCGCGAATCTCGAGTACACTAACCAACCTAAGCCTCTACCCATCCAACCCAGTTCGAACCCCCATAACCACGGCCCAAATTCCATCCCAAACACCCCCCAAACAGCCCGCATATACACGAGCAGCCCCCTGTTTTGGCAGCTCAATCCCGAGCCCAAAACCCGCTCCAAATACCACCAAAACCCGTACCCATTAACCCTAACCCATACCCTAGTATCCTACCCATATTACCCTAGCTTAATCACCAAGAAAACCCCTCTCAAACCCTCACAAAAGCTGCTGGACAGCAGCTATGCGTGAGCAGGCCCGACTGCCTCTCCCTCTCATTTGCCCTACTTTAACTCCTTATAAATACCACCCCTTCACCATACATTCATTCCTCTAAGTTCTCCCCACATCCTACCATCACTAACAAGCTTTAAACCTCAGAAACAAACCCTAATTGCCTCTCAAAAACCCTCCACAAAATCGACATACAAACTGAAACTGTTTGTGTGTCCTCCTCGAAAAACAATTCGTTCCTCCCTCAAACCTCCATCAAAACACGATTTTCTTGTTCCTAATTAACCACATAACATCCATCTACACATTAGACAAAGATTTACGAGCCAAATTGCCCTTGAGAGTACACGAAATCCCTCGAAAAACAGAGTGTTATACACTCTGTTTTCGCGGTTTGTTCTTGTCTGTCCAGTTCTGTTTGTGCTCGTTTTTCGTGCCCAATAACCCAAAAAGAGCAGGGGTTTCTTTAAGATCTCTGTTCTCCTCTCTTTCTAGTTTTCAAAACATCTTTTAAATCGAATTTTCATCGTGAAACGAGGGAGAAATCATCGTTTGAAAGTTGCTGTCCAGATTTGCCAAAAACGCGTGTTTGCTTTGTTTCTTCGTCGACGACGGCCTCTCGAGATAAAATCTACCATCGATTACGACCCAAGACGGTGTCAACGATACATGTAGGTTGAGGGTGCATCAAATACTCCTCTTTCTCCTTTTTTATTTCGTTTTTTATGTTTGTTTTTCTTATAGTTTTTTTTTGTTTGTTTATCGCTTTTATTTATCGTTTAAATTAACTATGAAACTAGTTTAGTCCGAGTATGAGTTAAAGTACCACCATGAACACCCGCGTTGACTTGAGATGGGAAAATAAACCGCTACTTCAGTCGGTCGTACACCCCCGTCTCATTTACATATCCTCGTGTTCAAGGTAGGGCATAAATAAAACGAATTTCTAACTTCCGTTCCTCGCTTTTGACCCTTTGTTGTCTCGGCCAATTCGACCCACCTTAGGACCCGTTGCATGTTAGTATGACCTCTGATTGTTAACATATGACTTATTTAGACGACATTAGATCAATTTAATAACCTAATTAGACATGTTAGGTGGCATCGACATAGCTTTAAATATCGATTAACAATTCTATAACCTAATTGAATACATCTTTCTTTTCACTTGATTTCTCGCTAGCATAGGAGTGCGTGATTAGCACCTTCCTATTAACACTCGACGAGTAAGCATTAATCTTATGATACCGTGACCTAATTGGACCCTTTAGGCCGTGTAGAATACACACTCGCGCGTTTCTTCTCAATCGATCAACCTGTCTTATAACTCGTTTTCTAACTCGTTTTCTAATCCGTTTCGCAATCATTCGATCTAACTAATGAACCTGACCTAGGAACTAGGATGGCCTTGTCTTGGCCGTGAGGGTGGCCGTGGTTTGGGCCGTGAGTTGGCCGTGTCCCTCGTCTTTCTCATTTCGTTTTTCTTTTCTTGTTTATCATTTGTTCTTTGTTGTTTTGTAGCTTGTAATTTATAGTTTGTTTATCGAGTTGTAATTTTCGAGTTAGTTTTCTTTTATCGAGTCAAAACCTCTTTCAAAAAACCTTAGTCTTGTTTGGTTAGACGGTTGTTCTCCAATGCATGTAAGAGCGTAGTAAATCGCATGTTGTTTAAAGCAACATGGCCCGATTTATGCTAATGCACGCTTTGGTGCGTAGCCCAATGTCTAATTCGATAAGATCAAGCGAAAGTACACATCACGAGGAGCGACCCAAGGCCGTGGGTCATGTAAGCTGTGGGCCCCCCTCTTGTGCACGTTTTTCTAGGCCGATTGGCCGTGTGTGTTATCGTGTACGGTTTTGTATGTAGCAATTGTATTTAGATCGAGTTGTATTTCTAATTTCTCGTTGTGTCGGCATGAAATGCCCGGGTTGTAATAGGTAGATCCTAACGGCTCCCCCATTCCCCCTTAAGCCTTGTTTGCTTTGTTTTGTATGTTGTTAGATCAATCAACCCACATGCTAAATTACAACTTTGACAAAGTTAGTTTAGTTGCATCTAAAACGACATAGAAATTGTTGTCACATGTTAGGGTTTAAAACGATGTTTGCATATCATATATCGTAGTAGCTATGACCTTGTTTGAAATCCATACTTGACTTAGTAGAGGCCGTTATTGACGGGCGGGGTTGGGTGTCCTTATGGGCTTCCCAACACGTACCCTCACCCCTTACTCAAGATCTATGGTTTGTGGATCCGTCTAAATACCATTGGATTACGAGAGTCATTCAAATCGAATGATATAGGGTACAAGTCTTTATCTTTAATCACTCGTAGTCGATTGGCTTTATGCTTTTCGATGAAAGGTGTAAAGTTGACTTGAACGGTTCCAAGTTCCCAAAAAACTTGGTGGCGACTCTAATATGTCTTAATTCGATTCGAAAGAACCTCGAGTCGATTATGCCTGGTGTGGATCCCGCGGACGCAGTTCCCGAGGGCCTTGTCCACACCCTCCGTCTCTTCTGACCACGAGACTCAACGTGACGGATAGGAGGCATCTCAACGATCTTAGTGACGTTTCGTAACGTCCATATGGTCGGCCGAGGAGTCCGCCTCCTCGTAGAAACCCTCCTCCCGGAGGTACCAGCCTCAGACCCAGTCTGAGCTCTCTCAACGCCAGTAGCCCCAAAAACGGGCTCCTCACGGACCTCAGCGGCCCTCTCGGCCCTAACAGCCTCCTCGGAGGGCCCCTCCTCCTCAGAAGCGTCCTCCACTGTCACTGCAGGTGCACTAACCGGAGTACTAACCGGCCCCGTCCCAAACAACTTCTCAAAAGTTGCAGCAAGGGACCCAGCCTGCCCCGAACACTCTCTTGCAAACAAAGGACGTCAGCCGAAATTTCGGCATTACGACGGCGTAAATTGGACAAATCCAAAAAAAGAAACCTGCAAAGCAGAACAAGGGCAATCCCGTCCAAACCCAACCAAAACAAAACAATTCATGATACGTGCATTTTGTATAGTCTTTTTAACCTATTTCAGCACGTATTTCCATGTACTTCTATACTGTTTATATAGTATTATGCCCCGAATTGGCTACTTTGGTTCGTTTTGTCCATTTTGTAGAAATAAACGTGGAAGTAGTAGAATCGTACCTTTTTCGTCCCTTTTTGCATGCATTTTGAGGAGACCGGATTGTTCAAAGTGAGATCTTGCATTGGGATGCGTGAAGGAACGGTCTACGGAGCAATCGGTCATGAGTTTGAGCTGTTTTGGAGGAAGAACACTCGATCGAGCTGTTTTGTTACTCGATCGAGTGGTTTCTGTGGCTGGAAATGGTCGATCGAGTAGTATATTACTCGATCCAATAGAGCTGGAATTAGTAGTTACTCGATCGAGTAAAAATTCTTCTCGATCGAGTAGATTTCTTGGAGTATTTCTCGATCGAGCTGTTTCAGACTGCTCGATCGAGTGGTTTCGTCTTTCATGGGCTTTAATTAGTCCGTGAACTTGTTTTTGGCTTATGGACTTAGTATTTTTCTATTTAAACGCATAATAACTAGGTCAGTAGCATCTATTCTATTCAGTTTTCATCTAATGATTTCATCTTTCACTGTAAACATTACGTTGCTTTCTCTCTTTCACTGTAACTTTGCTTTCGGGGTTATTTAGCTCGGAATTAGTCGTTCTTTACGCCGGATTCTTGCGATTGTAATCCCTTACTCTCTTTTATTCTTAATCTTTTATTTATTCATCTTAATTACTTGTTTTGTTCTTTCTTAATTTCTGCCCTAATCTTTGTTTATGCATTTAAATTATTATTTCATTATGCTTTATATTAGTTATTTTAATATTTTTATTATTGACAACATTAGCGATATGAGTAGCTAAATCATTTCATGTTGGGATTAGGGGATCTACGGTAGAAATGTGACGATATAGTAATTAGGTTAGATGAATTAATTGTGAGACTCTGTCCCCATAGCAATATAACTGTATTTACCGACTTAGTTGAGTGCACGCTTCTGAGTCACCCTTTTGATCTGGTTAAATTTAATCCTGGATCGGAAGATTGGACTAAATAGGCCTGCTATGAACAGTAGACTACCCTGACGAGGACGGAAGTTAAGTTAGTGGTAATTTAGGATAGAAAATGGACCGGAAGGACCTTTCCATATCCGTCTCGCAGTAATTTATCTAATTTATTTACAGTTGAGTCACTGGACTACCGTAGTGAACCGAAATCCTGACATGTCCCCTCTCTATTGATAGTTTATTCTCATTTTCTGTCTTTATTGCTCTTTCCTTGCTTCTCTTCCTTTAAATCCTTTAGTTTAGAAATCAATTTACAAACCCCCCCATTTGTGACCAAATAGACGGACTTTTACAGATATCTTGCCTCCCTGAGGAGATCGACCTGACTTCCTTAGCTATATAGTTAGTTTAGTTAGTTATTTTTGATAGGTATACGACAGCCCTGTCAAATTTTGGCGCCGTTGCCGGGGAGGCAATTGCCCTATCTGTTTTTTGTTTCGTTTATTTTATCCGTCTCAGGGAATTTTTATTCCTTTAGACAGTTCTTATTTATTTTCTTTCAGTGTTGTGTATGCCCAGGTCAGACAGGTTGGAGTTAGTTTCAGCTGATTCTGAGCCAGAGAGACTGTTCAGGCATAGACTCCGTCTGCAAAGAGAATCACGAAAGGAAGCCTTGAGTACTTTCGAACCCGAACTTCAGCATTTCCAATTACAGAAGATCAATCTTTAGGAGAAGATAATCTCAGTTTTGTAAACCAACCAGTAAAGATGCCGAATATTGCAAGTCATTCGGAGCCTAAAGCATCATCTATTCCTAAAGGTTTCAATCTCCAGACTGAGGATGGGAATACTTTTGACATCCGTCTGTCCTATATCAATCTGGTGGAGAGAAATCTCTTTAGAGGCGTGGCAGGTGAAGACCCGAGGAAGCATATGGAGGTCTTTACGGACTACTCTTCTACTATCCCCGCCACAAAGGGGGTAACTCAAGACAAGATTAAGGAGGTGTTGTTTCCTTTTTCTTTGACTGACTCAGCTAGGGAGTGGTTGACTGACTTGGACCGTATGGCCGCAGGGGTTACTAACTGGGAGACCCTTGCTCTTGCTTTTTATAAGAGTTATTTCCCTCCCCAACGCACTAATCAGCTGGGGCCAAGATCACTAGTTTCAAGCAAGCACCTGATGAGACGTTTTACGAAGCTTGGTGCCGGTTCAAGAGGTTGGTGAGGTCTCTTCCTCACCATGGTTTTGATCCGTAGTTCTTGTCCAATCAGTTCTACAATGGGCTGTATGATGATCATAGAGCTATTCTTGACGCCTCATCCAACGGAAGATTTCAAAAGAATACTGATGATGATAAAGGATGGGCGATTATTGAGGAGATGGCAACCTACTGTGTTGAGTATGGGAACCCGAGGGATGGTATTAGAACAGTTCATGCAGTCGATAAGCAAGTTGTGGCTCAGCTGGAAGCCATGAATGCTAGGTTTGATAAGTTGGAGTTGCATTCTGCTGGTGAGCCTCAGACAGTCCATTTGCTTACTAGAGGGGAGACTGTCACATGTGAGAGGTGTGGGAGCATTGACGGTCACACTGTTGTTGGCTGTCTTACAGAGAAGGAACAAGTCCTTGCTTTTCAACAATACGGCAAGGAGGGGGTTCCTATTATAATAACCAAGGGGCAGTCCATCCCAACTTGAGGTGGACAAGTCAAAATGTGCTCAATCCTACCCCTCCTCTGCAGCAGCAGCACCCATATGTCCCTCCTCATAAGGCTCAACAAGGTTTTCAGAAACCTCCTTCCTTTCCTACACCTAATCAAGGTGCATCATCTTCTGGTGGGGTAAGTGAGATAGGTGTGTTAAAGACGATGTTGCAGTCTTTTACAAAGCAGTGGCAATTAAGTGACCAGCAAAAAGATGCATCTATAAAGGCACTTGAAACTCAAGTTGCCCAGTTAGCCGCGAACCAGTCCACAAGGAAACCGGGACATTTACCGTCACAAGCCGATAAGAATCCACATGAGACGGTGAATTTAATCAATTTGAGGAATGGTTATTCATATGAAGGACCGAAATCAGACCCGGGGAAGGAAATTACTGCTGATTAACAATGTTCTGTCGAAGAAAAAGAGCTAACGACAAAGAAAGTGCTCGATCGACTAATTTCTGGGGTTCGATCGAGTAAAAATGCTGAAGAAAGGACTCGATCGAGTTGAATTTCTACTCGATCGAGTGAACAGGAAAAAGAAGAGCTCGATCGAGTAAATAAAACTATTCGATCAAGTGAATTTGCTAAAGAATCTGCTCGATCGAATGATATTTTTGGTCGATCGAGTAATGCTGATAAAGAACAACTCGATCGAGAGCCTGCTAGTGCTCGATCGAGTGAAATATCACCTGAAAGACCACGTTCGAGAGGAAAGAAGTCTCGATCGAAGGATTTAGAGCTTGATCCGGCTGATACATTGGAAGAGAGGAACAAAGGGCTCGAGATACCCATCACGGTGCCCTTCCCGAGGCGTTTGCAGATTACTAAGGCTAATCAACAATTCAGCAAATTTACCGAACTCCTGAAAAGCTTGCAGGTCACTGTGCCATTCGCCGAATTGCTGACACAGGTACCCTCTTACCTTAAATTTATGAAAAAAAATTTATCACGTAAGAGGCACATTAACGACCATGAGACGGTAGCTTTGACCGAGGTAGGGACGGCCCTAGTTCAGAATAAGTTACCTCCCAAACAGTCAGACCCGGGTAGTTTTTCGATTCCGTGTCATATTGGTACCCACTTAATTGATAACGCGTTATGCGATCTTGGCGCTAGCGTGAGTGTCTTACCACTGTCTCTAGCTAAAATACTTGGTTTGACCAAGTTTAATTGCACAAATATGACTGTTCAGATGGCCGACCGTAGTATATCACGGCCACTAGGTGTCATAGAAGACATACCTGTTAAGATCGGGAGGTTCTTTATTCCCGTTGACTTCGTTGTACTTGACATCCCCGAAGATACCCATACCCCTATCATTTTAGGGAGACCATTTTTATTTACTGCCCGTGCAGTGATAGACGTCGGGGGCAAGAAATTGACTTTTCAGGTTGGGGACGAGGAATTGATATTCCATCAGTCTAAGTCCCGAAGGGCTCCCATGCAAGCTCAGCCTTGCAATGCCCTCTCTTCTACTGACCCTCTTATTGACACTCCAAATGAAGATTTGAAACATTGTGCTGCTATCGTGACCCCTCCGCCTCAGATTGAGAGCAAAAAGGAGGAAAGTTCGTCTGTTTTCCTTGCTGCAGGTACAGATGAAAATAATGCAGGAGTTGTCAATAAGTATTGTGCAATTAATGTCAGTCAAAGTGGGAGTGATGATGTTAAAGCTGGTGAGAAAGGAGTAAGGACGAGAAAAGTTCACGCGTATGTGGACGTCAACTATTCTCCTCCTAATGATTCAAGTTCAAGCTCATGGAAATTGAAGAGGACGATCAATGTTGCTGAGATGACGTCCTCCAGTCAGGAGCCCTCCGAGGGGCTATTGAATTGCTTTGAGAAGTGAGCGGGGAAATGCCCCGTGTACCAATTTGTAAAAACAAATTTTAATTTCCGTCGGATTTGTTTATTGCTTTTAATTAGGACAATTAGAATTTAGACATTTTTAGCATAGATTAGAAGACTATAGACTGTTACTTTTTTATATTTGGTATTTTGGGATATTTTTGCGAGTGTTTTTATGCAGGTTTGGGGAATTATACGCAAATTCAAGAGCTTACACGAGGAAAAGAGCTCGATCGAGTACTTTTTATACACGATCGAGTGAATTCTGTTCGATCGAATGATCCCATATTACTCGATCGACAAAAGCTGAAAAGGGGAGTTCTCGATCGAGTAACTTTTTACTCGATCGAGTAGATGAATACAAGAACTTCTTGATCGAGCAGTTCTAAACCACTCGATCGAGTGAAATTGGAAACTACACGCAGGGAGTCTCTTTAACTCCTTCCTTTGTTTTATTATTTCATTTCTTCCTTCATTATTTCGTCCTACCCCTATTATTTGCGATCAAAAAACCCCTAAAATCCTCCATTTTCTTGCCCAATTGCCAAATCCACCACCTACATTTTGTTTATTGCAAATTAATCGTCATTTGCCCTCTACTTCCCATTTGTTTTACGCTATTTTACACGGTCAATTAAGGGTTTTAGGGTTTCGCGGTTTTTCGATCAAAAATCGCCATTGTTGCTTATTTATTATCGATTAATTGCTATTTGTAGGTTCCTTATCATCAAGTAAGTAATTCCTACACTTCTTTGCATTTTAATTTCAATAATTTTGCCTTTTATGAAGTGAATTATGAATTAGGGTTCGGTTTTCATCTTGGGTCGAATTTTTCGACTATTATTGTGTTCTTATGCTTAATTTACCCTACTTGATGATTAATTCCCTCACCTCATTGATTTTTACATGCATAATTCGAATTTTATGGGAAATTTGCGATTAGGTTAATCTTAGTCGAATTTTTCGACTGTTACTGGGTCTTCACTGCTGGTTAGGCCTCATTTGCCTCAATTGTTTCTTAATATGCTGCTTTTGTCATCTGCTACCCTTCCCCTATCGCTGTTTAACTGCTATCATTCGAATTTTTTGAGGAAAAGTTGGGAATTTTTGGGCTGTTAGTCGAATTTTTCGACTGTTTAGGGAAATTTTTATGCTGTTTTCACGCTGATTTCTTATTGCTTTTCCCTCGCCCTATTTTACTAGGATGGACTCTAAATCGATGCCTTCTACGAGCTCTGCTGCCAGTCCGTCCTTGTCTCTGTCTGAGACGGTAGTCCCTGCTGCTACTACCGTCTCCGCGCCTACCAGTACCTCTGTTTTTCTTGTTTCTGCTGCCGGTACTGTGTTTACTCCTGCTAGCACTGCTGCTAGCCCTGTTTCAGCTACCACCTCAGTCACAGCCACTACTACTGCTAGCACTGCTGCTAGCCTTTCTTCCTCAGTGGTGGTCACAGCCGCAGCTACAGCCTCTACTTCAGCCACGGCGGACTCACTTGCAGCCGCAGCTGCTTTTAGGGCGGCCCTAGTTCATCGTACCATCACTGGACGGTCTTCTACCTCAGGTTCTAGAGGCCGGGGCCGAGGTCGCGGTCATGGTCGTGCTACACCTTCTTCTAGCGTCTCTGCTGGTGCGGTTACGATTCGAGTGGACGACACCCTCGACTCCCACCCTGAGTTCCCCCAGGTAACTTTTATTAATGGTATTCATCGTGAGAGGTTTTATAACTTAGTTGACTGTGACTTTCTCCCAATGCGCTTTCTTTGACATACGTCACTTTAGAGGCTCGGCTTTTACGAGCCAGTCTGTGACCTTCTACGGGGCACGGGGATGGCGGACTCATCACTATGAGTAGCCACACTTTTAGGGAGCTGAGCCTTGAGTTCTTCAGCTCCTTTACCTTCTCCTCCGGGGCACACGATGTTGTCCTCACTAGTCTTTCTGGTCCTTCCGGTTGTCTAACCGGACCTTTTCTATGACACTTAAGGAGTTTGGTACCCGACTCGGCCTTTCCTTTACGGGCACCACTGTTGCCCCTAGGAAGGTCATTAGTCTTCTTTGGCGGGCTTTGGCACAGACTCCTTTTCACGAGCGAAAGCTCGCTCAGGTCCACCTACCCCCTACCCGTTACTTCCTCAGACTGATGGGAATTACTATTTTTGGCTGAAAGGAGCCAAACAACATCAACAACAACGAGATCTCCATCTTAGACGTTTACCTGAACATCGACGGCGAGGGTCCCTTTACCCTCAACATCGCTTATTTGACCGCCAAGTACTTCCAGGCTCAGGGAGAGAAGCTCATGGGCACTATCGTCTGCGGTGGCATAGCCACCTTTCTTGCCCGTTCTCTCCTCACCGTCTTGCCTCGTGACTTACTTTACATTGACGGTGATAGGTATCTTAGCCTAGCTGCCATGCACTCTCAGACTTGGCTGACCACCGACTACCGGACACGGAAGATAGATGGTTCCCTGTCCGTAGACCTTCCTTGTGACACCATCCCCCGTCTAGCCCCTTTGCCTACTGTTGCATGGGGCGCCCGACCACCACCTCTACCCGAGTACCACCTCCCGGTCCTCCCACCTACTACCTTACCCGCCGCTAAGAAGTGGCGTAGACTTGAGACCGGAGAGGGATCCGCACCTTCCATGGGTGGCCAGACTTCCACGGCCACAGCTACCCCGATCCCTACTCCTACTCCCGCGCCTGCTGACCAGACACAGACACAGCCGGCTCTACTGGCTAACTTTGTACCTCCTCCATCCTTTGAGGCGTCCTCGGTCATGGACCAAGGGCGCCGTGATGGTTTCTTGATTGAGATTGCAGAGACACAGGCTCGTATGGAGCGGGACATAGCTTTGACTTTGTTCCCTCTATACGAGTTTCACATGAGGCGACACCGTCCGATCCCAGAGGGTTGGCCACACCCTTCCTTTTACCGGTACTCAGCTGAGGGGTACCCGGAGACTGCTAGTGAGGAGGAGGAGGAGGAGGACGAGGACCCGGCGGCGGCGGCGGAGAGAGCTTGAGCTGAGCAAAGGAGGAGGAGAGCGCAGGAGGTGGACCCGGACTACACCATGACGGTGGAGGACGTGACGGAGGAGGCTGACGAGTAGCTGCTGGTCTACTCACTTCCCCAGTTTTCTGGCTGGTTTGGGGAAGTTCGTGTTTTGTATGTCTATTCTCACTCTTTTATTTATTTTGTCTCCTTTTTATTTTTATTGTTTTTCATTGTTTATTGGTTGTATATTCCTGTTCCCCTGTATATATCTGTTGGTGTATGCTGGAGGACAACGAGGGCGTTCTCCGTTTTGGTTTGGGGAGGGTATTGCATCCTTTTGAGTCTGCATTTGTATTTGTTTTGCATTCACGTTTATATTTTCAGCTTGCATTTTGATGTGAACATTATTTGCGCACATTTAGTCCCCTAATTGAGCCCATTTTGCATACTAATATAACATTCCATAGCCATTTTATCCGTCAAATGCTTCCTATTTTGCTTTCCTAGTACATTTCGTATGTTTTGTAGGAAAGGAGATAATAAGGCAGAAATTCCCGTCTTTCGTGCATATTTGGAAGCTTTTTGATGATATTAGATGGACTAGTATGAAGAGGAGGCAATAATGAGAGCCAACAACACAAGAATAAGGGGTATGCAAGAGGAGGAAAAGCAAGGAAGCCATTACATGAAGAAATTGCTCGGAACCCAAACCAAGAGTTGCTCCTTTGGCTCTGAAAGTATGCTAGATGAAACGGCGTCGAAAAATCAAGTGATCTAGGATTTTGAATCACTCCAATAAGAGTCCGGATGAGAAAATGACGTCCGTTTTACAATCCAACTCCCTTCCTATTATCCGAGCGTCCCGTGCTCAAAACGCTCGTCTTGAAGCCTTGTGATCCGAGCGTCCTGACCCCTTGGCCACTCGGATTCCTTTCCAGTGCAACCGGCTTCTTCTTCCCTCCATGAAAGATGCGCATATTTGTGAAAGACCGGCAAAAAAGAGACCGGCATCTCCTTTGAGAGGAGCGATTTCTCAAGGACTTAATCGTCATTTAAGCCCTTAGTAACCCTAATTTGTGCACCTAATCCCTACTATAAATACCCCATTTGTAATAATCAAAGGAAGAAGCTCTCTTAGTAGGACATTCTCTTAGATTAGATTAGGAGTAGATTAGAATAGATTAATCTTAATCTTTCCACAAAATTACACATTAATCTTTCCTTAATTATTGTTCAAGTTTATTACTTTTGGGTAATTGAAGATTATTGGGTTATTATTGGAGAATTAACAACTCTTCATCAATCCATCAAGTTCTCTTCTTTTATTCTTTGCTTTATTATTTGGAATCATCTCAAGTTTGGTATAATTCTTTTACCCTTTACTCTTTATTGTTTATTACCTCATTCTCTTATCATGTTTACACTTGTTGTGATGATTGACACCATTAATGACATGTTTACCATGATAAAAAGTGAGTAGTCTCTTTAGCTAGGATTAGTGGGTAATTAAGGGAGATAAACATGGGGAATAATCATGTTTAATCCAATATGTTTCCATAAATAAGTTGCTTGTTTGTTGTAATGTCAACCTATGCACATGTTATGTTTGATGAAATGCTAAGCCTATGAATCCTTGCATTTACAACCATCTCTTATCTATTCAACTTGACTTGTAAGATATAAACCAACTCGAGTCTTGTTAGACCATGCATAGAAGTGATTAGGAGGAAACTAAGTCGACTTGTAGGTGTTGTACAATCTAATCGATTCGGCTCCGGGACCCAACTTTTCCTAAGAACCATAAGACATAAACCAACTCGGTTCCTTTACAACATAAATTGCTTGCAACTTTGTGAACATGTTTGTATGATCAACTCCCATGAATCCCCTATGAACCCATGACATCCTAGCACTTTTAATCAATTGTTTACATCCTTCCTTTTATTGCTTGTTTTACCTTATTGTTTGCATTAGTCTAGACACAACTACAAACCCAAACAAATTGTGACACTAGCATAAATTGAGATAGATAGACTTAGAACCCAAAGCACACCGTCCCATAGATCGACCTCGACTTACCGCTAACTAGTTGTTTGTTGAGTATTATAAATGTGTTTGATTGGATGTGACCCGACGACAACACCCATCAAAATGGCGCCGTTGCCGGGGATGGTGCTATGTGATTAAGTTCTTACTTATTTGTCTATTTTTAATTGTGCTTTCACCTTGAGGAACTTGTTCCTCAAGGATTGTTCTTACCGTTTTTGTGTAGTTTCCATGCTTGTAGTTGTTTCCTTGTCTTAGATATGATGACCCAAGACTTGACACATGGAGTATGTGGTGGATCTTTTGAGCATGACTATGGGTATGGGGAGTTTGAGAAGCAAGTCAACACAAACCTACCTTACTATTTGTACAATGAAAATCCTAACCACTACCCCAATTTTTCCCACCAAAATCACCACATCCAATATCCACAACAACCACCCACTCAATACCCACTTCATAATGACTTTCAATTCCCACAATATAACCACTTTCACACCCACCCACAACCAGAAAATGAACCCATTCAAAATGTGATTCTCAAAATGATGGGAGATCAACAAAACTTCTTCAAACAAATGATAGAGGAGAGTTAAAAGAGGGACAATGTTCTTCAAGACATTGTTGCCCAAGGTGAGGAATTGGAGATTCAAATTGCCCAAATGAAAGAATCCCAAGCTATCACTCCCCACCATTCTTTGGACATTGATCATGAATGTGAATTTGAAGGAGTGACCTTTGATATGGAAGATGAGAGGTGGGGAGAGCCAATCTCCTTGAGCTCTTGTGAGTATGAAAGTGTTGTGTTTGATGAGGAAGATTTGAGGTTGAGTAAGCCAAATACTCTTAACCTTTGTGAGTATGAGGGTGTGACCTTTGATGTGAATATTGAGATGGTGGAGGAAGAATTAATGAAGAAGAATGAAGCCCCCATTTATGATTCTTATGGAGATAGCGACGATGACAAGCCTATGGAAGAAGCTTGTGCGGAATATATGTCTTGCATTGAAGAAGAGGAATGGAGTTGTGAGATTGCCTCACTTGAAGAGCCCATCCTTGAGAAATTTGAGGTATGCTTCCATGAGGAAGATGAATGTCTCTTTCCTATTGACCATAAAGACCTTTTCGCACCCACCATGGAACCTATGATTGTTGGAGATGATATGGTGGACCTTCTCCAAAAAGTCAAATCATCATATAAAGGATACTTGGTGGAAAAGCTCAAGAATAAAATTGCAAATGAGCTTGCTTGTGGAAATTTGGCACCCACAACATCAATTCCTAAGGTATCCGATCATCAATGCTATGAGAATTCTCTTTCTACTCTTGAAGGTTTGATAAATCCAAACGCTATCATCCCCACAAAAATTGAAGGAGAAGGTGGCAAGTGGAAGACTCCGGATGAAAATAAGCCATACTTCATACCTAGTGTTGACGAGAATCATGGGCCTATCGGTTTGAAGCATTGCAAAGGCTCAAGTGCTAACGGTAAGGTGAAGAAGAGAATGGATGACAAGCTCCCTTGGCCAAGCTTCATATTTAATTGGAACAAACCCTATTCATGCTTGTTTGAAGATTGTGCTCAAGCCTTTGACCGGTTATTGAGAGCATTGAGCAACATGGACAACATCAATAACCATGGCAACAAAGAATAAGTTTGGTGGAGTCCTCCCTCAAACCACCATTTGTAAGATATCCTTTCCCTTCACTTTGCATTACATTTCCACTTGCATTTAGTTATTTACATATACATTTAGCTTGCATTTGTATTATATTTCATATTGCATTTACATTAGTTAGTTCATATAGTATAGTTGCATTATAATATATCTCACATGATTCATATAATTAGTTGCATTCATGCATAATCACTAATGACCGATCCTATTCTTTCCTACACTAGAAATAGTGCTTAAATCGGTTTGGGGAGGTTTGATCATAGGTGACTTAAGCATTTAGCATGCATCATCTAGTATAGTGTAGATTGCATTCATTTGTTATATATGTCATATAGAATTGCATTTAGTTAGAGCATGCATTCATTCATATCATATCATTGCATTTGTACTTTATTTCAAAAAAATCAAAAATCCAAAAAAATGTATTTCTTTTTCATTCCTACTCCTACATGTACATTGAGGACAATGTCCAAAATAAAGTGGGGGATGGGAATTTATATTCCAAAACGCATAAAAATTGACAAATTTCAAAAAAATCACAAAAATATGTTCTTTAATTTCATAAAAACATAAAAACCATAAAAATTTGAAAATTTGAAAATTGAAAAATCCAAAGTCATGTTCATTTTCTTTGTAGTGTAGTCTTGTATATATATATATATATATATATATATATATATATATATATATATATATATATATATATATATATATTGTGTTTGTATATATTGTGTTTGTCTATCCTTTTTCACATTGATCGACTACGCCACATCCGAGACATGAGGATATTGAAGACCGCATGGTATGATCTTTCCAATCTCCTTTTTCCTCTTTATGTTAATGATTATGTGGCTTTATTTTGATTGATGCGGTATAAACAATCTGAATTTATGATTGCATTTAGATTATTTGACATCCTAGTTGGTAGAAGCATATGCATTAGATTGTATAAATGTTAGTTGCATCATGGCATAAAGTTGCATGTTAGAAAAATTTTGTGAAACCATCTATTTGGGAAGCTTGATAAGTGTATATAGGCCTAGTAGATGTTTTTTCTTCTTAAGACTTTGTTTGTTAGAATACTTGTAAAACACCCTAGGATGTGTCATGCTAGTATCCTTTGACCCATGGATTAAGGCCTAGTCAAGAGTACCTTGTGGTGTGATAACTCCTTGCCTACCGTTTATTCCAAGGTGACCCTTGAAACCATGCAACCATCATTCATCCATGTTCTACCATAAATTTTGTCATCAAAGGGAATGGGCACAAAAAGACATTTTTCATATTTGAGTTCAAGAAAAGAAAAGAAAAGAAAAAGTTTGCAAAATGCATCAAAAGAAAAGAGGAGCAAAAATAGAACTCCTATGCTTCAAATATAAGGCACCCTCACTACATATGGGGTGACTTTGAAAATGTTCAAAAGAAAATGCAAAAAGTTGAAAGTTGTCAAGTATTGAAATGCCAAAAATCAAAAGAAATGGCAAAAAGAAAGTGTTCTCAAATGTTATATGCCATAAGAAATTGGGGGGAAAAACAACAACAAAAGCAAAATCCCAAAATGAAACTCAATTACTATCAATCCCTTTATCCATCGTATCCATTTTTGTGCATGGTAGAGAGGGGACGACCCTTCTTCTTGTCTAGACAAGAGGGGGAATTCCGCGATCCTCCAGTGTTTCTAACACCATAGGGAGTCTATTCTTGACAAAAGCATTTAACGATTGAGGACAAAGATACCCTAGCTGGACACAACTTGGAGGTGATTTATTGGTATCCTTCTAGGCTTAGTAGTTTGAAGAAACCATATCTATGAAGGAGTGTGTACCCTTGAATTGCTTCCCCTTTAGATAATTTCCGCCACTTAGATGAGGAAAGTGGCTATTCTTTTGTAGATGCATCCATTACTTGATTTTGTGTGCTTTAATGCTTGGATGTGTCGCCATTTTGGCAAGCCCCACCTTGCCTTGCAAGAAGGCATCCTACCTCATGGTTGTCTTGTTGTGAGTTGAAGGGGCGGAGTGAGACCCGCTAATTGTCTCATATCGGCTATATTATTAGGATAGTTTAAATGAAGGTCTAGTTTTAGTCACCTCTTTACTCGGGACGAGTAAAGGTTCGGTTTGGGGATATTTGATGTGAACATTATTTGCGCACATTTAGTCCCCTAATTGAGCCCATTTTGCATACTAATATAACATTCCATAGCCATTTTATCCGTCAAATGCTTCCTATTTTGCTTTCCTAGTACATTTCGTATGTTTTGTAGGAAAGGAGATAAAAAGGCAGAAATTCCCGTCTTTCGTGCATATTTGGAAGCTTTTTGATGATATTAGATGGACTAGTATGAAGAGGAGGCAAGAATGAGAGCCAACAACACAAGAATAAGGGGTATGCAAGAGGAGGAAAAGCAAGGAAGCCATTACATGAAGAAATTGCTCGGAACCCAAACCAAGAGTTGCTCCTTTGGCTCTGAAAGTATGCTAGATGAAACGGCGTCGAAAAATCAAGTGATCTAGGCTTTTGAATCACTCCAATAGGAGTCCGGATGAGAAAATGACGTACGTTTTACAATCCAGCTCAAACAAAGAAGTTGTCCGCCAATCCGCACGTCCCGAGACCCAATCCGCTCGTCTGCTACAGGACGCTCGTCCCCCCTTCAAAGACGCTCGTCTTCCCTTCCTATTATCCGAGCGTCCCGTGCTCAAGACGCTCGTCTTGAAGCCTTGTGATCCGAGCGTCCCGACCCCTTGGCCGCTCGGATTCCTTTCCAGTGCAACCGGCTTCTTCTTCCCTCCATGAAAGATGCGCATATTTGTGAAAGACCGTCAAAAAGGAGACCGGCATCTCCTTTGAGAGGAGCGATTTCTCTAGGACTTAATCGTCATTTAAGCCCTTAGTAACCCTAATTTGTGCACCTAATCCCTACTATAAATACCCCATTTGTAATAATCAAAGGAAGAAGCTCTCTTAGTAGGATATTCTCTTAGATTAGATTAGGAGTAGATTAGAATAGATTAATCTTAATCTTTCCACAAAATTACACATTAATCTTTCCTTAATTATTGTTCAAGTTTATTACTTTTGGGTAATTGAAGATTATTGGGTTATTATTGGAGAATTGACAACTCTTCATCAATCAATCAAGTTCTCTTCTTTTATTCTTTGCTTTATTATTTGGAATCATCTCAAGTTTGGTATAATTCTTTTACCCTTTACTCTTTATTGTTTATTTCCTCATTCTCTTATCATGTTTACACTTGTTGTGATGATTGACACCATTAATGACATGTTTACCATGACTATAAGTGAGTAGTCTCTTTAACTAGGATTAGTGGGTAATTAAGGGAGATAAACATGGGGAATAATCATGCTTAATCCAATATGTTTCCATAAATAAGTTGCTTGTTTGTTTTAATGTCAACCTATGCACATGTTATGTTTGATGAAATGCTAAGCCTATGAATCCTTGCATTTAAAACCATCTCTTATCTATTCAACTTGACTTGTAAGATATAAACCAACTCGAGTCTTGTTAGACCATGCATAGAAGTGATTAGGAGGAAACTAAGTCGACTTGTAGGTGTTGTACAATCTAATCGATTCGGCTCCGTGACCCAACTCTTCCTAAGAACCGTAAGACATAAACCAACTCGGTTCCTTTACAACATAAATTGCTTGCAGCTTTGTGAACATGTTTGTATGATCAACTCCCATGAATCCCCTATGAACCCATGACATCCTAGCACTTTTAATCAATTGTTTACATCCTTCCTTTTATTGCTTGTTTTACCTTATTGTTTGCATTAGTCTAGACACAACTACAAACCCAAACAAATTGTGACACTAGCATAAATTGAGATAGATAGACTTAGAACCCAAAGCACACCGTCCCATGGATCGACCTCGACTTACCGCTAACTAGTTGTTTGTTGAGTATTATAAATGTGTTTGATTGGATTGTGACCCGGCGACAACACCCATCACATTTGTATTTATTTATTTCATTAAAATTCAAAAAACCGAAAAATTAGAAAATTTCAAAAAATCAAAAAATCACGTTTATTTTAGCATGTAGGTTGAGTCGGAACGGTGGATTTCCGTGATGATATTGCACTATAACTTCTCATTTTACTTGAGCCTTGCACTTCTATTGATAGTTATTAGCTTTGTCATACGCATAGTCTACGAGTTTTTGTTCAAATATAGCTGACTGTTTAGACTTGACCTGATAAATTGGCAACCTACTTTGCAATTTCTGAGATTTAGAGTCATATAATTGGTGACATTCATGACCAGTTCATTAGGAATTGAGAGTAGTACACCTTGCTTAGCATGTTCATCATTTTTGCACTTTTATGACATTCAATTTCTTGTCAAATGCACACATTCGGGTTTGTGGTTGGTGTCACATGCAGGGAGGTGCTTGCAAATTTTCCCCTTTTCTTATATTTTTCACCCATTTAGCTCCACTTAAGCCAAAACTTGCCTTTTGACCCATTAGCTACATCACAAACTGAGCCTGCCTAGTCAAGCTAGTTTAGTATGTCTTTTGTGGTATGATTTTCCGTCTACAGTTTGGCTCGTGTCGTTTGATTGGAGTTGGTGAAAATAAAGGAAGGAGAAAAAAAAAGAATTGAAAGAAAAAAGAAAAAAACGTGAAGAAGAAGAAGAAGAAAAAAAAATGAAAAATGAAAAAATGTCAGAAAAGAAAAAAAAGTTGAAAAATATTTGATTTATATCAGTTGATTCATTTAGACGGTATTAAAAAAGGAAAGTTTGTGACCGTCTAACTCCTCCGTTCTTATTCCATATTTTTGAGGAGATGGTGTATGTGATTAGTGAGTTGTGTGCCAAATGAAGGGCACTTGTACTTTATTTTTCAGTCAGTTGAGATTCGGACGGTCTTATATGGTCTTGTTTAGGAACTAGCTTGGCGCTTTTACCTCCACTTTACCATAACTTGTTTTGCCTTTTCTCACCTGAACCTCACTATTCCCATATCATTTGTAAGCCCTCGGCTGTGACGGACATTATTGGTTGGAGTGTGTGCATTAGTACTTGAATTGTCTTTCATTTTTGTTGCATGCATGCTATGTAGGTCGCAGTTAGGTGAGTGACTGTTTCTCTCTCTCTCTCTCTTTCACATTTATTATTCACCCTTTGCTTCATGAGAGAAGAGTGACCACGTGAGAGTCCGATTTTGTTGGTCTTGCAAGGTCGATAGGTCGGCTATATTTCTGAACAACTTATAACTCGTTTGCGAATTGACTGCATAGCTATAACTGTTAATTTTTGTTGCATTAAATTGGTTCAAGTAAACAAGTTAAGCTAGCTCTGAGTTTTCATTTCCGTTCCATTAGTTGCATTTTAGTTTACTCGAGGACGAGTAAAGGTTCGGTTTGGGGAGATTTGATACGTGCATTTTGTATAGTCTTTTTAGCCTATTTCAGCACGTATTTCCATGTACTTCTATACCGTTTATATAGTATTATGCCCCGAATTGGCTACTTTGGTTCGTTTTGTCCATTTTGTAGAAATGAACGTGGAAGTAGTAGAATCGTGCCATTTTTGTCCCTTTTTGCATGCATTTTGAGGAGACCGGATTGTTCAGAGTGAGATCTTGCATTGGGATGCGTGAAGGAACGGTCTGCGGAGCAATCGGTCACGAGTTTGAGCTGTTTTGGAGGAAGAACACTCGATCGAGCTGTTTTGTTACTCGATCGAGTGGTTTCTGTGGCTGGAAATGGTCGATCGAGTAGTATATTACTCGATCCAATAGAGCTGGAATTAGGAGTTACTCGATCGAGCTGTTTCAGACTGCTCGATCGAGTGGTTTCGTCTTTCATGGGCTTTAATTAGTCCGTGAACTTGTTTTTGGCTTATGGACTTAGTATTTTTCTATTTAAACGCATAATAACTAGGTCATTAGCATCTATTCTATTAAGTTTTCATCTAATCATTTCATCTTTCACTGTAAACATTACGTTGCTTTCTCTCTTTCATTGTAACTTTGCTTTCGGGGTTATTTAGCTCGGAATTAGTCGTTCTTTACGCCGGATTCTTGCGATTGTAATCCCTTACTCTCTTTTATTCTTAATCTTTTATTTATTCATCTTAATTACTTATTTTGTTCTTTCTTAATTTCTGCCCTAATATTTGTTTATGCATTTTAATTATTATTTCATTATGCTTTATATTAGTTATTTCAATATTGTTATTATTGACAACATTAGCGATATGAGTAGCTAAATCATTTCATGTCGGGATTAGGGGATCTACGGTAGAAATATGACGATATAGTAAATAGGTTAGATGAATTAATTGTGAGACTCTATCCCCATAGCAATATAACTGTATTTACCGACTTAGTTGAGTGCACGCTTCTGAGTCACCCTTTTGATCTGGTTAAATTTAATCCTGGATCGGAAGATTGGACTAAATAGGCCTGCTATGAACAGTAGACTACCCTGACGAGGACGGAAGTTAAGTTAGTGGTAATTTAGGATAGAAAGTGGACCGGAAGACCTTTCCATATCCGTCTCGCAGTAATTTATCTAAGTTGTTTACAGTTGAGTCACTGGACTACCGTAGTGAACCGAAATCCTGACATGTCCCCTCTCTATTGATAGTTTATTCTCATTTTCTGTCTTTATTGCTCTTTCCTTGCTTCTCTTCCTTTAAATCCTTTAGTTTAGAAATCAATTTACAAACCCCCCCCCCCCCCCATTTGTGACCAAATAGACGGACTTTTATAGATATCTTGCCTCCCTGAGGAGATCGACCTGACTTCCCTAGCTATATAGTTAGTTTAGTTAGTTATTTTTGATAGGTATATGACAGCCCTGTCAATTCACAAAAAAAACAACAAAACAATTTACAAAAAAAAAGAGAAAAAAACGACTCGCCCTTCTTTTCAAGCAAAAGATGAGTCAAAACAACCACAACAAAAACGGCACCCCGAGACCCATACAAGGTCCGCCAACAAATCAAAATACGTTCCCGATACAATGGGGTATTTCTCTACGACTCGAAAAGGCAATTCCTACGCCAATTTGAGCACAAACCGGTCAAAATTTGAAAAAACGACCACAACAAGGCAATGTGATTTTATCACCCCTCAAAGCGACCTAAACTACCAATGGGGTCCATTTCAAGCCAAACTGTCTCAATTCAAGCCCAAACAGGCGCTTATTTTGTCAGACATAAGACCGCTTCAAGAGGCAAAAATTCCAATTTTGCCCACAATACCCAACAAAGGTCCACAATGGCAAATACGGTCTTTCCCGACTACAATGCAGCCTAGTGGGACCCACTACCCGAGCAAATAAACTTGGCATTGTGAGATGAGACGGTTTCTCCACCTCACTCACGTTTTTCGAGCATAGGGAGCGGGAACGGGGACCAAAATGCAAACTAAAAGCACCCCTATACTCCTAAACAGGTTTCTAACCTAATGCAATCATCAATTTCACTCAAAATGGGCTCAATCAAAAACGCCCAAATCAATTTTTCTAGGGTAAAGATTTCGCCCTAATTCAATCTATCAAAAAGACCAACAAATTCGAATGGATTCAAGAGGAAATACATACCTTGAGATGACATTGTCGATAATGGCACGAACAAAAGCAAGCTATGAGACCAACAATGGCGGTTTTGTTTGGTTTTGTCGAAAGGTTGAAGACGAAGTGAGAATGGTATGCAAACCATTCTCGCGTCTTTTACAGAAAAATAGGGAAGCTCCCTTAACTCGCCAGGTTGCTCGCGCCTCAATAGGGTGCTCCCTGCTCTTTCAGCGAAATTTTGGGCTTTGGCCCAATTTCCCATAACAAACTTCAAATTTTCAATGACGACATTAAGGACCGTCATCTTTCACATACAAAAACAAATAGTGTAATCAAAATTCACTATTTTCCTTTCAAAATTCAAGCAAACGGCGATCAAAACCGCCATTTTCATTTTCAAAATAATAGTGAAAACTCAAATTCACTATTTCTTCAAGTTTCAACGACGGCAATTAAAACCGTAATTTTCAAAATAATAGTGAAAATTCAAAATTTACTATTTCTTCAAAATTTCAACGACGGCAATTAAAATCGTCATTTTCAAAATAATAGTGAAAATTCAAAATTCACTATTTCTTAAAATTTTCAACGACGGCAATTAAAACCGTCATTTTCAAAATAATAGTGAAAACTCAAAATTCACTATTTCTTCGAATTTCAAACGACGTCAATTAAAACCGTCATTTTCAAAATAACAGTTGAAATTAAATTTCACTATTTTCACCACACATGTCAACGGCGGCAACATAAACCGTCACTTCAAAACGTAATAGTGAAGATTAGAAATTCACTATTTCCTTCACATGTCAACGGCGGCACATAAACAGTCACTTCAGACGTAATCGCGAAATTTAAAACTCGCTATTTCCTTCAAAAATCAAACAAACGGCGATTAAAACCGCCACTTCAAATTCAAAAATGAGTAGTGGAAATTCAAAATTCACTATCCCTTTAAAATGTCAACAGGGGGGCTTCTTTGCGGAACTCGCCTATTTCAAAAACAACAGTAGTGGAAATTCAAATTCACTATTTCCACGGCGGCATCATGAGTCCGCTACTTTCAAGACAAGCCCGTCCGACGCGGCTATTCTCACGATCGATCAACCGACCGCCCCATGGCTGGCAAGCCTTAATACGCATCGCGGCTAGCGAGCCCTCCTCATATACGCACCATGGCTGGCGAGCCTTACTACGCATCGCGGCTGGCGAGCCCTCCCCATATACGCACCATGGTTGGCGAGCCTTACTACGCATCGCGGCTGGCGAGCCCTCCTCATATACGCACCATGGCTGGCGAGCCTTACTACGCATCGCGGCTGGCGAGCCCTCCTCATATACGCCCCATGGCTGGCGAGCCTTACTACGCGTCGCGGCTGGCGAGCCCTCCTCATATACGCACCATGGCTGGCGAGCCTTACAACGCATCGCGGCTGGCGAGCCCTCCTTATATACGCCCCATGGCTGGCGAGCCTTACTACGCATCGCGGCTGGCGAGCCCTCCACATATACGCACCATGGCTGGCGAGCGTTACTACGCATCGCGGCTGGCGAGCCCTCCTCATATACGCCCCATGGCTGGCGAGCCATACTATGCATCGCGGCTGGCGAGCCCTCCTCATGTACGCACCACAGTTGGCGAGCCTTTGTCCGCAAACGTGCAGAACATATCCGATGATGCCATAGGTATGACTCCTTCTTATGGATGGCGAGCCTTTTTACGTAGTCTGTTAAACGACCCGCACGGATAGTCAACACACTCTAAACTGTTCCCGACGACAGGTCATTGGCTTGTACCCTCGAGTCGCCTTGGCGTCACCCTTCCCGACGGCAGGTCCTTGGCCCGAATCTTTTCGAGCTGCCTCGACGTCACTTGGATCTCCGGGTTGTAATCTTCGATTGACCTGGGGGCTCTACTTTGACTTTCGCCCTGTCCAAGCCTCAGTCAAACTGGGGGCCATGTAGATACCCAGTATCTGCTGAGACTCCAACAAACACCCGATGATTATCGGACTATAACATGCTTTGGAATCGCGGCGTTTGATCGACAGTTCGTGTACAACTTTACGTCGGAAAACTTAAAACGATTTCAAAAATAAAACATTTCAAAACTTTTTAAAAGTACCTGGAGTGTTTAATGCACGACGACGGGGTCGCAATGACACTAACTAGAGTCAAAATCAACACTGGACCAAAAACCGACTCAAAAATTCAAATCCCGACTCCAACAACGAGTCAAACCGAGTCAACCACAAAAAACAAATCATTCAAAGCCTTCTATACTAAGATTTCCCGGATTCATGAATGGTCAAGTACCAAACATGTGACTACAAATCCTAGGATAGAACAAATTATGATTTCATTTGTGTGAAAGTGACAGGACAACTCGAAGACCCGCGACGTGGCTCGCGCCTCTTTGAGCAGCCCAGGTGGCCACGTCGCTCAAAACTCACACAAACACTCATTTTCCTATAAATACCCCGCAAATGCCCCCATTTGAGAACTTACGCGAGTGTCCGCCCCCTCTTTTCTCCCTTAAAATTCTCGACTCGACTTCCTAAGTCACAAACCGACGCGTATTTACGACCTACCGATCGTAAATACAAGCCTTACACATTGTTTGGTACCGTCATCGTGCATTAAATCACTTGACCGACCACTTCGACCACTACACCGTCACTAATCTTAATAAAACACTCTTTTTACTTACTAAAACGGTTTTAAACCGAGTCTTTTCCGACCAAACGAGTTGTTACACTTACGTCGGTTTCTCGCCATAACCAAGCATGTAAGTATGAGGGTGTAAAAATCCTTCTTTTATCATGTCTTTACTTATTTCATGACTATAACATGCTAAATCATGCATAACACGATCCAAAACATAGGGTAGACGAGCCAAAACTGAGTTTTGGCCTGAGACAGAAGCCCCTTGTTCTGCACAAAGGCTCGTGCCTCAATGAAGTGTCCAGGTCAGACTCAACCGTGTTTGTTCTCGTCTTTCCTCATTAATTCACTTTCATATTTGTAATCGGTTTTTACCATTTCAAATATTTTCAAACCTCTTTTATTTTATTTGCTTTTACAAGTTTTTAACCATAAAATATTTTTCACCCTTGGTTCCTAATACCATGACGGTTTAATCCGTGTTTCGGTGATAATATTTTGTTAATTACATTTAAAAGGTATTTTAAAACCTTTTATTTAATTTCTTTACATTTAAAAGGTATTTTAAAGCCTTTCATCATTTCTTTACATTTTGTATTAGTCACCAACATAAAGTCATCCTTGGTTCTACATACCATGCCGGATTTTAACCCGGGTACGATGATGAGTATCGACTAATTATATTCAATTGAACTTAAAACAATTAGTTCATAACTATTTTCAAAACCATTCATGTCAAGCTTGCCAAGTCGAACCCGACACCGAATATCATCAAAATAATGACGATTATTCGAGTCTCGTTCTTCAAATCAATAAATACGGTTTAAACGACCCTTTCAAACCAAAACGGGTTCAAATACCCATTTTTCAACACGTTTTATAAACGTTTTTTCAAATGGTCAGAATGCGTCTTAAACCGTTGACTGACCCGCGCCTAAACAGGCCATTTCTTTCCTATTTTCAAAACTAGGGGAGACCCCCTTGCATCGCCAACAGGCTCGCGCCTCATGTGGCCGCCTTGTGCAGGGTCTGTTCCCTTTCCAGCATTAGTCATGAACGATCCCGACTCCGGCCAACCCGGATATAGGACGGATCAGATGACTAATTTGTTCATTCAAAAATCACATTTGCAAAATGCCTTACTAAGACAAATGGATCACGTTATGCACCATAAACCTAATACGGTAAATAGATGTTTAATTTCCGTCGTGCATGCAAATCAACCATAACTCCAACTCGACATCTTATACTTGATACTTGGATTAAATCAACCGACTTAGAAAGCTCTCACATGTTAGGTTTAAATTATTGGATGCGCATTCATGCATTTAAACTGTTTTATCAACTTTTGCATTCAACCGACCAAGATCGATTAGTAGAGGCCGCTACCGCGGGCGGGATTGGGTGTCTGATTAAAGTGCTTCCCAATACGTACCTTCACCTCTTACTCAAAAACTTTGGATAGTGGACGACCTTATCCAGGGCGTACGAGAGTCATTCTAGAGATAGGATGCTAAAGAGGGATGATTCCTTATCTTTAGTACCTATGTCAAACACTGCTTTGTGCTTCGTTTGACCGTGGTATAAAGTGGATTCGAACGGGTTCCAAGCATCCCACAAATTCTTGGTGGCGACTCCGAACATCTCTAATCGTTTCGAGACCCTTACCGAGACGAAACCGACCGATCTAAAACGATCCGGTCGAAAGCATCTTTACGCCGCCGAGCGTGGCTTTCAAAAGACCGCTGCCATTGTCCACAGATCGGCTGGGCATACGTAGGTGGGCGCACGTCCACACTCCGGTTGTTGTGCTGGATATGATTCGGAGTTTCCCGCGTGGCACTTCTTGTGGACGGGATGGTTTTCTTGCCCAACACCTTATGGATTGTTTGAGTGGAGTTGCTGTGGCAATTTATGACGATTTGATCGCCTCTATTACTCGGGTGGTTAATCTTTTCCTTGAGGGCTAGTGTCCGCCTGCTCTAGGTGAGTACATAGCTAGTGCTCCGCTCACGCCACTTATTAAACCAGGTGATGGTATACGTCCTATAGCTGTTGGGACTATTTGGAGACGCCTTGTCTCTAAGGTCGGTGCTTTTTTGGTTGGTCCATCTTTATTGGGTTATTTTGTAGGTATTCAGTTTGAGGTCGGGGTATCCAGTAGAGGAGAGGTTATTCTTCTTGCCTTGAACCGGCTTGTTGAGGCTCGTGGTGGTGTGGAGGGTCTTTTTATGTTGCTGGTCGACTTCCAGAATGCGTTCAACTTAGTTTATCGTGAGACCATGCTTCAGGAGGTTCGCGGTCACTACCCGGTCATATCCCGATGGGTGGAGTTTTGTTAATCTAGTCCTGCCCGGCTGTATTATAGGGAGCATAGCTTATGGTCTTGTCGGGGGGTTCAGCAAGGCGATCCGTTAGGACCCTTGCTTTTTGCTTTGGTGTTGCATCCATTGGTGTGCAAGATCAGGGACTCATTTGAACTAAGTTTGCAGGCTTGGTACTTAGACGATGGCACTATTGTTGGAGATACTTTGGTTGTGGGAAAGGTCTTGGATCTGATTATGGAAGATGGTCCTCGGTTTGGTCTCTATCTTAATGTTGGTAAGACCGAGGTCTTTTGGCCTACGGAGGATCCTAGGAGTCGGCTTCCTGGTGTCTTCCCCCACTCTATTGCTCGGCCTTTACACGGTGTCACTGTTTTGGGTGGTCCTGTCAGTACAAGTCCTGTTTTCGGCAGCGATCTTGTGGCGAAGAGAGTGACTAAAACCATCAAGCTTATGGATTCTGTCGCGAGGATTGATGACCCACAGTGTGAGTTGCTTTTTGCTTCGGGCCTGTACTGGTATTTATAAATTTTACTTTCCCCTGCGTACTTGTTCTCCTCGTGTCTTTGGGTAGGTCCAGCTTTCTTTTGATGTGGCACTTCGTTCTAGCTTGGAACGTATTGTCACTGCGTCTGGGCCTGGTTTTGGGGATTGGCTGTGGCGGCTTGCCACCTTTTCTTTTCATTTTGGTGGGCTCGGGGTTTATGTGGCTGGGGATGTCATGCACTATGCTTTTCTGGCGTCTCGTTTGTAGTCTGCTGAGTTGCAGGCTAAGCTCATACGTCCTTCTGGTATCATTTCTGCTGGCCCTACTTTTGATGATGCTCTACGTAATTTTAATGAGGTTACAGGTTCTGATCTTCTACGTGATCCTAGTGAAATCGTTGCCCCTAAATTTATGAAGAAATTGGCAGATATATATTTCACGAAGGTTGCCGCTACTTCGGACTCTATTTTCTCGTTGACTACGCGTCATGTTGCATTGTGGAAGTCTCACCATGGGGCTCACTCTTCTGATTGGTTACGTACGGTTCCTATTTCTGGGTTGGGGCAGACTATGAATGGGAGGACCTATCGTAGTGTGCTTAGCTATCGACTCGGCGTCCCTTTGTTCACGATGTCTAGGCCATGTTCTGCTTGTTCTTGGGTTTTTGTTGGGGATGTTTATGGCGATCATGTTGTGTCTTATGCTGGCACTGTGGGCGTTAAACATCGGCATAACCTCGTTCGCGACACCTTATTGGCCATCTGCTACAGGTCGGGGATCTCTGCTGGTAGGGAGGTTGATATCGGTTTGGTTGATGGACATAGTTGCTCCCTTCGTCCGACGGATCTGCTTCTTTATTCTTGGGACAGGGGGCGTGATGTGTGTGTCGATCTGACGGGGTCTTCCCCCTTGCCTCAGACTGGGTTGTCCGATTTTGTGTCGTGTCGGGTTGTTCTTGATCTTTGCTCGGCCGAAAGTGTGCTGGCACGGGATTTGTGCACGACGGCTGGTTATGGTTTCCTGCCCTTCTCTTTTTCTTCGCTGGGAGAGTTGGATACGGATGTTGTGGCTTTGCTCAAGCGGATCCAGAAATTCTCGGTTTCTCAGGATGCAGGGGCTCGCGCGGCCGCTTACATTTTTACTAGATTTAGCTTTGTTATCGCTAAGGGAGTGGGGGCTCATATTGAATCTCGGCTGCCCACTAATTTCTTGTAAACTTGTGATTGATTAATAAAAGTTTGCGTTTTTATAAATAAAAAAAAAATAGTAATAATAATAATAATAATAATAATAACAATAATAATAATAACAATAATAACAATAATAACAGTAATAATAGTAATAACAGTAATAACAGTAATAATAATAATAATAATAATAACAATAATAACAATAATAACAATAATAACAATAATAACAATAATAACAATAATAACAATAATAATAATAATAATAATAATAATAATAATAATAATAATAATAATAATAATAATAATAATAATAATAATAATAATAATAATAATAATAATAATAATAATAATAATAATAATAATAATAATAATAATAATAATAATAATAATAATAATAATAATAATAATAATAATAATAATAATAATAATAATAATAATAATAATAATAATAATAATAATAATAATAATAATAATAATAATAATAATAATAATAATAATAATAACAACAATACATTATGCAATATATATGAATATTAAGTCGACAACAAAACAAGAGCAATATTCAACCAACAACCAACATACAATTCACATTAACGTTCATCAATTGACATACATCCGATACACATTCGAGTTGAATAGATAACCTACCTCAGCGGTGATAATCCAATTAAGCAGTCCAATAGAAATAATTAGAAGTACTCCACTTCAAAACCGTCACCTAAACGAACTAATATAATTTAATTATTAATTATTAAATTTCATTATATTAATTTATTCAAATATAATTTTATTATATAAATTATTTCCCATATGAATTATTACGTAAAAACCCGTCTTAAAATAAACAAGTAAACCCAATTTACCCAACCCAAAAAAAACACGTGAAATAAACCCCGACTACAACCTACATATACGGTTTTAACCGTGTACGATACCCTTCCTTCAACCTCTTTTACCAGCCACCACCGACCTCCAATGACTCCACCACCGCCTGCCATCTCAAGCCCGCAACATGACGCATCCCGACAACCACCAACCACCTCCTGAATCGTCCTAACCAGGCCCCATAACCTCGCCCTAAACTCTACCCCGCAACCCGACACAAACAAACACAAGTATACACACTCACCATCCTACCACCACTGTGACAGCCCATGGCCACCACCGTGCTCTCCCTTGACCCACGTTGGTCCCACCACTTTTCACGACCACTCATGTCCACCCACGACCCAACAAAACGACACACAACCCGCAAAAGACACGAGCACCATACAAACACCACAACCCGACATCCCACCGTACTGACCACCACCTGCAACCACCCCAACACCACCATTAGGACCGCCCATAGCCGACATAACCAACTACCCAGGTCCCATGTTCATACCACAAACACGCAAGCTAAAAATTCCGTCTTAAATCCCGCGACAGCCGCCCCTTTAGACACCAATTCCGCCACCCACGGTGGTTGACGAAGGTCACGGTTGGTCCCACTAGAATCACTACGGTCAAGGGCAACTTTTAAGGTCAACGGTACGGTTCACGGTGGTCAATACAATGTGTAAACGATAATTTAATTGAATACGACGATATAAATATAAATTACGACGGTCTTACCTTGAGACGATAATTTCTTTATAAATTCTCCTCGTCTTCTCTTCTTAATATTTCTCTCCCTTGCCTTAGATCAATTATTTATAATTTTATGTTGTATTTGATTATGGGTAGGTAGAATAGCTTATTCTATAGGTGTATAAAGGAAAGAGGGAGGAAGTTTCCTTAAAACAATTCTCTTATTTTTCATTTTCTTTTAAATACATAACTAGTATTAGTAGTATATACAATTACAATTCCGTCAATATACACAGCATACCCGTCCTACACGTGTAACATACATGGTCCAACAATTCCCGTCTCAGGTATTATTTAATTATTTTATTTCCGTCTTACAGCTTAGTTATTCATTTAATTAATTTATTAAATATCCTTTAGAACACATTTTAATATAAATCTACCGTCTTAAATACAGGGTATTAAAGTCTTCCCTCCTTTAAAAGAACTTCGTTCCCGAAGTTAACCAAAACACCCAAACAACTGAAATAATATCTCAAATTAATTCCAACTAAATTCCTCATTATATTCCTCACAAGATACTTTTATCATTAAATTATCCGCCACCCGTAGACCGGTTCTTCAGTTTTACCCGTCGCCCTTGGACCGGCCTTCAATATAACAACAATACAATATGCAATATATATGAATAATAAGTCGACGGTAAAACAAGAGCATTATTCAACCAACAACCAACATACAATTCCAATAAACGTTCATCAATTAACTTACACCGATACACATTTGAGTTGAGTAGATAAGCTACCTCAGCGGCGATAATCCAATTAAGCTGTCCAATAAAAATAACTAGAAGTACTCCACTTCAAAACCGTCACCTAAACGAAATATTATAATTTAATTATTAATTATTAAATTTCATTATATTAATTTATTCAATTATAATTTTATTATATTAATTATTTCCCGTATGAATTATTACGTAAAAGCCCGTCTTAAAATAAACAAGTAAACCCAATTTACCCAACCCAAAAAAAACACGTGAAATAAACCCAACTACAAACTACATACGCGCTTTCAACCGTGTACAATACCTATTTCCTTCAATCTCCTTTACCAGTCACCACCGACCACCAATTACTCCACCTTCGCCGGCCATCTCAAGCCCGCAACATGACGCATCTAACAATCACCAACCACCTCCTGAATCGTCCTTACCAGTCTCCACAACCTCGCCCTAAACTCAACCCCGCAACCCGACACAAACAAACACAAGTATACACACTCACCATCCTACCACCACCGTGCCAACCCGTGGCCACCACCGTGGTCTCCCTTGACCCACAGTGGTCCCACCACCTGTCACGACCACTCACGTCCGCCCACGACCCACCAAAACGACAAACAACCCGCAAAAGACACGAGCACCATACAAACACCACAACTCAACATCCCAACGTACCGACCACCACCTACAACCACCCCAACACCACCATTAATTCCGCCCATAGCCGACCTAACTAACTACCCAGGTCCCATGTTCATACGACAAACACGCAAGCTACAAATTCCGTCTTAAATCCCGCGACAACCGCCCTTTTAGACACCAATTCCGCCACCCACGGTGGTTGATGAAGGTTACGGTTGGTCCCACTAGAATCACTACGGTCAAGGGCAACTTTTAAGGTCAACGATACGGTTCACGGTGGTCAATACAGTGTGTAAACGATAATTTAATTGAATACGACGATATAAATATAAATTACGACGGTCTTACCTTGAGACGATAATTTCTTTATAAATTCTCCTAGTCTTCTCCCCCTAAGATTTCTCTCCCTTGCCTTAGATCAATTATTTGTAATTTTATGTTGTATATGATTATGGGTAGGTAGAATAGCTTATTCTATAGGTGTATAAAGGAAAGAGGAAGGAAGTTTCCTTAAAACAATACTCTTATTTTTCATTTTCTTTTAAATACATAAGTAGTAGTAGTAGTAGTAGTAGTAGTAGTAGTAGTAGTAGTAGTAGTAGTATTATTATACAACTACAATTCCGTTAATATACACAGCATACCCGTCCTACACGTGTAACATACACGGTCCAACAATTCCCGTCTCAAGTATTATTTAATTATTTTATTTCCGTCTTACAGCTTAGCTATTCATTTATTTAATTTATTAAATATCATTTAAAACACATTTTAATATAATTCTACCGTCTTAAATACAAGGTATTACAGTCTTCCCTCCTTTAAAAGAACTTCGTCCCCTAAGTTCACCAAAACACCCAAACAACTGAAATAATATCTTAAATTAATTCCAACTAAATTCCTCATTATATTCCTCACAAGATACTTTTATCATTAAATTATCCGCCACCCGTGGACCGGTTCTTCAATTTTACCCACCACCCTTGGACCGGCTTTCAATATAACAACAATACAATATGCAATATATATGAATAATAAGTCGACGGTAAAACAAGAGCAATATTCAACCAACAACCAACATACAATTCCAATTAACGTTCATCAATTAACTTACACCGATACACATTTGAGTTGAGTAGATAAGCTACCTCAGCGGCGATAATCCAATTAAGCTGTCCAATAAAAATAACTAGAAGTACTCCACTTCAAAACCGTCACCTAAACGAAATATTATAATTTAATTATTAATTAGTAAATTTCATTATATTAATTTATTCAATTATAATTTTATTATATTAATTATTTCCCGTATGAATTATTACGTAAAAGCCCGTCTTAAAATAAACAAATAAACCCAATTTACCCAACCCAAAAAAAACACGTGAAATAAACCCAACTACAAACTACATACACGGTTTCAACCGTGTACAATACCCTTCCTTCAACCTCCTTTACCAGTCACCACCGACCACCAATGACTCCACCTTCGCCTGCCATCTCAAGCCCACAACATGACGCATCCTAACAACCACCAACCACCTCCTGAATCGTCCTTACCAGGCTCCCCAACCTCGCCCTAGACTCTACCCCGTAACCCGACACAAACAAACACAAGTAAACACACTCACCATTCTACCACCACCGTGACAGCCCATGGCCACCACCATGGTCTCCCTTGACCCATGTTGCTCCCACCACCTGTCACGACCACTCATGTCCACCCACGACCCAACAAAACGACACACAACCCGCAAAAGACACGAGCACCATACAAACACCACAACCCGACATCCCACCGTACCGACCACCAGCTGCAACCACCCCAACACCACCATTAGGACCGCCCATAGCCCACATAACCAACTACCCAGGTCCCATGTTCATACGACATACACGCAAGCTAAAATTTCCGTCTTAAGTCCTGCGAAAACCGCCCCTTTAGACACTAATTCCGCCACCCACGGTGGTCGACGAAGTTCACGGTTGGTCACACTAGAATCACTACGGTCAAGGGCAACTTTTAAGGACACGGTTCATGGTGGTCAATACGGTGTGTAAACGATAATTACAGGGGTTGGGTTTTTGTTGGGTGTTGTTGTTTGTTGTCGTGGTTGTTGTTATTGTAGCTGTCGTGTGGGTTGTTGCTGGTGGCAACGGTGGTCAGGGGACGCCATGGGTGGGCGGCGTCGGCCGGCCGTGGCTATAGGTTAGGTCGTAGGTGTTTTTGTTAGTGGGTGTTGTTGTCGTTGCGTGTTGTTGGTGTTTGTGTTGCGGGTGGTCCTGGGGTGCTGGCCGTGGACTACCATGGCTGGTGGTGGTGGCCCACGGTGGCAGCGGCCAGTGATGATAGATGTGGTGGTCGTTGGTCGTAGGTGTTGGGTCGTTTTCGCGGGTTTTGGGTAGCTTTAAGACGGGTTTTGTTTATTTAATTACGTATTTAATTTAATTAGATTAATTAGTAATTAGATTAGTTTGTGTACATTTTTTTTGGTTAGGATATCAAAAGTTCAAGCCTCTGCTCAGGAAGGAAGAGACGGAGGCAGACCTAAGAATATGGGTTTCAAGGCCGTGGAAATAAGCGTTACAGACTCTGTGGTTTGACTTCCGCTCAATTCAATCATTCTATCCGAGTGACAGGATATGTTGAATTTTTTATCATTTTAGTGCTATTTAACAAACTATTTCACGTTTTGGTATCCATTTGAAACTATTTGTCCCAAATCTACGCTAAATTCGATACTTCACAGTTTACATACAGACAACTTAATCCAGAAATGGGAAAGCTTAGATAAACACTGAGTTTCTATCAATAGAAAAACCCCGGAAAAACGGACAACAGATGGCTTTCTAAGAAAATCACAGCCACACCTGAATAGTAGTTGCAGACTGAATCATAAAAACATATAAAGCCGCTATTAAAGTTAGCGTCTTACTGGTTGGTTTATGCCAGTTTTGTCATTTCAGGTCGCTGCCATATTAGTGAGGATGGAATTGTGGAACTGAAGTTTCAGTGACAGTTAAGTTAAGTGCATAGACAGTAGAGTCATAAGCAAGACTGGTTGGTCTTTGCTTAAGTTCCATGTAGTTATGAATTTCGATTGTGTCCTTGAACTTAAGCAAAGTCATAAACAAAAAGTAACTTAACTTATTAATGAAACGCATTCGCAAAACAACAACAATTTTCATCACTACCACCCCTTAAGCAGCTAATTTAATCAATCAATTGCATAGACACAAGATTCTCAAATGCAGCGGCATTTATTAATGAAAGTACACAAATTACTGGCGACTTGTACTAGTAATCAAACATAAAGCTGCATATCTTATCCGACTTGTACAAAAACCAGAACCATTAACAAACTGGCGGAGATATTAACGGACAATTTGTGAATAGAAGCCTTGGAACTGAAAAAAACATTCAGCAGGTCTGAACTATTAAGGACCATAGTCAAGCCGTACCCACTACTAATGCAACACATTAAACAGTTGACTTTGTATACATCCTGTTATTTGGCTTCTGTTACCAATGATGACGATGATTCATTTTCGAGCACATTGCATTAAACCCTGTGTTCATACGATGGACCCACCTGGCCATTGGATGCCATAATGCAAGGAGAAGAAAATTCCTCTCAATCTATCCAAGTAAGATTTGATATGTATTCATAAAATGACACTATAATACTAGTGAGTGAACTATAACCAAACTTCCTCAAATTTTGCACTTGCATAGACTCGAGGACACGGTGCGAGGATCTATTAATAATGATCTAGTTTTGATAATAGCATTTTAGCTTTCTCTTAGAGGGATCACACCGCCTCGCCTAGGGACGTCTCACCGATAGTATTACTAATAAAATATCTCGATCTTGAACCCGGCTACTAATAAGCGGTTCTAAGATTTAAGAGACACACTTCAACATTAAATCTCTCTTAAAAAAAATACATAAAAACTATGAACTGTTGCTCTTATTAGGGTAATTTTCAACACAAAAATATTTTTACAAGTTTCATTTTTTTTTTTGTACTATTTTGTCAAATTGAAAGTCAGACCGTCACTTGACTCAATTCCTACAACAAAACCGTCACTATATAGTACAACAGAGGAAGTATTAGATAATCCGTATGTTTATGGAACTGGCAAAAGGTTAATTCAGTGAGTTATTTTTCTATATACCATCCTAATCCAGAACGGATGAAAAGTGAACCTTTCGATTCATTGGAAAAGGAAACAAAACATTGTCATCAGTATCATTATTGCGAAAAATTTCGAGAACAAAACAATAATCGGGGATATTAAAACGAGCATCAATCCCAAAATACACAGAACTAGTTTCACACGGCAACAACAACAACTAGTCAGCAACAACAAGCGAATGATTTCTAAGAACGCAAATTATTGTTTTCATCAGCAGTAGCATAAGACGGTGCTAATTGTAGCATAAGACGGTATTACTCCGTAACAATTAACAGAAGTACCAGAGCCCTAAATCGCTATATTGAATTCTAACAATCGCAAATAACTTCAGATTGCTTTCACATATCATACAAGTAACCAAATAGTTGTCACATATAATTGACTACAGCATATGTAATTGCAAAATAATTGGAGAAACAATAAAAAAAAATTGGATGCAGGCATACCTGATTAATAGATCATACGGGTCAAAGCAGAAAATCGATTGAGGGGTTCGCAGGTGCGCGTGACGACGGGTAGATAAGAATTGTGGTGGCCGGAAAAAGAGGAAGCGACGACGACGGGTGCGTGGGTTTTTGTGGGAAGCAAAGGGGTAAAGGGTTTTTGCGTGGGGGAAGGGTTTTTCGTGGGAATTATGCGGGTAACTGAAAGGTCGGTCTGAGTATTACGTGTTTGACGCGTGAAGGACTTGTTTTAATGACATCGGTTACAACCGATGTATTTGAAAGTCCTTTAAAATAATTGTCAACGGTTATGATTTCGGTTTTAAGAAAACTGATGTAATGTCGATATATTAACATCGGTTTTCATATAAACCGATGTTAATATAATATAAATAACATCGTTTTGATTTTTAAACCAATGTTAATAACTCCAATATTAAAGATTACATCGTTTTTATTAAGAAATGATGTAACTAAGGCGATGTCAATAGGACTTTTTGTACTAGTGAAAAGGAGGCAAGCATCAGCATAGTACGGGGGACGAGTCAAGATTTACCAAAAATATAGATACACAAATCATAAGACTAAAAATTCTATAATCGCAGACACTGTCTCAAATATACTATCCTAGTTTCAAATCAAACTACACATTAAATCGTTCTAGTTCCATATAAGCGCATAAGGGTCGCTAATTTACAACAAAGTCGAGATTCATTAATAGTCAAGATCCAAATAGGCTTGAGGGTACCAATATCAAATAAGTTTTCTTTACTCTTTTTATTTCGTTCTTTTATTTTATTTTTTATTGTATAATTGTATATAAACTAACCTAGTTAATTTGTCCTTGTAAATAATTTGTATTGTCTTATACAAAATTGGTTTTTAACATTCTTTTTAGTCAAATTTTTTAAAATATATAATAATATAAATAAATAGTAGAGGTCGTCAGTTTGATGGGCGGTCTGGGTGCCTAACACCTTCCCTGACCGTACCTTTACCCGCGAATCCGCAATCTTTGGTTTAGACCGGAATGACAGATCAGTCCTCATACCAGGGATCAAAAGGGGCTTTCCGTCAAAATTATTTTTGTATATTTTTTTTATAAAACCTACTGGCGACTCCTACCTATTATTTATTTTAAAAAGGAGATTTATTCAGGGATCTCACGGTTATATATATATCTTTGCTGACAATGTGTTGGAAAATCTTTTTTTTTTATCCTACTCAAATCTAACAAAGTCTTTTTACATGTCTTATATATCGATGAATACAAGGGCCCGAGTAATCCATGCCCTCTTACATGCACAAAGACCAAGGAAAATTACATTTGATCTTGTCCGAGAGGCTACTACAATAAGGGGAGTACATTTAAATGTCTCCCAAACAAAATTGATTTATTGATGCCTATAGGTAAATTTAGTTTGCTTCTTCATCATAAGAATTGATTTATGCGAGTTTATGCAAAAATGTTAAATTCAATGTGATATTATTGTGATAGATTAAGGTGTAACACCTCTATTAATTAGGAGACCTTCGTCAAGGTCATCCTAGTCAATGAGGGTGCTACACAACTTGGTTTCCCAAGGTTGTAGTGCGAACAATCGAAATTGACGCATTTAAAATAGATAAGTATATAGTTAAATTAAGTTATTACATATTCGGGAATTCAAATACAATCCCAATTATACAATCCCAACTAAATAGAAATGGAGTCTAGTTATATAGTCGAAAAGCTAAGACAAGCAAAGTGGCAACACGCTGAAGTAAGGACCGCTCCAATGCCTCGACACATCCCTTATTCATATGCTACCTGTCAGACCACTGCTCCCCATATGACCGAAAATATCATATGGTTCACCGCAGATATTTGAAAACATTTACGCCAGTCTCAATAATACGAGTGCCTATAATATGACATACAATTATGAAATGCAACATGAATGTGAGTAATACATGTAACCCCCAACCACTACTCCTCCAACACAAACCGGTGACGGCATCGCAACACCGCCATCAACAGCCGGACCACAGTTCGTAACAAGACACTAGCTAGGGACACGCCCACAATGCCAAGCCCCGGCGCTAACCGGACCCCTGCCAGACGTCGTGACACCACACGAGTCCCTTCATACTCAAGTCATGATCGTGCACATCCCTCTTGGAGTGAGAAGCTCCAAGAGGTGACCCAATTGTAAGACGGTCTCTCGACCCGTCTTACGTCTCCTCAACAACCCAACACAACACCAAAACTCCACCAACCATTTCCCCCCAACATCCACAAGTAACCAATGCATACAATAAATACCAATTATGTCTCTCCATACAACCATGAATCACAATATAACATGAATGCACATGTTCACCAATTAAACCCATTTAGTAATCAACAATTCTCGCAATAATCCATGTTATAATGTAATTCAAGTGAATATGTGAAGCCAATATGACTTACCCAACATCATGACATAGTGAATATCCAACATTAGTGTACAACCAACATTACATTCCCAACAAAGCATGTTATAATGCAGCTGTGACATGTAACATGTAATTCATAACAAATAATATAAATGTAAATAACCATATTACTAAGACTGAGTAGGGAAACCCTACCTCTTGCAAATATTCACAACAAAGCAAACACACTAGAATGGTTCCTCTAGGAAGTCTCCTCCTACAAAAATTAATGAAATATCTATCATAAATACATCCTACAACATTAATAATACTAATTAACCCTTAATTAACCCACTTAATTAACCAAAACCCTAATTAAAATCCCATAAGACTACATTCCCATAAACTAGAGTTTACTAACTAAATGAATAAAGGATAAAGGATAAACAAACACTTACAAGTGTAAAGAATTGAAAAAGATGGAATTTTAAGGCAAATCTTCAAAGGTATGGTGAGAATCTTAAAAGGATAAGGTTATAAGGGAATTTGAGAGATTTTGGGGTGGTTGGGATAGAGTATAGAGTGTTTTTAGAGTTTAGAAAGAAAACTGAAATGGAGGCTTATATACCAAGGCCCAATAACACGGAGCCCACACGCCTGGGTTTGAGATCGTACACTCGGTCGAGTGCACCAAACACTCGGCTGAGTAACTTACATGCAGAAGCTGGTCAATTTTAGCCCAGAGGGCACTTGGTAATTGTACTCGGTTGAGTAGAGTGCCACTCGATCGAGTACTCTGCTATACTCGACCGAGTGCACAACTAGAAAATGCGGGGTATTACATAAGCTAATCAGTGAGAAAGAAAAAGAAGAGTTAAAGACATTAGACATTGTTCTTAGATTACTGAGGTCAATTTAACGTTGGAACTTGAATGTTAAATCTACTTATTGAATTGTACTTGCTAGGTTACTAGGAATAAAATACGGATAATTTTTAAGGTGCCCTTGAGGTTTATTGTTACTGCTCTCACGAAGAGTATGAATTGTAAAATACGTGGCCGCGCTCGGACAAGATGATTGTCAGTCGTTTATTTTAAGAATTCAACTCAGAAATTTGGGAAAACTGATTGGAACATACAAGGTTGATTATTTGTAGCAGTTAGGTTATTCGGTTCGTAATTCTTATTTTACTGGATATTATTTACTCACAGATTTATTCCACTGCGACTTATTTCGATTACCTCTTTATTTGTTTTAATTTCTGCTTTCTAACATGCATATATGATTGTGGAGTATCCGTATTAAAATCGTCTTTAAGTATTGACCTCCCTTCAATGACTTGTCAGTGGAGACTAACATCATGTTTGTTAGAACACATTTGGTAGATGATGCCAAGTCCCTTTGTTATTTGATTGTTTGCTTTTAGTTGAAAATGCTTAGTGATTGAAGCAATCAAATGGACTCTTAATGATGGCTCAAAATGATCACGATAAAGTAATCAAGAAGTCAAGACAATGATATTATCCTAGCCTTAGTCAAAAATTGTAAGAGTAAGTGTAACACTCTCACTTATGTCAAGTAACCGCAAAACCATGCAACCGTGCACTGCACTGTGGTTTCTGATACTACCGTATGGAGGATGTTTTTAATCGAAATGTTTAAGTGTTAAAACTTTACAAATTTCAAACCTCCGCATTTGAATCTTCAAAAGCTTGAAAACAAATCTGAAATTTTAAGTCACAAATCCACATTGATTAAACCTCTAGATTTGTGCATTTACCTTTTACAAAAATGGTAAGTTGAACTTGTCAAACTTTTAAAGCTGGAAAAGTTTTTTGCCATTTTGGTAAAAGGTCACATGTTGAGTGTTTTGGCTTAAGTTCTCTGATTTCTTCAATAACTTAAGCTCCAAGCCTAAAGTCTAATACTTACCATCATTCAAAGACTACTAATTTTATATTGGATTTAATTTCCCTAAGTTTTACTTACTTGAGATCAAATCCATTATAAATAGAATATTTTAGTCTCATTCATTTCTCAAGACTTTCCAAAGCATTTATTGTAAAACCTTGCAAATCATTTGTGCATTTAAAGCTTTGTTCTTCAAGTATTTGCAAAATGTTTTTCAGACTTTAAAGTCTTCATTTGTTTTCGAAAAGTTGTAAACCTCCAAGTATCAGTTCGTTGTACTGTGACATAATGAGTTTGTTCCATGATTCTCGTGTTAAGTCTTAATTGTAATCTCCATGTTCATTAAGTGAACTCTTGAGATTCAAAGATTCTGTACACCTTGAGATAGAACCCATAAACTCTTGAAGCGGAGTAGCTTTAAGTTTGAGTGCAACCGGAGTAGGTTGGCAAGTTATTTTCATTGTAAGGGGTTTAGTAAGTTTGAGTAAATTTCTAAACAAGCAATAAAATAACGGTTGGACGTAGGCCTCGGAGTAGAAGTTGAACCAATTTTTTAAATGTCGTTTGTTTATTCATTTACTTTTACGTTCTTTCACTTTGCTATTTCTCACTTATATATAGTCAAGTTTTGTGTCACAGTCAGCTATACTGTGACATAAAATGGATGTACCATCTTGTGAACTTACATTCTATTAAGTTTCTCAAGGTTTGTACTTCAAGGTTCTTTACTTAAGTTATCAAGTAACTAAGTTAAGAACAAAAATTTTAAAAAGGTACACCTAATTCACCCCCTCCCCCTCTTAGGTGTTTATCGTTCCTAACTCTTCAATGTTTGCTACGCATATTGTTGGAGAAGTCGTTCCTTGACCTTGTTTCATTGATGAAACATCATTTTGCCTACTTGTTTGTGATCCTTAGTTAAATTGTGACTTTCTTGTTAGTTTAATCAATCATCAACTCTCGTTCAACTTAGATATGTGATACCTGTCGAAGTGAGTACCAAAAATAATATTTATAAATTCCGAACTACAACTAGCAAGCGGTAGTAAGGGTCGATCCGCAGGGAGGTAGGGAGATAATAGTTGCTATATATTTCAGTCTGTCGGGTAACAGTTGTGGGGGTTTTGATGTGAATAAATTCTAAAACTAATAACATAAATTAAATAAATAAATAAAAGTTGCAAAAGATGTAAACTATGATAAAAGAAATGCTAAGACGGTCGGTTCACTATAGCTGCGATGGCACATAATCCTAGGTAACTTCGAAATACGGTCGCGAAGGATGGGGAAAACAAGTCCTCTCGGTCCATGTTGAATAGTAGCTACCTCTCGGCCTATGCTACTATTCCCTAAGTCTCATTAATACTAACTCTCGTTCTTGATTAATGATTCCTAATGCAAACTAAATCACGTTATCTCTCTTTCTTAGCAATTTAGTCGTTTTAATTCGTTAATTATTGTCCATTCCTATCTCTCGATCTATGGGATGGTCAAGTTTAAGCATCTATCAAGTCTCCTTTCGGTCTCATTGAAAGATAAATCACTTAACGAAACAAGCAAAGCAAAACCAGACGCGTAACCAGTCGATCGACCATGGGTACCGGTCGATCGACCATACCGTGAATCGAAATCGCCTATAATTTATGTCATCTACGCTATAGATCCCCTACATCCTAGCAATGGTGATTTAGCTACTCATATTCATGTAAATAACAACAATGAAATTGGTAATTAAAACAATAAATGAAAGCATAATTGAACTAATTAAATTGATAAAGCACATAAAACTATACTAGGGTTCAAGGGATCTAAACTAGCAATTTCTAAACTAATAAAATAGTAAGAACAAACTGAAATAAAGGAACAGGGATTACCGAAATTGGAACAAGCGAAGAATAGATCCGAAAGCAATGATAACTTTATTGATAAATTGAATGTGAATGAAAACCTAAAGTAAAGTAATCTGAAAACTAGATGCCTGATACAGGAGAGTTGTGTTATGTTATATAGAAGAAGTAACGTAACCTAATTTCCTAAACTTAAGTACAATGGGCTTCTCATCTTTTAATTCACGCATCAGTTCATGGGGTGGTCGATCGACCACTTGTACCAGTCGATCGACCAAGAGTGCTGTACAGAATTGCATTCTGACGATTCCTGCAGCGCGCACCGATCTTAAAACAGCTGCCATTTCTTCGTTACTTAGTCAAATCAGGCGTTCTACGCGGCGTTGGAAAGATAAGAGGATAAGCTTTCCCCTCCAATTGGAACCACTCGATTATCTGCTCTATAACTCGAGATATTGCCATCTGAAGCAGGCTGCAGAATCGGGAAGTGCTTCTTTGCTTGTTAAACTCGTACGCACCCATGCTTTTGCTATCTTTAGGCCTTGAAACGCGCACCAAGCTCATTCCTCGAGTCAATACTTCATGTCAAATCCTATGCTAAATACTCCGGGGCATATTTAGTCCATTTTCCGCCATATTCTTCACATTCCTACAAAATCACACGAAAAGGAAGAAATACACGAAACAAGGGAAATAGTAGCATAAACTACTTAATTGAGCTCTGAAATGCGTGTGAAATGAGGTGCAAAACATCATATATTAGACACGCATCAAACTTCCCCAAACCAAACCCTTGCTTGTCCCCAAGCAAGAACTAGACTCGATCTTAGAACCTAATGGAACGAGTTCAATCTCATAGCGAAATGCAACAAGTAAAGCCTAAACCAATTTAATGCACAACTAACAATCAATTAGCATTGTGAATCATGCAAACGAGTTATGGAGTCGTTAAAAACTGCTAAACCGTCAACTATAGAGATTTATCAAATTGGACTCTCACGGGTCGCTCAAATCACTCAAATAATCACAGGTGAATATATGTAAAGATAGAAAGAAGTAATTTTGTAACGACACTCACCTAACTACGACCTATAAGAACATGCCTGCAATCTAATATGAAAATAATCTCTACAACCATACATATGCATTCCAACCAAACCACTGACCATGATACATGCCGAGGTAAATATGGATATGTGAGGTAATGGGTAAGAAGAGGCAAAAAATGAATTTGGATAAGAGGAGTTAAAGCCAAGCTAGTAACTACATGTCCAAATTATAACAACATCCAACTTCTTGCTCCAGATAAATCAATACAAAACGGTGCTAATGAGTAGCACTAATCTCACAATCTCCACAAAAAGTCAACTCCCCAAATGATAATAATAAAGCATGGGAGCAAAAATCGCCATTTGATAAAGACTTTGAATTATGCGATTTTGATTTTTCTTTTCTTCCTTCTTTTCATTTTTTTCTTTTTTCTTTTCATTTCAATTCTATTTTTTCTTCCTTTCTTTCCTCCTTTCAACATTCCACCAACCTTCTCATACAGAGCAATATAACCAAGATGCAATAAACACATTCCCACAACTATCAATACTAGCTCGGATAGGGTAGGCTAAATAATGGTGTGTAGCTTATGGGACGAAAAGGCAAATTTGGCTATGTGAGGCTTATGGGTAAAATGAGAAAAGGGGACCTCTACCACATGTGTCAACAAACCACAAACCGAATGCATACGGGTATTAAGCAGATTAAGTTCATATTTATGCATATTGATGTAACATGTCTTATAAGGAGTAACTACTCACATCCTAAATAAACTGGTCATAAATGTCACCAGTTATAAGCTCTAAATCTCAGAATATAATGTAGTTTGCCAAAAATCTAAGTCAAGTCTCAAGTTCAGCAAGAAATTTAACGAAAACTCGTAGACTATGCATATATGATTCTACTAATAACATGTCAATTAGCAAGGCTTAGGCATAAACAGCTGCAAATGCAATGTCATCATTGAAATACTACCGTTCCGACTCGACCTATATGCTAAAATAAACGTGAATTTTTTGAAATTGATTGAAATTTTTCAATCAATTTTTTTTTGAATTTTGATATATATATATATGAAATGAAATAACAAATGCAAACTGAAATGCAATAAACGTGAAACAGAAATGCAATGGAACATGTGAATGCAACGCAAAACCCTTCCCCAAACCAAATCACACAATGTCCCCATTGTGCAAAATCATATAAGAAAATAAGCAAAGGAAATGGGAGTTGCGGAATTATAACTAAAATTGACATAAAAGAAGGACTCGAAAACTCACAAGACTTTAAGCGCAGCAAAAAGGAAACCTCCCCAAACCAGCGTGAGCTAGGAGGTTTTAGTAGCCAGCAGTGCTACCAACAAGTACCTGAAAAGACAGACAAAAGTGCCGCGCATAATTTCCGAGAAAGCAATTTATAAAACGCAAAATTATGTGCACAATAAGGAAATGGAAAAAAACAGAAATGAATCGGAGAATAAAGTGGAGAAAAGACTCCCTCAACTCCGCAAATCGACCAAACACAGTAGGGGAATGATCGAAAACAAGTACAAAGAATGGACAAATGGGCGGTCGATCGACCACCTTACCCAAATCGATCGACCAAGATGACGGAAACGAAGCTCCGGAATCAGTAGCACTCGTCGATCGACTAAGATGGCGATCGATCGATCGAAAATCTTTGTAACTTCCTCGATTTCTTGAATTAGCTCAATAAATTGAGCTAACAAGGTCTATAAACCTGCAAATACACATAATAATGCGCCCAAAATTGCGCAAAACCCAAAGTAACAGTCTAAAGTTTATAAAAATCCTAAGCAAACCAAACTAAGCGAAGTTTCGCATACACGAAAAACGATAAATAGTCTAAAAGCAATAAATTGTCTTAAAAAGGTCTAAGAAACGAATCAACGGAAACTGCGGAAAATCTCCGACCAAGGCTTCTGTCTACATGAACTAGCTTCCGCAGTGCTCATCTCGAAGCTGGACTCCACTCTACTCCGTCTGGAATACTCAACGGATCATCTCTAGCATCTTCCCAAGCATGGCCATCATCTTCTAGCTCCTCACACTCAAAATCCGACTCCGAAATTTTGACTGGCTCCTTCTTCTTGGGCTCCTCATCTGGCTCCTCGTCAGTTGTGATACCTGTCGAAGTGAGTACCAAAAATAATATTTATAAATTCCAAACTACAACTAGCAAGCGGTAGTAAGGGTCGATCCGCAGGGAGGTAGGAAGTTCTAATTGTCTTATTTCAGTCTATGAGTTTCTGGGGGGGTTTTGGAGTGGATTATATCTAAGTCTAAATGCATAAATAAAAGGCAAGTAATAAAAAGAGATGTAAACAATAAATAAAAGAATGCTAAGACGGTCGGTTCACTGCAGCTACGACGATGGGTTCCTAAGTAAGTCTGAATAATCACGATAGGTGGGAAAATAAGAAGTCCTCTCGGTCCATTCTTAACTAGTAGCGCCTCTCAGCCTATGCTACTGGTCCCTAGGTCTCACTAATACTAGCTCTCGCCCTGAAAAGTGATTCCTAAAGCCTAAACTTTACCTATCTTTCGATCTTAGTAAAATTTAGTCGTTCAATTTAGTCTATTTCCCTTCCCTATCTCTCGATCTTCCGGGTCGGTCAATTCCTAAGTAATTAACAAGTCTCCTCTCGGTCTCGTCGTTAATATTGCAATTAAAACATTGAAACGGTGCTAATCTATCGCGCGTCAGTCGATCGACCAACTAAGCCAGTCGATTGACCAACGAGTCGATCGATCGATCGACTAATCCAGTCGATCGACCAAAGGCCGACATCAGGTTTACTAATCTACGTCGTCTTCGCTGCAGATCCCCTCACACCATAGCACGGGGTTTCTAGCTACGCATATTAATTCTAACTACAATTACGAAAGCAATTAAAACAGTAAACGAAAGCATGATTAAAACGATTTAACAGTAAATTCGCAATAAAGAAAATTACGGCTTTAGGGAACTAATCTAGCAATTCTAACTACGAAGATAATAAACTTAAAGACTGAAATTATGATTGAGAAATACCGAAACTGAAGGCCGAAAAGAAATCCAGATGCAAAATAGCGAACTTTATTGAGAAACTAAAGTATTTGAATGTAAACTATGCTAAACTCGAGACCTAATGTCTCTCCTCAAAACTGATAATTATTCTAAAAACATAGGTTAGTTTTATAGGAATATCACGCACTCTTATTCCTAAACCTAAGAATACATTGGGCTTTCTAATTCTCGATCTTTTAATTTGCGCATCAGCTCGCGTGGTGGTCGATCGACCACTGAGGCCAGTCGATCGACCAAAGGTGTTGTACAGAATTGCATTCTGACGATTCCTACAGCGCGCACCGATCTTAAAACAGCTGCCATTTCTTCGTTACTTGGTCAAATCAGGCGTTCTACAGGGCTTTGGAAAGCTAAGAGGATAAGCTTTCACCTCCAATTGGAATCACTCGATTATCTGGTTTAGAACTCGAGATATAGCCATCTGAATGAGACTGTAATGTCGATAAGCATTCTGACAGTCTATAGACCATGTAGGTCAGTCTATAGACTGCTGTAGCTGGTAATCCGCTTCTAAAACTCTCGCAAATACGTCTTTCAGGCCTTAAAATGCGCACTAAGTTCGCTTCCCGAGTCTTTACTCCATGTCAAATGCAATGCTAAGTACTTAGGGACGGATTCGGCTTGATTTCCGCTGGATTCTTCACATTTCTGCAATAATGTACAAAAACACGAAAGTAGACGGAAATAGGGAGAATAGTAGCATAAACTACATAAATGAGCTCTGAAATGCGTGTAAAATAGGCTGTAAAACATCATATAAAAGACACGCATCAAGTTGCATAGCTCAGATATCCCAAACCGCCTCTCTAAACAATGGACTTCTTCACAGCTGGAGCGATCAGCGGTTCTTTCTTCCCCAAACCGGTTCCTGCAACAGCCAAAACAGAAGAATCTTCCTCCAATTTGCTCCCAATCTGGGGCGGAGGTGTCATAACAGGAATAGGCACAGGTAATGAAGGAAGAGTGTCAGTAATTACAACATAAGACTTACGAGTAGAAATCGCATTACAAGTCACAGGACACATAGCATCTTTCTTCCTATAAGTCTGGGCAAAACTAATGGACTGCTTCCCCACCTTAAAGGTCACTGTCTCTGAGCCAACATCAATAACTGCACCAGCAGTGTGCAGAAAGGGTCTACCCAAAATGATAGGGATATGGGCATCCTCGGGTATGTCTAACACAATAAAGTCAACTAGGAAGAAGAATTTTCCTATTTGCACAGGAATATCCTCTAGGACTCCTAAATTTGGACCGCAGAACGATCGACCATTTGCTTTGTCATATTAGTGACCGCAAATCTAGTCAATCCTAATCTCTTAGCAAGACTCAAAGGCATGACACTAATACTAGCCCCTAAATCACATAATGCCTTCTCAATTGAGAAGGTACCAATATTACAAGGGACTGAAAAGCTACCCGGTCGGCCTAACTTGTGTGGAGCAAAGTGTGAGTCAAATAAGAGCTAGATTCTTCTGTTAAATTAACAGACTCGACCCTATCAAGTTTCCGCTTCTTATTTAAAAGCTGCTTCATGAATTTCATATAAGCGGGAACTTGATTAACCAACTCAAGAAAAGGTACTTGCACATTGAGACTATGAATGACATTTTTAAATTTTTCAAAATATACCTCACCCTTCGTTGGTACCAGCCTCTCTGGATATGGGGCTGTCAGAAGTAGCTTAGCCCTCTCCTCTAGATCTCTCATACCGGCATCGGTGGACTTAGGCTGAAAATCCACTACTTTATCCTTGTTATAGCTCGAACCTTCTTCAGTCCGTCTTAGGAATGAACCATTGACCGTCGTAGGGTCATACTTTGGAATCGGAACGGACCCATCAACATCTGGATCTTGCCTCAATAGTTTCGGAGCTGTCATACCCCAAAACAAGAAGTCCTCAAGTTGTCTGGCATTGGAGGATGGAATGGTTCGTCATCAGCTGCTTCCTCAGTCGATCGACCATGTTGGTCAGTCGATCGATGGTTTCACTGATACCGAAGCTATGTCATTTTCGCTGGATGGTCAATCGACCGGGTGATGTGGTCGATCGACCGTGATTACGCGATCGTTTTTCTCGCCCTTTTTCTTCTTCCCTTTTTCAGCAGCTTTCTCGGGTCCATCGAGAGCAGACCCGCTCCTCAGCGTCATTGCATGTACGGTCTCAATACGCTGATTCAGAGAGTGAAATTGACTCGGTATCTCAGCTGCATTCTTGTCTAATGTAGCAATTTGAGATTTCAGCTCCATGATTGAGACCTCATTTGCCGCATTACTTTTCTGTACCTCTACCATAAGCAGCTGCACTAGACTTATCAACTCTGCAACTTCATTATTTGACTCTTGCTGTGACGGAGTGGATGGTGGTGGGGCTTCATAAGGAGGCACATATGGTTGATGCGGTGAAGTAGGAGCGTAATTATACGAATTGTCGAGCTAAAGTTGATGAAAAGCAAACATCTTCTCCTTAGGATTCCTGCATGCCTCAGATGTGTGTCCCGCTCCGCCGCATCTCCCACAAAACGGCACCTGCTGCTCCTGATAATGGAACATGGGTGCACCCTTCAAGTCTTTGTAGATAGGACTGTAGGACCTAACAAAACAACACTAGAGGAAATGGTAAGAACCGCCTCAAGGTACTCAGTCTTCCCTTGAGGCGGAACACGAACTAAAATAAAAAACAACTAAAACTAGCTGCTGCCTCCAAGAACGGCGCCAAAATTAGATATTGTCGAAGTGAGTACCAAAAATAATATTTATAAATTCCGAACTACAACTAGCAAGCGGTAGTAAGGGTCGATCCGCAGGGAGGTAGGGAGATAATAGTTGCTATATATTTCAGTCTGTCGGGTAACAGTTGTGGGGGTTTTGATGTGAATAAATTCTAAAACTAATAACATAAATTAAATAAATAAATAAAAGTTGCAAAAGATGTAAACTATGATAAAAGAAATGCTAAGACGGTCGGTTCACTATAGCTGCGATGGCACATAATCCTAGGTAACTTCGAAATACGGTCGCGAAGGATGGAGAAAACAAGTCCTCTCGGTCCATGTTGAATAGTAGCTACCTCTCGGCCTATGCTACTATTCCCTAAGTCTCATTAATACTAACTCTCGTTCTTGATTAATGATTCCTAATGCAAACTAAATCACGTTATCTCTCGATCTTAGCAATTTAGTCGTTTTAATTCGTTAATTATTGTCCATTCCTATCTCTCGATCTATGGGATGGTCAAGTTTAAGCATCTATCAAGTCTCCTTTCGGTCTCATTGAAAGATAAAGCACTTAACGAAACAAGCAAAGCAAAACCAGACGCAGTAACCGATCGATCGACCATGGTACCTGGTCGATCGACCATACCGTGAATCGAAATCGCCTATAATTTATGCCATCTACGCTATAGCTCCCGTACATCCTAGCAATGGTGATTTAGCTACTCATATTCATGTAAATAACAACAATGAAATTGGTAATTAAAACAATAAATGAAAGCATAATTGAACTAATTAAATTGATAAAGCACATAAAACTATACTAGGGTTCAAGGGATCTAAACTAGCAATTTCTAAACTAATAAAATAGTAAGAACAAACTGAAATAAAGGAACAAGGATTACCGAAATTGGAACAAGCGAAGAATAGATCCGAAAGCAATGAGAACTTTATTGATAAATTGAATGTGAATGAAAACCTAAAGTAAAGTAATCTGAAAACTAGATGCCTGATACAGGAGAGTTGTGTTACGTTATATAGAAGAAGTAACGTAACCTAATTTCCTAAACTTAAGTACAATGGGTTGCTCGTCTTTTAATTCACGCATCAGCTCGTGGGGTGGTCGATCGACCACTTGTACCAGTCGATCGACCAAGAGTGCTGTACAGAATTGCATTCGGACGATTCCTGCAGCGCGCACCGATCTTAAAACAGCTGCCATTTCTTCGTTACTTGGTCAAATCAGGCTTTCTACGTCGCGTTGGAAAGCTAAGAGGATAAGCTTTCACCTCCAATTGGAACCACTCGATTATCAGCTCTAGAACTCGAGATATTGCCATCTGAAGCAGGCTGCAGAATCGGGAAGTGCTTCTTTGCTTGTTAAACTCGTACGCACCCATGCTTTTGCTATCTTTAGGCCTTGAAACGCGCACCAAGCTCATTCCTCGAGTCAATACTTCATGTCAAATCCTATGCTAAATACTCCGGGGCATATTTGGTCCATTTTCCGCCATATTCTTCACATTCCTACAAAATCACACGAAAAGGAAGAAATACACGAAACAAGGGAAATAGTAGCATAAACTACTTAATTGAGCTCTGAAATGCGTGTGAAATGAGGTGAAAAACATTATATATTAGACACGCATCAATATGCTCTCAGTTAAATTAACCCGAGTCCTAATAATGTCGTTGTACATGCTGCAACTTATAGCTAAGTAACCTGAGTCGAAGAGGAATTCACAATACGAGTTATACTTTATATGCACATCCCAGCTACACGGTTCATTAGTTGACAAGTTCTACTGGTGGATGATGCTAACCCCTTGAAGATATGCTAGTAATGGCATGTTCATGTCTCTTGTGACATGTCCTATTTGCTTGAATTGTTTCTTCTTTAATTAATGGAATGCCGTTGAAATTGGCCCAATTTGTTGCAAAAGCTTTCATTATCCAACTTGGATCTTCATATTCAAACCGTTGCTATCATTGACTTATTATGTTTATCCACCGTGTATTACTAAGGCCCTGTTCTTTTGAACTTAAAGTCACTTAACTTAAGTTCACTTTAGATCATATAAGTTCAGTTCAGTTCAGATCAGATCCTATAAGTTCAGTTCAGATTTTATAAGATAAGTTGATTCGAGATCCTATAAGTTGATTCGATTCGAGATCCTATAAGTTGATTCGTTCAGATTCTATAAGTTCATTTGATTCGAGATCCTATAAGTTGATTCGAGATCCTATAAATTGATTCGAGAAAAGTTATATACAGATTATTATTTTTAAAAACTGACGCAAAAACATTTGACATTATTAATTATTCGATACATATATACTCCGTACATTATTATTTTTAAAACAAAATTATCACTCTTCTCATTATTTTTTATCGTAATGTAACCGTAATATAATGTATGAACAAACCAATGTATATAAAGCGGAAAAATGTTATTATCTTACCTTGTGTTTTAGAGTATATTTTCTTATCGGTGTTCTCTCTTGGTTGTCCACTAATTTCTTGTAAATCTTTGATTTAATCTCAATAAAAGTTTGCGTTTTTTTATAATAATAATAATAATAATAATAATAATAATAATAATAATAATAATAATAATAATAATAATAATAAAAAAAAAAAAAAAAAAAAGTTGCGGTTTTATAAAAAAAAAATTAAAAATAATAATAATAATAATAACAACAACAAGAACAATAATAATAATAATAATAATAATAATAATAATAATAATAATAATAATAATAATAATAAAGTTAAATTAATTTAAGTTAATTTAAATTCGGATTGTGTAAGTTCAGATCAGATCCTATAAGTTGATTCGAGATCCATTAAGTTGATTCGATTCGAGATCCTATAAGTTGATTCGATTCGATTCGAGATCCTATAAGTTCGATTCGATTCGAGATCCTATAAGTTGATTCGATTTAGATCCTATAAGTTGATTGATTCGAGATCCTATAAGTTGATTCGATTGATTCGAGATCCTATAAGTTGATTCGATTCAGATCAGATCTGTTTCAATCCAAAAAAACAAGGCCTAACAACACAAATTGCTTTCGCTTCCTTTTAGTTCCTTTTACGGGCATTCTCAATTTTACCCACATTTGCGATGTATCCATCCACCGGATTTAAATGAATGATTAATGAATGCGGTTTAGATAAAGCTCCATCCGACTGTTATTCATCCATCACGTGAATATTCTTCATCATCTTATATGCTTCAAGCAAATATTTTGATAAAATTTCTCACTATTGCTTAAAATAATAGATACGGAATAGTTCACTTTATTTTTTAGGTGGATTTTTTTTTTTAGACACTTGGAAATATATTTGAGTAATTATCTACTTATGTATCACTCAATTTACCTCTTTTATATATGAGCGACGGATGGATAATGGATGGATCACAAATAATAATTTCTTAAATTAATGACCGTGAGTTGGCTTGAGTTTTTAAAGTTAAGGATGAATAATGAAAGTGATGCTTCACTACCTATATACTTTATCTATTGCAAATTAATGACCATAGTAATTTAGAATAGACTTTAAAATTTAAACTAGAATAGGCTGTGTTATTTATACTAGTTCAAGGATGATTCAAATCATTGTTCAAATTTATCTCCTTGTGATACCCAACAATATTAACATGTATGTAGTTGATGATAAAAAAGACTACTACATACTCTGTGATACATAGTTAGATATATAAGATATACGTAGTAGAACGTGAATTTATATGACATCGCATGAGACGGTGTTGTACATAAGACTTGGGCAAATTTACGTAAAATTGTACATATTTACACAAACAATACAACACAACTACACAAGTGAAATGATAATTGTGCTAATACATGAGGATCTAGTTCGTTTATGAGACTTATATTTTGGATCACTTAAAAAGAATTTTGTATAACTATAGAGAAACAAGGAGTGAACAGTACTTTTGACACAATTGAAAAGCCTCGATCATGTGGCATTTATTCATTCAGCAGAGAAATCTTCCCAACTTCATAACCAATAACCAATAATGCAATTCCCTTATTTTTGTTAAAAAAATAAAACCATATCCATTGTTCCTACACCCATGTTTACAGACTAATATGAGTACTCAATTACACGTCGGTGCAGTTGACTATAAACTCTTAACATACATAGACATTGACCTATCCATGCACTAGACTTGCTATTAATTCTTTTTTCTTTTTTAATACATTATTATGGCGTCAAACTTTTTAGTTTTAACATTAAATGTTCCCCGCTACCCAACGGTCCAACGCGGACACAAACAATCGATATTAATGTGAAGCCTAGTGTTTTTCTAGGGCAATATTTATCCTACTATATATACACAAACATCACCCTCCATCCTTCAAACGGAAAATCTAAACTTAGGAACTTATAAATCAAATATAAGTTCAGTGACACATATTATATACACACACTATAAATAGGGTGTTGCACTGAAATTTTTTGAGTGACAATGGGTCTGTCTGTTCGATGGCCTGTAGTGATTTTATTGTTTGTTAGTGTTTCTCTAAGCTTGAGTGTAATGTCATTTGGAGAAACGTACAAAACAGAAGATTTTGGTGAGGACGATTGTGGGTATAGGAGGTGTTATGGTCCACATGGGCGTTGGGGAGGTCCAAGAGGTCCGCGATATGACCCCCCAAGACGTTGGGGCGGGCCTAGAGGTCCGCGGTTTGGTGGTCCACGTGGTGGTGGCGGAGGTTTAGGTGGGGGTGTTGGCGGTGGTTTAGGAGGTGGAGCTGGTGGAGCTGGTGGCCTTGGGGGTGGTGGAGGATTAGGAGGTGGTGCTGGAGGTGGACTCGGTGGTGGCGCTGGAGGAGGTCTTGGTGGTGGTGCTGGAGGTGGTGGTGGACTAGGAGGTGGAGGCGGTCTCGGAGGAGGAGGCGGTGGTGGGCTTGGAGGTGGGGGAGGACTCGGAGGTGGTGTTGGTGGAGGTGCCGGAGGGGGTCTTGGTGGTGGAGCTGGAGGTGGTGGTGGATTAGGAGGCGGAGGTGGTCTTGGAGGAGGTGGCGGTGGTGGATTAGGAGGTGGAGGCGGTCTTGGTGGTGGTGGCGGTGTAGGAGGTGGGGCTGGTGGAGGATTAGGAGGCGGTGCTGGAGGAGGCCTAGGAGGTGGAGCAGGAGGCGGTTTAGGTGGCGGTGGAGGTCTGGGTGGAGGTGGAGGTGGTGGCGTTGGTGGTGGAGCTGGTCATGGCGGAGGGTTTGGAGCTGGAGGAGGAGTTGGTGGTGGTGCAGGAGGAGGTCTTGGAGGTGGAGCTGGGGGCGGTGGAGGCGCAGGAGGAGGTGGAGGTTTAGGTGGTGGGTCTGGTCAGGGTGGTGGCTTTGGTGCTGGTGGTGGGGTCGGAGGTGGTGCTGGTGGTGGTCTTGGAGGTGGTGGTGGTGGTGGTGCTGGTGGAGGAGGCGGTGGAGGATTAGGTGGTGGAGCCGGTCATGGTGGAGGGTTTGGAGCTGGAGGAGGAGTTGGTGGTGGTGCTGGAGGAGGCCTTGGCGGTGGAGCTGGGGGAGGAGGAGGTGTTGGAGGAGGTGGGGGTTTAGGCGGCGGATCTGGCCAAGGCGGTGGATTTGGTGTCGGTGGTGGTGTAGGTGGTGGGGCTGCAGGCGGTGGAGGCGGCGGCGGTGGTGGTGGTGGAGGGGGTGGAGGTCTAGGTGGAGGCCATGGAGGTGGCTTCGGAGCTGGAGCCGGTGTAGGAGGTGGAGCCGCTGGTGGAGTCGGAGGTGGCGGTGGATTTGGCGGCGGTGGGGGTGGTGGATTAGGAGGTGGATCTGGACATGGTGGCGGTTTTGGTGCTGGAGGCGGAGTTGGTGGGGGTGGAGGTTCAGGCCTTGGAGGAGGTGCCGGAACCGGAGCTGGCTTAGGTGGTGGCCATGGGCTTGGAGGAGGAGGAATTGGTGTTGGAGTTGGAATTGGTGTGGGAATTGGAGTCGGAGGAGGTGCTGGCAAAGGGGTAGGCACCGGTGTTGGCGTCGGTGGTGGAGGGGGCCGCTAGACAAGGTTATCAACTGAATATCTATTGTTTTGAAAAAGTTCGTGCGTAGTAGAAGTGATATATAATCAAACCCTGATAGAGAGATATCATGATCACTAAGTCAATCAATTGTATCAATAGTTGGTGTATTACTATTTTGAAATTATTATAAATATTATTTCTGTTGTCAACACTACGTACGTAAACTTTTTTACGTAAAATTTTTTTCATGCAGTTGAGGGAAACTTGCTACATGCTGATAATAATTACCTGATCCATATATCGAATGAGTAACTAGTTAACTACTATTGTGGACACTTTCAATAGGTCACAAGTAGATCGCAAATCGGGCAATCTGGCCAATTTCAATGAACGAAAAAAGTGAGTAGATGGAAAGCATTTAGTGACTTGTGAATTGATGAACTGTAGTTCTTCTTCATCAATAAAAGTAGAAGTAGGGTTACAACCATAAATGAGCAACTTGTACCATACTGCTCACTGCTGACTGCTCCTTTTTCAACTCATATTCTGCCCACATTCACTACATTGTCACTGTTTTGTCAGTATCACTAAACGGAAGCCAACATGTGCGTATACTTAGATGTCTAATGGCTTTAATTCAAAGTTAGAGCTTGATCGAGCCATTTTGAGAAGATAACAAAGCTGATGGAATATCGGAAGTGCATCCACTAGCTGATCATCACTTCAAATATGTTGAACTCTTAGGTACCCCGGTTAAACTTGTTTTCCGAACAAAGTGAAAAGCAAGAGCTAATGTTTAATTAATGCCGAATAGAAAACAGGATTGACAAAGTAGTGTGTGACACCAATTCACCAAGCTAAGGTTGTCATAGTACATGACCGAAGTGGTGGGCGAGATATTTCAGGTAGCACTGATCAGAACCTGAATAGCTCAATCATAACAACATAAACCACGTCTTTCTGTCTCGCTCCCTCGTTGTTTACAAGAGACCCAACAAATTGGATTCTCGCCCATGTAGACGATTTAGCTTGTTCTAGACACGTAACGTATAACCATCCATGTCACTTGTCCAATCCGCATCAGAGAAAGCATGTAACAAGAACGGGGAATCATGATATAGTAGAGTGAGCTTGGCTTTTAAAGAACGACGAAGACGTTTTAAGGCAGTTGCAGTTCAATGAGCTTCTTGAGGTACTTGCATATATTGAGCGGGTTTGTTAATACTACGACAAAAATATTACAAGGTACAACCACACAAACAATAGCCCTATAGTCATTTGGTTTGGAGGGGGAAGGGATTGTGGAACACTCGGCCGATCCGTGTTAAAAGAAGATATTAAAAATTAACATGTACTCCCTCTGTCCCAGTCATTTGTTGTCATTTTCCATTTTGGGGTGTCTCAATTATTTGTTGTTCTTTCTATTTTAAGAATGAACTTAATGAGTAATTTGATCATTCACACTCAATTTGTTCCACTTGTCATTTAGTAATTGGTCATCTCCTTTTTCCTTGATCTTTGTGACAAAACCAAATGACAACAAATATCCGGGACGGAGGGAGTATAATATTTGTACATGAATATTAGAAAAATAAAAACATTAAAATATAATTTCTATGAGAGCTTTGAGATTGGAAAATGTAAATTGAGGTTACGAGAGATCACAAACTCATTGATCTGATTCAAAATCACCACGCGGCAATAATCTCGAGCTCTATGAGATAGGATAATAAATATGAGAACTGGATTAGGATGGACGCCACAAACTTTCAATTAAGGGCAACACTACTTAAAAAATGATTCAGCCAAGGAAAAAACAAGAGACTAATATAGTACTCCATCCGTCTTAATTAGTAGTTTACATTTACTTTATTTTTCCTCATAAAATAAACCAAATAATATAAACTATTGACTAAGACAGGGGGGTGCATGCTTACGGAGTTACAGTTATAACTTGTACAATTGACAACCAATGATTTATTGAAAGAGTCTAAGAAAAAGAACGATGGAGATTGAAATTGAGCAAGCAAGATGAGAAGAATAACATGAAAAACCAAGGGATCGTTTGGTTCAGTGTGTAGGAATTGAATGGAATGGAATGAGAAAACATAGTAGTATGGGGTTCTCATTCCATTCCTTTAAAAACTTGTTTGGTTCATTTTAATAAGAAGTATGAAGGAATGGAGTTGGAATCCAAGGGGAAGAGATGGGTAGTATATTCTAAGGGGTTAGGGTGGAGTTAGAATTCATTAGGTATCTAACTCCATTCCAAAATTACCCAACCAAACACTTGAATGGATTCAATCCATTCCATTCCATTGCAAAGTAGCCAACCAAACACCCCCAAGAGTTGGAGAGGGCATGGTAAATGAAGAAGGAATAAGGAATTATTTTGTTTATTTGCCTTATTTAATTACAAGATACTAAAAAAAAAAAAAAAAAAAAAAATGTCATTCAGATTGTAGATTTTTATTCATTCAGATTGTAGTAGTTTACTAGATTCAATTAACATTTGGAGTTATCATCTTTCTTAATTATGTTGCTTAACTTTGTGTTCTTTGATTATGCAATTAGTCTCATTATAGATAGATATATCCGTCTAAAGTGAAAGACGGATCAAATATGCATAAAGTGGTGACATTTTGGGCCCCACTATGTAACTTGTTGCTTGTTTTAGGGTTATTTCATAAGAATAATCCAAATTATAACCCGTCTTCTTAGATTAATCCGTACTTCAATTTAACTCAAAATAAACTATATTATTACCATCCTTCGCTCATATTGCACTTGGGTCGTTTCTTACCCATGAAATCAAGTAAATCATCCGGTGACCCCAATTTTTTCCCCTTCAACCTCCCTTTTTTTTTGGTAAAATGTAAGAATAATATTAAAACCGAGGAAAAAAAAGTCCATGTACAAACAAAACGGGTTATCCTAAACACCCGAATCTTTCTTTCCACTTAACACTCTAACCTTATCTCTATCTGCATTCCAACCTTACCAACAATTCCAGATCCCCTTTTCTATGTCTTCAGGCGATTAAAAACCAAACTATGAGTCTTCGTCTACCTCAACAACCACCATTACCCATCTCCAAACTTCCATCAAGTCTCCCCAAATCTCGTCTCATACCATCTTCTGTCCTTTGCTGCCATCGGCTGCCGGAGAAGCTTCCCAGATTGGATTCGTGCATCGTGAAAGATTCTTTGGGCAACAATCTCAGGTCTCTCCACCATTCCGTCAATTCGAGCTTTGTTCCGTTGATTCCAAATGTGGTATACCCTCGCCGTCAGCACCATCACTTGGATCCCCCGTTGAAACTTCGTCCCTCTTCTGCGTACACCCCATTCCAGACTATTGTCCCGAGGTATGGTCATCTTACCCTTGAAATTTAATTCCTTAATTACCCTGCTGCTATATTCACATCTCGAGAAAAGATGTTCTTGTGTTTCCTCTGATTGTGCACATAGACAACAAGTTGCCTCATCACAAACCCATATACGATATAATTTCGATTTGGTATTTAGGGATTGATTCATAATTAGCCATGTGAAAATGCTGTGTTTAGGTAGTGACCACCTATTCCACACCATACTCGCCCACCTGACCTTAGGACCCTGACCTCTCATCCATTCGTAGCATCCTCGAGCTGTGTATCCCTTGGTTTCAATGCTCCAACTCCCATTAACATATCCCTCAGCCAGGCCCTCTTTTGTTTTGCAAATTTTCCTCCATGCCCAACTTGACTCACTGGTAGGGGTGTACTCCATCCAATTCTTATCCCTGATATAAACCTGATGAACCCACTTAACCCACAAGCTATCCTTCTTCTTTGCTATCCAATTCACCAGCTTCCCAACTATGGCTTTATTCCAAAGTCCCTGGTCTCGTATTCCAAGCCCACCTTCCATTTTAGGACTGCAAATTTTTTTCCAAGCCACCAGTGGAACCCTCCTGTACTCCGCATTCCCATCCCATAAGAAGTTCCTACAAATGGCCTCAATATTACGAATAACTCCTTTTGGGAGAATAAAAATTGATGCCCAGTATGAGTGCAACGTGGTAAGTACAGCTTGTATGAGTACCAGTCTCCCAGCATATGATAGTTTTTTGGCACCTAATCTATGAATTCTTAGACATACATTTTCTATCAGCACCTGACAGTCCTTCCTCCTAAGCCTCGTAGTTTGTATGGGCATCCCAAGATATTTGAAAGGAATGGTTCCTTCTTTAAACCCAGACACATCAAGGATGTCTTGTTTAAGAGACTCAGAGACCCCATTGAAATAAGCATTAGACTTAGAAGGACTAATTTTGAGACCTGATGTGCTTGAGATGGTATTGAAGGCCTTTAAGATAAGCATCATAGAGTTAGCATCCCCCTTGCAAAACATCAGAACATCATCTGCAAACATAAGATTGGTCAGTTTTAAATCCTTGCATAGAGGGTGATATTTGAAATTTCCACCCCTTGCAGCATAGCTCATAGTTCTGGTAAGGTAGTCCATGCATAGAGTGAAAAGTAAAGGGGATAAGGTATCCCCTTGCCTTAACCCCCTCTTCCCTTGGAAAAAACCAAAATTCTCTCCATTGAGTGATAAAGTGAAGGAAGCTGTGGAGACAAATTGCATGATCATCTCTTTAAATTGTGTGGGAAACTTGAGGGCATCCAGTAGTTGGTTGATAAACTCCCACTCAACTGTATCATAGGCTTTCTGAAGATCAATCTTAAACATACACCTAGGAGAGCTATTGGGCCTGTTGTATAATCTTATCAAATCTTGGCATATGAGGACGTTTTCTAGTATACTTCTTCCCTGTATGAAAGCTCCCTGATTTTGGTCAACAATGTCAGGTAAAATATTCCCAAGTCTTGAACATAGGATCTTTGAAATGGCCTTATAGATCACATTGCAGCAGGCAATTGGCCTGAATTGGGTGACATTCTGAGGTCTATCACACTTTGGAATGATGGTCAGAGTAGTTGAATTGACTTGCTTGAGGAGTTTCCTGTGAGTAAAAAAATCTTGGACAGCTCTTGTGACATCATTACCTACCACATTCCATGCATCTTTGTAGAACTTACTAGTATACCCATCTGGCCCAGGAGCCTTGATATTAGGTATACTAAAAATAGCCTTCTTAACCTCATCAGCAGTGACAGGGAGGAGGAGAGTGAAAGCATGAACTTCAGTACACAATCTGCCACATCTAATAATAGGTGTCCTCACTCTTTTGGTTTGTGTGCTGGTTCCTAATAGCCCTGTGTAGTAGTCCAGGAAGGCCTTCTTTATTTGATGAGTATCACTGCAACTTTTCCCCTGGACATCTTCAATAGCCACCACCCTATTCACCACTCTCTTGCTTTTAATTGATCCATGGAAAAAAGCAGTATTTGCATCACCCTCCTTCATCCATAGACACTTTGCTTTCTGAGCTAAAAAGGAATCCCTTGCAGCAATCATTTCTTTTAGCCTCTTAGCAGCCTGAAATTCCTCTGCCACTTTATCTAGATCATTAGGATTTACTCCCAAGCCCTCCTGCAACTTAGAAACCTGAATCTGTAACAGATTAGTGGCATTTTCTATGTCAGAAAATCTTTCCTTGTTGAGTTGTTTGAGGCCTGCCTTAAGAGCTTTCAGTTTCCTTACCACTTGGTACATTAAGGTCCCATCAACTGCCTCTTCCATGTATTCTGCACAATAGGAATAAAATTTTCTGACTGTCCCCACATATTGAAATATTTGAAGCTTCTAGGAGATTGAGTATGTTTACTACTTCCAACCAGACAAGGAGTATGGTCAAAAAGACCTTCTGGCATGAAATGAGCATAATAATCAGGATAGAAATCCGTCCAGTCTTTGTTAACCATAAATCTGTCCAATTTGTTTTATGTTCTGTCTTCAGGCCTCTGCTTGTTATTCCAAGTGTACAATGACCCAATAGCTTGTATATCTAGCATACCACAATCAATGACACAACTCCTGAAATCATCAATCTCAGCTTGGGAGGTATGTCCCCCACACCTTTCACTATGTGCTAGCACATAATTGAAATCACCTCCCATAGCCCACGGACCTCTCATAGTAGTAGCAATCCTCCTAAGCTTACTCCACAGAGGAGTTCTCTCATGTATGCCATTGAAAGCATAGATATAGGTAAGGTAAAAACTCTCCTTGCTTAGTAAAGATTCCACCTTCATGTGTATGAATTGGGCATCATACTCAAGGAACTGGATCTGAAACTTAGCAGGCTGCCACAGCACCCAAATCCTTCCTCCCTTATGAAATCTGGAATTGGTAGAAATGCTCCAACTAGTACTAAAAGAATTAGCTACTTTATTGAAATTACATGGCTTAATTTTTGTTTCTAATAGGCCAAAAAGACCTACTCTTTTATTCTGTAAAAACCAATTTATTTCCTTCTGTTTATTTACACTATTCATCCCTCTTATATTCCAAAAGCCAAAATTATCCATTAAGATTAAGATGTTTTTTTGTGTTACCTTCACTACCACTTACTCCTTGTTGCTGTTGTACTGTTCCAGACCTTTGGACCACCTCTGTATATGAGTGAGCCCCAAAATTGGAGTCACTATACCCTTCTTCTCTAGCATCTTGCCTACCCAGTATGACCAGCCTCTTAACAGTCCCTTGTTCCCCTTTAGCAGAGCAGGATACTCTAGACAGTGGACTCACACCCCCATCCTTTGTCGTGTTCTCCTGTATCTCAGGTGCTTCTCCAGAGGTATCATTGCCTAGCTCAGGCACTTTCTCCACTGCCTTTCCTGCAATAGGTCTCCACTCCTTCCTAACCACCTTAGTTTCTTTTTTCTTGTCTCCCTGTTTCTTCCATCTGCAATCCTTAGCTTCATGACCAACACCCTTGCAAAAATCACACGTAACAGGCTTCCACTCATACTCAACCTCTATTTTGATTAGTTGCCCTAATTCATCCTTGAATTTGACCATGTCAGGTAACTTCTGATTGACTTGAAGCTCTATCATGACTCTAGCAAAGTTCAGACGAGTCTTTTCTTCAGTGGCCATATCACCCTTGATAAATTTCCCGATAAGGTTGGATATTTTTGGTAGTCCCTTCCCTCAAAATTTTAACGGTAGTTTGTGCAATCTTATCCATACTGGAACAGCAGTAATAGTATCTTTCTTCATGTCTGCCTCACTTGTCCACCCTTTGACAATTAATGGTTTGTTATCAAACAGGTAGTGTCCAGATTTAAGCACCTTATCTTTCATCTCCATGGACCTGAACCTAACCAAAAACAAACCATCATGCATAAATGATATCTTATCAATATTATATTTGGACCATATTCTCCGTATAAATCCCTCTATTATGTCACTTGGAGGTTTTGCTCCCATGATAAAATAGACTACTGCTTGCCTCCAATATTCAATTTCAGCACTAACGTCGTCATCTGTTAATTGCAGGGCCTCCTCCTCATCATTAGGACTGCCCTTATCAAGACTCTCCTCAGATGATTGTTCTTCACCATCCCCTATGGTCTCATCAGAAAGCTTGTCTTCCTCAACACTATGAGAACTCGGCATCTCCTTAGTTTGCTGGACTCCCCCATCAGTCAAGGGCTCCTCAGCAGGCGGCAATATAGCCTCTGTATCCTCATCCTCATCACTGTCCTCTACTTCCAATTCAGGCCCACCACCAATTCATGTATACTTTTTGTTTTTCGCGCATCTTCTCCATCAGGTCCTCTTCCATGACATATCACAGCATTAGGCGCTGTAGTAGCCCTGGTATTGCTTGCTACCCTCTGCGTAGATTGAGATTTCCTAGCCATGTGCAAGGAAATTCAATGGCGGCAGGGAGTCAGATTTAAAAAATCTATTTTTCTCTCTCTATCGTTTTCTCTCTCTAGGGTTTTTTTTTTAATCTTCCTCCTTCAAACTCCTTCATCAATAATCCCCACCCTCAACCCAGGCAACCACCCTCCTCGACCCCTTCATCAACCATTTACACCACCATATTCAAACTCACATATTTTCAATTCAATTTCAAAATCGCTAACCCTAATTCGTCAATACCACTACAACAAAAACGCGACATAGTGACGGGCATACTGACGGAAAAAACAAGCCGTCAGAAAACACGGGATACTGACGGATATCTGACGGAATTTCCGTCAGTACTGATTTCTGACGGAGATTCCGTCAGCTATAATTGGCGCGTTGACTAAGTCAATGGCGCTAAAAAAACATCTGACGGAAATTCCGTCAGTAATATGCATTTACTGACGGAATTACCGTCAGATGGCTCTCACACATAGCAGTGCAGGACAGCTGGTCAAAAATTGGGATATCTGACGGAATTTCCGTCAGTAAAAGAAAACAACTGACGGAATTTCCGTCAGATGGCTAAGATATTTTGAATATAGTGTGCATCACAGCTGTCACAATAATTGACCAACTGACGGAAATTCCATCAGTAGTTTTGAAATCGTGACGGAATTTCCGTCAGTTGGTCAATTATTGTGACGTGTACAGTTATGTGCATTAATATTCTGATAAAGTGGGCCTCTGACGGAATTTCCGTCAGTAATTTAGAAATACTGACGGAATTTCCGTCAGGAATTCTATTTAACTGACGGAATTTCCGTCAGATGTGCCTTTTATCTGAAACCCGCGATCATTCCCTCGACACTTTACCAAAATTTCCCCCAAATCAATTAAAATCGCCCTAACCCTAACCTTCTTAAAACCCGACACCACCACCACCTCCTCCACTTCCGGCGCCACCACCACCACCACCACGTCGTCGCCGTCACTATAAGGTAATTATCGTTGTCTTTTCTTCCTCTCTCCTTTCTCTTTTTTCTTTTCCTTTTCCTTTTCTTGTTTTTAATTTTTTTTTTCCACAGCCACCCCTAGCCGCCGCCGCCCCTTGCCGCCTTCCCTGCCGTCATCTTTCTTCTTTCTCATTCTTCCTTTTCATTTTTTTCTTTGTGGAGTTAATTAGGTATTTCTCCTTTTAATTTTTTTTGTTTAATTAGCTTAATTGATTTAGAATATTAGTTATTATTTTAATTATTGTTGAATTATTGTTGGTGTTGATGCATGTTGACTTAGGATAGAAGCCAATTTTGTTTAAATGTATGTGGTTAAATTTTAATGTATACATGTAATTTTATTGTTAAAAATTAGAATTATTGTTAATAATATTTTTAAAAATTGGAATTTTTGTTAATTAGATTATTGTTAAATTTTGTGAAATGTTAATGTTTTTAAAATGATAATTAGACTTAATGTTAATTAGACTAGATATGTAAAATGAAAAATTAGTCATGTTAGTTTTTTTTAATTGAAAAAGTAATCATTGTTGTATGTTTTGTTTTTAATATTGTTAAAATTATTGTTCATATTGACCTAGTACCCGTTCAAAAATTACTCAGTAGGAGTAATTTTTGAATAGTCCCCGTTTTGGGACTGTCTTTGTACGTTTTAAGTCACTTAGGTAGTAAACATGTACTTGTAATTTGTTAATGAGGAAAGAGTTTGGTGACAATTCCTTTAATGTTCTCTGAATGCATATGTGGAGTAATTATTTATTCTACATGTTGTATTTGGAGAACGGATGGGAATTGCTGTCGAATTTTTTTCCTCTTTAATAAATTACAAGTATATGTTTGCTAGTGACTTGAAACGTACATTGATGGGTTTAGGTTGGAGTGATAAGGACTCAATTCAAATAAATACAGATTATTTGTAGACAATTGTAACTATATTTATATTGGTTAAAATATTAAATTATTGTGTATTATTCTTCATTGTGATTGTTGTTAAGTTTTTGTCTTTTTTAATGACATATATAAATGTATGTAGATACATAATAACATGAAAAGATTAGAACGGCAGTGGATGTATGAAAGATTAGACGAAAAAAAGAAACCCAAGAAAGCATTTGCAGAGGGGCTGAAAGAGTGTATTAAATTCGCGGAAGAAAGTAGTGAGTATAAGAATTTAGGTGAAATGAGGTGTCCGTGTCAGAAATGCAAAAACCTAGGTTTTAAAAGGAAAGGAGATGTTCAAATTCATCTTTGGTCGAATGGTTTCGCCGATAATTTCTATGTATGGACATATCACGGTGAGAAACTACCTAGTAAAGCAAGTACAAATTCTAGTGAGAATCCTTACCGTGAGTTCGTGGAAAATGCATTGCGTAATAATGTTGACCAAATTTTGGAGGATCGACTCAATCTTGATGACCTTAACGATGAAGAAATGCGTTACGAAACCCCGAACCCCTAAGTTTCTTCGTTTTTTAAAATGTTAGAGCAAGCCGAACAACCAGTGTATGAGGGAAGTGATATGAGTTTGTTGCAAGCGGCTGCTAGGTTGTTATCACTCAAATGTGAGAACAACATATCTCTTAGATGCGCTAATGGTTTTGTGTCGTTCGTTGGTGACATAATTCCAAAGGAAAATCAAATGGTGCGCAATTTTAATGAGATTGTTCTCAATGTACTCCAACTACCCCATGAGAAGATTGATGCATGTCTCAATGGATGAACGCTTTTCTGGGAGGAAAATTCTAATCTTGAAGAATGTACAAAGTGTTGTGCATCTCGGTATAAAGGTAAAAAGAATTCAAGTGGGAGGCGAATTCCTTGTAAACCAGTAACTTATTTCCCGCTTGCGCCAAGGTTACAACGACTATATGCAACCAAGTGGGAGGCGAATTCCTTGTAAACCAACACTACTACAAATTTAGGCAACTACAACGCCCCTTTAACAACGATTATTCACGAAAATCACAATAGACGTTGTAGAATGTATGGCGCGAATTTTACTAAAATCAATTACAACGGGTATAGTTATAAAAACCGTTGTTATTATTTTTAACAACGCGTCACACATGCGGAACCGTTGTTAATAATTTGGCGCAAAATTGGCGCAAAGTTAGTGAAAAGTAATCACAACGGTTACTTTTTAAACCCGTTGTTAAAACTTATTTAACAACGGGTGTTTTGTACAACCGTTGTTAAAACATATTTCACAACGGTTGTTGTTTAATAACCGTTGTCAATACCTTCCATACTATAAACCACACAAATAAACAGAAGTCTGCTTGCCCACAAAACACAACCCTTAATACACAAACACAAACACAGCAGACAAACAAACACAAAACACATACACACTCTCTTTCTCTATTTCTCTCTTTCTCATCGTCGCTTTATCTTCTCGCCGTCATTGTGATTTCATCGTCTATTACGTTCTGTATTTATCAGGTAAATCTCGCCGTCACTGTCATCGTCATTATTTTCTTTTTCTATTTATTTCTTTTGCATATATGTGTTTTTATCGACCATTATGTTATTTGTTTAAGTATTGTTCGCATAATTAGTTACTAAAACAATGAAGAAGCAAGATGAAGAAGTAAGATAAACATAATTAATATATATATATATATATTTATAAATACATAAATTAAAAAAAAAAAATTACATATGTAAAAATGCAATTCTTATATTTTCATGGAGGATCTTATTGTGCTCTATCGTATCCATCCTCTCCTCCTTGGCTATTTGAAGGTTCCGTTCAGATTGCTATATCGTCATATAGCCGCAATCGTCGCTGCTCCGTCAAGCCATCTTCTTTGGCGTGCTTCGGTGCGGATCGAGCATCCGCAAGGTAGCTCCTGAAACTTTCCTCAATATGGAGGAACGGGCGGATGAAGTTGTTGTTGTTCTCGATCATGGTAAGAGTCTTTAGGATGAAATCATTCATTTTCTTAGAGTTTTTGAGTTTGATTTGAAAGATTAAGTAGAGTTTGTTTTAAGAGTTAGAGTTTGGAGATGAATATATGAGATAATGGAAATGTTAGTTGAGATATGCAATGTATTTATACTAAGCAATGTGTGGGTTGAGTTAATTGCTTTTTAATTAATATATATGTTAGGAAGTTGTGCCATAATCATCATCATCTCTCTCAATAATCTTTGCTTCAAATCCTATTACTAACCCTTCTCATTCCATATTATCCGTTCATATGTACAAAGTGAATGTCGGTAATAATGCATGCATTGGAATTCTAACAGGCCGTAATTATGCATGCATCTAGTAATATTTAATTTTTTTGTTTTTTTATTTTTTAAGAACAAACAACAACGGTTATTTTAAAACAACCCGTTGTCTTTAGTTATAACAACGGTTTTGTATATTACAACCCGTTGTTATAACTTTCCCCCCAAAATTGAGTCACACTTTCCACAACGGGTTTTTATACATAAAACCGTGGTTAATATTTTTAACAACGGTTTCCTTAAGTAAACCAACCGTTGTTAAAACCTTCTACAACGGACGCTTTAACAACGTCCGCTTTTTTATATAACAACGGTTTTTGACCGTTGTTATAGCCTGTATCTGTAGTAGTGCAATAAGAAGGGCGAGTGGGTTAATCCTCGAGCTGCTGAGATAGACGTAAGTTTTTGTATTCAATTTAATATTTATTTTTATTACAAAGAACGGTAATATCTTTCTTAGAAAGAACGATAATATCTTTCTTATATATATATATATATATATATATATATATATATATATATATATATATATATATATATATATATATATATATATATATATATATATAGTGTGAAGTTCTCCTAAGTCCCTTACATCTATTGAGTCCTTAAGTCCTTATAAGTCGACCTGGCAAAACGGGTCAACGGGTCGGGTTCGGGTCGGGCCAATTCGGGTCGGGTCAATTCGGGTCTCTCGTTGAGTTCAGGTTAATTCGGGCCGAGACGGGTCTTTTCGGGTTTCGGGTTTGTTTCAGGTTTGTTGTCGGGTCTGTTTCGGGTCAAGCGAGTCGGGTTGTTTTGGGTCGGGTCATTTTCGGGTCAGTGAATAATAGAGAAATAGCCATTTGAAGTATTTTCGGTTCAATTAGAGTTATATTTTGTCGGGTCATTTTTTGGGTTTGGTGGTTTCAGATCGGGTCATTTTCGGGTCGGGCCAGTACGGGTCAAGAAAGCTCGGGTCATGTTCGGGTCGGGTCGGGTTAATTCGGGTTTTCGGGTCACATTCGGGTGATGCAGTTCGGGTCACTTCGGGTCTCGGGTCAGCTTTTTCGGGTCGGGTCAAACGCGTCGGGTTGCTTTTGCCAGGTCTACTTATAAGGGCTCTTGGATGAAGGGAATGAAGGGATGAGATTACATCTCAATGGATGGCCACAAATCAATCTAGTCTAATTAGCTCCTCATTGCAATTAAGTTACTCACTAATCCATTCATCCCTCATTATCACAAACTTCTTCTTTCTCTCTAAATCTCACAATCTCTCTTTTTTCTCTCATCTAACAAAACCAAACAAACAAAATCTGAAAAAAAAAAAACCAAAAATAATTACTCAAAAAAAAACCCCAAAATAACAGGAGGAAAAAAAATAATCCGTCCTCCTCTCCACCACCCCGACCTCCTCTCCACCACTGGCTCCCGTCACCACGCACACCACCCACCACTCCCGTCACCATTCACCCACACGGTCACCTCCCGTCGCCACCACCTCCCCTCGCAACCACTAAACCTCCAAGCTAGCAGCCACCACACGCACACCACCACCACCGCATTCCAGATTTACCGCCAATCAACACCACAACCACTTCTTCTACTCCTCCTTTCGGCCACCAACACCACAACACTACATCTCCTCTCTCCCAGATCTGAAAACTACCACCACAGCACTCACCGCACACGCCACCAGAAGCGCCACCAGTCCCCTCTAAACACCGCCACACAACCACCATATTCTCCTTTCTCTTTTTTATTTTCAGATCTGCAGCCATACATCTGTTAGAAATCTATATCTCATTATACAACATATTCTTATATGTTACAAATTAATTTAGTCATAAAATTAATTTAAATCTTATGCATGCAAACTAAACAAGAAGAGATAAGAAAATCAATTTCTCACCATTTAAATTTCGGTCAAATGGGCACCAACAAGATCTCCTTCTTGTTAGTTCTTGAGCTTTCCAATATTGGATGAACATTCATGACTTCAAAATAGAAGCCCTCCAATTAGTAGCACCCAAGACTGTCCCTTAATCCCACAAACTAATATGTACTAGATATTTGTAATGTGGTTTACCTTAAAATTAATTACTAATACTCATATACTACTACTAGTATTATTAGTGATTGATATGAACAAATTAGATTCATAAAAAGGACTTTTATGAAGAACAAGAGAGAGAGAGAGAGAGAGAGAGAGAGGTATTTTCATAAAAAAAAATGTTAGAATGAATAATGGAGGAAAAATCCTCTCTTATTTTTGCTCACCAAAACCGGTTGGTACAAAAGCCATCAAGACCATTTTTCTTTTTCTTTTTGTCTTCACAAGACAAATTGGTGTAAGGTTTTGTCATGGTCAAGTCACTATCAAGTGTCATAGACAAATGAATAAGACAAATGAACAAGACAAAATTTCTAAAGCTTGCCCACCAATTTCGGTTTTGATGTAGTAATATGGAGTCCATTTTATTTTTGTCAATTGTACAATTGTATGTCATGTGACATGTGACATGTCTTATGTCATGTTTTAATTTAAAATGCATATTTAACAAATTAAATATCATTTACAAATTAAATAAATCATATTTAACAAATTGACTAGTAATTTAAAATTACTTTCTCATAAAATGGTCATTTAATTACTAGTTAGTATAATTCACAACATCTTGTAATTATAACTGACTTATCATTCTCATCTCGCGTGTTTCGCAAACACCGATTAATTTTAGTAATATAACTTCTTAAATTACTAAATAAAATCTCATTTAATCACATTAAAATAAGATGTCATTTTCTCTCTTATGATAATAATTTGTTCAATTTTAAGGAATTAATTAATCTGTATCGGCATACAACTAATTAACCTTTTCAATTAAGGGAATCGTTCTTTAGGTGTGACCTTAAGGGATCAACTTATCACCACCGTCGCACGACAGTAATGTCAAACTCTAGCCAGCCAATCATTACCGATATGTGTGGACCAGTTGACTATATATGTAATGTATCATCCCTTTCGTATTCTTGGTATGAGATTTAAATATGTGATCAATATGATCGACAATTGTGATCGCATTATTGTCGGAGGACATATATTCCAACAATCTCCCACTTATCCTCGACAAGTGTGCGTCACCAATTCTCTTGTCCTATTACTATCTCCCACTCAATGCAAGGTGTCTTTCGGGTCGTACTTGCAAGTGATCATATCGAGAGTGGTTTCCTCGATCTGGAGAATAACTGATTGACCGGATTTATCTATCATAGATACCTTCCGAGCGTGGCCACGCATTTCCAGTTCATTACTCCTCGAGTGGCCCTGAGATATTGTTTTAACCCTGACAAGGGGGTGGACAATTCCTATCGCACTTATTCCCTTCGACTAGCCACAGCCATCATAACCCAAAATATGCCCATTTGACCCCATTTACGAAGGTCGTAGTAACACAAATCAAAGTTAATCAAACGTGCCACCTTAGGCGAACAGTCTTTAGTCAAAAGAATCGACTCATTAGAATACTATAGTAGCTCTCGCCACGACCAGGCTATATAAATTTGCCAGAACTCTATAAGCGGTCACTACCCGACAAAGTGTTCCTAACAGTCTGCCTATGTGATCGACTAGTCATCTCATATGACTATATGGCACTTGAACTTGCCATCAATCGCATCACACTCTATTCACTTCGAGACGTCACCTCATACAAGTGACTATGGGCGAATACAATGTTAATCCAGGTTCACTTTAACGGGGTTCAATGTTGTCTCTACAACCCGTTTGGATGTAACAAAGTATAATAAAAGAGTTTTAAAGTAAAACTCGAACGACAAATGCGATTATCACATATGAATAGTCAATGCCTGATTACTACTTCATATTCTATAATCCAGTTTGATCTTGAATGTAGTTGTTCATCTCAATTTAATTGAAATGACATGACTCATCATGTTAAGCCTATGAGAAGGCTTTGGTTAGTAGGTTTTATCAACTTCTTGTACCTTACTCAACCTTACTACATACTCGTTTTCCTTTGTAATGTATACATTTGCATTACAAAACTTCCTGAGTACGTGTCGATATCCAATCAAGACATAGGACTTCTAGCCTTAGAATAGCTCCCACTGTTTTAACAGTGTACGGGACTCATCCTTCTTGCACATCCCATGATTGCAAGTGTACTCAATTTCCGTTGTAAATATATCTCATTGTTCTTTATTGCCTAGAATGATTCTAGAAAATCTACTTCTTAATTAACATAGCCACAATGGTATCTGAACCGTCCTAATGTGTTTTGATTATGGTTTTGTCAGAAACTATGCGCAATCTCAATTGTCAATTGTCACTTGTGTAACACCCTTACACAAAATTGCATCAAAAAACACTTTGCATTACATCCTTAATGCTTTTGCAAGCACTTAAGGGTAATCTTTATGGCTTACTTGGTAACTTATTACTTAAATTCGATTTTAAAACAATTCATCATACTCAAAGTATATGAAGTGTTATACATCATTTCCTATTTAATTGATTCGGCAGCGGAAGCAAATGGAATCAATCAAATATGTTCAACTTGGTTGAACTAGTCATGAATCTTATCAACATAAGACTTCTTATTGACGCTAATATCATGTGGATTTATCTACATAAATCTAGATATTAAAGATGTATTATATTACTCCAAAAGTCTTAAATCATTCGCAATGATCAATATGTCATCCACATATAAGACTAATTAAAATTTCCGTAACTCCCACTAAACTCCATGTATAAACACAACTTCTCGACTTATCGAGAAAAGTTTTATAACATGATCAAAACATTGATTCCAACTCATTGATGTCCTACTTAAGACCATCTCTTAAGTTGCGCATTATCTTAGGATTGCAAGAATCTACAAAACTCAAGACATGTATTGAATACATTCCTTCTAATTGAAGAAGTGGGTTTTAGATTCACTCGCTATGTATTTCATAATAATGAAACACAATCCCTAAGAAGATCCAAATAGACTTAAGCATTTCAACCAGTGCAAAACTCTTTGCCACCAATCTTGCTTTGAAATCTCTCTTTATTAGTGCAAAAACCCTTTGTCACTAATCAAGCCTTTTAATTTCAGATTTTCATGGCTCTAAGCCTTGTATTGAGTTGTGACTTATATACTCTCATGTAAGTCATATGTTCACAACTTGAATCAAACAATTTCTTTGTAAGTTGCTTATTCATCATTTTCAACAAGTGATGACTTTAACCTCCTAGGTTTTGAAGAAACAACGTCTTACACAAAACGTCTCATGTAGTCAAGAAAGACCAGTTTCTTGGGACATAACATTCTTTGTGGCTCTTGAATAATTTCTCCCACTCTGTCTTCTAGAAATAAACTTGTATTTTAGAAAGACAGTTTCACGAGCCACAAAACCCGTTGTACTCGTGATAATTGAAAAGGAAAAATGAGCATTTGTTTCTTGTGAAAACTTACAAACATGGTACCTTACCATTTCATATCTCATATGAATCGTTTTAGATTTAGTGGAAAAATAATCTAGACAAAATGATAAAATCCCCAAAAGGATCAAGTAACTCAAAGTAACTTGATTGAAGTCCAAACCATATCGAATAGAGTTTGAATTCTTATCCAACCACACATTATCCCATAATGTGTGTTAAGAGAGATTAATTTGTGATACTATATCACATTTTCTTTGGCTTATATCAAAGTCTTCACTTTGATAATCCCATCACGACTTGATCGTGATTCATGGAACTCTTTGAACTCCTTCAAAGATTTCTCCTTTTACTTTATTAAGTAAACATATTGGTGTTAACTTAAATTGATGGTAAAAGAAAATTATCAACCTATTCTGTATCAATGATTTACAACCTCGATTTCCTTTTCAACCAAAAAGCACGAGATATCTTGCTTTGAATACAAGATACGCATAAACCATTAACAATCTAATGGTTTCAAGAGTACTCGATAACTCTTTGCGTTCATCATTCTAGAATTTAAGGTTTAATCTTAGGTTGCCAATTTGAGTCTTGTATCATCTTCATGATATATCATTCTAGTTTGGTTTAGAATATACTCACCTTGATAATAGGCTAGCCATACATCAAATCGTGGTGTATAGGGTCACAAATGTGAAACCTCTTTTGTATCTTAACAAGTTTGTATTCTTATTTAGAGTTTATGTACTTAATAGTCACAATTAAGTACAACTCCAAACCCGAAAACTAGATTTAGTACACAATGACTCTATCTCTCGACTTCATTGTTGCTAGTCGTCATATTCTAATCATCCTATGTATCAAACATAATGATGAAAACCACCACCGGTTTCTAATATTGACGAAGTAGTACTAGCAAAATGTATGTCAATTAAATAAATAAAGAACTAAGTCTTATTAGATGTCCCACAACTAACTTGCTTATTCTTTAACAACTTGGGGTAGTTTCCTTTCTAGTGTCCAACATTTAAGACAATGGAAACTTTATCGGTCGGGATTGATAGGTTTAGTATTGTCATTCTCAATAACGTTACTTTTAACATTACCTTGTATCAATTCCATTCTATTTTTACTTCTTTGAACCTCATCCCATCTTAACGGTTTAAGAGAATGCTCCCACTCATTTCAATGAGTCTTTGCTTAGAGAAGCAAAATTGGATTTCATGAAGACTACTCTTCATTCGTTTGTTTTAGTCTTAAAACTTTCATTGAAGTGGTTGCGATATTTTGGTCAATTTTGATTTCCAACAAATCTAGTTACCAAAATTAGAAGCAATTCATTGTAAGTAGATGTGTTAGTCAAGAATCAAAAACCTGTTTGATAATGAATAACTTTTATCTATACTCTTTACAAGAGATCCTTGGCAATGATTCATTTGAGGTTTTAGAAGAAAATTCATATTTGTCTTTACTTACGATGTTTTAATGGAGATTTGAATCAAAAATCGAAATGATATCGTATATGAATTGTGGTAAAGAAATAGAGCAATATGATAACGGAATAATGAAAAGCAAAACATTCATCGTTATAATAATACTTGTAAATAACAAGTAAAGAATTTACATAGTGACCTCTACCCAACTATGATAAATGATTCCAAGATCCAAATTCATATTAACTTGGGCACGGTGTGGCCGATGAAACCCTTATCAATATAACTCAGTGGATTAACTCTTTAATCGATTCTACTTTTAGAACTCTTGGTCGATAAAATTACATTAACATTTATCTTTAGCCCAAAACACATCCGACAAGGGCACGGTGTGGCCGATGAAACCCTTATCGAAAAACTTTTGTTGAGTTCAATCCAAATTTCGAATAAATGTGTCCATGATCCAAACCCACATTAACTTGGGCACGGTGTGAACGATGAAACCCTTATCAATATGAATTCGGTGGATAGACATTTATCACCCACTTCCCCTACGTAACAAGGTTTATACCCCGGTGTGGCCGAGTGCACTCCCTCACGAAATAGGTTTTCATGGTTTCTACTTTTTGGTAAGGCTATGTCTCAATTGATTATTTTAGCGAGAGGTCATGTCAATTTATTATCTATCACGTTTTAAGTGAACTAAAGCGGTGAACTACGATAATTATAATTGACACGGTCGATATACTCGATTAAAAGATGATGCATGTTTTAGTTATGGCGATTTAGCGATGCATGCGACATATAAATAAAATGCAAAGCATAAATTAAATCCTAGTATGGCCTTCCTAAAATAGAAAATCTAATTAACTATTACATATTCGGAAACCAACTCCATTGGTTCCTTGAACTTCGGTTTGGCATGCATCTCGAGGTAACACCGTCTTTATGTATCGCCTTCTTGAGTGACACCGTCTTCAAGGATCTCCGGAATAAATAAATTACATAACAAATTACATAATTTCCTATTATACATTTGTAATTAAAATAAAATAAATCTATTAAATTACAAAACGGTGATACGAGATCACAATAAATTACAACCGAATCGATATTCCCATACATTTCGGGTAATATCAATTAAAAACTAAGGCCATACTAAGTAAAAATTACATAATTCAAAATTACATAAAATAAAATTATGACAATCATAAATAAAATGCAGCATTATAATATGTATGAACATGCCCAATTTTATGCTAAATCGCCTTTAAGGAGCCAATATCGTATATTAATCGGTTTTTACGGATTTGCGTGATTCAACCTTTTAAAATCACAATAAATTACATAAAATCATATTTATGCACAAGTTAATTACCCTAACCATCTTAGGACTCAAAATTAGTCTCCACTAACAATTTGATTATAATTAACTTATATTTCTTAAAATTGTTCATTAGAGGACTCAAAATTACAATAAAAATGCTATAAACTTCAAATAAATCACAAAAATTTCAAATAAATTTGAAATTTGAAATTTAAACTCATGAACATTCTGGAAAAATACCATGACACTCATAATGTTCAAAAACTTAGGTTAAAATTTTGAAAAATTTATCGGGAAAAATAATATTGCGGTTTATCGTATTTATCAATTATAATCATAAAAACATGAGAAAAATTATATTCATCAACTTTTCAATTTTAGATCTGAAAAAGATAATAAAATGCAACATGTGACGTTTTTCCTTAGTCATGAAGTATGTTTTAGCAATTTTTCACTAATTAAGTCACTATTTATGCTATTTTTCATCAAAAATCCATAAATCATGCATGAGGACTTCATTATAGCCTATTATTTTACACACATCTTATAAAATTGTATGTGACAACATACTAAATTTCTATGACCAGATTCGAAATATTTCTCTTATTAACCTATTTTTCATTTAAATTCGATTTTTATCATGAAAAATCCATATTTCGAGCATAAGAACTCCGAAAATTTTGAAAATTTCCAGATCATCTAAAAATAATATATGTGAAAACATATCCAAAAACCACTGGAAAATTCGAAGTTTAGCTAATTTTCATCCAAAAATGACATTTTTATCATAAAATCACATTTTAATGCCATTATTAAATAAAATGAACAATAAAAATCCATAAATTAACCAAAATATCCTAAATACATTTTAGGATCAGAATTTTTAACATGCATAATAAATTTCGTGATATATCATAATAACACAAATTTATGAGTTTTATATTTTAATCGTATAACTCGAAAAAACAATAACCGATTTGCATGCAAACAACCTTGTGCTCTCGATACCGCTTGTTAGAAATCTATATCTCATTATACAACATATTCTTATATGTTACAAATTAATTTAGTCATAAAATTAATTTAAATCTTATGCATGCAAACTAAACAAGAAGAGATAAGAAAATCAATTTCTCACCATTTAAATTTCGGTCAAATGGGCACCAACAAGATCTCCTTCTTGTTAGTTCTTGAGCTTTCCAATATTGGATGAACATTTATGACTTCAAAATAGAAGCCCTCCAATTAGTAGCACCCAAGACTATCCCTTAATCCCACAAACTAATATGTACTAGATATTTGTAATGTGGTTTACCTTAAAATTAATTACTAATACTCATATACTACTACTAGTATTATTAGTGATTGATATGAACAAATTAGATTCATAAAAAGGACTTTTATGAAGAACAAGAGAGAGAGAGAGAGAGAGAGAGACAGAGAGAGAGAGAGAGAGAGAGAGAGAGAGAGAGAGGTATTTTCATAAAAAAAAAAATGTTAGAATGAATAATGAAGGAAAAATCCTCTCTTATTTTTGCTCACCAAAACCGGTTGGTACAAAAGCCATCAAGACCATTTTTCTTTTTCTTTTTGTCTTCACAAGACAAATGGGTGTAAGGCTTTGTCATGGTCAAGTCACTATCAAGTGTCATAGACAAATGAATAAGACAAATGAACAAGACAAAATTTCTAAAGCTTGCCCACCAATTTCGGTTTTGATGTAGTAATATGGAGTCCATTTTATTTTTGTCAATTGTACAATTGTATGTCATGTGACATGTGACATGTCTTATGTCATGTTTTAATTTAAAATGCATATTTAACAAATTAAATACCATTTACAAATTAAATAAATCATATTTAACAAATTGACTAGTAATTTAAAATTACTTTCTCATAAAATGGTCATTTAATTACTAGTTAGTATAATCACAACATCTTGTAATTATAACTGACTTATCATTCTCATCTCGCGTGTTTCGCAAACACCGATTAATTTTAGTAATATAACTTCTTAAATTACTAAATAAAATCTCATTTAATCACATTATAATAAGATGTCATTTTCTCTCTTATGAAAATAATTTGTTCAATTTTAAGGAATTAATTAATCTGTATCGGCATACAACTAATTAACCTTTTCAATTAAAGGAATCGTCCTTTAGGTGTGACCTTAAGGGATCAACTGATCACCACCGTCGCACGACAGTAATGTCAAACTCTAGCCAGCCAATCATTACCGATATGTGTGGACCAGTTGACTATATATGTAATGTATCATCCCTTTCGTATTCTTGGTATGAGATTTAAATATGTGATCAATATGATCGACAATTGTGATCGCATTATTGTCGGAGGACATATATTCCAACAACATCCACCTACGTCGCGGCCGCTACCGCCATCCACCACGCACCAGCGCCATCACCAGAACACCACAAACCACCGCATCAACTTTTTAGATCCACCACCACACGCCTTCCTTTCTTCTTCCTTCCCCATTTTTAGTCTTTTAAAATTTGCGTGAAATTGGTTTTGCGTGAAATTGGTTTTTCGTGAAAATGATTTTGCATGAAAATGATTTTGCATGAATTGGTGTTGGGTGGTTATGTTTTAAAATTATTTTGAGATCTTTTTTTTAATGGTTTTTTCTTAAATTGTTGTTGGGTGGTTATTTTTATTTTTAAAATTTTGGGATATTTGTAATGTTAGTGAAATTTTAGATCTTGTTTTTATGACATTAGATATATTTATTTTGTTTACTTAGTAAATATTTCAGATCTTGTTTTTATTTTGTGAATTTTTTTATTTTAGTCTTGCATTTACTAAGTACATCTCATATAATTTGTTAATTTTATTTTTAGATATATTTAAAATGTCGTCTCCTCATTTTTCTTCAATTGTTGTTATATTAGATCGTTTTTATTTTAGTCTTAGATCTAATAAATAGATCTAAGGTTATTTGTTGATTTTCATCTTAGATGTGCATTTTTTTCTCCTAGAATTACTCTTTTTTCTGCTAGAATTACTCTTTTTTTCTGTTAGAATTACATTTTTTTATCTTAGAATTACACTTTTTTCTACTAGAATTACAATTACTTTTTTTCTACTACAATTACTCTTTTTTCTGCTAAAATTACACTTTTTTTGCTATAATTACACTTTTTCTGCTATAATTACTCTTTTTTCTACTAGAATTACTCTTTTTGCTGCTAGAATTAGTCCTTTTTCTGCTAGAATTACTCTTTTTTCTGCTAAAATTACTCTTTTTTCTGATAGAATTACTCTTTTTTCTGCTAAAATTACATTTTTTCTGCTGGAATTATACTTACTTCAATTGGACTAATGTTACACTCTCAATGGACTTGGTTATATTATCAATGGACTAAAATTACATTATCAGTGGACTGAAATTATACTTTCCTGGACTAAAATTACATTCTCCTGGACTAAAATAACAATCTCATTGGACTGAAATTACACTTACCTGGACTAATGTTACACTCTCAATGGACTAAAATTACATTCTCATTGGACTGAAATTATACTTTCCTGGACTAAAATAACACTTTTTATCGTTAAAATAACACTCGTAAAATGCTAAAATTACAATAACATGTGATAAAATTACAAAAATTCAAAATATTATTCGTCAAAATCACTCGAAAAAGACTGAAGTTAAACTTGTAAAACGCGAAATTACACTATTTACGACTAAATTTGGACTAAAGTTACGCAATTCATTTATTTTGACTCATTGATATTGTGCAATTTCAATCATTGTCCACTAAAGTGTAACTTTAGTACATTGATAGTGTATATCTTTTATCATTTTATGAGTGTAATTTTAGTTCATAAAAGTGTAATTTAAGTCCAAAAAAGTGTAATTTTAGTCTACAAGTGTATAATTTTAGTCCACTGAAGTGTAATTTTAGTCCATAAAAGTGTAATTTTAGTCCAAATTGTATAACTATATTCCAAATTTGTGTATCTTTAGTCCAAATTGTGTAAATTACAAATAACTCCATTAGTTAGTCCAAATTGTGTAATTTTAGTCCAAATTTGTTTAACTTCAGTCCAAATTGTTCTAGCTTTAGTCCAAAAGCATACTTTAGTCATTGAGAGGGTGACCTTAGTAGAGATAAGTGTAACTTTAATAATAGAGATAAATGTAACTTTAATGAAGACAAGTGTAATTTTAACAGAAAAAAGTGTAATTTTAACGGGAAAAAGTGTAATTTTAACCGGAAAAAAAGTGTAATTTTAACGAAAAAAAGTGTAATTTTAACGTTAAAAAGTGTAATTTTAACAGAAAAAAGTGTAATTTTAACGGAAAAAAGTGTAATTTTAACGTTAAAAAATGTAATTTTAACAGGAAAAAAGTGTAATTTTAACGGAAAAAAGTGTAATTTTAACGGACAAAAGTGTAATTTTAACGTTAAAAAATGTAATTTTAACAGGAAAAAACTGTGATTTTAACCGAAAAAAGTGTAATTTTAACGGAAAAAAGTGTATTTTAACGGACAAAAGTGTAATTTTAACCGAAAAAGTGTAATTTTAACCGAACAAGTAAGTTTAATAGATGGGTGGTGGTAGGTGGATGGTGAATGAGTCATCCTCTTACATGTGAGTCCATAAGTCATCCTCTCACATGTGAGTCCATAAGTCCCATTATGGGCCTTTGGATCTTTAAAATGGAGGGCTAAGATGAGAACCAAAAAAAAATAAGGTTAATGCTCTAATTTTGCTATCTTCCTCTAATTTTCTCATTAACTACATTAGTCCTCCTCATCTTTCATTCATCATCCCATTATCACATCTCCTCATTCTCTCTCTATATCTCACTTCTCCATATTCTCTCAAAAAAAAAACCGAGAAAAAAAAACCCCAAAAAACCAAACAAATAAAAAACCCAAAAAATCAAAATAAATCATTTACTCATCTATACTTCATTCACCATCCACCTACCACCACCCACCGAAAACCACCACTGTCGCCAACCCCGCCACGACGTCAATTTTTTTTTTAAAAAACTTGATGTTTTTATTTTAATCTTGGTGGTGTTGTTTTTTTTTGTTTTTTTTCCTCAAATATCGTCTTGCTATATAATATTGTTTCAAATTTGTGAGTTTTTTTATTTTAATCTTAAATCTACTAAAATAGATCAATTTTCATTGACCCGTTTTTTTTTTTTCAATTTTGATGTTTTGGTCTTTTTTTTTCCGGTTATTGGCATTCTTACAAATTATAGTTTGATTTTAGTATTAAATCTATTAATTATGAAATCTCATTGTTTACTTTTTTTTTCACTAGATCTTTGATTTGTTTTACCATTTTTCAGATTTGATTTTTTAAATCTCCTTTTTTACTTTTTCCCTGTTGATATCGCTTTGTTAATATCCGTCTTGTTATAAATATTTGCCAATTTTCGTATTTAAAATTTTGTCTTGGTATTGTGTGATTTAGGATCTATTAAACTTACTTTTTCGGTTAAAATTACACTTTTTACCGTTAAAATTACATCTTTTTCCGTTAAAATTACACTTTTTTCCGTTAAAATCACAGTTTTTTTCCTGTTAAAATTACACTTTTTAACGTTAAAATTACATCTTTTTCCCGTTAAAATTACACTTTTTTCTGTTAAAATTACACTTTTTTTCCGGTTAAAATCACACTTTTTTTCGTTAAAATTACACTTTTTTCTGTTAAAATTACACTTTTTTCCTTTAAAATTACACTTTTTTTCTGTTAAAATTACACTTTTTTCCTTTAAAATTACACTTGTCTTCTTTAAAGATACATTTATCTCTATTATTAAAGTTACACTTATCTCTACTAAGGTTGCCCTCTCAATGACTAAAGTTACGCTTTTGACTAAAGTTAGACCAATTTGGACTGAAGTTACACAAATATGGACTAAAATTACACAATTTGGACTAACTAATGGAGTTATTTGTAACTTACACAATTTGGACTAAAGATACACAAATTTGGACTATAGTTATACAATTTGGATTAAAATTACACTTTTATGAACTAAAATTACAGTTCCGTGGACTAAAATTACACTTTTGTAGACTAAAGTTATACATTTGTGGATTAAAGTTACACATTTGTGGACTGAAATTACACTTTTTTGGACTAAAACTACACTTTTATGAACTAAAATTACATTCATAAAACGATAAAAGATATACATAATCAATGTACTAAAGTTACACTTTAGTGGACAATGATTGAAATTACACAATCTCAATGACTCAAAATAAATGAATTGTGTAACTTTAGTCCAAATTGTGTATTTTTACTCTAAATTTAGTCGTAAATAGTGTTATATTAGTTCAAATTTATTCATAAATAGTGTATTTTCAGTCCAAAATTGTATTACTAGTCCAAATTTAGTCGTAAATAGTGTATTTTTAGTCCAAAATTTATATTCTCAGTCCAAAATTGTATAATTTTAGCTCAAATTTAGTTGTAAATATTGTATTTTTAGTCCAAATTTAGTCGTAAATAACTCCATTAGTTAGTCCAAATTGTCCAAATTAGTTAGTCCAAATTGTTCAAATTGTCCAAATTAGTCTGTCTAACTTTAGGCAAAGAGTGTAACTTTAGTCATTGAGAGGGTAAACTTAATAGAGATAAGTGTAACTTTAACAGAAAAAAGTGTAATTTTAACAGAAAAAAGTGTAATTTTAACCGAAAAAAGTGTAATTTTAACAGAAAAAAGTGTAATTTTAACAAAAAAAAAGTGTAATTTTAACAGAAAAGTGTAATTTTAACAAAAAAAAGTGTAATTTTAACAGAAAAAACTGTAATTTTAACAAAAAAAAGTGTAGTTTTAACAGAAAAAAGTGTAATTTTAACAGAAAAAACTGTAATTTTAACAAAAAAAGTGTAATTTTAACAGAAAAACTGTAATTTTAACAAAAAAAGCGTAATTTTAACAAAAAAAAATGTGTACTTTTAACGAAAAAAAGTGAAATTTTAACGGATATTAACAAGGCGAGATTTGTAAAATATAAAACAAGACAATATAATAATAAGACGAGATTTTAAATAACAAATCTAAAAATAGATAAAAAAACCAACATCCTCACCATCCTCCTCCAACAACCAACAATCACCAAGAAACAAGATCTAATAATAAGACGAGATTTGTAAAATATAAAACAAGAAAATATAATAATAATAAAACAAGATTTTAAATGTGAAGAACTAATTTTGAGTGTCACAACCAAGATCTAAAACTTTTATAAAAAAAAAATAAGATCTAATTTTTTTTTTTTTTTTTAAAATACCGAGAATTGAAATAAAACAAACAAAATCACTCCAAAAAAAAATTTATAAAAAAACAAAACAAACAAAATACAAAACCAAAACTTGTGATGTCGACAAAAAACAAACAAAAAACAAAACAAAAGAAAAAAAAACCGAAAAAAAAAATTGAAAACCAGCAGAGCTGATTGTGGTGTCGACGCGCGGCAGCAGGAGGAAGGGTGGAGAAGGGTTCTCGGGTTGTGGTGTTGGTGCAGGAGATGGTCGTGGAGTAGGGTATGGCAGCAGTAGTCGGTGTTGGGTGGTGGTGGAGATGGTCGTGGAGTAGGGCAGTGGTGGAGACTGGAGATGGGGCTGTGGTTGTGGGGCTGTGTAGGTGGGGTCGCGGTTGTAGGGCTGTGGTTGTGGTGTCGACGCGTGGCAGCAGGAGGTGGTGGGGGCGCGTGTAGGTGGTTGTGGTGGGGCTGTGGAGGTGAGTCGGGGTTGTGGGCTGTGGAGGTGAGTCGGGTTGTGGCTGTGGAGAGGAGAGTCGTGGGCTGGTGGTGGGTGGCGGTCGGTGGTGGTGGGTGAGGAGGTGGTGGGTGAGGAGGTGGCTGGTGGTTTTTGTTTTTGATTGTTTTTTTATTTCTCAGATTTGTTTTGATTTGGTTTTGGTTTTTTTTTGGTTTTTTTTGGTTTTTTTTTGGGTTTGTTGATGAGAGGAAGAGAGGATGAGAGATGTGGTTTTGATTTTGGAATGAATGAAAGAGAGATGAGTGAATGGATGATAAGAATAAGATTAGAATGAGGAGGAGATTAGGAACACTACTACAGATACAGCCTATAACAACGGGTAAAAACCGTTGTAAAATAAAAAAGCGGACGTTGTTAAAGCGGCCGTTGTAGAAGGTATTTACAACGGTTTGCTTATTTAGTGGAACCGTTGTCTAAATTATTCACAACGGTTAAAAGCCGTTGTTATTGGATGCTCTCCGTTGTGGAAAGTGTTTCAAAATTTTGGAGGGAATTATATAACAACGGTTATCGTATGTATAACCGTTGTTGTAACTTTCCCTCCAAAATTGTGAAGTCTTTTGACAACGGGTTTATGTTACATACCCGTTGTTGAAATTGTTAGTAACAACGGTTCTTTGTTTAATACCCGTTGTTGTAATTTTACCTCCAAAATTGTGAATACTTTTAACAACGGTTCTTTGATTAAAACCTGTTGTTGAATATTATGCGCGGGTATTTGTAAATGTCATTCACAACGGTGTTAGTTTTATTAACCGTTGTGAAAGGTATTCACAACGGTTTTTTTTAGTAACCGTTTTTATTACGTACACCTAATGTTCTGAAAAATTAAATTTGTTTCATGCCATTCAAAAACTCGCATATATCAATGAAACACCATATACCAAAGACCAAAGATAAATCATAGCTGGGTTCATCAGAACTCAATAGATTCAATTCAACCACAACAGCAGCATCATATATATATATATATATATATAATTACAAGGAGTTGAATTTACATGAACTAATTAATCATTCCCTAACTTCAACAAAAAAATTACTAATAAGCTGATCTAAACTGTGAGTATAGTATCATGCATTTCTATCTATATATATTCTAAGACGTAGTTGCCCCACATGTCTCTTACCTCGTCTATATCTATACTTGAGTATTGCTCAATCTGTTGTGGATGGTTGATTACATACTGCGGAAAAAACAAAGAGAATACATTATGGTATATATAGCAGCAAGCAAGACAACATTAGCAACATCATGGTATATATAGCAGCAATTGCAAGACAACATTAGCTCTAATTTAAAAAAAAGTAATAAACACATTTTTAAATTATTACTAACTCTTTCTGGAATAACGAGATATCTTCGCCTAATAATCTCCAACATGAACCGACAAGCGTAGTATCCACATTGTATGCTATCTGGCTGGCGAGGGGCCTATTATTACATAAAAAAAACAGACGAGAGAAGGCTCACATCAGAATCTTGAACTTTAGGTATTGTATTAGTATTAAACACAGATTTTGCACTTAATGTTATTGTATTTGAGCACGTACCCCTGTTATCGTAATAAAATCAGGGCCAACATCAGAATCGTTCGTGGGTTGATCCTCCTCGTTTGCTCTTTTCTTCTTAAAGGCCCTTTTTTTAAAAAATAAAAAAGGAGGCAGAAACTAATTTTTTTAGGGGCAAAAATATGAACGAGCTTTTTTCTATAAATAAAAATTGAAAATGTTATTATAAATAAATCAGTATTATAAACTTACATTTTAATCAAGTGCTTAAAAGTCTCGCTTGGTTGATGATGTAAAGAGTCCAACCAGAAAACTTTTTTCTTTGTCGGCATGATGGCTGCTAGCACCCAATGAGTCCTACATCAAGAGACATCATCATTATTAACAAGTACATATATTAGTTATGAAAATGCAATTGTAGGGGGAAACGTAATATTAATTTGTTTATTACCCTTTTTCATTATAAGCGCCAAAAATCAGCTTCTTGGTTGTCGTCAATTGCTGAGCAATATAATCTACCCGTTGTTCGAACGAGAAATCCGGAATAAATAAAGATAAAACATAGGGGCACAGGAATCCGTATTGATCAGATGGAATATTCTTCTCGGGGATCACTCTCAATTGCAATATCCTACATTATTACGGTATTAATTCCGGTATTTAAAACACTATCTACCTAGTAGTCAGAATATTAGACTATGAAATTATTTATTAAGAAACTTACTTCATCCAAACAAATATGTGTGCTATATCAATCTGGTCTAGTCCAGCCCATACGGCTAGCAGATCCCATGATATAAGCGCTTGGCGCTCAGCCCCTAGAATATCCTCCTCGAGCGGAATAATTATCAGTTGCTCGGAGGCTATGCGATGGCCAGCCTCCTCATACAGTCTCATCATCGTCCCCGTTCTTACTTTTTGCATGTAATCCTTCCCTTTATATTGTGTGGAGTTTATACTCCTAACTTTCACGACCGGGAAAGAATGAGTCTTTGATGTGGTGCTACTACCACCAGCCTACACATGTAGTATAGATAATTAAAATAATAAAAAATCCAAAGGTAACATATCCTAGTTGGAGTAATAAAAATAAAAGCGTACTTAATTAAATACCTCGTCAACCTGCTCTTTCAATGATGAGGTAGTAGTAGCGAGTAAGACGGGGACTTAGGCTTATCGGTCTTTTTGTCCCCTACACAAAATTACCATGCCTTTTATAAATACAGACAAAATATAAATAAAGGGGCGAGGTTAATTTTTAAAAAAATGGAGAAGTTAATTAAATACATACCTCATCAAGTTGTTGTGAAGTCGAGGTCGTTGGCATGTCTGTGGACTTAGGCTTATCCGCCAAAGCCGCCTTTTTTGTTCCCTACAAAAAAAATAACATATAAATTTAACATATAAAAACATTCAACAATTAAAAATGTAACACATATATATATAAAGGTATTTCTTCTAACCCCAACTGCTTTCCGCTGCTCAGGCGGAGGCGGCGGAGATATCTTCGCCAAGTAGATGTGAGTATCAGGCCATTGGATGAAACTTCCAAGCGCATCTCCCAGAATGGTAATGTCGTCACGAATCGGGACAGCGGTGGAAATTTTTCATGGCCTGGATTGATTGTAGTTATCTCTACTATTCTATGATTCGGCAAAAGTTTTTCGCCATGAACTACGATTTCGCTGCTGCAGATTTGTTTTCTACGAGACCCCGCCAACACGCACGGGTGGCTTTTCGATTCTATTAGGGTCGCAAGAATAAGCGGCCTCTTGTTTACGGCCCTTTGAAGAATATACACATACATACATTATTATATCTTTGCAAAAACGCTTCAAAGATTCAAAAGATTTTGCAAAAACGCTTTCTGTCTCGGGCCGATTTTTGCACAAACTTCAGCATTCATATAAATTTAACTAATTAAACACTTCATGCATACCTTATCGAAAACAGGAACCGACTTGAAGGGGATGTATCTTGTTTTCCATCACCGTCTTCTCATCAAGTTGCATCTCCTTTTCGGACCCATTATTTACCTAATAAAATTAACCAATTCAATGGCACCATGTCGAAGTTGGCGGTGAACACACCCCCGATCTTACCCAAAAAAAAAAAAACAAAAGAAAAATAAGGAAGTATTAGGTACCTGATCGGCTTTAGTTGTTATAACTTCAGAAGCATTATTAGGTACCGATCTTTTCGAATCTCGTTGACCGATACTTCCTTCTCATGTATTGCCAAGGTAGTAGCGGCCTCTTCACCAATCTGTTGTACCTTATTATTACCCCCTTTAGAAATGACATCCTCCATCATCTTCACTTCTTCTTCGGAAAGCTTACCTCCAAAGATTCGGCTTTAGTAGTACGGATGCCATTAATCAAGTCGCTTGCCAAGAATGTAATGTGTCGCAATTTTTATCCCAACAATAACATGTGAATTGAACTTAAATGAAAATAATAGAATAAATGTTACCATGTCAGCGTTCTCAGACTTAGTCTTCCTTTTCTTCTTTATCCGGCGCAGTTTTCCCATAATATTTCGTTACTCCAACCTGTAACGGGACGCCCCTCAAACGACTTGGATGTTCGGGTCGGCCGATCGCTCTAGCAAGAACGTCATTACGACCACCGGGAGTGAATTTCCCTTCTTCTACCTCTTTCAATACGTTATCCTATAATATATTAAATAAACTTCAAATTATATTTGTGACTAAAATAATAAAGTTAGTAATGAACTCGTCTTAATAAAATAATGCTTACTATATTGGCCAAAACTTCCTCATCGTATTTGTCATGCGACGACCGGGATCCTTTAGGCGTGTGCCCATGTTTATAAGTTACATGCCGATCCACCTCTTTCACTCCCTTTGCCACCTACACATTAACATGGAAACATTTATACACGTAAATGTGTATCAATGCAAGTCCAAGTGTGATTAAAAAAATAAAGTCTCACAGGGCAATAATGCATGCTACTTACGAGGTCCTCTTCTATCTTTCTCAGAACCGCCTCGAGAACCATAGAATTTCCCCTTCTTGCATGAAATGTTAGCACGATTTCTTTTGCTAACGGCCTTCAAATAATTATATAAAAGCGCAAGTAGATGAGATAATAAAAAGATTATATAAAGGACTCATTAATTAAAAAAATGATAGGTAAATCGTTAAAAGGCGAGGATATTTAACCTGAAACTTCTCAGTAGTTCTCATCTTTTTGAAAAGATCCCATTCTTCCTGCTTGATGGTGGGACATTTGTTTTCCGGTGGGCTCTTACGCATCTCCCCCGTTGCCTTGTCCACATACAACCAATCCCTAGCAACGCCACACTTCCACCACCCTGTGGACATCCGCCGCCTTATGCATTAAATACTCATCATGGCTTTTATCGGGTATAATAAAGCCTTCCTTTACACGAGCCAAGTATAACTCCGCCAATTTTGGATTCAAAGTTCTAACATCATCTAAATGGATAGGCACAAACTGTCTTGTGCAAGCACCAATCCAACTGGAGAAAAGACCCGCATTTGGACCAGTAGGGAAACCCATCTCACTCCATGTTATTTCGAACGGCTGTTTAGCGGCTATAGCTGCAAGGACTCTCTTGCACTTCGTAGCACCCCTCTCACCAGGCTTATTATCACCAGGCTCATTATTCTTTTGACTTTTTTACGTTTTTCACCCATGATAATCCTAAAACCCAAATATGAATGATATAGCTGGAAATGAACAACTTAACAACGTACATGCAGAGTATTATCTAAAACCCTAAACCCTAATAGGAATGAAAATTTAAAACAACAGATTGAGCTTCTAAAATCCTAAACCCTGATAAGAGGAGTAAAGTAGATGATGCGGGATGATAAAGATAACAAAGAAAACGAAAAACAAACAGATGCATGAAAAAAGAAACAAGATGATCGTCTTAAAACCCTAATGACGAAACACAAAATTAAAGTGAACATACCTGTTGATGATGATGATAAAGAGAACGAGCAGGATGATAAGGGAAGGCAACGGAATCTGGGCTTCGGAAACGGGCGCGACGGCGCGACGAGAATGTAAAAAGCGAGGAAGAGAGAAGAATTAACACAGGATACCAACGGTTCGAGTAATAATGTTGTGTGTGTTTGTGTATGGCATCTTTGGATGGGTTTCTATATTAGTTTTTTATTAAGACAAACTATTAACAACGGGTGCTCAACGAAGAACCGTTGTTATATGTTAATAACAACGGGTCAATAAAAGTAAACCGTTGTCAAAAGTTTATTACAACGGGTAAAATATACCCGTTGTAATATATTTTCACCAAATTTGCGCCAAAATGAAATATGTCAAAAAAAATAATTGACAACGGGTAGAGGTACTACACCCGTTGTTGAAAGTATTAACAACGGGTAATTTAAATATAACCGTTGTTATTGTTGAACCTCTTTTTTTAAAAAATTATCAGTAATTCCATTACGGTCCAAACTGTAACAATACATACCGCAACATTATTCAATTTCAACACCAAAGATCCACATCTAATAATAAGATCAAGAAAATAAGACAACTTACACCAAAGATGCATGCATACTTCGTGTCCCGATGAACTATCTCGGGATCGGGGACGTTTCTTGGATGTCATAGTTTCTTCGTTAACCCAAATACCTTCACCATGGTCATCACGCATATAGATGCTTTCGGTGTCCTCATGATCAGTGTCAACATCGTCGAAATAAGATACAGTGGTAGACTGATCCATTCCCTCAACGACATCCCGATCATCATCATCATTATCGGATGGACTACTCCTTCTTTTCCTTATAGACAGACAAACAGACCACTTCTTATCCATAGGATCGGTGACATAGAACACTTGTTTAGCTTGGGATGCCATTATGAAAGGATCATCCTTATTATTGCCAACCTTACCAGATTGACCAACGTAAATCCCATCTTATCCTTTCGGACACAATGGATGTTGTTATCAACCTTGATTACATCGAAACAAAGGCATTGTGAAATCAATGTAATCTAGTACCAATATTTCTTGAATAACACCATAATAAAGGCATTTTCCCCAAATAGGCTTTTTATCTTTTGAAGTAGCAAAGTGCATTGCCTCAAATTCAGAACTCACACCACTATTTTGCATTGTGCTCACCTCATCTTGCTCATGGGTGTAAAAAGTATATCCATTAATGGCAAAACTGTTGTAAAAGGTGACCCTGGCATTTGGACCTAAACCAAGACGTAGTAACCTAGGAGAGATGTCATCACCAGTTTGATCAGTACACTGTAAGACAATATTCCTAAACCACTCTGGAAACGTCTTCGTATGCTCGTTCGCAATCCACTTCTCGGTCTTGTTTTGGTGATCGTATTTGAGCTCATCTTTGTGTTGTTGAATATAAGGTTGCACCTCATCTTCGTTGTTTAGCACATACATGTGTGCTAAATGCAACATTTCACGTGTCACAATTTTTTCAACCCGGCCCCTAATACCTTTTCCGGTCATCCAGTCACTATGACGATTCTTAGGAACGCCAATCAACTCCTCAGGGGAGAGATGAGCGTAACAATATGAAAGAGCTTCGTCTAAAATAGCGCGTTCAAAAATACAACCTTCCGGACGATACCGATTAGATGTATAGTCCTTGTAGACTTTCATCAATCTTTCGAAAGGATACTGGTATCTCAAGTACACGGGCCCAAGGTACAAAATCTCCCTAACCAAGTGAATGGCCAGATGAATCATGATAGTGAAGAAAGAGGGTGGAAAATACATTTCCAACTGACAAAGAGAGGTTACAACGAGGTCCTGCAATGAATCCGCGTCATCGGGATCGATGACTTTCTCGCATATGGACTGGAAGAAGAGACAGAATCTAGTTATAGCATATCTTACCTTTTCAGGTAAAATGGAACGAATAGCCACAGGTAGTAATTGTTGCATCAAAGTGTGACAATCATGTGACTTTAACCCGGTGAGTTTTAGGTCTTGCATCGACACTAGGCTTTTGATGTTCGACGAATAACCATGTGGCACTTTAATTCCATTCAAGCATGCACAGAACTCTTTTCTCTCATTCCGTGAAAGGGTAAAAGCTGCTGGCGGTAAAAATGTACGATTACCTCTCTTCTGTGGTGCCAACTCTAGCCTAATACCCATCATTTTCATATCTTCCCTAGCTGCGGCGTTATCCTTTGTTTTACCAGGAACATTCAGAAGGGTATTGATAATATTATCACAGACATTTTTCTCAATGTGCATGAAATCTCTTTAAGGGACCCTTAATAGTATAGTACTATTATCACTATCAACAAAAAGTTTTTCTTTAAGATAGTCCTTAGCTGAAGGTAATTCACTATTAATTAAGAATTCCATCAGACCAGGTTGACGTTGAAACAAATAATCTTCATCAAATGAGGTTGTGACTTTTTCTATTTCAGACTGGAGGGCTTCCAATTCGTGTTGATCTTTTTTATCCTTATTCAGATTAAGAAGATTAAAAACATCATCACGATATTGGTATTTCACCTTCGGCTCTTGAAGAAAGATGCTCTTACTAAGAACTTTCTTGATGCGAGAAAGTTGAGCTTGATTGACAGCTTCTGAGAATTGCTCCTGCGAAGATAATCCCTTTTTTTCCTTGAGGAGTGTTGGTTCGACATTATCAGTGAGATCTAAATCCGCTTCTTGGACATCTACATTGAGGCAATGCCTGACCTCCAGGTCAGGCCAATATGGAAGTTTATCAAAAAATATGGATCTTTTCTTATACCCACGAGTAGACAATTTAGAGCCGCTCTTCTTCCCATAATCTATCTCAATATGCTTTACTTTCTGATAAACTTCATGCCCACTCAAAATTCTAGGAGGTTGACGAAGTTCTTGTCTTCCATTGAATGCTTTCTGCATCTTGCGATAACAATGGTCATGAGACAAGAACCTCCTATTTCCCATATACACATACTTACGAGAAGACTTCAAGTATTCGGACTCGATATCCTCCCCACACAATGGACAAGCCTCTTTCCCATGAACTCGTGTGCCCGAGAAAGGTCGCCATAAGTCGGATAGTCGGTTATTGTACACAATAACATCGCTCTCAAATTGAAAGTTTCGTTCTTATATGCATCAAATACTTCTATCCCACTATCCCACAACAATCGCAAATCATCTAGAAGAGGTTCCAAATATACATCTATATCATTTCCAGGTTGTTTAGGGCCGGAAATTAACAACGACAACATCAAATACTTTCTTTTCATGCACATATGGAGGTAAGTTATAAATAGCCAACACTACGGCCAAGTACTATGTTGGCTACTCATGTTTCCGTGTGGGTTCATTCCATCAGTGGACAGCGCTAGACGTAAGTTTCTAGGTTCATTGCCGAACTCGGGATACTTAGCGTCGAACGATTTCCATTTCTTACCATCTGCCGGGTGTCTTAGCTTTCCATCATTTATTCTTCCTGTTTCATGCCAAGTTAACATTTTTGCATCATCGGGATTCGCATAAATCCTTATGACTCTTGGTATCAATGGAAAATACCACAACACCTTAGCCGGGATCCCTTCCTTATCCTTATAACGCCACTCCAAACATTTAGGGCAATTGGTTAAGTTTTGATATAATTTCCGATACAATATGCAATCATTTGGACACGCATGTATTTTCTCATATTTCATACCCACTCCTCTTATTAGTTTTTTCGCCTCATATGTCTTAACAGGTAGAACATTACCATCGGAAAGCAACTCCTTTATCAAGGCTAAAAAACTAGTGAAACACGTGTCACTCACCCCATTTGCCCCCTTGATATTATACAACTTCACCACAGCCGACATTTTTGTGAACTTACAACCAGGATAAAGAGGTGCTTCAGACTCACACAACTTCTCATACATGTTGTTAAGGTCAACCCAATTACTAGTGTCATCACCTACATCTTCAAAAGCAATGGACTCATCATCATTCTCTTCATTATCTATAGACCCAACATTCAACTTCTCTACTTCCAACTCTTCCAACTCAAAAAACTCGGCAAACTCAGGATCATCAGTTAGCCTTTCGTGTACCTCAACATCATCTTCTTCAGAGTTATTCTCTTCCTCTAATAATTCCCCATGAAAAATCCAAAGTGTATAGGATCGACTAAATCTCCACTTTTCTAGGTGTATTTTAACGTCCGGAAAAGCCATATAGCTAATATTACCACATCTTTCACAAGGACATGCAATACTAGAAGAACCTTTCAAATTGTTCGAAACGAATTCATAAAATTCAGCTAAACCATCCTTGTAGGTGCGGTCACTCATATTTGCATCAATCATCCAAGTTCGAGTCATTATTCTACATTCGTAATAATAGGCAACTAATTCAGAAAATACAATAATAGGCAAACAAATAAACGAAATTCAGGAAAGCAATTAAGCTAAATTATCAACAAATTAGATAATAACCCAAAAAATCGTATATCTAGTTATAATAAGCGTTGCTAAGAAACATATATATACCTGATTGATAAACACGCGCGATGAGGGAGAGAAGACGTGACAACAGTGACGGAGATGAAGACAGAGAGACGATCAGGGAGGAATGGAGGATGATATAGTAGCAGTATTAGCTTGTGTTTGTGTTTGTAGCGTATAGCAGAATAAAGCAATATGTTGTTCTTAAGATTTTCATAATATTAATAACAACGGTTATTGAGTCTACAACCGTTGTTAAAACGTATTAAAAACGGGTTCTAATATAACCGTTGTGATTACTTTTCACTAATTTGGCGCCAAACCATTAACAACGGTTAAAATTTAACCGTTGTTATTAGTTTTTTCATTAACAACGGTTGTTTAAGTATGACCCGTTGTTAAAACCAATAACAACGGTTAACAACACATAACCGTTGTCATTAAGTTTGGTAAAATTCGCGGAATAAATTCTACAACGTGTTTTGATGATTTTCGTGAATAAGCGTTGTTAAAGGGCCGTTGTGGTTGCCTGTATTTGTAGTAGTGGAATGATTAGGGAGGAAGATTAGCTAGATTCATTTCTAGCCCACCATTGAGATGCAATCTCCTCCCTCCATCTCCTTCATCCAAAGGCCCATAATAGGACTAAGGGACTCAATTGATGTAAGGGACTCATTTGAATTTCACTATATATATATATATATTATATATATATATATATATATATATATATATATATATATATATATATATATATATATATAGGGTCGGGGTCAGGTGCGAACTAAAGTTCAAAGTGCGAACCGCACGAACTTGTTCTTTAAGAGTCGATCACCTAAGCCAGTCAGAAAAAGGCCCATTTGCTTCCCAAACCCGTACATCACTTTATCTCTAACTCTCTCTCTTTCATCCTTAGTCCCTGACTCCCTTTATTCACCAGCGCCCTCGACCGACAAACATTAGCGGCAACCATCGTCGTTAGTTCTCATCCTTCTCTTTTCTTGGCTTTCTCTCTACACGTCGCGCAATCCTCGTCGTCGGCTCGTCGCCTGCACCACCACTCTTGCTGAATTCATTTCAACATTCCTAATTTTGGTAATTATTTCTCCCAAATTTGACCTAGTTCAAAGAAATCGAACCTTAATTGCTGATCCATTTCAACATTCCTAATTTGTGACGGGAAATCGTCGGCAATAGTATGATCAAATCGTCCTTCATGCTCTTGATGATGAATTAGGGTTCTGAATTCCACTTGATGTGCATTATCTGGGAAATAGATCCATCAAATTCGAAGAAATCAAAGATGAGTTACCACCGACAAGTCAAATTCCCAGGTACTCCCGATTTTTTCCCCATTTCTTGTTTAAACTTAAAATTACCATACATTCAACTGTTAATTGGTTATGAGTTTACATTTTTACTGTGTAATTAGTATTTGTTTGCTTGATTATTTTTCTTCTGTCTGATTAGCCAGAGAATTGTGAGTTTTCCTTGCATTTTTAGATTACAAAAGGTATAATTGATTTTCCCTGAAATTGCAACAATTAGATTCAATTGAAATTGCAACAAGCCCTGTTGTGTTATTTCACCTTTACTTGATAATGCACTACATTTTGCCATCGTGAAAAATTTCTGCAGAAGATATTGTAAAAGAGAAGCTTCTTGACCATATTACCTTCACAAGAGGGCTTGTTTCATCATTATCTGTTTGTTTGTTCTTATACATTTGAGTGTATCTAACAAGCTACGAGTATGTATCTCATAACTTATTGGAGTGTATCTAACTAGCTAAAGGTATGTATCTAGTAACTTAAAGCAGTGTATCTAGCAAATTAAAGGTATGTATGTAGTAACTTAAGAGTGTATCTATCCAAAAGTAGGATGCGTAAGGGTTTAGGGTTGGATTAGGCGGCCCGAACTAACCCAACCCTAAGCTCTTTCCCTTATTATGTATTAGAAAGCTACATGTATCTATCTACTAATTTAAATAAGTGTATCTAGCTAGGTAAATGTATGTATCTGTTAACTTAAAGTAGTGTATCTAGCAAACTAAAGGTATGCATCTAATAACTTAAAGAAGTTTATCTATGATTCTATCAATGAACGTACATGGAGATGGGAATTTTCAGCATCCTTAATATCTGAATCTTACCTCTTTTATCTATATATTATGGTTTATCATATCCTTGAATGGACTATCTGATATCCTCATGAACATATGAATCTCATTGTTGTCATGGTATCAAATGCGGAACTGCATATCCTTAATATCTGAATCTCATTGTTGTCATGGTTTATTCCCTGGTATCAAATGCGGCCTATATCGCCTCAAAATACGTAATGGTAACCTGAAAAATCTTATAGCTTGATCACGGTTTTGTGTAATGGTAGATATTAGTGTTATCCTTAATATCTGAACCTCCTGAGTCTTTGTTTATGAAGGAACTAAGAAAAAGAGGCATTTCATCAACATCATTACTTGAGGAGATCGATAGGGACACAATTGAGGAAGAGATTATACAAGAGAGAGGTAATAGACCATTCTCTAAGAGAATTTCAATCACAACTGGCTTTGATAAAAGTTTAACTAATCAAAAGGAGCAATCAATGGCGTTGAACAGCGAAGGGCTTGAGGTTGATCACACATTAATTTTAATTATTGTGTTCATTAACAATATCGCATTACAAACTGATGGCATATTTTTTGTTTCTAACTCAAATGACCATACCAGATGGCATTGATCATCTGCGTCTCATACGATCCAGTCAATTCTTATATGGTGTACTTTGAGTCATAGGGTGTAAGGCAGATCGTCTTGAGAAGATCGTTGCATTTTATTAGAAGCTTTTAACTAGCTCTGATTACCTCTCGCTCTCAGTAATTTTTATGCATTTATAGTTTTTATTGCCTCAATCCTGACTAAAATTGTGGTTCTGCAGGATCCCAAGTACAAAAAATTGTCAATTGTGATGAGAAGTTGAAGAGCATTTGCTTGCAGAAGCAAAGCTCGAGTTACGGAAGCTTCCTTCATTGATTAATCTGCATTCACCCAATGAAGTCAATGTGATGTGCGGATAATTGGTAACGTCTTGTTCTTGCTTTTAAGTTAAGTTTGTTAATTAACTTAACGTCGAGGCTAGAATGTTCTATGATCGAAGTTAATTAAAACTATAATAGGTAATGGTAGACCTTTTTTATTTGGGGAGGTTGGAATCGACATTGCAAACAATGTGTTCTTATCGCATAAGCATGGCAAAAAATGACCTGCCTTACACCCTATGACTCAAAGTACACCATAGGGTCGGGGTCACGTACGAACTAAAGTTCAGTACGAACCTTATGAACTCAGTAAAAAACACTCGTGTATCGCATAAAACCAAACTCAACCCTGACTTCCTTCTTTCTCATTTCTTATACGCTACTACCACCACACCTGACTTCCCTCTCCCTCATCCAGTACCACCACCACCACCACACGTCGGAGGTGGTGCTATTTTCCGACGACGAGTGACGAGCCTTCATCAGCACTACAAGTTTATCACGTAAGTCCCCTCAATTTTTTCCCCAATTTCCCCAAACCCTAATTTCTTAATTTTTTTCCCCCAATTACTGATATGCTTATGTTATTTTCACTTGTCCATTATGCTAATCATGAAGCAAAAGCTACTCAGACCCGCGCTCAAGGTCGTCAGCTTTGAACTGTAGTCAGATATAGTCATTGACTCACTGATGATCCAAGATCTCTGTTTGCTTAGTAGTTTTTCAGTTCCGTCAACAATTGATTGTGTATTTCAGTATTTGCTTACTAATTTTTAACTCACCAAATTTATTCAGCCAGTTAGTCAACATAAAAGTACTCATAATTTTTGTTGTATGTGGAGCATAATTTATTAACTTGAGTTATAAGAGCATAATTTTTGTTGAAATAACATCATAGAGTGAATTTCTCCCAACAATTTCTGTTAAAAAGAGTGTATCTAGCTTGTCTGCATCTTACAAGGTAAAAAAGTGTATCTAACATGTCATAAATGTGTTTCTAACAATATAAAGGAGTGTATCTAGCATTGCAAATATGTGTATCTAATAAGGTAAAGGAGTGTATCTATAGATATTGCACTGTTTTCTCCGTTTTCATTATTTTGAGAAACTTAGAATCTTGTAATTATTGATCGTCTAGTGAGGTTTACTCAAGTGAGAGTATGAAATCAGTGGAGATGGGTGAAATTTATAATGGTAGTCAATTCCTGAATGTTGTTGAAATCAGCGGAGATGGGCGAAGGTTATTGATGGGGCATATTCTGCACCCGCTGACCGAGTCAACACATTGAGCAAGGTCAAAGATATCCACAACAAGTCAACGACTTAGACAGCCTAACCGACGCCGCCTGTCGGCCTGTCTCTTGTGCCTCGGCTAGGACAACTAGCCAGCCGGGGCACACATCCGCGAACTCATATCCAAGACCCCTCGGCGGCGAGTCAACAGGGTCCGCCGGCCTGCCATAGGTCCCTCGGCCGAGGGTAGCTCAGTCTTTCCACCTGCTAGCCACTTGGCCACTTGGCCACTACGTGATAAAAGGTGAAAGTCTATAAATACTCCTCAACCCTCATTGAGGAAAGGATCCACAATTTAACCTAAGAATCACTATTCATCTGGTAATATCTTCCTTATCTCTCTACAATACATACTTCGCCAAGTAACAAAAACTTCTCTTTAAGTTTACTGACTTGAGCGTCGGAGTGAGTTCGCTCGGTCCAAAGCCGAGCCCTCAGTTTGTTCATCGTTTCAGGAGACCGCGAGGAGGATTCAACCAAAGACGTCATTCTACAAGCACGGGTGGTAACAAATAACTGCTCTGGAATTACACCCAGAACAATTGGCGCCGTCTGTGGGGAAGATACTAGAAGCTAGTCACATTCATTCCCAAACAAAAAAAAACACAAAACAAAAACCCACCCAAAAAGCTAAGAAGATGTCGAAACAACAAGAGGTATTCGTGACTGACGAAACCGAATTCTACCAAGATGATACCGTCCACAATTCTGGAGTTGCGCAGCCCTCCACCGGCCGGGTAATTCAACCGGAGTACGGGATGCCAATAATACCAGATACGCCGCTGCCCGCCAACCAGGTCACCATCATGGGACACGTGGTTGATGCAGCAAAACTGAAGCTACTCCTGGACCTAATTGATAGTACGCCGGCTCACACTGTCACACCGACAAGAGCGACGGAACCCGTCCAGGAGACCAGGGCCCAGAATGTGACTCCAAGAGACTTGAACGGAGCACTGGAAGAAGCTGGCCCTGTCAAGACGCCGGGGGAGCCCAAAGTGCTAGTGGTAGACCTGAGTCCTTCCCGCACTCGCGGGAGGACGGTGTCGCCGCAGCACCGACGAGGCCTGCCCCAGAGAAGTGAAAGAAGTCCGACTCACCAGAGTCGGAGAAGAAGTCCGACTCACCAGAGTCGGAGAAGAAGCCCGACTCACCAGAGTCGGAGAAGAAGCCCTTCCCGCCACGGGGAGAGGAGCCGGACTAGGGAAGCGAGGAGCCGATCGCCGCGTGTCGTTCAACACGTGGTCAGACAGCCCTCAGCGCCTACGTCCTAGATGTCCCGGTGCCGCCCAAGCTAAAGTTGCCACCCATATCTTACAAAGGAGAAGGCGACCCAACCGACCACGCCGAGGCTTTCGAGTCTCACATGTCGGTGTGGGAGCAGCCTGATGAGGTTTGGTGCCGAGTCTTCCCTACGACTCTGCAGGGGATGGCACAAAGTTGGTACAAGGGGCTGCCCGATGGGTCGATATACTGTTATGCCGACCTAAGGGACACATTCCTAGCCCAGTATTCTTGCAATAAGAGAAGGGCCGTCGAGACATCGGACCTCCTGACTATCAGACAGGAGGGAGGCGAGTCTCTCCGGAGTTATGTAAAGAGGTTCGATGCCAAGGTTCAGCAGATTCGTGAGTGAAGCAATGAATCGGCGCCTTCGCACTGATGAAAGGCCTCCCTAGAGGAGACTTAAAAAATGAGCTCATCAAGTGCGGCGGTCTGAACCTAGGCTCCGCCAGGAAGATGGCCGATCAAGCCATTAAGGTGGAGGACTACCACAAAACCTGGGTAGGCCCCAGCGAGGCCGGGAACTCAGAGAGAAAGAGCAAGTATGTCGCCAAAGGCCAAAAGACTGAGGCCGGCGGTTCAAATAAGAAATCCGTCTTTGAACGGATAGGAGTGATCCATGTTGTCATTGGGGGCAACGAGAACGGTGGGTCCGCTCATGGGCACAAACGGCACCTGAACGAGCTATATCAGGCCATCAACTTTGTGCCCAAAACAGCGATCCCCGCTTCCAACGTCCCCGATATGACTATTGGGAAGAAGGACTACGAGGGAGTCATCGCCCCTCACAGCGACCCACTTGTAGTCCACTTGGACATATCCAACCACCTGGTCAAGAGGTGCCTGATTGACACAGGCGCCTACACGAACATCATGTTCAGGGAGTGCTTTCTCAACCTCGGTCTGAAGGTTGAAGACTTGAGCCCCTGCACCAATCCGTTGTACAGTTTTTCCGGGGCCGCTGGTACCCCTGGGGTTGATCAGATTGCCAGTGATGTTCGGCGAAGGAGGTACGGCCAAGAATGTCCTAGCTGAGTTCGTGGTCATCGACGGATCGTCCGCCTATAACGTTCTCATAGGCCGAGTCACTCTGAGCGAGGCCGACGCAGTGATGTCCATCCGGGCCCTGACACTGATGTATGTCTCGGACCGGGGGGAAGCGCATAAGCTCGTCTCCAAGGACGAGAAGGACGAGGTGGTCAACATCCAGATATCTGCCAGAGGGTGCAACATGCAATCCCTCAAATTGTCAAAGAAGTCAGAGAAAGGGAAAAGCCCATCCTTACAACAGGAGGGCGACCTCATGGATGCAACTGACGGCTAACTGGGAACATTGACAATCTCGGGGAATACTTTGTATAGCGGCGGAGGGGCCCAAGACAATTGTGGGCACCCCGACGCATGTTTATATCTAATGAAGAATCGTCCAAGTTTTCCGTCAAAGTGTTCATTTTCCCCCATAGTCACTATCAAGAAATAGACGCCACGGCAGTCACCCCAAGAAGTAGACGCCACGGCAGTCACCCTAAGAGGTAGACGCCACGGCAGTCACTCCAAGAGGTAGACGCCACGGCAGTCACTATCAAGAAATAGACGCCACGGCAGTCACCCCAAGAAGTAGACGCCACGGCAGTCACCCCAAGAGGTAGACGCCACGGCAGTCACTCCAATAGGTAGACGCCACGGCAGTCACTATCAAGACATAGACGCCACGGCAGTCACCCCAAGAGGTAGACGCCACGGCAGTCACCCCAAGAGGTAGACGTCACGGCAGTCACCCCAAGAGGTAGACGCCACGGCAGTCACCCCAAGAGGTAGATGCCACGGCAGTCACTCCAAGAGGTAGACGCTACGGCAGTCACCCCAAGAAGTAGACGCCACGGCAGTCACTACCAGCGGAGTTGACAGATACGAACGCTGTCGCGCCGTAACCCCTAGTCGCCTCGGCCAACCAAAGGCCTGGCAGGGGACACAACGGTCGATACGTTAACATGTTTAAAAAAAAAAAAACGTTACAGTTGAGATACGCATTCTAACTGCCTCGGCCAGGCCGAGGTAGAAACAAAAGAAGCGCTCAATTAATAACGTAAGAAGACAACTCAGACGAAGACAGGAAAAGACCTCGGCCAAGCCAGAGGCAAAATAAGCAAACTCCTATTAAAAATGATAACGGGTTACAAGTGAGGAGAATACGGACGACGACGGCCGTAGTCCCCATGGGGATAAGCCAAAACACAACCTACCAAAGTTGTACAAAATACAAGGAAAAGAAAAGCAAAAGGTTACAGACATATCATTTAAGCGCCAAAAGATGGCAGGGAGGAAAAGGCTTAATAATTGGCCCCCGAACAGCTTAAGCTATCCGAGATGCCGGGTGAGCCTGGTGACGACCGCCCGTCTCCCTATGCCTCGTTGTTGCTCGCCATCGCAGCGTTAAAGACCGTCTTTAATGGGCGACCCAGAAGTGTTTTGGCGAGTCTCGGCTTTCTCAAGCGGCCTCGGCCTCGGCCTTCTTGGTAGCCTCTCGCCCTCGGCCGGACCTGTTTGCCTTCATCCTCTCGGCTTCCTCCTTGGCCGCCTTAGTCTTCTCAGCAAGGGCGGCCTTCTCCGCGGCCACCTCTTCCTCCTTCTTCACCCTTACCTCCTCCTTCGCCTTCTCCTCCGCGGCTTTCTCTTTAGCTTCGAGCTTGTCATCAAACAGCTCGTCAAATTTGTCCCATGGAAAGGAGCCATCAAGAGGGAAGAGCTCCCCAATCACTTCCCTGGCAGCTTCTTCGGCCAGGTCCCGGTATTGGGCGCACATGTTAGGGAGGATAACGGTTTGGAGCGTCTCAATATCCTCCTCCCTTTGGGTGATGATAGCATCCTTGTTCCGAACCACCTTCCCCTGGGCCTGAAACATGTCCCTCCATTCGTCCCTCTGCGTACGGTAAAGGTCGGCATGCTTCGAACAAGGTCACGCCCCTCCAGACTTAGCGGCCTTCAGCCGCCGCAGCCTCGGCCTTGGCTCTCTCAGCAAGGACCTCCTTTTCAGCGTCCTCCCTGAGTTTTCTCTCGGCACGGACTGCCTCCTCAGCCTCAGCCTTGGCCCTCGCGGCTTCCGTGTTCGCAGCGTCGAGTTCGATCCTGAGCCGCTCGAGCTGTGGGGCAGCTTCAGCAATGGCCTTCTCTTGCTCCACAATAAGAGCACCGGCCGTATCAACCCACTTTGACAGCGACCTGGCCAAACTTAGGCCCTCCGACTTAATCTGTAAGGGGGTAGGCTGAGGGTAGGAGGTGACAACGGTGGCATCTTGACCACCTGCCTGCGCATTTTCTTCTCGGCACGACGTTCAATAGCGTGACCGGTAGACGGCAGCGGCTGATCTACAAAAAATTCAATTAAAGCTTCTGTGTCAACATACATGGACATACCAGAGAGCCTGTCATCAGGAACGCCTAATGAACCGGCTAAATCTGAGCCACAGGATAGATCTGTACCATGCTTGGCTTTTGATGCGTGTCTTTTATATGATGTTTTACATCCTTTTTTACACGCATTTCAGAGCTCATTCATGTAGTTTATGCTGCATTTCTCCCTATTTCCGTCTACTTCCGTATTTTGTACATTATTGCAGAAATGTGAAGAATTCAACGGGAAATCAAGCCAAATCCGTCCCCGAGTAATCTGCATTGCAAATGACGTAAAGGATTCACTTAAGGAACGAGCTTGGTGCGCAATCCAAGGCCCAAAAGACAAGTCCACGTGTTTTTAAGAAGTCAAGTAGCAGCTCATCCCGTCGATCGACCATCATCCTCAGTCGATCGACCAATGCTCGGGTTCCAGAAGCTACTGTTTGCTGAGGAGCAGTCGATCGACCAGCCTTGTCAGTCGATCGACCAGATCGCTATTCCAGACGTAAATTAAAAGACCGTGAATCTTGAAGCCCGTGAAGTTTAGGTTTAGGAAATAAGGTGTTACGTTGATTGCTATATAACGTAACATAAACAATGAAGTCGGAGATCAGTTTATCTATCCAAGTTTTTATCACAATACAGTACTTTCAGTTTTAGTTTATTCGAGTAATTAGGGTTTGGAACATCGGTTAGCATTGGATTTTCTGTTCTTGTTCTTAATCGTTCCTCTGAATCTCGGTATTCCTTCTGCCCTAATTCCATTTTATTGTTTTACTTTCTTCATTAGTATAAGATTTGCTAGATTAGTATCCCAAAGCCAATTATCGTTTTATCCCTATCTGTTATTTACTTTAAGCATGAATTCAGTAATTGCTGTTAGTTTTATTGTTGTTATTACTTTCATCATGAGTAGCTAATTCTTTAGTGCTAAGATGTAGGCGATTTATGGCATAGGCGGCATTAGATTAGAAAGGACTGTCTCGCGTGTTGGTCGATCGACTGACATTGCCGGTCGATCGACTGACCTCGTAGGGTTTTATATTCGTTTTAATTGTTTTAATCTTGTATTTAACGAATCGAACGCATGCGACCAGTTAGATACCTATTTCGTGACTGACCCATTAGATCGAAAGGTAGGGGAGGTTATTAGACCATCAATTAAATCGACTAGACTGTGCTAAGATCGAGAGATAAGTATAGTTTAGACCGTTAGTCATTTTTCAGGACGAAAGTTAGTATTAGTGACATTAGGGACCTATAGCGAGATCGAAAGATGCTATTTGTTAAGAGTGGACCGAGAGGACCTCTTTATTTCCCGCCTTATGCTTGATTCAGACCGACTTAGTTTGCTGCCGCCGAAGCTATAATGAACCGACCATCCTAGTACCCTTCTTTTATCTATTTAAATTATTTATTTAGTTTATTGCCTTTATTCCCTATTAGCTGTAGACCAATTCACTTCAACCCCCACAATAGTTACCTTTGGCTGAATATAAATCAACTAGAATTTACAACTGCCTCCTTGTGGTTCGACCCTGTTACCACTAGCCTAGGTTAGTCTTAATAGGAGATTATAAATTTTATCTTTGGTACTCACAACGACGGGTATCAAATTTTGGCGCCGTTGCCGGGGAGGCAATAGTCCTAATTTTAGTTGCTTTTATTTTTAGTCTTTCTTAGTTTAAGGGACATCCGTTCCTTAAACTTTTCTTATATTCTTTTTGTAGTTTCTTCTTATGCGCAGGTCACAGGGTGGAGAATTAGTACCGTTGAACCCTGAGCTTGAAAGATCCTTGCGCGAGTTGAGACGAACACAAAGAGTATTACCAACAGAGGAAGAGCTGAGTAATCTGTCAAGCTACTACGAGAACGAACGTTCAAGATAATCCACCATCTTCGCTGTTTCCACTTCTTCACCGAGACAGTTACTTCTCTCGGAAATTCCAGTCATGGCCGAGGAAGCAAGTATAGCTAGTTATTCCGAGCCGACAGCCGACAATTTATACAAGGGGTTCGAATTCATCGGGAGATGCCGGGAAGTTCGAACCAAAGCCCGCCTACATTACTATGGTCGAGAGAAATCGGTTGGGGGAGCGCAAATGAAGATGCGGCTAGGCATATGGAGACCTTTATTGACTCACTCTTTGCTCCATTCCCCACCACGGTGGCGTGACCCAGGATCAAATCAAGGAGACCATGTTCATCTTCTCCCTTCGTGATGCCGCAAGGGAATGGTATAGAGATTTGGACCGGACCGCTCGGAGATCACCGATTGGAATACATTGGCATTGGCGTTCTACAAGAAGTACTTTTCTGCTTCAAGGACGATCGCTATTAGAGCTCAAATTACGGGCTTTAAACATGGGCCAGATGAGAATTTCCACGAGGCATGGGTCCTATTCAAGAAGTTGGTGCGAACCATACCGCACCATGGGTTCGAAAAGTGGAGCTTGTGCAACCATTTCTACAATGGGTTGTACGACGATCAGAGGGCCATTTTGGATCTGCAGCCCAATGGAAGATTCATTTGAAAATTTGGGAGCAACCAAGGGGTGGAAGATCATTGACGATCTAGCTACCCACAAGGCCGAGTATGGGAATTCGAGAGGGAACCAGAGGAGAGCTGCTGAATCCTCCTCTGTTGCTGCACTTGAGGCTCTCACTGCGAGATTTGACAAGTATGAGCTAGGAGGAGCCTCTAAAGGTGGGATGTACCAAGTCAATCTTTGTGTCGACGGTCCTTTCGTCGTGAAAGGTATGGAGGTGAGGGCCATGTCTCGAAAAACCGCCCTAGTCCCTTCGAATCATGTCGCCTTTCAACACTATAGGCAGACCAACACCTACTATGAGCCGAACACCCATCCGAACTTGAGTTGGAGGAGCCAAAATGTCCTTAACCCAACTCAAGCTCCACCGCAGCAACAACCTTATATACCGCCTCATCAAAAGCAACAGCAATATCAAAAGCCCCCTTATGTGCCGCAGCAGTAACAACCACAGAATTCTGAATTCTCCGAGCTGAAGAACTTGTTGCTAAAGGAGTCCCAAGCAAGAGAGGCCGGGATGAAGTTACTAGAGAGCCAAATTGCTCAACTGGCTAGTAAAAGTAACACTCGAGCTCCCGGACACTTACCCACTCAACCTGAACAAAAGGAGACCCTAAATGCCATCACTTTGAGGAGCGGGTCCACCCTTGATGGTCCTGCCATGGTCGAGGACGCTGTTGAAAAAGATGAGCCGGAAACAAGTCAAGAGAAAGCTTCAACGAACAAATCAAAGAAAAAGACGTCGCAGGTATTTGATCGATCGATCGATATACCGATCGATCGATCGACGCACGGGTTACAAGAGCTTTCGAATCAGACATCTCGTCGATCGATCGAGAACGATGGTCGATCGACTAAGATCGCTGGCGATCTTGAAGAATTTCGTCCTTTAATGCCAAATAACCTACGAGACCACTTGTTTCGGGGTACCACGGTCCCGAAGATTTTAGGACAAGACCCGAGTGCTGATGGGTCGATCCCGGTCCAAGTTCGACCCAATGACGGTTAATGGTTCTCATCCGAGACGGTCCGAGGAGGGGTCTAGCTTCAACAAAGAGAAGGTGACGGACTTTCGGCCTAAGTCCAAGGATGCTGGTGCGCGTGAATTGGAGGAGAGAGCCAAGGTACTCCTTGACCCCATATCCGGAGAGACTCGTGCCGACCAAGGAACAGGTATCTTTCAGTAAGTTTGAGAAAGTAATCCGTAGTCTGAATGTACAAGTCCCCTTCCTTGAGTTAGTTAACCAAGTGCCCGCTTATACTAAATTTATGAAACAACCGTTGTCCAAAAAGCGGTCACTTGAAAAAAGCGATTGCACACTGTCGCACTCACCAAGGAGTCTTGCTCCTATCATCTTACACCGCACCCCATAAGTTAGAGGACCGGGGCAGCTTTTTCGTCCCTTGCAAAATAGGTACCTTCTCAATTGAGAAGGCATTATGTGACCTAGGGGCTAGTATAAGTGTCATGCCCTTGAGTTTAGCTAGGAGGCTTAAGTTGACCCGGTTTGCTATCACGGACATGACAGATTCGGATGGTCGACCGATCTGCGGTCGAGCCTATAGGAGTCCTAGAGGACATACCCGTCCAAATAGGGAAGTTTTTCTTCCTGTTGACTTTGTTGTCCTTGACATGCCTGAGGATGCCCATATACCTATCATCTTAGGAAGGCCGTTTTCGCACACTCTTTGTGTGCGATTATTGACGTAGGCTCTGGAACTTTGACCTTCAAAGTTGGGAAACATTCTATCATTTTTGCCCAACCTGCTAAAAAGAAAGATCCCATGTGGCTTGTTACTTGTAATACGGTTTCTGAAAAGAAATCGTACTTTGTGCTTCCCGAATTGCCTGTCCCTATTACTACTGCTGTGTTAACCCCTCCGCCCCAGATTGGGAGCAAGAAGGAGGAAGAATCTGTTGTTTTAAATAATGCAGGAGCTGGTTTGGGGAAGGAAGTGCTACAAGTTGTGCCAACTGGAAAGCAGCCGATCATTCAACGAGGAGGTCTTGGTTGCTTAAGCTATGGGACTGATGAGGAAGTGGATGATGGTCGGCCCAAGATGAGAGTCGACTTGGATTCCGTTGAACCCAAAGAAATCCTTGATTGGAGGGATGACGAAGTTGATCCATTGAGCTCTCCAACTGTTGAAGCTAAGAAGGGTGCAACTGATAAGATGAGCACCATTGAGGCTACCTCTAGTAGCCAGAAGCCGACGAAGTGGGCCATACCCTGGTCCTTCTTGATCAACTATTAGTTGATCGATTTTGTTATAAACTTCTCTTTATTTGCTTTGTTAAGACAATTTTACTGTTTTTTGTGTGCGCGAAAACTTCGCTTTTATTTTATTTGCTTAGGATTTTTAAGTACTTTAGACTTCGTTTTGGGTTTGCGCAATTTTTGGGCGCGTTTTATTGTGTACTTGCAGGTATTTAGAGCTTGTTAGCTCAAATCATTGAGCAAATACGAAGAAATAAGGAGTACAACAGTACCTTCAGTCGATCGACTGGCCATCATGGTCGATCGACTGAGTTGCACTTTCCAGGAGCTTCTGTTACTGTTCATCTAGTCGATCGACTGCCTCTATAGGTCGATCGACCACTTCTGCTGCTGTACCTGTTCACGACCTCTCCCCTGCTGTGTTTGGTCGATATGCGGACCTAAGGGAGTTTTCTACTCCGCTCTATTTTCCGTCATTTTACTTCTTTCTTCAAGTTCTTTTATTTGTGCACAATTTTACCGTTTCAAAAATTGTTTTCTCAGTCTTATGCGTGGTATTTTCTGTCTTTCAGGCACTCTTATTGGTAGCACTGCTAGCTACTGAAACCTCCTAGCTCACGCTGGTTTGGGGAGGTTTCCTTCGCTGCGCTTAAAGTCTTGTGAGTTCCATATCTTTCCTTTGTGTCTCATTTATTTTATTCTCTCGCAAATTCCCATTTCTCTTTTCTTCACTACATGATTTTGCACAATGGGGACATTGTGCGATTTGGTTTGGGGAAGGGTTTTGCGTCGCATTTCATTTGCTTGCATTCACGTTTACATTTCAGTTTGCATTTGTTTATTTCATTTCCCTTATATATACACAAAAATTCAAAAAAATTGAAAAATTTCAAAAATTCCCATAAAATGCACGTTTATTTTAGCATATAGGTCGAGTCGGAACGGTAGTATTTCAAGGATGACACTGCATTTGCATCTGTTTATGCCTAAGCCTTGCTAAATTAACATGTTATTAGTAGAATCGTATATGCATATCTACGAGTTTTCGTTAAATTATTCGCTGAACTTTAAACTTGACTTAGAAATTTGGCAAGCTACATCATATTTCTGAGGTTTAGAGCTTTATAACTGGTGACATTCATGACCAGTTTATCTAGGAATGTGAGTAGTACTCCTTATGAGACATGTTTCCTTAATTTGCATGAATATGAATTTGATCTACTTAATACCTGTATGCATTCGGTTTGTGGTTTGTTGACACATGTGGAAGAGGTTTCCTTTTCTCATTTTACCCATAAGCTTCACACTGCCAAAAATACCCCTTTTTGTCCCATTACTACATCCTACATTTAGCCTGTCCCTTGTCAAGCTAGTAGTCTGTGTTTTTGGGGTTGTTACCCGTTTTTGGTGGCATTTGCTCTGTTGAGGTGATGGTTGGAAAATGAAAAAGAAGGAAAGAAAGAAATAGAAACAAAAGAAAAAGAAAAAAAAAATGAAAAAATGAAAAAATGATTCGGAAAAGAAATGAAAAAAATAAAAGAGAGAGGTTCTGTACTGTTCAAATGAGTCGATCGACTGCCACACATGGTCGATCGACTGAGGTTCGAAGAGAAAAGAAATCAATTCGCATAATTTAATCCTTATCTTTTGGCGATTTTTGCTCCCATGTTTCATTTATATCCTATGGGGAGTTTATTGATTTGATAGTTTGGAGATTGTGAGTTTTGTGCTTGCTATAGCACCGTTTCGCTTGTTTATGAGCAAGAAGCTGGATGTTGCCACTTGGTTCCGTTTTGGTACTAGCTTGATCACCTGTACCTCCACTTTACCATAAAATGTTTTGCCTCTTCTTACCCATACCTCACATATCCCATTTATACCTCGGCATGTGTCATTGGTCATCTGTTTGGATGGAATGCGTATGTACGGTCGTAGAGGTCATTTTCATATTTTATTGCTGGCATGTTTTCATAGGTCGTAGTTAGGTGAGAGTCACTACAAAATTACTTCTTTCTATCTTATACATTATTCACCTGTGCTTATTTGAGTGATTTGAGCGACCCGTGAGAGTCCAATTTGATAAGTCTCTACAGTTGACAGTTCAGCATAATCTTTAACGACTTTGTAATTCGTTTGCATGATTCGCATTACTAATTGATTGTTGGTTGTGCATTAAAATCGGTTTAGGCTTAACAGTCTGCATTTCGCTCTGAGATTGAATTCGTTCCATTAGGTCATTAGATCGAGTCTAGTTCATGCTTGGGGACAAGCAAGGGTTTGGTTTGGGGAAGTTTGATTCGTGTCTTTTATATGATGTTTTACATCCTTTTTTACACGCATTTCATAGCTCATTCATGTAGTTTATGCTGCATTTCTCCTTATTTCCGTCTACTTCCGTATTTTGTACATTATTGCAGAAATGTGAAGAATTCAACGGGAAATCAAGCCAAATCCGTCCCCGAGTAATCTGCATTGCAAATGACGTAAAGGATTCACTTAAGGAACGAGCTTGGTGCGCAATCCAAGGCCCAAAAGACAAGTCCACGTGTTTTTAAGAAGTCAAGTAGCAGCTCATCCCGTCGATCGACCATCATCCTCAGTCGATCGACCAATGCTCGGGTTCCAGAAGCTACTGTTTGCTGAGGAGCAGTCGATCGACCAGCCTTGTCAGTCGATCGACCAGATCGCTATTCCAGACGTAAATTAAAAGACCGTGAATCTTGAAGCCCGTGAAGTTTAGGTTTAGGAAATAAGGTGTTACGTTGATTGCTATATAACGTAACATAAACAATGAAGTCGGAGATCAGTTTATCTATCCAAGTTTTTATCACAATACAGTACTTTCAGTTTTAGTTTATTCGAGTAATTAGGGTTTGGAACATCGGTTAGCATTGGATTTTCTGTTCTTGTTCTTAATCGTTCCTCTGAATCTCGGTATTCCTTCTGCCCTAATTCCATTTTATTGTTTTACTTTCTTCATTAGTATAAGATTTGCTAGATTAGTATCCCAAAGCCAATTATAGTTTTATCGCTATCTGTTATTTACTTTAAGCATGAATTCAGTAATTGCTGTTAGTTTTATTGTTGTTATTACTTTCATCATGAGTAGCTAATTCTTTAGTGCTAGGATGTAGGCGATTTATGGCATAGGCGGCATTAGATTAGAAACGACTGTCTCGCATGTTGGTCGATCGACTGACATTGCCGGTCGATCGACTGACCTCGTAGGGTTTTATATTCGTTTTAATTGTTTTAATCTTGTATTTAACGAATCGAATGCATGCGACCAGTTAGATACCTATTTCGTGACTGACCCATTAGATCGAAAGGTAGGGGAGGTTATTAGACCATCAATTAAATCGACTAGACTGTGCTAAGATCGAGAGATAAGTATAGTTTAGACCGTTAGTCATTTTTCAGGACGAAAGTTAGTATTAGTGACATTAGGGACCTATAGCGAGATCGAAAGATGCTATTTGTTAAGAGTGGACCGAGAGGACCTCTTTATTTCCCGCCTTACCTGTGCTTGATTCAGACCGACTTAGTTTGCTGCCGCCGAATCTATAATGAACCGACCATCCTAGTACCCTTCTTTTATCTATTTAAATTATTTATTTAGTTTATTGCCTTTATTCCCTATTAGCTGTAGACCAATTCACTTCAACCCCCACAATAGTTACCTTTGGCTGAATATAAATCAACTAGAATTTACAACTGCCTCCTTGTGGTTCGACCCTGTTACCACTAGCCTAGGTTAGTCTTAATAGGAGATTATAAATTTTATCTTTGGTACTCACAACGATGGGTATCAGCTTTCTTGCTCGGAGGACGCATTTCCTTGCCGGCAGCAGTAGCAGCGGAAGCATCAGCAGCAGGGGTGGGCTCTTTCCTTTTACGGACAAGGGGAGACCCCTCCGCATCGGAGTCCTCCCCATTGGTAATGTCAACGATCACCACTGTCTCCTTCCGGACCGAAGGGATGGGAGGTGGAACTGATGTCGACGCCGTCGCCGCCGAAGACTTTGTTTTCCGCGTTCGGCGCGGCATGTTACTAGCAACCTTCGCCTGGGCCGCCTCCACATTTAAACCCTTCAGCTGCTGATCCATGAGATCATTCGGCGACATTCTGCGATCACGGGCCAGAGCCTTAGGATGCAAATCAGCAACGGTCTTATCCTTGTGCAGCCCCATTCTCCGGAGGATATCCTCGCAGTGTCCGGTCCAAAGTGGTCCGCAAAGGAAACAAAGCAAGAGTTAAGTAGAAGAAATAAGTCAAAGTTCAAGAAACGAAACATTGAGAGCGAGAGATGGGCCTCACACCGACCCCACTCACCCCGTGCTAGGGCGGTATGAGGCCGACATGGCAGAGCACTCATCCCGAAGAATGATCTCGCGTCGGGGAATCCATCTTTTGACACCCCACTCTTGTCCGCCTCAAAAGCCTCATCGCTTGACCTCTCATCCGCACTAAGAGGGACCTTGCTGGCGTCCATCTTAAGCTTACTCCGGGTGACCCATTTGTCATGCTCCGCCTTAGTCTCGCACCGCAAATTAACTTGGTGCTGGAAGGACCGGGGCAGCGGATAGTCATCCGGCACCTCAACATACACCCACCGATCTTTCCAGTCCTTGCAGGAGGAAAGCTTATCAACGGAGACGTAACCCGGCTCCATTTGCATGTTGTACCATCCGACGCGGCCAGGAAACGACGGCCGAAGGTGGTGAAGCCGACGGAATAAATTAACCGTTGGGACCTCCCCCTTGAAGAGACAGAGCCAGACAAAGCCGACTATGGTTCTAATGGCCAACGGGTGCAGCTGGGCCACGACGACGTTCATGGCTCTAATGATGGCCATAACGTAATCATTCAGCGGAAACCGGAGCCCGTACTCCAGGTGCCGGATGTATACGCCGGTGCAACCCGGGGGAGGGCAACAGACGGCCTGCCCCTCCTCAGGGATAATAATTTTGTACCCCCTGCCGAAGTAGAAGTGGCCCTCGAAAAGTGTTTCGCCGGAGCAGCTGGCAAACTTATGGGTCCAAGCACGGTCCGGGCATACCTTACAAGGGTCGTCGTGATCCATGATGTACTGCCTCCCCTCATTAGGACGAGCCCTTTCAACATCATCATCGTCATCATCAACATCATCATCATCCTCCCAACCCTCCAAAACTTCTGGATCAACTTCGGGAGAAGGAGACCTAGGGCCCCCAGACCTTAGCGGGACGGCGGCCAGTGCCTCCTCCTCATCAAGACGCGACGGGGAACCCCCCGGCGCACGGTTACTAGGACCGGCATCAGCAGAAGACATGATTCACAACGAAAAATTAATGAAAAAGTTAAAAAATTTGTTTGTTTACCTTGAAGAAAAGTGCTACGCCGGGGTAACGATTCTGAAAGCTAGAGAGAAGTTTCGTCAAAGAGGACTAGAAAGAAGAAAATTTTAGAGAGAATGAAATTGGTGGCCAATTTCAGGGACTAACTGCCCTATTTATAGGGGAAAGCCCATGAAGAAGGACCAATCAGGGCACAGCCCATAAAACGTCAGCCAATCGGCGAACGGACACGTGTCGGACATGCAACCACGGAATGTCAATCATTGCAACAGTTGAACGTCAATCAATGCAACAGTGACCAAGCGTCTTCAACACGCCCCTTCATATCTCTCTGCCTATTCATCCTCCTCAACAAATTCCTAAGCGTCTGTTCTCCGCCGGCCACATGATCAACCAAGCTAGGTAGCACCGGCCGGGGGCAATCAAATACAACTGGCACTCTCAACCCCGGTCTCGGCTAGCGTCACTTTCTTTTCCACATCGGATGCCCTTTACACATCCATGTGGAGGGGGGATATGGTACGGCCTAAGCAGAACCAAGCCGAGGTAGAAGAAGCCGGGGCAGAAAATTTTGTCTTACGCAGAATATACGCTCAACACACATCGGAGCCCATACCACGGCATAGACTACGCTGGGGGCAAATTGATGGGGCATATTCTGCACCCGCTGACCGAGTCAACACATTGAGCAAGGTCAAAGATATCCACAACAAGTCAACGACTTAGACAGCCTAACCGACGCCGCCTGTCGGCCTGTCTCTTGTGCCTCGGCTAGGACAACTAGCCAGCCGGGGCACACATCCGCGAACTCATATCCAAGACCCCTCGGCGACGAGTCAACAGGGTCCGCCGGCCTGCCATAGGTCCCTCGGCCGAGGGTAGCTCAGTCTTTCCACCTGCTAGCCACTTGGCCACTTGGCCACTACGTGACAAAAGGTGAAAGTCTATAAATACTCTTCAACCCTCATTGAGGAAAGGATCCACAATTTAACCTAAGAATCACTATTCATCTGGTAATATCTTCCTTATCTCTCTACAATACATACTTCGCCAAGTAACAACAACTTCTCTTTAAGTTTACTGACTTGAGCGTCGGAGTGAGTTCGATCGGTCCAAAGCCGAGCCCTCAGTTTGTTCATCGTTTCAGGAGACCGCGAGGAGGATTCAACCAAAGACGTCATTCTACAAGCACGGGTGGTAACAAATAACTACTCTGGAATTACACCCGGAACAGTTATAATGGTAGTCAATTCCTGAATGTTGTTTCTCAATCATCTGTTATATTGTGCATCACATTAGCAGATAGGCTAGATCATAAATGTTGTTTCCAAATTACTTGTATCAAATAACAAGCTTTCAGCTTTGGTAGTGACGCTACTACACCTAAGCTCTAACTTGACAAATTCTAGATTTACCAGGATTCATACAGATGAAATCATAATCACAAAAATCAGAAGATACAAAAGTAAAGCAAGAAAGGCGAGAGTGCGCGACTTAGCTCAGACCCGGTTTGCTACAGAAAACTCCATATATATCTTATATATATAGGGGACAATGCTAGATACAATGGAAAATAAAAGAAGAGGTGGTAGGCCTAACCCTCCTTACATAATAAGTCAGGAGCAGATGGGGCAGAGAACCAAGCCATTCTCATTACAATCGGGGCATCTTAGGACAAGAGGCATCCTGCTACGGGAATTGGATATGGTATGATCAAGCAATTTACAACTGCTACGGGAGTTGAGCAAAAGTCCCTTATAGTTTCATGTTAATTTACTTCACAGTTCATTGTTCTCTTGTCGAATATTGATGGTTTTGGATTTTCACATGTTAAAACTCTCACGTGATTCCCTTCATCACTCTTAATAAAAGTAAATTATGTGATCTGAACTCCCTTCGTCCCAATTTTATCGACTTTTTATTCTCCTTCAGGTTGAAGACCGGCCTTGTGTGTAAAGCTCTTGCTGGTCACCATTCATGTCCTCTAATTTTCCATCATCTTTCTGGTCAACCCTCACCATCTCTTCGATACTGCTACTAATCACCCCTGGTATGCTGTTTCCTCATTTGAGACCGTCTTAAGCTTATTACCACTTCTTTCAATGTTATATGCTCGTAACCTTAAAGACCGTCTTAAGCAAGACTAACTCTAATACCTTACTATATTTGCTTTCCTTCAGGTCTTTTGGATTCTATCTATTGCATTTCATCATTACCTTGATCCAATACTTCATCACTGCCAACACTTCTACGGGGTAACGACTATTACTTCACTTTTTTTTGTGCTTTGACTAAATGATTGGATTTTAGATAATGTGATGATTAAATAGGTAATAGTATAAGATCTTCACAATTTGATTTACTGTAATTGGGAAGACGACAATTAATTTGAGATGAGGATAATGTGATTGGGATGGGGCAGCACATTTACATTTTAACCTTGGCTTTCATCATTCGTATTTTGTAGCTGCGTAGTTGACGCAATGAGGGCTACTACTGAAACTGAATCATTAATTAGGGCCTCTTTTGTAAATTCAAAGTAAGTTGTTTTTACATGTTACAGTCATAGGCCATCGAAGAGAGGATTTCGTGCGCGATTCTTGTTGCTTAGCTTATAAATATTGCATGTTAAGACAAATTAAAATAATTTTTTCCGCGGTCATAAATCATAATTCTGAATTACTTGCACTACTCCAGATAACAGTTGGATTCACCATCTTTGGGAAGGAGATGATATCTGACTTGAACATTGAAGAGATGGCATCAAAAGAGTAGAATGAAGTTATCTTTTGTGGAAAAAGCCTACAACAAGAGTAGACTTGCAAACTGTCTTGTAAAGTTCTCAGTATGTTCACAAGTTTTTCCCAGCTCCCCTCGTTTAATCGTTCGATCCAGTGCTAATGTCGAGGACTTGACTGGAATGTCAGCCGCTGGGCTCTATGAATCCATCCCAAATGTAAGCCCATCCAACCCGTCTGTCTTTGAAAATGCAGTAAGCAGGGTATGGGCCTCATTATACACCCGAGAAGTAGTCCTTATTCACCGGGCAGCAGGAGTGTCCCAAAAGGAGGCCCAAATGGCGGTCTTGGTCCAAGAACTGTTTTCTTCAGAGATCTCATTTGTACTGCACACCCTTTCACCAACTAACAATAACAAAGATGTGGTTGAGGCCGAGATTGCTCCTTGTCTTGGGGAAACCCTAGCTTCAGGCACATTTGGCTTATTACAACATGATCTGTTATTTCAAAAATTTCCCTCTGCATATTCCTGGTTGTTAACAGCTCTCCCTCTTACACCCTTCTTTTAGGCTTATTACAACATGATCTGTTATTCTGATCGCGGTTAAAGACTGCAATGGAACTTTTGAAGGCGACAAGAGAAATCAAGTCAAATGCTCAGAAGGTAGCCGCGTGCAACATTATGACAAGTGACGTACAAGACCTTGAAGTGAATATTTGAAGTTGGATCTGAGTAACAGTCACTTGTATATATCTAACGTTGTGTGTTCGTTGATTTTCAGGTGTGTTCTCCATTGTTGGTCGTTCATGGAGCTGCAGATATGGTCACGGATCCAAATGTGAACAAGTTTCTATATGATCGAGCTTGTAGCAAGGATAAAACACTGAAACTCTATGAAGGAGGCTATCATTCTATTCTTGAAGGCGAACCTGATGAAGCCATTTCCAGAGTTTTTAGTGATATTGTTCAGTGGCTAAATGCAAGATGCTCAACTTAATTTCTTTTCTTTGCTTCTCCATTTGTTGTAATGTCGCGGCCATTTTTTGGGCTGTGCAAAGTTAACCAGTGTAATATATATCAACAGGTATTTCGAAAATAAAAGAAAGATGAATAAAATTGTAGATGAATTTGAGCCTTCTCCTTCAGAATTCAGATGGGTAATGAACTAATGATTACCGGGTCTGGTGCATATCAACGAATTCCCTATCTTAAAGGTGTACAATTCTTTAGTACTGAGATATTAAACTCATTCTTTTGTACAATTCCCTATCTTTCATTCTTTTGTACTCAGATATTAAACTCAGTTAATATCTAGTACGTCTAATTTAAAAGAACGTATTTAGCACATTAAAGGTGTGTATCTGGTGCGTTAAAAAAACGTATCTAGCATTATAAAGAAATGTATCTAGTAATTTAAAGACGTGTATCTAGCAATTTAAGCAAATGTATCGATTAACTTAAAGGAGTGTATCTAGTAATTTAAAGAAATGTATCTAGTAATTTAAAAGAACGTATCTAGCACCTTAAAGGTGTGTATCTACTAAGTTAAAGAAGCGTATCTAGCATCATAAAAAAATGTATCCAGTAATTTAAAGGAGTGTATCTATCAACTTAAAGAAATGTATCTAGTAATTTAAAGAAGCGTATCTAGCGCCTTAAAGGTATGTATCTAGTAAGTTAAAGAAGCGTATCTATCATCATAAAGAAATGTATCTAGTAATTTAAAGGAGTGTATCTAGCACCTTAAAGATATGTATCTAGTAATTTAAAAGAACGTATCTAGAAACTTACAAGCCTCGAAACCGTCGCAACTAAACTTACACTTATTCAACACAAAGTCGATATACAAATACCCGTGCAACAAAGCAGCAAAACATTGCCGATACATCCTAATTTCATCACGGACATGAATACGTATTTTGTAATTGATTCATTTACAAAACAATTGTCATTTTCCCGTTGACTATCCTAATGTCGCATATAATTCACTATTTTAGTTCCCACAGTACATGTCAAAAGCAATTAAAAGGCTCCATACTTCTTCCTTTTTCATTTTATTTAATCAAAAATGTCCCATACTTTGTTTACATTGCATTGCTTAGTTGTACTTTAAAACAAGCATATGATATACAGAGGAATATGATTTTGTTCCTCATACACAATGGTTCACAACCACATACAATATATACACAGTATAATATTTTCGGATACACAAGTTAGTACTTCCAGATACACATACTACTACCCTCAGATACACATGTATCCCGTTGTTATACCATGTGTACCCGAGCCGGTATTATGTGTACCACTTGCACCAAAAAAGGTACACACTAATGCTATTCATTTGCAGGAACTTTTTGAGCTGGAAACTGTAAATCTCGAGCTCTCAGTCAGATTTGTTCAGGAAGAGAACTCACTGTGTGGTCGTAGCAGTTCAAGTGTTCGTGATCTCTAAATCCTTCTATTTTTAGGGTAGTACAGAATAATCTATTCCTCGTGATCATTTGTGTATCTAGCAGTAACACAGTGTGTATCCAGCCTGGTAGTATGTGTATCTACCTCTCTACTTCCACCAAGCCGACCACCACCCACCACCGCCACTACCCCCATCACCACCACCACCACTACCAAGCTGACTAACTTACACCACACCACCGCCCACCTCCATTTCACCACCACGAACACCACCGGCCACCTCCAGTCCACCCCCACCACCGACTAACACCACCTGACGACCACGACCAACCCCACCCTCGAGGAACTCTAGACCGATCCCGCAATGACGACATCAAAGACGCCCCTATGCCACGAGATCCGCGCCAACAACCTCCCAGGCTCGCTCCCACCAACCTTTTTCCCGTCGGCGAAAAAGCTCATGGAACTAACGCGATAGTGTGCCGGATTTACTCGCCGGTGAAATGAAGTAGTGCCATAGCACCTGATTCGTCGTTTATATAAAAAACGAGATCTAAAAGAGTGAAATCGCCAGAGAGGGAAATCCAAAGCCGGAGCTCCGACGATGCACACGCATAAGACAAATACAGAAAGAAAGTACGGCCGAAAGTGGGATAAGGAATGATCAGAGCGAAAAATAAAGAAAGTATGTGGTGGCCGAACATAAGCCACCGGCGACGGAGGAGGTTATGGCGTCAGGTTGTTTGGGGGTGATGAAGAAGTTATGTGAGAGTAGTGTTGGGTTATTAAGGAGGGTGGGTAGTAAGTAGTTGGGCTTTAATCCAGACCCTTTATTTCATGTGGTTTGGGCCTCTTAATTGATTAGTCTATTTGCTTTTTAAATTAGTTCGCACAGTTCGCACCGAACTTTAGGTTCGCACGAGATCCTATTTCTATATATATATATATATATATATATATATATATATATATATATATATATATATATATATATATAGAATTAGGATCACATGAGTCCACCCTATCTTTTTGAGTCCCGTGAGTCCACTTATGTATCACACGCTCTACACAAAAATATCACGTTTTTTTTTTTTAAAAAAAATAATTTTTTTTTTTTTTTGTAAAAAAAGCTGTGATATTTTTTAGTATAACCTGTGATATTGTATCTGAGTCTGTGAGTCCAGTAAAAGAGTATCACGAGTTATACAAAACAATATCACACCTTATAATAAACAATATCACTGGTTGTACTAAATAATATCACGGGTTATACTATACAATATCACACCACTAAACCCAAAATATGCCAAACTACTTCTCAAAAGCTTGCACGTTACATCAGAACACAAGTAATTCACGTTTCAATTATTCATTAAGCGTGACATACGCTGGGGAAAGAAACAAGAGGAAAGAGGTGACATTGCCTGCAAAATAACAAATCCAAATTAAAATAATGATTATACCAGAAAATACGAAAGTGCCAAAAGCGTGAAGCAGCCAAGAATCGTACTCCTTAGTACTTGTAACTAAAACAATGATAGATATAACCATAATACTACCAATTTACGCCTCCATAGTAATTCCGTTTTCCCTTATTTTCTGCGCTAAAATATACTTGAAACAAGCATTATCAAACTATGATTAAAACTTCTTGATCAATTACAATTCTTATGAATTCATAACATGATGCATATATTCAAGATTAAAGCAACGAAGCGTAAATTTAGTGAACATATGAGCAGAAATAAGCGTATAACTATATGTATAAGCAGTATAACAATATGGTAAATGTTGATTATGAATTTCGACGTAAACAGAAAAGAAGGCGAAATAGCAAGGACGAACCAATGATTCCAAGGATGTTTCGAATAGTATCGGGATTCACCATGTTGCTGTTGGGTTAGTAATAATAATAACAAACTTGAATAAAAATAAACAGAGAAGAGAGAATGAATGAAAATGATAAATGATTGAAAGTGTGGGGGAATTTATAGGGAGTTATTCATGGAGCATTTCAGTAATATATGGACACTTGAAAACTAAATTATCCAATTTTAAATTATCCATTTTTTTTTTTTGTTATTATCTTTGTGGGGGCAGTAATGGATTTCAAGACAGCCTCATTTTTTGTTGTGTGTCGAAACAGAATTTTTTTTCAAGTGATATTCTTGTGTACAACGTGTGATACATAAGTGGACTCATGAGACTCAAAAATATAGGTGGACTCACCGGATCTTGCCTATATATATATATATATATATATATATATATATATATATATATATATATATATAGTAATAAGATCAAGTGAGTCCTATTCTTACATGTGAGTCCATAAGTCCCATTATGGGCCATTGGATCTTGGAAATGGAGGGCTAAGATGAGAACAAAAAAAATAAGGTTAATGCTCTAATTTTGCCATCTTCCTCTAATTTTCTCATTAACTACATTAATCCTCCTCATCTTTCATTCACCAACTCATTATCACATCTCCTCAACCTCTCTCTATATCTCACTTCTCCATATTCTCTCCAAAAAAACCAAGAAAAAAAAAACCCAAAAAACCAAACAAATAAAAAACCCAAAAAATCCAAATAAATCATTTACTCATGTTTTCCTCATTCACCATCCACCTACCACCACCAACCGGAAACCACCACAACCGCCAACCGCCACCGCCACCGCCACCACCACCGCCGCCGCCGCCGCCCGACGTCATTTTTTAATATATATATATATATATATATATATATATATATTTTAACTTGATGTTTGGGTGTTCTTTTTATTTTTTTTGTTGTTATTTTTTCTCCTTATATCGTCTTGCTATATAATATTATTTTAAATTTGTGAGTTTTTTTTAATTTTAATCTTATATCTACTAAAATAGATAAATTTTCATTGACCCGTTTTTTTTTTTCCATTTCCGTTTCGTTTTTTTTTTTTTTTTTTTTTTCAATTTTGATGTTTTGGTCTTTTTTTTTCCGGTTATTGACATTCTTACAAATTATAGTGTGATTTTAGTACTAAATCTATTAGTTATGAAATCTCATTTTTTACTTTTTTCTTGTTGATACACTTTGTTAATATCCGTCTTGTTATATATATTTGCCAAATTTCGTATTTAAAATTTTGTCTTGGTATTGTGTGATTTAGGATCTATTAAACTTACTTGTTCGGTTAAAATTACACTTGTTCGGTTAAAATTACACTTTTGTCCGTTAAAATTACACTTTTTTCCGTTAAAATTACACTTTTTTCGGTTTAAATCACAGTTGTTTTCCTGTTAAAATTACATTTTTTAACGTTAAAATTACACTTTTTTCTGTTAAAATTACACTTTTTTTCGTTAAAATTACACTTTTTCCGGTTAAAATTACACTTTTGTCCGTTAAAATTACCCTTTTGTCCGTTAAAATTACACTTTTTTCGGTTTAAATCACAGTTGTTTTCCTGTTAAAATTACATTTTTTAACGTTAAAATTACACTTTTTTTTGTTAAAATTACACTTTTTAACGTTAAAATTACACTTTTTTTCGTTAAAATTACACTTTTTTCCGGTTAAAATTACACTTTTTTCCGTTAAAATTACACTTTTTTTCGTTAAAATTACACTTTTTTTCCGGTTAAAATTACACTTTTTCCCGTTAAAATTACACTTTTTTCTGTTAAAATTACACTTGTCTTCATTAAAGTTACATTTATCTCTATTATTAAAGTTACACTTATCTCTACTAAGGTTACCCTCTCAATGACTAAAGTACGCTTTTGGACTAAAGCTAGAACAATTTGGACTGAAGTTACACAAATTTGGACTAAAATTACACAATTTGGACTAACTAATGGAGTTATTTGTAAATTGTAACTTACACAATTTGGACTAAAGATACACAAATTTGGACTATAATTATACAATTTGGATTAAAATTACACTTTTATGGGCTAAAATTACACTTCCGTGAACCAAAATTACCCCTTTGATAGACTAAAGTTATACATTTGTGGATTAAAGTTACACATTTTTGGACTAAAATTACACTTTTTTGGACTAAAATTACACTTTTATGGACTAAAATTACACTCATAAAACGATAAAAGATATACACTATCAATGTATTAAAGTTACACTTTAGTGGACAATGATTGAAATTGCACAATCTCAATGACTCAAAACAAATGAATTGGATAACTTTAGTCCAAATTGTGTATTTTTACTCTAAATTTAGTCGTAAATAGTGTTATATTAGTTCAAACAAATTCAAATTTATTCGTAAATAGTGTATTTTCAGTCCAAAATTGTATTTTTAGTCGTAAATAGTGTATTTTTAATCCAAATTGTCCAAATTAGTTAGTCCAAATTGTCCAAATTAGTTAGTCCAAATAGTCCAAATTAGTTAGTCCAAATTGTCCAAATTAGTCGAAATTAGTTAGTCCAAATTGTCCAAATTAGTCGAAATTAGTTAGTCCAAGAGTATAACTTTAGTCATTGTGAAGATAACCTTTAACAGGAAAAAGTGTAATTTTAACGAAAAAAAGTGTAGTTTTAACAGAAAAAAAGTGTAATTTTAACGAAAAAAAAAGGTAATTTTAACGAAAAAAAGTGTAATTTTAACTGAAAAAAGTGTAATTTTAACGAAAAAAAAGTGTAATTTTAACAGAAAAAAGTGTAATTTTAACACAAAAAAGTGTAATTTTAACGAAAAAAAACTGTAATTTTAACAAAAAAGTGTAATTTTAACGGAAAAAAGTGTAATTTTAACAAAAAAAGTGTAATTTTAACAGAAAAAACTGTAATTTTAGCAGGAAAAAGTTTAATTTTAACAAAAAAAAGTGTAATTTTAACAAAAAAGTGTAATTTTAATAGGAAAAAGTGTAATTATAACAGCAATAAGTGTAATTTTAACCAAAAAAAGTGTAATTGTAACAGAAATAAGTGTAATTGTAATAGCAATAAGTGTAATTTTACCCAAAAAAAGTGTAATTGTAACTTTAATAGGAAAAAGTGTAATTTTAGCGGACAAAAGTATAATTGTAACAGAAATAAATGTAATTTTAACAAAAAAATTGTAATTTTAATATACTAACAAGACGGATATTAACAAGGCGTGATTTGTAAAATATAAAACAAGACAATATAATAATAAGACGAGATTTTAAATAACAAATCTGAAAAAATATAGTCCGTATAACCTAGCAAAAAAATCAACAATACTAGATCTAAAATAATGAATTGAAAAACCGAAAAAAATAGATGAGATTATAAAAAACCGAAAAAAATACTGAAATTATTATAACATTACACGAGTAATAATTATCAACAATACTCAAAACAACCAAATAAAAAATCTAAATTAACATAAAAAAAAACACAGATCGATTTTTTTTTAAAACAGCAAATGGCGGAAAAGGCGTTGGTTGTATGCAATGAAATTTTAAAATAACAATGAATAAACGAAATCTCAGAAATAAAAACGAAATCTCAGAAAAATAAAAACGAAATCTCAGAAAAAAAACGATAAAAACGAAATAAAAAAACGAAATAAAAAACAAATCTCAGAAAACGAAATAAATGAAAACAAGATCTCAAAAAAACGAGATCTAAACGGAAAAGGCGTTGGTTGATTGTGGTTGCGGGTCAGGGTGGATGAGGGCTGGGTTGTGGTCGTGTGTGGGTATGGCGGCAGTAGTGGGTGTGGCGGCTGTGGTCGTGGGTGGCTGTGGTGGAGTACGGCTGTGGTCGTCGGTGGCTGTGGCGGCAGTAGAGGAGGTCGGCTGTTGGTGGGCTCTGGTTCTCGTCGGGTTAGGCGGGTGTTGGTGGATCGTGGGGTGGTATTAGTGTCGAGTGGGGCTGGCTGTGGCGGTGGCGTGTGGGCGGTTGTCGGGGGCGGTCGAGGGCGATTTTTTTTTATTTCTCAGATTTGTTTTGATTTTGGTTTTGGTTTTTTTTTTTGGTTTTTTTTTGGTGGGTTAGTTTTTACCTGTACCCATTTAGATACGGCCTCCGTTTTCCTTTCCCTAAACTCGTTCAAGACTTCATCTTCACCAACAACTTTGCCATGGCGCAAATTTCTGCTGCCATTTGGAGAGTTCTTCTCTATTCTCTTGCCGCCGGTCAGAATACCGGTAAATCTATCACTCTGGGCGACCTAGCCCATATGTACAACATCAGATCCCTGGGCAGGGGTCAATTCTCATTCTGGGGCCGTGGAGAGGCTCCCTTCAAACACGCGTCAAAATCCCATGATGAGAAATGGTTTGAGGACTTCTTCTACGTGAGGAAGGACCCCATCCAGCCTCCTGCTGATTATATTTTTGAGAAATGGGTTCTAACTTCGAGTAAGTAGCCTTCCTGTCACCTGATTTATTTTATCTCGCTGCTTACTAGCTTACTTCATCGTCTTCGTGCAGGCCCCTGTGACCTTACCCGTATTGGTGCCAAGATCCACGCGCAAAGAAATCGTTTCAAAGCATCTCCGAACGAGAGAAAGTTCCTGTGCCCTTTCTGGTTTTTCACCTGCTTCCTCCTCCAATCCTCCTCAGTCGGCTCATAGTATGTCCTCTGGTAAGACTTCTGCAGCCGTTTTAATTTGCATGCTATTTCTCCTGATGTTTTAAGCATTCTGTCGTCTGAGACAATATATGCTTGCAGGTTCAAAAGTTGACCAATTAGAAATCATCCTCCAAAGTGCCAAAAGAAAGAGACCTTCTGCTAGCCCTGATGTGGCCTCTACCTCCAAGAGGAGTGCTCCTGCTGCCTCCTTTCAGACTCCTCCTACGGTTTCCAGCTCTGCTGCACCCGAGCCCTTGGAGGTTGATTCGTTGTCTCGTCATCCGCCTACTCCTCCTACCAGTCCTCGTGCTTCATCCAGTGGAGGCATTACTGTTCACTTCCCGGAGGGCTTTGGGAATGTGGACAAGGTGCCATACTGGCCGGAGATCGACCAGCTGCTCTTCCCTCCTTTTAAGGAGACATTCTCAGAGTTCTCCCCAGAGGAGATGGCTGAGAGCGACGTGCATAACGCCTTCATGGTAAATATTCTTCGTCCTCTACCTGTTTGTCTTCTCTCGTTTAAATTTTATCTTTCAATTTTCTTGCTGACTTCTGATTTTTCCTGCTCCAGTCTGCACTCTACAATAGGAAAATGATCAACATAGTGCAGACCACTAGCCGTGCTACCAACGCCAAGAACCAGGAGCTGAAGGGGACTATTGCTGATCTGGCGCAGCAACGGGCGGATCTGAAGGAGCGAGTGGTGGAGCTGAAGACTGAGCTTGCCGTCACCAAGAAGAAGCTGAGGGAGGGGGCTGATCAGCTGGCTCGTACTCAGGCGGTGTGCAACACTTTCTCTGACTCCCTCAAGCGCTCTGATGAGAAGATCGGTGAGTGATCTCCGGCCACCAATGTTGTTGCCTATGCTACCGGCGGGGAAAGATCGGCGGGATGCGTCTTTGCTCTCGTGGAGGCTCCTACCAAAGAGCTATAGAGGAAGAGGAGAATCGGTGGAGATGCTCTACCCCACCCAACCCGATCCGAGTGTGTTGATGCACGAAGTGGGGAGGTGAATTCTCTATTTGGCCGAGCAATTTCTTTGGGGGGTGACGCCAGGAATGTCCCAGGATCTTCGACGGAGACTCGAGGAAGCTATGGCGGTGAGGAGGATGTGCAAGTCGGTGCGGCACACGAAACGGCGGGTCGGCAGCGGAGGAGATGCCAGAGGTGGAGGTCATTAATATGACCGATAATTAAGTATTTTTATGTTTTGATGAACTTTTTGGCAGTCTGGCCCAGAGGTGGCAGACTCTGTAAGTTTTAAAACTTTCTTTCTGTGGTTGTTTCGCCAAGGTGGCGGTTAAACTTGGGGCCGTATTTGGCCATGTTTTGAAATGCCCCTTGTCATAGTTTGGCAAGGTTTCAGCTTACATATCGTGTGTTTGTTATTTATTTTCCCTATTTTTAGGAAGTTTCCGTGTCACCGCTTGATCGATTTGGCGAGTCCTGTCATCTGAAAAGGCCGACGTTCGACTCACTAGTTGTCGTGTCACCGAGGGTGATTTAGGCATATGCCGCAATGTAAGGAGGAGTGGCCGTGTCAACCTGGGGAGGTGATTTAGACCCGGCTGGTCACTGAAAAGGCGATCCGGACTAAGCTAGTCTGCCGTGTCACCGGATGGTCGATTTAGGCGTATCGTGATTTTGGACTACTTAACCTTGTTCATGACGCAAGGTGTGTTCATCTCGTTTAAAGCCAACATGGGCGTCATTGAGGCAAGTTTATCGTCATTCTAGGACCGATGGGATGGGACGCGCAGGATTCTCGTAGCGCAGATATCCCTACGTTCCATGTTCGTGTGCATGCATCTTTGGGGCCCCGATTAATTGTGATTAGTGCGAGCTACGTCCGGGGGTGGTATCGGGGGTATTTGGATAAGCGTATTCAATGTCAACCAGGCTCCCTTTCGTATGTTCCACGGTCACTTTGGAGAGGGTGCTCCTTGTGGAAAAAATAGGTTAGGCATGTTGGAGTGCCATGTGCCTTGTCACCCGCGTTTGGTTGATTGTGATCTGCTAGACATCCTTTCAAAGTACCATAGACACTAGGATTCAAAGTGATGTACTTAGAGAAGCCTGAAAATAAGAAAATCTATTAAAATGATGTGAAGTACCTGTCGCCATCTCATGGGGTACCAGAGCAATTGTGGTCCCAGGACGCTGCCAGACCACACCACCCAATAGTAGTTTAAAGTTTTAAAAGAGATATAGACACCAGAAATAAGAGTGAAATTGGCAGTATGCCTACTACCGGATTTTTATTTTCACTTTTAAAACTGATTTGGCTTTTCATAGTACATCATTCTGAAAGCTAAAGTCTACTTATTATTAAAAGTAATATCTCTTCAGGTGAAGTATGTTCCATGAGCGTTGTATGATTTGACCGTCCATAGTCATCAGTCTGTATGCACCATGGCCAACAACTCCTTCTACCGGGTATGGTCCTTCCCACTTGTAGGCCAATTTGCCTTCTTTTTTATTCTTGGTGTTTTGAAATACCTCTCGGAGAACCAGGTCTCCTACCTCCAGGAGCCTGAATTTCACACTCTTGTTATAACTCCTGGCCACAGACTGTTTGTAGGCAGCCAGACGGATTTTTGCGCTTGCTCGCAGCTCGTCAATTGTGTCCAGGCTTCTGATCATCTCCGTATTGTTCAATTCCCCTGTCATATTTTCATACTTGTGAGTGGGAACTAGAACATCTGACGTAATGACTGCTTCTGCGCCAAACACCAGGCTGAAGGGTGTTTGACCTGTTGCTATCTTTGGTGTTGTTTTGTCTGACCATAGCACCAGTGGCAATTCATCTGCCCAGTTTCCTCCTAACTTCTGTAACCTCCTTCTCAGATTGTCCATAATGATTTTGTTGCTGGACTCAGCTTACCCGTTGGACTTTGGAGTCCTAGGTGCTGACTTTTTTAAGGTGATGTTCCACCTGGCACAGTATCCCTCGGTATCGTTGGAGATGAATTGTGAGCCATTGTCACATATGATTTCTGATGGGATACCAAATTTGCAAATGATGTTTCGTTTTATGAACGAAATGACCTGTTTATCTTTTACCTCTGTGAATGCTTCAGCCTCTATCCACTTGGAGAAGTAATCTGTCATTGCTAGCATCCAGGTTCTGTTTCCTGTGGCCCGTGGTAGAGGGCCTACTATGTCCATGCCCCATGCCATGAATGGCAAGGGGGAAATGATAGGGTGCGGGGGCTCTGCTGGCTGATGGATCATTGGTGTTGAGCGCTGGCAGGCGTCACATTTACGTGCGTACTCTGCTGCATCTGCCTTTATTGTAGGCCAATAGTATCCCTGTCCGAGAGCTTTATTTGCCAGACTCCTGCCCCCTGCATGGTTTCCACATTCGCCACTGTGGAGAGCATGTAACACGATCTGTGCTTCTTCCTGGTCCAGGCACCGCAAGTAGGGGCCTGCTAGTGATTTTCTGAATAATATATCATCAATGAGTATGAACCTGGAGGCCTTCACTCTAAAAGCTCTCACTTCTTCTTGTCGTCTGGCAGCTTATTATGACGTAACCAGTCTAGGTAAGGTGTACGCCAATTCCAGTCATCTGCCTGCTCGGATGTTTGATCAGGTGACTGTGAGTTCTCACCTTCCTCTGTAACTGCCTGGGTTCCTTCTTCATTCTGTGGGTCCTCCAGTTCACCTTTGTCTATTTCATCTGCCTTCTGGATAGAAGGTTCCAACATGTGCGCTATTGGAATACTGGATAATTCTGTTGGTTTGAATGTTGCCCCCAGGGTTGCTAAGGCGTCTGCTTCCACGTTCTGATCTCTGGGAATCTGCTTGAGCTTGCAAGTTTCGAATTTCTGTTTTAACTCCCTTGCTACTTTTAGGTATGCAATCATCTTCGAATCTCTGGCTATAAACTCATCATTCACGTGGTTGACTATTAGTAGAGAGTCACTGGATATGAGCAGGTGCCTGACCCCTAACTCTAAAGCTAGCTTCATTCCCAATATCAAGGCCTCGTACTCTGTTTCATTGTTGGTCGCCTTGAATTCACATCTTACTACTTGCGCTATCAGGTCTCCCTGTGGTGATCGCAGGATTAATCCCACGCCTGCCTCCCTTTGGTTGGAGGCTCCGTCAATATGCATCTGCCAGACCTCTGTCTCCTTGCTTCCTTCTAAGGTGAGGATCTCCGTGTCGCCCGGATTCTCGGATGGTGGGCTGAAGTCGACACGAAGTCGGCCGGTGCTTGTGATTTGATTCTTTGTTGCGGGGTCATATTGGATATCGTATCCACTGAGGTGTACAGACCATTTGGACATTCTGCCTGATAGTTCAGGCTTCCTCATTATAGATTTTAGCGGGTAGTTGGTCACGACATGTATGATGTGGGACTCAAAATAGGGGCGCAGTTTGCGAGATGCCACTACTAATGCTAGTACTAATTTTTCAAGGGATGTGTACCTGGTCTCTGCCGGCAACAGAGACTTGCTCACGTAGTATACTGGCTTCTGCTCCTTTTCTTGCTCTCGACCGGGACAAAGACTCACCGCCACTTCGTGACGGCCGGATATAGGAATAGTGGTTCTCCGGCTCCGGCCGATAGCGGCGGGTCGGGCCGAGGTAGTGCTTGACTCTCGAAGGCTAGCTCGTGCTCAGGGGTCCATTCAAACTTCTGGTTTTTCCTTAGTACGTCATAAAACAGCCTGCATTTATCTGAAGATCTTGAAATGAACCTGTTCAAGGCTGCTACCTTTCCATCTAGTCTTTGAACATCCTTAGGCTTCTTAGGTGACTCCAGCTGCAAGACGGCTTTGATCTGCTCGATGCTGGCCTCTATTTCTCTTTGGGTTACTATATAGCCTAAGAATTTGCCAGAAGATACTCCGAAGGTGCACTTAGATGGATTTAACTTCATTTTGTATTCTCTGAGGGTGCTTAATGTTTCTGCCAGATGCCGCATATGATCTTTGGCCTTTTCTGATTTCACCACCATGTCATCAATATACACCTCCATTGTTTTTCCTATCTGTTCTTTGAACATTCGGTTAACCTGTAGATACCTCATTTTTGCACCTCTCGCAAACCACCCGGTGATGATTGGGCCGCATGTTTGGTACGCGGAACGATTTGTGACAATTCGTAAGATTATCGTCAAGTGATTGCTCAAATATTAATATCTACCTCTTAGTTGTCATCTACGTGCCGATACGGTCGTTTTGACAGTAATTAAAGTACATTTGGAGTCCGGGCCTAAAACCGTCTCCATTTTCTGATAACCGTTAAATCCCGAGTCAGAATGTTCTGGAATGTTCCGGATATTTCTATTCCATATTTCATAATTTTTATCTTTTGGTAAACAATTTCCCGTAATATTCACATAAGATATTAAGGAAAACCGAATTATTTCCGTCCTACCATAACTTAAACATGGAAATCTTTCTTCCGCAGGAGGAAACCACTTGGGAACAGAGACGCGGCAGGTCTTTGCGCCTCTTCCAAGAGACGCAGTGGCTGCTGCGCCTCTTCCCAGGCCCTTTTCTACGTATTTCTCGTATCTTTTTCATATCTTTCCGAGATTCACTTCCAAAGAGTCTCCGAAACTCTAATTCTTCCACGTGATTAGTATAAATAGGAGCCTTCGCTCCTCATATTTCTCACGCGAGTGTCCGCCCTTCTCTTCTCCCTTTGCATTCTAGACCTTTGTTCTTACTTTTTGGCGTCTACGTGCTTGAACATTCGACCACGTAAGCTCGGATCCTTCTGAGTACCAGCCTCGTTTGCATGACCGACCAATTTGACCAACTCCACATCAATCAACTTAATTAATCTAATCGTTTTCCTCTTACGAGGGCACTTTCTTTGCATTCGCGTCGAGCATCACTAATCGAAATCTTAGTCCTTCTCGTTTCGTCAACATGTAAGTCTGAGGGTGTATAATCTCTCTTTTATTTATTGTATTTTAATTATTGTATCATCAATTGTAAGGTTTATGTCGAAAATACCTCATTAAAACCGATTTCTAAACCGTGCTTTAAAACCTCTTTTTACGGATTTCCAGTAGATAACTGTCGAGAAAGGACGCAACAACTGCTGCACCTCTTCGAAGGAGCGCAGTTCCTACTGCGCCTCTTCGTGAGGCTGCCGCAGTTCCTGCTTCCTTTCTTCTTCGTTCGTCCTCTGTTATTCGTCAAAATTCTTTTACTTGTTTCGTTTGTTTGTTAATTCTTCATCGTGATAGCATATGATTCACATGTATATTATAATCATCATCATTAATATGTTTTAATCATCACAAATCCGACTTAAATCCCAAATAATCCAATATTTGCGGGTTTTCGTCATTAAATTCAATTCCGGGTTATAGAGATTCAATTCATCAATATTGGGTTTCTGGAATTCGTCTTTGATATAGTTTTCATCTGTCTTTTGTCGTATTTATCACATATTCGTCATTAATCCATTGTGTTTAACCCAATTAATTGATTTAATTTGTTTAGCTTGTTAATATATTTCGCTCCTGTAATTAATCCATCTTATATTAATTCGTTTAATTCCGTCTTATTCATGTTTTATCGTTTCTATGACCCCATTCATATGTAAATAGCCTATTAATCACTTTCATCCGAATAAATAATTTAATCAATCATTAAATTCACCAATGAATATTAACAACTTGCAATTCCGGTTTCACAGCCAGAACTGAGCCAAGGAACAGACGCAGCAACTGTTGCGCCTCTTCCAAAGGACGCAGCTCTGCTGCGCCTGTTCCTGGTTGATTTCTGCCTCTGAACTCCGTTGTTGCTTTGACTTAGTTATTTAGCTTACGTATAATTGACTATTATTCGTATTATCGCCTTCTGTTTTGTTCGTAACTTTATTTTTTTATTCTTTTTCTCAAATTATCCGTTTTAAAGGTATTTTCGACATAAATCGCCTAATCCGTTGTAATTAATGTAATTTTCATTATTGTAATTTATAATTATTGTATTTCTTCTATCATTTGTATGTTTTCACATGTAAATCAACCTTAAATCCCACTTCGACCCAATTGTTTGTTAAATTATGTGTCAACCGACTTAGCCTAATCTTCACATGCTAGGATCAAAACATGGATGTTGCATTGCATGCATATAATCGACGATATATCAAGTACGAATAACTTCCCTAATCATTAGTAGAGGCCGCTATCGAGGCGGGCGGGATTAGGTGTTCGATCAAAAGAGCTTCCTAATACGTACCCTCACCCCTTACTCCAGATATCTGTGAACACCCGTGTTCATTGGCATCCACGAGAGTCATTCTAAACATAGAATGCTAAGGTTAACGATTGCTTAGTGTTCATGTCTCTACTTTGTGTCTTGACATGACACGAGGTATTCGAACGGTTCCAATTTCCCATAAAAATTGGTGGCGACTCCATACAAAAATGCAAACGCTTCTTTCTCTTTTCCTCCCAAGCGCCCCCGTGGGCCCCCCGCTGTCCACAGTTTGGCGACTTCGCTGGGGATAATACACTTACGTGTAGCCAAGGGTGAAACTTTAACAAGGTTAGGGAATAGTTTGTACAAGACAATTGTCGGTTTTCATAACTCGGTCTTCCTAGACCGTTTTATTCGGCCTTTCTAGGCCCAACCCAACCCATTCGACCAATCGTCCCGTCTAAACGGTCCTAATTCTTATTTGGACCTAAGGATGGATAGCGATTGACGTCATCCATACCATGATGCTTACTCTTGTTTGTATCAAGGGCCTTCACTACTTGAGGAAATGGACTAGGAATCGGCCTTACTCTTGTTTGGTACGAGCCTCTCCACAGACTTCGGGTTTGATGGTTCGGTATGGCAACCCACCCTTTAAACCAAAACCCTTTTAAATGCACTCAAAGATCCGTTATAATGCTTGTATAAATGTGTGTACCTTACGTGATCACCATTTCTAAACAAAACCATGACGATTTTTCAAAAATCAAAACCCATTTTGAAACAAAATTTCGAAATAGGCTTTCAATTAGCGCAGAATCCGGTCAAAACTCTGTCCGTTTGTCGTGTCAAAATTCGGGCCACAAGCCCATTTCAAAACCTCACTTCGAGTCCACTCCTACAACTACACTATAGTTGACTAGGATACACATTTTCAAAAACCTTATCTTTCTTCAAAGCTCACTCAACACAAGTGGCACACACCCACTTCACGAGTCAAAACATTTCTTCTTTTAGCAAGTGTGTTAGAATGGTCGATCGTGTTTTGATTCGTCGCCAATCTCTTATCCAGTTTTCAAGATGCCTGGATCCAGCGAAACAAATCTCCACCAACTTCAAGATGGTAATGATCGAATCCTAGCCGCGCTAGCCCAAATGCAAGTTACCCAAGACCAAGTCTATGACCGCCTTGAGCTCATCGAGGGCCGTATCTATGCCGTCGAGGGAAGGTTGCCTCCTCATGAAAGTGAAGTAATAGGTGACTCTGATAATGAATCCAAGGATGAAAACCCTATCATGGGGATGATTGTAGCTGAGAAAAGACTCCAATACTTAGAGGAGCAATTGATGTACCTTAAGGGGGATGACATCTATAAGGAGAACAATCGCAAGTATGAGGCCGTCAATTCCAAATTTCCAACCAACTTCAATATGACGGATATCCCTAAGTTCAAGGGACACGAGAACCCTTTGAACCATATCCGTGCCTTCAAGGATTACATGTCTATCAAAGGCATCAAACCCGAGATGTTCTTAAGGATCTTTCCTTCATCTCTTGACACCATCCCGAAGCAATGGTTCTACTCCTTAGATCACAAGAAGGTCGCTACTTGGGAAGATGCCGCAATCGAGTTCTCTAAACAATATGCGGATAATGCCGAGATCCAAGTAAACATGCGTACTCTAGAGGTTCTTACCCAAAATGACAAAGAAGGATTCACCGACTTCCTAAGTAGGTGGAGGAAGACTAGCACCCAACTAGTTGAACGCCCAGATGAGGCTACCCTTGTGGAGAAGTTTGTGGATAATCTCAAACCCATCTATGCCAATCATTTGAGATACCAAAACATCAAAACTTTCAAGGACTTAACCGTACTAGGGACAAGGATTGAAGATGACATCCGTAAAGGACTCTTGTCCAAAACGGTAGGTCGAGGATATCAAGGTTCCACAAGTCGTTCATACGGCTCTACTAGCAAGACCGATGAAGTTAACCTTCTCGAGCCATCCAAGAAAAGTACCCCACCAAGGAAATTCACAAATCTTGGGGACACTTACTCCAACACTCTAAAGAGGTTAATGAAACAAGGTAAACTCCAACCCATCGGACCTACTCCCGAACCCGAAAGGAAGTCCAAATTCTGGGACGAGAATTCGTACTGTGAATACCATAGGGGCAAGGGCACGACACAGAAAAATGCTATAAGTTGAAAAATGTGCTTCAAGACATGATTGAAGACGGTCGACTACCAATACCACCGGGAGGTAAACCCAACAACACTGAGAATCCTCTTGGAGTTCTAGTGATTACAAGCAACGAATCTACCTTAGATTGCTCACATCTTATCTCCCCAAAAGAAGAGGTAATCAACGGGATATGGGCAAATGGCGAGGAAGATGTCTATCTCCAAGATCTTCCCTTAATCAAAAGCGCCGAAAGCATCATAGATGAGATCATTGCCACGCTTGGGACTGCAGAAAGAAGCGCAATACAGCAGAAAGGATGGAGAAAATCAATCAAATGGACCAACAATCAAGGAAGACTCTTCAAGCTCACCACTGGAGAAGGAGAGATGTTCAAAGGAGAACCAGAAGACGATGAGTTCGAGTCGGAGTCGGAGTCTAGAAAAGTCATTAGAGAATCTACTCCTGTCGTCATCCCCACTCCCTTTGTTTCTCCTAGCGTAGCCTCGAGTAGTCACAGTAGTTCGGGAAATGCCCCAACCACTGTCCCTTTGCCGCCACTGACCATAGATCAGTTGGCTTCTTTGTTTCAACTTTACTCAAATTTTAATATGAATAAATCAGGTTCTGCTTACTCTTTGTGTTATCTTGAGTGCAATTCTGTTTACGATGATACTGAGGATGACCAAGACCCATACTTGATCAAAATACCTCCCTACGTAGCCAAAGAAATACTACAAGAAGGGGAAGGAGGACCAGTAATAGAGGACACCGAACCCATCAATGTAGGAACCGAACTAGAACCCCAAGAACTTAGGATAGGGACTACCTTGAGCTCTACCGAAAGGGCCGATTTCATAGACCTCCTAAATGAATTCAAAGACGTTTTCGCTTGGTCCTACAAAGACATGCCAGGGATCGACAGGGATATCGCCGAACATAGAATTCCGATTAAGCCAGGTTTCAAACCTGTAAAACAGAAGCTTCGACGAATGAGAAAAGAATGGGCTCTAAAGATTAAGGAAGAAGTTGACAAACAATTCAAAGCCGGGTTCATCAAAGTTTCCGAGTATTCTGACTGGCTAGCCAACATAGTACCTGTACCCAAAAAGGATGGGAGAATCCGTGTTTGTGTTGACTTTAGGGACTTAAACAAAGCAAGTCCAAAAGATGACTTCCCTCTACCTCACATCGACATATTGGTGGACAATACCGCGGACCACGCGTTACTATCCTTCATGGATGGGTATGCGGGTTATAACCAAATTAAGATGGCCATGGAGGATATGCATAAGACCGCATTCGTCACTCAATGGGGAACCTATTGCTATACGGTAATGCCGTTTGGATTGATCAACGCCGGAGCTACATATCAACGCACCACAACTACACTCCTACATGACATGATGCACAAAGAAGTTGAGGTATACGTAGATGACATGATTGTCAAATCCAAGGAAAGAGGGGAGGCATATTGCGAACCTTCGCAAGTTCTTCGCAAGGCTACGAAAATACAACATGAGACTCAATCCTCAGAAATGCACATTCGGGGTAACATCTGGCAAACTCCTGGGATACGTTGTTAGCCAACGAGGTATAGAAATAGATCCTTCCAAAATCAAAGCTCTGATCGAAATGCCACAACCTCAAACAGAAAAAGAAGTCAGAGGATTCTTGGGAAAAGTGCAATATATAAGTTGATTCATATCGAAACTCACGATTATTTGTGAGCCTATCTTCAAGAAGCTCAAGAAAACGGACCACGCCATGTGGGATGATGATTGTCAAAAGGCATTCGATCGAATCAAGGAGATATTGGCTAAACCACCAGTGCTCATGCCACCACAACGAGATCAACCTCTTGGTTTATATCTCACAGTAACCGAAACAGCCATGGGTGCCATGCTGGCTCAAACTGTAGGAAGTGAAGAAAGAGCTATCTACTACCTTAGTAAGAAGTTCTTGGAGTACGAGTGCAAAAACTCACAACTCGAAAAGACATGCCTCGCTCTTGTGTGGGCAACGAAGAACCTACGCCATTACATGCTTAGCTACTCCTTCAAAATATAGTCCAAAATGGATCCAGTCAAAAACCTCTTCGAGAAACCCATCCTCAACGGACGTCTAGCAAGATGGACCCTGATGCTCTCAGAATTCGACCTCAAATACGTGCCACTAAAAGTTATAAAAGGTCGCGCCGTCGCCGAATTTTTCGCAGAAAATCCCATCAATGACGCACAAACAATAGATACTTGGTCATTTCCAGACGAGGATATACTCCAAACTGATGTAGACTCCTGGGACCTGTACTTTGATGGAGCATCGAACTTAAGAGGATTCGGAATAGGAGTGTTGCTCATTTCTCCTGAAGGCGAGCATACACCAATTGCTGTCAAACTCGACTTCGAGGTGACAAACAATCTTTGCGAGAATACGAAGCTTGTCTCATTGGACTACAAGCGGCAGTGAGCTTAGGCATTAAAAAACCTCCGAGTACATGGGGATTCATCACTGATCATCAACCAAGTTACAGGATCTTGGAAAATCCGAAGCGAAAGCCTCGCACCTTATCAGGCTAGAATAGACCAAGTCGCTCAATTCTTTGATCACGTAACCTACCTACACCTACCTCGGGAAGAAAATCAATTTGCAGACGCTCTTGCGAAACTTGCGTCTTTGATTAACATGCCGGATCACATGGTGGAAATGCCTTTGTGCATCGAACGACGGTCGGAGCCGGCTTATGTCCACCAAATCACCGATGAAGAAGAGATCGCGCAGGAACCTTGGTTCCAAGCAATCCTGAATTTTAAGCTTAATGGTACCTATCCACCGGATATGGACAAAAGGGGACAACGTGCTATACGCCTACTCGCTTCCCAATACGTTCTCATGCAAGGGGAATTATACAAAAGAACACCTCTTGGTGTAGTCCTACGTTGCCTTGATCATTCACAGGCACGAAAGGTGATGGAAGAAGTCCACGACGGAGAATGCGGTCCTCACATGAGTGGGCCGATGATGGCGAAGAAAATCACACGTTTGGGATATTATTGGACCACAATGGAATCCGATTGCATCAAATACGTAAGACATTGCCACAATTGCCAAATCTTCGGGAATGTACAACATGTCCCTCGTTCATTGCTCTATACAATGACATCTCCTTGGCCATTTTCTGCTTGGGGAATTGACATAATCGGGAAGATAACCCCGGCCGGAACAGGAGGTCATTGTTTCATCCTAGTGGCAATCGACTATTTCACCAAATGGGTAGAAGCAGCTTCCTACACCAGTCTCACGGCCAAAAATGTGGCGAAGTTCATACAAAACAACATCATCTGTCGATATTGTTGCCCACATGAAATCATTAGCGATAATGGATCACATTTCCAAGCTGAGACCGAGCAATTGCTAGCCAAATACAAGATTAAGCACCACCACTCTTCGCCATATAGGCCACAGACTAACGGCGCGGTAGAGGCGGCAAACAAGAATGTTGTCGCGATTCTCAAGAAAATGATTGACAACTATAGAGATTGGCCAAGCAAGATACCCTTTGCTTTGTGGGGGTATCGTACATCTGTTAGGATGCCCACTGGGGCTACTCCTTTCTATTTGACATACGGCATGGAAGCTGTACAACCAGTCGAGCTAGAAATACCATCCTTGCGTATTTTACTAGAAAGTCAAATCCCGGAAGCCGATTGGAAGAGGGATAGATATGAAGAACTCATCCTCCTGGATGAACGTAGGCTACGCGCCTTGCATAATGTCCAAACATACCAAGCACGTATCAAACGAGCTTTCAACAAAAGCGTTAGGCCAAGAAACATCGAAGAAGGAGACTTAGTACTTAAATCGGTTAGAGCTCTTCTACCTGATGTGAATACGGTACGATGCTTCAAAGGAAAATTCTACGGGAAAATACCGTATCACGAAATGCAAAAAAAAAATAAAAAAAATAAAAAAAAACGGAATAAAAGCTTGAGGCTCACGGTCAAGCTTGGGAAAAAGGAGAAAAGAAGATCAATGCACCATCATTTAATCCTTTCCTAGTTATTTGTATTTGTTTCTAGTTTTTGTTGTAGTTTTAATTTTCCATAAGAATTTAAATAAACTTGTAGAAAAATAGGATAGATTAATTAGCTTTGGAATTAACGGTCAAAGAAGGCATTAAAGCCCTCTTGAGTGAGCCGTGTAAATAGGCTATATAAGGCCTATTTGGTGTGTTTTATTTTTCATATGTTGTTTGATAAAAATTGAGTTAATTCTCTAAAATCTTGTCTTGGTTATTTGTGTCGTTACACAAGTGCTTTGGCTTAAGAGGTCGAAACGCGTATTTCGAACCTTGCTTAAACGAGGGACGTGCTCCTTAGTTTGAGTCGAGTTATTCGACGAGTATTGGATAATTCAACCATTGGCGTGGTTATAGGTCTAACCGCGACAAATATCCTTTATTTTCCCTTATTTTCAAAAAAACTAAAAAAATACAAAATTCAAAATGTCGAGTCAAAATCACGAGTCTTCCGCTTCCGCAAAATTCACATCAAAAGTGGTATCAGAGCTTCGGCTCTCGGATATCTTGAGCATAGAAGATCCTGTGGAATGCGATTCTCTCTTCAACCAACCATCTCTCGACCTTTCACTACCACCTATCTACGACATATACAACGACGAGGACGGACTTTGTTGGTCGGAGCTCCAACGTGAGTTGGGAGAGCAATATGATGCTTGGTGCGAACTAGGGGCCAACAACCACGACAAGGTTGGTTTAATCGACCCAACCAATGATGAATTCATGCCCGCCACACGCATCGAACAAGGCTGCCAGGGAGGTTGGCTAACCCCTAATATCGACTTTGGTGGCAAGCAATCCTTGCCGGATCCACCCGCGGCACAACCAGGCCGTGACCCCGAGACACCGGCAGGCCACGCACCACCCAACCAGCCCACCATCGACGTGGCCGTTCAAAAGGACGGATTCCCTTTGCCATCCCGAATTGAGACTTGCCGTGGTGGATGGCTCACGACACAAATGGAGGAGCCAACCGAGATTGCAAGCATGTATCGATTTGAAGCAAAGGGACAAGGAGGCCTTAAGTTCATCCTTAGGCGAGTTCGGGCTAATGATCCACCAACGATGGGCGGGACTCTAAGGACCTTGGAAAGAAAAATCGAGGAGGCCGATTGGATAGGTTTGAACCCTTATGCTAGGAGGAGCGGGGGTAAGACAATAGCAACTCAAGGGACCTTGGAAAGACAAGTCGAGGAGACCGATTGGATTGGTTTAAATCCTTATGCTAGGAGGGGCCGAGACAAGGCAATAGCGCCGTGGATAAAGGAATCAATTGGAAGCAACAAAATTGAATCAAGCGATGAGGGCAGCACGGCCGCCTCAAGGGTCGTAGTTAAGGCATTACAACCACGACTTCCTAGACGTTTTAAAAATATAATTCGAAAAAGGAAGCGATGAAGAATTGGGAGCCATGAAGAATCGGGACGATTCTTGTAAAAGAAGGAGGAATTGATGTGAATACGGTACGATGCTTCAAAGGAAAATTCTACGGGAAAATACCGTATCATGAAATGCAAAAAAAATAAAAAAATAAAAATAAAAACGGAATAAAAGCTTGAGGCTCACGGTCAAACTTGGGAAAAAGGAGAAAGTAAGATCAATGCACCATCATTTAATACTTTCCTAGTTATTTGTATTTGTTTCTAGTTTTTGTTGTAGATTTAATTTTCCATAAGAATTTAAATAAACTTGTAGAAAACTAGGATAGATTTATTAGCTTTGGAATTAAGGGTCAAAGAAGGCATTAAAGCCCTCTTGAGTGAGCCGTGTAAATAGGCTATATAAGGCCTATTTGATGTGTTTTATTTTTCATATGTTGTTTGATAAAAATTGAGTTAATTCTCTAAAATCTTGTCTTGGTTATTTGTGTCGTACACAAGTGCTTTGGCTTAAGAGGTTGAAACGCGTATTTCGAACCTTGCTTAAACGAGGGACGTGCTCCTTAGTTTGAGTCGAGTTATTCGACGAGTATCGGATAATTCAACCATTGGCGTGGTTATAGGTCTAACCGCGACAAATATCCTTTCTTTTCCCTTATTTTCGAAAAAACTAAAAAAATACAAAATTCAAAATGTCGAGTCAAAATCACGAGTCTTCCGCTTCCGCAAAATTCACATCACTACCTGTTGACCCACGGGGAAAATTCAAACCTAATTGGGCCGGACCATTTCTAGTCAAATCCATACTCCCAGGGGGTGCGGTTAGAATAACAGACCTAGACGGGAATGAGTTTTCAAACCCAACAAACCTCGACCAACTAAAACGATACTATGCTAGAATAGGAACGAAAACGCGCCTCGCGTAACCCCATGTGTCGCTCTTGTGGCACTAAATAAACGGCCCCTGGCCAAGCTGAAATAAGCTAATGTCACTATGCTCTTGCATTTTGACAAATTTGTCATCCTCGTATCATCAAACAAACTAAATTTGCACCTTCAGAGTAAGCAAAGCTCATGCTTATTTTCTAAGTTCATTACAAGCTCTTGCTTAGAACAATTATTCTTTTACATTTACTCGAACTACGCACAAGGTTTTGATTTCATTTTTTTAAGTGAATACGTAGGCAATCCTTCACAGGATTCAACCCATTATACCTAAAATGTAAATAGAAGGACATTTGCATTGCATTTGGAATTCGACAAGAATAATAAATAGAAAATCACGACGGTTTCATAACCATTTAACCTTTTTTTATTTCATCCATTTTCTAATAATAATAGTAAGCTACATAATAAAAATAGAATAGGCTAGGATTCTAAAAACCCCACCTTTTTATTACAACAACAAATAATAATAATAATCAAATAATAAATAAAGACTCGGGCTATTCCTCCATCTTCCCCTTGCCCTTGTCATTCTTATCATATTTCTTGTCACGGCCTCGAGCCGGACGCTCTTGCGCCACTTCAGACCTAATCACCAACGGTCTTTCTCGAGGCCTAGCTTTTCCATTCTTGCAAATCACCATTTCCGCGACAGGAGTAGTCTTTGGTTTCTTCGAAGAATGAGCAACTTGAAACCCGGCTTCTTCTTCTCCCTCTGTCAGATGCTTCTCATTCTCTTTCTCTACCTCACGCACCTTGTAGTCAACGGACTCGCGCTTCCTCAGTCTCTCGTGCTCTTCCGGAGTAGTAGCCTTTCTCCATCTCAGATAAGAATCCGACACCCACAAGGCATTGGCCGAGAAATTCAAGTACCACATGTTTCTTTGAGCCCATCTAATGTCCCACTCTCTTCGGCTCTCCGTAGTAAGCGCCATAGCAGTCTGCGGGACGGTATCTAGCCTCGGGATCGTCTGCTTCAGCCCAACTTGTCTCATCAGCCTTTCCGGGAAGATGCACACCATAAACTCCACTCCAGGAATGCGCACGGACCTAGTGGGATCCAAATAAGACACTCCAGTGACGGATTTGAGGTGCCACCACGGTATGACCCACCTAATCAGCGGGCCATCGTCGCTCTTCAGCTTGTTCTTCCAGTAATCACAGACCCGAGTGAAGTCCACCATGTACAACCTCGTCCTCATCGCAATTGAGCGGGCATGATAGGAAAGCACATGAACTGGGGGCTCGATCAATCGGAGCCGTTCCATAAGCTAAACCTACCAAAAGCAGGTATTAGACGAAAAAAAAAAAAGAAAAAACGAAAAAAAAAAAACGAAAACGAAAACAAAAAAAAGAAAACCAGAAAAAAGAAAAATGTCTTTTACCTGCAGAATGACAGGACTCCCTAAATACGGTAGATCGCGGTTGGATTTCCTACTATCCAAGCCCAAAATAATCTCTCCTAAGCATAAGCAAGCTGGGCTCCTGCGCAGCTCCATCTGCTCAACAAGGCCCAGAAGACGGGGATCACCTCTCAAGTCTTCATCAGCATGCCCTTGGAAGACATACACGTGCAACAAGCAAAAGCCAAATGTCCTCCGCCTAGCAACATGAGAAACGGTGGGGTCGGCCCTGTTGATGAATCGATCTATGAAGTCCAGCATCCTCACGCCCCTTGAGGTAACTAGACGGTCCACCTCAAGTCTAGTCAATCCAAGCAAGTCTCTAAATTTGCTCTTGTACCCTTGCGAAGTAGAAGGAATGACAGGCAAGTGTTCGGGATCCCACCCACCAATAGCGGCAATTTCTTCAGGAAATGGGCAAATATCACCTCCAGGGAACGCAAAAACATGGTAATTCGGGTCCCAATAGTCAAGGCAAGCATCCAAGAACGGTTTAACAACCTTGATGAGTTTTAAACTCAACAAAGACCCAAAATTATAAGCACCCATATCATGTTTCTCCATATTCGAAAATTCGTTGGTCCATTCCTTCAAGCGGATCTCCAAAGTATTCATGATGAAAAAATTATTTTGAGAATTTTATGTAAGTAGACGAAGAAGAGACGGAAGATTTGTATGAATAAAAGCTCCATCGACGTCTCTATTTATACTAATTTCTGTTTCCAAAAATCCGTCAGAACAAGACACCTTGGGAACAGCGCAAAGACTGGCCTTTGCGCCTCTTCAAAGGGACGCAGCTCATGCTGCGCCTCTTCCTCAGCTTCACTTCTGTGATTTTCCGCGTTGGATCTTTCCTTATTCCATGACGAATAATTTCCTATTCCTACGGGTTATTACTTTGGTAAATACGAGAAGATTACCATGTTTCAGGTTTCCTAATTTCGCGGGCACGCATTTCGAGGCGACATCGACATTTTTACCATTTTATCACACTTGTATATTTTCATTTTAGGAAGTAATTTTCATTTTAATTCATCATTTTAGAGAATAATTTTCGTTTTAATTTATTTTAGTTTTATATTTCTCATTTAATTCATTTATCTTACCGAATCTAAACATTTATATATTAATTTCAATTTCTTAATTTCATTTCTGCATTTCTAACTTATAGATTTCTTTTTTTTCTTTTTTTAGGGGGTAACCCTCCCTACCGTCCGGTCATTTCCGGCAAAAATTTTGCATTTTTTTTGCATTCTTTTGAGTCACTCGCTTTGCGCTAATTAAGGCCATATGTATATATAAATGTATGCTTTGCGTGTTTTCTATGTAAATTTCGGCAGCATGACGGCGTAAACCGTCATCTACCAAACCTGTTCAAAACTAACCTGCAGATACAAGCAACACAACCCAGCAGCAAAGGCACTCAGGCCGTCGTATATACACCAAACGAAGGAAATGTACAACAAACTGGGGGCTCGAGCTCCAAACAAAGTCCAAAAATGTTCAAAATCAATGTCCAAATGTACAAATGTACAAAATACGGCAAAAAGCTACACAAAACTACTGCTGGACGCCCTCCAACTCTGCAACTCTTGCCGCAAGAACGGCGATCTCGGCGTCCCGAACCTCGAGCTCCCTCAACAAGCGAGCTGTCTCCTCTCGAGACTGGGTCAACTCTCGCTCCAGCTCGCGGTCACCCTGTAAACAATAAATTGGCTCATGTCAATCGATTCAAACAAAATCGGAAAATCAAAAATCAAAAATTAAATAGGCGCAAGGTTCATACCTGACGACCTCGACCACCGACAAGTGCCTCGACGGCAGTAGCTCGCAGCCGGTTGGCCACCCTCCAAAACGCCACAAACCGAGACGGCGCAACCTGCATTTTCAAAAAGAAGTTTTCAACAATTGAACAAACTCAATCAAATGTGTTCTTACACAGAAGTAATACAAGTTAGAGGGTTTACCCTCCGAATCAGATGCTGCCAGTCGTCCGGCCCGCATTCCTCAGCCAGCAGCAGACTGTCGCATGTTATTTATTCCTTCCAATACCTTTTGCTTGTCGCAACGAGCATTTATTCCTTCACAGAATTCGACACACCTTCATTATGTCTCCAGCGAGAGTAAGCGGATACACTTTCCCTCTCATGACAAGAAGAATAATTCCCAATCATGTCTCCAGCGAGAGTAAGCGGACGTACTGTCCCTCTCAATACATGAAGATTGACATCTACCTAAGCAGATTTCCCCTCAGTAGTTCCCGCCTGTGTCCTGCTACTCGCAATTGTTTCTCGAAGACTACCCAAGCAGTTTTTTCTCAGCAGTTCCCGCCTGTGTCCTGCTACTCACAATATTTCGTGTTTCCCCACGGAGTTCGACAAAGGAGTCGTTCTCCAGAAGTTCCCAAACCAATAGAGTTCCTATACCCAAGCTTTAGTTACCCCTTAAGTTGAACTTATATTTGGCCTCCTTCCCGTCAATGCTTTCCTTTAGGGCCCCACACCCTAGCACAATCCTTATATATCCTTTAGGTCTTAACCTTAGCTCCCATGCTCAACCTTAGCTCCTATGCACCCCCGGAAGCATCTCGAGAAGAAGTCTCAGGTATGATCTCTCCTTATGGCTGGCGAGCTTCCTTACGTAGTCTAATGGACTTTAAAACGACCCTCCCCGGAAGTCGACAGACTCTAAAATGTTCCCGACGACAGGTCCTTGGCTCAGACCCCTTGAGCCGCCTCGCGTCGCCATAGTCGTCAGGTTGTAATCTTCGATTGACCTGATGGCTACACTTTGACTTTCGCCTTGTCCAAGCCTCAGTCAAAGTGGGGGCTCTGTAGATACCTCATTTCTGCACCTCTCGCAAACCACCCGGTGATAATTGGGCCGCATGTTTGGTACGCGGAACGATTTGTGACAATTCGTAAGATTATCGTCAAGTGATTGCTCAAATATTAATATCTACCTCTTAGTTGTCATCTACGTGCCGATACGGTCGTTTTGACAGTAATTAGAGTACATTTGGAGTCCGGGCCTAAAACCGTCTCCATTTTCTGATAACCGTTAAATCCCGACTCAGAATGTTCTGGAATGTTCCGGATATTTCTATTCCATATTTCATAATTTTTATCTTTTGGTAAACAATTTCCCGTAATATTCACATAAGATATTAAGGAAAACCGAATTATTTCCGTCCTACCATAACTTAAACACGGAAATCTTTCTTCCGCAGGAGGAAACCACTGGGAAACAGACGCAGCAGAGTCTTTGCGCCTCTTCCAAGAGACGCAGTGGCTGCTGCGCCTCTTCCCAGGCCCTTTTCTACGTATTTCTCGTATCTTTTTCATATCTTTCCGAGATTCACTTCCAAAGAGTCTCTGAAACCCTAATTCCTCCACGTGATTAGTATAAATAGGAGCCTTCGCTCCTCATATTTCTCACGCGAGTGCCCGCCCTTCTCTTCTCCCTTTGCATTCTAGACCTTTGTTCTTACTTTTTGGCGTCTACGTGCTTGAACATTCGACCACGTAAGCTCGGATCCTTCTGAGTACCAGCCTCGTTTACATGACCGACCAATTTGACCAACTCCATATCAATCAACTTAATTAATCTAATCGTTTTCCTCTTACGAGGGCACTTTCTTTGCATTCGCGTCGAGCATCACTAATCGAAATCTTAGTCCTTCTCGTTTCGTCAACATGTAAGTCTGAGGGTGTATAATCTCTCTTTTATTTATTGTATTTTAATTATTGTATCATCAATTGTAAGGTTTATGTCGAAAATACCTCATTAAAACCGATTTCTAAACCGTGCTTTAAAACCTCTTTTACGGATTTCCGAGGTAAGCGTCGAGAAAGGACGCAGCAACTCTGCGCCTCTTGAAGGAGCGCAGATTCTGCTGCGCCTCTTCGTGAGGGCCGCGCAGATTCTCGCTTCCTTTCTTCTTCGTTCGTCCTCTGTTATTCGTCAAAATTCTTTTACTTGTTTCGTTTGTTTGTTAATTCTTCATCGTGATAGCATATGATTCACATGTATATTATAATCATCATCATTACTATGTTTTAATCATCACAAATCCGACTTAAATCCCAAATAATCCAATATTTGCGGGTTTTCGTCATTAAATTCAATTCCGGGTTATAGAGATTCAATTCATCAATATTGGGTTTCTGGAATTCATCTTTGATATAGTTTTCATCAGTCTTTTGTCGTATTTATCACATATTCGTCATTAATCCATTGTGTTTAACCCAATTAATTGATTTAATTTGTTTAGCTTGTTAATATATTTCGCTCCTGTAATTAATCCATCTTATATTAATTCGTTTAATTCCGTCTTATTCATGTTTTATCGTTTCTATGACCCCATTCATATGTAAATAGCCTATTAATCACTTTCATCCGAGTAAATAATTTAATCAATCATTAAATTCACCAATGAATATTAACAACTTGCAATTCCGGCTTCACGCCCGGGACCGAGCCAAAGGAACAGACGCAAAGAATGCTGCGCCTCTTCAGGACGCGACGCGACTCTGCTGCGCTGTTTCTGGTTGATTTTACGCCTCGAACTCCGTTGTTGCTTTGACTTAGTTATTTAGCTTACGTATAATTGACTATTATTCGTATTATCGCCTTCTGTTTTGTTCGTAACTTTATTTTGTTTTATTCTTTTTCTCAAATTATCCGTTTTAAAGGTATTTTCGACATAAATCGCCTAATCCGTTGTAATTAATGTAATTTTCATTATTGTAATTTATAATTATTGTATTTCTTCTATCATTTGTATGTTTTCACATGTAAATCAACCTTAAATCCCACTTCGACCCAATTGTTTGTTAAATTATGTGTCAACCGACTTAGCCTAATCTTCACATGCTAGGATCAAAACTTGGATGTTGCATTGCATGCATATAATCGACGATATATCAAGTACGAATAACTTCCCTAATCATTAGTAGAGGCCGCTATCGAGGCGGGCGGGATTAGGTGTTCGATCAAAAGAGCTTCCTAATACGTACCCTCACCCCTTACTCCAGATATCTGTGAACACCCGTGTTCATTGGCATCCACGAGAGTCATTCTAGACATAGAATGCTAAGGGTAACGATTGCTTAGTGTTCATGTCTCTACTTTGTGTCTTGACATGACACGAGGTATTCGAACGGTTCCAATTTTCCATAAAAATTGGTGGCGACTCCATATAAAAATGCAAACGCTTGTTTCTCTTTTCCTCCCAAGCGCCCCCGTGGGCCCCCCGCTGTCCACATAACCAGCCTTTGATATGTGGAGCCTGCGTTCTTTAGGCCGAACGGCATGACGTTGTAGCAATATATTCCTCTTTCAGACATAAATGCTGTCTTCTCTTGATCTGCAGGATCCATCTTGATCTGATTGTACCCACTCCATGCGTCCAGGAATGTTAACATCTCATGTCCAGCTGTCGCATCTACCATTGCGTCAATATGAGGCAGCGGGAAGGGATCTTTAGGGCATGCTTTGTTGAGATCGGTGAAGTCCACACATACTCTCCACTTCCCGTTCTTCTTAGGCACCACCACTACGTTAGACAGCCATTCTGGATATTTTACTTCTCTTATTTTCTTCGCTGCCAGTAGGCTATCTACTTCCTGGTTGATCACCTTATTTCTTTCCGCTGCAAACTTTCTTCTTCTCTGCTGGATGGGTTTACACTTTGGGTCCACACTAAGCTTATGTGTTATGATGGACAGATCTATTCCTATCATGTCGTCGTGTGACCATGCAAAACAATCCATGTTATCTTGTAAGAACTTGACTAGTTGCTGTCTTAAGCTTCTTGTGCATCCTGCTCCAATGAGCACGGTTCGTTCTGGGTGCAGCTTGTCCAGGTTGATTTGGTCCAGCTCTTCTGCTGGGGGTTCGATGTATTCGTCCTGGATAGGCTGCTTCTATAATTGCTATGCGGGAGGGCTGGCAGTGCATTTGAGTGCCTTCTTATAGCAGCCTCTAGCTTCCTCCTGATCTCCTCTTATCGTTTCTACTCCCCATGGTGTGGGGAATTTTATGCACTGGTGGTATGTTGAGGGGACTACTTTCATCTGGTGCAACCATGGTCTTCCCAAGATGACGTTGTAGGTGGAGGGGCCGTCTATAACCAGGTACCTGACTTGTTTGTTGACTCCTCCCACATAGGTTGGGATGACTATCTCGCATAGTGAGCTGGCTGTTTCTCCACTGAAGCCTACTAGCGGAATAGTCTTCTTCTGCAAATCTTTCTCGCTGAATCCCATGTTTTCTATAGGTTTCAGCATGATTAGGTTGACCGAGCTTCCTGTATCTACCAAGACCTTTCTAACTGTGCAATTGGCCATTGATAAGGTGATAATAAGTGCGTCATGATGTTCTCGTTCATCGTATGTATCTCCTTCATCAAATCGACCATTTGGCAGTCACCGTGAGAAATTCTGCAAGAATTGGTGGCTGTCTCCTTTGGTCTCGGTGGCACGTCTCTTAGTGCTGAATATGTCGGGCCGCTTAAACCGAGCGCTTTGTTATCACGTTTATGATTTTGGTGCATGTGGGTGGGTCTGCAGGCTTGGCGGAGCCTACCTTATCTTGCTGCTTGCCCCCACGTGGTAATAGGTGGCTCAGCTTTCCTTGTTCGTACAGGCGCTTGATCTCTCTTCGTAATGTGTAGCAGTCCTCAGTGTTGTGTCCGATATCACGATGGAACTCACACTTCTTCTTGCTATCCTTTCTCCAAGCTTGCTCTCCCACTGGTGGGTTGGGCCACCTGACTCCATCTCCCATCTCCCTGAGTGCCTTCAAGATTCCTCCGATACCTGTAGTGAATCCATATTCTGCCAGAGTGGGGAGTAGCTGATTTTCCTCGATTCCGTTGACTCCCCTCTCATATGGTCTGTATCTCTCATCCTTCTTGCTGGTGGTTTGCTTTCTTCCTGACTTCTCCACGGCTGAGGTACTAGAAATACTTGGTGTGCTCGATGGCGGCTCGGCTAGGATATCTTCCTCCACGATCGATTGCTTGGCCCGCCTTTTCCTGCACTGCTTCGAAACTGTGACAGGGATGCATAGTTAGCTGCTTGTATAGGTCGGAGTCGTGATGGAGGCCTCTTCTGAAGGCTTCTACTGCTGTTGAGACGTCACACTCTCGTACTGCTACCTTCTCATTGTTGAACCTGGTGTTGTATTCTCCAATGCTCTCTCCTGCCTCCTGGACAATTCTGTACAGATCTCTTGCATGCTTCTGTGGTTTTTTGCTGCTTGCGAACTGTTGAGTGAATGCGTTCACCAATTCGGCAAATGTAGATATCGACCTGTTGGGCAGGCTTACGAACCATCGAAGTGTCGGTCCTGTTAGGGTGGACCCGAACCCTTTGCACATGCAAGCCTTCTTGACTTGCCCTACAGCTGTTACTGTCATCATCTTCTGCTTGTACTGGCTTATATGATCAAAGGGATCTGTTGTGCCGTCGAAGAGAGGTATATTTGGATTTGTGAATCCCTTTGGCATGGTTGTGATGGATATGGTGTCCACGAACGGTGAATCGGCATAGCTGTCTAATGCCGCTTTCTCGAGTGGGGGTGGCAATCCTGGGACCCTGCTCATTATTTCTTTTAACTCAATCGCTTGATTCGTTATCTTTCTGAACTGGGTCCGCTTTGTCGTCTCGCCTCGCCGATTTAATATATTGCCTCCTGACCCGAGCTCTTGAAGGTTCTGATGTGTCCCAGCTGTTAGAGGTGTTGTTGTAACGACTGTCCCCTGCTGCCAGTCCATTTGTTGATTTGACTCGGATCCTGCTCCAGGCGTCTGATCGATTGTGGTGGGGCTACTGACGGGGATACCACTTGCTCGTGCTTCCATACTGCTGGCCGCCGGCCAGTTACCCGACGTGAGGTATCCCAACCCTTGTGGGGTTATCCTTCCATCTGATGGTATCGTGGACAGATCCAATCTTGTTACCAATTCAGCCGGTATTTTTCGGAGTGGATTCCTGCTGCCTGATGCCCCCTGCGTCAGATCTACTAGTGTAGGCCTTCCCACGTCCATCCTGCTTGCTGGGGTGACAGATTGCTGTTTCAGGATGTCTATCTGCGCCCAGAGCTCTCTGTCCCTCTTTCTTGCTTCAGTTTCTGCTTTCTTCTTGTCTTCTCTCATGTTTTCCATAGCTTTCTGAAGATTCTCTATGCCAGTAAGCAAGATTTGCGTGGGACTAGGTGGCGGAGTGGTGCCTGAGCTTGACGTTCCTTTATCTGATCTGGCTTTGGCCGCGACAGCGGGAGTCCTAGGAGGTAAAGAGGTTTTTGCTGTCGGTATGATTCTTGAGGTGTGTCCGGGAGCTTGTGTAGCCACTGTTGATGTCGAATTTTGAGTAGATGGTGGTGGTGGCGATGGTTGCCTGCTCCCTGACACGGCTTCAGATGCTTGCTTATCCATTGTGTTTTTAGAGTATCAACGATTGACGACCACAATGCCCCACAGTGGGCGCCAAACTGTTTAGGTATTTTTACCCAAGTCGATTAATTAGGGTCAATGTAGTCTTACTCGTTGGTTGATTGTTTGATCGTTCATATGTCAATAAGTAAATAAAGCGCGTAATGTAAATTGACACGTGAGTTTTGGTGACGCGGAAAACCCAATGTGGGAACAACTGCAGGAGGGACGGTACCCTGCCAAGTATTGCACTATTTGAATAGGAGGATGATTACAATTGTGGCACGAAGCTAATCTTGCTGGCACTAGGTGTCAGGCCTGCAAGATCTCGGACGAATGTAAACTTGTATACAATAATATGTCGTGGTGTTGATCTGTTTCTTGGATGTGAATGTGTGAATGCGGATGTGTTGAATGTCCTTCTTGATTTGCTTCCTTGGCTATTTATAGAGCAAGAACCCTAGATATGTCCTACTTTGAATATGGAAAGGGAATATAATTTCCATAAGAACTCTTTCTATACTTGGCCGCCTTTCCCCATTCTCCCTAACTTCTCCCTAATTTCTCCCTAACTCCTCCCTAACTCCTCTTTCCTTAATCCGGGCGCCTCCTATGATGGGCTCATGTTCTCCCTCGAGCCCGTTTTCCCTTTCTCCAACCGCGGGCTTCCTTCCTCCTTATCACTCCTTCCATAGCTTTTATTTTATTAAGTGGGCCTCCTTTGTTGTGCTATTTTTAGCCCAAACACCTGTCAAGAGCTTTGACGAGAAGAACCGGATATTTGGGACCGGAGATAAAGGGGCCGAAATATGGTATAATCCTCCTACTAACAAAGCTGGTCGACGGTCTTTCTCTTATGCTCCTAGCATGATTTCACAGCTTTCCACCCAAATGAATGATGAGCGAGCCGCTCGAATTGCTCTTGAAAAAACCGTTCGTGAACAGGACGAACAAATGGTGGCAATGCAAAAGGCTTGGGCTGATATGCAAGCATCTCAACCCCCAAACACATGTTAACAATTTAATCCACATAGGCGGGATGACTTTGCGGATGATGGACACGGGTTTGGAGGTGGTAGTTTTATTGAGCCTATAGGTTAGAGCCTTTAGGTTAAAGCCTTTAGTTAGGTTAGTATTGTCGTCTAGTAGGGAGTTTGAAAAAACATTGGTGATTCGTGTTTAATTAGTAAGACAATGTACGAATTTGACCGACTTTTTATGTAAAAAATTTGCGTTCAACTCTCTTTTGTTGCCTCTTTTGATTCCCGCAATAGCGGTCGACGTGAAAATAGATTCCCGGTTGGCGGTCGACGATTTTATATGTGTTTTGCAAGTTTTGGTTGTATTTGAAACGATGCAAATAGGCATCGTGGCTGTATTTGAAACGATGCAAAAACGCATCGTGGCTGGGCAGCAGGCTGCTGTTTCCAGCCCCTGTTTCTTAACAAAACTGACGGAAATTCCGCCAGGATTTTAAAAAATACCGACGGAATTTCCGTCATTTACCTTTTGTTTAGATTTTCCTGAAATTCCAGGAAGCTGCCACGTGTCACGTATACTGACGGAATTTCCGTCAGGTATGACAAAAAAACTGACGGAATTTCCGTCAGGGCCCATTTTTTCAGATTTTCAAAAGAATCGCCAAGAATGCCACATGTCATGTCTGTGACGGAAATTCCGTTAGTAAATCTAAATACTGACGGAAATTCCGTCAGTTGTGTGTTGGTACTAGACAACGGTTATTCCGTCAGTAATTCGTCAGTATTTAGCTTTACTGACGGAAATTCCGTCAGGATAGGTATGTTAGTGACGAAATAAGCTGACCCTGGTTACTGACGGAATTTTCGTCAGGAAATGGAAATACTGACGGAAAAGCCGTCAGTACGGCCTGATTATTTCCGTCAGTAACCCGCGTTTTCTTAGTAGTGTACAAATGTTCATCAAATTGAATATCTAGGGTTTTTTATTTGGGGGTTTTGTATTTAATACTCTCTTCGCACCTACAGAAGAATATGAATCTGTAAGCACTTAATTTTGTTAGAAATCTTTATCTCATTACTTGACATATTCATATATGTGGTGATTTTAATTTAGTCATAAAATTAAAAGATGATCTTATGCATGCAAACAATAAAAGATTTAAAGAAGAAATCATCATCATACATTGAGAATTTTGGATTTTATGGGCACAAGTGAGTTCTCCTACTCACTTGTTCTTGAGCTTCCTTTAGTGGATGAACAAGGATTCAAGTAGAGAATCTCTCCCAAGGTTTTATACCCAAAGTAACAACTTAATAAAATTAATATTATTATTACTAGAACAATATTAATTTTGTGTAAAAATTGACCCAAAATATTATTTAGTCTCTCAATAATTTCGGTTAAGAGAGAGGGAGGAGGAGGAAGATTTTTATCTCACTAAAACTCTTATTTTAGATGTTGAATGAATGATGATACACTAACGTTTTGATGTAGTGTATAAGATAAATTATAGAGCAAAAGACCCTTGGCCTTGCTCTTTGAAAAACCGGGTAAGAGGGAAGGAAAGGGACCAATGCATGCACAAGGTGGTCTTCACAAGAGCAAGTAGGGTTGCATGGCTAGGTTTAGGAGGAAATGATTATGTTTACCACTAACATAATCAACACAATATATTCCTAATACTCCCCTTAATTTCGGTCATTAGAGATAAAATGGACTCCATTTTATCTTTGTCAATTTGTCAATTTGTCATATGTCACATGTCACATGTCACATGTCACATAAAATTGTTATGTATTTTTAACATATTAAAAATCAACGCATTAATAAAAATACGTCATATACAAAAATCGACTTAGTAATTCATAATTACTTGTACCAAAATATTTTACCAATTATAAATCACAACATCTTGTATTTATAATAATTTATTCATTCAAATGCAATTGTTTCCTTAAACAATAATTTCATCTAAGTAATTAAAACAATTCGATTACTTAGACCGTATCTCATTTAATCAAATTACAATGAGACACGTAAATATTACTTCCAAAATCGTCCGTCAATTTTAAGTAATTTAATTGACCCGTATCGTCATACGATCAATTAAATGATCAATTAAGAGTGTTACCCTTTAGGTATGACCTAAGGGGATCAACTGGTCACCACCGTCTCACGACAGTAATGTCAAACTCTAGTCAGCCAATCATTACCGATATGTGTGGACCAGTTGACAGTAAAATATTACTTCCCAATTGTATTCTTTAAAATGAGACTTAAACATGTGATCATCATGATCAACAGTTGTGATCGCATTATTGTCGGAGGACACATATTCCAACAATCTCCCACTTGTCCTCGAAAAGTGTGCGTCACCAATTCTCTTGTCCTATTACTATCTCCCACTCAATGCAAGGTGTCTTTCAGGTCGTACTTGCAAGTGATCATATCGAGAGTGGTTTCCTCGATCTGGAGAATAACTGATTGACCGGATTTTATCTATCATAGATATCTTCCGAGCATGGCCACGCATTTCCAGTTCATTACTCCTCGAGTGGCCCTGAGATATTGTTATAACCCTGACTAGGGGTGGACAATTCCTATCGCACTCATTCCCTTCGATTAGCCACAGCCATCATAACCCAAAATATGCCCATTTGACCCCATTTACGAAGGTCGTAGTAACACAAATCAAAGTTAATCAAATCGTGCCATCTTAGGCGAATAGTCTTTAGTCAAAAGAATCGACTCATTAGAATACTATAGTAGCTCTCGCCACGACCAGGCTATATAAATTTTCCAGAACTCTATAAGCGGTCATAAGGCCCGACAAGGTGTTCCTAACAGTCTGCCTATGTGATCGACTAGTCATTCTCATATGACTCCATGGCACTTGAACTTGCCATCAATCGCATCACATTCTAGTCACTTCGAGACGTCACCTCATGTAAGTGACTATGGGCGAATACAATGCTAATCCGCGTTCACTTTAACGGGGTTCAATTGTCTCTACAACCCGTTTGGATGTAACAAAGTATAAGGTGAGTTAATAATAACTCAAACGACAAATGTCGACATCACATTCGGGTAGTCAATACCATATTACAACCTTGTGATGCATATCGTAAGTGTGTAAACACTTGTTGATTGCAATAGAAGTTTAACATACCATGTGTCCATGTGTTCAAACTTCTTATAATCGCATTTTCCTTTACGTTCATGTTATCTTCTCATAGCATGGCCCTCACTTAGTACATATAGGTTCCCAACCTCTGTTTGGGTTCTTTATCTTGAAAGAACTTCTTGTCGATTATCACATAACCAATGAATTTGCGGTGAATGATATAACTTGCACTAATCAAGTATTCCACCCACTCATAATGCACTAGGTAAATGTTTTGCAGAGTCTTGCAGCAATTGTCAAGATGATTAGCCTAGCACTTCTCACAAGTCCTAGCATATTAGAAAATATTAGTTTTGAGTAACTTCTTACTTCAACTAAGTATTTTTCCAAACTTCTTATTTCTCCTTTTAGCTTGAAAGGCTTAGAATTTTCATAAATCCTTACGCGTTGTTCGAACTTTAATATGTGCAACCTCTTGACACATAACAGAGTGTTCTGTCCAACACTGAAATCGCTCATCGGATTCTTCTTGAGAATTCATGACGATTCTTGTATGGCTTGCCAATGATTCATCATGCTCTTATGCATATGATTCATTATTGGACATGTGCATGATTATTCTAATGGCGGAAACATTAGTAACTAATAATCATGTGATCAACCATTCTTAGGTTCAATGAACGACCATGACTGCTAATGGCAATTCCATTTTCATTGACATGAATAACCTATGTTTCTCGTTGATTTGATGTGTATATCTCAATACTTATCCAACATCTCATGATGTAATTGGATTCATCATAGTCCATTTTCATCCAGAATTGAAAACTCAAATACTTCTTTGTGAAAGAAAGTACTAGCTCGTCATTCTCAATGAGTAATGAGTTATAAACTTTTACAAGATGATTGCTCCCACTAAATTCCATGTCTTCACATGATAATTTCTAAACTCCCACTTAATTTCACGTGTTTCGTAATTGACTACTCAATTGACACATTTTCAAGAATTGAAATATATTTTGCTTTGCCAAGTTATTAAGATAAAACCATATATGTTCCCATCATATCCTTTCAAAATACCTATTTTGAAGAGGTCTCATCTTAACCTTATGGAAAGAGATTTTAATCTCTAATTCATTTATAATGATGCATAGCAATGTCATTATTTAAATATGAATAATATCTAATACACGTCCTTCAAAATACCCTTTTTGGAAGGAGGTTTAACCATTTCATTTTCATAATGAGGTTAAGTAATGACATTAGCGTGGTTAATACTTAACTTAGCTATTCTGGATATCGGTATATCAATCCTTGCAACTTCTAGTCATAAATCTCATTTATTTTCTAGGATGTAACTTCGATTCATTTCGGCTCTTAAGTAAATATCAATATTGAAACTATTGGTCAAAGATATCATAAACTAGTCAATTAAGACTTTACATTAGTCATTCTTCTTCCAAAACTTTCTTTTGGTCTCCTCGTGTAGTTATCTTGAGAACATATTCTTTTGATTACTTCACTTGGTCTCTTTTGTCATGTAGATCTATTCGATACCATAGATCTCATCTATTCGTGTATACTATAAAAATAGATATACCTTTATTCAAATCATTCTTTCTTGCGTAGATCTCATTTACACAAATTTTTCTTGATGTTCTTTGTGTCTTCATTTTTTCTCCCACTCTATCTTTAGAATGAATACACTAGAGATTCAAAGATAGCTTATGAGACACAAATAATAATTTTGAAGTATAAGGAGGACTATCTCATAGGTTGACTAATTGTTTTAAATTTGATAAGTGAATTTGGTGATTGACATTCCTTTAGTAGAGTTCATCAACTCAATATCACTTTATTATTGATCATATACAAGCCTTAAGATTGTGGACATATAATGAATTGCATCATTATATTTGTCTATTAGATCACTTTAAGTGAATGATCATATGTTTCTAAGAGCAAGCATGTAAAGACGAATTTTAGAACAAGGATAAAATACGATAAAACGGGTGACTTGGGTTGCAAACCAAGCCACCATTATCCAAAATACAACCAATATCCAAAATACATTTCCATGTCGAACACGGAAATCAAAAGGTTCTGAAATCCGAAACATAAATTAAATAAGACAATAAAAAGACAAGCTTCATGGAAGCTATTCCTAGCTTCTTGATGATTTCTCAAGCTTGCTTTTCTTTTCCCTTGTCCTTACTTGGTGGAGGCCCTATTTACAATAAAAAGGGGATACATTATCACAACTTTGTATCACAATACCATAGTTGAATTAGAAACATAAAAGAAAGGATAGTCATTTACCTACTGGAGTGATCTTTCCAGCCTTAATATCACCAAGGTATTTGGAACAATTTCTTTTCCAATGTCCAACACCATTACAATAATGGCATTTATCAAGAGGACCCTTCTTGATCTTGGAGGTGCTAGCTTCATAAGTCTTAGCTTTGGTGAAAGTGGGAGCTTGCTTCTTACCCTTCTTCCCATTCTTCTTGAACTTCCCCTTGCTTTTGATGCTAATGTTAAGCACATCCTTAGGTGGGTTGACATTTAACCCCATGTCTCTTTCGGCTTGCACAAGTAACTTGTGCAATTCTTCAAGAGACACGTCCTTGCCATGCATGTTAAAATTCACCCGGAATTGAACATATGCCTTGACTTTGGATAAGGAGTGTAGAATCCTATCTACAATGAGTTCTTTGTGGATTTCAACCTTTTGAATCTTCAAGGTCTCGACTAGCTCCATTAATTTGAGCACATGAGGGCTAACCTTTTGGCCCTCTTTAAAGTCAAGATCAAAGAATGCCGTGGCCGCCTCATATTGGACGATCCGCAGAGTTTGTGAAAACATTGTCACAAGCTTGGAATAGATTTCATTAGCGGTGCCCATTTTAAAGGAACTCCTTTGGAGATCCGCCTCCATCGCAAAGATTAACACATTTTTCATTGCGGTGGACTCCTTATGGTAAGCCTCATATGCTTCCCTAGTGGCGGCGGTTGACCTAGCATTAGGTTCGGGTGGAGAGGCCTCGGTAAGGTAACGAAGCTTGTCGTCACCTTGGGCGGCTAATTTGAGTTGGGCATCCCAATCGGAGAAATTTGACCCATTCTTTTCATGTTTAGAACAATCCATGAAGGATCGGAGCCAAGAAGTATTAGTGAGAGGCGTGGCGTTGGTGTTTGGATTGGCCATTTGTTATGAGAAATAAAAGCGGTCTACAAAACAAAATATAGAAGGAATAAAACATATGTCATTTTCAAAATAATAATACTCGTAAAAATTTAATTTAAACAAGTTTTATAGCATTTATCTAGTGACCTCTACCCAACTAGATAAATGATTTCAAGACCCAAATTCATATTAACTTGGGCACGGTGTGGCCGATACATCCCTTATCAATACAACTCGGTAGATTAACTCTTTAATCGATTCTACTTTTAGAACTCTTGGTCGATAAAATTACATTAACATTTATATTTAGCCCAAAACACATCCGACAAAGGCACGGTGTGGCCGATACATCCCTTATCAAAAACTTTTGTTGAGTTCAACCCAAATTTCAAATAAATGTATCCATGATCCAAATCCACATCAACTTGGGTACGGTGTGGCCGATACATCCCTCATCAACATGAATTCGGTGGATAGACATTTATCACCCACTTCCCCTACGTAACAAGGTTTGTACCCCGGTGTGGCCGAGCGCACTCCCTCACGAAATAGGTTTTCATGGTTTCTACTCTTTGGTAAGGCTAAGTCTCAATTGTTTATTTTTAGCGAGAGGTCATGTCAATTTATTATCTATCACGTTTTAAGTGAACTAAAGCAGTGAACTACGATAATTATAATTGACACGGTCGATATACTCGATTAAAATGACAATGCATGTTTTAGTTATGGCGATTTAGCGATGCATGCGACATATAAATGAAATGCAAAACATAAAATAAATCCTAGTATGGCCTTCCTAAAATAGAAAATCTAATTAACTATTACATATTCGGAAACCAACTCCATTGGTCCCTTGAACTTCGGTTTTGGCACGCATCTCGAGGTAACACCGTCTTTATGTATCGCCTTCTTGAGTGACACCGTCTTCAAGGAACTCCGGAATAGATAAATTACATAACAAATTACATAATTTCCTATTATACATTTGTAATTAAAATTAAAATAAATCTATTAAGTTACAAAACGGTGATACGAGATCACAATAAATTACAACCGAATCGATATTCCCATACATTTCGGGTAATACCAATTAAAAAACTAAGGCCATACTAAGTAAAATTACATAAAATAAAATTACATAAAATAAAATTATGACAATCATAAATAAAATGCAGCATTATAATATGTATGAACATGCCCAATTTTATGCTAAATCGCCTTTAAGGAGCCAATATCGTATATATAACGGTTTTTACGGATTTGCGTGATTCAACGTTTTAAAATCACAATAAATTACATAAATTCATATTTATGCACAAGTTAATTACCCTAACCTCTTTGGACTCAAAATTAGTCTCCACTAACCATTTGACTATAATTAACTTATATTTCTTGAAATTGTTCATTAATGGACTCAAAATTACAATAAAATGCTATAAACTTCAAATAAATCACAAAAATTTCAAATAAATTAAAAATTTGAAATTTAAACTCATGAACATTCTGGAAAAATACCATGACACTCATAATGTTCAAAAAACTTAGGTTAAAAAATTTCAAAATTTATCCGGAAAAACAATGTTGCGGTTTATCGGTTTTAACAAATATAATCATAAAAACGTGAGAAAAATTATATTTATCAACTTTTCAATTTTAGATCTGAAATAGGTAATAAAATGCAACATGTGATGTTTTTCCTTAGTCATGGAGTATGTTTTAGCAATAATTCACTAATTAAGTCACTATTTATGCTATTTTTCATCAAAAATTCATAAATCATGCATAAAGACTTCAATATAGCCTATTATTTTACACAAATCTTGTAAAATTGTATATGACAACATACAATTTCTATGACCAGATTCGAAATTTATGTCATATTAACCTATTTTTCATTTAAAATCGATTTTTATCATGAAAAATCCATATTTCGAGCATAAGAACTCCAAAAATTATGAAAATTTACAGGTCATCTAAAAATAATATATGCGAAAACATATCCAAAAACCACTGTAAAATTCGAAGTTTAGCTAATTTTAGTCGAAAAATGACATTTTAATCATAAAATCACATTTTTAATGCCATTATTATATAAGATGAACAATAAAAATCCATAAATAAACCAAAATATCCTAAATACATTTTAGGATCAGAAAATTTAACATGCATAATTTATTTCGTGATATATCATAATAACACAAATTTTACAAGTTTTATATGTAATCATATAACTCGGAAAAACTATAACCGATTTGCATGCAAACAACCAAGGCTCTTGATACCGCTTGTTAGAAATATTTATCGCATTACTTAACATATTCATATATGTGGTGATTTTAATTTAGTCATAAAATTAAAAGATGATCTTATGCATGCAAACAATAAAAGATTTAAAGAAGAAATCATCATCATACATTGAGGATTTCGGTTTTTATGGGCACAAGTGAATTCTCCTACTCACTTATTCTTGAGCTTCCTTTAGTGGATGAACAAGGATTCAAGTAGAGAATCCCTCCCAAGGTTTTATACCCAAAGTAACAACTTAATAAAATTAATATTTTTATTACTAGAACAATATTAATTTTGTGTAAAAATTGACCCAAAATATTATTTTGTCTCTCAATAATTTCGGTTAAGAAAGAGGGAGGAGGAAGATTTTTATCTCACTAAAACTCTTATTTTAGATGTTGAATGAATGATGATACACTAACGTTTTGATGTAGTGTATAAGATAAATTATAGAGCAAAAGACCCTTGGCCTTGCTCTTTGAAAAACCGGGTAAGAGGGAAGGAAAGGGACCAATGCATGCACAAGGTGGTCTTCACAAGAGCAAGTAGGGTTGCATGGCTAGGTTTAGGAGGAAATGATTATGTTTACCACTAACATAATCAACACAATATATTCCTAATACTCCCCTTAATTTCGGTCATTAGAGATAAAATGGACTCCATTTTATCTTTGTCAATTTGTCAATTTGTCATATGTCACATGTCACATGTCACATAAAATTGTTATGTATTTTTAACATATTAAAAATCAACGCATTAATAAAAATACGTCATATACAAAAATCGACTTAGTAATTCATAATTACTTGTACCAAAATATTTTACCAATTATAAATCACAACATCTTGTATTTATAATAATTTATTCATTCAAATGCAATTGTTTCCTTAAACAATAATTTCATCTAAGTAATTAAAACAATTCGATTACTTAGACCGTATCTCATTTAATCAAATTACAATGAGACACGTAAATATTACTTCCAAAATCGTCCGTCAATTTTAAGTAATTTAATTGACCCGTATCGTCATACGATCAATTAAATGATCAATTAAGAGTGTTACCCTTTAGGTATGACCTAAGGGGATCAACTGGTCACCACCGTCTCACGACAGTAATGTCAAACTCTAGCCAGCCAATCATTACCGATATGTGTGGACCAGTTGACAGTAAAATATTACTTCCCAATTGTATTCTTTAAAATGAGACTTAAACATGTGATCATCATGATCAACAGTTGTGATCGCATTATTGTCGGAGGGGAAAGGCGGGGCTGCTGGTAGCAGTAGGTGGCCAGGTTGCGGGCGGCGGGGCCACAGACTGCTGTAGTGGTGGTAGAAAGGGTGTTGGGTGTTTGTAGTGTTGTTTGTGTCGGGTTTGAGGGGCTTGTCAAGGGCGTCAATTTGCAGGCTGTAGGGGGCGGTTGGGATGGTGGTTGGAGGTCGTCTAAGGGCGTGGTGGTGCAGGCTACTGGTGGTTGGTGACGTGGTGTCCCTAGGTGGCGGGTAAGGCGTGTATGGTGGCTGCAAAATGGGGTGTGTGTGAGTGTTGTACACGGTTTTGCATACGGGAGTGTTGGGGTGTTTCACGTGGTTTAGTAGGTTTGGGTATTAGTTTATGGGTTAGAATCGTTTATTTTAAGACGGGTTTATTTAGGGGTTGACTCGGGTTTTGGGAAGTCGGGTTTTAATATAATGACTCCATATTAGTTTTATAGTTAATTTATAATTGATAAAATAATTAGTTTGGGTGATTGTGACGGGTTTGCAATCGGGTTTTATGATTGAAGCGGGATTTGAATATCGTAATGAATTAGTAATGAATTAGTAATTAAGTTAAGTAATGAATAATAAATATAAGTTTAATTATAAAGGGATGAGAATAATGAATAATGTATAATTAATAATGGAATAATTATTTATGTTAGTGAATTCGTTGAGAAACTTTATTTGGATTTCTACGTGTTTGGATTGCATCATTGGAGCGGCTTGCTATACAGGTAGGGATAAATCCTACTCAACTCTTACTCGATAATATTTGGTTTATTGGATGACTTATATTAAAGTGAATTGATCATATGAGAATTGTGTTGGTTGATATCATTGAAATTCTTGAAAGGGAGAATTATATTGTATATGTTGGTTATATTATGGTGGAGTATTGTTGTAATATTAACAGATTTATTCTGGCAGACATTACTTATAGTAATGTGGAGTGGTTGAACAGATTTATTCTGGCAGACGATATTTATCGTGTTTACTCGAGGCCCCCAGTTGGTGCGGGCCATCCAGTGGATATTACTCAACTATATGTTGAGGCAGACATTACCTTTTGGTAATGTAGGGTGTGTTTACTCACCTTCGGGTTGAGGCTGCCTCGGCCAGGGCTTGGCGGGATGATTAGTGTAACGAGTAGAACTTGGCTTGAGTGTGCTAAGTAAAAGGGAGGAGCACGCTGTCAGGGGGTTGTGCAATGTAAAAAGAAAATTGGATTGTTATCGTATGTTTTTGTTGTTAGTATTTATTCCTACTCAACCTCGCGGTTGACTGTTTTTTCGTGAACACTTGCGGTGAACCATTTTAGGGGAGCAGATTTGACAGGTACTAAAGATTAGCTTACTTGGGAGCATTGGGAGGAGAGCTCAACTTAGACCATAGTTGAAGTCTAGATCACCTAGAACAATTACATCACTTTATTTATTTCCGCTGCGAGAATGTATTGTATTTTATATTAAGTTTTAGTTGGTTAAGTTGTAATAAACATGTAATCATTAAGTTTTAATTTAAAGTACTTTGGTGAGTTGGACTTTGTTATTCACTACCTCGGGAAACCGAGATGGTAACAGTCCTATTTATTTGGGAATGTCTAGCTAAAGGTTCCTAAATAAATGGGGGCGTTATAAAGTGGTATCAGAGTAAAATGATCCTCAGGCCTAACCAATGAATAATAATGAACTTAGGATGTGTCTAAATAAAATGAACCCCGGGTAGAAACTGTTAGGAGCCCCTCTTAGTGCGGTTGAGAAGGATCCCTTAATTCGTACCATGGCCCTCTCAATTTTGAACCGGGAACCCTGAGGGAATACTTGAAGGTGTTGGGTAATTTAAAATAAATATAGTATATTTCTCTTAGGAGTGTTGTTTGTCTTGGTTGCATATTGTTGTCCTTGATGATTGCGGTTACGGGGGCGTAACTTTTTCCTTACGGAGGAGGGATGTAACATGATTTATTTTAAGCATTGTTATAAGCATGATTATATGGGGAAAGTATGTTGGCATGTATGTGGAAGGTGTGAATATGATTAAGCATGTAAAGTATTAATTATTGTATGGAATTGTGAAGAATGTGATTTTGGTTGATTTCACAAGATTTTACCCTTAATTGCTTTGACTGCCATTTACTGTCTGTTTAATATCCATGTACGAAACTTTTTGAAAGATTATAGATTCATATTAGACTCTCTAATAAAAATTAAATTATCTCATAATTTATCATTTAGGTGATCTATGTAACATGCATGCTAATATGAAAGCATAAAAATGAAAGTATAAGGAAAAACAATTTTCTTACATTGATTTTGTGGTAAAAAGGGCACAAACTAGTTCACTTTACTAGCTTGTTCTTGAGCTTATACCAAAAGGATGATCCTGCTTACAAATATTCAAAGAGAAGATCTCCTTCAAGATGCACCCAAGAACTTACCCAAAAATAATAACAAGTATATAACTAGAACTTGTTATTATTATACCCTTGATATTATTTGTAATATTACTAACAAGTCTTAGTAATAAAATTTATTTACTAACAATCTTAGTAAAGATGAATAATTATTTTTAGAGAGATGAATGATTTATGTTCACATGCAAAACATACAAAATGATGTAGTGTATAAATGAACAAGGGATGGAGTATAAAGGAAGGGAAAAGTGGCGGGTGGAAAGGAGTGTTGGAGTGGACAAATTTTGTCTTATATTTTTCATCTTACATCACATGCAAAATCTTATATAAGATAACTTATGGTAGTATACAAAATAAGGTGAAATGATTATGTGAGTAATCATCCACTACTCTATATTACACGGTCCACTTGCCCATTTACGGGTCCATGTTGGTTCTTATATTTGTCGCACAAATACGTGTAATTTTATTTTAAACATCGTTTCATATTTAAATACTTACATAATTAATTCGTCCAAATCACTTCATTAATATACGTGTACCACTACACATATTATTTACGTACTAATATTAATCACATTAATCAATTAGTACAATTTTAGTAAATTAACAATTAATTAACTAAAACCCGTCTCCCAAAATTTATTATTTAATTATCACATAATTAAATAATAACTGTCGTTCCTCGAGTTTGCAACTCGAATTCTCTATTAAAATAATTGACTAACCTTTTAGTCTAAAAATCAAAGGACTAAATAAATTGTATCTCATACAATTAATTAGTTGTCAATTGGGGTTCGTTCCTTTAGGTGTGACCGAAAGGGGTCAGTTGATCACTGCCGTCTCACGATAATAACGTCAAACTCTAGTCAGCCAACCGTTATCGATTTACGTTAATCAACTGACGAGGATCAAATAATTAAATATCTGATGATATTCCATTAATGAGATTTATTATGTTAACGCACTATTGTGGAGGACACTAACTCCAACAATCTCCCACTTGTCCGACACAAGGTGTGCGCTACCAATTCTCTTGTCCGTTTTAATCTTCCACTCAATGCAAGGTGTCTTTCAGGTCGCACTTGCACACGAACATATCGCGAGTGGTTTTCTCGATCGGGAGTGTGACTACCTGACCGGAAAAATCTCTCACAGATTACTTCCGAGCGTGGCCACGCATTTGTAGTCATTAACTCCTCGAGTGGCCTTGAGATATAGTTATCCAACGTGGGTGGACAATTCCTGTATGCCCTATCTATCCTATTGCACAATACAGATCACCATGACCTAGTAAATGCCCTTTTGGCCTCTTTTCACGGCACGACCTAGGACAAAAACCAAAGTCACTCGGAAACTGCACTTGCTCAGATAATAGTCTCCAGTCAAAAGAATCGACTCATTAGAACATCTTAGAGATCCCCGCCACGACGAGGCGTCTATAATAGAACTTAGGGACTCTCTAAATGGTCACTGTCCGGCAAAGTGTCATACACTCTGCCTATGTAATCGACTAGTCATCACGTATGACCTTATGGTGTTGAACAACCATCAATCGACTTATAATCTAGTCACTCCGAGACGCCACCTCATTAAGTGACTAGGGACAAAATACAATGTTCATCTTATTCACTTGAATAGTGTTCAACATTGTCTCCACAACTTATTCAGATAAACAAGGTATTTAATGTTTTCAGTCAAACTGAATAATTGAGTTCTTAAAGAGACTCAAACAATGAATGTGATCATCACTTATGTAAATATCAATACTCTATCCAATATTTACATAACGATCTACAGCAATTAAGGTATACTGCTCAATCACATTGAGATAACATAACCATCATGTCTATCTTATGCCAACGGATTTGGTTAGAGGATTAGCAACAGTTGCATTACTCTAATTTCCATTGCTATTTTTCTTTGTTCTATGCAATCTTTTCATCACATAGAGCCTTTCTAAGTACATGTCTAAACAAGTTTTTAGACTCTGGTTCTAAAGCCAGTTAAACACTCCCACTGTTTTCACAGTCTCTTGGGATACGATATTCGGCTAACAGAACTACTCTAGTCCCATTAAATTCCGGTTATCAACTATCTCTCTTACAACATCGGATGTTGTAATGTACTTAGCTTTCGCTCATGATTTGTACGTATAACACTTATATATACATATCCTTCATATGACATCTTTTATGTATGACTCCTCATACATGTTTGCTTTATACATGTATAACTTCTTATACATATATGTTTAACTTCTTATACATATTATTCTTTATGCGCATAGCACTCTTATATGCTAACCATTCCTTAACGAGGCCCATAACATCTTATAAGCATAGGAATGTTTCCGTGTAATCCTTGTACACGAAATTCATAGATTCCTCCAAACTACAAGAGTAAATCCTCAGTGCTTCTCAAGTACTTAAGTTTGCTCTTGATAATCATCTAGTGACACTCACTAGGAAATGATTGGTAATTACTTCTCATATTCTCAACATGAAAAGTTCCGACGAGAGAAGCTTTTAGCATATTTAATAGATTCTGCAGCGGAAGTACAAGAGATCATATTAATTGTTCAACAACTTGAACGAGTCAAGAATCTTATCACATAAGTCTCTTGACTATAATGCTAATATCCATAGAGATCTATCTCATTAGATTCAGATATTTAATATGCGCCATGCTACTCTCAAGTATTCACCCGAGAATATTTCTAGTCACTCATATGTCAAACACATATTTAGACTAAGAAACATCACCTTAGCTACATTTCTAGTCACTAATATGTCAAGCACATATTTAGACTAAGAAACTCACTTTAGCTCCCACTAAACTCCATGTATCATCATGGTACCTCGACACTCGAGTAATACCATTTTGATAGACTACATGATTGAACCCAAAGTTCCAACTCTTTGACGTATATAGATCACAAAAGGGATCTTTTAAGCATGCCAGGCTTCTTAGCATTGACAACATCAACAAAACTTCTCCCTTCATAAGATACATTCAAGGAGAAAGTTTCGTTATCCTTTTGCCTAAACTCATCCTCATGAGAGGCTATATTGCTAAGACCATACAAATTGATAAAGGCATTTGGGTTGTCACAAACTCTTTATAACAAGCCCAAATTTTAAACATCTTATGTAACCTTTATGACAAGATCAAGGTAACCAACCAAAGTATTCACCTTAAATCAAGTCTCGAAAACATCTCGTGTTTCCTTCCTTATCGCATCGTGTGCAAGGAGATCAATTCGAATTGCATGGTGACACGCCATCATATAGAGTTCATACTATAGAAAAGCCTTTGATGAGGGTTTAAGATTCGTCACTCTTGAAAAGTAACGCAATATTATCACAAAATTATCTCCTTATAACCACTGAGCCACAATAAAGAACGTCTTCTTGTATTGTACTCACCACTGAGCCTCAATAAAAAATGTCTTTTTGCATTGTACTCATTTTGTGGGTCTTGGACTTCCGCAAGTTCAAAATTTCTCCCACTCTGTCTTCCATAAAATGAAAATCTTTCTGGAAAGACAGTATTATGAGCCACAAACTCTTTGTTCTCGTTTTGGAGGAGTAAAAACCAAGTGGTTCAATTTTGGATAATTCTCACAAATACATAAATTGGTTCTGAGCATAAACATTTATGGTCCCAAATGTATAAAAAGACAAGTTAGGGACTCTCCCTATCCATATCTCATATGGAGTCATTTAGGCTATTATAGTCGGGTTTTAAACTTTTAGTGAGAAAATAGCTTACAAAATTGCGAAAAACCTCAAACTATATCACATAAAGTTCGGTTTATATACTTGACTACACCATACTCTATGGTGTCCCAAGGAGAAGGTATTATGTAAACTGGTTCACAATCTTCTTAGTGATTATCAAGTTCATTACTTGATATTACCCATTTGATCTTCAAAGTCATTACTTTGAAACTTCCGATCAACATCTTGATCTTGTCGTGTTTTTGGTTTACTACTTCATTTCAAAAATCACTTTTATGTCTTATTAAATAGATATGAGGTTTTCATATCTACTTAACATTATGGTAAAAGTAACGAAGTATATATATAACCAACTATCAGCCTTACACATCCGTATGTATATGGTCAATCACCTCACTATTGAGTTTCTTTTCTACAAAAGAAAACATAATATATGCACACATACCATAAGACTCACAATCAAATGGTTGTTCAATGTGCTTTTCGTTTACTCGTTAGAAACGAATTTACTTGAGGTTTGATCAATTGGGTTCACCAGATTAAAAACTTTAAAATCTACAAGATAGTATAACATTTAGTTTTCGTGAAGAATGTAAAATTCCTCTAACTTAAGTGGTCTAAACCAACCACCAAGTTATCATAGGAGTAGGTACAACATTTTGTTTTAAATCACATAAGTGATGCCTTCTATGTATGAACATAGATGATTACATTCTTTTAAAACCAAATTTAGGTACATTTGTCCCCATCGAAATCATTGCTAATCTAGCACCATTTCGATACAAAATTTCCTATGCTAGACGTCTTACGTTTTATCAATTCATGTAAACTTCTTTACAAAGAAATGATCCGTACTTGGTATCTCATACCAAGATAGTGGAACTAGCCTATCCATTGAGTAGATGTCTCTATTAACTTTGTTCTATCGCATACATCTAGGGTTGATTCTTCTTAACTCCCACTCACTTTCACATTCCTCTTTGCTTTAATCAAGCAAAAATGAATCTCATGAAGACCTCTCTTCATGTCATTCGTGATATTTTATACACTTAGTAAGAGTGAATTACTATAACGTGAGTGTAACATGTGGCAAAATCTCAACTTCTTGCGAAATTGGACTACCTAACCGTTCAATTGTTATCATATGTCTAAACTCCTTAGTGCATAAACAATTGATTTGGCCTTTCTCGAAGTGAGCCATTTGACGGTATCATATTGGAGTATTATAAGTGCTTTTGAAAACTCTTTTCGTAAACTTATGAATTACTCTTGAGTAATTAAAGCTAGTATGTCATCTTCATGACGGAGATGTCGCTTCCGAAATCAAGACTCTCTTGATAAAATGTGACTTCCTTTTAAACTCGTAATATGAGTTTGCAACATGAAACCCCTTTTTATATATGGACATTAATTAAGTTGTATAATAATCGCAAAAATCGTTGTAAGCTTATGTAGGTGAATTGGTAAATCTTGTTACCAATCATTAATTCCTTCAAAGAAACTGCTTCCTATGAAAGAACGAAACGAGTATAATAATAAATAGAGGATGAAAGGATGATGAAGTGCGCGATGTCATAGTAAATATATTAATGAAAAAGAACGAAAAATAGGAAAAATTAACATTCAATGTTTTAAAAATACTTGTGAAAACATGTTCAACAAGTTTTAACATTTATATAATGATCTCTCACTAAATTATATAAATGATTCCAAGACCCAAATTTTAAACAAAAATGAGCATCGCTTGGGCGAAACATCCCATAATTGTGTAAATTCGGTAAGTCACGTTGATTAATTCTACCTCTAGAACTCTTGGTCGACGAATTTCCTTAAATCCATCTACTAGCCCCGGAACACAAGACCGTCTTATATCCCGTTGAGTCCAACCAATTTTAGCGTGTGATAACCGTTTACCACCCTACTTACCCAAGGTAAAAAGAGAACACCCCGCTTGGGCGAGCGTGGCTCTAATGAACAAGAGATTCATAGGTGTTACTAATTGGTAAGGCTAATCTCAATTTTAGTTATGTGAGAGATCTTGTCAATTTAGTCATAAATTCCTTATAAGTGAATTAATTCGGTGAATGTAAATGACGTGAATTGACAACCGCGAAAATAAAATGCATGTGAATGGCGATTTTGTTATGCGCGAAAATAAAAAACAAGCAAACAAGTAAGCATATGAATAATCCTAGTATGGCCACCTAGTTAATAAGAACTAGTCTATTACATTTCGGAAACCAACTCCTTGGTTCCTTGCCTCTTCATTCCAAAAGTGGCTCCTCTTGTGGGATTTGGAACACCTTCCAAGAATAGACTCCGTCTCGATGTAATCCGTCTTTTGGAAACGCCGGTAAGAATAACTATTACAATTTAAATTACATAGCTATTCCTATTATACAATAATTAATAAAATAAATAAAACTATTAATTAATTACAAACCGACGATACGAGATCGTATTTAATTACAAACAAATCGATATTCCCATTCATTTCGGGTAATAACGATTAAAATAAACTAGGCCATACTAGGTACAACAAGATAAATACTTTAAATAAATGACAATCATTCATTCAACTTATAAATAAATATGCTTAAAATGCTGTAAAATGATGCCAAAATCGCCCTATCTATCAATCGTTGGTATCCATCTCGGTTTTTGTGGATTTAATCGATTTTTAAACTTGTAAAAATCAATAATCAACTCTTAAATCTCATTTAAATTCAAACTAATTTTCCAAAATGTTTTGGTCCTCAAAATTAGTCCTCACTAATTTTATGATGAAGAATTAGTTTGATTTGGTGATATTTTGCTAATTTAATCGGTAAAATCATAATTTTTAAGTAAAAATCCAAAATAATTGAAATCTTATCCAAACAATTGAAACAAAAATTTTGAGTATTCTGGAACACTCCCAAGAACACCAAAATATCAGAAAAATTGCCCCAAAAAAATCGGATAAAATTTATGAAGAAAAAGATCGATATTTATCGGTTTTTAACCACTAAAACCAATAAACATCAAAACAAGGTGAAACCACATTTTAAATTTCACTTTTAACTTTTAAATAATATTTTCAAATGTACATAAATTTGTCATGGGCAGGAACAAACGTTTCAAAATTATGATTAATTTATTTCACTTTTATCGACTTAAATCAATAAACATGCAAAACTTCAAACAAATCTTCAACATTTTGCATACAATAAGTAGAAAACATGCATGAAACACCATAAAACTTCCATGGCCCGAATCAACTTTTAACTATTTTTAGTCAATTTTTAACTAAAATACGGCATTTTGACTCGGTTTTTTTTACCAAAAATCATTAAAAATAGCAAAATAACTTCATAAATCACCAAACTTTACCACAAACCTTTTGAGATCAGTAGGTATGCATGTCCCAAAAATTTCGTGCTAAAACCTCTTTTAACACTATTTTTGATTTTTCCAAATTATCTCATAATTTGTTCAATATGCTTAAAATCAACATGCAAATTACAAGCCTAAGCTTTGATAGCTCTTGAAAGATCATAGATCCATATTAGACTCTCTAATAAAAATTAAATTATCTCATAATTTATCATTTAGGTGATCTATGTAACATGCATGCTAATATGAAAGCATAAAAATGATAGTATAAGGAAAAACAATTTCCTTACATTGATTTTGTGGTAAAAAGGGCACAAACTAGTTCACCTTACTAGCTTGTTCTTGAGCTTATACCAAAAGGATGATCCTCCTTACAAATCTTCAAAGAGAAGATCTCCTTCAAGATGCACCCAAGAACTTACCCAAAAATAATAACAAGTATTTAACTAGAACTTGTTATTATTATACCCTTGATATTATTTGTAATATTACTAACAAGTCTTAGTAATAAAATTTATTTACTAACAATCTTAGTAAAGATGAATAATTATTTTTAGAGAGATGAATGTTTTATGTTCACATGCAAAACATACAAAATGATGTAGTATAGAAATGAACAAGGGATGGGTATAAAGGAAGGGAAAAGTGGCGGGTGGAAAGGAGTGTTGGAGTGGACAGATTTTTTCTTATATTTTTCATCTTACATCACACGCAAAATCTTATATAAGATAACTTATGGTAGTATACAAAATAAGGTGAAATGATTATGTGAGTAATCATCCACTACTCTATATTACACGGTCCACTTGCCCATTTACGGGTCCATGTTGGTTCTTATATTTGTCGCACAAATACGTGTAATTTTATTTTAAACATCGTTTCATGTTTAAATACTTACATAATTAATTCGTCCAAATCACTTCATTAATATACGTGTACCACTACACATATTATTTACGTACTAATATTAATCACATTAATCAATTAGTACAATTTTAGTAAATTAACAATTAATTAACTAAAACCCGTCTCCCAAAATTTATTATTTAATTATCACATAATTAAATAATAACTGTCGTTCCTTGAGTTCGCAACTCGAATTCTCTCTTAAAATAATTGACTAACCTTTTAGTCTACAAATCAAGGGACTAAATAAATTGTATCTCATACAATTAATTAGTTGTCAATTGGGGTTCGTTCCTTTAGGTGTGACCGAAAGGGGTCAGTTGATCACCGCCGTCTCACGACAATAACGTCAAACTATAGTCAGCCAACCGTTATCGATTTACGTTAATCAACTGACGAGGATCAAATAATTAAATATCTGATGATATTCCATTAATGAGATTTATTATGTTAACGCACTATTGTGGAGGACACTAACTCCAACACTTTTATGTGTGATACCCTTGTGAGTTAGCTTTCATATGCCATTGGTCTCATATTCAAAAAATATACGGTTTAGGAGAAATAAATATTTTAGTGGGCAGTGGTCGGAATGTTCCTGTACAATTGTGTTTTCGTTCACTGTTTTTGTAAAATTTGCCATTTAAAAACTACTTATCGATTTGGTGTAATTCCAAATCCACTGTTTACAAGATTCTTACATGTTTCTAAATTGATAAGCCACGTTGTAGGAAAATATTTTGACAATTTATGGTGATTTTTAAAAGCTGACATAAGGTTCTGACAAGTTGCTGTGAAATTTCTGTTTCGACCAAATAATTTGTAAAATGTATTATAAATTGACTTTATGAGTTTTTGACTTGATTCTTTTTCTCATGGTTTACTAACTCTCTTTATTTTCTAAAAATATAGGTTCTCGAGAAGTAATTGTGTTATTATTTATTTATGATTTTTAGAAGTTATAACATGTTTTCCTAGCCTTGAAAAAGTATAAGTTTTGTTTCTTATCTCTTGCACATTGATATTTTGATGTTGTGAATTCTGTGAAGTAGGATGACATGTCTAGTGATATGCGGAATGTGTTTCCCTAAGCCTATATATATGTTCACATTAAATGCATCCATGTCTTAGTTAGATATCATTATGAAGAAAAGATTAAACTAAACAATTGTGCGTATTTTGTTATAGATTATTATTTAGTCTGGCAATGTATTCGTCGATAGCTAAAGTAATAAGTTGAGGTTTAAATAAAAATTAGTTCGAATATCTTATATGATTAGTTTTGCTATTTAGGAGTAAATCAAAGATTTTGTTATTCATTACTTGGAGTTGTGTTGCGTTACGGTGTGTGTTCTTTACTTTGTGGCATTACAACAATGATTTGGTTGTTCCTATTGTTTGTTATCTCGAACTTCGAGGACGAAGTTTATTTTTAGGGGGAAGGAATGTAATACTACGAATACTTTGAGTTATTGTTGTGTTACCTTGTGATAAAATTGGCGTGATTGATAATCGTAAAAATGCTTAATTGTGTTGGATGGTGCTTAGTTATGAGGATGTTATAAGTATTGTGGTAATAGTTGAGGGTGAACTTCAGGACGAAGTTCATTTTAAGAGGGTAAGACTGTAATACCCCGTATTTTGATAATAATTTATGAGAATAATTTATGTAATTTAATAATTAGTTAAAGGCATTTCTAATAATAATTACGAGTAAGACGTTAATTAAATAATAAATTAATAATTCAAGTCGGGAATTGGGCTTAGCTAATAGTATAGTATTGGCCGTGTGATATAATTGGGGGATGCGTTTTATAGGCTTAATAATTAAGTAATCGGATTTTGTATCGGGAATTAATAATAAATAATATGGAAATAATAATTATATCAATAATTATCATAATAATAATAATGTTATGGCAATAATAAGATAATTGGTGAAAATTCTAGTTATGGTAAGACTAGTAATATATGATAATAATATTAATATTAATATAATTTATAATGGTAATTCCTATAGTAATTAGAATAAGGTAATTATAATAAGTTTCCTAATTGACCTCACGTACTCTTTAATCTTACACTATAAATACCATAATAAATATGAAAATAATTCATAAAAGAAGAAGGAAGAGATCTAAAAGAAAGAAGAGAAGAATTAAGGAAGAGAAAAGCAAAGGAATTAATTTTATTATCGCCTCAAGGTAATTCTTTAAGACCGTCTTATGTATATACTTTGCGATATTATAACTTGTTATCAAGACCACCATAGATCAGGCCGTAAGTATCGTTGTGACCGTGGATGACCAAGGATCACGGTTGACCTTATTTGACCACTGTTGACTGACGGGAGAGGGCGGTTTCAGGCGGGTTTTCGAGGGTGGTTGAAGAGGGTATACAATATATGGTTATACGGATTTTGACCCACGAAACTCGTTTAATTGAACCTGGGCTAGGATGGGTTAAGACCAGGGGTGAGCGTCGACCACCGTGGTGGTGTCGTGGTGGTCGGAGGTGGCGGTTTAGGGTGGTTGATGGCTGGAAAACGTGAAAATAGGGGATTTGGGATTTGGGGTTTGGGATGTTGCTGTCGGGTTTGTGTCGTGGTGTAGAGAGACAGAGGGGAAAGGCGGGGCTGCTGGTAGCAGTAGGTGGCCAGGTTGCAGGCGGCGGGGCCACAGGCTGTTGTAGTGGTGGTAGAAAGGGTGTTGGGTGTTTGTTGTGTTGTTTGTGTCGGGTTTGAGGGGCTTGTCTAGGGCGTCAATTTGCAGGCTGTAGGGGGCGGTTGGGATGGTAGTTGGAGGTCGTCTAGGGGCGTGGTGGTGCAGGCTACTGGTGGTTGGTTACGTGGTGTCCCTAGGTGGCGGGTAAGGCGTGTATGGTGGCTGCAAAAGGGGGTGTGTGTGAGTGCTGTACACGGTTTTGCATACGGGAGTGTTGGGGTGTTTCACGTGGTTTAGTAGGTTTGGGTATTAGTTTATGGGTTAGAATCGTTTATTTTAAGACGGGTTTATTTGGGGGTTGACTCGGGTTTTGGGAAGTCGGGTTTTAATATAATGACTCCATATTAGTTTTATAGTTAATTTATAATTGATAAAATAATTAGTTTGGGTGATTGTGACGGGTTTGCAATCGGGTTTTATGATTGAAGCGGGATTTGAATATCGTAATGAATTAGTAATTAAGTTAAGTAATGAATAATAAATACTCCCTCCTATTCTTAATAACCCTCCCCTTTCATGGAGGGCACGGGAATTAAGGGAGGGGAGTATTATATGGTATAGTATTGTAGTGGGGTAGGAGATTGGAGAGAGTGAAGGTATTGTGTGATTAAAATAAGTATTGTTGTGGGGTAAGGTAATTAAAATAAGATAATGTATGAGTATTGTGGGGTATTGTTGTGGGGTAGGGTGATTAAAATAAGTATAAAAGTTTGACAAATAAGGAAATGGGGAGAGTATTGTGAATAGACGAAAAAAGAAATAGGGAGAGTTATTTAGAATAGGAGGGAGTATAAGTTTAATTATAAAGGGATGAGAATAATGAATAATGTATAATTAATAATGGAATAATTATTTATGTTAGGGAATTCGTTGAGAAACTTTATTTGGATTTCTACGTGTTTGGATTGCATCATTGGAGCGGCTTGCTATACAGGTAGGGATAAATCCTACTCAACTCTTACTCGATAATATTTGGTTTATTGGATGGCTTATATTAAAGTGAATTGATCATATGAGAATTGTGTTGGTTGATATCATTGAAATTGATGGAAGGGAGAATTATATTGCATATGTTGGTTATATTGTGGTGGAGTATTGTTGTAATATTAACAGATTTATTCTGGCAGATATTACTTATAGTAATGTGGAGTGGTTGAACAGATTTATTCTGGCAGAGGATATTTATCGTGTTTACTCGAGACAGGCCCCGGATTGGTCTGCAGGCCATCTGGTGGATATTACTCAACTATATGTTGAGGCAAACATTACCTTTTGGTAATGTAGGGTGTGTTTACTCACCTTCGGGTTGAGGCTGCCCCGGTCAGGGATTGGCGGGATGATTAGTGTAACGAGTAGAACTTGGCTTGAGTGTGCTAAGTAAAAGGGAGGAGCTCGTTGTCAGGGGGTTGTGCAATGTAAAAAGAAAATTGGATTGTTATCGTATGTTTTTGTTGTTAGTATTTATTCCTACTCAACCTCGCGGTTGACTGTGTATTCGTGAACACCTGCGGTGAACCGTTTTAGGGGAGCAGATTTGACAGGTACTAAAGATTAGCTTACTTGGGAGCATTGGGAGGAGAGCTCAACTTGGACCATAGTTGAAGTCTAGATCACCTAGAACAATTACATCACTTTATCTATTTCCGCTGCGAGAATGTATTGTATTTTATATTAAGTTTTAGTTGGTTAAGTTGTAATAAACATGTAATCATTAAGTTTTAATTTAAAGTACTTTGGTGAGTTGGACTTTGTTATTCACTACCTCGGGAAACCGAGATGGTAACAGTCCTATTTATTTGGGAATGTCTAGCTAAAGGCTCCTAAATAAATGGGGGTGTTACATTTTATGTTATACATGTAGGGTTTCGTATACCCTATGAGCCCGGATCAATTACGAGTATTAAACAAATTAACATAGTAAATAAGATGAATCGCTGATAAGTCCATTTTATATAGACTTTATCTCCTTATTTTAGCTCTAATATATTTGATTATTGCACTAACCTTAGTGATTTTATGAGTTAATATTGTATTCTAGTTGTCTTTGCATGGTTTATCACATTTTGTAGGAACTTGGGCTTTTAGGAGCTTATTTCTAACAAATTTGCAAGTAACTAGAATTAAGGCTAAGTGTGGAATCAAGATGGACCATGGTAGGATATTATGTAAATGACAAGTCCAAGTATGAAGAATTGTGAAGTGGGTTGATGCACAAATGAAATCACAAATGAAACCCAAATTAATAAGTCCACACAAACTCAACATGGGATGCTCAACTTTGGATGCTTATGGGATGCTCAACTTTGGATGCTCATGGGATGCTAAATTGTGTGATTAACCAAAGGCTTAAAGATGGGATTAATGACTCACATTGGATCCCCTTGGCAATTACTCAAGAATTGAAGGAAAATTAAGAGTGTGCTTAGGATGCCATTTTGGATTCCTTTGCAAATTTTACTCCCTTATTCTTATATAAAGGGTGTTGATCAACACACTCCTTACACACCTTTACACACCATTTTTCTTAGTATTTTCTACACTACTTTCATGTTCTTAGTTTAGTTTCTAATTTAGTTTAGATTAGATTTACTATAAACCATTTCCTTTAAGCATTTTCAATTTATATTACAATTTCCATTTCAAGTTATATTCAAGTTAATTATTTTTGCATTGTTCTTCAATTTCATTTCCATTTCAAGGTAATTCTATTCCTATTTTCGTTATGTTTATCATTTCAATTCTCATTAGTTTAGTTTACAATTACATTATGCTAGAGTAGTCTACCTTGTCTAGGGAATGAAGGGAGCCATGCATAAAAAGTATTTGTAACATGATAAACTAGGATGTTATAATATTGTCTAATTGTTTCTATCACATGTTTGCACCACCACGTTTAATCTTTGTTTAAAGGCCTTATTCATTGATTAAGTTTGTTAATTCGTTCTATAAGTCGAGGGACATGGAACCGGATTAGACTAAGCATGTGTAGTAGGACGACCTAGTCATAAACGAGAGTTTCTCTAGAACTCGGTCTATGGTTGACACTAATGTCGAGAGGTGGGTGTCTCTATGCCTAAACCATTAACGATTAATCAACTCCTATGTTTAATTTAAGCATTTACATAATTTGCATGTGTGACCCAACCTCCCTAGACTATTTCTTTATCATTATTGTTTTCCTCCATTATCCAACCAAACCACTCATACGATAACGGACCTTGATAAAATTCACCCCATAACAACTAATTTATGTCTCTCTGTGAATTCGACCCCTACGTACTACATTAATTTGTGTCTAAGGAATTTATTTTTGTACAGGTGTGCGATAGCCTATCAATCGCATACCTCCTATCGCTGCAAAATAATAACGATAATAAGAAGTATAGTTGATGTAGAAATATGAAACCTCGGGCGAATAATAAGCACCTCAGTTGTGATGCCTCTACCGGTATCCACACAGGTACTAATCCGCGTCTCGTATGCTAGTACTGAAGGGAAGAAGTAAGACTTAGAGAAAACCCCTTTTCTCTCTTGTGTATATCTCACTTTATGTTAGACAAACTGAATTAGAATGAATAGGGTTTGTCACACAAACCCTTTCTTATATAGGTGAGATACACTAGTAGTCTTACTAAACCCTATCCTCAACGCAGTTCGGTCTAATCCGTATTAGACCCTTATTAGTATTATCATAAGCCGGACTTATAATTATACTAATCTCGTACCTTTTGTGTGTGACTCAATATGCCCACTTAAAACTACCAGACACGTAAACCATTTAAGTGGACATAACTCATTTAGTCTCCCACTTGTACATGTCCTCATAAGAACCAGAATAAGTTTGTTTGCTACTATTGTCTCCAACTGACAATGAGGTAGAAAAAGTGTCAACCTCATATATCTCAATCATTTTTCTCGAATCTTTGAGTTTACTTGTAAAACAGCAGATGGATGACAATCATCTCATCTGAGCGCGACCACGCATTTACACAAGTCACACTATTCGAAAGGCCAAGAAACAATAAACTCCCTTCATAAGGAAGGAGAAAATCCCCTATTGTCTAACCACATCCCATCACATGCTCCATGCACACCCAATTATCAGCCATGATCCCCTTTTACGGCGGACTAGGAATTATATCAAAGTATACACTTCACATGCACAGAATAGTCAAAGACTCAGGTTTAAAGACCAAAGTAAGTCAACAGCTTGCAAAGAACTTTACTGACACTAAGTGAATCCTTAGTAAAGTCCTTTTAGGCGGGTCTGTCTAATGTGTATTCTCCAACACACATTCATGCACCTGGCTTAGTATCTCCATATCTATTACTTCTGGAACATAGCCATCAACCAGCGTACATGCTAGTCATTTATGAGTATTCAAATGTCTCAACATAATACTCTGACTAGAGACAAAAATAACAACATCATCCAAATGGAGTTCCACAACCAAGTCACGCGCTTAGTGATCCATTTCATCAATATATGTTATTTAGGGACAAATAATCCAATAAATATCGAATAAAATGCACTTATATTAAATAAATGCGATATGTCATACATATATATTAATCATCAAAAATAACTCCCACTAAGACAAACATCTCTTGGTAGTACTAAGACCATTCGCCAATGCGTCTTATACAAATTGCAACAACATGACTCTTCATGTTCTAGATGCAGTAGAGATTTTGTACGGGATATGCAACTATTGCATCGGTTATAATCTTGCATATACACAATATACTTCCTCAATAAGATAAACTGTTAAATGATTCTGCACCAAAAACGCTTCATAATCGTCAAAGTCAAGTGTGTGTTTGATTCTTAAACCAAACACTTTCTTCTTACTTTACAAGCAATTAGTCACTTACTTTAGTTATAATATTGGTCCTGACGTTGTGCTTGGAACCATTCCAACTTACAACTTTACTTTATCACAACTTTCATCTCATGAATGATTCCCAATGCTTCTCAAGCTCACATAATCATTTCTTAGATGGTTGTCAAGTGATAATCACTAGAACTAGATTGGTATTTGCTCGCCGTACGAGCACACAATTAAAAAAAAAATTATTACTAAGTCTCACAGACTAAAACAAAATATATTGTAACAAAAGAGAAAATATGTCATCTACAAACTAAACCATAAAGATTATTGGGATGACATATTGATCATTGGGAATGATTTAAGACTTTTGGAGTATTATAATACATCTTGATATCCGGATTCATGGAGATAAATCCATATGATATTAGCGTCAAATAAGAAGTCTTATGTAGATAAGATTCATGACTAGTTCAATCGAGTTGAACATATTTAATTGATTCCATTTGCTTCCGCTGCCGGATCAATTAAATAAGTACTGATGTATAACACTTCATATGCTTTGAGTATGATGAATTGTTTCAAAATCGAATTTAAGTAATAGTTACCAAGTAGCCATATAGATTATTCTTAAGTGCTTTAGGAAGCATTAAGGAAGTAAAGCAAAGTGTTTATGATGCAATTTTGTGTAAGGGTGTTACACAAATGACAATTGATAATTGAGATTGCGCATGGTTTCCGACAAAACCATAATCAAAACACATCAGGATGGTTAAGATACCATTGTGGCTATGTTATTTAAGAAATAGATTTTCTAGAATCGTTCTAGGCAATAAAGAACAATGAGAAATATTTACAACGGAAATCGAGTACACTTGCAATCATGAGATGTGCAAGAAGGATGAGTCCCGCACACTGTGAAAACAGTGGGAGCTATTCTAAGGCTAGAGGGCCTATGTCTTGATTGGATCTCGACACGTACTCAGAAAGTTTTGTAATGCAAATTAAGACTAATTAAAATTTCCGTAACTCCCACTAAACTCCATGTTAAACACAACTTCTCGACTTATCGAGAAAATTTTTATAACATGATCAAATCATTTATTCCAACTCATTGATGTCCTACTTAAGACTCTCTCTTAAGTTTCACATTGTCTTTAGATTGCAAGAATCTACAAAACTCAAGACATGTATTGAATACATTCCTTCTAATGGAAGAAGTGGGTTTTAGATTCACTTGCTATATGTATATCATCATAATGAAACACAATCCCTAAGAAGATCCAAATAGACTTAAGCATTTCAACTAGTGCAAAAACCCTTTGCAACCAATCAAGCTTTGAAATCTCTCTTTATTAGTGCAAAACCCTTTGTCACTAATCAAGCCTTTTTATTTCGGATTTTCATGGCTCTAAACCTTGTATTGAGTTGTGACTTAAACACTTTCATGTAAGTCATATGTTCATTACTTTCCAGAAGTAATCAACTTGAATCAAATGATTTCTTTGTAAGTTATAAGCTCTTTACTTTCTTAAAAGTAGCATGAATTCATCATCTTTAACAAGTGACGAATTTAACCTCCTAGGTTTTGAAGAAACAACGTCTTACACAAAACGTCTCATGTAGCCAAGAAAGACCAGTTTCTTGCGACATAACATTCTTTGTGGCTCTTGATAATTTCTCCCACTCTGTCTTCTAGAAATAAACTTGTATTTTAGAAAGACAGCTTCACAAGCCACAAACTCGTTGTACTCGTGATTATATAAGGAAAAATGAGCATTTGTTTCTTTTGAAAACTTACAAACATGGTACCCTACCATTTCATATCTCATATGAATCGTTTTAGATTTAGTGGAAAAATAATTTAGACAAAATGATAAAATTCCCCAAAAGGTTCAAGTAACTCAAGGTAACTTGATTGAAGTCCAAACCATATCGAATAGCGTTTGATTTCTTATCCAACCACACATTATCCCATAATGCGTGCTAAGAGAGATTAACTTGTGATACTATATCACATTTCATTTGGCTTATATCAAAGTCTTTACTTTGATAATCCCATTACGACTAAATCGTGATTCCATGAACTCTTTGAATTTCTTCAAACATTTCTCCATTTACCTTATTAAGTGAACACATTAGCGTCAACTTAAATCGTTGGTAAAAGAAAATGATCAACCTATTTTGGATCAATGATTTACGACCTCGATCTCATTTTCAACCAAAAGGCACGAGACATCTTGCCTTGAATACAAGATACGCATATACCGTAAGATCTAATGGTTTCAAGAGTACTCGATAACTCTTTGCGTTCATCATTCGAGAATTTAAGGTTTAATCTTGGGTTACCAATTTGAGTCTTGCATCATCTACATGATATATCATTCTAGTTTGGTTTAGATTATAATCACCTTGATAATGGGCTAGACATACATCAAATCGTGGTGTATAGGGTCACAAAAGTGAAACCCTTTTTTTGTATCTTAACAAGTTTATATTCTTATTTAGAGTTTATGCACTTAATAGTCATAATTAAGTACAACTATAAACCCAAAACTAGATCGATTACACAATGACTCTATCTCTCAACATCATTGTTGCTAGTCGTCATATTCTAATCATCCTATGTATCAAGTACAATGATGAAAACCACCACCGGTTTCTAATATTGACGAAGTAGTACTAGCAAAATTTATGTCAATCAAATAAACATTTAAAGAAGAAGGTCCCATTAGATGTCCCACAACTAACTTGTTGACTCTTCAATAATTTGGGGTAGTTTCCTTTCTAGCGTCCAACAATTAAGACAATGGAAACTTTATCGGTCGGGATTGATAGGTTTAGTATTGTTATTCTCAATAACGTTACTTTTAACATTACCTTGTATCAATTCCATTCTAATTTTAATTCTTTAAAACCTTATCCTTTTCTTAACGGTTTAAGAGAATGCTCCCACTCATTTCAATGAGTCTTTGCTTTGAGAAGCAAAATTATATTCATGAAGACTACTCTTCATTCGTTTGTTTAATCTTAAAACTTTCTTGAAGTGGTTGCGGTATTTTGGTCTATTGAGATTTCCAACAAATCTAGTCACCAAAATGATTTAACGTTTCAAAAATACTTAACTCAATTAAGCATATGAGAAACAATTTATTGTAAGTAGATATGTTAGTCAAAAATCAAAAACCCTTTTGATCACGAATAAATTTTATCTATACACTTCACAAGAGGTCCTTACAATGGATAATACGAGGTTTTTAGAAGAAAATTCATATTTGTCTTTAGTTACGATGTTTTAATGGAGATTTGAATCAAAAATCGAAATGATATCGTATATAAATTGAGGTAAAGAAATAGAACAACATGTTAACGGAATAGTGAAAACAAAACATTTATCGTTTTATTAATGCTTGTAAATAACAAGTAAAGCATTTACATAGTGACCTCTACCCAACTATGATAAATGATTCCAAGATCCAAATTCATATTAACTTGGGCACGGTGTGGCCGATGAAACCCTTATCAATATAACTCGGTGGATTAACTCTTTAATCGATTCTACTTTTAGAACTCTTGGTCGATAAAATTACATTAATATTTATCTTTAGACCGGAACACATGCGACTACGGTCACGAATACTTCCATTGAGCTCAATCCAAATTTCGAATAAATGTGTCCATGATCCAAACCCACATTAACTTGGGCACGGTGTCGCCGATGAAACCCTCATCAACATGAATTCGGTGGATAGACATTTATCACCCACTTCCCCTATGTAACAAGGTTTGTACCCCGGTGTGGCCGAGTGCACTCCCTCACGAAATAGGTTTTCATGGTTTCTACTTTTTGGCAAGGCTATGTCTCAATTGTTTGTTTTAGCGAGAGGTCATGTCAATTTATTATCTATCACGTTTTAAGTGAACTAAAGCGGTGAACTACGATAATTGTAATTGACACGGTCGATAAACCCGATTAAAATGATAATGCATGTTTAGTTATGGCGATTTAGCGATGCATGCAATATATAAATAAAATGCAAAGCATAAATAAAATCCTAGTATGGCCTTCCTAGAATAGTAAATCTAATAAACTATTACAAATTCGGAAACCAACTCCATTGGTCCCTTGAACTTCGGTCTTGGCACGCTTCTCAAGGTAACACCGTCTTTAATGGATCGCCTTCTCGAGTGGCACCGTCTTCAAGGAACTCCGAAATAAATAAATTACATAACAAATTACATAATTTCCTATTATACATTTGTAATTAAAATAAAATAAATCTATTAAATTACAAAACGGTGATACGAGATCACAATAAATTACAACCGAATCGATATTCCCATACATTTCGGGTAATATCAATTAAAACTAAGGTCATACTAAGTAAAATTACATAATTCAAAAATTACATAAAATTAAAATATGACAATCATAAATAAAATGCAGCATTATAATATGTATGAACATGCCCAATTTTATGCTAAATCGCCTTTAAGGAGCCTATATCGTATATTAATCATTTTTTACGGATTTACGTGATTCAATCTTTTAAAATCACAATAATTGCATAAAATTCATATTTATGTACAAGTTAATTACCCTAACCAACTTAGGACTCAAAATTAGTCTCCACTAACATATTGACAATAATTAACTTATATTTCTTAATATTGTTCATAAATGGACTTAAAATACATAATTTTGCCATAAACTTCAAATTCAATCATAAAAATTTCAAATAAATTTGAAATTTGAAATTTTAAACTCATGAACATTCTGGAAAAATACCATGACACTCATAATGTTCAAAAACTTAGGTTAAAAATTTCGAAATTTATCGGGAAAAACAATGTTGCGGTTTATCGGATTTATCAATTATAATCATAAAAATATGAGAAAAATTATATTTATTAACTTTTCAATTTTAGATCTGAAATATATGATAAAATGCAACATGTGACATTTTTCCTTAGTCATGAAGTATGTTTTAGCAATTTATACTAATTAAAGTCACTATTTATGTTATTTTTCATCAAAAATTCATAAATCATGCATAAAGACTTCATTATAGCCTATTATTTTACACACATCTTGTAAAATTGCATGAGATAACATACTAAATTTCTATGACCAGATTCGAAACATATCTTATATTAACCTATTTTTCCATTTAAATTAGATTTTATCATGAAAAATCCATATTTCAAGCATAAGAACTCATAAAATTATGAAAATTTACAGGTCATATAAAACAAATATATTTGAAAACATATCCAAAAACCACTGGAAAAATCGAAGTTTAGCTAATTTTAGTCCAAAAATGACATTTTTATCATAAAATCACATTTTAATGCCATTATTATATAAAATGAACAATAAAAATTCATAAATTAACCAAAATTTCCTAAATACATTTTAGGATCAGAAACTTTAACATGCAAAATTAATTTCGTGATATATCATAATAAACACAAATTTATAAGTTTTATATGTTAATCGTATAACTCGGAAAAACTATAACCGATTTGCATGCAAACAACCTAAGGCTCATGATACCGCTTGTTAGAAATATATATCTCGTTATAATCAACATATTCATATATGTTAAAATTTATTTAGTCATAAAATAAATCTAGATCTTATGCATGCAAACATAAATTAAAAGAGAAGAAATCATCAACCCTTACTATGATAATTTCGGTTTTATGGGCACCAACAAGATCTCCTACTTGTTAGTTCTTGAGCTTTCCAATAATGGATGAACATTCATGACTTCAAAATAGAAGCCCTCCAATTAGTAGCACCCAAGACTATCCCAAAATCCCACAAAATAATATGTACTAGACATTTGTAATGTGGTTTACCTTAAAATCGGTTACTAATACTCATATACTACTACTAGTATTATTAGTGATTGATTTGAACAAATTTGATTCATAAAACTTGAATTTATGAAGAACAAGAGAGAGAATGTTAGTTTTTCATAAAACATAAGAGAATAAGAAAAATTGAGAGAAAAACTCTCAATTGTCTAATGACAAAACCGGTGGGAGGGAGGTCTTTTGGACCCTTTTCTTTTTCCTTTTTGTCTTCACAAGACAAACTAGTGTAAGGCTTTTTCATGGTCAAGTCACTATCAATTGTCATAGACAAATGAACAAGACAAATGAATAAAACAAAACTACTAAAAAACCCCACCTAATTTCGGTTATCATGTAATATGGAGTCCATTTTATTTTTGTCAATTGTACAATTGTATGTCATGTGACATGTGACATGTCTTATGTCATGTTTTAATTTAAAATGCATATTTAACAAATTAAATATCATTTACAAATTAAATAAATCATATTTAACAAATTGACTAGTAATTCAAAATTACTTTCACATAAAATGGTCATTTAATTACTAACAACATCTTGTAATTATAACTAACTTATCATTCTCATCTCGCGTGTTTCGCAAACACCGATTAATTTTAGTAATATAACTTCTTAAATTACTAAATAAAATCTTATTTAATCACATTATGATAAGATGTCATTATCTCTCTTATGATAATAATTTGTTCAATTTTAAGGAATTAATTAATCTGTATCGACATACAATTGATTAACCTTTTTCAATTAAGGGAATCGTCCTTTAGGTGTGACCTCAAGGGATCAACTGATCACCACCGTCGCACGATAGTAATGTCAAACTCTAGCCAGCCAATCATTACCGATATGTGTGGACCAGTTGACTATATATGTAATGTATCATCCCTTTCGTATTCTTAATATGAGATTTAAATATGTGATCAATATGATCGACAATTGTGATCGCATTATTGTCGGGGACACTTACTCCAACAGAAACCAGGGACAAGACCGATCTCTAAGGCCTCGTACCGTATGGGACCTAAGGAGTTCGGGGAGCTGAAGAAACAGTTGGATTATTTGGTAGAAAAGGGGTACATTAGACCCAGTGTTTTGCCGTGGAGTGCACCAGTTTTGTTTATGAAGAAGAAATATGGGAGGTTGAGGGTGTGTATCGACTATAGGGAGCTGAACGGTGTTACAGTGAAGAACAAGTGCGCTTTACCAAGGATAGATGATCTTTTTTACCAGGTGAGTGGGGCCGGAGTCTTATCGAAGATTGATCTAAGATCGGGGTACCATAAGGTGAGGATTGGGTTGAAAACATACCAAATACAGCTTTTCGATCGAGGTATGGTCATTATGAGTATGTGGTGATGCCGTATGGGTTATCTAATGCGCCTGCAGTGTTTATGGATTTGATGAACCGGGTTTTCAATCAGTTCTTGGACAGTTCGTTGTGGTGTTTATAGATGACATCTTAGTCTATTCCAAGACTAAGGAGGAGCACGAGGAGCATTTGAGGGTGGTGTTTCAAACTCTACGCGATAACCAGTTGTATGCAAAGTTATCTAAGTGCGAGTTCTGGTTAGAGAAAGTGGCTTTTCTAGGTCATGTGATTTCTAAAGAGGGTGTATCTGTTGATCCTAGCAAGTTAGAGGCGGTGTCTAAGTGGGCAGCACCAAAGAATGTGGCCGAGATCAGGAGTTTCTTGGGTTTGGTAGGCTACTATCGACGGTTCGTGAAAGACTTTTCAAAGATTTCAAGGCCTATGATCGCATTGATGAGGAAAGAGAACAGGTTTCGTTGGGATAAAAGTTGTGAGACGGCGTTCCAAACATTAAAGGAGCGTTTGACCACAGCTCTAGTTTTTGCTTTACCTGAGGGGAGTTAGAATTTTGAGGTGTATACAGATGCTTCAAAGAACGGGTTGGGTTGTATGTTGATGCAGAACAGGAAAGTAATTGCCTATGTGTGGACATGGGCCACGGGGGCGCTTGGGAACAAGCGTTTGCATTTGTGGAGTCGCCACCAATTTTTATGGGAAATTGGAACCGTTCAAATACCTCGTGTCATGTCAAGACACAAAGTAGTGACATGAACACTAAGAACTCGTTACCCTTAGCATTTTATGTCTAGAATGACTCTCGTGGATGCCAATGAATATGGATGTTCACAGAGATCTGGTGTAAGGGGTGAGGGTACGTATTAGGAAGCTCTTTAATCGAACACCTAATTCCGCCCGCCTCGATAGCGGCCTCTACTAATGATTAGGGAAATTGTTCATATTTGATATGTTGTCGAATAAGCTATGTCGGTAAACACATAATTTAGCAAACAATTTGGTCGAAGTTGAAAGTTAGATTAATTACATGTGAAAGACAGGTAAATAAATCATACAAGATAATAAGAAATATTACAAAGGAAATAGAAATAAATTACAAAGGATATTTGAATTTGCATCATAAACAAGCCCAAAAGAGTTTTAGAAATAAAAGAAAAGAAAAGAATAAATGAAATAAGAAAAATTATAAAATAGGAAAAATAAGGAAATTAGAAATTGATTTAAATAAGAAAATTAAAAGAAAATAGGAAATAAAATAAGAAATAAAAATAAAGAAATAAAAATAAAAATAAAATAGAAAATAGAAAATATGGAAAATATGAATTATATGGAAAATATGTCGAATTATGGTGATAATAGGAATAATAGTCGATTAAAACCTAATTAGAAAAACTATGTCAAAACGAGAAGAGTTCAAGGGCAGAAACCACCCCAGAACAGGCGCAGCATCTGTTGCGTCCCTTAGAAGAGGCGCATCAGTTCAGGCGACTGTTCTTGAGTTGGTTTCTGACTGTGAAAGTCATACTCGTTAATTGTTATCGTTGGTTGATTAATTAGTATGGATTATTGATTTTAGACTCGAATAGAAGTGATTTAATTGATTACATGCATCTGGGACCGTCATAAAATGATAAAAGACGAGAAAATTACAGCGGATTACATAATTATGACGTCGGAATTTATTTATATACAAAATTCGGATTCAAGGCGGGTGAAAGCAAAAGAAAACAAAATATGGAAAAATAAAGAGAAACATATACAAAAGACGAATTCTAGGGACTTGATATGGATAAATCGAGTCTCTAAAATCTAGGTTTGAATTTGTGACGAAAATCCGCAGATATTAATTATAAGGGATTTAAGCCGAAAAAAGGTTGAAAAAGATTCATAGAAAACTAATTTGAAAAATATTAGGTGAAATAAGAGAAAGAACGAACAAAGAAAAATAAAAGACAAAAGGAACAAAAACCCGAGGAAGAAGAAGAAGTGCAGCAACTGAAGGCAGCGTCTGGAAGAGGCGCAGCAGATGCTGCGACCTTTCCAGAAGGCACATCAGTTAATGTGATTCTTCCCCACGTCAGATCTGTGTTATTTCCGTTAAAAAGTTTTAAAAGGTTATTTTAAAAGACGGTTTTGAGCATACTTATGACATAAATTTATATTAATAAATACGAAATAAAAGTACAATAAATAAAATGGGATTTTACACCCTCAGACTTACATGTTAGCGTCGCGAGATTTAACTAAATCAGTTTTAGTGGTAACTCGACTCGAACTTTAATGCAAATATGAAAGTGCCCTTAAAAAAGGAATTTTAAAAAAGATTGAATTATTGATTAATTGTGTAGTGGTCAAATTGGTCGGTCATGCAACGTGACTGGTAGTTAGAATGATCTGAGCTTTCGTGGTCGATTGATCAAGCACGTAGGCATCAAAAGCTTAGAGCAAGGTCTAGAATGCAAAGGGAGAAGAGAAGGGCGAACACTCGCGTGAAAAATATGTGAGGCGAAGGCCTCTATTTATACTAATCATATGGAGGAATTATGGAAAGAGTAGAATTTGGAAAGGAATAGGAAAGAAAGATCCGGAAACAACCGACTTAGTTGAAACAAGGAAACTTGACCAAAAAGAAAGCCTGGAGAAAAGGCGCAGCAGGTGCTGCGATCCTTCAAAGAGGCGCAGCATTTACTGCGTCATTTCTCGGGTAGTATCCTTCTGTGCAAGAAAACGCGTTTGACAACCTGTCGTATTTTACGCATAACTTTCTCTACAAGACTCGGATTAAGGTGATTTCGGTGGCGTTGGAAAGCTAAAAGAAAGATCCAGAACTTTCTGTGAAATAGGCTAGACCCAAAATATTCGTTATCACCTTGTAAAACGGGCCTAAATGTCGGGTTGTCATTTTAGCTAAATGAAATGCACATTTTGTAATGTAAACTTTAAGTTTAGCCTAAAGAAGCGACATGGGACTAAAAAGGAGATATAATCATAACATTTTATGACATCCTAACCTTAGGTAGACTAGCACATTGCTTTTTGCCTCGGGATTTGACGGTTTTTTAGGAAATGAAGACGGTTTTTGACCCTCCAAATGTACTCTAATTACTGCCAAAACGACTGTAATGACACATAGATGACAAGCAAGGGGTAGACAAGAGTGTATGAGTTACCTTTTATTGACCGATTTATGAAACGTCATAAAATCGCGACATATGCTAAACATGCGGCCCAATCATCACTGGGTGTTTGGCGGGAGGTGCAGAAATGAGGTATCTACAGAGCCCGCACTTTGACTGAGGCTTGGACAAGGCGAAAGTCAAAGTATAGCCATCAGGTCAATCGAAGATTACAACCTGAAGACTATGGCGACGCGAGGCGACTCAAGGGGTCTGAGCCAAGGACCTGTCGTCGGGAACATTTTAGAGTCTGTCGACTATTGGGGAGGGTCGTTTAAAGTCCATTAGACTACGTAAGGAGGCTCGCCAGCCATAAGAAGAAATCATACCTGAGACACCCCCGGGTGAAACAAGACTGAAGGCGCTTCGGCAAAACTCTTTGGTCTGAAGATAACATGGTGTTTGAAGGCATTAGGGGATACAGGGATTCTGAAGAAACTTCTTAAAACTTCTGAAGGCTAACTCTGAAGGCTATCTCCAAAGGGAAGGCTGAAGGATAACTCTCTCTAAGGGGAAGGCTGAAGGATAACTCTCTGAAAGACTGAAAGGGGACTTAACTAAAAAGAACTTCTAGAAATTACTGAAGGGGTTATTTGAAGATTACTGAAAGGATTATCCTGAAAGATTAAGGCAAGTTTCTGAAAGATCTGAAGGTTTATCCTGAAAGGGTTGTCTGAAAGTACAGAACTCTCCGGGAATTATTTCTCTCGAACTCCGTGGGGAAGAATCATATGTTGAGTCAACAACGGCGCGCCCTTGGCACTGCTGAGGAGAAAACAAAGGATCGACAACGACGCGTCCTTATTATCGCTGAGGAAAAGGTGTTTGATCGACAACGGCGCATCCTTGGCACCGCCGAGGAGAAAATCCGCTCATGTTGTCGTAAGCGAAATTTCGATAAGGAGGAGAAGCCCATGAACTGTATTTAGTGATCATGAATTCTTACTGGGGAACACATTGATGATTACGAACATTTTGATCGTCATGGAAGAAACCTTGAGCAATACTGCGAATACTGCTGGGGAATATCTTGACTGTCGCTGGGGAGAACGAAAACTTGAGCGAAGCCCCAAGTTGGAGTGAGCACTGCTTCTGATACTTACCTGCATGGTTAGTAGCCACACAAGAATGCAATCTAATAGGCAAACAGCACACAGCACATGAGGAAACGCAATTAGCACATGGACCTCAAATGAGAAAGCACACAGATTTTGCAAAATTTGTTTCTTTATAAAAGTTGTTTAAAACTTATTTAAAGAAATTTGTCGTTTTTAACGCATTATGCATATTCAAATGGGCTTTAGACGCATGACCTGATGCGATGCAGACCTTATACGAACGTAAAATGTAGACGCAATATAGACATAGGACCGACTGACACGACATGAGGATGACTCTGACAGACTTTGTTTAAGCATGCTCAACCCCTAGCCAAGTGTGGGTGACAATGCGTATCAGTTCCCAAGGTAGAAGAATTGCAAGAATGATGGGGGCATATAAAGGCAAGGCATGAGCCGTGGATCAGTTGTCTACTTGGACACCCTTTGCCGCCGCTTGCTGTAAGAGAGACCCCTCTTGAGGCACAATAACCTGGAGAATTAATCTAAGACCTTTGTCATTTTCCGAACCAAACATTATCTTGACTTGAAAGAGGCTCGAAGAGTAAATAGGTGAAGGAAGGGTGGCGTCTTGGAAGAGAAGCCCCCATGATGAGAAGATGACTCTGGATTTTGGGTAAAAAAGGAGACTGAGCGACGAGAAGGAGCCCCCAGTAAAGTGGTAGAAATAGAAATTGTGGTTGGAAGGTTATGAAATGGAGGTTGAAAGTTAAAAGTTGGGATGGTTGTGTCCATGAGGACTGCCTACGTATTCACGTGGAGTGAAATCAAACCAGATCGTAGTTTTGAGGTTTGGTTAATTTTGTTTGGGTGTTGCGGTTGTATCCTTCTTGTGTAAGAAAGGACTGCCTACGTATCCACCTGAAGAGGTGAAATCAAACCATGCTCGTAGTTCAGGTGTGTGTGCCCAAGCTATGTTGTTAGGGCCTTAAAGTGCAGGGGTCACGAGGGTATATTCCTTAGGTGACTCGAAGAATTGATTTGAGATAACTCCCTCTGATCATAGACCAAAGAGGCATAACTAATTTTGTAAAAAAAATCCTTGTCGTGTGAGCACACCTAAAAGTGGACCCTAAGGATGATATGGGTATGTCCCGTTCTAGGTAGCAAAGTATTTGAAGACTCCGTGTCTGGGTCAAGGTGAAACTGGATTGGATATTTGGAATGTGAGGCTCGGAAATAAGAGGCTTTGATGAACAAAATTCTGGAGCTTTGATTTTGTGGAGTTGAGGCTTGATGGGATTATGGCTTGTAATATGGCTTGGGAATGGAGTCTCTTAGCTTGATGTAGCCTGAGCACATAAAGGTAGGTTAAAATGATATGGGTTCAAATTTCTATGTCTGAGATAAGATGCTATTGAAGGATGAGAGAGAATTTTAGAGAGAGAAACCCTCTAAAACTCTAATTAAGGATCTTAATTACTGCAATGGCAAAAACTAAGAACCCTAAATACAATAATCCTAAATCAATTAGTAATAGTAATAGTAAATCAATTAATAATAGTAATTCAAATATTAATTCAAAAAACCAAAAAAATGTTGTTGATTCTTCGAGTGCTAGTACGAGTAAGGGTAAATCAAAATCGCCGCATACTGCTCGTAAAATCAATATCAGCTTCTCCCCAATTGAACCATCGGAGTTGGAGGTGATTTTGGAGGATAGCGAACATGAAGAGGAGGACGCACCTGAATATGAGTCTGAACGGCAGGAACCGAGTCTCAGGCTGACTAATGCTGATGTTGAAGGTGAGATTAATTATTGGTCTTCGGTTGTTTATTGTTATATACTAGGTGCGAACCCCCCGAGAAGTGTGATTACTGGTTATGTTAAACGTGTGTGGCAATCGTATGGTATTGATCGAATTTCTTTTTTACCAAATGGTATTTTCTTGGTTTAATTTAATTCAAAAGCCAAACAAATGGAGGTGGTGAATAACGGTCATCTGATTTTTGATAATAAACCAGTCATTGTTAAAGAGTGCAGTCCAAATTCTGAATTAATAAAACATGATGTGAAATTAATTCCCATTTGGATGAAACTGTATGGACTGGATATCAAATTTTGGGGGACTGAATGTTTGAGGAAGATAAGTGGTTTGGTTGGCAAGATGTTGAGATGTGATGATGCTACTAGTAAGAAGGCTTTCCTTGGATATGCCAGAATCATGGTAGAGGTACAAATTGGACAACAATTTCCTACTGAGATTGAATTTATGGATGAATTGGGTAAGACTCAGCGGGTAAAGGTTATTTATGACTGGTTACCTCTATCATGTGATAAATGTAAGGGAATGGGTCACATAGCTGCTGATTGTAGGAAGGTTTATGGAGCTCCAAAAAGGGTGTGGAAACCAAAGGTGAAACCCCAGGGTCCAAGGGTTGTTGCCCCTAAACCTAAACCTGTGGCTAAGCCTGTCTCCCCAGTAATGGTACCCACTCCAGTTGTTTAGGTGCCTTCTCCAGAGCTTCAAACCTCTGTAGTTGTTCCTTTAACTGGTGTATCTTTTAGTGTGGGGCAACAGGAGGTTGAGGTGAGCAAGTCTTTCCCAAGGAGATTCATCAGTAAAATGTTAAAACAAGATAATGGGGAACCTAGGGTTTTTACCCCTATAGGACTCAGTTTTATAGATTCTTTAACTTTATCTATGCAGAAGGCAAGAACTTAGAGTAGGAAACTGCTTACTCCTGATACTCACACTGATAATGGGTAAACTGGGTTTTTGGAATGTACGTGGTCTGAATAGCCAAATAAAACAAAAAGAAATAAGGTGGTTTTTACACCAGAATAATATAGGGCTATTTGGATTGTTAGAGACAAAAATAAAGGGTAGTAGATGGATTTCTGTGAGGAATATCATTTGTGAGAATTGGTCAATTTGCACTAATAATAGTACTCATATAGGAGGGAGAGTTTGGTTGTTATGGGACCCTCAGATGTATCAGGTGGATATTTTGGATGTCACAGCTCAATGTATCCATTCTAAAGTTTTTGATAAGGCTCAAAAGATTGTGTATTGGCATACTCTGATTTATGGTTTTAATAGACTTTCAGGAGAGGGACTCTTTATGGAATTCTTTAAGGGATTACTCTCTTCTTATTGATGGGCCTTGGCTGGTGTGTGGGGATTTTAATAGCATTACTGATGTAAATGATAGAATTGGTGGAGCTTAGGTGACTTGGGCTGAGATGGCTCCAATGAGAAGGATGATTGCTGATTGTCAGTTGCAAGACATGAAAAGCTCAGGGTCTTTTTATACATGGAATAACAAGCATGAGGCTGCAACAAAAGTATACAGTAAACTTGACAGGGTTCTGATTAATGAGCATTGGTTTCAAACCTTCCCTAAGGTTGTGGCAAACTTCCTCCCTGAAGGTCTTTATGACCATTGTCCTTGCCTTATCAATACTACTGAGGAAACTGTAAGAAGGAAAGCTGCGTTCAAATATTTTAATATGTGGGCTCTCTCTGAAGATTTTGATTCCACTGTGAGAAACAGTTGGCATCAGGAGTTGAGGGGTACTCCAATGTACAGAGTTGTGCAGAACTTGAAGAGGTTAAAACCTGAGTTCAAAAAGCTGAATAAAGCTCAGTTCAGTGATATTGAAAATCTTACCAATGTTACTGAACTGGCTTTGAAGCATTTCCAGCAGCAGCTTATTCAGGATCCTTTGAATGCTACTGTTTGCAATGCTGAAAGAGATTGTGCTACTGATCTGAGTAAGTTGATTAAGGCTAGAAATAGCTATTTAGCTGAGAAAGCAAAAGAAGCTTGGATTAGAGATGGGGATGATAATACATCCTTTTTTCATTCTAGCATCAAAAGAAGAAGAATGAAGAATAGGGTGTATAATATTCACGATATGGAGGGGGAGTTATGCTCAAAACCTGAAGACATCAAGGGTGCTTTTGATAGATATTATCATAGGTTATTGGGTACTTCTAACCCTATCCAACCCATTTGTAAAAAAAGTGGTCAAGGCAGGAAAAGTGTTGAATGATGACCTAGAGAGCTATTAAAATTGCCATGTTTTCCATTCCTGGTGACAAGGCACCAGGACCTGATGGCTTTAGCAGCCAGTTTTTCAAATATTCTTGGCATATAGTGGGCATGGATGTGTGTAAAGCTGTTAGAAATATTTTTGATTCTGGGAAAATGTTGAAGAAACTAAACACGACTATCCTCACTTTGGTGCCTAAAGTTGATCTGCCTGACAGTGTATTGCAATTCAGACCCAGAGCATGCTGCAATACTATTTATAAATGTTTGACAAAAGTGTTATGTACCAGATTGAGCTCAATCTTACCTGACATCATCAATCCTTCTCAGGGGGCCTTTGTTAAAGATAGAGACATAGTGGGGAACATTCTCATCTGCCAAGACCTCATCAAGCTCTACAAGAGGAAAGTTTGCTCACCTAGGGTTATGCGGAAAATTCACCTGCAAAAAGCCTATGACTCTAGTGAGTGGAGTTTTCTTCAGGAAATGCTGAGTGCACTAAATTTTCCCCTTAGCAGCATTGAACTTATAATGCAATGTGTAACCTCTCCCACATATTCCCTGGCATTGAATGGAGAAGTTTTTGGCTTCTTTAAGGGACAAAGGGGTTTAAGGCAGGGGGATCCTCTCTCCCCCTTGCTTTTTACCATTTTTCTAGAGTATCTTAGTAGACTTCTAGGGGTATTGGACAGGTTTCAGCGGTTCAAATATCACCCATTATGTTCTAAGATGAAGCTTACTCACTTATGTTTTGCTGACGACCTTTTAATGTTCAGTAGAGGTGACCTGCATTCTGTTGGACTCCTACTCAGGATGTTTGAGACCTTCTCTGTTTCTTCTGGACTAAAAATGAACAATGGCAAGTCTAACATCTACAGCAATGGGGTGAGTGATGAAATCATTAGAAGTATAGAGGATGCATCTGGTATGAAAAGAGGGGGATCCCTTTTAGATATTTAGGGGTTAAAATTGCACCCAAACGTCTAGGGATTCTGGATTGTCAGTGCTTGGTGGACAAGGTGACTGAAAGAATCACCAGGTTAGGGGTCAAGCACCTCTCTTATGCTGGGAGGCTCACCCTCATCAAGTCAGTGCTGAGTACTTTACATAATTATTGGGCTAGGATCTTTGTCCTACCCAAAATAGTTCTTAATAGCATTGATGCCCTTTTCAGAGCCTTCCTCTGGCATGGCCAGGATCAAAAAGAGTTCCCTGCTCTTGTCTCGTAGAAACAGATTTGTAAACCCAGGAGAAAAGGTGGATTGGGACTCAAACAATTGCAACAGTGGAATATAGCTCTGTTGGGTAAATATGTTTGGTGGATTGAACAGAAAACTAATCATTTATGGGTCAAGTGGGTGCATTCTATCTATATAAAGAGTCTCAATTGGAAAGATTATGAACCTACAATCAATACAAGCTGGGCATGGCGAAGAATATGTGCTGTGAAAAGACAACTTCAACCGTGGTTATATGATGAGGCTTGGAGGGGAAGTGGGTCTGGATATACTGTTAAACTTGGATACAGTTGGCTTGTTGATGCAGGCCCTGATGTTGTCTGGTACCCATGGATTCAGAACAGGCTAATGCTACCTAAACATAATTTTTTCATATGGTTGGTGGCTCGGAATCGTTTTCTCACGCAGGATAGGTTAATGAAAATGCATATCACTCAGAGCAACAGATGCTATCTTTGTGAGGTTGCTGAGGAAGAGTCAAACCACCTTTTCTTTACTTGTTCTTTTAGCAGCCAGTGTGTGAAGCTTCTTGAAGATTGGCTGCAGATTTGTTTGCCATTGCAGGGGGTCATTGCTTGGTGGCTGGCACTCAGAGAGCGTTCCCTTTTCATGAAGCAGGTTGTGGCAGCTGCTGTAGCACATTTAATGTATTTGATTTGGCAAGCTCGTAATAGATGCAGGATAGAGTATGTAATCCCTCATCCTGTTGTGATTATAAAATAGGTGAAGGACTCAATACAAGTGAAACTGAAATGTAGTCATGTAAGAATAGGCTCTAGGAGAGCTGAGGACTGGGTAGCTAGAGTGTGTCAAAGTTGTAATTAACTAGAGATATGTATGATCTCTAGTTAGCAAACTATTTGATGGGCTTTATTAATATACACTTAACTTTCCCCAAAAAAAAGTTTCCATGTCTTGGCCCTAAAGGATGGATATACTTGATGAGCTTGAGAGGATTCTCAAAATTCCTAACTATCTCCTTGTAACGGTCTCGAGAAGGACTTAGGGTGTGTGATGTATGAAAGGCTAAGCTAGGGTGCTAGCTGACCATCTTGATTCTGTATAGACTTCAGCATTATTTCGTTCAACATTTGATTTCATACTCGTTCTTGATTCAGACTCAAATTCTTGGTCTGGAATATATCTCGGATTTTACTCAGATACTTGATTCAGGTTTTTGAAGATAACTTTGACTTTGGATATTGACTTGACTTGCTGGATTGAGCCTTCTTCTTTTAACTCTCTTGTCTTGGATTACGGGCATAACTGCGGCCTTGGATATTGACACCAGTTTCTCTTGATTGAGCCTTTGTCTTTGATCATGGCTCGTATGGTCTTGGACTTGCTTACTACCATGGATTTGGGTCAGACTAGCACCTTTGGTGTAAAACGGGTTGGTTTTTTAGTAAACAAGTTATTTATTGTGGGGAATGGCTTGCCTTGCATCATGGATCGTTAACAAGAGAGATGGTCTGGATTCGTCCTAGAATCTCTTGAGATAGGCTCATCCTAAACACGGGTATAGTGAGGGGTTTCTATTGCCAGACATGGAATTGGTAAGAAAATGGACACGGAGTTTCGGGTCCTCTACAACTCGGAATGGAACATCATCTAAGTGTACTCACATCGACCTGGCATGTGTTATCGTTCGTTTTAAAAATGTCTCAAATCAATTCTTGTTGTCACAGGAAAAGGGTAAAGGAAGAGATAGGATAGAATATGTGGATTGAAAAGTGTACTTTTATTGAAATGAATAATGAATGTATTTAACATAGACTCGAGAAGACACGTGACTCGTGGGACAGCCCCCAGGTTGTCACTAGGGATGGAAATGGACACGAAGAAAGATACTAGAACAATTATGGGAAAGAAAGCCTAAGACTCGGACTCAGACTCGGACTCGGACTCGGACTTTGATTCGATCTCATATCCCTAGACTCCTAATCATCGGCCCATGCTTGAACATTTATTCTTCTGGCAACTGGCTTCGGCATCTAACTTTGAGCATTCACCCATTTGAGCACCTCATCCTCATCATTGGGAACACTGGAAGGATAACAGTCAAGAAGAGTTTCTTGATAAGTGGTATATCCATGAGGATTGCCTAAGCTACCTTGTGGAGTTGTGGGCTAAAGGTTGAGAGGGACAACTTCCCGCTTTCGATCATATCCTGAATGACATGTTTTAATTTGAAACATTTCTCTGTATCATGTCCTTTGCCTCTATGGTACTTGCAGTAGGCATTCTCATCCCAGAACTTAGACTTCTTCTCTAAGTCAGGCGTAGGTCCTATAGGTTGAAGAAGACCTAGAGAGGATAATTTGTTCAAGGCTAGGGCATAAGGTATGCCTAGACTTGTGAATGACCTAGGAGAGTTGTTAGGTTTCCTTGACGAACGCTTTATGAGGTTGCCTTTACTGATTTTGATTCCTGGATGAGAAGAACTAGGAATAGATTGCTCGCTTATTGTTTTCTTCTTAGGATTGTCAGGTTGAGGATTTGCCTGGACACTTTTCATCCTGAGAGGTTGGCCATCAAGCTTCTTACCCATTTCATCAAACTGGTTCTCCATGTTGGAAAGACGAGAGTTTAGATTATCAATATCTCCCTCTAACTTGGAAAATTTATTGTTGAAGGCAATGGAAAGCATGAGCATTCCACTTTGGATATCGTCTTCCTCAAGCACACTGATCTCTTCATCGTCACGGGGATCGAGGGATGATTCTTGGTCATGTTTGATGCTGCTAGACCCAAAAGGGTTGATCCTCTCGAATTGCTCGATAGAAGGTGGCACTGGAATCTTGCCCTCTTCGATCATATCTTGGTTGGTGTGTTTCAAGAGAAAACACTCTTCAATATCATGGCCTCTACCTTGGTGATATAGGTAGTATTTGTTGCCCTTCCAGAGGTTCACCTGCTTCTCTAAAGGTGGAACCGGAGTCAGACCTATTGGATGTAGCTTGCCTTGGGTAGAGAGTCTCTTCAAAGCATCGGCATAAGACATGCCTAAATCGGTAAGCACCCTTTGATGCCTCCCGGGTTTCCTTTTAACTGTTTTCGGCTTTCTAGGACGATGGTTATTGCAAGAGTTAAGCTTTAGACGACCTAGACTAGAGGTTTCTCTAGGTGGCGTGTTCTTTTCCACCATCCCATTTTCAAGGGCGAGGACGCGAATGCTCAAATTTTCCACTGTAGCTTGAACTCGTAGGACAATGGCATAAATGTCTGGGAGAGACACGGTGATTGTAGCTTGAGCTGATTCGTGACTTTGCTGACTGACGGAACTTGTTGAATTCCTACTCGACAGAGATGACGCGCATTACAACTCGATTCGACACGGGATCACGCATACTAAGGCAATAAGTAATGAATCACAGGAAGGGACAAGTAATCACGAGGATAAGACGACAAATCTTGACTTGACTTGTGAATTCGTGAAATGTCGTAAGCGACTTCTCGTGTTTGAACTCACGGTGTTTGACTGTAATTTTAGACTCGAGTGTTAACTTTGACGAAGTGACCCTCATATGATTGACCTTATTGACGGGATTGATGACACATGTTAATTCTAGACTCAAGATTTGATTATAGGTGTTAAGAAGACTGATGTAGTTTAAACTCAAATATGAGGCTCATTGAGACTCGTGTGTTGAGCCTCGGAATGTGTGACTCGAGGTGTCAAAAATGTTTAGATCCTAACTAAATTGGGGTAGAGGGTCCAAAATGACGGTGTGAAGCCTTAGGACTTGACTTGAATTTGAAAAGACCCAAAATGTAAAGGAAGACGGGTTTATGACTCGACAGAGTTCCGACTAGGACATAGTCGGTTTGAACTTTGACTCTAACTTAGCCCAATTGAATTTACATATTTACATTTGAAAATACTTTGGTTTAAAACGTTTTATTTTTTTTTTGATTTCTTTTTTTGCGCAGGTTTTGAAATGGGTTTGAGGCCCAAAGTTTAACTCGACATTTGGACAGAGTTTCGGCTTATTTTGCGCTGTTTTGAAAATGTTTACATTTTGAAAAGGATTTTATCTTACAAAATTTTGTCATAGTTTTGTTTACAAAAGGTGATCACGTATACGATACATACATATGGGTATTATAACGGTATGCTGAGTGCATTTAAAGGGTTTTGGCTTAAAAAGGTGGGTTGCCATACCAAGCAATCAAACCCTGGTCTGTGGAGAGGTCCGTGCCAAACAAGAGTAAGGTCGGTTCCTAGTCCATTTCCTCGAGTAGTGAAAGCCCTTGATACAAACAAGAGTATGTACCACGGTATGGGTGACGTCAATCGTTATCCATCTTTAGGCCCAGATAAGAAGTTGGACCGTCCAGACGGGACGATTGGTCGAATGGGTTAGGTTAGGCCTAGGAAGGCCGAATAAAACGACCTAAGAAGGTCGAGTAATGAAAACCGACAACTGTCTCATATAAACTAGTCCCTAACCTTGTTCAAGTTTCACCCTAGGTAACACATAAGTGTATCATCCCCAGCGGAGTCGCCAAACTGTGGACATGGGCCACGGGGGCGCTTGGGAACAAGCGTTTGCATTTCTGGAGTCGCCACCAATTTTTATGGGAAATTGGAACCGTTCGAATACCTCGCGTCATGTCAAGACACAAAGTAGTGACATGAACACTAAGAACTCGTTACCCATAGCATTCTATGTCTAGAATGACTCTCGTGGATGCCAATGAACATGGATGTTCACAGAGATCTGGAGTAAGGGGTGAGGGTACGTATTAGGAAGCTCTTTAATCGAACACCTAATCCCTCCCGCCTCGATAGCGGCCTCTACTAATGATTAGGGAAATCATTCATATTTGATATGTTGTCGATTATATGCATGCAATGCAACATCCAACGTTTTAATCCTAGCATGTGAATTAAGCGATTACAAAGGAATCATACAAGATAATAAGAAATATTATAAAGGAACAAGAAATAAATTACAAAGGATGTTTGAATTTGCATCATAAACATGCCCAAAAGAGTTTTAGAAATAAAAGAAAAGAAAAGAAAAAATAAAATAAGGAAAATTAGAAAATAAGAAAAAGAAGGAAATTGGAAATTGATTTAAATAAGGAAATTAAAAGAAAATAGGAAATAAAATAAGAAATAAAAATAAAATAGAAAATATGGAAAATATGAATTATATGGAAAATATGTCGAATTATGGTGATAATAGGAATAATAGTCGATTAAAACCTAATTAGAAAAACTATGTCAAAACGAGAAGAGTTCAAAGGCAGAAACCACCCCAGAACAGGCGCAGCATCTGTTGCGTCCCTTAGAAGAGGCGCATCAGTTCATGCGACTGTTCTTGAGTTGGTTTCTGACTGTGAAAGTCATACTCGTTAATTGTTATCGTTGGTTGATTAATTAGTATGGATTATTGATGTTAGACTCGAATAGAAGTGATTTAATTGATTACATGCATCTGGGACCGTCATAAAACGATAAAAGACGAGAAAATTACAGCGGATTACATAATTATGATGTCAGAATTTATTTATATAATAAATTCATATTCAAGGCGGGTGAAAGCAAAAGAAAACAAAATATGGAAAAATAAAGAGAAACATGTACAAAAGACGAATTCTAGGGACTTGATATGGATAAATCGAGTCTCTAAAATCTAGGTTTGAATTTGTGACGAAAATCCGCAGATATTAATTATAAGGGATTTAAGCCGAAAAAAGGTTGAAAAAGATTCATAGAAAACTAATTTGAAAATTATTAGGTGAAATAAGAGAGAACGAAGAAAGAAAAATAAATGACGAAAGGAACAAAAACCCGAGGAAGAAGAAGAAGTGCAGCAACTGAAGGCAGCCTTTGGAAGAGGCGCAGCAGATGCTGCGACCTTTCCAGAAGGCGCATCAGTTGATGCGATTCTTTCCCACGTCAGATCTGTGTTATTTCCGTTAAAAGGTTTTAAAAGGTGATTTTAAAAGACGGTTTTGAGCATACTTATGACATAAATTTATATTAATAAATACGAAATAAAAGTACAATAAATAAAATGGGATTTTACACCCTCAGACTTACATTTTAGCGTCGCGAGATTTAACTAAATCAGTTTTTAGTGGTAACTCGACTCGAACTTTAATGCAAATATGAAAGTGCCCTTAAAAAAGGAATTTTAAAAAAGATTGAATTATTGATTAATTGTGTAGCGGTCAAATTGGTCGGTCATGCAACGTGACTGGTACTCAGAATGATCTGAGCTTTCGTGGTCGATTTATCAAGCACGCAGGCGTCAAAAGCTTAGAGCAAGGTCTATAATGCAAAGGGAGAAGAGAAGGGCGGACACTCGCGTGAAAAATATGTGAGGCGAAGGCCTCTATTTATACTAATCATATGGAGGAATTATGGAAAGGGTAGAATTTGGAAAGGAATAGGAAAGAAAGATCCGGAAACAACCGACTTAGTTGAAACAAGGAAACTTGAACAAAAAGAAAGCCTGGAGAAAAGGCGCAGTCGTATTTTAGGCATAACTTTCTCTACAAGACTCAGATTAAGGTTATTTCGGTGGCGTTGGAAAGCTAAAGGAAAGATTTAGAACTTTCTGTGAAATAGGCTAGACCCAAATAATTTGTTATCACCTTGTAAAACGGGCCTAAAGGTCGGGTTGTCATTTTAGCAAAATGAAATGCACATTTTGTAATGTAAACTTTAAATTTAGCCTAGAGAAGTGACATGGGACTAAAAAAGAGATATACTCATAACATTTTATGACATCCTAACATTAAGTAGACAAGCACATTGCTTTTTGACTCGGGATTTGACGGTTTTTTAGGAAATGAAGACGGGTTTTGACCCGGACTCCAAATGTACTCTAATTACTGCCAAAACGACCGTAATGACACCTAGATGACAATCAAGGGGTAGACAAGAGTGTATGAGTTACCTTTTATTGACCGATTTACGAAACGTCATAAAATCGTGACATATGCTAAACATGCGGCCCAATCATCACTGGGTGTTTGGCGGGAGGTGCAGAAACAAGGTATCTACGCTATGCTTCTAGGCACCTGAAGCCATATGAGGAGAACTATCCAACACATGATCTAGAGTTGGGTGCAGTTATGTTTGCTCTCAAGATTTGAAGGCACTATCTTTATAGGGCAACCTTTCAGGTGTTTTCCGATCACAAGAGTTTAAAGTACATCCTTACTCAAAAGGAGCTGAACATCAGACAGAGGAGGTGGATGAAGCTTATCGGGGATTATGACATGGATATCATATACCATGAAGGGAAAGAAAATGTGGTTGTTGATGCATTGAGTAGGAAGAGTATGCATTCTCTATGCACAGATATATCTTTGATGAGGTTGAGAGATTAGGTAGGTAAGAAGGGGATACATGTGTTTCAAAAGGGGGATGCTAGGGGAGACTTGACAGTGGAACCGGATCTTTATGATGATATTCGCAGGAAGCAGGCTCTTGATTCTAAGATTCAGGAGTGGAGGGCTGGAGTAAAGAAAGGGACAGTGTCTCGGTTCTCTATTCATTCTAATGGGAGTGTTCGGTTTGATGGGAGATGGTGTGTGCCTAAGGATGAGGAGTTGAGAAAGACAATCATGACAGAGGCTCATTGCACTCTGTATTCAGTGCATCCGGGTGGTGACAAGCTTTATAGAGATCTTAAGAAGACTTTTTGGTGGCCTGGGATGAAAAGGAGATAGGTAGGTTTGTGGCTAGGTGTTTGACATGTCAGAGAGTCAAAGGGGAGCAGTGAAGATCACAAGGTAAGATTCAGTCTCTTGAGGTACCTGATACGTGCATTTTATATAGTCTTTTTAAGCCTCTTATGCACGTATTTCTATGTAATTCTCGTACTTTTGTTCATTTACATTATTTCAATCACCCCTAATTTCCCTTCGACACTTCTCATTCCCTCAACCCTAACCTTCAATTTCTTCCCTAAATTATCAAATAAATTACCCAAATTGTTTTCCAAGCATCAATTAAATCAATTGCCCTTATTTGCTTCATCAATTTTTGACATATTTGGGGCTAATTTCGAAATTAGGGTTCGCGAAAAATCAAATTTATTCGATTAATTAGTGTTCTTGTTGATTTTAATTGATTTTCTTGTTGGATATTCATTCAAGTAAGTTCTCCTCCCCTTTATTATTGTTTAATTGCAATTTCCCCCATGTTTTATACAAATTAGGGTTTTAGGAAATTGGTTTGGGGAAAATTCGATTTGTGTTGATTGAATTTGATTGGAACTTGCTTTTATTATAGACATGGATAGTAGCAAAGTAACCGGTGTTGAAAAACCAATGTCTACGGCTCCTATTGCGTCTTCTACACCGTCTTCCTCGACAGTGGCTCATGTTGCCGCCACTGTCCCTGCTGTTACAACCACCATTGTTGCGGTGGTCACTGCTGCTGCTACCGCTACTACGGTGTCGACCCCTGCTGCGTCGACACCCGCTGGTGTCGCCACTACTGCTGCCGCTGCAATTATTACTGTTGCTGCTGCTATCGGTTCACGTTCGGGGACGGGTACAGGGTTTCGTGTTGCTGCCTTACGTGTCGCTTCTAGGCACGCTGCTGACACTTCCACGGAAACTTTACCTGAGTTTCCGCAGGTACTTTTTATATCCCCGTCCCACCACACTCGATTTTTACATTTAATGGAATGTGATGTGACTTCGACCCGTTTCTTGTGTCGACCTTCCTTAGAGAAATTGGGAATTTTAGAGCCCGTTGTTGAGCTGCTCAACGGGACGGGAATGTCGGGATTGGCTACCTTGAAAGAGCTCACCTACCGACAATTGACCTTAGAATTTTTTAGCTTTTTTTCATTTCACCTCGCGGCCTATGCGACTGATCATGGGAGCAAGTGCATCACCTTCCGTCTGCTTAACACAACCTTTACTTGAACCTTAGCTGAGTTTGGGGACAGGTTGGGTTTAGTAAGTGACGGTTTTCTTGAGCCTCCTAGGAAACTCCTGCTTTAGTTATGGACTACACTTGCACACACTCCTTTTAGTCAGCGACGTGGTGCTCACGTCCACTTACCCCCAGCCCGTTACTTTCTCCGTCTGCTAGGAGAGACCATTTTTTGTCGTCATGACCCTAACAATGTTAATAATGTTGAGCTGTCATTTTAGCCGGGTACCTGAACATTGATAGCGGTGCCCCGTTTGTTTTTAACATTGCCTACTTGACTGCTCAACATTTTAACACGGTCGGTTAAAAGTATCGGGCACTATAGCTTGTGGTGGGTTAGTGAGTCACATAGCCCGCCGCCTTTTCCCCGACTTTCCCCGTGGACTTCATTATTTAGATAAGGACAACGTCATTGACATTCCAGTCATGTCTTCTATGAACTGGCTGGCAGCTGACCATCGGACGTGGAAGATAGGCACTTCACCGTCCGTGACTTTACCTTCACCCTCTCTACCCCGTCTTTCACCTTTGACTACTGTGACGGGTAGACTATCACCACCTCCAACTTCTTACCTCCTTGACTTCACCCCTACCGTTTCTAGGAAACGGAAGAGGACTTCCCCTGCTGTTAGGGAAGTCGGAGAGGGGTCTCGACCTACACAGGCTAGGCACACACCCACGTCCACGTCCATGCCCACGCCCATGCCTACACCTACACCCTCTATCTCTCAACCGGCTTTACCGGCTAATTTTATTGCACCTTCTAATTTTGAGGCGCCTGAGGTCATGGACCAAGGGCGTTGTGATGCTTTGCTTTTAGACATGTGCAGTAGAGTGGCTCGTATGGTGCGGGTCAGGCTCTTGCCTTATTCCCTCTTTATGAGTACCACATGATGCAAGGTCGTCCTGTTCCCGCTGGTTGGCCACACCCTTCCTTCTACCGGTACCCGGCGGAGGGGTATCCACAGTCTGCGAGTGAGGAGGACACGGCCGAGAGGGGGGAGCATTTTAGGGCTGAGCTTGCTACTGAGGGTCGTCAGAGGAGAAGGAGGACCCTACCTACAAGGTGGTTGACGAGGAGGGTGGTGACGAGTAGTAGCTGACTACTCACTTCCCCAGTTTGTTGACTGGTTTGGGGAAGTTCATCTTGTAAGTATTTTTGTTCTTTATTTGTTTTCATCTCCTTTTATTTTATTTCATTTGTTTGCATTCGGTTGTATTTTCCCTTTCCCCATTATTCTGCTGGTGTATGCTGGAGGACAATGAGGGCATTGTCCGTTTTGGTTTGGGGAGGGTCATGCATCCTTTGAGTTTGCATTTGCATTTGTTTTGCATTCACGTTTATTGCATTTTCTGTTTGCATTGTCTTTTATTTTCAAAAAATGTTGAAAAAATTCAAAAAATTTATAAAACTCAAAAAAAAAATCAAAAAAATCACGTTTATTTTTGCATATAGGTTGAGTCGGAACGGTGTATTTCGATGATGAAATTGCACTACTTTTAGTCTTTTTGCTTAAAGCCTTGCATAAACTAATATTCTTTTAGCATTGTCTTATTCATAATCTACGAGTTAATGTTGAAATTTAGCTGAACGAATAGACTTGACCTGAAATTTTGGCAACCTACTCATATATTCTAAGTTTTAGAGCCTTAAAACTGGTGTCATTTATGACCAGTTCATCTAGAATTGTGAGTAGTTACTCCTTGCATAGCATGTATCATTAATTTGCATAAGTATGAAATTCAATTGCTTATTGCCTGCATACATTCGGGTTAGTGGTTGGTGTCACATGCAGGGAGGTGCTTATTTTCCCTTTTCTTCCATTTTTACCCATAAACTCCACATTTAGCCAAATTTGCCTTTTGACCCTTAACTACATCCCAAATTTAGCCAGCCTTGTCAAGCTAGTTTAGTGATTGTTTTGTGGTATTTTGTTTATTGAGCCGAATTTGGTTTGTATTGATAATCGGAGTTGGAGATATGGAGAAGGAGGATGATTATGAGAAGGAATTGAAAAAAAAAGTTGAAAAAGAAAAAAAAAAGAGAAAAATCAGAAAAAACCGAGAAGAAGAAAGAAAAAAAATTGAAAAGAATTTCATGAAACGGTTTTTGCTCCTATATTTCTATTCTATATCTTATGAGGAGTTGATTTTATTCATTTTAGTGAGTTTGTATGCCGAATTAAGAGCATTGTGCTTAATTTTGATGGATTAAGAAGCGGATGTGTTTTATTTGGTTTTGTTAGGATGCTAACTTGGCTATTAACCTCACATGTCCAAAAATGTTTTGCCTTTCTTACCCATTACCTCACTGTTCCATATTTTTGTAAGCCTTCGGCTGTGACGGGACCTTGTTTGGTTGGAATGTATGTGTACGGTAGCTAGAATTGTCTATCATACTATATTGCATGCATGCTTATGTGGGTCGTAGTTAAGGTGAGCGACTATATTTCTTCCTCTCTCACAATTAATTGCTTGCCCTTTGCTTCATGAGAGAAGAGTGACCCGTGAGAGTCCATTATCAAAGGTCTTGCAAGGTCGACGGTTCAGCTTCACTATAAACATCTTACAACTGTTTGCATTTGACAGTTTTTGCTATAAGTATTAGTTTGCTTGCATTAAATCGGTTTAATTAGACGATTTGTAGATAGCTCTGAGTTTTATTCCGTTCCATTAGTTGCATATATTTTGCTTGGGGACAAGCAAAGGTTTGGTTTGGGGAGATTTGATACGTGCATTTTACATAGTCTTTTTAAGCCTCTTATGCACGTATTTCTATGTAATTCCCGTAGTTTTATACTACGAAATGCCCCGAATAGTCTACTTTGGTTCGTTTGGCTTTAATTGCAGGAATGGACCTAAAAGTAGCAGAATTGAGCCTTTTACTGTCTCATTAGCATGCATTTAGGAGATGCAAGAATTGGAGCAGAAATATCACTGTCTCGGGATGCGTGAAGTCGCCTTGGAAGATAGATCTTACGTCCTTTGGCCTATTTCAGTGGCAGTGTACTCGATCGAGAAGTTTGAGTGGCTGATATGCTCGATCGAGAGCTTGTGGATGGTGAACAGTCTTCGATCGAGACCCTGCTGAGCTCGATCGAGAAGTAGCTTAATGGAGGTCCTCGATCGAGTAGTCTAAGTACTCGATCGAGAGGTTTTTGGCTGGAAGTACTCGATCGAGGAGTTTGAATGTGCTCGATCGAGCACTTTGTTATCTGAACGCGAGATTTTATCGTGTGAACCTATTTATTTTATTATCTTAAGTTACGTGTTTAATAATAAATATCTTTCCTATATAAAGGAAAGACGTCATTAGGTTAAGGTTATCTAATCTTTGACCTTTAACATTCAGTTTACATTAGCTTAATCTTGTTCAACGTTGGTTTTGCCTTTCATATTTTCCGGATCTCAAACTTTTGTAATCTCTCTTTACTCTCTTTTATTTAAGTTAATTGTAACACCTCCATTTAATCAAGAGCCTTTAGCTAGACATTCCCAACTAAATAGGGCTGTTACCATCTCGGTTTCCCGAGGTAGTGATTAACAAAGTACAGCAATACCAAAGTACTTTAATTAAAACTTAGCGATTTCATATTATTACAACTTAATCAATCTAGACATAATATAAAACTTGATACAACTTGCAGCGGAATAAATAAAGTGATTACTAATCTAAGTGATCTAGACAACAACTATGGTCCAAGTCAAGCTCACGTCCCAATGCTCCCAAGTCAGGTAATCTTTAGTACCTGTCAAATCTGCTCCCCATTATGGTTCATCACAGGTGTTCACGAATACACGGTCAACCACGAGGTTGAGTAGGAATAACTAACAACAGTAGATAACAATATGAATATGCATGATATGACTCAATAGATCCATTCATCCGAGTTCATCACTCGCAACACTATTCATCCCGCCAATCCCTGGCCGGGGCAGCCTCAACCCGAAGGTGAGAAAACACACTACATTACTATAAAGTAATGTCTGCCTCAACACATAGTTGATAAATATCCACAGAACGGTCTGCAGAACCAGCATGGGGCCTGCCTCGAGAATTCACGATTATAATCGTCTGCCAGAATAAATCTGATAACCACTATACATTACTATAAGTAATGTCTGCCAGAATAAATCTGATAATTAATGTAGATGTCATGCTTATATGAATGCAACGATAAATAATAATAATCAATCGGATATAATCCACAATAATCAACCACAATGATAACCCAGCCAGAACACTAACAAATATACTTCCAGTCTTCATGTGAAATACAATAATAACAGCCAATTGAGTAGTTATCCTACCTGGCAAGCAATATCCAATGAAGCAGCTCAAGCGATCTAATAATAAAGCATACGAACTCGATTATAAGTTCTTCAGAATCCGTTACCTAACATATTAATAATTCATTCAATTATTAATTATCACATTTTAATTATTATTTATCCAATTTAATTATTTATTTATTAATTTAATTTAATTAATTTCAATTTAATTTAATTAATTATTTTCCCGTGTAAACGATTAAGTAAACCTGAATTACTAACTAATTTAAACAAACCATGCACACCCACACTATCCCGTGAGAAAAAAGCACAAACGCCAACCAACCAACACGGCAAAACCATGTTCAATCCCCCGTGCTCAAACCCCCTCCTTTAACCCACCTATCACGCCACCCCTAGCCACCTTCAGCACCACCAAAACCTGCCACGCCCTAGTCTGCACCACGGTCAATCCCGACAACCACCTAACACCTGTTAAAACACCCCCTGCCAATGTTGTTAGGATCGAGATCCTACTTTGGATCGATGAGCTTAGTAAGATCGAATCGGTAGCATCGGATCGTAGAATCGTAAGATCCTACAAATTAACTAAAATAAATAATTGTGTTATCAAAATATGTTAAAATCTCGTGTTTAAATCTCAAAACATCATTATCTTAGCATGTGCTCATAAATTATTCCTGTTTATAGTAAATTTCTATCATAAGAGCCATATATAAAATTCTGGTAACTGAAAAAATTGATATGTTAATAGTGTAGGATCGGGTTAAGATTATACTTTAAACAAATTTGAGACAAGTTGAATCGTAAGATCCTACAAATTTAAGATCCTTCCTAGGATCGGGATCGGTCACCACTTTTTGGATCGTAGAATCGTAAGATCCTACGATCCGGATCGGGAGTTTAACGACAACGCCCCCTGCAACCCGCACTTACACACCCTAGACAGCCCCCGAAAACCCGACATACAACAACTCAAATCAATAATTTCACCACCCTACAACCACCGTGACCACCCGTGGCCACCATCGTGATCTCCCTTGACCCACGGTGGTCCCACCATCTGGCACGGCCACACACGACCACCCATGACCCCTCTAACACGACAAACAACCACACCCGTACACAAACACCACAACCCGACACCTCACTGTACCAACCACCACCTGCAACCACCCCAACACTACCATAAGAACCGCCCATAGCCGACCTATCCAGCCACCCAAGTCCCGTGTTTATTCGTCCAACATATAAGTCACAAATCCCGTCTTTAATCCGCGACAGCCACTCTTTTAGACACCAAATTCGCCACCCACGGGGGTCGACAACAGCCACGACAGGTCCCACTAGAATCCCCATGGTCAAAGGCAACTATTGAGGGTAATGGCACGGTCCACGGTGGTTCATACGGTGTTTAAACAATAATTTAATTGAATGCGACGATATAAATATAAATTAAGACGGTCTTACCTTTTATCGCTTAATTGCTCTTCCGTCCTCTAAATCTCCTTCCTCTACTTTTATAAATTATTTTTCAGATTTATCATGTATTTATAGTCTAGGTTTAGGGAGTATGAGATATCAATTAGGAAACTATCACTATTACCTTATTATTATTATACAATTATTATTATTACCATTATAAATTATATAATTATTATTATTACACATTATATTAGTCTTTTCATAAGTAGGATTACCATATACTCCTTTTACTAATTTTATTATTATCATACACTAATATTACTAGGATTATTAATATTATAATTACTATTACCTTTACTTTTTTTTTTATTCTCCTTATTAGTATTATTATTAAATCTCGAAACAATTCCCGACTATCACTCGTACTAAGCCAATAAAACATGTCCATACAATTATAGCACACGGCCCAAAGCCTTACTATTAGCTAAGCCCAAATCCCGACTAGCTTACTTACTTTATTATTTAATTAACGTCTTATTCGCAACTATTATCAGAATGCCATTAATTATATTTATTTAAATTACATAATTTTTTCTCGTAAATCATTATTAAATCACGAGTATTATATTAATTCTCCTTTTGCACACTTAATTTCTTGTCTTTTAATTTCTGTTTTTATTAGTTTGTTATTAAGTTTATGTGATTTTCTCTTATTCATCTCTTACCATGCTTTCTATTGCTTTATTAATTGTTGTTGTTTTATTTACTGTCATGAGTAGCTAATTCCCTTAGTGCTAGGATTAGGGGAGCCATGATAGTAAAGCAATGATGCGATAATTAGTTTAGAAGGCTAGATAACGAGTACATAGTGACCGCCTTCCTGTAAAGTATGATACCCGACTTACCTCTGCTATATTAGTTAGAGCCGGTTGATTTATTTTTGATAGGGTTGCGACAGCCGTGTCAGTACCTGAGTAGAAATGGGAATCTATCTTCATGGATTTCATAGTGGGGTTACCGAGGACTCAGCAAGGTAATAACATGATATGGGTGATCGTTGATCGTTTGACCAAGTCAGCTCATTTTATTCCCATGAAAGATACGTGGAGTAAGGTGCAGTTGGCGAATGGGTATAAGAAGAATGTGGTGAGGTTACATGGGGTGCCAAAGGACATTGTGTCAGATTGGGATGCGAGGTTCATTTCTCAGTTTTGGCAAGAGTTGCAGGAGTTGATGGGAACTACCTTAAACATGAGTACTGCATTTTATCCTGCGACAGATGGATACGCGGAGAGAACAATCAAGACTTTGGAAGATATGTTAAAGGCTTGTGTGATGGAGTTTGGTGGTAGTTGGGAAGATAGGTTGGATTTAATTGAGTTAACCTACAACAACAGTTACCATACGAGTATTGGAGTGGCTCCGTTTGAGGCTTTATATGAGAGGAGGTGCAGGAGTCCAATTTGCTGGGATGATAGTGCTGAGGCAGTGGTTTTAGGACCACAGATGGTACAGGATATGATAGAACAAATGAAAGTGACTAGGCAAAAGATGAAAGCGACCTAGGATCGACAAAAGAGCTATGCGGACTTACATAGTCGGGACATCGAGTTTCCGATTGGGGATAAGGTTCTTTTGAAAGTGTCACCTATGCATGGGGTAATGCGGTTCGGTAAGAAAGAGAAGTTAAGCCAAAAGTTCATTGGCCCTTATGAGATTTTGGATCGTGTGGGAGAGGCTGTTTATCAGTTAGCTCTGCCACCAGCTTTGGATCGTGTACATAATGTGTTTCATGTGTCTTAGTTACGGAAGTATGTGAGTGACGCTTCCCATGTTTTAGAGGTGTAGATCATCGAGTTGGATGAATCCTTGTCTTATCTAGAGGTGCCAAAAGATATTCTTGATCGGAAGGTTCGTAAAACTAGATCTGGGGAAACAGTGTTACTCAAGGTTTTATGGTCCAGTCACAATGTTGAGGAAGCAACTTAGGAGGCGGAAGAGGTTATGAAGGAGCGGTATCCGTCTCTTTTTTATGAGGTATGTGTGGTTACGGGGACGTAACCATGTTTCTTTTAGGGGGGTAGGAGATGATCGCATAAGGTTTTGGTATGGTTTTATATCGGTTTTGGTACGGTTAGTGGTTGTTTTGAGTCGGTATGGGTTGTGTTTGGGTTTTGTTTTTGAGTTTTCGTTGTGTTGTTGTGTCGTAGTTGAGTTAGTAAGTTTGTTTTTGAGTATGGGTTTGAACTTCAGGGATGAAGTTCATTTTTAAAGAGGGAAAACTGTAATACCTCGGATTTATGAGCTGTTGGGTACTCTATTGAGTAAGGCTTACTCTGTCGAGTAAGTTAGTTTTGCGTTCTAGAGAGTGTTATGCTTGATGGATACACGATCGAGTAAGGGTAACTCGATCGAGTAGGCGGTACTCGATCGAGTACCTCAGTTACTCGATCGAGTAAGTTACGTTATACGGATTTTGGCCGAGTTTGATAGCAACGCGTGAAATGATATATAAAGTATTTTTCGTCAGTTTCCTTTACTTTTTACCTTATTCTAAAACCTTTGTAATAGAAAACAAACAACGTTGAATCCTCTCCCGCATTGCTATCAAATCCAAGGGGCTAGAGTCGTCGGATTTCAGAGTTCTTTATATCGTTGAGACCGTCGTATTGTGGGTAAGATCCTAGTCTAGTTTTTATGTTAATTCGTTAGTTTTAGTTAAACTCTAATTTGGTAATTTGGGGGTGTTTGGGAGTATTGTTGATGATGGTTTGTAATTGTGTGATTACATGTTGATAGGAGGTAATTTCGTAGAGGAACGCTTTTGTTCCGTTGCTTGTGTTGATTTTGGTGATTGCATTCCAAGTTTGTCCTAAGCACACATCATAGAATCACGTTAAATGCAATCCCGTCAATAAGGTCAACTGTACAAATGTCACTACGCCAAAGTCAACAGTCAAGTCGAAGGTCAAAGTCAAGCACCGTGAATTCAAACACGAGAAGTCGCTCACGACATTTCACGAGTTCACAAGTCAAGTCTATATTTGTCGTCTTATCCTCGTGATTACTTGTCCCTTCCTATGTTCGTTGCTTATTGCCTTAGTATGCGTGATCCCATATCGAATCGAGTTGCATTGCACGTTATTTCTGTCGAGTAGGAATCCAGCAAGTTCCGTCAGTCAGCAAGGTCACAAAGCAGTTCAAGCCACAATCACCGTGTCTCTCCCAGACATTAATGCCATGGTCCTACGAGTTCAAGCTACAGTGGAAATTTTGAGCATTCGCGTCCTCACCCTTGAGAATGGAATGGTGGAAAAGAACACACCACCTAAAGAAACCTCTAGTCTAGGTCGTCCAAAGCTTATCTCTTGCAATAACTGTCATCCTAGAAAGCCGAAAACAACCGAAAGGAAACCTGGGAGGCATCAAAGAGTGCTTTCTGATTTAGGCATGTCTTATGCCAATGCTTTGAAGGGACTCTCTGACCAAGGTAAGCTACATCCGATAGGTCCGACTCTGGATCCACCTTTAGAGAAGCAGGTGAACCTCTTGAAGGGCAACAAATACTGCTTATATCACCAAGGTAGAGGCCATGATATTGAAGAGTGTTTTCTCTTGAAACACACCATCCAAGATATGATCGAAGAAGGCAAGCTTCTAGTGCCGTTTTCTGTCGAGCAATTCGAGAGGATCAACCCTCTTGGGTCTAATATCACTAAACATGATGAAGAATCATCCCTCGATCCTCGTGACGACAAAGAGATCAAAGCGCTCGAAGAGGACGATATCCAAAGTGGAATGCTCATGCTTTCCATTGCCTTCAACAATAAATTTTCCAAGTTAGAAGGATCTATTGATAACATAAACTCTCGGCTTTCCAATATGGAGAACCAGTTTGCTGAAATGGGTAAGAAGCATGAGGCCCAACCTCTCAAGATGAAAAGTGTCCAGACAAACCCTCAACCTGATAATCCAAAGAATAAAGCAAAAATGAGCAATCTATTTCTAGTTCTTCTCATCCAGGAATCAAAATCAACAAAGGCAACCTCATAGAGCATAAACAACTCTCCAAGGTCATTCACAAAGGCTTCTGACAAGAAAGATACACCTCCTAGGAAATTTACCGACATTGGTATTACATACACCGATGCCCTTCAGAGACTCATGGAGCAACGAATGCTGAAGCCTATCGGTCCTATACTAGTCCCAGAGAAGAAGTCCAGGTTCTGGGATGAGAATTCCTAGTGCGAGTACCATAGAGGCAAAAGGCATGATACAGAAAATTGCTTCAAATTGAAGCATGCGATCCAGGATATGATTGAAAGTGGGAAATTGTCCCTCTCAACTTTTAACCCACAAGATAGCTTAGGCAATCCTCATGGATATACCACTTATCAAGAAACTCTTCTTGACTGTTATCCTTCTAGTGTTCCCAATAATGAGGACGAGGTGCTCATATGGATGAATGCTCAAGGTCAAATGTCGAAACCAGTTGCTGGAAAAGAAAATGTTCAAGCATGGGCCGATGATTACGAGTCTGGATCTAAGATCGAGTCAGCGTCCGAGTCCGAGCCCTAGGCTTTCTATCCCATAAATTTTCTAGTGTCTTTCTTGGTGTCTATTTCCATTTCTAGTGATAACCTGGGGGCTGTCCCACGAGTCACGTGTCTTCTCGAGTCTATACATTCATTATTCATTTCAATAAAAGTACGCTTTTCAATCCACTTATCCTTATCTTTTCCTTTGTTATTTCATGTGACAACAAGAATTGGTTTGAGATATTTTAAAACGAACAACACATGCATGATAGTCGATGTGAGTACACTTAAACGATGTTCCTTTCCAAGTGGTAGAGGACCCGAAACTCCGTGTCCATTTTTCTTACCTATTTCATGTCTGGCAATAGAAACCTCACTATACCCTAATTTAGGACGACCCTGTCTCAAGAGATTCTAGGACGAATTCAGACCATCTCCCTTGTTAACGATCTATGACGGAAGGCAAGCCCATTCCCCACAATAAACAACCTGTTTACTAAATACCAACCCGTTTTACACCAAAAATGCTAGTCTGACCCAAATCCATGGTAGCAAGCAAATCCAAGACGATACGAGCCATGATCAAAGACAAAGGCTCAATCAAGAGAAATGACCAAGATCAATATCCAAGACAAAAGAGTCAAAAGAAGAAGGCTCAATCAAGCAAGTCAATATCCGAAGTCAAAGTTATCTTCAAAAAACCTGAATCAAGAATCTGAAAAAAAAAAAAAAACCGAGATATATTCCAGACCAAGAATCAAAGTCTGAATCAAGAACAAGGCTGAAATATCAAATGCCAAGTCAACAACCGAACCTGAAGTAGAAGATGCCAATGGTCAGCTAGCACCCTCGCTTAGCCTTTCACGCATCACACACCCTAAGTCCTTCTCGAGACCGTTACAGGGAGATAGTTAGGAATTTTGAGAATCCTCTCAAACTCGTCAAGTATACCCATCCTTTAGGGCCAAGACATGGAAACTTGATCTCGCATCAATTAACTTACCTTTATGTGCTCAGGCTACATCAAGCCAAGAGACTCCATTTCCAAGCCATATTACAAGCCATAATCCCATCGAGCCTCCTCCACAAAATCAAACTCCAGAGATTTGCTCATCAAAGCCTCTTATTTCCGAGCCCCACATTCCAAATATCCAATCCAGTTTCACCTTGACCCAGACACGGAGTCTTCAGATACTTTGCTACCTAGAACGAGACATACCCATATCATCCTTAGGGTCCACTAAGTGTGCTCACATGACAAAGAAATTTTTACAAAATTAGTTATACCTCTTTGGTCTATGATCAGATGGAGTTATCTCAAATCGATTCTTTGAGTCACCAAAGGAATATTACCCTCCTGACCCACACTAGTAGAAAAAACCCTATTGAGGCGGTCATAAATGACCTTTTTGTGGCGGTTTTTACAGATTTTGGGTCCGTCGTATATCACGGGGTTGTTTATACTTTGCGGCAGTTGTACAACCGCCACTATACCTTACCTATGGTGGCGGTTATGGAACAAAACCGCCATTATAGACTTATATAAAACGGCGGTTGTTAAACAAGAACCGTCGTTATAACTCACCTATAGTGGCGGTTATTGTTTGAAAACCGCCACCATAGGTATATCAATAATATCATCACACCACTACATGTTCTCTATAACGGCGGTTATTGTTACACAACCGCCACTAAAGATAATTATAATGTCGATTGTTGGTACAAAACCGCCACTTAAGGTAATTATAACATCGGTTGTTGGTGAAAAACCGCCACCATAGGTAGTTATTTTTAAAAAAAAAAAAAAAGAAATTTGCTACCAAAAGTATTGTTGATGTTAAAAAGAATATACATCCAAGTGTATAAATAATCACATACACATCTTAGTTAATAAACTAATCAACATTACATGTTCTCTAAACTTTTGATAGCCCACACCTCTTTAACATTTTTCATCTCGTCAATCAACATTATTGAATCTGCAATAATAAATTTAGCAAACCAATAGTAAGAAAAACAACCTCAGAATTATAAATGGGGAATATAGGTTATTATAAATGGGGAATATAGGTTATGGTAAAGAATGGTGCATCTAACTATTAGTCAGTGTTCAGAAGACGGGAAGATGGTTGAGGTTGTCGTTGATATTTCCGAATATATTGGGGCATCCTTCCCAATTTCCCTGATCTCTAGCCTCCCAATTGCCACTTTTTCATGAAGTGGAAAACAGCCAGACACTGTAAGCAGATTTCAACAAGGGAGTTCTTACATAACATCACAACTAACCATCACATATATACGTTTTTACTCTACTATGGGGATACACAAGTATAAAAGAATGTTTTCAATAAACTAGAAATCAAAACTACTTCAATCAGAAAGTAAAAGGCTTTGAAATTACACAAACCAAACAAGTATCAAATTTCGCAACTCACATTTTCTCAGTGTTAGGACCATTTTTCGCAAACTGAACCATTAGTTCTCTCCCATCAACAACTTTCCCTAAACAAAAAACGATAGAATTTAGTAAAAGATGCAAAACCTAAACGCTAGAACCCTAAAATCAATCATCGCTAATTTAATTCAATAATGAACTAATACCATCTAGCTTTTCAACAGCTTTTGCAACTTCATCCTGATACTTATATTGAAGAATGCAAAACCCAGAGATTCACCAGTTCTATAAATAAAACAAACGAAAAAGCTACTTACGTTAGCTTAAAAGCACGAGAAACTCAAATCCAACACAAACGACGATAATTGTATCATTGTATGTGTACAAAGGTCTTATTTTACGTTATATCTCCCTGTAATTCCACTAATGATTTGCATATTTATATTTTGTAGGAAGTATTTCAATCAAACGTAAAGAACCATGTGAACGATTTACTACGATTCAAGTAACTTCGGATATGTTTGAATGAGTATGATCAGGTCGATTCGGTTTATTTTGAGTATGATCCAATTAGTTTATTATGAGGATTCATGACAAAATAAATCTAACTTTAAAGGCAAAAGCTACAGTATGACTGTTTTATGGTAAGTTATTGTTGATGTAATAATCTTTGTTACTTCAAATCTTTATATTACTTCACAAACATGTGTCTAACACTAGACAATCGGTCATGGGTATGGCACTTAAAGTACATTACCTTTTCTGGCAGCCTATCAAGAGCAACCAACCACTTTTCACAGAGCTCACGGACCATAGTTGAATGACAATTCCGACTATTGTCATCCACAAGGCAGTCTATAAGCAGCGCCCACCTACCTGAAGAGAGGGTTCACGTAATCTCGTTGGGATTTGCTAAGTCTACAGATACTATTGAACCAGAACTAGGCCTCACCTTCAAGCTGCATTGTGGCTTCACGATGATATGCAGTACTTGTTTTGTGCTCTGGTGACTGCTTAGAGCCTTAGATGATGAACTTGCCGACAGATGTGATTTTGAACCTGATGACACTCAAAACATGTAAATCACACTGCAATAAATCATATAATATATGTCGTCAATCAAAAATCAACATAAGCAGGTGCAACAGGCAGTTCAGTATTTTCTTTTTGCGAAAATTAATAATTTTGTGTATAAATCATTCAATAATATTCTTAACAAATGCAAATAAACATAAAACTTTCTCATTGTCATTTTAACTTGCATATGTCTGTCAATCTCAAATGGATACTAACTCGTTAGTGGAACTAACAATGAAAAAATTAATGCAATACCACCCAAAAAATGCACTTTGTTGTCCTAGGTATTGCAACTTCCACTTTGGTGATTCATGTGAGAAATTTTCCATTTTGGTGACCCGAGACATAGTCTTAGGTGTTGCTTACAACAAGGGTAAGGTTGCCGGTTGCGTACATCAAACCCCCTCTTACCTCGTAAGTAATGGGAGCTATTGAGGCACTGGGGTAAAGTTGGTGGTGGTGAGCTAAGACATAGTCAAAACTTTTAGCACATTATGACACTTTTAGGTATAAGTGTGCACCGTACAAACAATGAATTATGGGAAGCGACTACAAAAAAACAAACTTGGGGTTTTTCACATTAATAGATGAAATTTTGACTTTGTTACATCATAGAATATGATATTTCAATACTTCACTTTGGCTATATGTCTACACTACGACCTAATAATGCATTTCACTTTAGACCCAAACCCTGATCTTTTCACAATTCAGATCTTTTCTTTTGGAATTGTATTATATTTCTTTAACAGTTACGTCATGAAACTTTACCATCTAGGTTAAAAAGTCGGACAATCCAGCCAGTAAGTCAAAAGACAATTATATAACCAATAATATGTTTTTGATGTAACTAAAAAGCTGCAAGATAAGAGAGTTTCTCATTGTAAATAAAATGATACTTACCCTGAGAGCAAAGAAATAAGTTGAGGGTGAAGCTGCTCATCTGCACACAACAAGTTTTCCAAGAAATTTTACCATTTGAAAATGCCCCAGCTTCCTTGAGAAAGTGTTCAGCACCACGATTAATTTCCTTAGATCGAAAAAAGTTCATCTCAGTTTCTTCTTCCATGTTTTCGTCATTTATTGCGGTCTGCTCTGCTGTCATGCTCCATCTAGCACAAATTTTCAAGGAGACAGTTAATGGATCCTTAAACAATTATCTAAAAGGCTTTGACATGGCTTGATAGTGTGACAGAATATACAAAAGGGAATGACGTAGGCTGCTATAGTTAACGCCAATGCTATGAATTTTAGACCGACATGGTATGCAGTCACGCTCTTGCTATCAAAACGCCAATAACAAAGCTTGGAGACATTTGGGCGAACTAACCGAGTTATGGCCATCATTTACTATCTCAATCAACATCATTCACTTAATCAATTTTATTTAAAACTAAGAAATAAATGGTGTACGTTCACTTAGCAAAATCAGTTGATTAAAGAAATGCAAAGAAGATTGTTTCAAAAGTGAAGTTAATTGATTAAAGAAATACAATACAAAAAGGTTTGCCGTAAGGGGAAGCAGGTTAGGCTATTACCGGCTAAGCTAGAAGTTGTTGTTCTTAGAAAAAAGAATATATTACAATGGCAACATCTATTCTATTCCAGTGCATCGTATGTCTTTATTTCAGTAAATACAAAATATTTAAGAATAAACAAAACAACATAATGAGAACAATGAAAACAATAAACTAAAAGTAAGAAAAAACATGCACGTTACGAACATGGTGATTGAATGCTGAATGTTGGAGGACCAGTCTTGAGGTCCAAGATTGATTCAAATAAATATGCTATCTCCCTCATGCAATTGAACCTCAGTAGAAAACGAATTATCTCCCAATTGACTGAAATTTAATCGAAAGCCCTAACCCTAAAATTAATTGAAGATTAAAATTATAATAATAATAGAATCCCTAAACCCAAACTGATAAGAAAACCGAAATTCAGTGAGAAACAAATTCAAATCCTCGAAAAAACAGATGAATTTCGATGACTTAAAAAAAAAAAAAAAAAAAAAAAAAAAACATCATACCTGATTGAGAACTACCGGCTAAATCAGAGGCGAGCACACGAGGGAGGATGGGATGGATGCGTCGTTGCTTCGTGGTGTCCGGAAACAATCAATAGTACCGATTGTTGTGCAAACAACCAGTAGGAGCGAGTTCGAAAAGTGGGTTGTCGGAGTTGAAATTATCGTGTGTAGACGGAGTTGAATTTGGCTTGGGTAGTGGTAGTGGTAGTGGTCGACGCTAGCGTGAGTAGAGGGAGTTGACGGTGGTCGGCGTGGGTAATGATGATGGAAGGAGTCATGATGCGTGGTTTAGGAAGATGAAGAAGTTATGCGATTCATTATGTGAAGTGTTTTTTTTTTTTTTGATAACTGCTACCATAAGGAAATCAGTTTTTGAGAATTGCTACTAATGTAAAAAAAAGTTTTAAAAACTGCTACCATAATCGTTGGTTCGTTAAAAAATCAGTACCAATTCATTAAACGAGGCTAAATGATTGAATCTCAGTCATTCATTTAAGATCTTTAGATTAAGTTATAATTCCGATTCCTATTTTGCCCTCCCCCTCTTTATAACATACACTGATACACTCTTCCTTACCCATTAAACTCTTCAACTACATTAATTCCTCTTCAATTTCTCAACTGTTTTTCCCTAATTCATTGAATCTTTCTCTTTGAATCTATTATCAGGTAACAACTCTTTCCTTCTACTCCATTAATTCATGTTAAATCTGTACTTTGTTTTCAAATTAGGGTTTTACAAAATCTGGGTTTTTGCTATTTGAATCTTGTTGGAGAAGAAGGTACCAAAATTGTGATTTGATGATGATTAAGTGTGAGAATGAATACTTGTTGGAACAAAATAAGAGGTTCAAGGAAGCTACTGCCATTCTTAGGCAAATTAAGGCATATGATGATGAGGTTGTGGTCAGTTAAAACAATAATTAAACAAATTAATGGGACAAATTTCAATGATATTAAAAATTCAAAATTTAGGGTTTTATGAAATCTAATAAACAATTCCGACAAAAGGCTTTTTCAGGTAAATAAAGTTAATTGATGAAGGTTAATTTTGTCAGGTTAAATTCTTCAAATGAGTAGGTTAATAATTTGATAGATTATGAATGATGAGTTTGAAAAGTTAAGTGAAGAAGATAAACTTGATAGAAGATGAGGGTTAAATTGTGTTTCTATGACTGAGTAAGAAGGGGAAAGGTTGAAGAAGGGGTAGTTTTGTCTTTTCAAGTCAAAAATTGCGCTTCTGTGTTAATTGGTACTGATTTTTTAACGAACCAACGATTATGGTAGCAGTTTTTAAACTTTTTTTACATTGGTAGCAGTTCTCAAAAACTGGTTTACTTGTGGTAGCAGTTATCAAAAAACCCTTATGTGAAATACAAAAGGGCATTTGATTATTTTTAGTGTAAGTTGTAATTACAACCGCCACATATACCTAAGACGACGGTTTTTAATTAAAAAATATTGTCACTTAACATTATTTTTAGCATCGTTAATAACGTCGGTTGTCAATACAACTAGGGCTGTTCACTCACTGGTCCGGACCAAAGACCAGACCGAACCGGACCATTTGGTCCGGACGAAACCGGACCGAATTTTGTTTGGTCCGGTCCATAGCCCACCTATTTACTCGACTTTGGTCTTCGGTCCGGTCCTGGACCAAACCGAATAGACCGCGGACCGGACCATGGACCGAAGTTATGTAAGAAAAGAAGTTTTAAAATTGTAATATTATTGATTTTATTTTCTACTTTGTTTACACGTATTATAAGATGTGTAATTATGTAGTTAAATCTAGTAAGAAAATAATGTTGTTTATTTTGATCGTTACGAACTTCTCGAGTTCTAGTTTTATATGCTAAAATATGTCAATGACAATAATATTTGGTCCACTTTGGTCCATTTGGTCTGGTCCGGTCCACGCGTTTTTATGGTCCAGACCGGACCGGACCAATATTAATATGGTCCGGTCCTCGGTCCACCTCTTAACCCTTCTTTGGTCTTCGATCCAGAGAGTTTGGTCCGGTCCGATCCCGGACCAATGAACACCCCTAAATACAACCACCATAAATGACTTATAGTGGCATTTTTAATTTGAAACCGCCATAAATATTTTATATTATCACGTCGGTTTACAATTTAAACCGTCGTAATAGACCTTCTACCCCATAAAAATTTTGTTCCCACCCTTTTTTTGGGCTTTTTGCGTCATTTCTATTAGAACCGCCATGATAATCGCGTCGTGATAGGGTGTTTTCTACTAGTGTCATGCACTTTAAGGTCCTAACAACATAAGCTTAGGCACACACTTGAACTACGAGCATGGTTTGATTTCACCTCTTCAGGTGGATACGTAGACAGTCCTTTCTTACACAAGAAGGATACAACCACAACACCCAAATAAAATTTACCAAACCTCAGAACTACGATCTGGTTTGATTTCACTTCACGTGAATACATAGGCAGTCCTCATGGACACAATCATCCCAACCATCAACTTTGAACCTTAGTTACCACGCTAACCATGAACCTTCAACCTCAATTATCGACACCCATTTTACAACCATCCCTTTCCATTCCATCACCTTCCAACCACAATTTCCATTTCTACCTCTTTACTGGGGCTCCTTCTTGTCGCCCAGTCTTCTTTTTACCAAAGTCTAGAGTCATCTTCTCATCCTGGGGGCTTCTCTTCCGAGATGCCACCCTTCATTTATTCCTCCCTTTTACTCTCGAGTCTCATTTGAGTCAAGCTAGTGCTTGGTCCGGACAATGACAAAGGTCTTAGATCGATTCTCCAAGTTATCGTGCCTCAAGGAGGGTCTCTTTTACAGCAAACGGTGGTAAAATATGTCCAAGTAGACAGCTGATCCATGGCTTATGCCTTTCCTTTATATGCCGTCATCATCCTTGCAATTCTTCTACTTTTGGAATTGATACACATTATCACCCATACTTGGCTAGGGGTTGCGCATACTTAAGCAAAGTCTGTCAAGGTCATCCCTGTGTCGCGTCAAATCTAAGTTAGTGTCGCGTCAGTCAAACCTAAGTCTACGTTTTGTGTCCGCGTCAGTCATGTATCTAAAGCCCATTGAATATGCATAACGCATTACAAATTCCGTCTTTATTTCAAATTTTAAACAATTTTATAAAGAAAGAGCTTTCAAAATTTGTTTGTTTCCTCGTGTGATGTGTGCTATTTCCCTATTAGATTGCGTTCTTGTGTGGCTACTAACCATGCAGATAGTTAAGGAGGAGTGCTCGCTCCAACTGGGGGCTTCGCTCAAGTCTTCATTCTCCCCAGCGGCGGTCAAGACATTCCTCAGCAGTATTCGCGGTATTGCTCAAGGTTTCCTCCATGACAATCAAGAAGATTACAAGAATTCATGATCACTAAATACAGTTCATTGGCTTCTCATCTTTATCGGAATATCGCTTACGATGACCCGAACAGATTTTTTTTTCTTCAACGATGCTAAGGACGCGTCGTTGTCAATACCTTTATTTTCTTCAACGGTGCTAAGGACGCGCCGTTGTCGATACCATTATTTTTGTCAGCGATGCTAAGGACGCATCGTTGTCGATACCTTTATTCTCCTCAACGACGCTAATGGCACGTCGTTGTCGATAACTTTATTCTCTTCAGCAACGCTAATGGCGTGTCGTTGTCGATACCTTTATTCTCTTCAGCGACGCTAATGGCGCGAGATTGTCGATACCTTTATTTTCTTCAGCGATGCTAAGGACGCATCGTTGTCGATACCTTTATTCTCCTCAACGACGCTAATGGCGCGTCGTTGTCGATACCTTTATTCTTTTCAGCGATGCTAATGGCGCGTCGTTGTCGATACCTTTATTCTCTTCAGCGACGCTAATGGCGCGTCATTGTCGATACCTTTATTCACTTCAGCGACGCTAATGGCGCGTCGTTGTCGATACCTTTATTTTCCTCAGCGACACTAACGGCTCGTCGTTGTCGATACCTTTATTCTCCTCAACGACGCTAATGGCGCGTCGTTGTTGATACCTTTACCTTTCTCCTCAGCAGCGCTAATGGCGCGCCGTCGTTGTCCTAACGTATGATTCAACCCCGATAGAGTCATTAATATGATCCAGCGTATGATTCAACCCTGACAAAGTCATCAATATGTTCCCCAGCCAGAGTTCGTTAGTTTGCTTGAGGACAGACACAAGCAGATTCTCCAGGTATGATTTCTTCTTATGGCTGGCGAGCTTCCTCACGTAGTCTAATGGACTTTAAACGACCCTCCCAGGAAGTCGACGGACTCTAAAATATTCCCAACGACAGGTCCTTGGTTCAGACCTGTAACACCCCCTCATACCAAGGTACCTTACCAAGGACTACCCTAGTATGAAAGGCTGTTACCATCTCGGTTGCCCGAGGTTAGTATATCAAAAGCAACAATCCAAAACAACTTTAATAAAGTATAAAGAGTTTAAAGATTACATAATCTCAGACCAACTCAAAATAAAAGCGTAAGGAACTCAATACAACTGAAGTCAAAGACAGCTAAACTCGTAACAGCGGAAGCTAGACTCTAAGTGATGACTCCCTATGACTGTCCCATAGCTAACATCTGCATTACCTGTCATAATCTGCTCACCATCCCCGAATGGATCACCGCAGGTTTTACAAAACAACAACACGGGGTCAGTACCGCTCAATCAAGATAAGACAAACAAATAATGTAACCGGATGATCATCCTCCACAGTAACTGATTACACACCGAAGTGTGTAGCCCTGCCGGATTACCCATCGCAACAGGTAATCCACTCCGCCGGTGGGGGACTGCAGCCCATCCTCACCAAGTCCAGCTCATCAACGAGCGACTATCAATCCCTGTCCCTTAATGTGAATATCAACTCCCGTGACGGGTTCCACGGAGGGCGAACTAGGGTGTGAAGCCACTCCCACAAGTGACTCCACCACAATTAACACACACATCACAGTACCACAGCATCACAGCTGTCACAACACCACCAGCGTCACAACACAACCACATCACCACCGTCACCACAACACCCATACTCCGATGATCAGCAGGTAACAACAATTACAATACAAACACAATCTTAAATCAATTAACAGTAACTGAGTAGGGAAACCCTACCTTTTCGCAATCCGCTTACGCTGCAATCAACCATACAAATGCATAACAAATACCACATCGTCACCTACAACAACAATTACATAATTCCAATTACCACATGCCAAAACCCTTTTCCCCCAAATCACAAATTAGGCAAAACCCTAACTTACGAAATTAGAAGCTTACCGACACAATCGACGCAAGGAAAGATGAACTAGACTCACGAACGATCCACGCAAATGAGAGAGAGAGATTTGGAGAGGATTAGAGTTACGTTGTGTAGTTTAGGTTTTGTAAAATGAATAGAAACTGTAAAATGTGTCTTAATATAACTCCAATCCTTTCTAAATCAACCGCGGAAAATGTCACCCGTCAGACCGGATTCTCGGTCGAGTATAGAGTATACTCGGCCGAGTACCCTCTACTCGGTCGAGTATTCAGCATACTCGGCCGAGTGTTCCTGGGCAGTAGCCAAACAGGCTACACGACATACTCAACTCGACCGAGTAGGCCATACTCGGTCGAGTACCAGCCTATAAAATCCGTAGTATTACAGTCTTCCCTCCTTAAAAAGAACTTCGTCCCCGAAGTTCCAACCCAACCTATGAAACCTGGACATCTAACACTAGGTCTACCAACCACACTTACTTCCACAACATGACTCACGATATCGTCCCAACTACAGCATATACTCTCAATACTAACTCCATAATATCATCAAATAACCACAATATAATGTTGCCAACTATGTCTCACTTCTATAACACTCACTAGCAACTCAATACCAAGACAATCCACCGGACAAGATCAACCATCAAGGCGGAATGTTACATTCTACCACCCTTAAAACGAACTTCGTACTCGAAGTTTACTCACACACATAAACATCCTCACACAATCCGTTACTCACACTCCTAAACATCATACTACTACAAGCACTACCATTAACTGTAATAAAATCAACCACAACACGAATCCATTCCTTACTCCACACCAACACTCAAACTTCCAATTGTACCATAACATGTACAACCATCAAACCCTCTTTGTCGCATCCTACTCCTCTTAAGATAAATGTTACGTCCTCGTAACTCACTAATACTAGGTCCTTTGCTATACCTCCCATAATCCTCATTACTACCGCATGACAATGATAATCCACTATAACCTCAACACCTACAACCATTCCTATATCCATGACTCTCTTTCTCTAACAGTCTCGTACCTCCATTTATTCTGTACTCCCATAACATATATCATAAAATTCTCAGTATAACCACTACTCCATATCTTCTACCTTACCACAAAACGACATACTTCTATATACATATACACTCATCTCCACAATCTTATCTCACAATCCTCAAGCGTTACACATACTTACATTAGCTTCTCAAGTTCATCTCTTTTATTACCACAAAACTCACCTTTAACTCGACATGATACTAAGTCCCAAAACTCCGTACTCGCTGTCCCAAGAAAAGGTGCTAAACCACCTGTAATTCCAGTTCAATACCACACATGTTCCATAATTTATTTCCACAACTATGTCCACCAATGCCTCATCTAACACAAGATCAAAAGTACTCCAACAACCTCTCACAATAGCGTCTCATTAACAGAATATTACTATGCCATGACAACAGAACCATACCCAACTCTCTTTCATATCATCCTCTATACAAACCAATAGGAACATACCCATACCGACACTGATAAGAAATAGCAGTAAACAAACAACGATCTATGACAACATGAAAATAGTCGTATCACAACACGAATTACCGTGTACAGTGCGCAAAAACCACATCGATAGCCATCACAACTTTTACAATCTCATAACACTGACTCAGCACAACTTCCTTGACCACAAGACTTTCTTAAAACTGCTCTACCAGATCATGACGCAGCATATTAGACGGGATCACAAATAACAACCTTATGAATATTATCCATACCATGACTCTTGAGGCCGGAACCTCACACCATCACTTACAGATATCATACATACACATATAAGTGTAACATGTGACGCGGAACACACATATAACGACTCGTAACTATCACGTCACATAATTACTCGTGAGGCCAGGACCTCACACAAAGTTTTACACACCTCATGGACCCATAATCGAATCTAACTAGCCAATCCCAATCACGTAAGTTACCACTTGAGAATGAATACCCCTCATCCGGACTTAACTCAGGTGCCTTTCATAACATATCCTCTCATACACACAATTATCACCCCTCCGGCAAATGTAGCCATAACATCAGTGCTCAACTTCCAGCGAGGACCTCATATATCTACATCTTATACTCCCTCACAAACAAACATACTAATCACCTCCACAAAATCAACCTCATTAGAACAACTAACTTCCCTAAAGTAACATCATCCTCAACCACTAGTGACAATACTATGACGCTAACATCCTTCATTTGACTACTCTCTTCCTATCACTTCTTAAAATAACAATCCGTTTCCTCTTTGGTTATCATCCCAAATAACGAATATCCAATCCATCAACAAAATCTACCTCAACATTATTCCCAATTCTATCCTTTATCATATCGTTACCTAACTCCCACCAAAATCTCAGATCGTGCAAACACTCTAAAAGCTTCTTATTCTCTTAATACCTCGAAACTCACGGCTAACATGTCGTCCTGCTCTCCTATATAACCATTAACTCACACCCTCTAGTGAGGCTATCGTACATTTCCATAATTTCCTACCTTCATGCTCCTTAACTCCGGTCAACGTTCTCTCAACTTACTTCCATCCCTATTTCCCCCTTTTTACTCAATAATATCAATTAATAAATCATCTCATTTCTCTTTCTACCTAACTCTTTAATAATCCGATTACCTTCTTGTTACTCCACAACTCAAATTCCAGTAATTCATATCGATATCTTCTCTTTATTTCTTATCACTTATCTTCTCCCATCATACTATTCACTCGCACTTATTACCATCAAGTCTACACACTAACGGTTACTCTTCAATAAGCCGTATCTCCCTGCCGTATCTCTAGGAAACCAAAAATTCATCTCATACCGTTAATTGCCCAAAGAATTACACACTAGGCTCACCTCGTGATATTCCAAATTCCCAAATCAACTACTATCTACTCATCGCGGCATAACTTGACCTCACTATACACTATTCGTTTCCATCTCTCTATAGCGACCTTTTATCACATATATCCTTAAGCAACTCAATCCTAACTGTCTCCCTCCATAAATCCTTACACATCCTAATATGCCACTATTCGTATCCCTCATCTCAATCTTTCATTCGCACGTTTCTTTACACTTACATCACCATTGCCCATATACACTTACTTTATATTACTCAACACACGATTATGTTACTCATCATATCTCACAAAACATGCTCTTTACCTCAATTAGCCCATCAATCTACTCTTTTCTTGTTCCACTATCGCTCACAACCACATATAACTCATGTCCTTTATATCCAACATCTATCCCTCATAAGCCGGCATTCTCCCTATCATAGCATTTGGTAACTTGCGTATCAAGACCGTCACATATATAAAAGAACGCTTTAAGACCCAAAACATACATGTATACATACGCTATGACTCAAAACAATGTAATAACATAGCCACCGACTCAAAATAAAGGTAAGAACATAGCCACCGACTCAAAACGGCCGCCCACTGAGGTACTCGGTCGAGTACATGGCGTACTAGGCCGAGTAAAGGATACTCGGTCGAGTAATGCGACTACTCGGCCGAGTTCACGACTCCAGAAGCTAAACAGAATTATCACAGAGAGATTACTCGGCCGAATATGGAATACTCGGTCGAGTATGAAAGATACACGGCCGAGTAGGGCCTACTCGGTCGAGTATCGGCACAGTTCTCAGCATCGTCCAGTTTTCGTAAAACAGTCATATCTCACTCGCTACTTGGTCATTTTGGGCGTGTGACCTATCGTTAGAATCGTAAGAAAACAAGCTATCACCTCCAATTGGAATCACAGCAATATCATTTCTAGAACTCGACTTATGACAGTTTTAAGACAACCCTTCCATAATCGGTTTTCACAAATCAAATTTTCTCAACCAAAACAATTTGAACATGGATAAGGCAACAACAACAACTCAATGCTTCAAGAAACCAGTACATAATTGAACTCTTATCATACCCACATGAAAATCTAAACACAACATTCATATATATATAGACGCATGCCCTTAATCACATGCTACTACCAACAAACCAAGCATTAACATCATCATGATCATATACACATGAACCACTACTATTTTGAAAGTCACGTATTAAACAGGTAACATGCTCGACATATATCATGCTCAAGATCTATCGTATACAAATTCACAATTCATCATTCATATATTACCACGTTCCAACACTTTCACCATTCCTCCAACAACTTCACAAGATTCACGTTATAGGTATCAAACACACATGACTCAAACATACAACAGTTTCCCCCCATGTGACCGGCTTGAGATCGTAAGGGATTTAATTCAACTTCGGGACGTCTCCCAAGTCTTTGCGGTAGCTCCAAACAACTCTCCCCGGGTTCATTTTATTTAGACTCTCTAAATTTGTTGGGTTCATTTGTTTTAGGTGCCGGAATCATCGGCTCTGATACCACTTTGTAACACCCCCTCATACCAAGGTACCTTACCAAGGACTACCCTAGTATGAATGGCTGTTACCATCTCGGTTGCCCGAGGTTAGTATATCAAAAGCAACAATCCAAAACAACTTTAATAAAGTATAAAGAGTTTAACGATTACATAATCTCAGACCAACTCAAAATAAAAGCGTAAGGAACTCAATACAATCAAGTCAAAGACTAAACTCAGAATAAGCGGAAGCTAGACTCAAGTGATGACTCCCCATGACTGTCTCATAGCTAACATCCGCATTACTGTCATAATCGCTCACCATCCCCGAATGGATCACCGCAGTTTTACAAAACAACAACACGGGGTCGATCGCTCAATCAAGATAAGACAAACAAATAATGTAACCGGTGATCATCCTCCACAAGAATCGATGACACACCGAAGTGTATAGCCTGCACGGATTACCCATCGCAACAGGTAATCCACTCCGCCAGTGGGGAACCGCAGCCCATCCTCACCAAGTCCAGCTCATCAACGAGCGACTATCAATCCCTGTCCCTTAATGTGCACATCCCCTCCCGTGACGGGTTCCACGGAGGGCGAACTAGGGTGTGAAGCCACTCCCGCAAGTGACTCCACCACAATCAACACACACATCACAGTACCACAGCATCACAACTGTCACAACACCACCACCGTCACAACACAACCACATCACCACCGTCACCACAACACCCATACTCCGATGATCAGCAGGTAACAACAATTACAATACAAACACAATCTTAAATCAATTAACAGTAACTGAGTAGGGAAACCCTACCTTTTCGCAATTCGCTTACGCTGCAATCAACCATACAAATGCATAACAAATACCACATCGTCACCTACAACAACAATTACATAATTCCAATTACCACATGCTAAAACCCTTTTCCCCCAAATCACAAATTAGGCAAAACCCTAAAAGACAAATTAATGGAACTTACGAAATTAGAAGCTTACCGACACAATCGACGCAAGGAAAGATGAACTAGACTCACGAACGATCCACGCAAATGAGAGAGAGAGATTTGGAGAGGATTAGAGTTACGTTGTGTAGTTTAGGTTTTGTAAAATGAATAAAAACTGTAAAACGTGTCTTAATATAACTCCAATCCTTTCTAAATCAACCGCGGAAAATGTTACCCGTCAGACCGGATTCTCGGTCGAGTATAGAGTATACTCGGCCGAGTACCCTCTACTCGGTCGAGTATTCAGCATACTCGGCCGAGTTTTCCTGGGCAGTAGCCAAACAGGCTATACGACATACTCTACTCGACCGAATAGGCCATACTCGGTCGAGTACCAGCCTATAAAATCCGTAGTATTACAAGACCCCTTGAGCCGCCTCGCGTCGCCATAGGCTTCAGGTTGTAATCTTCGATTGACCTGAGGGCTATACTTTGACTTTCGCTTTGTCCAAGCCTCAGCCAAAGTGGGGGCTCTGTAGATACCTCATTTCTGCACCTCCTGCGAAATACTCAGTGATGATTGGGCCGTATGTTTAGCATATGTCGCAATTTTATGACGTTTTGTAAATCTGTTAATAAAAGGTAACTCGTACACTTGTGTCTACCACTTGGTTGTCATCTAGATGTCATTACGGTCGTTTTGGCAGTAATTAGAGTACATTTGGAGTCCGGGTAAAAAACCGTCTTCATTTCCCAGATCCCAAGTCAAAAAGCCATGTGTTTGTCTACCTAAGGTTAAGATGTCATAAAATGTTCAGGGTATATCTTATTTTGAGTCCCATATCACTTCTTTGGGCTAAACTTAAAGTTTATATTATAAAATGTGCATTTCATTTAGCTAAAATGACAACCCGACATTTAGGCCCGTTTTACGAGGTGATAACGACTTTTTTGGGTCTGGCCTATTTCACAGAAACGCCTATATCTTTCTTTTAGCTTTCCAACGCCACTGAAAGCACCTTAATCCGAGTTTTGTAGAGAAAGTTATGCCTAAAATACAACAGGCTGTCAAACGCGCTTTCTTGCGCAGAAGAACCCTACCCGAGAAAGGACGCAGTAAGTGTTGCGCCTCTTCCAAAGGTCGCAGCACATGCTGCGCCTTTTCTCAGGGCTTTCTTTTTGTCCAAGTTTCCGTGTTTCAACCTAAATCGGTTGTTTCTGGATCTTTCCTTCTGTATCCTATTCTTACCATAATTCCTCCGCGTGATTAGTTTAAATAGAGGCCTTCGGCCTCCATATTTTTCACGCGAGTGTCCGCCCTTTTCTTCTCCCTTTGCATTCTAAGACCACGCTCTTGCCTTTCGACGCCTACGTGCTTGATCAATTGACCACGTAAGCTCAAATCATTCTGAGTTCCAGTCACGTTTGCATGACCGACCAATTTGACCACTACACAATCAATTTAATCAATCTTTTAAATTCCTTTTTCAAGGGCACTTTCCACGCATATTTGAGTCGAATTACCACTAAAAACCGATTTAGTTAAATCTCGCAACGCTAACATGTAAGTCTGAGGGTGTAAAATCCCAATTTTATTTAATGTATTTTATTTTATTGTAATTAATGTACGAGTTTATATCATAAGTACGCCTAAAACCGGTTTAAAAACCATTCTTTTAAAACCGTATTTACAAAACAGCAAAGATCTGACGTCGAGAAGAAACGCAGCAGCAGCTGCGCCTCTTCGAAGAGTCGCAATATATGTTGTGCCTCTTCCTGAGGCTGCCGCTGCTCCTGCTCTTCTTCTTCCTCGACCTTCTGCAATTTTCTATTTCTCTTGTTTCTTTCGTTTATTTTGTTCGTTTCAGTATATAATTATGTTTTAATTAATCCTTTTCAAATTATAACGTTTAAATCGACTGGAATCCCTTATAATTCAATATTTGCGGGTTTTCGTCATCTTATTCAAACCCGGATTTAAGAGGCTCGATTCGTTCATATCAAGTCCCTTGAATTCATCTATGATATATGTTTTAATTCTGTTTTCTTCATCAATTCTTAATCTTTAATTTCCGCCTCTAACTTCAAGTTTGCATATAAACCCGTTTTCGACATCGTAAATAATATCTAACTCATAATAGTTCGTTTTAATCCATTTTTATCATTTTATGATGGTTCCTGATGCATATAATCTGACTAAATCACTTTCATTCGAGTCTAATATCAATAATCTATCCTAATCAAACAACTAACAATAACAATTAACGAGTATGACTTTCAAAGTCAGAAACAAACTCAAGAACAATCGCATGAACTGATGCGCCTCTTCTAAGAGGCGCAGCATCTGTTCTGAGATGGTTTCTGCCTCTGAACTCGTCATGTTTTGACGTAGGCATTCTAATTAGGTTTTAATCGATTATTATCCTCATTATCGCTACTAATTCGATATATTTTCATATTTCAATTCTTTCAATTCCTTAAATTCTTTTATTTCTTTTCTTTTATTTTCGAATCCCTTTTTCAAGCGTACTTGTGACGTAAATTCAATTATCCATCAAAATTCAATTGTAATTTATTATAATTTATTTTATCGCCCTTGTATGATTTATTTGCTTGGCTTTCCACATGTAATTGAATCTAACATCAACTTCGACCACATTGAGTGCTAAATTATGTGTTCACCGACATAGTCTAATTTCACATGCTAGGATTAATCTGTGTTTGTTGCATTGCATGCATTACATCGACGACATATCAAATATGAACAATTTCCCTAATCATTAGTAGAGGCCGCTATCGAGGCGGGCGGGATTAGGTGTTCGATTAAAGAGCTTCCTAATACGTACCATCATCCCTTATTCCAGTTATCTCTGGACATTCGTGTCCATTGGCATCTTCGATAGTAATTCTAGACATAGAATGCTAAGGGCAACGAGTTCTTAGTGTTCATGTCACTACTTTGTGTCTTGACATGGCACGAGGTATTCGAACGGTTCCAATTTTCCATAAAAATTGGTGGCGACTCCACAAATGCAGGCTTATTCAAGCTTTCACCAGTTTCAATGCCTCACAAATCGATAACGGCCCATGACGTGCTTTGGCAAATCCAAGACTCCGTGGGAGAAGTGTCGTCGCCTCGAGACCAACGCGCGGGTGCGCACTGAAGGGTTCTATAACGATTTTCAATAGATTTGAATTACAGAATTCCCAAGATCTCATGCATGTTAAGTATTAAGATTAAATAAAAGAGGTGATTAACAAACTTACTTAGATGCAGAAGAATTCCAATAATATGCTAATAATAAGAAGTATAATAAAACCCAAATCGTAGTTCCTTGAATAGAAATATAACCTGTGAGATCGTCTCACAATAACGCCCCAAGTGTTGCGCCTCTACCGGTATCCACACGATATGAGTATGTATGCTAGTACAAATCTAAGGGCAATTTTCTTCCTTTTTCTCCCTTGAGGTTTTGTCTTTTAGAAAAATTGATATGTAAACATCTCCCCTTATATCTCTATATATAGGGAGTTCAAGGAGAATCCTAGACTATCTAGGATTAGGAAAGTCTAATAGAATAATCTTTTATTATTCTTATTACCTTTATAATAATTAATCTATATTAATTATAATTGCCCGAAACTCATCTAGTGTGTGACCTTGTAGGACCAATTAATACTACCCAAATCCTAGGTCATTTAGGACTCAGACTACAAGCGGCTCCTAGCAGAACATTGTACCCACATAGAATTAATCGGTTATACAATATTCCGGACATATGGGTACACTAACTTCTTCAGTCTCCCACTTGCACTTATGTTCTATAACGCACCATAATCTCTTTGCTTCTATCTCTTTAGATGAGAATAGGGTAGGAGAAGTGTCATCCCTATAAATCTCTATCTCTTTTCTCTAATCTCTGAGTTGAATTGTTACAACAAACGACTGACTTTTACCTCGTCTGGGCACGACCATGCACTTATACAATTCACACTCTTCGGGAGGCCGAAAATGGTAAACTCCTTTCTCAAAGGAGGAGCAGATCCCATTTTGTCTAACCACATCCTGTCACACATTACATGACAAGTCCAACCATCACCTTTATAGCCACCAGTCACGGTTGACGTCTGATGATGTCAAAACTAGCACTTCAGATCACATGTACAGAATAGTCAAAGATTAAGGCTAAAGACTACCAAACGGTGAAAGAAACTTTGTTGACACTAAGTGAAACCTTAACAAAGTTCTTTGACGGGTCAGTCTAATACATATTCCAAACATGTATCCATGTGCCAGGTTTGGTATCTCAATATCATGACTTACGGAACGTAGTCATCAACCAACTCACAACTAATCATTATGAGGCATAAGTGTCCCTTTCACTATGCCCTGATTAGAGACTTATATAAATACATTATCTTATAAAACAGAGTTCCGTGACCACGCAGTTGGTGATCTGTTTAAACAATGTATACTATTTTAGGAAACATTCAATTATACGATAATTAAATACAAAATCAACCTTTTATCATATAAAAGAACATGTCATACAAACGTATCAATCATATCGAACATAACCTCCCACTAAAATAAAGACCTCTTGGTAGTATCAAGACCACTTGCTAATGCGTCTTATACAAATCGTAGTGCTATGATTTTTCATATTATAATTGCGAAAGAGGTTTTCTACAGGACATGCAGCCATTGCATCAATTACTATCTTACATATGTTTAATTTACCTTATCTGAATAAAGTAAAATCAATAGCACACGTTAGATTCTTAAATCAAATGTTCTCTTTGTTTCTTCATAAGCAACAAAGTATATAGTTGTGTATATGTTTGATTTCCAAACCACATACTCTATTCGATGCTTCATAAGCAATAAAGTACTCATTTTATTTTTAAAATTAGTCATAGTGTCGTACTTAAAACCATTTCAGCACACAATTACTTTCATTTAAATAAAATTTGTCCAGATTACAATCAGGAACCATACTTGTCTATTTGAAATTGATATCACTGTAACCAACTTACAATGATTATTTCTCATGTTGTCCATAATAGTCATCAAGACTAGATTGGTATTGATGTGACCATAATTAGCGCATATTTAGTCCCCGAATTAGCCTTGTTCCCATGCTTTTTAGTGCATATTTGGGTCATTTATTGTCTTTAGTTCTTTGTTTTACATATTCTTTGAGGTTTTGTGTCCTTGGTAGGAAAGGAGTGCAAACCTTGCATTTTCATGGCAAAATGAGACTAAATTGATTAAATTCAATGACCAAGCATCAAGGAGAGACAAGATTAGAAGGCCTTTGTACATATTTTAGTAGATGAGCAATGTTGAGGAAAGATCCTTGCATCCCCAAGGAAATCCCCAAGGATTTTATGAAGAAAAGGGAAGAAAAGAGGAAGAAACAAGACTGAGGAGCAATCCGTGCGGATTGTCCTGAATCCGGCCGTCCCCGGCACCACAATCCGTGCGTCTTCCTTCAAAGATGCCCGGGCAGCAGCTACCAGAAGACGTGCGTCTTCTCCCAAAGACGCCCGGGCAGAGACCGTTGAATCCGGTCGTCCCGTGCCTAAGACGCACGGATTCCAGTCCAGCACAAATCCGTTTCTTCAAGCTTCAAAGAAAGAAGCCCTTCCTTCAAAAAATACCGGCGTCTCCCTGCTCAAATCTCAAAAGTGTAATTACTAGTTTAGCTCTTAGTTAACCCTAATGCATCCACCTAATTTTCACTAAAAATACCCCATTAGTCTAATTAGAAGAGCATGTTCTTCTTATCAATTCTTAGAGTAGTTAATATCAATCAAATCCCTCTTTAGTTTTGTAATCAACAATTAATCAAGTTTTAATACAAGTTTTATTTCCTTAATCTCTCTTTTGTTCATCCTTTATTTTGGGTAATTGAAGATTATTTGGGTTATTATTGGGAGATTGACAACCTCTCAATCAAGCATCAAGTACTTCTTTTATTCTTTGCTTTATTATTGGAATCATTAGTAGGTATAATTCTCTTAATCCCTTTTTAATTATTGTTAATTACTTTCATTTGTTCGTCATGTTTCATTTTGTTGGTATGATTGACAACCTTGCTAGCATGATCAACATGATAATGAGTGAGTAGTCACCTAGCTAGAGTTAATGGGTAATTAGGGGAAACCAACATGGGGAATGATTAATGCTTAAATTAATATGCTTTCATGGTTTATTTGCTTGCTTGTTTTGATCTCAACTCATGCACATGTTATGTTTGATGAAATGCAAGCCTATGAATCCTTGCATTTTTTACCCATCACCTATCTTTTCAATGAGACTTGTAAGACATAAACCAACTCGAGTCTCATTAGACCATGCATGTTGTTGAGTAGGGAAGACTAAGTCGACTTGTAGGTGTTGTACAATCTAATCGATTCGGCTCCGGGACCCAAACTTTCTTAGGATTGTAAGATATAACCCAACTCAATCCATCACAACAATAATTGCTTGCTTATAATTTGAGAACATGTTTGTATGATCAATTCCCATGATTCCCCTATGACCCCATGATACCCTAGTGCTTTTTATCAATTGTTTACAACCCTTTCAATTCATCTTGCTTATTTACTTTCATTGCTATTTAGTTTAGTGACCTTCTACATCAACCCAAATTGTGACACTCCTAAGACACCACTAGTTTCAATAGAAATCTCATCTCAATTCCCGTCCCTTGGGATCCGACCTTTACTTGCCTCTTTACTAATTGTAGAGTTGTTTGTGAAGTTATAAATTGTGTTTTGGTCTAGGTGCTCCTAACGACAAGTTACCGAAAAGATTTAGTCCTGACCAGGTATCCACTCGTCATACGAGTACATAAACAACATCTTTGCAAGTCTCATTTAGACAACAAAATGTCGTTTCCTTAATATATATGTCATTAACATACCAAATCATAAAAGCGAATTATACTCCCATAACTTTCGTGTACATATAAAATTATCCTTATCTCAAATAATTCAAAACACTTCTGAATCATTTTATTGAGATCGAAAGTTCCAACCTCTGGATACTCATTTCAAAAACGTTCTCACTTTCCTAGCACACTCTGATAACGTGAATCTCAAGGTGTGTCTGACACAACTTATTGCATATTTCCATTAAGGAAAACTACATTATTCACGTATACCTGTCAAATCTCATTTCATGTATGTTGACATGTGCTAGGAGAATCCAAACTCTATATGGTCACAACACCATCAGGGTATCAACCTAAGTCCAAAACTTTGTAATGATACATGAAGCAATTTTGGATTCATGGTCTCTAGCCACTTTACACTTTTTTTTTTGAGTTGGAGCTCATTATTGCTTCCTTAAATGTCAAACTTATGCGGGCTTATTCATAGGTGGTACATCCATGACTTTTCATGGATCTTAGCCATCTTCATCAACATTTGATGAGAAATCTTATGAATCTTGATCTTTTCAAGAATATTCTACTCCCACTGTTTCTCTGGAGACAATATTCTCATTGAGAATCATTTCAAGTAACAAACTCTTTGTACTTGAATGAGACGTAAAATTAATATCCTACCTTAGGATAATCCCACAAAGTACATGTCAAATTTGAGTCTAAATTTCAGAAAACTATTTTTTTTTAAAAAAAAAGTTTTAAAGATCTCAAATAATAAGAAAATACTATATAGGAACAATTTTAAATTGTGTACCTAGATAATTTCGAGCGTATAAAATAGCGAGATCTGCATGACTCATCATAGACAGAACCATATTAAAATAGGGCTCTTCTTATCTTATAAGACATAACATTCCACAATCATTAATAAAAAGACCACCATCAAAATAAATTAGTATGATATTTCCATTTGGGGCGAACCCGCACAGTTATATCTTTGTGACATTCCCAAAATACCACATACCAATTTTAGTTAGTGATGTCCTTTAAGAAAAAAAAAATCTCTAATATTCTTACTGTGAAACTTAGATTGTCTTCTTAAGACTAGTAATGAAACAATTTCATTACTATTATGATGATCATAAACATTTGGTTCAAGTTTCCTCATCTCGATCAAATCGAGCGATGTTGATTGTCTTCCTAAGTTAACCTTTACTCAGTTCGAGTCTATTTCAAGTAAACCTTTTAAAAAGTCAGACTAATGTTCATCGTATGAACATATGCATAATTACTGAAAATAGTAATTATGATGAAGTATTAGAATCTCATTCCTTAACAACATCACTTAATTATTCCACACATATCTGAATATATGTGACCAAACTAGTCGGTTGCCCTCTTAACAAGTTAGAGGCATGTTATAGTTTTTCCACCATTTAAATAAAATCCACTTGCCGTAGTTGATCCAAATCAACAAGGCCTAGAGTTCCATCATCATGGAACTTCTTTGAATGTTTCTTGTTTCTTGGCTCATAAGACAATGTTGTAAGCGCGTGAAACTCGAGTCATAAGACTTAAACCGTTTTGTATTTCATGTCATAGATGAGATTGAACAAAACTAATATTGTCTTAACAAGAAAGAGGACAACAATTGTTCTTTATAAAATATTAATTCAATTTATCTCCAAACATGAAAGAATTAACATTTTTCTAACGACAAATGAAAGAATAACTATTATTCAAATAAATCTAGTTTTGAACAATACAACATTCAAATGAATAACTTCTACGCATAATGCATTTCCTCATTATATACGTAGATCTATTTCATTCTTTATCATTATCCTACTCCACATGGCATTACATTTATAATGTAAATACCATCTTTGGTATCTTATACCTTATAGTAGAATATTCGTAGTAACTTTTACTTCTATAACATACATACTTCATTTAGAAGTCATACTTCAATAGCTTTCGCAGATCTTCAAGACATTTCTAAAAGCTATCTTTCCAATGCTATCTGTCATTACAATAATGACGTTAATCACTAAATGATTTCCATACATCTTTAGACATTGATCTTCAGGTTGGACTTGACAACGATTGTCCATTCCACCATTACCAGTGTCTAAACTCATATCTCAAAGTCTCTTTACTGATGAACTCAAAGAACATTAGTTTTTGATTCTTCTTGATATGAAACTCAATTGTCACTAAGTGAGAAATTCGCTTAAGTTACATGCATCATTCACAATGAATTGAATATAACTTAAGGTAGAACTGAAATAATTTCAATCATCAACCTTTGATGAGAAGGATATCCAATTAATCTAAATTATCAATATAATTATGTCATAACAATGACAAGTGGACTAAGTGGATCATTCTACATATTTTTCTCACTAAGCGAGAACAATTCCATTATTTTAAACAATTGACACATATGGTACGAATAGTCATCTTTATGACTTTCGGTATATAGTCTAAACTATACACTAGCATTAAGTATGGTTTGATAAAATTTCTTTTGAATACAAACTTCACTTTGCCTAATTGAGAACAATTCTCAAAGAAACCAATCTATGAATTTGAACGATTCAAACTCACTTGAAAAACATGACAACAATGATAAATTACAACTATCAACTTATGCAAAACTAAATCGATATATTAATACACTGTGATTATCTTAACCAATTTAAGACACACAATTTGTACGACATTCTTAAACAATTTTAAGATTCACTACACACACAACCCTCATATGTGCATAGTATCCTAGAATCCCCAATCATATATAACTTGAGTGAGCTTTGGCTCATCGCCCAAATTACACATATCAAGGTAGACATCATATGTCAATCGCACCAAATGCGACTCCTAATCGTCAGGTAACATTTTATGTGACTTGACTATTTGCCCCAAAGTCCAAAACTGTTTTGATGACCTTGTTAAGTGAACCAAATCTCACGTGTGGGTAACTGTTACCCACCTGTTCAACTTATATAGAAAGAGTACTCTACTTTAGCAGACAATACTTCTAACGATATAAGTATTTTACAGTCATTAATTTGGAAGGGCATTACTTAATATTTTAATTGAAGGAATATTGAGTCATACATGACACGGGTCCTAAACATGACGCTAGTTCTCTTAGGAAAAGGGTATAAGGGAATCTAGCCGTTCTAATCAACACATCGGGCTTCAATTAATATTTAAACACCATATGTAAAAAGCAATATACAGATATTTGTAAATTAGAACAAGTCAAGTTAAGAACCCAAAAACGATTCATAATCGTCTACAATTCATAATTGTTTGTTTTTAAACATCTTATACAAAAATATAACATGGGTAGATAATCGTTTCATTCAGGGTATATATACAATAAATAAAGATATAAACATAAATCAATACAACATTGTAATAATCAATCAAATTTATTAAAACCCGAAACCAAATTATGAAAAATCAAAATCATAATTTTTAAGCAAAAACGGCCTGAAAGTCTATTAAGACATCAGAATTTGGCTAAAAAACGTCGACCCTGTTATACAGTCCTGTTTAGAATGCCCTATACACTCGAAAAACATTATTGTAACATCAAAATCAGACACTCGGAACTGATGAACAGTAACATTCCGCGAATAGTAGCCGTGAACAATACCCGTGCGTGAATAGTGTTTTGTGAACAATATTTTTTTTTCTTTAATCAAAATTGAAAACTGATTAACCAATTTAATCACCTAATTAAATTAGGGTTTATTACATATCTAATCTAATTAGATCCAATCAAATTGGGGATTTTATGACACTCTTAAAATAGGCATCTAACAACAAATTAGGGCTTTCTTAAAATCAATTAAATTAGGGTTCTTTTAATCGAATTAAAGGAATACATCATAATATCAAATATTACGATACAAGTCAACATCTATTATGATACAATTCTAAATTTAATGTTTAACAACATACAACAATTGCATTAATTGAACTAATTCAATTTAAAAGCCCTAATCTTGTAACTCTAGAACAAAAACATAGATACAACAATTATATCTAAAGGCACAATCTTTTAATCTAATACTTAACAATACATGTTCGCTCTGATACCACTGAAGGGTTCTGTAACGATTTTCAATATATTTGAATTACAGAATTCCCAAGATCTCATGCATGTTAAGTATTAAGATTAAATAAAAGGGGTGATTAGCAAACTTACTTATATGCGAAAGAATTCCAATAATATGCTAATAATAAGAAGTATAATAAAACCCAAATCGCAGCTCCTTAAATAGAAATATAACCTGTGAGATCGTCTCATAATAACGCCCCAAGTATTGCGCCTCTACCGGTATCCACACGATATGAGTATGTATGCTAGTACAAATTTAAGGGCAATTTTCTTCCTTTTTCTCCCTTGAGGTTTTGTCTTTTAGAAAAATTGATATGTAAACATCTCCCCTTATACTCTATATATAGGGAGTTCAACCAGAATCCTAGACTATCTAGGATTAGGAAAGTCTAATAGAATAATCTTTTATTATTCTTATTACCTTTATAATAATTAATCTATATTAATTATAATTGTCCGAAACTCATCTAGTGTGTGACCCTGTAGGACCAATTAATACTACCCGAATCCTAGGTCATTTAAGACTCAGACTACAAACGGCTCCTAGCAGAACATTGTAGCCACATAGAATTAATCGGTTATACAATATTCCGGACATATGGGCACACTAACTCCTTGTACCCATGTCCACACTCATAAGTTATGCAAATTTAACCAAGAAACAACACACTTGAAACTTTTGCTTTCCTCAAGGGAGGCGGGTGATGGACTTGATTATACTTATTTTCTATCTTTAAATTGGTTTAGAAACTCTCATCCGAACATGATTTGGAAAATTGATAAAAATGACTCAATAAGTCTACCAGATGAGATTTTCGAACTCAAAGTCGTAGTCCACACTAAACCCCGTAGTGCGGGTGCCTTTGAACCCGTGACCTACCTTTTGTCTAAGACAAGAGACACCTTCCACTATTGAGCGACGTGAGAGAGGTCAATCCTCTCAAGCTCGTCATTCTACCTCTGGCGTTGACATGCATGATGTATATGATGAGAGACCTTAGCCTTAATGTGAATGCCATTCGTGATGACCAAAGACTTGCCTTATACCCCATATATGATCACTTTTCTAGGCAAGGGGTTGTCCGACCCTAGGGACCACATCCGTCATTCTACAACTATCCCCTGGATGGGTTCCCTTCTTCTTCTGGTTATAATGCAGGTATTTATGCTCCTTGTCTGGATTATTGTGGTTCGGATTATGGAGTGGAAGCTTTTAATGGTGGCTATGGAGGGTATGATAGATATGGTGGTTATAGAGGCTATAGTAGCTATAGAGGAGGATTTGGTAGTGGAAGCAATATTGGTTAGTATGTGACTCCTTTCCAAAGTGATGAACCAAGTGGTAGTGGTCAACAAGATGATGCATCGGGATCCGGTGGAAGTCAAACACCAAAAGGTAGGAAGGGCTTCAATTTTTGTCCCTTTTCTTGAGTTGATGATGAATGGAATTAGAGTCCCTCGTATACATACTAGTTTGGGGGGAGGCTAGCTAGTCTAGTAAGTGTTCTTTTCTTTTATATTTTAGTTATTTTTTCCCGCAACCCATTAGATATAACCTCTTGTCTTACTTATTTATGTGCTTTGAGCTGTTTTTACGGTTTAGTTGGATGCTTTACATATTGGCACATTGGGACAATGTTGTGTTTAGCTTTTGTGGGGGGGGGGGGGGAGGTTGCATTTGCATTTTAGTGTAACTTACATTGTAGAAAATCTGAAATTTTGAGAAAATTGTGTTGCTTTTTGCTTCTTATGCTCCATTCAGTCTACTTTTGTCATGAAAAATTGTGTTTATGCCCTCTTGATTATCCTAATGATAGCTTATTAGCTAATGATTCATTCTTATTTGATGGGGTATTTGCTTCATGGGGATGTCTTGACATAGTAGGTGGAAGATGAAAATTGAACCAAATAGGCTTGATCTTGATTTTGGCAAGCCACAAAATGGTAAGGTAAAGCCTCCTTTGACCGGTACATCTTTTTTCGGTCTCACTTACGTGAATGTAGGGCTCCTTATGGTGTGTGTTATATCATAAACACACAAGTATGGTTTTTATTTTATCTTTTATGAGCATTACTTACATAATATGCTTGCATTTGAAGTCATTCACATTGACTTTATTGCCCATTTCTAGCCCCTCCTTACACATGTTTACGTTTATCTAGCTACATTATAAACTTGCTTACCTTGTTAAGCTAGTAGCTATGTCATTGGTGTTAGGGTGCTTATTTGGAATATGCTTAATTTTTAGTCTTTGTAAGCTTGGTTAAACCGGATTTGCTATTTTCCGGAATTGGTTTATGAAGAAAGAAGTGAAAAAGGAAGTTGTGAAAAAAGAAAAGAAATGAAAAATGGTGAAAAGAAAAAGAGAAAAAAAAATGTGGAAAAAGAATGAAAGAATGGAAAAAAAGCATGAATTGTATTGAGAAAAAGAAGAAGAAGTTGAATTAAGAAAACTCTCATGTATTATCATCAATTTTGGAGAGTATTTTTATGGTTTGCATTGAAATATTGGGTTTAGTTTTGGGATTGATCATCCTTACAGTTGGTTGTTGCTAGCTTGACTTAGCTCCACATAACCATAATTCATATGTAATGTTCCCCTTTCTTACCCATTACATATTAGATTAAGCTTTCTTCTACCCACTGGCTTCTTTTACATGCTTGCATTTTGATTGTTTTTTTACTTGTGATTTAAAATGACTACCATATTAGATTGCGGGCACACTCTCATGAGTCGAGGATAGGTGAGTGGCCTGAATGCTACTCACATAAAAATTCCTTCACATATAATGAGTATTGAGTGAATCGTGAGAGTTCAAAGTCAAAAAGATCATGGAAGGGCCGAAAAGTTCATTAGAAGTCATTCATCCTACGCCGCCATGTAAATATCATCCATGTTTTTGCATTATCCGTATGCCCATGTTGTTTCGGATTTTGAATCATGATGCTTATAGCTTGTTTTAGGATATTGCAATTGAGGAGATATGGTTTCTTGCTTGAGCACAAGCAAGAGTTTAGCTTGGGGGAGTTTGATGTGTCCATTTTATATATGATTTTACTCCCTATATTAGCTCGATTTTGATTGAATATAACACTTTTATTAGTGTATTTGTGAGCTAATTCCGTGTTTTAGTGTCTTTGCTTGTTTTTATTATATTTTGTAGGAAATGTAGCTTTCATAAATTTTTCCCGTCATATGTGTAAGCACTAGAGATCACGAGGCTAAAAGAAACAAGACATGCAAAAGGAAGGGCATCGTGGAGAAAATCGAGTGAATGAATCCCGAGCATAAAGAAATATGAGCATGGGTTGATACAAAATAAAGAAATGAAAATCAAGGCCAAACAAAAGTCCAAAAACCAAGTCAAGCTTGGAAGCATGGGATGCCAAATGATGCCTTAAACCGGAGAAATTAAGGAGCTTAATGACGCACCATTTGATTCCTCAAGGAATTAAAGCAATAAATTGGAAAACTCACGACCCCGATCGGGGCTGCCTTGTCCATGAGATTTTACGTTATGCCCCTATTTTACTATAAATAGGGGCCTTAATCCGTCATTAGGGGATCATCTTTTTACCATCTTTTCACTCTCTTTTACATATTTAGCACACATTTCTCTTAAATTTTCATTAGTTTACATTTTGTTGAGCATTTCCTTTGTTAAGCAATTTCCATTAAGCTTTTGGTTCTAAGTAATACAATCTTTCGATTCAAGTTATTTGGGTTGTTATTTGAGTTCTTCTTATTCAAGCTCCAAGTTCTCTTGTTACAGTATTTACATTTCTTGTTTATCTCGTTATTTCAATCTCCATTATCGTTATTTCATAGTCTTTGCATTATTGTTTTATCATTACAATATTAGTTGGTTGTTACATTTTATTATCACGTTAATATCACCACATTTTAATTCTCGCATTTCATATTACATTACTCATCTTTAGCAATTTCACCTTTTTTATATGTTATCATTATTTAGTCTATTCATAATTCTTACAATTTCATTTAGTTATATTTTTATTATTATCATGTTTATTATTTCATACATCACTAGTTTTATTTCCATCATGAGTGAGTAGTTTCATATGTCTATGGATTAGTGAAGGCATGCATAAATAGTATTCATAATTGTTAAAATTAGGATGCTATAATATCGATAATTTGTTTCTATCACATGTTTGCCTTGTTTTGATTAATCTTTGTTTAATGGCGATAAGCATTGATTAAGTTTGTTAATTCATTCTATAAGTCGAGAGCGCATAATTGAATTAGACTAAACATGTGTTAGTAGAACGACCTAGTCATAACGAGAGTTCTCTAGGACCCGATCTATGGTTGACAATAAGGCCGATAGGTGGTTGTCATGAGATCTAAACCAATTGTTGTTATTAAGAACTCCTAGTTTTGGCATGAATATTTACGTATTTGCATGTGTGACCCGACTCCTCTAGACTCCTTTATCATATATTATTTACATCATTTTATTTACAAGTTATCAAACCAAACCAACCAACCAATTGAAATCGACCTAGATAGAATTCTATTCATAGCATTTCATAACGCAATTCCCGTCTCCTTGTGTTCGACCCCTACCTTACTACATTAATTTGTTAGCCAAGTTTAGAGTATCTTTGTTAGGTGTGCGATAGCCTCTCATCAGTCTATCTTACAAAAGATCAGATGTTTGGATGCTTTCTCTAAACACTCGATAGATTAGTGATGTAAAGTTAGATTAGTTGAGCTCCAAAGTGAGGTTAACGTTAGTTCGGTAAGACCAAGGAATATGATTAAGTATTCTAACTCTTGTTCTTTAACAAAAATGCTCGTTAACTCTCTTTGTTCAACGACGCCACGGCTCGTATTGAAGTGATAACCTTAAAAGGACGCAGTTAGACTTGGTAAAACTGACCTGCCCTGAATTACCCCGCCCAGATAACTCGACCGGTACCCAATCCTCCCAAAATCTAAACCCGAAATCTGAATCCCGAATTGACCGATCCAATTCAACCCGACCCGAATGTTTATTATCACATACGGTTTGTTATCTCCAAATAAATCGATAACCCGCCATCCGAAATGACCCAAATCTAAATAACATAATCCAAATTCTTACAAACTTAAACAATCGGAATACAAATTAACCCGTTTGCCGCCAGGTCTAAACGAGGGTGATTAAAAATTTGAGGCTTGTGGGCAAAGTATAAGGGTTATTTCCGTCAAACGCATGACAAGATGATGCGATTGGAGTCTGCTTTCGGAACCCCACTATAAAATCTAAAAACGCAACACAACGCAAACCCTCTTTGCGTCGTAGCTAACACATTTCCTTTGCGGCTAGGGTTTTACCTCTTCTCTCAGGTCTCCGTTCTCTCTCTCTTTCTCTCTTGCTTTTATGTCATTCCTATGTTATAGATTCCGTAATCTAGGCTATTTATCTTATTAATGTTGATTCTCAATTACATTTACATGTTTTAATTGTTAATATTCTTTTGATATTGCTGAATCTAGGAAATTAACATGAATTATACTTCATTTGATGTTCATCTTTGTGGTGATAAAGAATTCTTGCTTACTTGTATCTGTTGATTGTAGTAATTTCATTTTCTTTTTCATTAGTTATAATGTTTATCTTGTTACGTAGTTTCTGATTTGAGATTTTTAATACAAAATGTTCAAGTTCACAATGTATAAGGTTTTACATAAATTGATCCGTTTGTCAAACAGATGATATTTCATATTTGTATTAATTGATCTGTTATGCGCAACATTTGTGTAAAACCGCCATAACGATAAATACTGTTTCCAATGATTTACACTGTTTGATAACATTGTTTTCACATGTCTTACATGCTCTTTAGTCGTTGATGCGCTGTGCTGTGAATTTTGTTATATCGATTTCATATGCTTGTTTTAGCTCTAATGGAAGCGATCAAGGTGCCAATAAGTGTTTACGGATTTGTTGTTGCTTCTTCTAAGATCAAAGATGCATGCAATAACTGTTAGTATTTGTAGTCCTGATGGTTTGTCTTAGATAGGATTTCATTGCTTTTTTATTTTTGGTGTCGAATTTAATATGAGTTTGTTTTGTCACAGCAGTTTAACAGAATTCACCATGGGTAAGGAAAAGATTCACATCAGTATTGTCGTTATTGGGCATGTCGACTCTGGCAAGTCCACCACTACTGGTCACTTGATCTACAAGCTTGGTGGTATTGACAAGCGTGTTATCGAGAGGTTCGAGAAGGAAGCTGCTGAGATGAACAAGAGGTCTTTCAAGTACGCCTGGGTGCTTGACAAGCTCAAGGCCGAGCGTGAGCGTGGTATTACCATTGATATTGCCTTGTGGAAGTTTGAGACCACCAAGTACTACTGCACTGTCATCGATGCCCCTGGTCACCGTGACTTTATCAAGAACATGATTACTGGTACCTCCCAGGCTGATTGTGCCGTCCTCATCATCGACTCCACCACTGGAGGTTTTGAGGCTGGTATCTCTAAGGATGGTCAGACCCGTGAGCATGCACTTCTCGCTTTCACTCTTGGTGTTAAGCAGATGATCTGTTGTCTTAACAAGGTATATGTTTTCCCATTCTTCTGGGTTTTTGGTTACATAAAATTGAGTTGCTGATTTTTAGTCTATTATCTTGATTGGTTTACTTGCAGCTGACTTGTTTTTATTTTATGATACAGATGGATGCAACCACTCCCAAATACTCAAAGTCAAGGTATGAAGAAATTGTGAAGGAAGTCGGCTCATACCTCAAGAAGGTCGGATACAACCCTGACAAAATCCCATTTGTTCCCATTTCTGGTTTTGAGGGTGACAATATGATTGAGAGGTCCACCAACCTTGACTGGTACAAGGGTCCTACCCTTCTTGAGGCTCTTGACCAGGTTTCTGAGCCCAAGAGGCCCTCAGACAAGCCCCTTCGTCTTCCACTTCAGGATGTTTACAAGATTGGAGGTATTGGAACGGTGCCTGTCGGACGTGTTGAGACTGGTGTCATCAAGCCTGGTATGCTTGTGACCTTTGGTCCAACTGGGTTAACGACTGAGGTTAAGTCTGTTGAGATGCACCACGAGTCCATGCCTGAGGCACTCCCAGGAGACAATGTTGGATTCAACGTTAAGAATGTTGCTGTCAAGGATCTCAAGCGTGGTTACGTTGCCTCTGACTCCAAGAACGACCCAGCTAAGGAGGCAGCCAACTTTACTTCACAGGTCATCATCATGAACCACCCTGGCCAGATCGGAAACGGCTATGCCCCTGTTCTCGATTGCCACACTTCTCACATTGCTGTCAAGTTTGCTGAGCTTGTGACCAAAATTGACAGACGATCTGGTAAGGAACTGGAGAAAGAGCCGAAGTTCTTGAAGAACGGAGATGCTGGGATGGTTAAAATGATTCCCACCAAGCCCATGGTGGTTGAGACTTTCTCTGAGTACCCACCTCTCGGTCGTTTCGCTGTGAGAGACATGAGGCAGACTGTGGCTGTTGGTGTCATCAAGAGCGTTGAGAAGAAGGACCCCACGGGTGCCAAGGTCACTAAGGCTGCCCTTAAGAAGAAGTGAGCTGATTGAGATTTAATCCAAGCAACCGAAAGTTCCTAATATGGTTTTGGTTTTGATGAGACACTGTCTTTGTGATTTTAATGTGTTTGCTTTAGGCTTCTATAATACAGGTAGGCATCTGATGACTGTTTTGCGGTGTTAAAATCTCGAGTTGTTATTCATTTACCAGCAGCTCGTGAATTCTTCTTTCATGATCTGTTGTTGGCTGTTCTAAATCTTTGAACAATCACATCCTGCTTCAAGTCTCGGAGCTCTTAACTAGGGCTGTAAATAAACTGAGCCTGCTCGACAAGCCCTCGGGATCGGCTCGGTCAAAGCTCGGATTGAGATCGGTCAAACTGAGCTCGAGCTCGGGCTCGAACTAAGCTGAGCCCAAACCGAGCCGAGCTTGAGCACACTAAGGCTCGGCTCGGGAGCTCGTTTGAGCTCGTTATTTTTAAAATTACTTAATGTTTTTCAATATATTTACTTAAAGTGTATCAATTTTAAAATAAATAAATTAAAATATTAGTTTATAAGATAAAATTACATAATAACTGTTATTATAAGCTAACAAAAAAATAATATTCTCGTTAAAAATTTGAAATTTCAAATAAAAAAATACCTTTATAATTAAAATAATGTTCAAAAAAATAGAACGCAAACAAAGCTCGGGCTCGGGTTCGGGCTCGTAAAATATTATATGAGCCGATCCCGAGCCTTGATTTCAAGAGCTCGGGTTCGGGCTCTAACTCGACTTTTACAATATGAGCCGAGCTCGATCATAGGTAAGCTCGAGCTCGGCTCGGCTCGTTTACACCCCTACTCTTAACTAGACCTGTCAAAACTCGACCCGACCCGTAAACCCGACTCGACCCGCGACCCGTTTGACCCGAACCCGAAATGACCCGTTATTTTAGGGTCGAGACCCGACCCGAACGGGTCGACCCGTTGGGTCAAGGGAAAATCATGAATTTTATTAAAAATATTATTATTTATATATTATATTTGAAAATATAGTTAAAAAATAATTTTCTTATTACTTAAAATTAAAAATTCAACTAAAAAGTCAATTTTATATAACTTTTATAATATTTAATAATAAAATAATTATTTAAAAAACTTTATTTTAATAATTATATCAATATAGTTATTGTATATGATGAATATGACTAAAATAATAATTTAAAATATATTTAATTTTTTAAAAAAATATTTTTTAAATTAAAAAATCGTTTAAAAAAGGCGTTAAAAATTATTTCTTGACCCGTATTCTGACCCTAACCCGACCCGTGACCCGTATGACCCGACCCGTATCTGACCCGACCCGTATTTGACCCGACCCGTATTCTGACCCGACCCGTATAACCCGACCCGAAACCCGACCCGCCCGACCCGTTTGACAGGTCTACTCTTAACCTTTGGTTTGGATATAAAATGGATCGAGGATAGAGATGGAGGGGAGTGAAAGGGAGTGAAAGGGAGGGCAGGGTCGTTCTAATCTTCTAATCATTGCCACTTTTCAAAAGATTTTAATTTTATTTACAAGAAGGAAATGATTGTAAAACTAGCAAACTTCATGAAGTAGGAGTAATATATCCCGAGTGCATAGGTTGTAGGAAAGTTGCGAACACTTGACGCTTCCCTGAATCAAAGTTCAGTAGGAGTACTAGTGTTAAACCCGTGCAAAAAATGCACGGGACGTAGTAACAATCGCTAAAATTAGATTCGAAAACGTAAGCATATAAATGAGCATGATTAAATTTCCATACTCCTGACAATTTAAAAAAGGCACAATTGAATATTCAAAGTATATGTTATTAGGATTGTTACTACGCTAATTACTACCATACGATACAAATTGTCCAACAAATGTAGAAGTAATATGAACTTTACAAATACTCAAAAATTTCTTGGTAAACAACGTTGGTTGTAATATTCGATGTACGCTTGTTACTGTCGCAGATTAATAGTTTAAGGCCTTGTTTGCTTGTAACCCTCGAGATCGCGACATAAAGTTGTCCATGACTGAAGACCGGTCTTGGAAGATAAATGCTCACTTGAGATAAAGACTGGCCCTGGCTTTTGTTTATTGTCATGGCAAAACAAACAAAGAATGGGAAATTGTCTTCTACTAAACCGGATCGGAAATTTTGGAATCGAAGGAGTGAGTGTAATGCGGGCAATGTGCACTCTATCGCCTTTATGACTACCCAGTCAACACTTTGCATAACTAATTACGCGTCTCCCTAAGTCTGTCACTATTAATGGTACTATTGCACAACCCACGCGATTGATCAATATTTCTAAGGAGCATAACCATAACACCGACTTTCAATCTCAATTCATGGTTTGGGAGGCCAGAACATTTAATATTGTTCAAGAATTCTCGTGGAGTAAGTAAAGGCTGCTCGCCCATAGTTCTATCATCTCTCCGACCTCATCGAGCTTAAGTAAATTCTCTCTTCCTCATGGATAAGAGATAACACATAATCATTTACATCTTCAACTATTTCGTGAGTGGGTGCAGGAATTGCCCTTTCTTGAAGATAATTTGGGTCCCATAACCGATTTTGAAGATCAGGATAAGTGATATCTACTAAGGAGGCAATGGGATTAGTCACGTGTTGAATAAGTAAATCGTCGGGGAACTCTATGTCAACCTCAAAGATCACCATCATTTGGATCCCCGACCAACCCATCTCCAATTTTCGTAATCCACTCCGAGAATTTTCGTATCTCATCTACATTAGTGTCTTCACTTCCGGCTTGTAAGCGCATATTTTTAGTCAATGTAAGCACACGAAATTTAAGACATACACATCTTAAAACATTGAAAGAAAATATAAATTAATTGAATAGCGTTTTAGTACCAATTTGGAAACTATGTTTTGAACGTACCTTACATGAACTCCACAAATACGACGAACAAAGAGAAGCATGCACAACATCAGCCCTGCTCCCTTTGGAAACAACCGGTAATGTTTGGCGAAAATCGCCACCAAAAACTACCACTTTCCCGCCAAATGGTAGTGTTGCATTACGCGGATCTACAACACGCATGACGTCTTTCAAACTTCTATCAACAGCCTCGAAACCATGTTTATGAGTCATCGGCGCTTCGTCCCATATAATTAGCTTCGCTATGATCAGCAATTCCGCTAAATCACTACCAGGTTTAATTCTGGGGCAAGTGGAGTTTTCGGTGAGATTGATTGGAATGCCAAGTCTCGCGTGCGCTGTTCTACCACCAGGTATCAACGTTGCTGCAATTCCGCTAGATGCAACAGGCAAAACAATTTCACCCCGCTTCGAGGGCGAGCACATAAAGTTCGCGGATGAATGTTTTACCAGTCCCCCATAGCCATACACAAAAACACCCCTCCTTGATTAGATGCAATAGCTTCCATAATTTCATTATAAACCGTCGCCCGCTCATCGGTCATTGAAGATAGTTGAGACGCATGTTTACTGGAGCGATTCTTTGTCATAAGACAACTCATCCATAACCATCGTGTTCGCGTGATGTGTTGTTGACGATGTATCGGGTAGGGGCATCCCTTCAAATCTTGCTAAACTACTCCCATTTAATTGGAGTGATGCTTCTATGTCGATCAAAGCATAGTTTTTCAATTCTTCATCGATTAGTTCCAAAGCTATGATGATATTTGCAAAGTGTCATCATAACGTATTGATAACTATTATATGTGCAAAGAATGTAAATTAGATGAACTAAATAGAAAGCAATATATTAAAGTAGTACCTCGGTTTTGAAGAATATTACGTTGCCTGTGAAGGATATCATCCGCTAGAAGACTCCATGTTGCCTCCCAGACTCTACTTGGCATGGACAACGTCCCAGATAACAATAAAGTCGCAAAGAGGTTTCTAAGATAAAATCCAGAGGCCCATTCGCTTGCTTCCTCTATCGCATCAATGTACTCTTTGTCGTCACCGATCAAGCCATATGCATAACACGCTTCCCTATACGTGTCATAGAGAGTGCCGTTAACCCTTCTTATGTCCTCGTAACTTTTGGGTCCCTTTACATGGTTCAACATGGTTCTCATGAAATATAATTCACCGCAAGTCGGCGGCACATGTTGCAACCTACCTATCTTAAAATTCTATTTTCTAAGGGTCCACTCTCGCTGATCTTTATTCCACACAAATTTAGTTGGGAATTGACAGTACAATAAGTCCTTCGCTATCTGCAACTCTTCCTCTTCACTACTGTTAATTTTCATCCAAGATAAAAACTTTGACACTCCCATCGATGATTTCTCTAAGACCTTGTCAATAGGATCTTCATCATCAAACACAACGCCTCGTTCGCCGGGAAGGTGAAAGCAGACCTTTCGATCATGCGGGAGTCCTGTAGTGAATGTCAAACGCGAATATCCTCCAAACAGCCTCACATGCTGAAAGGTACCTACAATCGTAGTATCGTTTAATCTCGTCCACCTGTTCAGGAAATTGGTCGTTGCGGCGTCGATAAGAGGACTGCATTGTCACTCGATCAGATCCCTTATTTATATACTTGAAAAGATACTTGATCGCTTTAGACTGGTTACACCACTCCACATTGATATGTGCACGATATTTCAGCAATAAGTACGGGTTATATGGCACGACAGATCCATTGTCAAGTGCCACTCGGTCCTTATATATTGTTGGTCCTGTTTTACTTCTCTTATAAATAGGATAACCGTCTTCGCCAATAGTTGTTCTTTCGGTACACTTTTTGGGGAAATGTTTTGAGCATGTAGACCCAACCATACACGGTGATCGTGGTTTTGCAGTTCCACACGGTCCGTGAATCATGTGTGTGCAAACGACGGCATGTAACACAGGATTCTCAACCGGATTGGGGATCTCCGCTGAAATTATTTTATCGATATCCGCAGCTTCAGGGAACTTGTCTTCTCGATGTAAGAACAAAAGGATATGAGCTTGTGGAAGACCACGCTTCTGAAATTCAATAGTATATACAACTGTGATAGAATTACGCAAACATATTAGATTATATATTACGGCTTGATAAAATATGTCCAAATAATAAACCTCACAGATGAAAGACTACGCACCTGCTCTAACCCTACCAAAGATATGGCGCTCTTTTAAATCAATCATCAACTCTTCGAGCTTAATCTTGAATACGCGAGACAAAATATCAGGACGATCCTCGGGATTAAGTCCCCTATTTCTAACAAACCGGGTGATTTCCGGCCACTTGGGATTGCACGTAAACGTGATAAATAGATCAGGGTAACCGAACCACCTACAAATGGTCATAGTATCAAGGTAGTTTACTCTCATATATGGGTCACCTCCCACCAAAGAAGAAGGAACAATAAGACGACTACCGGCGGAAGACGGCTCAACGTCCCCTCGTTCAACAGCTCTTCTAAGATTATTGTAATTGTCCACGCGAAGAAGATCTTGGTTATATCGTATAAACTTTAGTCTATGAGATTCAACCGATGCAAATCCGTCAACTAAAAACTGGTGATAGGTTTTACCGGATTGTAACAGAGTTGGAAATTCAACTGACAGTGGTCTATCCTGAATACGGAATGCATACCACTCTCTAAGAGTTAATTTATCGCGCGGATTTTCAGAATTGCTATTTCGAAGAGAGTTTTCAGAGTAAGAAATTCCCAATCGGTAACCGTCTTCCCCGCACGGAAATAATAAAGGATACTGGAGGGCCATGAATAATGGGTGTAACTCAGATATACGTTGTAAACTTCCGCATGACTTTTGTACAATAATATCTCGTTTATCCATGTTTGGACCTAAATCACCCTCGATCAATCTTTGCTACCTCCGAAACCGTTGGACGATTATACATTCTCCCATCTCTGTCTCTTCTACAGATGAGTCTGATACTCACGTCGACGTTTTCATCGGAAGACAATCTGTCCCTAGCCATCCTAAATGTCTTTGCAACAGGATTATGTGAGTCGACCAACTTTTGCAGTAATTCAATCAGCTCATCGTTAAATCGCTCCGGAGTATCGTGGCTGCATTCATAGGTAATTAATAATAAGTTGTGTTTATTTATATTGGGTAACTAAATACGAAAACATCGATCTTTACAAATAATGCGTTAAACTAATATTCTAACGTATTTGTCTTGTATATGACATACCTGATTGCTTTTTTCCGATTTTCAACTTCTTCTTCAGTGTCATATATGTATAACTGACAAAATTTAGGAGTTGCTCCGGTTGACGGCAACAAACTTCCTATTCGGTGAATATTTTGGCCTCCCATCCTGAATGTGTAGGGACCTCGACCTTGATTGATGGAATGATCAATCTTCCCACCCATAGATGTGAAAGAAAACATCCCGTTATAAGCCCGGATATTCTCAATAAAATGCTTACTAAATGGATGTTGTCTACTTAGTAGAGACTTTAGGAGTTGAGGCGGTTCTTTTAACCATGGAAGCTTAACTTTGCCATCAGAGCAACACAATGAGAACTTAGGGCATCGAGTACCCTTTTTTTTCTTTTTCCTTTCTTGAAACCACATTTGCGCTCTACATTTTGTGCACTCGTATTCTGGGTCACCAATATCCCAATATCCTTCGAGTACTGAAACATTAAATGTCACAACAATACAAATAAGTTAAATAGTTTGATTTATATAGCTATTTAAATCAAGTTATAATACTTCGATCATTAGCAAAAAATAAAATGACCTCCGTCGTTCCCCTGGGAAGATTGATTTTGTTGACTTCGGGAACATTCTCCGTGTGAGCGAAATGAGCTCGTTTCACGTCCAGTGAATACTTCTTGGTTTTCAGAAACTAAACCACTAAAGTCATCATAAGATTCGCCAAAGGCTGAACATAAATCTCTTACTAATCGCTCCACCACATCTGGTGGACTATCGATACCTAAGTAGTCATGTTATAAACAACGGAGTTACGATAAAAGCACGTAATAACAATAACGATTGTTATATACAAATTGTTAAGATAGTATTCAATAATAATTTAAAACAAAATAACCATCGTTAATGAATTGGGAGGATTAATTTTGTTGGCCGAAGGAATATTCTTCGCGTAAAGCAAATGACCACCTACCATGTCCGTGTGACTACTAGTCGACTTTTCGGGTATTGAAGGTCTACATTCGTCGTATGATTCGCCAAAGGTTGAACATAAGTCTCTTACTAATCGTTCGACTACATCTGGTGGACTATCGATACCTGTGAAGTAATGCAATAAACACCAGTTTAGAGAGTAATAAAACTTATACTCGATTTGTTAAATATTTTATTTATAATAGACGACATTTTATATACCTGTGGTGGTGGAAGTAAGTGGCGTGGTTGGAGTAGAATATTGAGGATCTATTTGCACAGATACAGCTGATGTCACTCGTCTTGCTTGTCGTCTAGTCGAAGCTAATATATACGAAATGGCTATTAGATTAGTTATTTTTGTTATAGCCGTTAAATAAATTTTTTCTTTGCTAATAACTAATACACAATATGACAGTTATTTAATATTTTAATTACGAATAATAATTAAAAATATAAGCAACAAAAAAGTAGTAGTATATGTCATATATGTACGGGTCGAAATATTGAGCCATATTTTTGATAACTATAAAACAAAGCCCAACCCAATGCAATAATATAAATGACAATGGTCCAACTATTACTTAGATCCATAACACAAAACCCTAATATTTCGTCCCTTATATACCCAAATATTTCACCAAACACACCCTTATTACCATCTTTCTTCATTTTCGGCCGTCACTCTCACTAAACTCTCCTCTCACTAAACTCGGACCATTCTAGCCGTCACTCTCCCCTCCTCTCAATAAACTCTTCATATGCTAAGGCCCTCACTCTTCAATCTTTAGATCTGCCTTAACCCAGAAAAAAACACATCAATCTCCACACTTTTATGCGCCGTCTATGATCGTTCATGACTGATTGTGAAATTTTTTTATGCTCGTTGGTTTCCCGTCGTTTATTGCCATTATCAGTTGGTATGTAAACTTCATATTCGCTTAAATATTCAAGTTTATGTTGATTTCATGGTAATTATAATTTTTCTTGATACTTTTACAAATTATTGCTTGATTTTTGTTGAAGGATTTGGTAGATCTGACCATTTTTATCTTAAAACTAATCTATGAATTTATAGTTTTTACTATGAATATTTTCGCATAATTTAAGGTATGGTTTTATTGATTTAGCCATCATGGTTTAATTGATTAAGGATCTTGATTTTCCTAAAAAAATTGTTACATCACTCGAAAATTTTGTGCATGTTTACTTTATGTGATTTATTTGTTATTTCATATTCATTGTTAATTCGAAAATGATAATGATAATTTTCGTGTTCATTGGTAAATATTGAATTACTGGGTTAAAATTGAATTTCTGAGTTAATAGATGAATTTTTGGTTTAATAATTGAATTTTCTGGGTTAATAATCGAAAATTTTCTGGGTTAAAAATCGAAAATTTCTGGGTTAATTGAAAATTTCTGGGTTAACATGCGACAATTTCTGGGTTAGCATGCTCAATTTCTGGGTTAACATGCTCAATTTCTGGGTTCTCTAAATATGATACATTAACTAGTTTAGATCCCGCGCATAAATGCGCGGTATTTATAGAGTTTTTACTTTTATATTACTTAATAATGCTAAATTAATACCTCACTAATTTTTCATATTTCATGTCATTATATTTTGATATGAGGAAAAAAATTGAACTGTAAAATTATTCAAGAAAACCGAGTAAAATTGAACTACAAAATAATAATGGTATCTAATTAAATGTTCGTTTTCTCGTTATTATATATTTTTTCGAGAAAAAAAAAATTAAAACTGAAAATTAGTCAAAGAGAATTGAGTAACGTGCTGGAATGTATTTTTTTAAAACTATTTTTTATACCACAAGCTAATGATTCCAATTTATTAATTCTCTCATTTGTTTTTGTCATGTAAGTAATCAAAACGTTTTTTATTTTGTTTATACATAGTATGAGTTAAGTCATTCTCAAATAATAGCATCAATAAAAGATTTAATAGTTTATAGCTTTATATTATTTATATTTTAATTAAAATATTATAGTTTAGTGTTTAGTGAAAATTGTAAAATTTGATGAAAAAGTTAATATTAAATGAAAAAAATTATATAATGAAATACATTATAATTATTAATTACCTTATTTAGTGAATACAATTAAATTATCAATAGTTTCCTTATTTATAAAGATGCTTTTTGGAGGGAAAATTTTAGAGTTCACCTATTCATTTAGTAAATAGGGGAATTATAATTATTAATTACCTTATTTAGTGAATACAATTAAATTATCAATAGTTTCCTTATTTATAAAGATGCTTTTTGGAGGGAAAATTTTAGAGTTCACCTATTTATTTAGTAAATAGGGGATTTCTGGGTTTGAAACCCAGAAATTCAACCCCAAATGATGAATTCACCAACTTGAGTCCAACCCTAAAACTCAACCCGTGTCCCAACCCGTGTCCCAACCCGTGTCCCAACCCGAGTCCCAACCCGAGTCCGAACCCGAGTCAACCGAGTCCGAATCCGAGTCAACCGAGTCCGAACCCTAGTCAACCGAGTCCGAACCCGAGTCAACCGAGTCCGAACCCGAGTCAACCGAGTCCGAACCCAATACCCAGATACCCAGATATGGAACTTAATACCCAGATATGAAACTTTTAATGATCAAAACCATAATCCTAAATAATTTGAAAACAGACCCAATTCTGAGTAATTATTTTTAAATCTTTTGTTCTAACGATTATGTTTTGATTTCTGTTAGGTTGTTTCAAATGGTAAGCAATCAGAGTATGCCTACAGTTATTGAGATAAGTTCAATTACTGTTATTTACATTGAACAATTGTTGAATTTCATTTTTTTATAGCTGATTTTATATTCTGATTCACCCATACTAAGCATTTTTATTTGAATGCCTCATCTACAGCATAAAGAGAATTGGGACTATTGATGTTTTATTTGGGATATTTTCACCAAAGTTAAGTCAATAATTTTCATCTTTTTTATCTATTTTTATTAAGTTTTTATTTGTATATATTATTCTTAATTGAAATATTTTGCCAAACTAAGTGTTCTGTTTTATTGAATTTTCAGGTTCTGCTTTACATTTATTTTGTTATGTTTGGATGATGGCTGAACACAGAAGCTGTATGTTTGAGAAATAATTTTCGAAGCATGGAAAGATAAGTATATAAAACTTCTTATGAATGCTTACTTGTTTCTTTCCCGTTGTAGTTCTTCCGCTTCTGTGTTGAGTTTGTGTTATTTCCTTTTTCCATTGCTTAAACTATTGCACATCTAATGCCGTTATCTTCCCGAATCCTTGCTTTTTCTTTTATTTGTTATTCACTCTTTGCTGATTTCTTTTTTATTGTACTATTAATTAAGAGGATTACTTGAGCTTTTCTCTGAAATCTTTAAGTAGCTTAGGAAATTAGAATGATTGTGAAGTTGTGTTTTTGGTATATATATATAAGTGGAAATAACCACTGTTAGTGGGGATATGCTAAAGTGGAAATAACCACTGTTAGTGGGGATATGCTAAAGTGGAAATAACCACTGTTAATAACTTCTTGTTAGTGGGATCATGTTAATAGAGGTAGTTGATAATTTCTTTTGGCGCCTTTATTTGAAATTTTGCTGGTGAAGATTTTAAAGATATTTTAATTTCATTTTGCCAAAGTTTTTTGTTTATTGAATAATGTCATTTTTAACCCGCACTCCAATTTATTGTCACTTAATATTTTTGTCATCTATTTTGGAAGACGACTGCCCTTATTTTGTATTTGTTTCTGATTGTTTGTTTTTGGTCTTATTTTTTTGATATTGACTAACTCACCAGTTATTAGGAAAGTAATTCTGAATTATACTTGTGTCGTCCTTCTTTGAAAACTGAAATTACAGCTATAGTTCCGTGTTAAAAAAATAGCCATTCATGAAAATTGAAAAATAATATCCGAACTACTGCCGAATTACGTCAAACTAACTTGAAAGTTGAAAAACAATATCCAAACTAATGCTGAATTACGTCTATAATAAAATATAATGCACTTTAATGCTTCTAATGCTATTCAATTCTAAGCTGATTTCCCTTTTTTTGCTGATGCTTCGTCTTGCACATCTCCGTCCTTGTATGTCTCAAATAATATTCTCTTGCTTGACGGTGTCAACGACTCAGTGTTACTTCCAGTTTCATTTTCTGCATCCTGCATTTGTTTCTGTTAGCGTAAGTTTAACTTCTAATAGATCATAATAATTTTTATTAATCGGCGTTTAATTACTATATTTGGATTGAATTTCATACCAGCAAATAATCTGATTGTGTCTCACTTGTGACAACACTTTGTGGACAGCGGGCCGCCCACGGGGGCGCTTGGTGAAGGTCGAAAAAAACAAGCGTTTGCATTTTGTATGGAGTCGCCACCAATTTTTATGGGAAATTGGAACCGTTCGAATACCTCGTGCCATGTCAAGACACAAAGTAGTGACATGAACACTAAGCAATCGTTACCCTTAGCATTCTATGTCTAGAATGACTCTCGTGGATGCCAATGAACACGGGTGCTCACGGAGATCTGGAGTAAGGGGTGAGGGTACGTATTAGGAAGCTCTTTTGATCGAACACCTAATCCCGCCCGCCTCGATAGCGGCCTCTACTAATGATTAGGGAAGTTATTCGTACTTGATATATCGTCGGCTACATGCATGCAATGCAACATCCAAGTTTTAATCCTAGCATGTGAAGATTTAACTAAGTCGGTTGACAATTAATTAGCATACAATTGGGTCGAAGTAGGATTTAATGCTCATTTACATGTGAAAGCATACAAGCAATAAAATAAATACCATAAAAGAAATACAATAATGAAAATTACATTAATTACATTGGGATAGGCGATTTATGTCGAAAATACCTTTAAAATGGATGATTTGAGAAAAAAGAGATAAAAGAATAGAAGAAAGAGTTAAATAAATTAACGAACGAAACAGAAAGTGATAATACGGATAATAGTTAATTAATACGTAGACTAATTAAACTAGGTCAAGGCAGAAACGGAGTTCAGGGACAGAACTCATCCTGGAACAGCGCAAAGCAGATGCGCCCTCGGAAGAGGCGCAACGATTCTTTGCGTCTGTTTCAAGGGTGAGTTGGGCGTGAAGTTTGAAGCGCAAATCGTTAATGTCGATTGGTGATTTAATGGTCAATTGGTGATATTTACTCGGATGAAAGTGATTAATAGATTAATTACATGTGAATGATGGTCATAAAAGCGATAAACATGAATGAGACGAAATTAAACGGATTAATTACATGAAATTATGATGGAAATATTAATGAGTCCTCTATTGAAATAAGTCAATTAGGCTAAATACGACGGATATACAACGAATATGCGAATAAGCAGATTAAACAGATTAAACTATATCAATGACGAGTTCCAGAAACTCAATATGACTAAATCGAATCTCTAAAATCCGGGTTTGAATTTAATGACGAAAACCCGCAAATATTAGATTATTTAGGATTTAAGTCGGATTTATGATGAATTAAAACATACTAATGATGAGTGAATGATGAATTATATGATACAATATACATGTGAATTATCAATGACGATTATATCAAAGAATTAACGGACAAACAAATAACAAAATAAAAAAAAGAAGCGAATTACAGAGGACGAGGAAGAAGAAAAGAAGCAGAAGCTGGCGGCCTCTCACGAAGAGGCGCAGCAGAATCGCGCTCCTTCAAGAGGCGCAGCGATTTTGCGTCTTTTCTCGACGTCTGTCTACTGGAAATCCGTAAAAAAGAGTTTTAAAGCACGGTTTTGGAAATCGGTTTTAACGGTGTTTTCGACATAAATCTTACAAAGGTGATACGATAAATAAAATACAATAAATAAAAGAGGAATTATACACCCTAAGACTTACATGTTGACGAAACGAGATGAACTAAGATATCGACTAGTGAATGCTCGACGCGAATGCAAAGAGAGTGCCCTCGTAAGAGGAAAACGATTGATTAATTAAGTTGATTATTGTGTAGTTGGTCAAATTGGTCGGTCATGCAACGGAGAGGCTGGTACCCGGAAAGATCCGAGCTTACGTGGTCGAAAGTTCAAGCACGTAGGCGCCAATAAGTAAGAACAAAGTCTAGAATGCAAAGGGAGAAGAGAAGGGCGGACACTCGCGTGAGAAATATGAGGAACGAAAGCTCCTATTTATACTAATCACACGACGGAATTAGGGTTTCGGAGACTCTTTGGAAGTGAATCTCGGAAAGATATGAAAAAAGATACGTAAGACATGCAAAGAAGGGCCTGGGAAAAGGCGCAGCAGCCACTGCGTCTCTTGGAAGAGGCGCAAAGACTGGCCACTGCGTCTATTCCCGTGAGGTTTCCTCCTTTGAAGAAAGATTTCGCGTTTGAGTTATGGTAGGACGGAAATAATTCGATTATCTTATGAATATTACGGGATATTATTTGCCAAAAGATAAAATTTGTGAAATATGGAATAGAAACATCCGGAACATTCCAGAATATTCTGACTCGGGATTTAACGGTTATCAGAAAATGGAGACGGTTTTTGACCCGGACTCCGAATGTACTCTAATTACTGCCAAAACGACCGTATCGGCGCGTAGATGACAACTAAGAGGTAGACATTTAATATTTGAGCAATCACTTGATGATAATCTTATGAACTGTCACAAATCGTTCCGCGTATCAAACATGCGGCCCAATCATCACCGGGTGGTTTGCGGGAGGTGCAGAAACGAGGTGTCTACAGAGCCCCCACTTTGACTGAGGCTTGGACAAGGCGAAAGTCAAAGTATAGCCATCAGTTCAATCGAAGATTACAACGACGACGACTATGGCGACGCGAGGCGGCTCAAGGGGTCTGAGCCAAGGACCTGTCGTCGGGAACATTTTAGAGTCTGTCGACTATCGGGGAGGGTCGTTTAAAGTCCATTAGACTACGTAAGGAAGCTCGCCAGCCATAAGAAGAAACCATACCTGAGATACCCCTGGGTGAAACGGAACTGAAGACGCTTCGGCAAAACTCTTTGGTCTGAAGATAAATTGGTGTCTGAAGGCATTAGGGGTCACAGGATTATGAAGAAACTTCTTTCTCGAGATGCTTACGGAGAATGACACCTTTGCCGAACTCTGTGAAGAATAAATATCGAAAGCAGCAGGACGTCGGTAGAAACTGCCGGGGAATCCGCTTGCGTCGGTCTCAAGCGAACTCTTGCAAAAACTTGAGGTTGAATCTGCTTGCGTCGGTCTCAAGCGAACTCTTGTTGGCAAATATATTGACGATTAGGAACATCTTGATCGCCATGGAAGACATCTTGAGTGAGCAATACTGCAAAATACTGCGGCGCTGAGGACAAATGTTTTGACGACTAGGAACATCTTGATCGTCATGGAAGAAATCTTGAGTGAGCAATACTGCAAAATACTGCTGCGCTGGGGAAAAATGTATAATAATATGCAACAGATCCATTTCTTTGGTGATAAAAATGCGGGCCGGAACGAAAGAAAATCGTCGAATGGGCCAGAAGAGTAAAATAGCATCGAGGAAGAGGCGCACCAAAGATGGGCCCACAAATAACGAACTTATAACGAATTTTTGAAAATCCATGTGGAGGGAACAGAAGGAAGAGGCGCAGCAAGAGCTGCGTCTCTTGGAAGAGGCGCAGCGCCTGCTGCGTCTTTTCCCCAATTTGGCTTTCCTGCCTAAAAACGCGAAATCAGAGGGATTTGTTTCATTTGCATTCGAAACACAATTCACTCATTTCTCTCTCAAATATTCACCATTTCCGCCAAGGTTTGATTCAAAAGCTTGCTTTAAACATGACTAATCGAGGTATGTATCTTAATCTTGCATTAATCTTCTGCATTTGTCGAATTTTGAGCCGCGAAAATTAGGGTTTTCGACCCTTTTGATCGAAAATTTGGGGCTTTTCCCCCAAATGGATTTGCCTTGCCAAATTGATGTTAGAAATGGATAGTAGGTGATGTTAGGAACATAACCATGCATTTGTTTCGAATTTTCATCAAGTTTTGAGCCTTTGAATGAATTTTGAGACGGTTTTACAGCTGAACCGTAATTTGCTTCGAAAATAGCCTTAGGATCGCCCATTGGCGATGAAATTTGATATTTGGGATCCTTGAACGATGGGTAAACTTCCTACCATCTCGGATTTTTGGTTTGTGACAACTTTTTCAGGACACCCTTCTAGGGCATAATTGCCGCTATAACGAAATGCTGCCGAATTTTCGACTTGAACCCAGAACTAGGCTTTGAATTGGACTTGACTTGACCCAATTTATCACATGAGTGATCGGGTTGGTGGGAACGTGGCCAAGGATGGCACGGGAGGAGTAGTTTCAGGGCCTTGAAGGCTCGAAAACCCCTTAACAAAGGCTTGTCGTCGTGTGACGCGGCCTGGATTTACTTTAATGTTGCAGGTGATGAGGCTTCTACTTCTGGGAGAGCTCCCATGGAGATAGACGCCACTTTTGTTGAGGAGGCTTTAGAGCAGGCCTTCACCGCTGCGGTGATGGCTGCTGGAGACGAGGCTCACGAGGAGGAGGCCGTCGAGGAGGAGGAGGCCCCGAGACGGGCCAACGTTGGGCGAGGAGGTCGTCAGCTGAGAGGAGCTCCTGCGTGGGCTGAGACCTGGGAGAGTAGGCACCTTGTGTGGGCTGTAGAGGGTCACCTGTCCTACAGGACGGTGAAGAGCTTGGTAAATAAGAATTCACTACTCATTATTCATCCTCTTTCATCCTTTTGTCCAAATTTCTTTCAAATTTCATTCAAAACTAAAGATAGCTTTGTTTCAAATCATAATAGGAGGCCGGGAACATCAGGTCGTTCTCGGGTTACACGACAGCGATGGAGCACTACGAGCAGCTGTCGGCGGAGGAGAGGGCCATGATCGAGCGTGGAGCGTTCGGTCCTCTGGTTCAGGTCTGGAGAGATATCGTGAAGAGGAAGCTGTGGGCTAACCTTAGCCTGGTCCGCGCTTTCTTGGACCGATTCTGGGACACGACGTCCACGTTTCACCTTCCTTTTGGTGAGGTGGGCGTCACTCTGGAGGATTATGGCATGATTTCTGGTCTGCCGTGTGGGACCGAGGAGATGGTGTGGCCGGAGACTGCTATGAGGGCGGACTCGGCCGAGGCGAGGAGATTGATCGGCTGGAACTTGTCGCCGAAGGCTGTTGCAGTGCCGGGTTTGGTACCCAGTACTTACGTTCGAGACTACTTTGCGGGGAAGACCCCGGCGCTGGTGATGATCGATGGGAGGGAGACAACTCCTCCTCCTTGTACAGCTGAGCGAGAGGGCCGTCGTGGCTTTGGTGGTTCCTGTCTTGATTTACCTCGGAGACAAGGGCGAGAGGCTATCGACGAAGCTTCTTCCCTTCCTTTCTGACCTGAGTTCCCTAGGGCGTTGGGACTGGGTCACTGCTGGTTTTGCGGTCCTCATCCGCTTCATGAGGGCCATGGTTCGTCCGGAGTTGATGGAGAAGGGGACTTCTCCTGGCGCTGTCGGACCTGGGCTACTGTTGGATGTATGGACCTTCCTTTAGACCAAAGTAAATTCCTTTCTTTATCAAATCACGAAAGATCGTCATTGATTATTCTGTTTTACAGGCGTGGGTGTACTCCTACTTTCCGGGTCTCGCGCCCAAGAGGACGGAGCCATTGGAGAGGGCCTATCCCGTGGTGAGGGATTGGGTCATGTGCCGGACGAAGAGCAAGCGTTCTTCTCACAATGTCTACCGGCGGGACGTGAACGCTCTTCAGCTGAGCAGCGTGAGTATCCTATTTGTATTCATTTACTCTTCTTATACTTTGCTTTTAATTGATCATAGGAATGATTTTTGCCTTTACATTGTCGCAGTGGGTGCCCAGACCTTGGGCGGAGTACGCAGGAGCGCCCCCTTTCGTTGCTGAGGTCCTTCGACCTAGGAGCCCGAGCCGGCTACTGTTGTGGACGTCGATGGGTCCTGTGTGGTACTTGGGCGAGCGGTTGGCTCGTCAGTGCTCTCGGGACGCGTTGACGGTTCCCGTCGACCCTCCCAGGACGATGTTTAGGGAGCCTTCTGAGGCTGAGAGGGAGGCGGACTTGGCTGGTGCCAGTGGCGACGACCTTCTTCTTCCTGGCGAGGACTACTCGGCGTTCCTTTACGGGAGGTTGGCGTACTGGCCGGTAGTGGTGAGTATCTTTTTACTTTTGATTGATTTGATTTCGAGAACTACGACGAAAGATCATCGATTGACGAGAGCTATTTGTCTTTGCAGGAGGTTGAGGCGGCGGGCATCGAGCCCCCAGAGTACCCCGAGACCCTCGAGTACACTGACGCGACTGGGAGGACGACGATCTCCGAGTTGCGTGACTTTGACGTAGCCGTGACGGATCCGGCTTAGATGATGGCAAGATCGATTCGGAGGGTAAGCCTCCAACATGTATGACTTTTGTGTAAGAACACATTTGATTGAGTTTGCTCAATTTGCTGAGAATTTCTTTTGCTAGTGCAGGTCGCGCCGTCCCGGTTCGTGGCGCTATGGAGGGTGGCCTACCGGCTGCGAGCTACTGCCATCGAGGCACTCGTCGGTGGTCGAGGTCGTCAGGTATGAACCTTATTTGATTTTTTTTTTTTTTGATTTTAATTTTCGATCTTGCTTGAATTGATTGACATGAGCCAATTTGTTGCTGTTTACAGGGTGACCGCGAGCTGGAGCGAGAGTTGACCCAGTCTCGGGAGGAGACGGCTCGCTTGTTGAGGGAGCTCGAGGTTCGGGACGCCGAGATCGCCGTTCTGGTGGCGAGAGTTGCCGAGTTGGAGGGCGCCCAGCAGTAGTTTTGTGTAGTTTTGTAGACTTGTACATTTTGGACATTTGATTTTGAAACATTTTTGGACTCTGTTTGGGGCGCGAGCCCCCAGTTTGCTTGGACTTTTGGACTTTGTTCGGGGCGCAAGCCCCCAGTTTGCTTGTACATTTGCTCTGTTTGGTGTATATATATGGTGGCCTGAGTGCCTTTGCTGCTGGGTTGTGTTGCTTGTACCTGCAGGTTAGTTCTTGAACAGGTTTGGTAGACAACGGTTTATGCCGTCATGCTGCCGAAATTTACATGGAAGTCACGCGAAACATACATTTTATATACATAAGGCCTTTAATCAGCGCAAAATGAGACTCAAGAGAGCACGAGGAAAAGCAAAAAATTTGCCGGAAATGACCGGACGGTAGGGAGGGTTACCCCCCAAAAAAAGAAAAAAGAAGAAACCTGTAAGTTAGAGATGTGGAAATGAAATTAAGAAAATAATGATAAAGAAAGGTAAATGAATTATAATGGAAATTATGTCCTAAGATGAGGAATTGGAATTATTATTTTTAAAAATGAAAATGAAATGTATTTCCTAAAATGAAAATGTGCACATGTGGTAAAATGGCGAACTGTCGATGCCGTCTCGAAATGCGTGCCCGCGAAAATAAGAAACTTGAAACATGGTAAACTGCTCGTATTTACCAAAATAAAATCCCGTAGGAATAGGAAATTATTCGTTATAGAATTAGGAAAGATCCAAACGCGGAAATCACAGAAGTGAGCCTGGGGAAGAGGCGCAGCATGAGCGCGTCCCTTCAAGAGGCGCGGCCGATCTTCCGCGCCTGTTCCCAAGCTTGTCCGTTCTGGCGGATTTTTGGAAACAGCAATTAGTATAAATAGAAGCGTCGACGAGGCGTTAGTTCACACAAATCTTCCGTCTCCTCCTCGTCTATTCACATAAATCTCTCAAAATAAATCTTCAAGAGAAAATTGTCATTATGAATACTTTGGAGATCCGCTTGAAGGAATGGACCAACGAGTTTTCGAATATGGAGAAGCACGACATGGGTGCTTATAACCTTGGGTCTTTGTTGAGTTTGAAACTCATTAAGGTAGTAAAACCGTTCTTGGATGCTTGCCTTGACTATTGGGACCCGAATTATCATGTTTTCGCGTTCCCTGGAGGTGATATTTGCCCGTTTCCTGAAGAAATTGCTGCTATTGGTGGGTGGGACCCCGAACATTTACCTGCCATTCCTTCCACTTCACAAGGGTACAAGAGCAAATTCAGAGACTTGCTTGGACTAACTAGACTTGAGGTGGATCGCTTAGTTACCCCGAAAGGCGTGAGAATGTTGGACTTTGTAGACCGATTCATTAACAGGGCCGACCCTACTGTTTCCCATGTTGCCAGGAGGAGGGCATTTGGCTTTTGTTTGTTGCATGTGTATGTCTTCCAAGGTCACGTTGATGAAGACCTGAGAGGTGATCCCCGTCTTTTGGGTCTTATTGAGCAAATGGAGCTGCGCAGGAGCCCAACTTGTTTATACTTAGGGGAGATTATCTTGGGTTTGAATAATAGGAAATCCAACCGCGATCTGCCGTTCTTGGGGAGTCCCGTCATTTTGCAGGTAAAAGACATCATCATTTTTTTTTTTTTTTTTTTTTTTTTTTTTTTTTTTTTTTTTCGTTTGTCTAATACCTGCTCTTGGTAGGTTTGGCTTATGGAACGGCTCCGATTGATCGAGCCCCCAGTTCATGCACTTTCCTATCATTCCCGTTCGATTGCGATGAGGACGCGGTTGTACATGGTGGACTTCACCCGGGTCTGTGACTATTGGAAGAACAAGTTGAAGAATGATGATGGTCCGCTGATTAGGTGGGTCGTACCGTGGTGGCACCTCAAGTCTGTCACTGGGGTATCTTCTTTGGATCCCACTAGGTCCGTGCGCATTCCGGGATTGGAGTTTATGGTATGCATCTTTCCGGAAAGATTGATGAGGCAAGTTGGGTTGAAGCAGACGATCCCTAGGCTTGATACCGTCCCGCAGACTGCTATGGCGCTTACTACAGAGAGCCGAAGAGAGTGGGCTATCAAATGGGCCCAAAGGAACATGTGGTTCTTGAGCTTCTCCACCAATGCTTTGTGGGTGTCGGATTCTTATCTGAGGTGGAGAAAGGCTGCAACTCCGGAAGAGCGCGAGAGACTGAGGAAACGCGAACCTGTTGACTACAAGGTGCGCGAGGGAGAGAAAGAGAAGGAGAAGCATCTGACAGAGGGAGAAGAAGAGGCTGGGTTTCTGGTCATTCATCCTTCGAAGAAATCAAAGACTACTCCTGTCGCGGAAATGGTGGTTGGCAAGAATGGCAGAGTTAGGCCTCGAGAAAGACCGTTGGTGATTAGGTCTGAAGTGGTGCAAGAGCGCCCGGATCGAGGTCGCGACAAGAAATATGACAAGAATGACAAGGGCAAGGGGAAGATGGAGGAATAGCCCGAGTCTTTATTTATTATTTGATTATTATTATTTATTGTTGTTGTAATAAAAAGGAGGGATTTTTAGAATCCTAGCCTATCCTATTTTTATTATGTAACGTACTACTATTACTAGAAAGTGAATGAAATAAAAAGGTTAAATGGTTATGAAACCGTTGAGATTTTCCACTTATTATTCTTGTCGAATTTCAAATGCAACGCAAATGTCCTTCTATTTACATTTTTAGATATAATGGGTTGAATCCCGTGAAGGATTGCCTACGTATTCACTTAAAAAGCGAAATCAAACCCTTGCGCGTAGTTCGAGTAAATGTAAAAGAATAATTGTTCGAAGCAAGAGCTTGTAGTGAACATAGAAAATAAGCATGAGCTTTTGCTTACTATGGAGGTGCGAATTTAGTTTGTTTGATGATATGAGGATGACAAATTTGTCAAGATGCAGGAGCACAGTGACATTTAGCTTATTTCAGCTTGGCCAGGGGCCGTTTATTTAGTGCCACAAGAGCGACACATGGGTTTACGCGAGGCGCGTTTTTGTCCTATTCTAGGCATAGTACCGCTTCAATTGGTCGAGGTTTGTGGGGTTTGAAAATTCATTCCCGTCTAGGTCTGTGATTCTAACCGCACCCCCTGGGAGTATGGATTTGATTAGAAATGGTCCGGCCCAATTAGGTTTGAATTTTCCCCTTGGGTCGACAGGTAAAAGAGCTCTAACCGATTTGAGTACTAAGTCTCCTTCTTTGATGTTTCTTGGCCTAACCCTTTTGTTGAAAGCTCGTTTGATACGTGCTTGATATGTTTGGACATTATGTAAGGCGCGTAGCCTACGTTCATCCAGGAGGATGAGTTCTTCATACCTATCCCTCTTCCAATCGGCCTCCGGGATTTGACTTTCTAGTAGAATACGTAAGGATGGTATCTCTAGCTCGACTGGTTGTACAGCTTCCATGCCGTAGGTCAAATAGAAAGGAGTAGCCCCAGTGGGCGTTCTAACAGATGTGCGGTACCCCCATAAGGCGAAAGGTATCTTGCTTGGCCAATCTCTGTAGTTGTCAGTCATTTTCTTGAGAATCGTGACAACATTCTTATTTGTCGCCTCTACCGCGCCGTTAGTCTGTGGTCTATAGGGCGAAGAGTGGTGATGCTTAATCTTGTATTTGGCTAGCAATTGCTCGGTTTCGGCTTGGAAGTGTGACCCATTATCGCTAATGATCTCATGTGGGCAACCATATCGACAGATGATGTTGTTTTGTATGAATTTGGCCACATTTTTAGCCGTAAGACCAGTGTAGGAAGCCGCTTCTACCCATTTGGTGAAATAGTCAATCGCCACTAGAATGAAACAGTGACCTCTGTTCGGCTGGGGTTATTTTCCGATTATGTCGATTCCCCATGCAGAGAATGGCCAAGGAGATGTCATCGTGTATAGCAACGAAGGAGGGACATGTTGTATATTCCCGAAGATTTGACAATTGTGGCAGTGTCTCACGTATTTGATGCAATCGGATTCCATTGTGGTCCAATAATATCCCAAGCGTGTGATTTTCTTTGCCATCATGGGCCCACTCATGTGAGGACCACATTCTCCGTCGTGGACTTCTTCCATCACCTTTCGTGCCTGTGAATGATCAAGGCATCGCAGGACTACACCAAGAGGTGTTCTTTTGTATAATTCTCCTTGCATCAGAATGTATTGGGAAGCTAATAGGCGTATAGCACGTTGTCCCCTCTTGTCCATATCCGGCGGATAAGTACCATTAAGCTTGAAATTCAGGATTGCTTGGAACCAGGGTTCCTGTGCGATTTCTTCTTCATCGGTGATTTGATGGACATAAGCCGGCTCTGACCGTCGTTCGATACACAAGGGCATTTCCACCATGTGATCTGGCATATTTATTAGAGATGCAAGTTTCGCAAGAGCGTCTGCAAATTGATTTTCCTCCCGAGGTAGGTTTAGGTATGTTACATGATCAAAGAATTGAGCGACTTGGTCTATCCTAGCCTGATAGGGTGCGAGGCTTTCACTTCGGATTTTCCAGGATCCTGTAACTTGGTTGATGATCAGTGATGAGTCCCCATGTACTCGGAGGTTTTTGATGCCTAAGCTTACTGCCGCTTGTAGTCCAATGAGACAAGCTTCGTATTCGGCAGCATTGTTTGTCACCTCGAAGTCGAGTTTGACGGCAATCGGTGTATGCTCACCTTCAGGAGAAATGAGCAACACTCCTATTCCGAATCCTCTTAAGTTTGATGCTCCATCAAAGTATAGGTCCCAGGAGTCTACATCTGTTTGAAGTATATCCTCGTCGGGAAATGACCAAGTATCTATGGTTTGTGCGTCGTTGATGGGATTTTCTGCGAAGAATTCAGCGACGGCGCGACCTTTTATAACTTTCAGTGGCACATATTTAAGGTCGAATTCTGAGAGCATCGAGTCCATCTTGCAGGCGTCCGTTGAGGACGGGTTTCTCAAGAGGTATTTGATGGATCCATTTTGGAGTATATCTTGACGGAGTAGCTAAGCATGTAGTGACGTAGCTTCTTCGTTGCCCACACAAGAGCGAGGCATGTCTTTTCGAGTTGTGAGTATTTGCACTCATATTCCAAGAACTTCTTACTTAGATAGTAAATAGCTCTTTCTTCGCTTCCTACAGTTTGAGCCAACATGGCACCCATGGCGGTTTCAGTTACTGTGAGATATAAACCAAGAGGTTGATCTCGTTGCGGTGGCATGAGCACTGGTGGTTTAGCCAATATCTCCTTAATCCGGTCAAACGCTTTTTGACAATCATCATCCCACATGGTGTGGTCTGTTTTCTTGAGTTTCTTGAAGATAGGCTCACAAATCATTGTAAGTTTCGATATGAATCGACTTATGTCTTTGTACTTTTCCCGGGAATCCTCGACTTCTTTTTTTCTGTTTGGGGTTGTGGAATTTCGATCGAGCTTTGATTTTTGAAGGATCTATTTCTATACCGCGTTGGCTAACGACATATCCCAGGAGTTTCCCGGATGTTACCCCAAATGTGCATTTACGGGGTTGAGTCTCATGTTGTACTTTCGTAGCCTTGCGAAGAACTTGCGAAGGTTTGCAATATGTCCCTCTCTTTCCTTGGATTTGACGATCATGTCATCTACATACACCTCAACTTCTTTGTGCATCATGTCATGTAGGAGTGTAATTGCGGTGCGTTGGTATGTAGCTCCGGCGTTGATCAATCCGAATGGCATTACCGTATAGCAATATGTTCCCCATTGGGTGACGAATGCGGTCTTGTGCATATCTTCCATGGCCATCTTGATTTGGTTATAACCCGCATATCCGTCCATGAAGGATAGTAATGCGTGGTCTGCAGTATTGTCTACCAATATGTCAATGTGAGGTAGAGGGAAGTCATCTTTCGGACTCGCTTTGTTCAAGTCCCTAAAGTCAACACAAACACGGATTCTCCCATCCTTTTTGGGCACGGGTACTATGTTAGCTACCCAGTCAGAATACTCGGAAACTTTGATGAACTCGGCTTTGAATTGCTTGTCAACTTCTTCCTTAATCTTTAGAGCCCATTCTGTTCTCATTCGTCGAAGCTTCTGTTTCACAGGTTTGAAACCTGGCTTAATCGGAATCCTATGTTCGGCAATATCCCTGTCGATCCCTGGCATGTCTTTGTAGGACCAAGCGAAAACGTCTTTGAATTCATTTAGGAGGTCTATGAAATCGGCCCTTTCAGTTGAGCTCAAGGTAGTCCCAATCCTAAGTTCTTTGGGTTCTAGTTCGGTTCCTACATTGATGGGTTTGGTGTCCTCTATTACAGGTCCCCCTTCTCCTTCCTGTAATATTTCTTTGGCTACGTAGGGAGGTATTTCGGTCAAGTCTGGCTCTTGGTCATCCTCAGTATCATCGTAAACAGAATTGCACTCAAGATAACACAAAGAGTAAGCAGAACCTGATTTATTCATATTAAGATTTGAGTAAAGTTGAAACAAAGAAGCCAACTGATCCATGGTCAGTGGCGGCAAAGGGACAGTAATTGGGGCATTTCCCGAACTACTGTGACTACTCGAGGCTAAGCTAGGAGAAATGAAGGGTGTGGGGATGACAACAGGAGTAGATTCTCTAATGACTTCTCTAGACTCTGACTCCGACTCCGACTCCGACTCCGACTCCGACTCGAATTCGTCGTCTTCTGGTTCTCCTTTGAACATCTCTCCTTCTCCAGTGGTGAGCTTGAAGAGTCTTCCTTGGTTGTTGGTCCATTTGATAGATTTTCTCCACCCTTTCTGCTGCTTTGTGTCGATTTCTGTGATCAACGCGGTGGGGTTGAAGCGATCGTCTTGAAGTATCATAGTAATGATCTCATCCTGCGCGGCCCTAATGAATCGATCTTCTCCAAACAATAGGCTAACAGCTTGTTCGTCTAAGCAAGGTGCTTGACGGGTTTTGACGGTAGGAACCGTTTCTGGAGGAATGAAGTAGCAATCGTGAAAGATCTCGATTCCGGCTAGCTTCCTCTAAAGATAATGCCAAGGTTCGGGAAATCCGTGAAAGAGTTCTGAACTTCCTTCTTGAACAAAGTACCCATTTAAAGTGGGGAGATATGGCCTCATTTGGACTCCTACGTGCTTGCGGTTTTGGACTTGGGCGAGCATTTCGAGAACTTCCTCTTTTGTGGGTTTGTACCCTAGTCCAAGTGGTATCCTTGTTGAGTTGCCTTCCTTGTATGGTGCGAAGGTATTCTTCCGAATTGGGTTCAAAGGCATTCCAGGGAAGTATCCCTGAGATTTGAGTATGTGGTTGACCACCAAGTTGGAGTAAGGATTATAGTATAAGGGTGCCAACTCGCTTTCTATGACGCTTACACTTTGGAAGCCCCCAAGTTCATATATGGGATCCGCAAGGACTTGATTGTTTGATTGCTTCTCGATTATTGCCTTGATGGGTGACGAAGTGATCGTCACTACCTTGCCATTTAGTGGGATCTTGATCTTTTGATGCGGGGGTGGATGTTCTTGCTTTGGAAGCATGAATCCAAGGCCTTCCCAGAAGTATGTTGAATGAAGCTTCTATGTCCACTATTTGGAAGTTAACCTTCCGTTCGATTGGTCCTGTGGCTATGGTTAGGTTAGCAAGTCCTACCACTTTTCGTCGCGTACCGTCATATGCACGAACACCTTGATTTGTAGGAGTCCAATCCGACTCTTTCATGCCTAGTTTGTATGCCGTTTTGAGGGGTATGACGTTGACCGCGGAGCCATCATCCACCAAGGTCATTGGCACATTCTTCTTTAGACAGATGACAGTGATGTATAGAGCAAGGTTGTGACTAGCGCCAAAAGGTGGCAAGTCTTCATCCGAGAAAGTAACAGGGTTACTTAGCTTAGGCGATTCTTGGAAGACCAAGTTGACTACATCTTCAGGAGTGGAGTTATGTGCCACATTCAATTTGGCCAAAGCTTGCGGTAAAGCTTGTGATGTGGAAATGAGCTTGCCACTAGTTGCCAGACTGAAAGATCAGCCTTGGTTTTCTGTAATTGCTTGAGCAAATGATCAGTGGGGTCATCTTCGTTGTCATTTGGTGTGATGACGTTGGTTGGACCGTTTTGAGTAGTGCTTTGATATGGGCGACCCGAACGAGTTAGGTGATCCACATCCTGGTCTTCACCATTTTGGACTATTTCCTTGACTAAGGAGTTTTCAATGAGATATTCGTCTTCATCATCATCGGCCCAAACCCCATTGACTGCAGCTAGTTCTTTCACTCTCATGATATCACTTTCTAGTCGTATGATTTGATCGACTAATTTATCGACCACGGTGACTACTTCTTGCATAGTGGCATTTTGAGAGAAGACCAATGGTACACGTTCTTTAGGTATTGCGTTGGGATTGCGCAAGGTCGTTACCATGTTTTCTAGTTCCCATACTTGTCTATCTACACTCCTTGCCCATGTGATGAAGTCGGAAATGGTAGGGGAGATAGTAGAGTAGAGCCTTTCTTTCTCAATTGCATGAATTTCGTTTTCGGTGGGAGAAATGAGGTGTGAGCAATCTAAGGTAGATTCGTCACTTGTAATCACCAGAACTCCAAGAGGATTCTGAGTGTTGTTGGGCTTACCTCCTGGTGGAATTGGAAGTCGACCATCTTCAATCATATCTTGAAGCACGTGTTTCAACTTGTAGCATTTTTCTGTGTCGTGCCCTTTGCCCCTATGGTATTCACAGTATGAATTTTCATCCCAAAACTTGGACTTCTTTTCGGGTTTGGGAGTAGGTCCAATGGGTTGGAGTTTACCTTGCTTCATTAACCTTTTTAGAGCGTTGGAGTACGTATCCCCAAGGTTTGTGAATTTCCTTGGTGGGGTATTTTTCTTGGATGGCTCGAGAAGGTTAATTTCGTCGGTCTTGCTAGTAGAGCCGTATGAATGACTTGTGGACCCTTGATATCCTCGACCTACCATTTTGGACAAGAGTCCTTTACGGATGTCATCTTCAATTCGTGTCCCTAATACGGTTAAGTCCTTGAAAGTCTTGATGTTTTGATATCTCAAATGGTTGGCATATATGGGCTTGAGATTATCCAAAAACTTTTCCACAAGAGTAGCTTCATCCGGGCGTTCAACTAGTTGAGTACTAGTCTTCCTCCACCTACTTAGGAAGTCGGTGAATCCTTCTTTGTCATTTTGGGTAAGAACCTCTAGAGTACGCATGTTGACTTGGATCTCGGCATTATCCGCATATTGTTTAGAGAACTCGATTGCGGCGTCTTCCCAAGTAGCGACCTTCTTGTGATCTAAAGTGTAGAACCATTGCTTCGGGATGGTGTCAAGAGATGAAGGAAAGATCCTTAGGAACATCTCGGGTTTGATGCCTTTGATAGACATGTAATCCTTGAAGGCACGGATGTGGTTCAAAGGGTTCTCATGTCCTTTGAACTTAGGGATATCCGTCATGTTAAAGTTAGTTGGCAATTTGGAATTGACGGCTTCATACTTGCGATTGTTTTCCCTATAAATGTCATCCCCCTTAAGGTACATCAATTGCTCCTCTAGGTATTGGAGTCTTTTCTCAATTTGCAGTTGTCCCTATGATGGGATTCTCATCCCTAGACTCGTCATCGGAGAAACTTAGTACTTCACTTTTAAGGGGAGGCAACCTTCCCTCTACATCAAAGATACGGCCTTCGATGAGTTCAAGGCGGTCATAGGTTTGGTTTTGGGTAACTTGCATTTGGGCTAGCGCGGCTAGGATTCGATCATTACTATCTTGAATTTGTTGGAGATTCGTTTCATCACTTGATCCGGGCATCTTGGAAACTGGATAAGAGATCGGCGACGAATCAAAACACGATCGACCATTCTATCACACTTGCTAAAAGAGGAAAAGTTTTGACTCATGAAGTGGGTGTGTGCCACTTGTGTTGAGTGAGTTTTGAAGAAAGACAAGGTATTTGAAAATGTGTGTCCTAGTCAACTGTAGTGTAGTTGTAGGAGTGGACTCGAAGTGAGGTTTTGAAATGGGCTTGTGGCCCGAATTTTGACACGACAAACGGACAGAGTTTTGACCGGATTTTTGCGCTAATTGAAGGCCCTTTTTTCGATTTTTTGTTTTGAAATTGGGTTTTGATTTTTGAAAATTCGTCATGATTTGTTTAGAAATGGTGATCACGTAAGGTTTAGACATTTATAGAAGCACTATAACGGGATGCTGAGTGCATTTAAAAGGGTTTTGGTTTAAAGGGTGGGTTGCCATACCGAACCATCAAACCCGAAGTCTGTGGAGAGGCTCGTGCCAAACAAGAGTAAGGCCGATTCCTAGTCCATTTCCTCAAGTAGTGAAGGCCCTTGATACAAACAAGAGTAAGCATCATGGTATGGATGACGTCAATCGCTATCCATCCTTAGGCCCAAATAAGAATTAGGACCGTTTAGACGGGACGATTGGTCGAATGGGTTGGGTTGGGCCTAGGAAGGCCGAATAAAACGGCCTAGGAAGACCGAGTTATGAAAACCGACAATTGTCTTGTACAAACTATTCCCTAACCTTGTTCAAGTTTCACCCTAGCTATACGTAAGTGTATTATCCCCAGAGGAGTCGCCAAACTGTGGACAGCGGGCCGCCCACGGGGGCGCTTGGTGAAGGTCGAAAAAAACAAGCGTTTGCATTTTGTATGGAGTCGCCACCAATTTTTATGGGAAATTGGAACCGTTCGAATACCTCGTGCCATGTCAAGACACAAAGTAGTGACATGAACACTAAGCAATCGTTACCCTTAGCATTCTATGTCTAGAATGACTCTCGTGGATACCAATGAACACGGGTGCTCACGGAGATCTGGAGTAAGGGGTGAGGGTCTGTATTAGGAAGCTCTTTTGATCGAACACCTAATCCCGCCCGCCTCGATAGCGGCCTCTACTAATGATTAGGGAAGTTATTCGTACTTGATATATCGTCGGCTACATGCATGCAATGCAACATCCAAGTTTTAATCCTAGCATGTGAAGATTTAACTAAGTCGGTTGACAATTAATTAGCATACAATTGGGTCGAAGTAGGATTTAATGCTCATTTACATGTGAAAGCATACAAGCAATAAAATAAATACCATAAAAGAAATACAATAATGAAAATTACATTAATTACATTGGGATAGGCGATTTATGTCGAAAATACCTTTAAAACGGATGATTTGAGAAAAAAGAGATAAAAGAATAGAAGAAAGAGTTAAATAAATTAACGAACGAAACAGAAAGTGATAATACGGATAATAGTTAATTAATACGTAGACTAATTAAACTAGGTCAAGGCAGAAACGGAGTTCAGGGACAGAACTCATCTCGAACAAAAAGAGATGCGCCCTCTGGAAGAGGCGCAGCAGTTGCTGCGTCTGTTCCAAGGGTGAGTTCTGGCTGTGAAGCCGGAACTGCAAATCGTTAATGTCGATTGGTGATTTAATGGTCAATTGGTGATATTTACTCGGATGAAAGTGATTAATAGATTAATTACATGTGAATGATGGTCATAAAAGCGATAAACATGAATGAGACGAAATTAAACGGATTAATTACATGAAATTATGATGGAAATATTAATGAGTCCTCTATTGAAATAAGTCAATTAGGCTAAATACGACGGATATACAACGAATATGCGAATAAGCAGATTAAACAGATTAAACTATATCAATGACGAGTTCCAGAAACTCAATATGACTAAGTCGAATCTCTAAAATCCGGGTTTGAATTTAATGACGAAAACCCGCAAATATTGGATTATTTAGGATTTAAGTCGGATTTATGATGAATTAAAACATACTAATGATGAGTGAATGATGAATTATATGATACAATATACATGTGAATTATCAATGACGATTATATCAAAGAATTAACGGACAAACAAATAACAAAATAAAAAAATAAAGCGAATTACAGAGGACGAGGAAGAAGAAAAGAAGCAGGAACTGCGGCAGGCTCACGAAGAGGCGCAGAGAAGGCTGCGCTCCTTCAAGAGGCGCGCGATTCTTGCTGCGTCTATTCTCGACGTCATCTCACCGGAAATCCGTAAAAAGAGTTTTAAAGCACGGTTTTGGAAATCGGTTTTAACGGTGTTTTCGACATAAATCTTACAAAGGTGATACGATAAATAAAATACAATAAATAAAAGAGGAATTATACACCCTCAGACTTACATGTTGACGAAACGAGATGAACTAAGATATCGACTAGTGAATGCTTGACGCGAATGCAAAGAGAGTGCCCTCGTAAGAGGAAAACGATTGATTAATTAAGTTGATTATTGTGTAGTTGGTCAAATTGGTCGGTCATGCAACGGAGAGGCTGGTACCCGGAAAGATCCGAGCTTACGTGGTCGAAAGTTCAAGCACGTAGGCGCCAATAAGTAAGAACAAAGTCTAGAATGCAAAGAGAGAAGAGAAGGGCGGACACTCGCGTGAGAAATATGAGGAACGAAAGCTCCTATTTATACTAATCACACGACGGAATTAGGGTTTCGGAGACTCTTTGGAAGTGAATCTCGGAAAGATATGAAAAAAGATACGTAAGACATGCAAAGAAGGGCCTGGGAAAAGGCGCAGCAGCCACTGCGTCTCTTGGAAGAGGCGCAAAGACTGCTCGCGTCTATTCCCAGGAGGTTTCCTCCTCTTTGAAGAAAGATTTCGCGTTTGAGTTATGGTAGGACGGAAATAATTCGATTATCTTATGAATATTACGGGATATTATTTGCCAAAAGATAAAATTTGTGAAATATGGAATAGAAACATCCAGAACATTCCAGAATATTCTGACTCGGGATTTAACGGTTATCAGAAAATGGAGACGGTTTTTGACCGGACTCGAATGTACTCTTATTCTTGCCAAAACGACCGTATCGGCGCGTAGATGACAACTAAAAGGTAGACATTTAATATTTGAGCAATCACTTGACGATAATCTTACGAACTGTCACAAATCGTTCCGCGTATCAAACATGCAGCCCAATCATCACCTGGTGGTTTGCGGGAGGTGTAGAAACGAGGTGTCTACACACTTTCCTGTAGACAATTGTTACATATGCTTTAAATAATGATTGTTTTAAATTAAGTAATTACTAAGGAAAATCTGTTAAAGATAGTATAGAAGTGTTGTTTTACCTGTGTCATATTTAATGTTAAAATCTTTTCCACAGATTCATCGTTATGTATTCCCTTGACAGCACTATCATCCTGTAATGGTTCACAGATTTTTTACAATAGCTTAAAAGTGTGTATAATTAATTATTTCCGATTAATATTTGAAGGGATAATTATGTTTTACCTCGCATTCTTTGGCCGCTAAGACTTGATTCTCGTATTGAATTTTCTCCTGCACATATCATTTTAATATTTTAAGCTCTTTTAAGTAGATTGTATTTTCTAAATGCAAAAATTTTTAATTTCACTACCAAAAGACTGCCCATTGAGTCCGGTATTTCACTTTCAAGCAAACACTCATTTCCTGGTTTTAAAATGCTAAATTGTTAGCTAAACGATTATTGATATTTGGTAAAATTTAATAAAGAATTTAAATTGCTTTATTACCTGTATCATTTTGTATTGTTCAGTCCATGCTTCTATATGTCTCAACTCATCACTGTAGTCCACAACCGTGTAGCACCTTGAGCTTAATTCCAGATTGTACCTTTTGTCAACTACTAACTTGAGTACGTACTTCTTTCGTAACATTGACGTTAGTTCTTGTGGCACTCCTCGGACATTTCCTACCTGTGTATATTTTATATTAAGAGAACTTTTGATGCTATAATTAAGATTATATGAAACAAAAAGTATTTGTGTAATGTAATTTAGTGGTCGTACCTGGTGTAGTTTGTCTAAACATTCCAAAGGAGTCTTTGCAACCTTTTTTTTTGATTTGTTTATCATACATGATTAAATTTGCTTTTGCTCCATTATCATCGCTAATTATAAATCTCACCTTAAATCTGCATTTATAAATATGATTATGATGTAAGATACGTATGTATAAATAATGCTATCGTAGAATCAAAATACATGGGATTTTACCGTGTTGCTCTATTTTCGCTGCCCTCTTCATGTGCTATACAATTTTCGTCTGAACAGTACCATTTGCCATGTCTCTTCCCAACTGGACTTGTACACTTTTGGCATATATTACGGTACCATCCAAAAGTGTCGTCTATTTCATTCAAGTATGCTACTGTCACATATTTGCCAGCCTGTTTTGTACATTTGAGTAAGTATTAAAAAACTAAAGAAACTAATTATAAAGATTAATATATTTTCGTGAATCATGTAAATGCTAACCAATTCAGTACACATGATTTCGTGTAGTGTCTTGCAACTTTCATCCAATATTGTCTTGTTCTTGCTTTCAACAACTCCTTTACTTCTACCTGGCCTTGCTGATAATCTGCATTATTTGGCGTGTTAGATGAGGTAAACACGTTTATGTGGTTTTTATGTTAAAAAAAATCTGTTTTTTTCCATATGCCCACCTTGTCCTAATATAATGTGCCTCAGGTATTTCTGGATTAACATAGATCTTGCTCACATCGTCTACAGTTGATAGACGAATGTGTCCTCCTATAATTCGAAAGAAATAAGAAAATATTTAGTGTTATTTAAATTGAAGTAATCTGGAAAATGGTATTTATTTTAATGAACTGGGCATGAATCGTAGTTGTTACCTTTTGTGACTATCCTTTCCACGCATTGCATAACAATAACTGGTTTCTTCGACTTGTGGCAAAGATTTGTTGCTATATGTTCACCGTCTTTAGTGTATGATCCCCACATCCAAAATGATAATTGAGTATCGCTGCAATTTGGTAAGGATGGTTTTGATAAGTAATGTGTCATTTTTTGAAATCAACTTTGACATCTATAATAATCAACTTTGACCATCAAAAATAACTGAGTCTTACTCTTGGTTTGCCAAATCCAGTGCCATTCTTTTGGTGTTGTTGTGTACAAAGACAGCATTGTAGTCCTCTACTCCTCCTATGACATCTATAATAATATAGGAGATTTATTTAGTAAATTGTACATGAAATATTAAATTCACTGCAATAAGTATTCAATATGAGATTGAACAACATTTAAAGAATTAAGTTGTTAATGATAATACCTATTAGTTGTCTTCCTTCTAGTTTGTTACTAATGATATCTTCAAATGAGACAAACTTAAAACCATGCTTTGGAATAGACCCACACTCTATTTCATCAATGGTTATCCGCGTACCAAATCTGATCCGATACTTGTGTGTTGTTGCAAGGTGGAATCCGTGGTTACGGACTGTTTGAAATCTCCCTATTTTGTACGTCTTTCCTTCTTCAATTCTTCCATCGTATTTCTTGATCAATGATTTTGTGATTAATCCTTGAAAAACATTGTTTTCTTCATCAACCATTAGGAACTCAACTTTATGAAAAATCCCTTTTCCATGATTGTTCCATTCCTGTTTTTTCCATTTCCTTATCACCCTGACTTTCATGTATACATTAAAGTCTCCTTCTTGAATTTTAGCAATCGTTTTTTGTGTCGGTTGTTCCATTGTTGAATATATTTTGTTAATGTGTTTGTTTGAAATAAGTTCTTTGGAAAATTTCAAGATTATATGGAGGAGTTTAACGGGTTTTAGGTAGTGTGGGGTAGTTAATTGGTAATGGGAGATTTTGGATTGTAGATTGTGGATTGTGGAGGCAGTAGTGGTAATTTGGTAGGAAGAGTGGGAGATTATTTGATAATCTGAATTTTAACTTAATTACTTAATTAATAATCTGTAATTTTAATTTTATTTTAATTACTTTAATTTCATTAATAATTATTGTTAATCATCAATATCATTATTGTGTATGTTTTTTCAATGAACTATAGTATTAATATGAATATTCTGAATAATTTTAATTAAATTTGTAATTTTAATTTAATTACTTAGTTTACTTAAATTTAATTAATAATTAATGTTGATGATTAATATCATTATTGTGTATGTATTTTCACAGAATTACAGTATTAATATTAATATAGTACGATTTTTATTGTGTTGCAGTTGTGGACATTCTGCGATTTTATAAACGTTCATATCGATGATGAATGGGGGACATTCTGAGATTTTATAAAAGATGGAAGCTTGGAGGTAAGTATGATTACTATTGGCAGCTAACTAAAATGCCACCCCACAAAAAGTGGTATGGCGGCATTTAGTTATTGTTACCAAGTTTTCATGAAATCTCGATGATGAGTGGTATGATACCGATCTGAGAGATCTTTCATAATTTTTCATTTTTGTTTAAATTATTTGTTTTCTTTTTATTATTTTTACATTAATGTTTTTTGTTTCTCGTTTTGATGTAAAGCAAAGCAAATTGGAATCAAAGGTCGTCCACATTTGATGAATGTAGTGGATTGTAATTTGTATATCTGCCTCTAATACTTTATGATTTTTCGATGATGATTTTTCGATTTTATTTATTTAATTTGTAATATTTTATTTTGTAGTAATGTAATTTTATTTAATTTTATGTAATTTTATTTAATTTTTTGATTTCGACCGATCAACACCAAATATATGAATAAATAACAGCTAAACAACTTTTTAATCGACTTTGGATATTGATATTTTTTCGTCAGAATTATTTACACGGAATAAATACCAACTAAACAACTTTTTTCAAGACGGAAATTAACAGCAAAAGATTAGCAAATATGGAGAGAGAGTAATTAAATCCCAAAACTTTAGTAGGGGCCCACCAATGCTGATTTTAAGCAGCCAATAGAAATCCAGGAAAGAACCCAGCTTTTATACTAGTTAGATTGTGTTTGGCTTCCTTCCGTAGTCCATACTCTCAAAACTTCTCAAGGAGAAAAACATACTCACGCGACTTTTACGCGGTAAATATCTTTTGCTACGTATTTGCAAAAATTATAAAAGTTAGATATTTTTAATGTACTCTTAAAGACGAATCAAATAAGATCCCACATGAATATATTTTATATATCGAGAGAAAATTGAAATTGAGTGTCCGCTTGTGAATAGTGTGCAAAAGAGAAACATGTAAAGTGGAGTTGAATGGAGGGAGTATATCAATATCAGCTACAATTAACTAAAATTAGGCCCAATTAAAACCAAACTCATCCACCCACATCTCTCGCCCTTTGCATTGTTTGCTCTCCATTTTGGTAGAACCCCCCCACCCCAAAGTCAGACCAGCACTCCAAAATCATGCATTGCCCAACTGCCTGGCTGCCGCTTCGCCATGAATATTGATCGCAGTCCACGGCTCCACGCAACCCTTCCACGTAGATATTCTTCTCAATGTTATGTTTTTTTAAGAGTTTTTTTGTCAAACACAACCTTTAAAAAACTTTTTTTTTTTCCAAATACCACCTTTAAAAAAAAATTTTATGAAACACAACCTTTAATAAAATTTTTTTTGTTAAACACGACATTTTGACTAGAGTTTGAACACTTGCAATGGGGTGACTTTCAGTCGATGTTTGAGATAGCAAACGAAGTCGGTTTGAGGTGTTCTTAGACTCTTTGGAAAGGTGGGAGTACAAGCTTTCAGGGGGTTACTAATACGGTGGTGATAGGTGGCCTTATGTCGGGTATATTGGTGTGTAAAGTAAGGCTGGTCAAGGAGTAAATTGGAGGTAAAAACAAATCAGAAAAACACCAATTCACTCTTTGACCAAGTAATCAAACTAAGGTGTTGTTTGGCCAACAAGTCAAGCTTTAAAAGTGCTTTTGTAACTGAAAAAGTAGTAGTTAAACCAAACACCCTAAATTATGGAGTTTTAAAACTACTTTACAAAAAGTCAAAAACTAAAACTTTTACTCCCAAAAGTAGAAGTATGTATTTTCTACTTCTACTTTTCACATAAAGTGCCAAAAATTCATTACTTATGCGTTTTTTTTCTCCCCAGGAAACCATTAATTCTTTATATATGTTGTACCTCCACTTTTTCTCTTCTTTGTACAATATTTGCTTCTTTCCTCTCACATACACTATCAAAGTACCGGGTGTGTAAAATTATAGTTTTGATTTGCTTCTCTTCTAACACAATATTGGTTGGCATAATTTTAATTTGATAAGGGTGTCTAAAATTTAGAGCTGATCATCTCCGGGCTGACCCGTCCGGCCCGCTACTTAAGCGGGCTTGATCACATATTTTTTTTTTAAATTAGTGGTTAATGGACATGAAAAAATCGGCACGTTAAATTAATGGGCGTGAATGGACTAAATAAAAATGTTCGTGGACAGCCCGTTAGGCCCACTAATAGCTTATAATGTATTTTTACTCCCTTAAAATGATTTACCAAACTAAATAATTAACCAAGGTCTATGTTACAATCGAACACCCGATTAAATTAAGAAATAAAAATAACACTCAAATTGTTGTATCATCAATTTGGGCAATTTATTATGCCTCAAACCAAATAATGTCAGTATGAGGACGTAATATGTAACACAAAGACATAGTATATTGTTCGATTTTTGGTACGCTAACATATTATTTCTAGTCCGTGTCTTCTATATTTTAAAGCGCAGCGGCCCATGGGCAGGCCCGCTAACTTATATCGGACGAGTATGGACAACTTCAATAAGCATGTCATAGTGGACACGGACAGGAAAAATAGGCCAGCCGGACACTTTTAAGTCAGGTTGGCCTGATCCGTGTCCGGCCCAAGCCCGCAAACGAACAACTCTAGTAAAATTATACGAAGTAAATTGAAGGGTATTATATAGTTTTAGTATAATAGACGAGTGATTACATAAATTTTTTAAACGTTGATTTTTATTCAAATGATGAATCTATAAATAACATGGTTAATAAAAAAAACAAAAAAAAAAGCTCGATGATAGTAGTTAGGCCAAACATGAAAAGCTTCTGAATAAACTCATTTCAAAAATGAAAAGCTATTTTTACACAAGTAAGGCCAAACAGCACCTAAATTTACTGGTAAATAAAACATGAATGTTCAAAACTAATAGAACATGAAATGAAATCCTTTCTCACAAGAAAATATAGGACAACTCAATGATCGAAACAAAAAAATTAAGGTTTAGTTTTAATTACAATATTTGGAGTTTTCAAATTAATATTGCAAGTTTTGAAGTTATAATTAGTAAATAAAACATGAATATTTAAAGCTAATAATTTTTAACTTAAACTTAAAGTTTTCAATTCAAAAAAAATAATACTCAAGTTAAAACAAGTAGTTATAAAAAATTAGAAAACTAAATTATCATCTTGAAATCTAGTATTTGAAATCGAAATCCAAACGTTTTTTTAATTGATTTTCGCCATAGTAGTTGATGGTGGAGTACTAGAGTTGGTGGAGAGGCGAGGCCAAGGGAGGTGGTGGGGACGAGGATCGTCGGTTTCCTGGCAAAGGACTAGAGTAAAAGACAAAACGAAGCTTTTGTTCATTGGACTAACTGACTACAATAGTTCTCAAACTTTCTCCGGAGTATTTTATTCTATTTGTTTATTCACAAATTCTCATTGAAGACGAATACTATCAGTCACAAGCTGAAAACGAATAGTGTCCCTCTCACAAAATGGAAATGGACAGTGCAAGTGGTAGGGTGAATGGACACCCCCACTTGTCCTCCTACTTGCATTTTGTGAGAGGGCCACTATGCGCCTTCAGCTTGTGACGGATAGTGGCCGTCTTCAACGAAACGGATTGTTGTTTATTGGGCTAGTTTTTTTTATTGGATCCGTCCTATACTATAAGACGGTCCTATAAGAGAGTTCTTGCATCAGCTAGTATTCCTTAAGACGAAGATAACATTAAAACAGATCAAATATCATCCCACATATACATATAAGACAAATATTTTAATCCTCACAACCCTATCTTTTTTCTTGTGTCAAGACCCATAAATCTTGACGCGTGACCTAGGCAAGAAGTTGCTTGTCAATTTAGAGTCGAAACCCAACTTAACTGGAGCCGCTCAACGAATGGGTATGTGATAAGTTATGTTAAATGTGAATATATTGAAGGAGTTATGTCCACTGTCCTATACGAATTAACCCGCTTGAGTCTATATAGTCGATATGTCTTGCTAGAGGCCAATGTCGGTTTGACACTTAAATGGTTTACGTGTCTGGTAGTCTTAAATGGGCCTATTGGATCACATACAAAAGGTACAAGATTAATATTTTTATAAGTCCGACTTATGATAATATTAATAGGGGTATAATACGGATTAGGCCCAACTACGTTGAAAATAGGGTTTAGTAAGACTACTAGTGTATCTCACCTATATAAGAAAGGGTTTGTGTGACATAAAGTGAGACATACACAAGAGAGAACGAGGGTTTTCTCTAAGTCTTACTTGTAACACCCGCCATTTTTCCAATTTAATTTCGTAAAACGTATTTTATTTCTGATTACGATTTAAATTTTTAATCTTGTATGTATGGTTTTGGTTTAATATTTTGATTAAACCCGTTTTTAATCTATTTCTAGCCCGATTTCACAAACGGGCCGACTTTTATATCAATGATCAATTTTCAATAGTCAACTTTGGCACTAAAATTCATTTTGGCGTGTAAATTTGTGATCAATATCACATCTTTGTTTTATTTTGTGCACCTTCTCATTCTTGGCAATTCATTTCCTTCCTCTTTTAATATGTTTATGATCACTCCTTATTTAGTGAAACTATCTTCTAATTGCCTTGTTTAGGCGTGTAGATTTGTGAGAATTGGTCATTACCATATTCTTATTATTTCGTACTGACCTATTCACATTCACTCTTTCATTTACACAAAAATAAGGCAAAATATCATCTCTTTTTCTCTCATTGTTGGACGTGTATTTCGAGACTCCAAGCATAGCTTTATCCATCAAATTTTCATCCTCTTATTCATCCATCTCTTCATCATAATTTATGAGTTAAAGACTAATTACTCTTTAATTCTTCTTTTAATTAACTTTTTATATGATTTTTCACCATATATTTATATTGTTTTATAGGCTTGTAGAGGAATCAATTGAAGGATAGCTTATTGTTGATGTGGATCCGGTAACAAGGTAACACGTGATGGCTGACTCGATATTTCATTAAGTGAATTGAGTAGTTGCATGTTTTATACTTGTTTTAATATTTTTATATGATTTTAATTGAATTTGTGTATTTCGAAAAATATGATTTACGATGTTATAAGATTAATGAATAATTGGATTTGCATGACCGAGACTATTGTTATAATATGTGTCGAAATTTTTATATATTGTTCTTATTAATGTCTTTAATAAAGTTTCAGCACTTTGTCAAATCTGTCTGTCGTCTTGTACAATTTATTTCTTCGTCTTAAAATGTACGTCTTTGAAAATATTGAAAAGAGACTCATATTTATTTCAAGTTTATATTTAACCTGTAAAATGTCGTAATTTTTGTACGTGTTGTTTGTTCACAATAAAATATTTATGAACAGCGCACTGAAATACTCTCGAAACGGACAGTAGCTCAAAGATTATTTCGAAAACGTATTTATCCTTTGAAACTATTGTGGGTATTTTTTGTAAATAAACTTTGAAGAGTCTAGATGATTTTAGAATTTTACTTTACCCAAAAATAATTTGTTAAACCTATTTTATAAACTGATATATTTTGTGCGACGATTTCTGTCAGACTTTAAAGACCAGTTTCTAAACCCCTGTTAAGTTCATCATTTGGAAAATGTTTATTTCACAAATGTTGTATCTAAGTATCTTAGTAATCCAACCCAATTGGCCTTGCATAATTTCGATTATTCTAGAATTAGTTATGATTTTTATAGCAAGACTGTTCTGTTTTCGGAAAGCTGTAAATTTTGTTGGTTAAGCCTTTTTTACTATTTCGTCCTTGCCATTTATAAATGGATTGAATTTCTATTTTTATTGTCCTATTAAAAATGAATTCAACATTTTATACAATTAATTTAGGATATAAGTCTCAAGGCCTATTAATAACTATTTTGATATAATTCTTAGTTTTAACGATTTATTATATCGAATACTTACCTTTTTTTAAGAATTTTCTATTTTAAGGAAGTTTCCATTTTTGCAAAGTTACTATATTCGGAGGTTACTATTTTTGGAAAGTTTCCATTTTTAGAAAGTTTCCTTTTTAGAAAAGTTCCCATTTAAAGATTTTGGATAATGAATACCATTTGAATTGGGTTTGAATAACTTATGGAATAAGTAAGGTGTAAGGTTTAGAATAATAAGCTTAGGTATCTTGGACATGCTTTAAAGGTAGCCTTTGAGCCGGTTGCTTATGTTTTGTGTCTTGGACATGCTTTAAAGGTAGCCTCTGAGCCAAATGCTTATGTTTTGTGTCTTGGACATGCTTTAAAGGTATCTTCTGAGCCGGATGCTTATGTTTTGTGTCTTGGACATGCTTTAAAGGTAGCCTCTGAGCCGGATACTTGTGTGTTGCCGGACACATTGGTGTCGTACGTTGGACATGCTTCAAATTTAGCCTCTGAGCCAAGTACTTTGATTTATTTGCAAACTCTTAGTTTTCGAAGCTAATTTCCACAAAAAGAATTGAGATGTTGGTTTACTATGTTTACTCTATCGTTTGACTAATGAGTTTTGAAATGTTTATTACTTATCATGTTTTTATCATATGTTAAAATAATATTGTTTTAAGTTTTCAAGTATTTTGTTATATTAGCATTGCTTATTTAACTTGATGAAATATGGCTGGGAGAACGCCTGAGTTACTCCCCACTGATTGTGGCTGTTATGTATATAACATGACATGTTTTGGATTTGCTGGGATTGGAGGGTGAGCTAGTGAGTAGTATAGATCCTACTCTTTTGTTTCCTAATTATTTTGGATATTGTTAAACACTATTTCAAGGTTTTAGTTTTTACCCTTTTTTAGCAAAAGTGACAATTGTATCGATTTACCTTCTGGGGAATGTTCCCGTGGATTATTTTATTTAACTCGAGTTTGATTTCATTTAGTATTTATCATTGTGATTTAATCTCATTCGACAGTGTTTCTGATACTGTTTTGCACTGGATTTTGTATGGGTTACATTACTTCCTCCTTTCAGTACTAGCATACGAGATGCAGATTAGTACCTGTGTGGATACCGGTAAAGGCATCACAACTGAGGTGCTTATTATTCGTCTGGGGTTTCGGATTTCTACATCAACTATACTTCTTATAATCGTTATTATTCCGCTACGCTAGAGGTATGTGATTCATCTCATTTACGATGTTAATTTGTTTAATACTTGCAATTGATCCGGGCTCATAGGGTATGCGAAACCCTACATTGGTATCAGATCGGTTATTGCGTAGTATTATTCAAATCGACTTGAATCTTGCCTCATAATTGGTTATGAGAGATTCAATTAATATGATGAATATGAATATATGTAAATCTGTTAGAAACATGTTTAGGGTAGTTTCAATTTGCGAATTTAAAGTTGTATATTATGAATTTTTTTTTTTATACAAACCCTAATTTTGAATTAGTGTATAATTTGCCCGAAAATCGTTTTCTAAAACCTAAGATGCTTTCATTGTTAATGATGTGCCCTAATATGATTAAGGCAAGATTCAAATGAAATATGATGAAGGGAGGCCAAAACCATATACAAAGAATCGAAAAACATAGCTTAACTAATTGGTTTAAGGGTTGAACAAATCGGTTTAGCATTTGTTTGATTGTCGAAATTGTTTCAACTGGAAATGACATGTTCTATGTGTTAATCGGACCGGTTCCAAGTAAATAGGAACCTTATTGTCAGGGAACCGGTTTCAGTGTTTATAACACCGGTTTTTAAATACGAACCGTTCTGTTTAACATTATAGCACAGGTCAGCATGTTTTAGCTCGGCTTTGATTGATACATACCGGTTTTCAATGTGTTATTTCTGGTTCTGAGTTTGTCACGCCAAGATTGGTTAGGAACCGGTCATATGGTAGTCGTGGCCAATGTTTTATTTTCAAAAACCTATTGATTTTGTATAAAAATCGTTGGCTTAACTTGGTTTTGGTTGTGTGTTAGTCTAAATTGTTTGATAATTATGATTTTATGATTTTATCATGATTATGAATTGTTTTAACAATTATGAATTATTTTGGCATTTGTTTTGTATCTCGAGTAGAGGAAATAGTTTCTTTGGTCTGGATATTAAAGTTATGTTTTAAAAGTCTTGTTTGTTTTGATGAATTTCTCATCTAATTACGATTATGAATTATTTTTCAATTATGAATCGTTTTGACAATTGGCCTTTGTATCTAAAATTAATAAAATCGTTTCTTTGGTCGGGATAATGTTGACATGCCTCTTAAATACGAGTATCATGTTTTGTATATTGATGAATTGTTCATCAAAATTGCAATTATGAATTGACTATTGATTATGAATCAAATTGAGATATGATTCTTCTCAGTTTTTCGGGTTGGAAAATGTTCTTTTGGATCGGGAAAATGCGAAAGATTCTCATTTAAATTGCAATTATGAATTGTCATCTTGATTATAAATCAAATTATGGGTTTTTTAAATTTTTATTCTACTTAATACTTTCTAAGACAATTTTTCATCGTGACAGGTTATGTATGAATGATTATTGTTTTAGACATGTATGGCTAGAATGGATAGGTCCCCTTGTAGTTGACCTAGTACCATGTTTAGGACCCATATTGCATTTTATCCCTCATAAATATTAAGCATTGCCTTTCCATTATTGACCACTACAATAAGTTTGTATCGTTGGTTAAAGTGACTGCCAAAGCAGTGCTTTGCCGATTATGTGAAATGAGTAGATGTGTAACAGTTTGCATCGTTGGTTAAAGTGATTGCAAAAATAGTGCTTTGTCAATTATGTGAATTTAGTGTTACTCATACGATGCAATTTGGTTTGCTTAACATGGCTATCAAGTCGGACTTGGGCTTTGAGGCAAGGAGTTGGTGTCATATGATGACTAACCGACAAACCGGGAGTTACATAGAGATGTAATTGACATGGTGATGTCTACCTTGACATTTGTGGTTTGGTTGATCTGTCAAAGCTCATTTAAATCACAAAGTGTTTGGGATCTTGGAAGATTGTTCATGTATGGGGGTTACATGTTCAATTTATCATCTTAAATTGTTTAAGATTAACTATTAATTATCGTTTCATTTTTGCATATATTTTTAATTATAATTTTGTCCACATTATCACATTCTTATAAAAGATGAGTTTGAATTGTTCAAATTCATTGATTATTATTTTGAGAATTGTTCTCAATACTAGAGAAAAGATTTGTCCTAACAAAGAAAATCTCTTAGAAACTAAAATCAATGCTTACATACAGCTTACTGTATGGCTAGAGTCATGGAGATGACTAATGTACCAAGTATTTCAATCGTCTAAATTAAAGGAAATGTTTCCGTTAAGTGAGAAAAGTAAGCTAAGATGTCCAATAAGTCCAAATGTCATTTGGTGACATGATTATATTAGTAATCTGGAATGATTGGAAAATTCTTGTGCTAAATAAATTAGCAACTGAAATTGTTTTAGTTGTGCCTTAAGTTAAAGTGAGTTCATTGTGAATGAAACATGTAACTTAATTAGCTTTCTCGCTTAATAACATATAATGTTGAAGACAATTAAACGTCACATCAAGGAAGTCTGCCATTAGTGATGATTGAGTTCATTAAGAAGATGGCTTGAGATATTGACTAGTTGGTGTTAAAGGTAAGGGAAAGGACAATCGTTGTCATAACCAAACCTAAGACAATTTTCGAAAAGGGTACGTATATAATTCTAGTCATTAATGTAATGACATAATCATTAATGTAATGATAGCATTGGAAGGGTAGCTGCTAGAAGTGTCTAAAAGATTTGCAAATGCAATTGAAGAATGACTTCGACTTCAAGTGTATATGTTATGGAGGTAATCGTTATTATCATTCTGCTATGTTGGTATGAGATACCAAATGTAACTGTTACATTATGAATGCAATTGGTCACAGAGGGTAGAATAGTATCAAAAGTGAAATGATTTTAACTATGATATAAACAAATGTTGTTATTTCATATGTAGAAATGTTTCACTTAACCTTGCCTTATTACTTCATACTAGAATTGAATAAAAGTTATTCATGTACATGTCATGTTCAAAGTTGGTAATTCTAATTCATGTTTGGATATGGATTGATTCTATGAAGAACAAATGTTGTTCTAAGACCTTGTCAGAAGATCGGGTACAGTGAGGGTAGCCAATTTGTTAGGCCTTACATTCTTATTAATGAACAATTTTATCCATAAAATAATGACTATTAGAGTTCAAGTTTTACAACTCAGTTTTCAGCCATTTATGGCATTGTCCTTAAATCATTAAACATGAAATACATAAAGTATGTCATTTTGTTTAGATGATGAAGGGACTTAAGAGGTATCCTATTGGTTTCAGTGGGAGTATGTCTGGCTTGTTTGATCACACATATACAGATATGTCTGGGTTCAACAAGTCATTTTGCTAAGGGAGAATTTCAGTTGAAAGTATAAGATCAACTTGAGAAGTTGACTTAGTACCGTTGAATCTGAAGGAGACTGAGAGAATTTAAACTTAATGCATGTGATCATCTTAGAGATAAATGAAATCGTTTCAAACTGCCTTAAACCCTATGTGATTTGGTTCAGCCTATGATGAGTCACACGGATCTTATTGATTCTTTTATAGGCTAATGTTGCACTATAATGTCTGCATACATGATTAATGAAAGTGTCCTTCTAAAGTCGCTCGAAAAGACATCATATCTAATATGTATTGGAAGTGTTCCTAAACTGTCTTTTCTTAAATTTGAGACTTTGAAAGTTTTAAGAAAATGTTTCTTGAAACTTAGTCTTGATTTGACATATGATTTTGTAGAGTATCCTTAAGAAGGATATTAATTCAACAACCCATCTCATGAATAAAAGAAATTTTGTTATGTGCATGTTGTACCTAAATACCCTACATAGGTTTGACCTATGTGGAAGTAGTGATGGACTGCAACTCTAAAAGGTGGTATAAAACCACAAAATCCTAAAGAACTCCATATACCATATCAAGGTATAGACTTTGTAAATGATGGATCTTCAATGTGAAGATGACATGGAAAGATATCTGGATATCTATATAGCATCGCTGGAAACTATAGATTGATATCATATTATTGACTATGATAAAATCTAATTATTACAGTGTGCTTACGTTCAATAGGATTGACCTAGCAAAATACTGCCACTTTGATGATTTTGGGTGGATGATTGTGAAAAACACTTTTTCTTAATGGATCGTTTAAGATGCGGTGTTTGACACATCATGTGAATTTCACGTCATCAGAGTGTGCTAGGAAGATGTGAAAGTTTCAAATTGGTTGAAACGTGTATCTTGGAGTTAAATCTTTGTTCTCAATGGAGTAACTCAAACGGTTTGATATCCTTTGAGACAAAGATTCAAATGTAATTTGTACAAGAAGACTAGTGGGAGTGGTATACATTACAAAGGAAAACGAGTATGTAGTAATGTTGAGTAAGGTACAAGAAGTTGATAAAACCTACTAACCAAAGCCTTCTCATAGGCTTACCATGATGAGTCATGTCATTTCAATTGAATTGAGATGAACAACTACATTCAAGATCAAACTGGATTATAGAATATGAAGTAGTAATCAGGCATTGACTATTCATATGTGATAATTGCATTTATCGTTCGAGTTTTACTTTAAAACTCTTTTATTATACCTTGTTACATCCAAACGGGTTGTATGACAATATTGAACCCCGTTAAAGTGAACCCGGATTAACATAGTATTCGCCCATAGTCACTTGTATGAGGTGACGTCTCGAAGTGACTAGAGTGTGATGCGATTGATGGCAAGTTCAGTGCCATACAGTCATGTGAGATGACTAGTCGATCACATAGGCAGACTGTTAGGAACACTTTGTCGGGCAGTGACCGCTTATAGAGTTCTGGGAAATTTATATAGCCTGGTCGTGGCGAGAGCTACTATAGTATTCTAATAAGTCGATTCTTTTGACTAAAGACTGTTCACCTAAGGTGGCACAGTTTCAGATTAACTTTGATTTGTGTTACTACGACCTTCGTAAATGGGGTCAAATGGGCATATTTTGGGTTATGATGGCTGTGGCTAGTCGAAGGGAATAAGTGCGATAAGAATTGTCCACCCCCTTGTCAGGGTTATAACAATATCTCAGGGCCACTCGAGGAGTAATGAACTGGAAATGCGTGGCCACGCTCGGATGGTATCTATTGTAGATAACTCCGGTCAATCAGTTATTCTCCAGATCGAGGAAACCACTCTCGATATGATCACTTGCAAGTACGACCCGAAAGACACCTTGCATTGAGTGGGAGATAGTAATAGGACAAGAGAATTGGTGACGCACACTTGTCGAGGACAAGTGGGAGATTGTTGGAGTAAGTGTCCCCGACAATAATGCGATCACAATTGTCGATCATATTGATCACATATTTAAATCTCATATCAAGAATACGAAAGGGATGATACATTACATATATAGTCAACTGGTCCACACATATCGGTAATGATTGGCTGGCTAGAGTTTGACATTACTGTCGTGCGCCGGTGGTGATCAATTGATCCCTTGAGGTCACACCTAAAGGACGATTCCCTTAATTGAAAAAGGTTAATCAATTGTATGTCGATATAGATTAATTAATTCCTTAAAATTGAACAAATTATTATCATAAGAGAGATAATGACATCTTATTATAATGTGATTAAATAAGATTTTATTTAGTAATTTAAGAAGTTATATTACTAAAATTAATCGGTGTTTGCGAAACACGCGAGATGAGAATGATAAGTTAGTTATAATTACAAGATGTTGTGAATTATACTAACTAGTAATTAAATGACCATTTTATGTGAAAGTAATTTTGAATTACTAGTCAATTTGTTAAATATGATTTATTTAATTTGTAAATGATATTTAATTTGTTAAATATGCATTTTAAATTAAAACATGACATAAGACATGTCACATGTCACATGACATACAATTGTACAATTGACAAAAATAAAATGGACTCCATATTACATGATAACCGAAATTAGGTGGGTTTTTTTAGTAGTTTTGTTTTATTCATTTGTCTTGTTCATTTGTCTATGATAATTGATAGTGACTTGACCATGAAAAAGCCTTACACTAGTTTGTCTTGTGAAGACAAAAAGGAAAAAGAAAAGGGTCCAAAAGACCTCCCTCCCACCGGTTTTGTCATTAGACAATTGAGAGTTTTTCTCTCAATTTTTCTTATTCTCTTATGTTTTATGAAAAACTAACATTCTCTCTCTTGTTCTTCATAAATTCAAGTTTTATGAATCAAATTTGTTCAAATCAATCACTAATAATACTAGTAGTAGTATATGAGTATTAGTAACCGATTTGAAGGTAAACCACATTACAAATATCTAGTACATATTATTTTGTGGGATTTTGGGATAGTCTTGGGTGCTACTAATTGGAGGGCTTCTATTTTGAAGTCATGAATGTTCATCCATTATTGGAAAGCTCAAGAACTAACAAGTAGGAGATCTTGTTGGTGCCCATAAAATCTAAATTATCATAGTAAGGGTTGATGATTTCTTCTCTTTTAATTTATGTTTGCATGCATAAGATCTAGATTTATTTTATGACTAAATAAATTTTAACATATATGAATATGTTGAGTATAATGAGATATAGATTTCTAACAGTTTCAACTCCACACTGAAATCTATCTCTCTCTTTGGTGATAAACTCGATATCTCCTCTGGAAAAATATCTGGAAACTCTTCCACCACAGGTATCTCATCTGCCGTCGGCTCTACCATACTATGATCTTTCACATGGCATTGAATCAAAGGACACCCCTTCCTCAAGTAAGACTTCAATGTCACCACTGGAATCACTTTGACTTTGGGTTTGACAACAAACCCACGATAAGACACACTAACTCCCTTAGGACCTCTCAAAGAAACTTTCTTTTGGTGACAATCTATTCTAGCCTTGTACTTACCCAACCAATCCATCCCAACTATCATCTCAAAACCATCCATAGGAAATTCTAACAAATCCACAGGAAGATCAACCTGCCCAACTATCATGGATACCCCCTTATATAACCTCCCACAAGACACTGACTCACCTGAAGGTATAAAAACTTCATCTTTTACAGACTCAAACTCTATCAAACCCATAGTCTTAGCATGACCCGACGATACAAAAGAGTGCGACTGGTCTTTTGTCCACCCCTTTGTACTGTACTAGCTGATGTACAAGGCTTGGTGCTGACCCCTGATTGTTGTTAGCCGTTGGTTTCTGATAAGAATTTCCGCCAATACGGTTGAACACACCGTTGTTGTTACTCTACCTTCCTTTATTATTCCATGACCCAGCTGGTCGGTTGCTAGCATAACTCTGTGTCGGACCCTGCGAAAAGCTTCCCTGTGATGGCCTCTGAAAACCTCTTCCCCTTGCACTAGTAAACTCATGCCTCTTGTGGCCCATACCGCCACAATTGAAATACAATATACCCCAACCATTGTTACTACCTCGACCATGCCCATAAGAATATCCACCATTGAAACCCGATCCTGAAGAATAAGCTCTTGCCTGGTTGTGATTACCCCTCTTGTAACTTGACTGACCACCACCCTCACTCTCAGCCTTTCTCTTTTCCGGACCCCTCTCTTTGTTTTCCTTGCCCATTTCGACCAACCTCTCAGCTCGTCCTGCTCTCTTATAACCTTCCTTAACATCAGTAAGGAACCCAACCGGTAGCTTCTCCATGATCTGATAAGTCAACCCCTTCTCAAACCGAAGTGCTAAGTTCTCCTGACTCAGCCCCATATCCTCAGCATATCTTGATTTCTCGTTGAACTTATGATAATACTCTCTCATTGTCATATCTGAGGTCATCTTGAAAGAATCGAACTCCTCCCGCATCTTACTGCGAACATGCTCCGGAACGAACTCCCTTCTCATAGCTCTTTTGAACTTGATCCACGGAATAGCAGACTTACCCTACTTCAGATAAAGGTCTAGGGCACTCTCTCTGACTTTTTCCCACCACTCCCCCGATGCATCTCTCAGGTAGAACGCAGGTTCTTCTACCTTAAACTCCTCGGGACAATGAACCACCCCAAGTATATTCTCCATCTCACGGTGCCAGTTGTCGAGCAAAAGCGGCGCACCTGTACCCATATAATTCGTTGGGTTGAAGCGGGATATCGTAGTGCTCATCTTGGCAAAGTCAATCCTGACATTCTTATCTTTCCCAAACCTCTTGAGGGCTTCGGTAAGCGCATTCTGATGCTCAAGCATCTTGGCAATCTCATCAACACTCATCTCCTGAGCCCTAGCATACATAGCTAACCTCTTTGACGGCATATCTTTGAGCTATAAGAGGGAGATAAACGTAAGCACATAGCCTATGGCTCAAAGCAAATATGACCCGCACAGAACCTACTCGATCGAGTAACCACACATAATCGATCGAGTAGAGGTAACTCAATCGAGTTACCCACCTACTCGATCGATACCCCAACTCTAGAACCTGACCAGAACTGACATATAACACACTCGATCGAGTCACATACGTACTCGATTGAGTAGCCGACACTCGATCGAGTAATCCCTTTACCCGATCGAGTTACACAAAACAGTAGCCACTACCCAACGTATACATATACCCACTCGATCAAGCTCTGCTCACTCGATCGAGTCCACTTCACTCGATCGAGTTTCCCTCACTCGATTGAGCCATGCTGGCGATTCTAACTACCCGCATGCCTTTAACTTTATAACTTTTCGTAACAATAAAACATACGTATACAAAGACTCCTATTCACATGTTACTAATATCACAAACAACATTATTATCCACTTTAATCACATATCCATGCTTAAACCACCAATCACATTATCATGCAACAATTACTTCTCATCCTTTCCTCCACATCCTTCATTCAACCACATATCCATCCAATATATTCATATGAACAATATTAAACACATAGCGATCCCCATGACATCCGATAGTGACCGGTTCAAAGTTGTAGGGCGCGTTCGTGACTTTGGGACGTCGCCCAAGCCTTTGCATTAGCTCCTAATAACTCCTACCCTGGTTCATTTTAGTTTGATTCTCTACATTCATTGGGTTCGTTAGTTACAGGTTCCAAAATCGTTGCTCCGATACCACTTTGTAACACCCCCACACACTAAGATGCCTTACCAGGACCACCTAATGGATAAGAACGCTACCATCTCGGTTGACCGAGGTAGAGTATATCAAATATACCATCAAAGAACATACTTTAAGTAAATAGTTTACAATGATTACATCCAAAACAAAAACTGGAAGGTACAATACAATTGTTCCAAACCAAAATCGAACTGAATTAAAAAAATGTCATGACACAACAACGGAAGACTACTAGCTGACTCGTGGTGACTCATCCCCAGCTAACCCTCACGCATCCAAGCCATACCCGCTAAATAACTGCTCACCATCCCCGAATGAATCACCACAGTTTTCAAAACAATTAAACGGGGTCAGTTACTGTCCAACGATATAAGATAATACAACAACAAGTATACAGTCACAAGCCTCCAACATCGTCACATCACCAATCATCTGACTAGCCTGAAGGTCTAGCCCTGCCAGATTACCAGCCGCAACCGGTAATCCACACCGCCAGTGAGGGACCGCAACCTTTCCCATCTAAGCCCCGCTCATCTCTATCGAGCGAATAACCCATGTTCTTTAATGTGCACATCCCCTTGTGACGGGAACCACAAGGGGCGAATCAAGGGCGTGAAGCCGTTCCCGAAAGTGACTCCACTCAGCCGAGGGCGCACCTCGCGAACCACAGACAATCAACAACAACCAATTACAATATCAACAATACCAAAATCATTTACGATATAATCACATGCCAACAACCAACAACCATCTTAACATCATGCATACAATAACTGAGTAGGGAAACTCTACCTGGAATGTAATCACCAAAATCAACACAAGCAGCGGATCAAAAGCGTTCCTCTACGAAATCACCTCCTATCAACATGTAATCATATAATTACAAACCATCATCAACAATACTCCCAAACACCTCCAAATTACCCAATTAGGGTTTAACCAAAACTAACGAATTAACGTAAAAACTGTACTAGGATCTTACCCACAATACGACGGTCTCAACGGTATAAAGAACTCTGAAATCTGACCACTCTAGCCCCTTGGATTTGATAGCAATGCGAGAGAGGATTCAACATTGTTTGTTTTCTCTTGCAAAGTTTTTAGAATAAGGCAAAAAGTAAAGGAAACTGACGAAAAATAATTTATATATCATTCCACGCGTTGCTAGCAAACCCGGCCAAAACCCATATAACGTAACTTACTCGATCGAGTAACTGAGGTACTCGATAGAGTACCGCCTACTCGATCGAGTTGCCCTTACCCGATCAAGTATCCATCAGGCAGAGCACTCTCCAGAATGCAAAACTAACTTACTCGATAGAGTACCCAATAACTCATAAATCTGAGGTATTATAGTAGCAATTGCCTCTACCCATTTAGAGATATAATCAACGGCAACCAAAATATATCGATTCCCTTTTAATGAAGAAAATGGTCCTTGATAATCAATACCCCACACATCGAATACCTCCACTTCTAAGATACCATTTAAAGGCATCTCGTGCCTCCTTGAAATAGAACTCGTCCTTTGGTAAGCATCGCATGCCATCACAAAATTTTTGGCATACTGGAACATGGTAGGCCAATAGAAGCCGGATTGCAACACTTTTAAAATGGTCTTGGATGGTCCATGATGACTATGATAAGGAGAAGAATGGCATCCTTCTAGCATCCCTTTCACATCCCATTGTGGGACACATCTCCGGAATAGCCCGTCGGAGCAATGTTTGAACAAGTAAGGATCGTCCCTAAGGAAGAACTTGGCATCATGTAATAACTTCTTCCTTTGTTGATATGAAAGGCCGGGTGGCAATTTCCTTCCAACTAGATAGTTGGCTATGTCGGCATACCAAGGTGTATTGGCTTCCAACAACATTAAGGCACCGTCGGCAAAACAATCATCAATAGGTATATCAATACCTCCATCATTGAAATTCAATCGGGATAGGTGATGATCGACAACAACATTTTAGGCCCCCTTATTGTCTTTAATCTCAAGATCAAATTCTAGCAAAAGCAAGATCCATCTTATCATCCTTGGCTTGGTCTCTTTATTGGCTAGGAGATGCTTTAGAGCGGCATGATCGGTATGAACAATAACTTTGGAGCCGATCAAGTAAGAGCGCAATTTGTCTAAGGCATAGACAATGACAAGTAGCTCTTTCTCCATAGTGGCATAGTTGATTTGAGCCGCATCCAAGGTTTTACTAGCATAGTAGATAGCATGGAGAACCTTGTCCTTTCTTTGTCCTAGCACGACACCTACCGCATAGTCACTTGCATCACACATGAGCTCAAACGACAAGTTCCAATCCGGTGATTGGATGATAGGTGCGGAGATCAAAGCCTTCTTGATCGTATTAAAAGACTCAAGACAATCAAATGGAGCATCTTTTAAAAGAAGCTCCGTAAGGGGTTTGGCAATCTTAGAAAACTCCTTGATAAAACGACTGTAGAATCCCACATGGCCTAAGAAACTCCTTACACTTTTGCCATTTACCGGTGTGGGTAGTTTTTCAATAACTTGGACCTTAGCACGGTCCACTTCAATTACTCTTTTCGAGACAATATGACCAAGTACCACTCCTTCATTTACCATAAAGTGGCACTTTTGCCAATTCAACACCAAGTTAACTTCTTCACAACGCTTCAAAACTTTAGACAAGTTAGCCAAACATGCATCAAATGAAGAACCATAGACATAAAATCATTTATAAACACCTCCATGATAAACTCAATAAAGTCGGAAAAGATGCTTATCATGGAATGTTGGAGAGTGGCGGGGGTATTACAAAGACCAAAGGGCATTCTACGGTAGGCAAAGGTACCATAGGGACATGTAATCGTGGCCTTCTCTTGGTCATCCGAGTGAATGGGTATTTGAAAGAACCCGGAATAACCATCTAAGTAGTAAAAGTACTTGTGACATGCCAACCTTTCCAACGTTTGGTCAATAAAAGGTAATGGGTAGTGGTCTTTCTCGGTGGCCAAATTTAGCCTCCTATAGTCAATACACATCCGCCATCCCGTCACAATTCTAGTAAGAATGAGTTCATTTTTATCATTTTTGACTGCGGTGGTTCCTCCATTCTTAGGAACCACTTGGACCGGACTAACCCATTTATAGTCGTAAATAGCATTAATAATTCCCGCATCTAACACTTGAATAACTTCCTTTTTAACACTTCTTGCATGTTAGGATTTAGTCGTCTTTGACCTTGGACACATGGTTTATGTTCTTCCTCAAGATATATTCTATGCATGTAAAATTCTGGGCTTATGCCCTTCAAATCATCAAGTTTGTATCCAATGGCTTTCTTGTGAGATTTTAAAACATGTAGCAATGAAGACAATTGACTCTCACTCAAATGAGCACTAACAATGACGGGACACATCTCATCATTATCTAGGAAAGCATATTTCAAATTGGAGGGGAGGGGTTTAAGTTTGGGTTTTTGTACCTTAAGGTCTTGAGGAGTAGAAACCAAACCTACAAATTGTGAGCTTTCCTCCAATGATAGCTCTTCTCCATCCAATTCAAGCTCCAAAACATAAATCTCCTCACTTCTAATCTCATCATCACCTGCAAATGATTCCAATAGCAAGAGTGCCTCCAAAGGATCTTTAGCTAAAGATCGAGGTATAGAGTCTTCTATGACAACATCAACAATATCCAAAACGTCAATAGAATAACAAGACTCTTCTATCATTGGACTCTTCATGGTATTATTTAACTTATATGTGACCTTATCGTCACCCCCTTCCAAGGTCAACTTATCATTTTTGACATCAATTACCGCACCCGCGGTATGTAGAAAGAGTCTTCCCAAAATGATTGGGATGTGGGCATCTTCGGCCATGTCAAGAACAATGAAATCTACCAGAATGAAAAACTTACCAACTTTCACGGGAACATTCTCCAAAACTCCCAAAGGGCATTTTATAGAACGATCCGCCATTTGCAATGTGATACTAGTACTTTTCAAGACTCCCATGTTTAACTTATCACGTATAAAATAAGGCATTACACTTACACTAGCACCGAAATCACATAAAGCTTTATCAATTGTATAGGTGCCAATGGTGCATGGAATGGAAAAGCTACCGGGATCTTTTAACTTAGGAGGGGACTTGTTTTGCAAAAGAGCACTACACTCGGCGGTGATTGCTATAGTTTCAACTTCGTCAAAATTCCTCTTCTTAGTTAAAATGTCTTTCATGAATTTAGTGTAAGACGGAATTTGACTAATTAATTCGGTAAAAAGAACTGTTACCTGGAGATTCTTCACGACTTCCATGAACTTACCGAATTGAGTTTCCTTTTGATGCTTTGCCAATCTATGAGGGAAAGGCACTTTGACTTTTTTCAGCACTTTAACTTCAACATCTTTCTTGGGAGGAGCATCCTCGACATCTTTGACTTTCTTAACAACAATTGGTTCATCCACTTTCTTTGGAATAGCTTCACCTTTCTTTCCATTTGGAGAAACCTCCAATTCAACAAGTACCACCTCATTTTCTTTGGGCATGGGTGACTCATCATATTTCGTACCACTTCTCAAGGTAATAACATTGATGGTATCATGTGGTTGCTCACCTTGAGGTGGTAATTGACCCGTTTTTCTTTGAGAGCTAGATGCGGCTAGTTGAGCCATTTGATTCTCTAGCATTTTGATTATGGCATTGTGAGCTTGATCACTCTTTTGCATTTGAGCCAACAATTCGGATTGGGTCTTAGCCATTTGCATCACCAAGGCTTCAAGTGTAACACCCCCGTAAACCAAGGTGCCTTACCAAAGACCACCCCAGTGTATGAAGGTGTTACTATCTTGGTTGCCCGAGGTAGTAGATCAAATAAACAATGAAAGAACACTTATTAAGTAACTTTAAGTTTTTACAACGGAGGACAGCGTGGCAAAATACAACAAGAAAACTATCAAGACTACTAAGCTTGAATGTAAAGGACTTCTACTTCGGTAGCGTGGTGACTCGAACCCCTTTCAAGCTTGCAAGCAACATGACCAACTGTACCTGACAAACCAACTGCTCCCATCCCCGAATGGATCACCACAGTTTTGAAAACACAACACGGGGTCTGTTTACTGTATAACAAAATAAGACAAGTACGAAATGACAAACAGATCATCATCATCCACCTCCAACTCTCGATCTCACACAGTAACTAACTACACACCAAAGTGTATAGCCCTTCCAGATTACCCATTGCAACAGGTAATCCTCACCGCTACTGGGGGACCGCAACCAATCCCCACCTAAGCCCCGCTCATCAATGAGTGATAACCCTGTTCATTAATGTGCACATCCCCTCCTGTGGCGGGTTCCACAGCGGGCGAAACTAGGGCGTGAAGCCACTACCGCAAGTGACTCCACTCAGCCGAGGACGCATCTCGCGAACATCACCATCAACCATCACAACTCCAACACCAACTCCAATACACCATAACGATAAGCAGATAATCAATCATACAACAATAAAAACATCATATTATAATATTTAAACAGTATACCGAGTAGGGAAACCCTACCTTATTGCAACTCATGAAAATGCATCCAACAACTAGCCAAGCAAGACTCCGAGACACACCCTTGCGGTGCGGACCGACGATGACAACGATGACATCCTTACTTGAAGACTCAACATGTAAGCCAATCCCCTTCCGCGGTTAGTGTCTAGGCTATATTATAGTGTAGGGAGAATTGGGTGGTAGGTGAGAGAGAGATATTAGGGTTAGAGGGAGAAATGGAACCGTCAAAAAATGAGATAAGACTTACGAACTTGCGTTTATAATAACGCGTCAACAACGGCTATACTCGGTCGAGTACTCTCATACTCGACCGAGTAAGCCCTACTCGGCCAAGTGTTACCACCACTCGACCGAGTAGCCTATACTAGCTCGAGTAAACAACTACATAAGACTCTTATCCTCTCACCTATCCCCTCTTAAGGTCTTCCGTGGTCAAAAGGTCGGGCAAAGGGTCCTTAAACAGGGCGGGTATTACATCAAGGTTGCTCCCTCCCTTGGTTATTTTGTTGGGCATTTGAAGATTGACCTTGGGTTGGTTGGAAATTTTGTTAAGGTGGCCTTTGTTGTTGGTTTTGGCTTTGATTTTGATAGCCCGGTGGGTAATTGAACCTTTGTTGTGGTGGAACATAGACATTTTGTTATTGAGACACAAAATTATTTGGTGGTTGAAAATTTAGCACATTGTTGCTTTTGTAAGACAAGTTCGGGTGAAATTTCGTGTTTGGATTATAAGTATTCGAAAATGTACCCGGTGGAAATGAACTTTGTCTAAAACTTTGAAAAGCATTTACATACACAATAGTAGCTTGGCATTGAGCATGGTATTGTCCCGCACCTCCGCAACCTTCACAAACAACAATTTAACTTGTAGAGGACATGTCATTGACTTGTTGAAGAGATGAACTTACATTTTCATCCGCATATTGTTTTTGGAGCAAGGCAATTTTAGCCTTCAAAATGGAAGTATCGGAAGATTCCTCCTTGCCCTTGGTTGGTGCACTCCTTGAATTGAGATATTGCGCATCATGGATCGCCATGGATTCAATTGTGGCATGAGCAATATCGGTGTCAATTTGATCAAACCACCCATTGTTGGTGGCATCAAGAATTCTTTGGGACTCGGCATCACATCCATTGTAGCATGTTATGGCTAGAAACCAAGCATCCAACCTATGATGTGGGCATTGTCTTTGCAACTCCTTGTATCTCTCCCAAGCTTCATATAAGCTCTCTAGCCCTTGTTGACGGAATCCCGTAATTTGGCTCCTCAATGTTTGAGTTTTCTCCGGTGGGAAAAACTTTTGATAGAAATCAAGAGCCAAAGTTTCCCAATTGGTGATGCCCATGGCGGTGCGATCAAGGCTATTGATCCATAGTTTACCTTGTCCTTCAAAGAGAAAGGGAAAAGTATTTCCCTAATTTGGGCTTGCGTGACTCCCATTTGCCTAATCATAGAGCAATAGTCTAAAAAATTTTCAACATGCAAGCTGGGATCCTCCAAAGGACTTTCTCCAAATTGTTTCCTCTCCATAAGGCTAATAAAAGTCGGTTTGATCTCGAAATCCGCGGCGGTAATTTGGGTAGTAGTGATACCCGCGGTGGGCTTGGAATGATCGGAAATTTTTACCATCATTTTGATTGGAGATGGTGGTGGTGGTGGATATTATGAACTATAACCTTCTTTCTCGTCACAGATTGGGTAATTGGTACGAATGCGACCCAAACCTCCGGGACTAGAAGATGCGTCAAGCTCCTTGAAATCATTGAGTCGGCTATGGTACGTTCTCTCGGGCTCCGGATCAAAGGGAATCAATTCTCCGGTACGAGAGGACCTCGACATATGACACAAATCTCAAGAAACTTGTAAGTAATGGTCTCATGGAAAAAGTGTTCCTTAAGACAAAATAAAACAAGATAGAAATCAACAGTTCTAAACGCAATAAAACCGTGCTCCCCGGCAACGGGGCCAAAATTTGATAGGCTATCGCACACCTAACAAAGATACCCTAAACTTGGCTAACAAATTAATGTAGTAAGGTAGGGGTCGAACACAAGGAGATGTGAATTGCGTTATGAAATGCTATGAATAGAATTCTATCTAGGTCGATTTCAATTGGTTGGTTGGTTTGGTTTGATAACTTGTAAATAAAATGATGTAAATAATATATGATAAAGGAGTCTAGGGGAGTCGGGTCACACATGCAAATACGTAAATATTCATGCCAAAACTAGGAGTTCTTAATAACAACAATTGTTTAGATCTCATGACAACCACCTCTCGGCCTTATTGTCAACCATAGATCGGGTCCTAGAGAACTCTCGTTATGACTAGGTCGTTCTACTAACACATGTTTAGTCTAATTCATTCCGTGCCTCTCGACTTATAGAATGAATTAACAAATTTAATCAATGCTTATGGCCACTAAACAATGATTAATCAAAACAAGGCAAACATGTGATAGAAACAAATTATCGATATTATAGCATCCTAATTTTAACAATTATAAATACTATTTATGGATGGATTCCCGAATCCATAGACATATGAAACTATTCACTCATAATGGAAATAAAACTAGTGAAGTATGAAATAATAAACATGATAATAATAAAAATATAACTAAATGAAATTATAAGAATTATGAATAGACTAAATAATGATAACATATGAAAAAGGTGAAATTGCTAAAGATGAGTAAAGTAATATGAAATGCGAGAATTAAAATATGGTGATATTAACGTGATAATAAAATGTAACAACAAACTAATATTGTAATGCTAAAACAATAATGCAAAGACTATGAAATAATGGTAATGGAGATTGAAATAACGAGATAAACAAGAAATGTAAATACCGTAACAAGAGAACTTGGAGCTTGAATAAGAAGAACTCAAATAACAACCCAAATAACTTGAATGGAAAGATTGTATTACTTAGAACCAAAAGCTTAATGGAAATTGTTTAACAAAGGAAATGCTCAATAAAATGTAAACTAATGAAAACGTAAGGGAATTGTGTGCTAAATATGTAAAAGAGAGTGAAAAGATGGTAAAAAGATGGTCCCCTAATGACGTATTAAGGCCCCTACTTATAGTAAAATAGGGGCATAACGTAAAATCTCATGGACAAGGCAGCCCCGATCGGAGACAGGCCACCCCGATCGAGGTCGTGAGTTTTCCGATTTATTGCTTTAATTCCTTGATTAATTGCATTGGGAATCCAATGGTGCGTCATTAAGCTCCTTAATTTCTACGGGTTAAGGCATCATTTGGCATCCCATGCTTCCAAGCTTGACTTGGTCTTTGGACTTTTGTTTGGGTTTGATTTTCATTTCTTTATTTTGTATCAACCCATGCTCATATTTCTTTATGTTCGGGATTCCTTCACTCGATTTTCTCCAAGATGCCCTTCCTTTTGCATGTCTTGTTTCTTTTAGCCTCGTGATCTCTAGTGCTTACACATATGACGGGAAAAAGCTATAAAAGCTAAATTTCCTACAAAATATAATAAAAACAAGCAAAGACACTAGAACACGGAATTAGTTCACAAATACACTAATAAAAGTGTTTTATTCAATCAAAACCGAGCTAATATAGGGAGTAAAATCATATATAAAATGGACAGATCAACTGACTTATATAATTAAAAAAAAAAAAGAAAAAAAAAGGTTGCACATACCCTTAGAAAATGAATCGAAAGACCTATTATCACTTTTTTTAAGACAAAACCTTCAATGTAAATAAGTAGAGGCAAGTGTCAAGCGTGAAAAAGAGATTGTTAACTCAACTAAAAGTAACCCCTGAGAGCTAAGGCGCACAAAGATGTAAGACCATGTGCTCTGATCATCTTAACTAGTTTTGGGCCCAGGCCTGTCCGGGATATCTACAAACACCGTCTAAATTTATATTATATGACCTTAATATGCGGGTAAGTAGCAAATACACCCCAAACATTTACACATATGTGCAATTTAACCCCAAACGTTTTGCAACATGCAAATTGGCCCCATATGTTTGATATAATGTGCAATAAAGTCCAATTAACTATTTTTTGGTCAATTGCTCATTGGAAAAGATGACGTCAAACATTTACACTTATTTTCCGATCAATTGCCTCGTAAGTTTGGTATATGTGCAATAAACTCCAACAAAACATCCACCATTTTCCCCCAAATCATCACCTCAAACCCTAATTTCTGCAATCAGAAATGGGGAATTTCAACCTAGCGTTGTTGTTCGTTGATATTATAGTTGTCGTCTTAGTCGTCATCTCCAATGTCTACCTTATAATCAACTTCCTATAGCCCGATGACGTCAGTCAAGCCTATTTCCCCAAATTCGTCGTCGTTTTAGGCTAATTTGTTGTCGTTATCTCTATACTCATGCTTCTTGCTGACGTCGTTAATCGCCAAGCTTGTCGTCATGCTTTTTATAATGGCGCTTGTAACTTAACTTTGCCTATGAAAGAACTTTGGTTTGCTATCTACATTTTCTATGTTTTTCTCCGGTATCTCATTCATCTTTTCCGGTGAGCAATTGATAAGAAAATACTTAAACTTATGGGGCCTATTTGCACGTTGTGAAATATTTGTCACTAAATTGCACACATGTGTAAACGTTTGGGGTGTATTTTCTACTTACCCGCATTAATATGTCTTGATTTGTCTTATTTATACTACCATTTATGATATATATGTTTGTATGTCATATCTATCATTATGATTATAATAAACTTTATCAACCATAATATGAGACACATTCACCACTCTCGTTGTTATTGTCGTTAGTTTCACTACATTCGTTGTGACTACTGTTACTTTCACTACTCTCGCCGTCATTATTGTTACTTTCATTATTTCTGCATGTAGTACTTTTAATTTCACTACTCTTGTTGTTACTACTTTAACTTTAACTACTCTCGATGTTATTAATGTACTTTTACTACTCATATTTGTGATTATTATTCCAATGTTGCTATAATTACTTTAACTACTAACACGGTTACTTTTGCTACTTACACAATTTTATCAGACTTATATATTTAAATAGATATATTACATATTTGCATTAAGTCATTATGCTACTTAATTTGATCAAATTTAACTTTTACATTAGTTGGTTATCTGGCTGTATTAGACTTGTATATTTAAATAAATATTAAATATTAGATTAGATTGTCATTTAAATGCTTGTTATTATACTCTAATTTAAAGTACAAATCTAAAGAATTATGAAATTTTGTATCTTTTGAGAATTTTGATTTATTTACCTAGTTATAGTTTCCAAAACCCTATTTTCGTATATTATTATATACTAGAATTCATGTCCGGGCGTTGCCCGGGTAATACCGTAGTTACGGCTTCTGAGTATCTATGATAAAGTGGTGGTTAAATAAATGTTTTCTTAATGACACACTTGTACTTTGCGAGTTTGGGCGCTCCTTATTTTCTTATTATTAAAGAAAAGTAAGAAACAGACAACATAAGAGTAGAAGGTAACAAAATGGACGTTATTATAGTTAAGATGTATTTGTCTTAAAGTGTATTTATCCAAACTTTGTTCAAATTTTATATTGATTATTAAGAAAACTATACCCATTGATAAAGTTAAACAAAACTGAAAACAGTACTCGACAGTAAGCACCTCCTTTCAGACCGAAAAAATAACTCCATAATTTTTCTATTACTTCTTGAATACAGGACATTGTAGCAAATTAATATTACGTATACATAAAGTTGCACATCTCAAAGGGTTGCAGTAGGGAAAAAAATAAAAGTGTTCGAAATACTACGACAAAGTTAGCGAAATAAGGAAGTACAAAACTAGCCCATTGAAAGGGCAGAAGTTAAGGTGAATGAGGATTGAGGAGTATCTTCTTTGGAGTATTTTGCATTTTGCACAATTGTTTTTCTACAAACCTATAAATAATTTTATTAAGAATCAAATTTATATTTTTGAAATAGAACGTGTTTCACATAAAATCCCTTCGTTAACCTTTGATTAATGTTTCTTACAATGATTATTAAAGGTAGACAAATAATTGAGATTGGAAAAATATACAATTAGTTGATAAATCACTTATCTCAAGTTAAAACATTGCACACTTCCAAATATGATGACGGATAAAAATAATACTTAGACGGACTTTCTGATACGTGCAATTAATATAGTCTTTTTAGCCTCTTATTGCACGCATTTCCATGTCGTTTATATAGTTTTGTATTGCAAAATGCCCCGAATAGGCTACTTTGGTTTGTTTCGTCTCATTTGCAGGAACGGACCTCAAAGTGGTGAAATCGTGCCTTATTTAGCCCTCTTAGCACACATTTATGGAGATGGAGGATTTAGAGCGGAAGTGCTGTGCCTCGGGAAGCGTGAAGGAATTTTTTGGTAGCTAACCAAACGAAGATCAAGTCGTTTTCAGTTGCTGAGTACTCGATCGAGAGCCCTTTTACTCGATCGAGTGGTTTTGACGGTTCAAAGTTTTCGATCAAGTCCCTGCTGAACTCGATCGAAGTGTGCTATTCTGGAGGTTCTCGATCGAAGCCCTAACTTGTTCGATCGAGAGGATTGGCCTGAAGACCTGCTCGATCGAGAGGAATGAAATGCCTCGATCGAGAGGTTTGTTTATTTACACGGGATTTTTATTCCGTGATTATCTTAGTTTAGTTAATAAAACTCTTCCCTATATTAGGTGATGACGTCATTAGGTTAAAGATCTCTCTCTTTTACACTCTTTAATAAGTCCCTAATTACTTTAAGCAGACACTTTACTCTTCCTTTCTCCTTTGCTACGTTACTTGTGTTCTTATTGCCGGACTCATCTCTTTGTAATTTTTCTCTACTCTTTATACTTAATCTAATTTCCTTTGCTCTTAATTGTTTTGTTTCTTAATTTATGTTTAATTATTGTTATTAATTTATGCAGTATCGTTCCTTTAATCATTCTATTATGTCTCTTGCTAGTTTATTGATTGTTGTTATTGTTTATTTCATTAATAGCATGAGTAGCTAAATCCCTCTATGTTAAGATTAAGGGAGCCATGGTAGTGAGTTGACGACGTTGTGTATAGATTAGATGAATGAATTGTGAGAACTGTTTTATGACAATATAATTGTAATCGTTTAGTTGAGTGCACGCTTCTAAACCAGTTAAATTGGTTAAATTCAGACCTAGATCGGAAGATTGGAATGAACAGACCTGTTATGAACAGTAGACTACACTAATGAGGACGAAAGTTAAGTTAGTTATTTTCTAGGGCGGATAGCGGACCGGAATGACCTTTCCCTTACCCTTCTCACATTAGATCGTCTGAACTATTTATGACTGAGTTGATTAATTGCCAAGGTGAACCGACTTCCTAGCATATTTCTCTTTATTTGATTACACCGTTTATTTCTCATATCGCTCAATTTCTCTTGCCTTAGTTTAGAAATCAATTTAAAACCCTCAATTGTTACATGACAGACTTAGATAGCAGATAGATACAATAGCCTCCCTGTGGAGATCGACCCTACTTTCACTAGGTTCTGTTAGTTGTTCTAAGTATTTATTTTTGGTACTAAACGGCGGTATCAAATTTTGGCGCCGTTGCCGTGGAGGCAATTAGCCTATTTATCTGTTTATTTTCGTTTGTCTTCGTCTCAGGGAATTTTTAATTCTTTGAGACGGTTCTTATTTATTTCCTATAGTTTTGTTTATGCCCAGGTCTAACATGTCAGAATTAGTAACAGCTAATCCTGAACCGGAGCGAACTTTTCGCTATAGACAAAGATTGCTGAGAAAGAATAAAAAGGAAGCCTTGAGTACTTTTGAACCCGATTTTGAACACTTTTTATTTGCAGAAGACCAGTCTTTTGAAGAACACAATTCTATTTCTGCTGCTAATTCTGTGAAGATGCTTAATATCGCAAGTCACTCTGAGCCTACAGCTGCTTCTAACTCTAAAGGTTTCAACCTTGCGACTGAAGATGGGAGCACATTTGATATCAGACCATCTTACATTAACTTGGTTGAAAGAAATTTATATCGTGGAGTAGCTGGAGAAGATCCGCGAAAGCACATGGAAGTTTTCAGAGACTACTGTTCTACCATTCCCGCTACTAAGGGAGTGACGCAGGACAAGATTAAGGAGGTTCTATTTCCTTTTTCTCTGAGTGATAGAGCCAGAGAGTGGCTCACTGATCTTGATAGGACGGCATATGGCATCACCAACTAGGAAATCCTGGCCTTAGTCTTCTATAAAAGGTACTTTCCTCCACAACGAACTAATCAACTGGGAGGGAAGATCACGAGTTTCAAGCAAACGCCAGATGAGAACTTTTATGAAGCGTGGAGCCGATTCAAGAAACTGGTGCGGTCCCTCCCTCATCACGGTTTTGATCAGTGGTTCCTATGCAACCAGTTCTATAATGGGTTGTATGACGATCACCGTGCTATTTTGGATGCTTCATCCAACGGTCGATTCTAGAAGAATGTTGACGATGACAAAGGTTGGGGAATCATAGAGGAGATGGCTACCCATTGTGCTGAATATAGGAATCCGAGAGGTGGAATTAGAACAGTTTCTTCTGTTGATGGTGCAGTTGTGGCTCAGTTGGAAGCCACGAATGCTAGATTTGACAAGTTTGAGTTGCAGAGTGCGGGAGATCAACAGACGGTTTACTTGTTGATTAGACAAGAAACTGTCTCATGTGAGAGATGTGGAGGAGATGACGGTCACACTACTATAGACTGTCTAGCTGAGAAGGAGCAGGTCTATGCCTTTCAACAATATAGGCAAGGGGGCTCCTATTACAACAATTAAGCTGGAGTCCATCCTAACTTGAGATGTACTAGCCAGAATGTCTTAAATCCTACGCCTCCACCGCAGCAACAATAAGTCTATCTACCACCTCACAAAGCTCAAGAACAAGTCTTTCAAAAGCCTCCATCTTTTCCACCACCGCAACAAGGTGCCTCTTCCAGTGGTATAAATGATGTGGCCAAGTTGAAGTCAATGATACAGTCATTGACAATCCAATTTTAGAAAAGTGACCAACAAAAAGCTGCATCGATAAAGTCACTTGAGTCACAAATAGCTCAACTCGCCACCAATCAAGCTTCAAGACAGGCGGGTCACTTACCGTCCCAACCTGATAAGAAACATCATGAGACGGTGAATTTAATTAATCTGAGGAGTGGTCTTTCCTATGAAGGACCTAAATTGTCGACTGAAGGTGATAAATCAGACCCGGAAATTGATGTTCCTGAACATAAACAGTCATCCCTTGACGAAAGTATGCTGAATCCGAGAAAAGTGCTCGATCGACTAATCACTGGAGGTCGATCGAGGGAAAAAAAGCTGACAAAACTACTCGATCGAATGGTTCTGAAGTTCGATCGAGCAATGCTGAAAAGGAAGCCTTCGATCGAGTAAGTGAAAGAACTCAATCGAACAAAAATGAGGAAGAAACTGCTCGATCGAAGGGAAATAGTGTTCGATCGAGTAGAAATGATGCTGATCGTGTTGAAACTTTGGCAAAAAAAAATGAAGGTTTAGAAATTCCCATCACGGTCCCTTTCCCGAGGCGATTGCAGAACAGGAAGGCTGAACAACAGTTCGGTAAATTTGCTGATATTTTAAAGAGCCTTCACGTCAACGTTCCTTTCGCCGAATTGCTAACCCAGGTACCCTCTTACATGAAATTTATGAAAGAAATTCTAACTCGTAAGAAGCATATAAATGATCATGAAATGGTAGCTTTGACTAAAGTGGGCTCTGCCCTAATTCAAAATAAGACACCACCTAAACTGTCTGACTCGGGTAGCTTTTCTATTCCATGCCATATAGGGACCCATTGGATTGATAATGCATTATGTAACTTGGGAGCTAGCATGACTGTCCTACCATTGTCTCTCGCTAAGAGACTGGGTTTGACCAAGTTTCACTGTACCAATATGACTGTGCTGATGGCCGATCGTACCTTATCACGGCCCCTAGGTGTCTTAGAGGACATACCTGTAAGGATCGGGAAATTCTTTATTCCCGTTGACTTTGTAGTCTTAGACATCCCCGAAGACTCTTACACTCCTATCATATTAGGACGACCATTCTTATTTATAGCTCGCGCAGTGATAGATGTCGGGGGAAACTCTTACTTTTCAGGTAGGTGATGAGGAGCTGACCTTCTACCAGTCCAATGTTTGTAGGGCCTCTATGCAGGTTCAGCCTTGCAACGCACTACCCTCTATAGACCCTGACAGAGATTCTCGAGTCGATAATATTGAGTCATGCGCTGCTATATTGACACCTCCGCCTCAGACTAAGAGCAATATTGAGAACCATTCTGTTATTTCTATTGTTGCAGGAATAAATAGAGTGGATAGTGGAGATAACGTCGATAGAGGTACAGTGAAAGCCAAGCTCACTAATGGGAATGATACAAAAGAAGATGCCAATAAGAAAGACAAAGGAAAGAAGAAAGTGAAGGCGTATGTAGACGCGAACTATTCTTCTTCAACCAGTTCAAGTTCATGGAGATCAAAGAGGACGGTCCGCGATGCTGAAGGGACCTCTTCCAGTCAGAAGCCCTCTTTTGGGCTGTTGAAGTGCTTCAGAAGATAAACGGAAAATGTCCCGTTGTAAAAACAATTTGTAATTTGTTTATTTTGTTAGACTTTTTATTTTTCGTTTAGACTTTAGACAATAGCGTAGTTAGTTTTTAGCGTAAGACCGAATATAGACTGCGTATTATGATTTTGGTATTTTCGGGAAGTATTTTTCTATGTTTTTATGCAGGTTTGGGGAAGATATGCTGCATTGGGATGCGTGCCAAAGGAAAAGGCCTCGATCGAGTACTTTTTGTACTCGATCGAGCAGAATGCCCAGATAAAGCCTTCGATCGAGTAAACTAGAGTACTCGATGGAAATGTCCAAATTGAGGGTTCCTCGATCGAGTTGTCCTGTACTCGATCGAGAAGAAATGAGGAGCAAAGTCCTCGATCGACAACTCTGCCGTTTTCGATCGAGTAAAATCCAAGGAGAAGGAGAAAGATGTCGATCGAACAACTTCAACGCCGTCGATCGAACAGAATGGAGAAGAAAGCTCTCAATCGAGTTGTTTCAAATCACTCGATCGAGTACAAACGCCGATAATACATACGGGAGTGTTCTTATTCCCTATTCTATTTTCATTCTAACTTCTTCTCCATCCTTTATTTTGCGAAAAACCCATAAAAATTCCCCAAATCCCCATTTTTCTTCCCCTAATCACCAATCTAATTACCCAAATCATTCCCTTAACATCAATTAAACCATTGCCCCTTAATTTTCCCTTCAAATTTCGTGTTATTTGCGGGTTTTCTGAGGGATTAGGGTTCGAAAAATCAAACTGCTTTTGCTTGATTTTGTGCCTTGTTTGTCGGTTTAATTGCTTCTTTTCTTGGGTAATCGTCACAAGTAAGTCCTTCTCCCTATTTCCTATTGTTTAATTGCATTTTTCGGCTTTATTTTTGCAATTAGGGTTTTGAAATTTGGGGGAAAATCGTCTTGTTGTTGGATTGTGTTTTGATTATAGGACTTATTTTGATTATTAGGATGGATAGTAGTTCTATGCCTGCTTCTAGTTCTACTACTTCTCCGTCTGTTACTGAGACGGTGGTCCCTGCTGCCACCACCGTCACTACTGTGACACCTCCGCGATAACGCGGAAAACATAACTTATAAATTCAAGCGAAAATTAGGAAATTTTTGAAACTTTTAAAATTTAAAGCGTGGGTTCATTAAAATCCAAAACACAAATAAAGATTTCGGAAATAAAGATTAAATTATACAAACGTGATAGTCAAGGTGAGGGAAAATATATCCCTCGAATGACAATACAATAAAAGGTGAGTCTAAGCAATCCTAATAAATCGACTACAAGGCCAAAGTGCTCGCTAGCTCACACATGTCTTCACCCCATAAATGCACCAACTAGTACCTGTCATTCATGTAAACATGAACGCCACAGTCAGTAGGGAGGAACTCAAGGTTCTCCCAACCACAAATTGTCAAAATGAACATAACAAGGAACTAAAATAGGTAAGTCATATAAGATACTTACAAAAGATAAGAATATCAACTTTATATGTAAACATGGCAATTAAATGAGATGGAAAAAGATAGACCAACATTAGCATAATAAAGATTCAACTATTCATATGAGACAATTAAATAATATGAAAGACAAGAATACGGTCATTTATACAAAAAGCATGCATTTCAAGGAAATATAACATAGATATGAGATTAGAAACCGAATCATGTGAAGCAGTTAAGTAAGGGATCAACCAATGCAAATTACAGGAATAAAAACTGTAGCCATTACTTAGAAACCCGCTTAGCAAGCATTGCACGGGACGTGGCTACTAATGTCACATTCATACTTATGGCTTGCATCTCACCATAAGAACGGATGGGAACATCAATCCCGACGATAATATCACAACTAGAGGCCTTATAGCTCACCCCTAGTGTCCGATAGGACCAAGACAAACAACACAAGGCATAACTCTTGCCTTGAAAGACAAATACCAATATCTATAACCAAGCAAGACCTTTACTACTCATATATAAATATATAATTCCCCTGGTAGGATGACAATGGTACTCCCAAGACTCAGTCCTAGTCTAAATTTGGCCAGACTCTCGGGACAGCACAATTCCCGATTCGACATGCGGCATGACAGTCCGCATCCAAGACCCGAACCCTAAATCGGAAATCGAGAACCCACAATCGGCAGGACAGTCCGAAAGAGGCGGAAGATATGAGCTAAACCCATAATCGGAAGGACAGTCCGAAAGAGGCGTAAAGATAAGTCAAGCAATACGGTATAGCATAAAGGCATTATCATACGAATACGACTCAACCAAGCGATACGAATCAACTTGGAAAGAGACTAATACATATAATAAGCGAATGATGAATCAAGTAAGACAGTCCAAGTCCAGTTATACTCGTAAACATGGATTAGTGACTTATTTCTTAAATACTTGTCACTTGAATAAAAATGTAAATAAACCATTTAAAATAAGCAAAACAAGCATTAATTATAAATGACTCAATTTAATTAAACAAATAGAACAATTCACTCGTATTTGAGATATGATAAATAAATGAGAATGAACGGATTAAAAATTCATATTATAGATAAATAAGACATTTCATCAAATTTTGACTTGAATAAATAATAAATTCCACATTTATGATTAATGTGAGAAAAATATATGAATGAACGATATTTAACGAATTAATTTATATAAAGCATGAGACGGGATTTAAATAATTAAAAATGAACACATTTGATTCTAAACAAGTTATCAAGCACGACTCAAGGAACTATTTGGCAACCATAAACACGACTTCCAAACAAGTTATCAAGCATTGTTACCCAAGGTGAGGAGTTAGAAATTCGAATTGCCCAAATAAAAGAAGCCCAAGTAACTACTCCTCACCATTCCTTAGACATTGATCATGAATGCGAGTTTGAAGGATTTACCTTTGATGAGAAATGGGAAGAGCCAATCTCCTTGAGCTCTTGTGAGTATGAAAGTGTGGTATTTGATGAAGAAGACATGAGGTTGAGTAAGCCAATTACTCTTAGCCTTTGTGAGTATGAGGGTGTATCATTTGATGCGAACATTGAGGTGTTGGAGAAAGAGTTAATGAAGAGGAACGAAGCCCCTATCTATGATTCGTATGAAGATAGCGATGATGACAAGCCTAAGGAAGGAGCTTATGTGGAATATGTGTCTTGCAAGGACTTATGAAATGAAGAAGAGGAAAGGAGTTATGATATTGCCTCACTTGAGGAGTCCATCCTTGAGAAGTTTGAGGTATGCTTCCATGAAGAAGATGGATTCCTCTCTCCTATTGACCATGAAGACCTTTTCGCACCCACCATGGAACCTATGATTGTTGGAGATGATATGGTGGACCTTCTCCAAAAGGTCAAAACGTCATATAAAGGGTACTTGGTGGAAAAGCTCAAGAACAAACTTGCGAATGAACTTACTTGTGGAGATTTGGCACCCACAATTTAAACTCCAAAGGTACCCCGTCATCAATGCCATGAGAATTCTCCTTCTACTCTTGAAGGATTGATAAATCCAAATGCTATTATCATCACCAAAATTGAATAAGAAGTTGGTGAGTGAAAGTCTCCGGACGAATATGAACCATACTTCATACCTTATGTTGACAAGAATCATGGGCTTGTTGGTTTGAAACATTGCAAAGGCTCAAGTGCCAAGGTCAACGTGAATGAGAGAGTAAGTGACAAGCTCCCTTCGCCAAGCTTCATATTGAATTGGAACAAACCGTATTCATGCTTATTTGAAGATTGTGCTCAAGCCTTTGACCGATTATTGAGAGCATTGAGCAACATGAACAACATCAATAACCATGGCAACAAGGAATGAGTTTGGTGGAGTTCTCCTTCAAACCACCATTTGTAAGATATCCTATCCTTTGACTTTGCATTACACTTTCATTTTGCTATATACATATACATTTAGCTTGCATTTGTGAAATATTTCATATTGCATGTACATTAGTTAGTTCATATAGTATAGCTTGCATTGTAATATATCTCACATGGTTCATGTAGTTAGTTGCATATAGACTAGAATTCATGCATAGTCACTAATGACCAATCCTATTTCTTTTCTATACTAGAAATAGTGTTTAAATCGGTTTGGGGAGGTTTGATCATAGATGACCATAGTTTTACAGAGAACATGCATCATTTGTTATATATGTCATATAGAATTGCATTTAGTTAGAGCATGCATTCATTCATATCATATCATTGCATTTGTACTTCAATTTCCATAAAACTTTAAAAATCCAAAAACATGTATTTCTTTTTCATTCCTACTCCTACATGTACATTGAGGACAATGTCCAAAATAAAGTGGGGGATGAGAATTTATATTCCAAAAATCCATAAAAAAAATTGAAAAATTTCCAAAAATCCCAAAAATATATTCTTTAATTTCATAAAAACAAAATCCATAAAAATTTGAAAATTTAAAAATCCCAAAAACATGTTCTTTCCTTTGTAGTGTAGAATTGTATATATTGTATATATTTGTTTGTTTGTCACTCTTATCAGATTGGGTCGACTACGCCACATTCGAGGCATGAAGGAAATAGAGGACCGCATGGTATGATCTTTCCAAATCTTCTTCCTCCTTTTTATATGTTAATGACAATGTGGCTATTTTTGATTGATGCGATATGAACCAATGTGTTGCTAAGAGTTTGCATCAAGATTATATGGCATAATAGTTGATAGAAGCATATGCATTAGAGTTGTATATATGTTAGTTGCATCATGGCATGTAGTTGCATGGTTAGAAAATTTTGTGAAAATGCCTATTTGGGAATCTTGACAAGTGTATATAAGGCTCTTGTAGATAATTTTTCTCCTTGTTCTTTGTTTGCTAGAATACCCTCAAGACACCCTAGGATGTGTCATACTAGTATCTTTTGACCCATGGACTAAGGCCTAGTCAAAATTACCTTGTGGTGTGATAACTCCTTGGCTACCGTTTATTCCAAGGTGACCTTTGAAGCCATGTAACCGTTCTTACACTTCTATCATTATATTTTGTCAACAAAAAGGGAATGGGCATAAAAATCTCCAAATTGAGTTCAAGTACCAAAATGAAAAATCTAAAAGTTTGCAAATTGCATCAATGAAAAGAGGAGTAAAAATAGACTCTTATGCTTTAATAGAAGTACCCTTGTTACAAAAATGGGTGACTTTGAAAAATGTTCAAAAATGCAAAGATTACAAATATTTTGCCAAGTATCAAAATGCCAAACATCAAAGAAATGGCAAGAATTGTTCTCAAAATGTCCAAATTCCACAATAATTTGGGGGGAAAAACAAATTAAAAGCAAACTACCATTATGAAACTCAAAGCATATTGATCCCTTTTATCCATTGATCTCATCTTTGTTGCATGGTTGAGTGGGGACGACCCTTCTTCTTGTCTAGGCAAGAGGGGGAATTCCGCGATGCTACAGTGTTTCTAACACCATAGAGAGCCTACTCTTGACAAAAGCATTTAGCGATTGAGGATAAAAGTACCCTAGTTTGACACAATTTGGAGGTGATTTGTTGGTATCCTTTTAGACTTAGTAGCTTGGAGAAACAATATCTATGATGGAGTGTGTACCCTTAAATTGCTTCCCTTATAGATGATTTTCGCCACTTAGATGAGGAAAGTGGCTATTCTTTTATAGATGCATCCACTACTTGTTTTGTGTGCTTAATGCTTGGATCTATCGCCATTTTGGCAAGCCCCACCTTACCTTACAAGAAGGCACCTTACCTCACGAATGTCTTGTTGTGAGTTGAAGGGATGGAGTGAGACCCGCTAGTTATCTCACATCGGTTATATTATTAGGATAGTTTAAATAAAGGTCTAGTCACCTCTTTATTCGGGACGAGTAAAGGTTTGGTTTGGGGATGTTTGATGAGACTCTTAATTGCGCACATTTAGTCCCCTAATTGAACCTATTTTGTATACTAATATAGCATTTCATGACCATTTTATCCGTCAATTCCTTCCCATTTCGCTTTCCTAGTGCATTTCATATGTCTTATAGGAAATGAGATAATGAGGCGTAATTGCCGTCTCCCGTGCATATTTGGAAGCTTGTCGTGATTTCAACTCATGCACATGTTATGTTTGATGAAATGCGAGCCTATGAATCCTTGCATTTTTACCCATCACTTATCTTTTCAATGAGACTTGTAAACTTATACACCAACTCGAGTCTCATTAGACCATGCATGGAGTTGAATAGGAAGGACTAAGTCGACTTCTAGGTGTTATACAATCTAATCGATTCGGCTCCGACACCCAAACCTTCTTAGGGATTGTAAGCTTATACACTAACTCGATCCCATCACAATAATAAGTTCTTGCTATCTAATTGAGAACATGTTTGTATGATCAACTCCCATGAATCCCTATAATCCCAGGACATCCTAGTATCCTTTATTATTTGTCTACATCTTTATTTGCTTTATTGCTTGTTTTACTTTGTTGCTTGCATTAGTTTAGAACACAACTACAAAACCAAATCAATTGTGACACTAGCATAAATCGAGATAGATAGACTTAGAACCCAAAGCACACCGTCCCGTGGATCGACCTCGACTTAACCACTAACTAGTTGTTTGTTGAGAATATAAATGTGTTTGATTGGGAGACACGACGACACTCTCATCATCAACCACACTCACTTCCTGTCAAGCAACTAAGCATAAGAAACATCCAGGTATGTCTGGACACACTACCTAAGTCTTTCTAACATCACAACCTCTCAAAACCAGGGTTATAGATCAACCACAAACAAACTCCACAAAGCCAAATTATCCAACCAAGGTTAACATCCCACAAAAGAAAGAGAACTATCAAAATGCGTTAAAGGAGGATAAGCAAGGAACAAAGGACAAGTTGGGAGGTACAAGAGTAATTTCCAAGGAAAAGAAAAGAGAGTTTATAAGAAGGATAGACACCAAGAGGTAAAGAATAAGGCAAGGTACAGAAAGAATAAGGAACATCTTCGAGGAAGTAGAAGCATCCTTCAAAAGTTGAACACATCTTCAATTTCCGGCAATAGGCACCAAGTCTTGATCTCCACATAGGTAAGCTCACGGTTATTGATCCAAGGGAACAAAAATAATTGACAATCAACAAACATGTTAGAACCTACCACGAAGCATACACAAAGAGACTACCAACTTAAGTCCTTATTTCTACCCATCTCTCATTCATTATTCAAGGTCAAGTTCAAATTTAAAATTGGGGTACACGTGTGTGCGTCAGGAGCAACATAGGCTCTGATACCAACTGTGAAACCCCCGCGATAACGGGGAAAACATAACTTATAAATTCAAGCGGAAATTAGGAAATTATTGTAACTTTTAAAATTTAAAGCGCGGGTTCATTAAAATCCAAAACACAAATACAGATTTCGGAAATAAAGATTAAATTATACAAACGTGATAGTCAAGGTGAGGGAAAATATATACCCCTCGAATGACAATACAATAAAAGGTGAGTCTAAGCAATCCTAATAAACCGACTATAAGGCCAAAGTGCTCGCTAGCTCACACATGTCTTCACCTCATAAATGCACCAACTAGTACCTGTCATTCATGTAAACATGAACGCCACAGTCAGTAGGGAGTAACTCAAGGTTCTCCCAACCACAAATTGTCAAAATGAACATAACAAGGAACTAAAATAGGTAAGTTATATAAGATACTTACAAAAGATAAGAATATCAAGTTTATATGTAAACATGGAAATTAAATGAGATGGAACAAGATAGACCAACATTAGCATAATAAAGATTCAACTATTCACGTGAGACAATTAAATAATATGAAAGACAAGAATACGGTCATTTATACAAAAGCATGCATTTCAAGGAAATATAACATAGATATGAGATTAGAAACCGAATCATGTGAAGCAGTTAAGTAATGGATCAACAAATGCAAATTATAGGAATAGAAACTGTAGCCATTACTTAGAAACCCGCTTAGCAAGCATTGCACGGGACGTGGCTACTAATGTCACATTCATACTTATGGCTTGCATCTCACCATAAGAACGGATGGGAACATCAATCCCGACGATCATATCGCAACTAGAGGCCTTATAGCACACCCCTAGTGTCCGATAGGACCAAGACAAACAACACAATGCATAACTCTTGCCTTGAAAGACAAATACCAATATCTATAACCAAGCAAGACCTTTACTACTCATATATAAATATATAATTCCCCTAGTAGGACGACAATGGTACTCCCAAGACTCAGTCCTAGTCTAAATTTGGCCAGACTATCGGGACAACACAGTTCCCGATTCGACATGCGGCAGGACAGTTCGCATCCAAGACCCGAACCCTAAATCGGAAATCGAGAACCCACAATCGGTAGGACAATCCGAAAGAGGCGGAAGATATGAGCTAAACCCATAATCGGCAGGACAGTCCGAAAGAGGCGTAAAGATAAGTCAAGCAATACGGTATAGCATAAAGGCATTATCATACGAATACGACTCAACCAAGCGATACGAATCAACTTGGAAAGAGACTAATACATATAATGAGCGAATGATGAATCAAGTAAGACAGTCCAAGTCCAGTTATACTCGTAAACATGGATTAGTGACTCATTTCTTAAATACTTGTCACTTGAATAAAAATGTAAATAAACCATTTAAAATAAGCAAAACAAGCATTAATTATAAATGACTCAATTTAATTAAACAAGTAGAATAATTCAATCGTATTTGAGATACGATAAATAAATGAGAATGAACGGATTAAAAATTCATATTATAGGTAAATAAGACATTTCATCAAATTTTGACTTGAATAAATAATAAATTCCACATTTATGATTAATGTGAGAAAAATATATGAATGAACGATATTTAACGAATTAAGTTATATAAAGCATGAGACGGGATTTAAATAATTAAAAACGAACACATTTGAATCCAAACAAGTTATCAAGCACGACTCAAGGAACTATTTGGCAACCATAAACACGACTTCACAACCAACCATACACGGCCTCAAACCCGTTACTAGCTAGGCCACTGCCTAGGCCACAACCAGGCAACTGCCTAGGCCACGGCCAGGCCAGTACCAGGCCACGTCAGGCCACTTCCAGGCTGCTGCCAGGCCACGTCAGGCCATCAGACTTGCCCAAAAAAAGGCCATGAGCAGCCCCGACACAACTACCACTCGACGACCCACAACCACCCTTCACACCACTTCATATCCCGACTTAAAATCAGTCCAAAAACAGAACCATAAGACGCATAAAACCGAGCCCAAACACAGTCTATGAAACAACCTTGAAACAACCTGCACAAAGTGACTCAAAAACAGTCTAGTACAGCTACTTAAGACCGCGCCAAAACAGCCACCAAAACCGTACTCGGCTGTCCTCAAAATAGTCCTAAAAGAAAGTCCCTCATCAGTCCACAAACAGTCTGCTCGATACATTATAACAGTCCCAAAAAAAACACAGTAAACCCGTCCTACATCAGTCACTCTTACGCCCCAAACACAGTCCCGTAAGACACCATTTTATCTGTCCTAAACTCTGCATCTTACTGTCCCAAAATCAGTATCAACTCAACCACAACCACTCGTATATGTGAGCTATAAACCGAACTCAAGCAACGGAACTCAAAACAGAGTTCGGGGCTCAAAACAGTCCAATACAAACACCAATATGAGATGAAATTTACCATACAAATGAGAAAAATGTAAAGAACTAAAATTTATCAAACAAGGACATATAAAACGACACAAAAGACGGAAATTTCGACATTTGTCGAGTAACCTATCACCGTTACCTTATAACTTCCTCAACGAACACGATTTCCGACTCAAACTGCTCCGGGTCTTCAAATCCTTCATCAGAGAGCAAGAAAACGGGATAAAGAAGCTAAAAGAGGACACTTTTATAAGACGGCGAAAAACGAAACCACAAAAAAAATGAGACTTTTTTACCTTGAAAGGAGGAGGAAGGAAAGAGGAAGAGATTGGTGTAAAAATTATGGAATTTGGTCGAGAAATGAAGGGGGGGATCTCGGTTTTAAGGTCGAAGAAAATGGTATTTGTATGGTGCACATGAGTTTTGTTGTTGCTGCTGGTTCATTTCGAAAAAGAGGAAGAAGAATGAGTAAGGGGGTGGGGACGGGTAACAACAACAATGATATTAGTAATAATGAAAATAATAATAATAATAATAATAATAATAATAATAATAATAATAATAATAATAATAATAATAATAATAATAATAATAATAATAATAATAATAATAATAATAATAATAATAATAATAATAATAATAATAATAATAATAGTATATAATAATATATAAATGTAGAATGTGAGGTGAGTAGGTGGTATGTGTTGTCGAAATACGGTTGGTCCGAGTTTAGATAAGATTCCCAATTGAAATGCGACGGTCTTTTGCTAGACGGAAAAACGTCTCAAACTTACTATAACTTAAAAACGGAAATTATTATTATTATTATTATTATTATTATTATTATTATTATTATTATTATTATTATTATTATTATTATTATTATTATTATTATTATTATTATTATTATTATTATTATTATTATTATTATCACTATCATTACTAACAGACTAAAACGTATACTTTATATAAATTAAGCTTTAAAATATTACTTTTATAAAAATCATGTTTACAATAAAATTAATTGAATTAAATAATTTAAAAATATAAAATAAAGTAATTAAACGGTTAAATATAAATGTCAAAATGAGAAATTCGCGGATGTTACAATCATCCCACCTTTTAAAAAGTTTCGTCCTCGAAACTTGAAAGTAGAAAATGAAAGGTTATAAAGATAAAACCGGACTTTTGAAATTGACAACCAAAATATTAAAAGGTTACTTATTGTAAGAATTAAAATTTCCTTCAAAAGTTTTCAAGTAAAATTTTTCCAACAGTACCAGATTCTCGTCAAAGGAACGGAAAGGTTCTCGTTGCGCATTCAAGAACATCGATATTCCAAATCAAAGACAAGGTCAAATATCAAATCATTTGCAGAAATCCGAAATCAAAGTACTTCTAAAAACATTTAGAAATTGTACGTAAAGAAGGGTAACTTAGACAACATAAATACAAGGTACGCTAAGAAAGGATCCAACTTAGCCAACAAAAGAGCTATGACGAACTCCCTAGAGGTAAGAGTCGAAGTCAAATCAACAAGGATGTCAAAGATAGAGCTTCATAGGTTACGAGTATCAAACTTAAAGGAGGAGCACGACGAAGCGAGGAAGAGAGGTATGAGCGGTAACGCTTATGGTCAAAGAAGAAGGGAAATTAGACAACAAGGAAACGCCAGATACTCAAATCTCAAATAGCAACATCATCCTAAGCGGTTCCGAAAACTTCCTAACAACAAAACTCATAACCACATCACTCCCAAGGATTTCTTCAAAACACTTACGTTACTTCGTCCTAAGCTATTCTATGAAACAAGATACTTCACTATAAGTGTGATTTCATAACTCTAAATCCTCAAACATCTACAAACAACCTCCATGAGATCAAGGTCAAAGCTTCTAACAAAGCTATACTCATATCCAACTAGTGTCAACCATGAGTTTCTCAAAATGGTAAAATCCTCAATCAAGGATCCTAATTCCAAGCTCTAAATTCCCAGAAAAGGTTCCTCAAATATTCCACAAGGTTTTCATATAGGGTAAGGTAGTAACAAGTCAACCTAAAACTCCTTTCATGAAAGTTCACTCTACTACACACTCTTTTGAGAAAGATGCATAACCACCCAAGTTTGAAAAATTAATAGGATCTCGAGTCCTTCTATCCTTTTACTTGTTACGGATTTCCAAAAGCGGAGCTACACTCAACTACAACATTACCCCATCATCTCAAGTACTCAATACAACCTCAAAGTTTCTAAAACCACAGGGTTAACAAAGACTTATTTATACTAAGTCTCTCTCAACTCAAGAACTCTCAAGGGCCAACTAATATCAAATCACATCACCAATCCATTATGGTCACCAACCTTCCGAAGTATTTTATTTCAAATCTGATATCCTAGAACTTTACTCACCATCGAGTTCTCAAGAAACAAGGTCTTAGTTGTAACAACACTTTACCTACTTACTCACTCAATCTTACATCTTCGATTCCACCTATTTTAAGTCAAGCACTAGGCACTAGTATCCCAAAACACGTCTCACTACACTTCCCAAGCCTTTCCAATCCCAAACATAAACAACAAAGCCAAGTTCCATAACCTTAGTAACAAATGCAACTCACACTTGACAACACAAATAATCCCACTAATCAACTGATGTGACTTTTAGTTGCACACATTTAGTCCCCTAATTGAACCTATTTTGCATAATAATATAGCATTTCATGACCATTTTATCCGTCAATTCCTTCCTATTTCGCTTTCCTATTGCATTTCATATGTCTTACCGGAAATGAGATAATGAGGCGGAATTCCCGTCTGCGTGCATATTTGGAAGCTTGTTGATGATATTGGATGGACTAGTATGAATAGGAGGCAAGAATGATGACCAAGGATGTAGGAATAAAGAGTATATAGAAGGATCATAGGCTTAAAAGCAAGGATGACGAGAAGGAAGCCATTACAAGAAAAACATGCTCGGAACCAAACCAAGATTTGCTCCTTTGGCTCTGAAAGTATGTTAGATGAAACAGCGTCGAAAAATTAAGTGGTCTAGGCTTTTGAATCACTCCAATAGGAGTCCGGATGAGGAAATGACGTCCGTTTTACAATCCGAGCTCAAATAGACAAGCTGTCCGCCAATCCGCGCGTCCCGAGACTCAAGACGAGCGTCTCCCTTCAATACGAGCAGATTTTTAGACATTAAAAAAGAGAAGCACTCTGCCCAATGATCTGAGCGTCTTGCCCCCAAGACGGGCGTCTCAGAACGCCATGATCCGAGCGTCTTGCTCCAAAGACGGGCGTCTTAGGGAGCTATGATCCGGGCGTCCCGATGCCAATCCGAGCGGATTCCTTCACAGAATGGCCGTGCTCCAAGCTTATCCGAGCGGATCGTGGTAGGACTAGCAACGTGATATGCGCATCTCCTTCGGGACTTGCATTTCTCTACTCAACACTTAGCAATGCTATTTACTAATCTACCCTTGCTTAACCTAATGATGTACTACTATATATACTCCATTTGTAATAATCAAGAGGACACCAAGAGGTTCCCATAATAGAAAATCCTCTTAGATTAGATTAGGAGTAGATTAGAATAGATTATCCTTTAATCATTCCACAAAATCACACATTAATCTTTCCTTAATTATTGTTCAAGTTTATTATTGGGTAATTCAAGATTATTATTGGGTAATTGAAGATTATTGGGTTATTATTGGAGAATTGACAACTCTTCATCAATCAATCAAGTTCTCTTCTATTATTCTTTCCTTTCCATTTATTCATCTTAAGTTTGGTATAATCTCTTTACTCTTTACCCTTTATTGTTTATTTTTTCACTCTCTTATCATGTTTATACTTGTTGTGATGATTGACACCATTAATGACATGTTTCCCATGATAATGAGTGAGTAGTCCTTTGGCTAGGATTAATGGGAAATTAAGGGAAACAAACATGGGGAATGATCCATGCTTAATTTAATATGTTTTCATAATTAAATTGCTTGCTTGTTGTGATTTCAACTCATGCACATGTTATGTTTGATGAAATGCGAGCCTATGAATCCTTGCATTTTTACCCATCACTTATCTTTTCAATGAGACTTGTAAGCTTATACACCAACTCGAGTCTCATTAGACCATGCATAGAGTTGAATAGGAAGGACTAAGTCGACTTGTAGGTGTTGTACAATCTAATCGATTCGGCTCCGGCACCCAAACCTTCTTAGGGATTGTAAGCTTATACACCAACTCGATCCCATCACAATAATAAGTGCTTGCTATCTAATTGAGAACATGTTTGTATGATCAACTCCCATGAATCCCCTATAATCCCATGACATCCTAGTATCCTTAATTATTTGTCTACATCTTTATTTGCTTTATTGCTTGTTTTACGTTGTTGCTTGCATTAGTTTAGAACACAGCTACAAAACCAAATCAATTGTGACACTAGCATAAATCGAGATAGATAGACTTAGAACCCAAAGCACACCGTCCCATGGATCGACCTCGACTTAACCACTAACTAGTTGTTTGTTGAGAATATAAATGTGTTTGATTGGGAGACACGACGACACTCTCATCAAAATGGCGCCGTTGCCGGGGACGGTGTTTTGTGATTAAGTTCTTACTTGTTTGTCTATTTTAATTGTGCTTTAACCTTGAGGAACTTGTTCCTCAAGGATTGTTCTTACCATTTTTGTGTAGTTTCCATACTTGTAGTTGTTTACTTATCTTAGTTATGATGGCTAAAGACTTGACATATGGAGTATATGTTGGATCTTTTGAGTATGACTGTGGGTATGGGGAGTTTGAGGAGCAAGTCAACACAAACCTACCTTACTACTCATACAATGAAAATCCTAACTACTACCCCAAATTTTCCCACCAAATTCACCACATCCAATATCCACAACAATCACCCTCCCAATACCCACTTTGCAACCAATTCCAAACACCACAATACAACCACTTTCACATCCACCCACCCACAACAAGAAGATGAGCATGAATTTGACATTCAAAGTATGGTTCTCCAAATGATGGGAGACCAACAAAACTTCTTCAAACAAATGCTAGAAGAGAGCCAAAAGAGGGATAATGTTCTTCAAGGCATTGTTACCCAAGGTGAGGAGTTAGAAATTCGAATTGCCCAAATGAAAGAAGCCCAAGTAACTACTCCTCACCATTCCTTAGACATTGATCATGAATGCGAGTTTGAAGGATTTACCTTTGATGATAAATGGGAAGAGTCAATCTCCTTGAGCTCTTGTGAGTATGAAAGTGTGGTATTTGATGAAGAAGACATGAGGTTGAGTAAGCCAATTACTCTTAGCCTTTGTGAGTATGAGGGTGTATCATTTGATGCGAACATTGAGGTGTTGGAGAAAGAGTTAATGAAGAGGAACGAAGCCTTTATCTATGATTCGTATGAAGATAGCGATGATGACAAGCCTAAGGAAGGAGCTTATGTAGAATATGTGTCTTGAAAGGACTTATGAAATGAAGAAGAGGAAAGGAGTTATGATATTGCCTCACTTGAGGAGTCCATCCTTGAGAAGTTTGAGGTATGCTTCCATGAAGAAGATGGAATCCTCTCTCCTATTGACCATGAAGACCTTTTCGCACCCACCATGGAACCTATGATTGTTGGAGATGATATGGTGGACCTTCTCCAGAAGGTCAAAACGTCATATAATGGGTACTTGGTGGAAAAGCTCAAGAACAAACTTGCGAATGAACTTACTTGTGGAGATTTGGCACCCACAATTTCAACTCCAAAGGTACCCCATCATCAATGCCATGAGAATTCTCCTTCTACTCTTGAAGGATTGATAAATCCAAATGCTATTATCATCACCAAAATTGAAGAAGAAGTTTGTGAGTGGAAGTCTCCGGACGAATATGAACCATACTTCATACCTTATGTTGACAAGAATCATGGGCTTGTTGGTTTGAAACATTGCAAAGGCTCAAGTGCCAAGGTCAACGTGAATGAGAGAGTAAGTGACAAGCTCCTTTCGCCAAGCTTCATATTGAATTGGAACAAACCGTATTCATGCTTATTTGAAGATTGTGCTCATGCCTTTGACCGATTATTGAGAGCATTCAGCAACATGAACAACATCAATAACCATGGCAACAAGGAATGAGTTTGGTGGAGTTCTCCTTTAAACCACCATTTGTAAGATATCATATCCTTTGACTTTGCATTACACTTGCATTTTGTTATATACATATACATTTAGATTGCATTTGTGAAATATTTCATATTGCATGTACATTAGTTAGTTCATATAGTATAGCTTGCATTGTAATATATCTCACATGGTTCATGTAGTTAGTTGCATATAGACTAGAATTCATGCATAGTCACTAATGACCAATCCTATTTCTTTTCTATACTAGAAATAGTGTTTAAATCGGTTTGGGGAGGTTTGATCATAGGTGACCATAGTTTAATAGAGAGCATGCATCATTTAGTGTAGTTTAGATTGCATACATTTGTTATATATGTCATATAGAATTGCATTTAGTTAGAGCATGCATTCATTCATATCATATCATTGCATTTGTACTTCAATTTTCATAAAACTTTAAAAATCCAAAAACATGTATTTCTTTTTCATTCCTACTCCTACATGTACATTGAGGACAATGTCCAAAATAAAGTGGGGGATGAGAATTTATTTTCCAAAAATCCATAAAATAAATTGAAAAATTTCCAAAAAATCCCAAAAATATGTTCTTTAATTTCATAAAAACAAAATCCATAAAAATTTAAAAGTTTAAAAATCCCAAAAACATGTTCTTTCCTTTGTAGTGTAGAATTGTATATATTGTATATATTTGTTTGTTTGTCACTCTTATCAGATTGGGTCGACTACGCCACATTCGAGGCATGAAGGAAATAGAGGACCTCATGGTATGATCTTTCCAAATCTCCTTCCTCCTTTTTATATGTTAATGACAATGTGGTTATTTTTGATTGATGCGGTATGAACCAATGTGTTGCTAAGAGTTTGCATCAAGATTATATGGCATAATAGTTGATAGAAGCATATGCATTAGAGTTTTATATATGTTAGTTGCATCATGGCATGTAGTTGCATGGTTAGAAAATTTTGTGAAAATGCCTATTTGGGAATCTTGACAAGTGTATATAAGGCCCTTGTAGATAATTTTTCTCCTTGTGCTTTGTTTTCTAGAATACCCTGAAGACACCCTAGGATGTGTCATACTAGTATCTTTGGACCCATGGACTAAGGCTTAGTCAAAATTACCTTGTGGTGTGATAACTCCTTGGCTACCGTTTATTCCAAGGTGACCTTTGAAGCCATGTAACCGTTCTTACACTTCTATCATTATATTTTGTCAACAAAAAGGGAATGGGCACAAAAATCTCTAAATTGAGTTCAAGTACCAAAATGAAAAATTAAAAAGTTTGCGAATTGCATCAATGAAAAGAGGAGCAAAAATAGACTCGTATGCTTTAATAGAAGTACCCTTGTTACAAAAATGGGTGACTTTGAAAATGTTCAAAAATGCAAAGATTGAAAAAAAAAATTGCCAAGTATCAAAATGCCAAACATCAAAGAAATGGCAAGAATTGTTCTCAAAATGTCAAAATTCCACAATAATTTGGGGGGAAAAACAAATTAAAAGCAAACTACCATTGTGAAACTCAAAGCATATTGATCCCTTTTATCCATTGATCTCATCTTTGTTGCATGGTGGAGTGGGGACGACCCTTCTTCTTGTCTAGGCAAGAGGGGGAATTCCACGATCCTACAGTGTTTCTAACACCATAGGGAGCCTACTCTTGACAAAAGCATTTAGCGATTGAGGATAAAAGTACCCTAGTTTGACACAATTTGGAGGTGATTTGTTGGTATCCTTTTAGACTTAGTAGCTTGGAGAAACAATATCTATGATAGAGTGTGTACCCTTAAATTGCTTCCCTTATAGATGATTTTCGCCACTTAGATGAGGAAAGTGGCTATTCTTTTGTAGATGCATCCACTACTTGTTTTGTGTGCTTAATGCTTGGATCTATCGCCATTTTGGCAAGCCCCACCTTGCCTTGCAAGAAGGCACCTTACCTCACGGATGTCTTGTTGTGAGTTGAAGGGGCGGAGTGAGACCCGCTAGTTATCTCACATCGGTTATATTATTAGGATAGTTTAAATAAAGGTCTAGTCAGCTCTTTACTCGGGACGGGTAAAGGTTCGGTTTGGGGATGTTTGATGTGACTCTTAATTGCGCACATTTAGTCCCCTAATTGAACCTATTTTGTATACTAATATAGCATTTTATGACCATTTTATCCGTCAATTCCTTCCCATTTTGCTTTCCTAGTGCATTTCATATGTCTTATAGGAAATGAGATAATGAGGCGGAATTCCCGTCTCCCGTGCATATTTGGAAGCTTGTCGTGATTTCAACTCATGCTCATGTAATGTTTGATGAAATGCGAGCCTATGAATCCTTGCATTTTTACCCATCACTTATCTTTTCAATGAGACTTGTAAGCTTATACACCAACTCGAGTCTCATTAGACCATGCATAGAGTTGAATAGGAAGGACTAAGTCGACTTGTAGGTGTTGTACAATCTAATCGATTCGGCTCCGGCACCCAAACCTTCTTAGGGATTGTAAGCTTATACACCAACTCGATCCCATCACAGTAATAAGTGCTTGCTATCTAATTGAGAACATTTTGTATGATCAACTCCCATGAATCCCTATAATCCCATGACATCCTAGTATCCTTTATTATTTGTCTACATCTTTATTTGCTTTATTGCCCGTTTTACTTTGTTGCTTGCATTTGTTTAGAACACAACTACAAAACCAAATCAATTGTGACACTAGCATAAAATGAGATAGATAGACTTAGAACCCAAAGTACACCGTCCCGTGGATCGACCTCGACTTAACCACTAACTAGTTGTTTGTTGAGAATATAAATGTGTTTGATTGAGAGACACGACGACACTCTCATCATCAACCACACTCACTTCCTTTCAAGCAACTAAGCATAAGAAACATCCAGGTATGTCTGGACACACTATCTAAGTCTTTCTAACATCACAACCTCTCAAAACCAGGGTTATAGGTCAACCACAAACAAACTCCACAAAGCCAAATTATCTAACCAAGGTTAACATCTCACAAAAGAAAGAGAAATATCAAAATGCGTTAAAGGAGGATAAGCAAGGAACAAAGGACAAGTTGGGAGGTACAAGAATAATTTCCAAGGAAAAGAAAAGAGAGTTTATAATAAGGATAGACACCAAGAGGTAAAGAATAAGGCAAGGTACACAAAGAATAAGGAACATCTTCGAGGAAGTAGAAGCATCCTTCAAAAGTTGAACACATCTTCAATTTCCGGCAATAGGCACCAAGTCTTGATCTCCACACAGGTAAGCTCACGGTTATTGGTCCAAGGGAAAAAAAATAATTGACAATCAACAAACATGTTAGAACCTACCACGAAGCATACACAAAGAGACTACCAACTTAGGTCCTTATTTCTACCCATCTCTCATTCATTATTCAAGGTCAAGTTCAAATTTAAAATTGGGGTACACGTGTGTGCGTCGGGAGCAACATAGGCTCAGATACCAACTGTGACACCCCCGCGATAACGGGGAAAACATAACTTATAAATTCAAGCAAAAATTAGGAAATTTTTGAAACTTTTAAAATTTAAAGCGCGGGTTCATTAAAATCCAAAACACAAATAAAGATTTCGGAAATAAAGATTAAATTATACAAACGTGATAGTCAAGGTGAAGGAAAATATATACCCCTCGAATGACAATACAATAAAAGGTGAGTCTAAGCAATCCTAATAAACCGACTATAAGGCCAAAGTGCTCGCTAGCTCACACATGTCTTCACCCCATAAATGCACCAACTAGTACCTGTCATTCATGTAAACATGAACGCCACAGTCAGTAGGGAGTAACTCAAGGTTCTCCCAACCACAAATTGTCAAAATGAACATAACAAGTAACTAAAATAGGTAAGTCATATAAGATACTTAAAAAAGATAAGAATATCAAGTTTATTTGTAAACATGGCAATTAAATGAGATGGAACAAGATAGACCAACATTAGCATAATAAAGATTCAACTATTCACGTGAGACAATTAAATAATATGAAAGACAAGAATACGGTCATTTATACAAAAGCATGCATTTCAAGGAAATATAACATAGATATGAGATTAGAAACCGAATCATGTGAAGCAGTTAAGTAAGGGATCAACCAATGCAAATTACAGGAATAGAAACTGTAGCCATTACTTAGAAACCTGTTTAGCAAGCATTGCACGGGACGTGGCTACTAATGTCACATTCATACTTATGGCTTGCATCTCACAATAAGAACGGACGGGAACATCAATCCCGACGATCATATCGCAACTAGAGGCCTTATAGCTGACCCCTAGTGTCCGATAGGACCAAGACAAACAACACAAGGCATAACTCTTGCCTTGAAAGACAAATACCAATATCTATAACCAAGCAAGACCTTTACTACTCATATATAAATATATAATTCCCCTGGTAGGATGATAATGGTACTCCCAAGACTCAGTCCTAGTCTAAATTTGGCCAGACTCTCGGGATAGCACAGTTCTCGATTTGACATGCGGCAGGACATTCCGCATCCAAGACCCGAACCCTAAATCGGAAATCGAGAACCCACAATCGGCAGGACAGTCCGAAAGAGGCGGAAGATATGAGCTAAACCCACACTCGGCAGGACAGTCCGAAAGAGGCGTAAAGATAAGTCAAGCAATACGGTATAGCATAAAGGCATTATCATACGAATACGACTCAACCAAGCGATACGAATCAACTTGGAAAGAGACTAATACATATAATGAGCGAATGATGAATCAAGTAAGACATTCCAAGTCCATTATACTCGTAAACATGGATTAGTGACTCATTTCTTAAATACTTGTCACTTGAATAAAAATGTAAATAAACGGAAATGAACCATTTAAAATAAGCAAAACAAGCATTAATTATAAATAACTCAATTTAATTAAACAAGTAGAATAATTCACTCGTATTTGAGATACGATAAATAAATGAGAATGAACGGATTTAAAATTCATATTATAGGTAAATAAGACATTTCATCAAATTTTGACTTGAATAAATAATAAATTCCACATTTATGATTAATGTGAGAAAAATATATGAATGAACGATATTTAATGAATTAAGTTATATAAAGGATGAGACGGGATTTAAATAATTAAAAACGAACACATTTGATTCCAAACAAGTTATCAAGCACGACTCAAGGAACTATTTGGCAGCCACAAACACGACTTCACAACCAACCATACACGGCCTCAAACCCGTGACTAGCTAGGCCACTGCCTAGGCCACGGCCAGGCCACTGCCAGGCCACTACAGGCCATCAGACTTGCCCAAAAAAAGGCCATGAGCAGCCCCGACAAAACTACCACTCGACTACCCACAACCACCCTTCACACCACTTCATATCTCGACTTAAAATCAGTCCAAAAACAAAACCATAAGACGCATAAAACCGAGCCCAAACACAGTCCATGAAACAACCTTGAAACAACCTGCACAAAGTGACTCAAAAACAGTCCAGTGCAGCTACTTAAGACCGCGCCAAAACAGCCACCAATACCGTACTCGGCTGTCCTCAAAACAGTCCTAAAATAAAGTCCCTCATCAGTCCACAAACAGTCTGCTCGAGACATTATAACAGTCCCAAAAAAAACACAGTAAACCCGTTCCATATCAGTCACTCTTACGCCCCAAACACAGTCCCGTAAGACACCATTTTATCCGTCCTAAACTCAGCATTTTACAGTCCCAAAATCAGTATCAACTCAACCACAACCACTCGTGTATGTGAGCTATAAACCGAACTCAAGCAACGGAACTCAAAACAGAGTTCGAGGCTCAAAACAGTCCAATACAAACACCAATATGAGACGAAATTTACCATACAAATGAGAAAAACGTAAAGAACTAAACTTTATCAAACAAGGATATATAAAACGACACAAAAGACGGAAATTTCGACATTTGTCGAGTAACCTATCACCGTTACCTTATAACTTCCTCAACGAACATGATTTCCAACTCAAACTGCTCTAGGTCTTCAAATCTTTCATCAGAGAGCAAGAACAGGAATAAAGAAGCTAAAAGATGACACTTTTATAAGACGGCGAAAAACGAAACCACCAAAAAAACGAGACTTTCTAACCTTGAAATGAGGAGGAAGGAAAGAGGAAGATATTGGTGTAAAAATTATGGAATTTGGTCGAGAAATAAAGGGGGGATCTCGGTTTTAAGGTCGAAGAAAATGGTGTTTGTATGGTGCACATGAGTTTTGTAGTTGCTGCTGGTTTATTTCTAAAAAGAGGAAGAAGAATGAGTAAGGGGGTGGGGACGGGTAACAACAACAATGATATTAGTAATAATGAAAATAATAATAATAGTATATAATAATATATAAATGTAGAATGTGAGGCGAGTAGGTGGTATGTGTTGTCGAAATACGGTTGGTCCGAGTTTAGATAAGATTCCCAATTGAAATGCGATGGTCTTTTGCTAGACGGAAAAACGTCTCAAACTTACAATAACTTAAGACGGGAATTATTATTGTTATTATTATCACTCTCATTACTATCCGACTAAAACGTATACTTTATATAAATTAAGCTTTAAAATATTACTTTTATAAAAATCATGTTTACAATAAAATTAATTGAATTAAATAATTTAAAAATATAAAATAAAGTAATTAAACGGTTAAATAAATTATAAATGTCAAAATGAGAAATTCGCGGGTGTTACAACTACTCTCGCTGTCACTGTTACAGCTGCGACTACTGCCTCTGTACCATCTTTGGTGTCGACCCCTGCTGTGTCGACACCCCCTGTTACAGTTACATCGTCTGCTCTTGTACCTCGACCGGTTTCTGGCCGCGCTCCTGGGCTAGCTGCTGCCGCCCTTGCTGCTTCCTGGGCCAAGGAAGGGGGTCCTATTACTGTTGCATGTGCCGCTGCCCGGTTCGTAGCCGATGATTCTCTGAACTCGCTTCCCGAGTTCCCACAGGTACGATTTATTAACTCGCTTCATCGTAAGCGCTTTTTGCATTTGATGGACTGTGACATTACCTCTACAAAAATTTTGTGTCGTTCTTCATTGGATAAATTGGGGATTTTAGAACCCGTGGCTGAACTATTAAACGGGATTGGGATGACTGATCTGACCACGATGAGAGCGCTCACGTATGAGCAAGTGACAGTAGAGTTCTTTAGCTCTTTTACGTTCTCATCCGCTGCCTATGACACTGACCCAGAGTGTTCTTGTATTTCATTTCGACTGTTTAACCAGACCTTCACTTGGACCTTAGCCGAGTTTGGGAGGAGGTTAGGTTTGACTTCTCACGGCCCTCAGGATGCTCCTAGGAAGCTCCTGGCTCTACTTTGGCCTACTATTGCACAGACTCCCTTTGACCAGAGGAAGGTGGCTCACGTCCATCTTCCCCCAGCCCGTTACTTTTTTTCGTCTCGTAGGAGAGACGATATTTGGCCGCCGCGAGCGTAACAACGTTGAGTTGTCTATTTTTGCGGGCTATTTGAACATTGATAGTGCTGGTCCCTTCGTTCTTAACATTGCTTATCTGACAGCTCAGCATTTTAACGTTGTCAGGCAGAAGAGGAAGGGCACGATTTCCTGTGGTGGGTTGGCATCCTACATTGCCAGTGGCCTCTTCACTGACTTCCCCCGTGGCCTGACACATGTAGATAAGAACATGTACATTGACCTTAACGCCATGCCGGCGATGTTTTGGTTAGCAAAGGACCAACGGACTTGGAAAAACTATAGTTTCGAGTCCGTGACCTTACCTTTTCCCGACCTACCCCGTCTTTCACCTTTGACCACTGTGTCGGGTGGGTTGCCTCCACCTCTACCTTCTTACCTTCTTACACTTGCTCCTTTTGCTTCTAAGAAGCGGAAGAGATCTGAGACCGGAGAGGGGTCCACACCAACTCAGGCTAGGCAGACATCCACTTCAATGCCTACGCCTATTCCGACCCCTATTCCGACCCCTTCTATTCCTCAGCCGGTCCTACCGGCCAATTTTGTTGCACCTCCACTTTTTGAGGCGCCCAAGGTCATGGACCAAGGGCGTCATGATGCTTTGCTTCTTGAGATGTGCAGGCGACACGCTCGTATGGTGCGGGATGAGGCACTTGCTATTCGGAGGAGACGTCCTATTCCTGAGGGCTGGCCACACCCTTCTTTCTACCGGTACCCGGCGGAGGGGTACCCCCAGCCTGAGAGTGATGATGCGGCTGTCGCAACCCTATCAAAAATAAAACCAACTGGCTCTACTTATGCAGCAGAGATAAGTCGGGTATCGTATCCACAGGGAGGCAGTCACTACCTACTTGTTATTCGGCTATGCATAATGATTAACCTAATACGATATTAAAACCCTGCGGCAGATAGAAAAGTACTCGATCGAGTACTTTAAAACTCCTCTATCGAGTAACTTCTAGCAAAGCCTCTCGATCGAGGACTTTAGGTACTCGATCGAACACTATCAAAAAGAGGCCATTCGATCGAAGACAATAGGTGCTCGATCGAGCAAGATAGTACTCGATCGAGTGATTTTCAGCGCACAATTCCTGCTTCGCGCACTGAACTTCAAACGGTCGCCATTTCTTCGTTACTTGGGAAAATAGAGCGTTTCCGGTGGCGTTGGAAAGCTAAGAGAGAAAGCTTTCATCTCCAATTAGAATCAATTGAAAATCGGTTGTGTAACTCGAGATATTGCTCTTCAAAATAGGCACTAGTGATTTGAAGCTCTTCCTTTGCTCGCCTAGCTTCCTTACTTCTATGCGCATCTCAAAATAGTAGTCTTCAAGCTCCGACTCAACTCATCTCCTAAATGCAAAACTAATGGAATAGAAAAGAAAACTCAGAGCTAGCTACAAATTGTCCACTTAAACCGATTTAATGCAAGCACTAATACTTATAGCAAAACAGTCAAATGCAAACGAGTTATGAGATGTTTATAATAAAGCTGAACCATCGACCTTGTAAGACCTTTAACAATGGACTCTCACGGATCACTCTTCTCTCATGAAGCAAAGGGTAAGCAATTTAAATGTTAGAGAGAAAGAAAAATAGTCACTCACCTAAACTACGACCCACATAGACATGCATGCAACTAAAATGATAGACAATTCTAATCACCATACATACATTCCAACCAAACAAGGTCCGTCACAGCCGAGGGCTTACAAAAATATGGTAAAGTGAGACAATGGGTAAGAAAAGGCAAAACATTTTGGAAATGTGAGGGTATAGGCAGCCAAGCTAGTACCTAAACAGAACCAAATGGAACATATCCATTTCTAAAATTAAGCACAATACCCTTAACTCGGCATACAAACTCACCAAACCGAACATACTCCTCAACAGATATGTGTAAAGCATAGGAGTAAAAACTGCCAATCAAACTTTTTCATTCTTCTTTTCCACAGTTTTCGGATTTTTCTTTTTCTTTTTTCTTTTCTTCACGTTTTTTCTCTTCTTTTTTCTACTTTATTTTTTATAATTATCATCCTCCTTCCTCTATATATTACCAACTCCGATAATCAAATATAACTCAAATTCGGCTCAATAGACAAAATACCGCAAAAACACACACTAAACTAGCTTGACAAGGCAGGCTAAATTTGGATGTAGTTAAGGGTCAAAAGGCAAATTTGGCTAAATGTGGAGTTTAATGGGTAAAAATAAAAGAAAGGGAATTTAAGCACCTCCCTCCATGTGACACAACCCACTAACCCGAATGTATGTAGGCAAAAAGCAATTGAATTTCATATACGTGCAAATTAATTAACATGTTATGCAAGGAGTATACTATTCACAATCCTACATGAAACCGGTCACACATGACACCAGTTTACAAGGCCCTAAATCTTAGAAATTATAAGTAGTTTGCCAAAATCTCAGGTCAAGTCTATTTGTCCAGCTGTATTTTAACATTAACTCGTAGATATGCAAAAGACAAAGTTAAAGATATTAATGAATAGCAAGGCTTAAGCAAAAGGACAAATTATAGTGCAATTTCATCATCGAAATACACCGTTCTGACTCAACCTATATGCTAAAATAAACGTGAAAATTTTTTGATTTTTCGAAAATTTTCAATTTTTATAAGATTTTTGAATTTTATAAAAATGAACAACAATGCATACAGAAATTAAACGTGATAATAGAAATGCAATAAAAACATAAATGCAGACACAAATATGAATGCATAACCTCCCCAAACCAAACCGTACAATGCCCTCATTGTACCAAAAATAGGGAAGGAAATGCAAACTGGTAAGAAGAGAGTAAAGCTGCGGAAAACTCACAAGAACACGCGAAATAGGGACCTCCCCAAACCAGCCAGCAACAAGGGACGTCTCTAATAGCTCCAGAATAGCGTCATAGTAAGCGAACTAAACAACGAACTCGTTCGGGAGGATATAGTACTCGATCGAGGAATAGGAGCTGCAAAAATGGTCGATCGAGGAAAGGGAAACTACTCGATCGAATGGTCGTCATTTGTGGGTGTTCGATCGAGGAAGAAAAGCATTCGATCGAGGGAGGCAGGCACTCGATCGAGTAGATTAGTGCTCGATCGAGAGCCCCCTATTAAGTGAACTCCTTGGCGTCAATAAAACACCTGCAAAGACGCAAATAGCAACCACAAAAACGACCAAAACCCAAGCCTAAATTGTTCACAGTCTATGGTTTGAAAACCAATTATTGCACACACAACAGAAATAAATGCAAATCAACTAAAAACTAAAACTCCGGGTTGCCTCCCGGACAGCGCTAGTTTCAGACAGGTCCCAGCTCGACCTTTTTCTTCTTCATCTAATTGCTCCAGTTGGTCACAATCAAAGCCACTCAAGGCTCTCAGCATGAGATCATAAATCTGCGCATGTGCTACACAAGAGCATAAGTAGCACCAAAATAGAAAAGGAGCATATAAGAGCAATCTGAAGTACCGTCTCAGCCTAACAAATTTTCGATGACAAATATGGTGAAACATTATTAGCTTATTTGCCGAACTGGGAGGGGGCGGAATATTGAAACATAAAGCATAGGTCATATGAGGTAATTTACTATTAGTCATAGCAATAATCATAAAGTTATCTTTAATTACCTCTAGTCGGTCGCTCCTAACGTCGGAATCATTGACAAAAGAATGTATTACCTCTACCGTGCTAGGAACAATCCCGGACTCAGCTACCTTATCGATCCCCTCCTTTTCGGGTCCTATCCCGTAAATCGCAACCTCTAGCGCGTCCAGCTCGGATTTGAAAATGGGGGATTCACCATAACCATTGTCTTCGTCCAAATTGTCATTCAAAACGGACAAAAATGACATATCATTGCTCTCCGTGGCCATTATGTTCGATCGAGCAAAGATGGAACTCGATCGATAACTCTCCTCCTGAATATTGCTCGATCGAGCAACCAAATCTGCTCGACCGAAGTCTTCCTTGTGCAAAGTGTTCGATCGAGCAATGCAATCCCTTCGATCGACCACTTACCCATAGAACACTCGATCGAACACTGTTACTAGTTCGATCGAGTGATTGTTGCTGTACAATGCAGAAATCTTCGTATCTTGCCTCATTTTCAGATAGACCTTCGTACTCCGAGTCATACAAATCATCAGTGTCGATAGGCAACTCAGGTCCTTCATGGGAAAGACCACTCTCGGTGTAGGTAACGTATACCTTCTCTGCGTGCCTAAAGTTCATCTCAGCAGCTAACTGAGCTATTTGAGACTCAAGCTCATTGATTTGAGCATCTACAAATCTATCATGTTCTTGCAATTGGAGTGCAAGTGCCTTCACCAAAGACTTCAGTTCAGCAATCTCTTCTTTCTGTTTATCAAGAGGAGGAGCTTGTTATTGCGGTGGCCAAACAAATGGAGGCTTTTGATAGCCTCGTTCTTGAAGCGGATGTGGCGGCACAAATGCAAAGGGCTGACTAGCTTACCTACGCTGCCTAAACGGATAGACTTCGTCGTTCCCCGCCAAGCAAATAACAGCATTGTGCCCAACAGTACCACATTTCTCATAGTAAACCACCTGTTGCGCCATAGGATGGAACATAGGTGGAAGATCAAAGGTACTCAAGCCTTCCCTTTGATGATCTTTTACCTAGAACTGTCTAGGTACGACCTGTAGGGCTTATCAAAACAACACTGGAGAAAAAGTTGAGAACTGGCTCAAGGAATAAATCCCTTGAGGCTAAAAACAGACAAAATTAACCAAGTAAATAAAATAGTTGCCTCCCCGGCAACGGCGCCAAAATTTGATGCGGCTGTCGCAACCCTATCAAAAATAAAACCAACTAGCTCTACTAATGCAGTAGAGGTAAGTCGGGTATCGTGTATCCACAGAGAGGCAGTCACTACCTACTTGTAATACGGTCTGCCTAAGGTCACAAAATGGGGGGTTTGAGTTGAATAAACTAAACTAATAAAAGCAAGGGTAGAGGGAAAATAAAGAGAGAGATGCCAGGATGTCGGGTTACCATGGTATTATACAAATCAGCTAGAGATGAGGTCAGTCGGTCTGATGTGAGAAGGGTAAAGGAAAGGTTCTTCCGGTTCGCTATCCCCCCTAAAATACAACTAGCTTAGCTTCCACCCTCACTAGTGTAGTCTATTGCTCATAACAGGTCTATTCATTCCAATCTTCCGATCTAGGTCTGAACTTAACCAGATTAACTAATTCAGTTGTATGCATTCAACCAAATGATTATAGTTATATTGTTATAAAACAATTCTCACATTAAATCTCCTAAACAAACTATCACATCATTGCTATACTACCATGACTCCCCTAATCCTAGTATTTGAGAAATTAGCGATGCATAATGATAATAAGTAAAACGATAACAAAGAGGAAAACAATAATAAACATGATATAAAGATGAGATGCAAAAAGAATTGAAATTAAATAAAGGGAGTAAAGAAGGGTTACAAAGAATTAGATCCGGCAAAAGAGGAGCAAAGCACCGTTCAACAGAGAAAAGGGAGAAGGAGAAAAGAGAGAGAGAGAAAGAGAGAGTGAAAAGTCCAGAATGAAAGATGTCTCAAACCTAATTAATCTCTCCTATTTATAGGAAAGATAATTATTAACCTAATACGATATTAAAACCCTGCGGCAGATAGAAAAGTACTCGATCGAGTACTTTAAAACTCCTCTATCGAGCTAAGTAACTTCTAGCAAAACCTCTCGATCGAGGACTTTAGGTACTCGATCGTACACTATCAAAAATATGCCATTCGATTGAAGACAATAGGTGCTCGATCGAGCAAGAAAGTACTCGATCGAGTGATTTCTAGCGCACAATTCCTGCTTCGCGCACTGAACTTCAAATGGCCGCCATTTCTTCGTTACTTGGGCAAACTGAGCGTTTACGGTGGCGTTGGAAAGCTAAGAGGACAAGCTTTCATCTAAAACTAGAATCAATTGAAAATAAGTTGTATAACTCGAGATATGGCTCTTCAAAATAGGCACTAGTAATTTGAAACACTTCCTTTGCTCGCCTAGCTTCCTTACTTCTATGCGCATCTCAAAATAGTAGTCTTCAAGCTCAGACTCAACTCATCTCCTAAATGCATGCATAGGGACATGTTTTAGGCTTGATTATGCTCCTCTCCAGTTCATACCTGCAAATAATACAAGAGAAACCAAAGTAGACAATTCGGGGGACATTTGTAGCTAAACACTACACAAAATGCATAGAGATGCGTGCAAATATGGTACAATAAGTCAATATAAAATGCAAGCATCAAGTGAGGAGGACACAGATAAGAGGGAGGAGAGGGTACGAGCTGGCCACACTGCTGGAGGTCGATAGAGGAGAGAAGTGAGACCCCACCTACGAGGTGGTCGACGAGGAGGAGGGTGACGAGTAGCTGCTGGTCTACTCACTTCCCCAGTTTTCTGGCTGGTTTGGGGAAGTTCATATTTATTGTAAGTATTTCTGCTTTTATTTATTTTTCATCTCCTTTTATTTATTTATTTCATTCATTTATTGGTTGTATTTATCCCGTTCCCCGTATATTCTGCTGGTGTATGCTGGAGGACAACGAGGGCGTTGTCCGTTTTGGTTTGGGGAGGGTATTGCATCCTTTGAGTCTGCATTTGCATATGTTTTTGCATTCACGTTTATTTTCTGCTTGCATTGTTTTTAATTTCAATAAATAATAAAAAATTCCAAAAAAATAGAAAATTCAAAAAATTCAAAAAAATATTTCACGTTTATTTTTGCATATAGGTTGAATCGGAACGGTAGATTTCTGTGATGATATTGCACTGTAAATTGTCATTTCACTTAAGCCTTGCAATAGACTATCATTTTATTAGCTTTGTCATGCGCATAGTCTACAAGTTAATGTTAAAAATACAGCTGAACATATAGACTTGACCTGAGAAAAAATTGGAAAGCTACTTAAAATTTCTAAGTTATTAGAGTTGTATAACTGGTGTCATATATGACCAGTTCATGTAGGAATTGAGAGTAGTATACTCCTTGCATAACATGTTCATTATTTTGCGCTTTTATGAAATTCGATTGCTTTTTACTTGCATACATTCGAGTTTGTGGTCGGTGTCGAATGCAGGGAGGCGCTTGCAATTTTTCCCTTTCTTTTATTTTCACCCATTTTGCTCCACATTAGCCAAACTTAGCCTTTTTTACCCTTAACTACACCCAAATTAAGCCTGCCTGTCAAGCTAGTTTAGTGTATTTTGCGGTATATTTTCCATTGATTCGAGTTGGTTTGTTTTATATTGTTTGGAGTTGGTAGAAAAAAAAAGAAAGGAGGATATGCAGGAAAATGAGAAAAGAATTAGAAAAGAAAAAAAAAAGAAAAAGAAAAACAGACCGTGTAAAAAACGGAAGTTTGTGTTCGAGACGGTCTTACTCCTGTGCTTTATCTATATCTATTGAGGAGTTGTTGTGTTTGGTTGGGCGAGTTTATGTATGTAACACCCCGATTTATGAAGGAGCCTTTAACAAGACATTCCCTAATAAACCGGACTGTTACCATCTCGGTTTCCCAAGGTAGTGAATAACAAAATAAACCCCAAGGCAAATTATATAATTACTTTAACTTAAGTATTACAAAACCTCTTTTAAATAAATTTCAAAGAACTAGCATAAATAAAAGTGAAAGTCTTCTAAATAATGATCTAGCTACTAAGTCTTCTGATCCAGTGTCTCACGCCCATCAAGCTCCCATCCTATCTCATTACCTGTCAATTCTGCACCCCAATATTTGGATCATCACAGGTGTTCACGAATACACAGGGTCAACCACGAGGTTGAGTAGGGAATACAATGAAACAACAAAGTATGATATGCATGCTCCTCCGTCACCTCCATCTCCATCTCAACTCATATCTCATAACCCGTACAACCCAGCCATACCGATCCCCAGTAGACTATATATCGACCGTAGCCGATCCGCCACTCCTTGTTGAGGACACCAGGGCAAGTCTGTGAGAACCCGCCCGGGCCTTATCACAACATCATCATCACCACACCACATCACCACAACATCCTCCATCTCCAATGCATATGAATGCTCAAGAAATTAATGCAACACAATATGTATATCATTGAACTGGTAAATCATAGAATCATGCCGGTTACCGAATGTTGTGATAATATACTCAATACGATCAATTCAGTCAAGCACATTCCAGGATATGAATCATAACATGAATCAACAACCACGAATCAAGTCAACGTTCACAGTTTGGTCATATGAAACACAAACAAGTCAACACAACTCAACAACAGCGATAATAAGTCAAGTGTATTTCCCTACCTCAAAGATAGCAGCAGCCAATTAAGCAATTCAAACAGTCCAGAAAATAAAGCAACGAATCTGATTATCGATCCTTCACAAATCCGTCACCTTGCTTGAATGCCGATGACGATATGCGAATCCTACGACCAACGCTCTTCCTCTCTTCCACGGCAACCCTAGGTCAATGTATGTGGGTGTAGGGTTTCTAGGTCCCTTTATATAGTCTAGGTTTAATTAGTATCCGACTCATATTAAGAAACCCGCTCCTATTCTAATTAGAAGATACCTTGCTTAATTAATTCCCGACTCACAACTTATAAACCCGTCTTTACTTAATTACCAACTGGCCTTAAGCCATGGCACACAACCCCATGTACTTCCTTCATAATATATCATTTACCTTTCTCGTCTTATTTGCAATTACTATAATAAAATACGATTAATTAATTATTCGAATTACGTAAATTATTTATATAAATTATTATCAAATTACGGGGTATTACAATCTTCCCCCATTAAAATGAACTTCGTCCCGAAGTTCGCTCAAAAATGCTACTAAGAGCCTCAGCAACATCCAACACAACTCGGTACCATAAATTCCATTTCAACTTATAACCAATTAAACACAATCAACCCTTCCAATTAGACACAATAAAATGTATTACAAAAATAAACTCGAAACACGAAGATGCATCTCAAAACAAACTCAAAACACGAGGTATCACATTCCACCCTCCTAAAAATAAACTTCGTCCCGAAGTTTAACTCATCTTCACTTAACCCACACTAACTACAACTAACCACCTGAGAAACACAAATGTATAACAACTAATCTCTTAACACTGCTAACAACTATTTCCAACAACTAGTTTATCGATTCCTGGACGACTATTGACAATGCGCGCTCTTATACCCCCGAGTTACGTCCCCGGAACTCCAACTTACTATACCATTAAGTCAACTATCACCACCACCCTCCATTATATTCAAAATGTCTATCCTAAGCCATAAACAAGAGAGAGTAACCGCAATACAATTTAAAAGAAACTCCTCGCATTTGTAACCATATCTCCGGAAAGAAATCTACCACTCTAATCCATCATAATCAACAAAATCCATTAACATGTCCATACAACCATTTACTCACTTACTAACCCAGGTCAAGAATTAGGCCGATGAATACAACACTCAACAACACACTTAGAACTCATAATTTAGATTATCACACGGTTTCCACCACATCAGTTATGAAGCATATCACACCTCCCAGTAAAAGAAACAGACATATGATTCACAATAACAACAAAATTACTTCCATATCACACATATGTTTAACATTTTAGCAACCATACCATTCAATTGTATCCATCAACTCAGTATAATTCATTTTCAGCAAAAATAAAAGATATCGCAGAAACAACTTAAACATGTACATAGACCATTCATTTTATAATTCATTCATTTTATAACTTGTAAAACATTATCTATGACAAAAGATTAGCAAGGTGAACAAGTTCTCTGGTTTGCACGGTTTGAACAAATAGGCAACTCGCGGCTCAATTAAACGTAACTATAACGACTATCATTTAAACATACGCATAACATGTGAATCATCAAAGGGTTATCTCATTATAATTGGCCAACATAGCTGACATAAAAAAAATTTCCGTCAAAATATAATTCATAGCGACGGTTCGAGAATATATTTCAAATATCGTAACTATATCAAACATTTTCATTTCATGACAATACAACTATGAACATATCCAATAAGGAACAACAACACTATTTTATTATTATATCATAAGTTTAGGTTCAACTGAAATAAATTAATGCAATGAAAGTAATAAGTATAACTATAGGCACACAGACTCACATAAAAGACATTAGAACTCAGATGACATCCTACATGTGTGAACATTTAGGCATACTCATTATTACCATCCATGTGTAAACATTTAAACATAATTATTATAAATATTCATGCGAGTATATTAGAACAATCAAGTTAACATTTAACGCCACCAACTTTACCAAGATATGACAATATAGTTTTATATTTATATATATCCGACCACTATACAAATATGATGAACACAGCAGAGATATTACAACATGCCAAACATATATAAAATATGCAATCAACTGGACTCGTATAAAATATTTCACCCTCGATTAAGAATCAAATTAAGCTATTCAATTTCACTCATACTATCATGCCAACAATGTTATCAACTAAACTTTAATTTTATCACTTGTTAAGATACATAACTACTGAACATGCGTGATACTATCATCATATAAAAACATTATAAGGTCACATTAATAAGGCTCATGAAATAACCAAACAATTGTATGAAAACTCAACATAGAACGCACAATTTACAAGTCATGATTCACGTTGTAACTTCCAAAGACCACGAACAAATAACCGTTCGATTAAAACCTGATTCATTTTACTTTTATAAAATACGGAGAGTTATAAACACAGGGGAAAAAGAATTAGGTCTAAAGAAAAAGAATTCCATTTTTAAAGAATTTTACAACTCAGTTGGTCCAAACAAGTATGTGACAGCAATTGGTCCGAAACTTGGGTCAGTTTGCAAAACTTACCATTTAATATAGAGACATCAAGAATTTTCGTGGCTTATCAATTTGAAAACATATGCGAATATTCTGATCGATGGAGTTGGAATTATGCAAAAATTATTAATACAATTTAAATGAGGATTTTTACAAAATCGTTGGTCAAAACATCACTGCACAGGAACTTCCTGACCACAGCCCACTAAAATATTTATTACTCCTAATTCGTATATCCTATAAGCATGAAACCAACGCCAAATGAACACTAACTCATGAGGCTATCTCTCATAAAATTTTCATCCATAGGCAATAAACATAAAAGAAATGGCAGTAAGGTCAATTAAAGAGTAAAATCAAACAAAACGAGTTTCAGCACTAGGTCATTCTTTACTATGTTACAAGCTCTTATGAACATACTATGTATACTAACCCATCCCAACTTAAATCTCACACTTTGTAATTACGTAAACATCTATCCCATAGAATCCCTTCGCATCTCGATCTACTCCTTACATCTAAATCACGATTGCTATGACTAGAAACATGCAATTCAATAGTGTTTCTGATTACTATCACAATACTATACTAGCATGGCTTCGGGATCACATAACCGCATATCGCTAGACATAATAGCACTATCAACACGTCATTCAACATCCATCCAGATAAATATCATCAATTCGCAATTATTTTCACGCTCACGATTACCACAATCCAACACTTCATTGATTATCAACCTGAACACGAGAATTTATTTCTCATCTCCACAACATCATATGATCACGTCATCATTCATACAAAATACTTACCGTAACGTTGTCCTGCAGAATGGTTAGAATATATGGGTCTCAAGGTATACATCAACTCGATTATATCCAAGGTTTTCCTTCTAACTACCCCATTCACTCAATTTATCTCGGGTTACCTGGTTCAAAACTGAGAGGGCAAAAGAGCACGTATTAAGGGCGCCTTCTTAACCGTACTGTGAGCTCCTAATAGTTCCTACCCAGGGGTTCATTTTATTTAGACACATCCTATGTTCATTGGGTTCATTGGTTTAGGCCTGAGGATCGTTCGCTCTGATACCACTTTGTAACACCCCGATTTATGAAGGAGCCTTTAACAAGACATTCCCTAATAAACCGGACTGTTACCATCTCGGTTTCCCGAGGTAGTGAATAACAAAATAAACCCCAAGGCAAATTATATAATTACTTTAACTTAAGTATTACAAAACCTCTTTTAAATAAATTTCAAAGAACTAGCATAAATAAAAGTGAAAGTTTTCTAAATAATGATCTAGCTACTAAGTCTTCTGATCCAGTGTCTCACGCCCATCAAGCTCCCATCCTATCTCATTACCTGTCAAGTCTGCTCCCCAATATTTGGATCATCACAGGTGTTCACGAATACACAGGGTCAACCACGAGGTTGAGTAGGGAATACAATGAAACAACAAAGTATGATATGCATGCTCCTCCGTCACCTCCATCTCCATCTCAACTCATAGCTCATAACCCGTACAACCCAGCCATACCGATCCCCGGTAGACTATATATCGACCGTAGCCGATCTGCCAGCTCGCAGCTGAGGACACCAGGGCAAGTCCTGCAGAACCTGCCTGGGCCTTATCACAACATCATCATCACCACACCACATCACCACAACATCCTCCATCTCCAATGCATATGAATGCTCAAGAAATTAATGCAACACAATATGTATATCATTGAACTGGTAAATCATAGAATCATGCCGGTTACCGAATGTTGTGATAATATACTCAATACGATCAATTCAGTCAAGCACATTCCAGGATATGAATCATAACATGAATCAACAACCACGAATCAAGTCAACGTTCACAGTTTGGTCATATGAAACACAAACAAGTCAACACAACTTAACAACAGCGATAATAAGTCAAGTGTATTTCCCTACCTCAAAGATAGCAGCCGCCAATTAAGCAATTCAAGCAGTCCAGAAAATAAAGCAACGAATCTGATTATCGATCCTTCACAAATCCGTCACCTTGCTTGAATGCCGATGACGATATGCGAATCCTACGACCAATGCTCTTCCTCTCTTCCACGGCAACCCTAGGTCAATGTATGTGGGTGTAGGGTTTCTAGGTCCCTTTATATAGTCTAGGTTTAATTAGTATCCGACTCATATTAAGAAACCCGCTCCTATTCTAATTAGAAGATACCTTGCTTAATTAATTCCCGACTCACAACTTATAAACCCGTCTTTACTTAATTACCAACTGGCCTTAAGCCATGGCACACAACCACATGTACTTCCTTCATAATATATCATTTACCTTTCTCGTCTTATTTGCAATTACTATAATAAAATACGATTAATTAATTATTCGAATTACGTAAATTATTTATATAAATTATTATCAAATTACGGGGTATTACAATGTACCAAACGAAGGGTACTTTTGATTGATTTTTTAATTGGTTAGGAATTGGATGTTCTTATATGGTATTGTTTGGATGCTAGCTTGACGCTTTACCTCCACATATCCCATAACTGTTTTGCCTTTTTCTTACCCATTCCCTCACTAAACCATAACTTTTGTAAGCCCTCGGCCATGACAGACATTGTTTGGTTGGAATGTATGTATGGTGATTAGAATTGTATATCATTTTTGTTGCAAGCATGTTATGTGGGTCGTAGTTTAGGTGAGTGACTATTTTCTCTTCTTCTCTTACACTTATATACTTACCCTTTACTTCATGAGAGAAGAGTGACTCGTGAGAGTCCAATTTTAAAGGTCTTGCAAGGTTGACAGTTCAGCTTATTGATAGACATCATACAACTCGTTTTCGCTTGGCTGTTGTAGCTATAAATGTCAGTTTTGTTTGCATTAAACGGTTTGAGTGGAAAATTTATAGCTAGCTCTGAGTTTTCTTGTCCGTTCCATTAGTTTCCATTTAGTTTACTCGAGGACGAGTAAAGGTTCGGTTTGGGGAGATTTGATACGTGCAATTTATATGATCTTTTTAGCCTCTTATTGCACGCATTTCCATGTCGTTTCTATAGTTTTTGCAAAATGCCCCGAATAGGCTACTTTTGTTTGTTTCATCTCATTTGCAGGAACGGACCTCAAAGTGGTGAAATCGTGCCTTATTTTGTCCTCTTAGCATGCATTTATGGAGATGGAGAATTTAGAGCGGAAGTGTCGTGCCTCGGGAAGCGTGAAGGAAGTTTTTGGTAGCTAACCAAACGAAGATCAAGCTGTTTTCAGTTGCTGAGTACTCGATCGAGAGCCCTTTTACTCGATCGAGTGGTTTTGACGGTTCAAAGTCTTCGATCGAGTCCCTGCTGAACTCGATCGAAGTGTGCTATTCTGGAGGTTCTCGATCGAAGCCCTAACTTGTTCGATCGAGAGAATTGGCCTGAAGACCTGCTCGATCGAGAGGAATGAAATGCCTCGATCGAGAGGTTTGTTTATTTACACGGGAGTTTTATTCCGTGATTATCTTAGTTTAGTTAATAAAACTCTTCCCTATATAAGGTGAAGACGTCATTAGGTTAAAGATCTCTCTCTTTTACACTCTTTAATCAGTCCCTAATTATTTTAAGCAGACACTTTGCTCTTCCTTTCTCCTTTGCTACGTTACTTGTGTTCTTATTGCCGGACTCATCTCTTTGTAATTTTTCTCTACTCTTTATACTCAATCTAATTTCCTTTGCTCTTCATTGTTTTGTTTCTTAATTTCTGTTTAATTATTGTTATTAATTTATGCAGTATCGTTCCTTTAATCATTCTATTATATCTCTTGCTAGTTTATTCATTGTTGTTATTGTTTATTTCATTAATAGCATGAGTAGCTAAATCACTCTATGTTAGGATTAGGGGAGCCATGGTAGTGAGTTGACGACGTTGTGAATAGATTAGATGAATGAATTGTGAGAACTGTTTTATGACAATATAATTGTAATCGTTTAGTTGAGTGCACGCTTCTAAACCAGTTAAATTGGTTAAATTCAGACCTAGATCGGAAGATTGGAATGAACAGACCTGTTATGAACAGTAGACTACACTAATGAGGACGAAAGTTAAGTTAGTTGTTTTCTAGGGCGGATAGCGGTCCGGAAGGACTTTTCCCTTACCCTTCTCACATTAGATCATCTTAACTATTTATGACTGAGTTGATTAATTGCCATGGTGAACCGACTTCCTAGCATATTTCTCTTTATTTGATTACACCGTTTATTTCTCTTATCTCTCAATTTCTCTGGCCTTAATCTCTTTTAGTTTAGAAATCAATTTAAAACCCCCAATTGTTACCTGACAGACTTAGATAGCAGATAGATATAATAGCCTCCCTGTGGAGATTGGCCCTACTTCCACTAGCTTTTGTTAGTTGTTCTAGGTATTTATTTTTGGTACTAAACGACGGTATCACTTTCCATGCATCTCTTTAGTTTTACGTAGCCGAATTTGCCAACTTAATCTCGAGAGCCAGCCTCTGACGGTCAATATGGATTTCTCCATATAATGCCTCTTCATAGGTTTAAAATAAATAAATAAATTAGAGAATGACGCTACTAAACTTTTTGTAAGATAGTAAATAAATTAAGTACTAAAACATGATGCAAACAAATTGTAACCTCTCCAACATACTTACATAAATAAATAAGCCTAGATTATGAAAATGATTGATAATTAATTTATGTATTATTTTATAGGAATAATTTATGAAATAATCTAAACTATGAGTGCCCTTTTTATATTAGTCAAAATTCAAACTATGAGTGCCCTTTTTATATTACTCAAAGCTTTAACTTAAACCCATTTTAATATCCTATATCCCCTGCCCTTCCCAAATCAAACTTGGCTAATTTTTTTAATGGTTATATCGGGTAACTTATATACCTCCTTCATTTAACTCTTAATTAATATATTGTCTTTCTTCTTTGTTTACTCATCTTATTTCCAAATTACTTGATATAGCCGGTAAAAAAATAGCTAAGTTTGATTTGGGAAAGGGGATAGAAGTTTGGAGTAATATAACAGATAGGAATATATAAAAACGTTTTAATATATTGATAAAACTCTAATCTTTGCTAAGTCATTAAGTTGTTAGGAAACTCTAGCTGTAACTCATACGTAACTCTTGATTGAATATATTTTGCAACTATTATTGATAGAAATTAATAGAATTCTTCTAATCTTTGTTGAATAATTTTATTTTTTATACCCATACTTAATTTTAAGTATTATCCAAACTTAATTTCTAAATTTAACTTGTGAAGGCAATATAAGTAGTTGCAATAGTTTACAAAATATGGACTCTCAAATTCTTATGTTCTATATAATCAATATATATATATATATATATACTTAAAAGAGGAACTTTTGGAGCGATATTATTGGTTATAAATTTTGTTCAATAAATTAATATATTGTGTATTAATAATAAAATAAAATGAAAATTATACAGAAAATATTAAAATCAAACGTTGATTAAATAAAAGAATAAAATATAGATATAGATTAATTTTATATTTTAACAAGTCTATGATTGCTAGAGGTCTACATATTGCAAATAACAATTCTTTTTATAACAATTTTAAATTAAAACATCTACATGGTGCAAATTTTTATCAGTAACTCCATGCAATCATAATCGTGTAGGATAGAAGTCTATTCCCAAACTACTAACACATGGTAAAAGTAAAGATAGAGGTCTACTATAACTCTACCAAGAGTCCTATGTGCATAAGACTAACACATGGTAAAAGTAAAGATAGAGGTCTACTATAACTCTACCAAGAGTTCTATGTGCATAAGACTTACAATTTGGGTATATATATCGTCCGTATGAATTAAATCAATCCATGTTGAGCTATTTCATTCTTTGCTTTTGTATACACACTTTATTATGATTTAGAGACTAATTTTGCTATCAATTTTATTGTACAGATTATTTTTAGCTATGACGTAATATTTTAGTTTTTTCGTTTATCATCGCTATCGTTGTATAGTTTTTGTTGTTTAATTGTCTTTTTTCTTATGATGTCTGCTTATGTTTGACAGGGTTATTGACATCAACTGTATTGTTGGATACATCGAACAAGATTAAATACAATTCAAATTAGATGATTGGCATTTATATGTAATATATTTTATTTTGTTTTTTACTGTAAACATACAAGTCACCTATCAAATATCCGCCCTAACCTTAAGCATATGCTTTACTTACCTTTGTTAGTCTTTTACAGGCTTCAAATGGTTATTGTTGATGGGATGGTGACAATAAGGACGGGATAAGATATAAGTGCACATTCAGATATAAAGATTTTTCATTTAAGAAAAAAATCACTCAGCAATAACCTAAGTGAATGCAAGCTTTTTTGTTCATATTTTCAAATTACGTTGGTATTATAACAATGGATAGTTATTACGATAAGACAATTCTTATATATATGAGTATTATTTGTGCGGTCAGTTTTGCAGGAAGAGTAGGAATGAGAATGAGCCAATGACAGAGGTAACCAAAGGTATACAAAGTTAGCAACCACCGTACACAAACTAAATTTGTTCACAAACTACATCTACAAAGTCAAATTATATATACCTCTAAAATTTGAAACTACGACGAAGAGCGAGGATAGTGATGGGATGTAGATATCAACAAGAGTAGAAATAATGTAGGAATAATTGGTCAGGAAGAATCTAGGAGGTGGGGATAAGATACAGGGGTTTTGTTCTTCTGGAATTGTAAAATGAAGTGCGGCTAACTTGGGGTTACTAAATTAATTTGAATCAAAGTTTATTTGCTCAAATGACATGTGAAATGGAAACCGGCACACACAAACGGGATGGTGATTAACGTACGATATGTCTTATTTAAGACGGATTTCCGTCTTAAGAATAACATGAATCAAATATCACCCCGCTATATATATGATAAATCTTTTACTATTTTCAATATATTCTACTTTTACTGGTCTTAACTTTAAGACATATATATGCCCATCTTAAATGAAAAATTATGATTAGCGTACATGTAAATTAGATTTTGTTTTAAACTTCCGTTGTTTCAATTTCCAGTTTGATTCAAATGTAGCAACACAATGCGATTAAAGGTATATGCGTAATTCAAATATCGCTATTTGCCATTTATTTACTATCTTTGAGAATTTATATTTACCTTTACGTGCCTACAAGTCTATAATAAGCTTAATTTTATAAGTTATAATTTTTCCATACATGGGGACACGGTCAAGACATACAAAAATGACCATCTAACTAAACTTGCCAATTACTCTAACGTAACATTAAATTGAGAGATAGTCGCCAAAGAATGCCAAAACCAAATAAAACATTCTAACGAATCGCAATAGCTTATGTAGCAAAACGACCCGGGCAACGCCCGGGCTTGAACACTAGTAGCATCTATACTAAAATAATTTTCATCCTAAATTCCAATCTTCAGTTGAAATAATTTTCAATTCAAAAATTTTAGTAGTTTGTGAATGTAGATTTCTCTTTACAAACTAATAAAGTTATACTCAAATCTTTAATTAGATAACTTTTGTTATTCACAAACGATGAAAAATTATGGCTAATATTGGGAGTCTTACTCATGCATCTTGGAAAGTTAATTACTTCCATTTAAATTGAAAAGGAATCTTCTCCTATTTTGGAAGGAGATTGATTTTACACCTGTTATAAATGTTTCTCATGAATAATAATAATAATAACTAGTTTTGTGACCCGTGAAATTCATGGGATCTTTTGTTTTTTACTATGATATTTTTAGTGAATCAAATCATAACATTCTACAATATGATTTCATGTTTTAAGACTTCTATAAAATCAAGACAAATTAGTTTTTTTGTACAATAGTTTTATGTAAAATCAGAAACTAAAGTGTTATATAGTAAATACTTTTATCAAAACCATGTCATTATTTGACGTTCTTTTATGAGGGTTTTAAATGGTAAGTGGTGTTACTCAAATCCTTTTACATGCTTTGTGATAGGTCAAATATGCGCAAATGGAAGCTGATTAAAATCAATTAATAATACAGGTATTCGCATAATCGAAAACTGAAGTAACTCAATGGAAGCTGATTAAAATCAATTAATAATACAGGTATTCGCATAATCACATTACATGAAACCATAATATTATCAAACAAAGATCGCCAAACATGCAACACCCTCACTAATTAGATATTAAAATTTTATCAACAAATCCAAAATTAATATAAAACACACGATTAGAATTGTTGTGACAAAAACTAACATTTCACAGCACCCATAATATTGTAGCTAGTACTATAATAAATTGCGGAACTAAGAATTTGAAAGGAGCAACTCGTAATAATTGGATCATTAAGTCCCTATACTTCATCCATTAAACAATATTAAGCAAAAATGTGCTTTGACATTTCTCCAAATTTTCCACCTTGGGGATTCAACCGTATACTTCAAAATAGATAAACTAAGCATTCCACTCAATCATGTTTTCTATCAAAAGCCATTTTGAATAGGCATGTGTCTCATGTGTATAATTAAAGAAAATGAAAATTAAATTTAAGGTGTACAAAAGAATAATGTAGATGTAAATAAACTTTTTAGATTTCTCTCATCTTTATAGTTATTAATAATTGATAATTAATTCACCTCACTCATTTAACATCTAACTCCTTTCTTAAATGATAATTTTTGGGCTTTTCACTCCATTATTTATGCTACCTATTATCCATGTCAATAAGATTGAGATCCCTCATGATTAAATTTCATTCTATGAGTGTTATTTTTCTAAGGAAAAATGATGATTAAAAAACAACACATATCAAAATAAAGCATACATTTGAAAGTTTTTGAAATACTAATTTTTTTTATGAACCTAAAAACAATTAGTCATTTACATTCATGTTGTCAATCTTATAGTTAGTTTATAATATAGTATTGAGTCGAATGAATAGAGTATTTGTTTAAGTAATTCTAATATTTCTCTTCTTAGTCTTCTTTCTTCAATAAACCATCCCTACATAAAAAAATCACTTAGTCATTAATTTTTGTTATCAATTTAAGTTTCTCTTAAATAATGGAAGAAAGATGACATTGAGTCTAAAGATGTAAGTATATTTACCTTTGAATAGCACAACACCACAAATCTCAATATCCCTAAATAAGAAATAAACAACAAATATGCGAGGTTAAAAATGTGATGTACTTCATAACCAATGGAAAATAAAATAAATAAATGAATTCTTAATTTAAAACCTTAATACATTTACCTTGATCTTTGATACAATGATAAAAAAAAAGTTAGTGACATATACAATTCTTTTCGCGATAGCGGTACAAAAATATTTACTTAAATGTTGTCTCACAAATGTTGTCTTTCGTCAAAAACTTATAGTCAATCTTGTAGTTAGTTTATAATATAGTATTGAGTGGAATGAAGGGAGTAGTTGTTTAAGCAATTCTAATATTTTCTTTCTCCATATAGTATTTTTTCTCCAATGAACCATCTATAGGGAAAAAAAAGGACAAAATCCATCGAGTAATTAATAAGAAATAAAATGGTGAAATTTGATTTACGTGATATTAATCTTATCGTTATTAATTTAAGTTTTTATTTAAATAATAATAGAAAAAGGGCATTGAGCCATAAAGATGTAAGTATATTTATTTACCTTCGAATAGCACAATACCACAAATCTTGATAGTTCCTACATAAGAAAGTTTTAAAAAGTGATGAGCAACCAATTGAACTTAAAAACAAATAAATGAATTATTATTTTAAAACCTTAATACATTTACCAAACCTTAATACATTTGCTTACCACAAATCTTGATAGTTCCTACATAAGAAAGTTTTAAAACGTGATGAGCATTTCATAACCAATGGAACTTAAAAATAAATTATTAAATTATTAATTTAAAACCTTAATACATTTACCTTACCTAAATACACTTACCTTGATGTTGATATACTGATAAGATTTAAAAAAGACTATTTACATATACAACTACGATTTTATTGGCGATGAGGGCAAAAAAACTATTGGCGTGAAATTTGGCTCACAAATGTTGTCTTACATCGAACATTTATATCCAATTGAGGATGCATGTTATGACTTTTGGGTGTCTTTTTATTGTTATCATCAAATTTAATATATATAATAATTATGTAGTAAGGTTTTAGGACTTTTGAGCATTCTTTTTCATTATTAGCAAATTTAATATAAACATAAATATGGAGCAAGGAGAAATGAAATGTTACAGGTTTGCTTTAATTTTTATTTTATTTTTTATTTTTTTGTTGACAAAAGCCACCTTGTTTAATGTTAAATATGTTATTATTTACTCTTAATATCAACAAAATATTTATTTTTTTAAGAAACGGAGTAAATTAGAATTATGTGATATTTATTTGTTGCTTAAAATATTCTAAAAATAAACGTTGAAATTTAAAATTTAATATGAATTTTGATTTTAATTGTTGTTTAATTTATCTACAAGCTTAAAAGTCCAAAGTATAATATTTGTAATGCTATTTGCATTTAATATTTTTTTCTTTTTTTCTTTTTTACTTTTAAAATTAGAAATAATGATGTAAACTTTGGTGTAAATTTTAATTATAAATTATGAAATTTTGATGTAAATTTAAAAGGGATATATAAATTTTGGAAAAAAATATATTTAAATTAATGTCATATAATAATAAATTGATGATTTATACCACATTAACTCGCCATGTCATATTAAAATTTGACATGTCATGTGTAGTAAGTGACGTGGCTTTTTGGTAGTGTAAGGTGGCATTTATGACGTGGCATTTTAAGTTCCCCTTTTAATAGTATTATATAGATAATAATAATAATAATAATAATTATTATTATTATTATTATTATTTCTCATGAATAGTTACACTTACTTTATTTTATGAGGGGAAAATAAAGCAAGTGTAAACCATTAACTCGAATGAAGAGACTATTATTCTATCACCACATTACAAAAAAAACACAAAAATATAGCATGTGTTATCAAAGGAAAGATTGAGGGTCTTACGTTGTTGACTGGGTCACTGAGTGTATGCATGCATTAATAAGGAATAGTCAATGAAATAAAACACAAATCTTAGATTGTGTATAAACTATAAGGAATCGTTAGTTTTAGCCATCACCATAAAAAATAATAAACTTAAATAGGTAATGGACAAAAGACTATTAACCATTGTCAAATTTCTTGTACGACCTTTGTATGTATGTTTTGAATATCGATGTAAAAGTTCGATGTTGGCTCTCGCTCCACCGCTGTCGAATTTATCTTGTATTATACTTCAATGTTGATGGGTGCCACGAGAATCTTCTTTTCATCCGCAATGTCAAAATAAATAGTTAGGCCATGGTTATAAAACAAAATCGTGTCACTTTAGATTGATTATTATCCCCGCATGTTATATACTCCCGCAAAATATAGTATTAAAGAATTAAACAAAATAAGAACATGGTAAAATGCAAACATTTAAATGCATTTGCAGAATATACTAAACAGAAAAGAAAGTAAATAGAGAGATTATTTTGGGGTGAATTATATGGGGGAGTAAACAAACTCGCTAAATAGATCATGCATGAATATTATTCTTGGATGAAGAGGAGATTGTACATCTATAAAATACTATTAAAAGGCAAAAATACTATTAAAAGCCAAACTTGAGCACCCACTATATGCCACGTGTCAAGGGTTGAGCTAAGCAGAGTAAAGTGATTTCTAATGAACGTAACTGATTTCTAATGAAGCTTAACAGTCATACTTATGGATTTACAATTCTATACAATAAAATTCCATAAATTTCCAGTAAACTGAATGTTTGAAACGACTCCACTACTGCCTATAAATTTCCTTAATCAATCGCCCACTCTTTTAATTCAGCATTTATCATGTTTTTATCTTTTCTAAAATCCATAGATTAGTGCCCATCCTTTCATCAACTTGCTTTATATAAGAGGCAATGAAATTTTCATATTCAAGAAATTTGCTATTTTTTTTTTGAAATTTATTTTGTGCTATTTTCCAGGTTCTTTATGCTCAATCCACCCATATTGTAGATTGGAAAGACGAAGCTAGATCATACCCTTGCTTTTTGTTCATCATCTTTTGTTACAGTGATTTAATTTTTAATTTTTCATATATCATTTGGTTAATTTACTCCTAATTGCTCTCTTAACCTTGTTTTTTTGTTTATAAGTTTCTGTTTTATTCAATTTTGAATTTCTTTTGTTTCTTTCTTTCTAATTTCTATTCCGTTTTTGTAAATATTCAACTTTGTGTATTATATTTTTCCCTTCTCATTTTGCAGATTTGAAGCTAAATGATTAAATACTTCACAGCTTCAAGCTTTCCTTTCAATAGCTTTCTTTTGATCCCCCTATATGGTATGTGTTATCATTATTTCTCCGTATAACTTAATTTACAGATATCACGAATATTCTTTTACACAAATTCTCATATAAGACGTTCATATCCGTCTTAACTTTCAGACAGGTCAAGAAACACACATAAGACAAAAACAGAATGCATTGAGATTAGTAAAAGGTTTGTCCCATTTATGTAAGTGTGTGTTACTTTCCGGAGTATTATTCCTAAATTTGATCTCTTATCACGAAAATATCTACCTTGCGGAATAAGGAAGCATACATCTTCCGTAATTCCTAATTAGAACAGCGGAAATCTGCCTTGTTGAGGAGGAAACTGCCTAAGAAAGAACGCAGCAGGTGTTGCGCCTCTTAGAAGGTTCGCAGCATCTGCTCCGCCTCTTCCAGGGCTGCTTTTTCTCCAATTTTCATATTTCTTCCAGATTTCTTTCCTAATCCTACTTTTACCTAAATTCTTTCACATGATTAGTATAAATAGACGCTTCCGCCTCACATATTTTTCACGTGAGTGTCCGCCCTTTTCTTCTCCCTTTGCATTCTAAGACCGCGCTCTTTCTTTTCGACGACTACATGCTTTCTATACGCGACCACGTAAGCTCAGATCATTCTGAGTACCAGTCACGTTGCATAGACCGACCCACTTGACCACTACACTTTAATCAACTCAATCAATTTGTTCCATCTCCTCTTAAGAGGGCACTTTCATATTACAATCGAGCAATCACTAAAACAACAACTTAGTTAATCTCGCTTCGTCAAACATGTAAGTTAGAGTATAAATCCCAATTTTTTTTATTGTATTATATTTTGTATTAATTAATGTACGGATTTATATCACAAGTATGCTCAAAAACACTTTTAAAACGACCCCTTTAAATTTATCTTTGCAAAACAGCATTGAAAAACAACCAAAATAAACGCACCACGAGGTGCGCCTTCTGGAATAGTCGCAACATCTGATGGCCTCTTCCAGAGGTTGCTTCTCAGTTGCTTCTTCTTCTTCTTCTTCTTCTTCTTCTTCTTCTTCTTCTTCTTCTTCTTCTTCTTCTTCTTCTTCTTCTTCTTCTTCTTCTTCTTCTTCTTCCTCCTCGAGCATCTGTTTCCATTTGTCTTTCGTTTTCTTTCTTTATATTTTTCAATTCTCATATTTTCAGTTTATAAAATTTGTTTTTTTTATTAATCCTTTTCAATAATTTCCGACTTTAACCCCTTGTAACTAATATTTGCGGGTTTTCGTCATCAAATTCAAACCCGGATTTTGGAGACTCGATTCATCCATGTTAAGTCCCTAGAATTCGTCTTTTGTACATATTTCTCTTTATTGTTTTAGATTTTGTTTTCAACCATCTCTAATTCAAGTTTTCTATATAAATCGATTCCGACAACATAAAATAACCATAACTTGTAATATTTCGTTTTCATTCGCCTTTTATCGCTTTATGACGGTTCCATATGCATGTAATATGATTAAATCACTTCCCTCGAGTTATATATCAATAATCAACATTAATTAATCAATGAACAATAACGATTCAATGAGTCTGACTTTCACAGTCAAAACCTAACTCAAGAACAGACGCACGGTCTGATGCGCCACTTCTAAGGCACGCAGCAGATGTTGTGCCTGTTGTGAGGTGGTTTCTGCCTCTGAACACACCTCGTTCAGACTAGCTTTGGTTTAAGGCTTTAATTGACTATTATTTCGTATTATCATTGGTAATTCGACGTAGTTTCATATTTTAAATTCGTTTCTTTTATTTTCTTTTGAAACCCTTCCGTTTTTGAGCATACTTATGATGTAAATTCAAATTATCCGTTGTAATTCAATTGTAATCCATTTATTGTAATTTATTTATTTCATGTTTGTCTTGTATGATTTATTTACTTGGCAATTCATATGTAATTAATCTAAATTCCAATTTTGACCCATTTAATTGCTAAATTATTTGATTCACCGACATAGTATATACTCACATGCTAGGTTTAAAACAATGTTTGTTGCATTGCATGCATACAACTGACAACTTATTAAATATAAATAACTGCGGGATTAGGTGTTCAAATAAACGAGCTTCCTAATACGTACCCTCACCCTTTACTCAAGGTCTCTGTGAACATCCGTGTTCATTGGCATCACGAGAGTCATTCTAGACATAGAATGCTACGGGTAACGAATTTTTTAGTGTTCATGTCACTACTTTGTGTCTTGACATGGCGCGAAGTATTCGAACGGTTCCAATTTTTCATAAAAATTGGTGGAGACTCCACAAATGCAGGCATGTCAAACCTTTCACCGGTTTCAATGCCTTTTAAATCGGTAACGGCCCATGACGTTGTTTGGCCTCGCGCCAGAGTTCCGTGGGAGAAGTGTTGCCGCCTCGAAACCAATGCGCGGGTGGCTGTGTCCATAGAGATTAATATGGTCGGCCATGGAAAATCTTACTCTACCGTCACACCAACTATTGTAGATATTTTCACATGGGCAAGAAGTGTGAGTAGACAGGTTGCTGAAATGGAAGTTGTCGTGTCATCACTGTGAAAGTCGAACATCTCAACTCAAAGAGCCAAGCAAATGGCCGTCACCCTATCCTGCGAATCTACAATACAAGAAGTCATCACGGTAGTTGACGATTTGGTTCGACAGATTATCAATCTGGAATCTGAAATCCTTCGCTTGAAAGAGCGCAACACTATCAATGGCATTTGGGCCAACGATGACGAAGATGTTTCCCTCAAAGAACATCCCTTTGTCAAAACTTTGGATGATCTCGACATAGATAATCTAACTCGATTTGGTCGACCATATCAAAATGTCAACCCAGTGCAAACAAATAATCCAACTACTAATGGGAATCGCGCATCTGCAATAGAAAACAATGAGGATTCGATCACTGACCACCTAATGAAGCAACAACTACAGAAGACAAAGGCTGATCTTTCAGTCTGGCAACTAGTAGCTAGTTTATTCCCACATCGTCAAGCTTTGCTGCAAGCATTGGCTAAACTCAACGTAGCACACGACTCTACTCCAGACGATGTGGCCAACCAAGTTCTCCACGACTCTATCAAACTAAGTAACTCAGTTACTTTCTCAGATGAAGATTTGCCACCTTTCGTTGTCACTCATAATCCGGCCTTGTACATCACTGTCACATGCCTAAAAAAGATGTACCCATGACACTAGTGGATGATGGCTCCGCAGTCAACGTCATACCACTGAAAACAGCTTACAAACTAAGCATGAAAGACTCATATTGGACCCTAACTAATCAAGGTGTTCGCGCATACGATGGGACGCGACGCAAAGTGATAGGCCTCATCACTCTTACTATAGCCACTGGACCAGTCGAAAGAAAGGTCAATTTCCAAATAGTGGACATCGAGGCGACTTTTAACATACATCTAGGAAAGCCATGGATTCACGCCTCCAAAGCTATGACATCTACACTTCATCAAAAGATCAAAATCCCTCTAGATGGTCGAATAGTGACGACCACTTCGTCACGTATCAAAGCGGTAATCGAGAAAATGTCCAACAATCAAGTCGTGTCAGATCCAGTGCACGAGTTAGGAGGATTTCAGATCATCAATTTTGTAGAAAGCAAATTGGCACCTCTATACTTCAACCCATATTCTAACCTAGTGGTCAACCACATACTCAAATCTCAGGGATACTTCTCAGGAATGCCACTAAACTTTATTCGAAGCAACACCTTCCCACCATTTAAAGAAGGACACTCGTAGAAGATACCACTAGGATTGGAATACCAGCCTACAATATATGAAGCTTTCAAAATGCTCGCTTAATTCCACGATCAAACATCATGGAATCCAAATGCGACCATATCACCCTACACGAAATGGGTACTTCGTCAAGGAAGGAGACCAAGAATCTTTTCACGAGTTTCCTGAACCTTGGATGTTGAAAGACAACAAGTTAGCTGGAATCGAAGTGTTTCATCATTGCTATTTCATTCCTCAAGAAACGGTTGCTACCGTTAAAAATCGTCCGACACCTTGCCTCGATGAACAAGTTGTTAGCCTTTTGTTCGGAGAAGATCGATTCGTTAAGGCAGCCCAAGATAAGATTATTACCATGATACTATGGGATGACCTTTTCAACCTTGCAACGCTCATCACAGTTGCAAATCCAGCAGTGAGCAGAAAGGACGGAGAAAATCAATCAAATGGACCAATAACCAGGGAAGGCTCTTCAAGCTCACAACTGGAGAATAAGAGATGTTCAAAGGAGAACCAGAAGATGACGAATTCGAATCTGAGTAAGAGTCGGAGTCAGAAACTGAGTCTAAGTCTAGGGAAGTCGTTAGAGAGTCCCCTTCTACTGTCTCTCCACTTCACATCGTCTCTCCTAGTTACATCACATCGTCTCTCCTAGTTTAACATCATCTAGTAACAGTAGCTTGGAGAATGCCCCAGCAACTGTCCCTTTGCCGCCACTGACTACCGCGCAGTTGGCTTCTTTGTTTCAGCTGTTTCCAAATATTAATATGAATAAATATGATTCTGCTTACTCTTGGTGTTATCTTGATTGCAATTCTGTTTACGATGATATTGAGGATGATCCTGACCCAGAATCAATCGAATTACCTCCTTACATAATTAAAGAAATACTAGAAGAGGGAAAAGGGGCACCAGTCATAGAGAACACTGAACCTATCAATGTAGGGACATATTTAGAACCCCAAGAAGTTAGGATAGGCACAACCCTAGACCCAAATAAAAGAGCTCGTTTCATCGACATTCTTCACGAATTCAAAGACGTTTTCGCCTCGTCCTATAAAGATATGACAAGGATATTGCAGAACATCAAATCCCAATCAAGCCAGGTTTCAAACTCGTAAAGTAGAAGCTTCGCCGAATGAGAACAGAATGGGCTCTCAAGATTAAGGAGGAACTGGACAAACAATTCAAAGTCGGGTTCATCAAAGTTTCCGAGTACTCAGACTGGGTGGCTAACATAGTCCCCGTACCCAAAAAGGATGGGCGAATCCGGGTTTGTGTTGCTTTCAGAGATCTAAACAAGGCCAGTCCAAAAGACAATTTCCCACTCCCACACATCGATATACTAGTAGATAATATAGCGTATCAGGCACTCCTTTCTTTTATGGACGGATATACGGGATATAACCAGATCAAAATGGCTGAACAAGATATGCATAAAACGGCATTCGTCACTCAATGGGGTACCTATTGCTACACCGTTATGCCGTTTGGATTAATCCATGCTAGAGCGACATACCAACGCACCGCGACTACCTTGTTGCATGACATGATGCACAAAGAAGTAGAGGTATATGTGATACGGTTTAAAACTTTGTCGTCTAAGCTAATAAATCAAAACAATATTTATAGACTCAACTAACTACTCTTAGTAGAGTGGCGAGTAAAGGTCGAATCCCAAAGGACGGGTATTAAATCAAGTTATCGGTTGTAGAGAGCTATGTCTTAGGGTGTCACAAATTGGGTTGAGATTGAGGGTTGTAAACTAAACTACTTAACAATGAAATGTAAAGAAATGAAAGCAAAACAAAGCAAGTAAACAAATAGAGTTTGTAAACAATTAATTAAGGCACTAGGGTGTCATGGGTTTATAGGGGATTTATGGTGGAGATCATACAAACATGTTTACATAGTTCCAAGCAAATTATTGTTGTAGTGGAATCGATTTAGTTTATGTTTTACAATTTCTAGGAAGATTTGGGTCCCGGAGCCGAGTCGGTCAAGACTGTACAACACCTACAAGTCGACTTAGTGTCTTCCTATTCAACTATATGCATGGTCTAACAAGCCTTGAGTTAGTTTATATCTTACAAGTCTTGTTGAATGGATAAGAGATTTATGCAAGGTTGTCAATCAAGCAATTCATCAAGCATAACATGTGCATAAGTTGAAACTACAACAAGCAAGCAATCTTATGAAAGAATATTAGATTAAGTATGGATCTACCTCTATGTTTTAATTCCCCTAATCCCCCATTAATCCTAATTAGGAGACTACTCACTCATGGTTATGATAAACATGCTAATAAGGATGTCAATCATATTAACAAGGTTAAACATGGTAAATAAGTAAAGCAATAATTAATTAAGCAAAGGGTAAAAGAGATTATACCAAATTAAGGATGATCTAAATAATAAGCAAAGAATAATAGAAGAACACTTGATGAATGATGAAGAGTCGTCAAGTCTTCAATAAACCCCAAATAGTCTTCAAATTACCCAACTCAATCTAAGAACACTTGAATGATTAAAGAGGAATTAAGATTTGGTTAATATTGAATTGAGTAAATACAACTTGATTAATAAGATATACTAAGCTAAATTGGTAAATTAACTTGATTAAAACTTTATTATTAATATGTAAACTTGATGATTAATCCCTTAACACAATGGGGTATTTATACTAAGTACAAGAATTAGGGTAACTGAGGGCTTAAATGACGATTAAGTCCCTAAGAAGAAGATTAGTGCCTTGCAAGTCCCATAAGGAGTCGCCCAACTTGTCCTTGAAGTATGCTCGAGCTGCCCAGGGATCCGCTCGACTTGACCACGGGACACCCAGATTGTGGCTTGGGACGCTCGTCCTGAGCTCGGGACGCCCGGATCCTGGTCAACTTTTCTTCTTCTTCTTTTGACTGCCTAAGGATCCGTGGGGATCGTTGAGGGGTCGTGGGGGTGTTCATCATTGCCCATTCTACTTGATTTATTCACTTAGGCCTTTAGTATTGGTCTCCTCTTTGTTGCTTGGTCATTAGATGCACTCCATTTAGCTCCACTTTGCTCCATAAATGCAAGGCTAGCAATCCTCTCCTACCAAGGACACAAAACCTAAAAGAATATGCAAAGTAGGGAACTAAAGCTTAGAAACGACCCTAATAAGCACTAGAAAGCATAGGAATGAGGCTAGTTCGGGGACTAAATGTGCACAAATATGAGTCACATCAATATGTAGATGACATGATCGTCAAATCCAAGAATAGGGAAGGTCACATCGCTAATCTTCGCAAGTTCTTTCTCAGATTATGCAAGTACAACATGAGACTTAATCCTCAGAAATGCGCATTCGGAGTCATATCCGGCAAGCTACTGGGGTATGTAGTTAGTCAGAGGGGAATAGAGATTGATACATCAGAGATCAAGGCTCTAATCGAGATGCCACAGCCGCAGACAGAAAAGAAAGTTCGAGGTTTCCTAGGCAAGGTGCAATATATAATCCGTTTCATTTTGAAGCTCACTATGATCTGCGAACCTATATTCAAAAAGCTCAAGAAAACGGACCACACCATGTATGTCGACGATTGTCAAAAGGCATTTGATAGAATTAAAGAGATATTGGCCAAGCCGCCAGTTGTAATGCCACCACATAAAGATCAACCCTTCTCTTTGTACCTCACAGTCACAGAAACGACCATGGGGGCTATGCTCGCACAAGTTGTCGGGAAAGAAGAAAGAGTTATCTACTACCTTAGCAAGAAGTTCTTGAAATATGAGACTAAGTATACACCACTTGAGAAGACATGCCTCTCTCTTGTGTGGGCAACCAAGAAGCTACGTCATTATATGCTTGGCTATTCTGTCAAGGTATACTCAAAAATGGACCTTGTCAAATACATTTTCGAAAAACCTGTCTTAAACGGACGTTTGGCAAGATGGACTTCGATGTTTTTAGAGTTCGATCTCAAATACTTACCTTTGAAGGTCATTAAAGGGCGAGCAGTAGCCTGATTCTTCACGGACAATCCCATTCATGATACCCAAGTGATAGATACATCGTCATTTCCAGATGAAGACATTATACACACCAATGTAGAATCATGGGACCTCTATTTTGATAGAGCTTCCAATCTAAGAGGGTATGGTATAAGAGTGTTACTCATTTCTCCTAAAGGCGAGCATACACCAATTTCTATCAAACTCGACATCGAAGTGACTAATACACGGCAAAATGAGGCATGCCTCATTTGTTTACAAGCATCAGTCAATTCAGCCATCAAAAGGCTTTGAGTCCACGGCGACTCATCTTTAATCATCAACCAAATTACTGGATCTTGGAAAATACGAAGTGAAAGTCTTGCGCCATATCAATCCAGGATGGATCAAGTGGCTCAATTCTTTGACCAAGTTGTCTACTTGCGTCTACCTCGAGAAGAAAATTAGTTTGCAGATGCTCTCGCGAAACTTAATGTAGATACCCAGTATCTGCACCTTCCAAAGACCACTCGATGATGATCGCACTATATCATGTTTTTGATATGCGTGCGTGGATTGGCTATACATGAGACGGTTTAATGCATTACTCAGATATGAAAAATGATTTCAAAAATGGTTTTCTAACTTCATTTGCATTGAAAAAACACTATTTAGAGTTAAAACCGTCTTCGGACCCAAAACCGACTCAAAAACCCGCAACACGAGTCAACTTGAGTCAACCCAAATCTCGAATGTCTAAAATAATGCCATGAATGTCTTTATCATGCCATTTGCATTAAAATGACCCTAACTAGAGTCAAAACCGACACCGGGCCAAAAACCGATTCCAAATTCAAATCCCGACTCAACACGGGTCAAACCCGAGTCAAGCACACAAATTACCTACCTCAAGTAACACCCAAAATCATTTTACTAGGTGCTTATATTGTTACATGACATCCTATTTGATTACCACAAATCAAACCAACCAAACAATGGATAGAGCAAAGGTCACGTCCAAATTGAAAGGGACAAATCACTAGGTGGCTCGCGCCTAAAGGGGCTATCTCCTTAGCCTCCAAGCATACTTAAACGACCTAGCATCCCACATTTCTCTATAAATACCCACCTTCACATACCATAATCTTCACGCGAGCTTCCGCCCCCTCACCTCTCTCTTGAACTTCTAGACTCGACTTCCTAAGTCACAAAATCAACACGTGTTTTCGACCTACCGATCGAAAACACAAGCCTTAAACATTTTGTTTGGTACCGTCGCTGGCATTTGACCAACCCATTCGACCAACTCAACTTTAATCAACATTTTTTCAACTCATTTTCAAAACAAAATCCTTTTTTAAGACACTCTTTTATACTTCTTTGATCGCGAGTAGTCACAACGAGAAAACCGACTCTAAAGTCGTCTACCTCGCAAACATCAAAACACGTAAGTTTGAGGGTGTAAATATCTCATTTATTTCGTGTATTTACTGTTTTTATGAGTTTATAAGCATGAACAATGCATAACACGATTCAAATATAGGTTAGACAAGCCAAAACCGTGTTTTGGCCCGAGACAGAAGCTCTTTGCTATGCAATGAGGCTCGCGCCTCTTATGGCTTCTCGAGTCAGACTCAAACGTGTTTGAGTTCATCTTCCTTCAACATTTTCTTTTATTTTTACTATTACGGTTTTTACCATTTCAAATATTTTAATTCATTTTTATGACAAATATTTTAACCATCTCGAAAATCATCCTTGGTTAAATTATACCATGATGGTTTATTCCCCGACTCGATGATATTATTTGGTTAATTACATTTTAAAGGGTATTCTAACCCTGTTTTCTTTTACTTAGCATTTTTCTCATTTATTTACATTTGGAAGCATATTATTCATAATTCATAGTCATCCTTGGTTCCTTATACCATGTCGGTTTAATCCGAGTATGATGACAAACTTGACTAATTACAAATAAATGACCTTAACATATTTAGTTCAAATCAAACATTTTCCTTTCACTTTTATTTCATTTTGTTTTCATCTTTATCTTGGCCATATTTCATATCACCCTTGGTTAAAATAAATACCTTGTCGATTTAATTCGAGTACGGTGATAAAACGGTTGAGCACACATATTTTACATTTTTATTTGTAAACTATACTTTTCAAACTTGCAAATCCGACAACGAGTACTACTAAGATAATAATAATTATTCTGAGTCATGCAAATCATTTAATCACAAAAACGGTTTTAAACAACCATTTTAACAACCAGGAGACGCCCTTTTGGGTCGTCGTCTGGCTCACACCCCAAGAGGCCGTCTGTTTTCATATTTTAAAAAACCTGGGCAGAGCCTTTTCCCCCGCCAATAGGTTCGCGCCCCAATAAGGCAGCCTGACATTATTCTGATTCGTTAATTTCAGCACTTATCTAGGACGATCCCGATTACGGTTAAACCGATTATATGACGGATCAGATGACAAGTTTACATTTTTTACACTTTGTCATTTGACACCCTTTTTCAAATAAATGGATCGTGTTAAGCATCATAATCCGAATTTGGTAAATGGATGTTTAATTTCTGTTTTCACATGCAAATCAATCTAAATCCAACTCGACATCAATTACTTGATATTTGGATTAACAAATCGACTTAGAAAATTCTCACATGTTAGGTTAAATTTTTGGATGCGCATTCATGCATTTAAACCGTTTTATCAACTCTTGCACTTAAACAACCATGATCGATCAGTAGAGGCCGCTAACGCGGGCGGGATTGGGTGTCCGATTAAAGGGCTTCCCAATACGTACCCTCACCCCTTACTCAGAACCTTTGGATAGTGGATGACCTTATTCATGGCGTACGAGAGTCATTCTAGCGATCAGATGCTAAAGGGGGATGAGTCCCTATCCTTAGTACCTATGGCAAGCACCGCTTTTTGCCTTGATTGACCTAGGTATAATGTGGATTCGAACGGGTTCCAAACATCCCACAAATGCTTGATGGAGACTCCGAACATCTCTGTATCGTTTCGAGACCTTTGCCAAGACGAAACCGACCGATCTAAAACGATCCGGTCGAAAGCATTTTTACGCCGCCGAGCGTGGCTTTCAAAAGACCGTTGCATGCCCACATATTGGCTTGGGGTGCAGGTGGCCCATGACAACAGAGCCGGTAGGTGGCCCTCCCCCGCAGACCGGTATGTGGCCCATGTCCACAGTTTGGCGACTCCGCTGGGGAAAACTAGGACACTTGTGTCTTTGTGATCCTTAGAGGTGAAACTCGAACGAGGTCGTGGTTAAAGTGCATTAATTGATATTACGGTCATAAGTTGGGTTCCTTGTCCGGGCCCACAACCTAACCATTATCGACTAATTGGCGCGTCCCGTCGGCGTGAGTTTTCTCATCCCCACGTTTCGAATTCCGATTGAGTCAAGCATACCGTTGACGTTACACATTTCTGTTTCGTCAAAGGGCTTTCATTTCCTTCGATCACGAGGCTAGGGCACCCTCCTTACACATTTTGTTTTGATTGGTATCCCTCTCAAAAATCGGGGATTGATCGCTTGGTGTGTAACCACCCTTATTAAGCCAAAACCCTTGTCAGCATTATGCATAATATAATGAACTGTGAGTGCTTATGTGTTTTGTGATCATAAGTCATTCCGTGTCATTTTCAAACTTTCAAAAACACCTTTTTGCGCAGTTATAATGGCCGTTTAAACCTTGATTTTTCGGCGACCGTTGCAAACCCTTTTTATGCCGTCGTAATGATGACGACTTTCAAAACCGGTTTTCTACAACCGTTTAAAAAATACATTTCGCGCCGTTATAGTGGCCGTTTCAAACATGTCCAATGGCGTTAGCTGAGTCAAAACTTCTTGGGTATTAAACCAGTCTTTCCCCCACATTACGGGTCAAAGGTCCAGTTTGTGTACATGTCTCGTCCAACGGCGTCACTCCATCGACAAACCTCCAAACTAAGTCAGAAGTCGTTTGTCTAGGCATCACTATGCCAAAATCGACACTTGAGTCTAAGTTTAATGTCATGTACCAAGAGTTCAAACACAAGAGGTCATTCACGATCTTTAATGGACTCATAACTTAGTCACACCGTCGCGTCTCCACAACATAACTGCATTTTGTACATATGTGCCGCACTTGCCTTTGTTTGTGCAATACCTTGCCAAGACAAGTTATAACGCCCATCGTTATGTCAAATAGGAATCCCTTGGGCGCCATCGATCACCAAGCATAAGCTCAAGAAGCTGATCAAACTTCATCCGCCATGATTTCTGCTGAAACCAACAGCATGGTCCTTTGACTCCTAGCTACCGAGGAAAACTTGAGCCCTCGTCTCTCCTAAGTTGAGGACAAAATGATAACCTGGAATTTTCCCTCTTCTGATATTGAGCAAAGGGTTAAAGCTCCTTGAAAGCCGACTACTTGCCAACGACAAAACCAACCCTAGTGGGAAGGCTACCAAAACCATTGAAGCAAATCCCCTGGGAACTCCACCAAACAAGACCAGACGACCTCATAGGTCCTTCCCTGATTTGGGTATACCTTATGCCACAGCCTTGGAAAGTCTAATCTCCAAAGGAAAGCTCAAACCGATTGGTCCAACTTCAGACCCTCTATCAAACGAGCGAGGACGAAGATGGGACGGAAAACTGTTTTGTCAATATCACCAAGGTCGCGCACATGACACTGAAATGTGTCTCCTCCTAAAAGGCGCCATCCTTGATATGATTTAAAAGGGAAAATTACCACTACCTCCCTCAGCAAACGACAAGAACAACCATCCTGAAAACCTTATTGGACACAGTCAGGAATCCTTCCTAGACTTCTCTCATCTCATCTCTCTTGACGACGAGAAAATTCATGCAATTGATGAGGATGGCATACAAAGCGCTATAATGATGCTCTCCATCTCTATCAACAACATATTCTCGAAGCTGCAAGTTGCTATCGATGACTTGAACACTCGAGTAGCTAATTTGGAGAAAAGGGTCGGTACTACCAAAAATGAACCTGACCATCAAGAGAAAAACCAACCCTTGGTTCACCAACCAACAGCTGTTTGGTATTGAGGAATCATCTAATGGTTCGGACACCCATGAACCCACCAATAAAGAACATGAAATTGCCTCGCCAAATACCCTTTCAAAATGCCAAGCAACATCCCAAAAACTTCTCATTGACAATGACCAAATCCTGTTTCCACCCAAGATTGACAAAAACAAAAAAAAACTCACAAAAACATCCCAAAAAACGCCAATGTTGGAACCATGGGAAAACATCAAAGGGTATTCACAGATCTGGGAATAACATATGGCACCGCTTTGGGGATACTTTCTTCAGAAGGAATGCTCCAACCCATTGGTCCGACTCCGGACAAACCTGAACACCAAAGAAACCGTTTCTGGAACAGTAATGCTTATTGCCAATACCATCAAGGCAAGGGCCATGACACCGAAACCTGCTTCAAACTCAAGCATGCCATTCAAGATATGATTGAAGCCGGCAAAATCATAGTTGCACCTATCAGTCAAGACAATCCTCCTGAATGTCTCAAGTCAAACACTAAGGTTGAACGTTCTCAAAGGACATTCACCAACCTCAACACAACCTATGCCGCAGCTCTTCAAAAGCTTGTGACTGAAGGGAAGTTACAGCCAATCGGGCCCACTCCGGACCCACATGAATGCAGGAAAACCCGTTTCTGGGACGGCAGTGCCTATTGCCAATATCATCAAGGAAAAGGTCATGACACTGAAACATGCTTCAAGCTGAAACATGTTATTCAGAACATGATCGACAACCATCAACTGATAGCTTCATTCCGTAGGCCAACCAAGTGATGAAAACAACTCTAATGGACATCTCTTTCTGCAAGGAGATAAAAGCCTCATGGACTATTGTCCTCATATCATTCCCAACAACGAGAGTGAATTGCTCAAGTGGGTCAATGCTCATGACCAGACATTCAAGCCGTTGGATGCTGCAAAGGAGACCTTCGAGGAGGAAAGTGATGATTAGGAGTCCGTATCTACGATTGAGTACGAGTCCAAGTCCGAGTCTTAGGCTTTCTCATATCTATCCTAGTGTCAGTCCTTTTATTCCTAAGTGACAAACTGGGGGCTGTCCCTATGAGTCACACGTATTCATCGAGTCTGTGCTAACATCTTTTTTATCTAAATAAAAGCACAACTTTCACGTACATTCTTCTCTCTTCCTTTTACCAATTCCCGTTGACAACGCGAAATGATTTGAGAATTGATTTAAAACAAACAACATGTTCCAATTCAATGTGAGTACACTCGACTGACGTTATGTACCGAGTAAGCAGGGGATTCGAAACTCCGTGTCCATTATCTTTACCTATTCCATGTCTGGCAATAGAAACCTTTCATTAGCACCTAATTTAGAACTAGCTTTTATCAAAGGGTTTCTACGACAAACCCAGATAACAAACAAAAACATCTCCTTGTTCATGATCAATGACGGAAGGCAAGCCCATTCCCCATAAAAACATCCCATCACAAAGAATCAACCTGTCACCAACGGATACATCCCCGCGTGCACCTCACCTTCCTCAAACGAAGGACAACAAAGAACGAGTAGATCTAATCCTACCAATCCCCAAAAACAAAAACAAACGTCTAACAAAAATGTTAGTCTAACCTAAAACAAAAAACGAAATAGCGAAATTCAAATTCGTTATTTTCCCACAATTTCAAATGACGGAATTAAAAACCGTCACTTTTCAAGAAAATGAATTAACGGAATTCAAAATTCGTTATTTTCTCACAATTTCAAATGACAGGATTAAAAACCGTCACTTTTCAAGAAAATGAAATAGGGGAATTCAAGATTCGTTATTTTATCACAATTCCAAACGACGGAAGTAGAAACCGTCCTTTTTAAAAAAAATGAAATAGCAAAATTCAAATTCTTTATTTTCTCATAATTCCTAAACGACGGAATTAAAAACCGCCCTTTCTCAAACAAAAAATGAAATAGCGAAATTCAAATTCGTTATTTTCCACTATTTCAAATGGCGGAATTAAAAACCGTCACTTTTCAAGAAAATGAAATAGCGGAATTCAAGATTCGTTATTTTCTCACAATTCAACGACGGAATTAAAAACCGTCCTTTTCAAACAAAATTGAAATAGAGAAATTAAAATTCGCTATTTTCATAAATTTCAAACGACGAAAATAAAACCGTCATTTTTCGAGAAAAAGAAATAGCGAAATTTAAATTCGTTATCTTTACAAAGACTCAAACGACGGAATTAAAAACCATCACTTTTCAAACCTCGGAACAACGAGTCCAACACCAAAGCCTAGGACCAATGAGTCCAACACACAAAATCCCGGACCAATGAGTCCAAAACACCAAGTCCAGGACCAACAAGTCCAAAGCCCAGGACCAATGTGTCCAAAACACCAAGTCCAGGACCAACAAGTCCAAAGCCCATGACTAATAAGTCCAAAACACCAAGTTCAGGACCAACAAGTCCAAAGCCCAAGATCCATGAGTCCGACACACAAAATCCCGGACCAATGAGTCCAAAACACTAAGTCCAGGACCAACAAGTCCAAAGCCCAGGACCAATAAGTCCAAAACATCAAGTCCAGGACCAACAAGTCCAAAGCCCAAGACCAATGAGTCCAACACACAAAATCCCGAATCAATGACTCCAAAATACAAAGTCCAGGACCAACAAGTCCAAAGCCCATGACCAATAAGTCCAAAACACCAAGTCCAGGACCAACAAGTCCAAAGCCCATGACCAATGAGTTCAACACACCAAATCCCGGACCGATGACTCCAAAACACCAAAGACCAAAACTTCGACCAACACTGCTTCACCCTTAAGTCCGTCTAGAGACTGTTACAAGGAGACCTATCTAGGCTTCTAAGGATTCCTCTCAAGCTCAAAATATCACACCTTAACCTTTAAGGTCTAGACATGGGATTATGATCCCACATTTGTTTACCAACTATTTCGTGCTCAGGCCACATCAAGCCTGAGACCCCATTCCGCACCACATTACAAGCCGTAGCCCATCGGCCTAACCACCACAAAAATACAAACTCCAGATTTTTATCTGTCAAACAAACCTATTATTACCAGGCTCCACATTCCATAATGTCGAAGCCATTTTCACCCTGATCCAGATACGGAGTCTTCACAAAACATTGCTCCCCGGAACGGGACATGCACATTTCATTCTTGGAGTCCACTTTTTAGTGCGCTCACGTAGCAAGAAACATTTTCACAAACTATGCCTCTTCGATTCATGATCAAGAGGGATTTCTCTTCAATCAGCTTTCGAGTCACCAAACGGCATTTATCGTCGTGACCCTCAAATCCGGATTTTTATCTGTCAAACAAACCTCTTATTACCAAGCTCCACATTCTATAATGTCGAAGCCATTTTCACCCTGACCCAGATACGGAGTCCTCGAATGCTTTGCTACCGAGAACGAGTCATACCCAATCTACCCTTAAGGTCCACTTTTTAGTGTGCTCACATGATAAGGAACATTTTCACAAAATTACACCTCTTCAATTCATGATCAAGGAGGGATTCTCTCAAATCAATTTTTCGAGTCACCAAACGGAATTTACCGTCGTGACTCTCATACTTTAAGGTCCTAACAACTCGCTTAGGCACACACACCCTGAACTACGATCTGGTTTGATTTCACACCACGTGAATACGTAGGCAGTCCTTCATGGACGCAACCACACACCTCAAAATCAATTATCAACACACACTCAGAACTACGATCTGGTTTGATTTCGCAAACACGCGAATACGTAGGTAGTCCTATTACGAGGTGGTCGGACTAAATATTTTCGGTAACTTGTCGTTAGGAGCACCTAGACCAAAACACAATTTATAACTTCACAAACAACTCTACAATTAGTAAAGAGGCAAGTAAAGGTCGGATCCCAAGGGACGGGAATTGAGATGAGATTTCTATTGAAACTAGTGGTGTCTTAGGGGTGTCACAATTGGGTTGATGTAGAAGGTCACTAAACTAAATAGCAATGAAAATAAACAAGCAAGATGAATTAAAAGGGTTGTAAACAATTGATAAAAAGCACTAGGGTGTCATGGGGTCATAGGGGAATCATGGGAATTGATCATACAAACATGTTCTCAAATTATAAGCAAGCAATTATTGTTGTGATGGATTGAGTTGGGTTATATCTTACAATCCTAGGAAAGTTTGGGTCCCGGAGCCGAATCGATTAGATTGTACAACACCTACAAGTCGACTTAATCTTCCCTACTCAACAACATGCATGGTCTAATGAGACTCGAGTTGGTTTATGTCTTACAAGTCTCATTGAAAAGATAGGTGATGGGTAAAAAATGCAAGGATTCATAGGCTCGCATTTCATCAAACATAACATGTGCATGAGTTGAGATCAAAACAAGCAAGCAAATAAACCATGAAAGCATATTAATTTAAGCATGAATCATTCCCCATGTTGGTTTCCCCTAATTACCCATTAACCCTAGCTAGGTGACTACTCACTCATTATCATGTTGATCATGCTAGCAAGGTTGTCAATCATACCAACAAATTAGAACATGATGAATAAATGAAAGTAATTAACAATAATTAAAAAGAGATTAAGAGGATTATACCTACTAATGATTCCAATAATAAAGCAAGAATAAAAGAAGTACTTGATTCTTGATTGAGAGGTTGTCAATCTCCCAATAATAACCCAAATAATCTTCAATTACCCAAAATAAAGGATGAACAAAAGAGAGATTAAGGAAATAAAACTTGTATTAAAACTTGATTAATTGTTGATTACAAAACTAAAGAGAGATTTGATTGATATTAACTACTCTAAGAATTGATAAGAAGAACATGCTCTTCTAATTAGACTAATGGGGTATTTATAGTGGAAATTAGGTGGATGCATTAGGGTTAACTAAGGGCTAAACTAGTAATTATACTTTTTAGATTTGAGCAGGGAAACGCCGGTATTTTTCGAAGGAAGGGCATCTTTCTTTGAAGCTTGAAGAAACGGATTTGTGCTGGACTGGAATCCGTGCGTCTTAGGGACGGGACGGGCGGATTCGTGGTCTGGGCACGGGCGTCTTCAAGGGAATCCGGGCGTCTTTTGGGCTTGCTGCCCGGGCGTCTTTGGGAGAAGCCGGCCGGATTGTGGAGGTGGAGGACGGGCGTCTTCCAGTCAATCCGCACGGATTGCTGGACAGCTTCACTTCTTTCTTCTTTTCTTCTTTTCCTTCATAAAATCCTTGGGGATTTCCTCGGGGATGCAAGGATCCTTTCGCGTCATTGCCCAACTACTATAATATGTACAAAGGCCTTCTAATCTTGTCTCTCCTTGATGCTTGGTCATTGAATTCAATCAATTTAGTCTCATTTTGCCATGAAAATGCAAGGTTTGCACTCCTTTCCTACCAAGGACACAAAACCTCAAAGAATATGCAAAACAAAGAACTAAAGACAATAAATGACCCAAATATGCACTAAAAAGCATGGGAACAAGGCTAATTCGGGGATTAAATATGCCCTAATTATGGTCACATCACGAGGACATAACCACACCCCCAGACACATTGAATTTTCACATCTTCAATTTTCAATCCTCAAACACACCAGCATAACTACGATCTGGTTTGATTTCGCAAACACGCGAATACGTAGGCAGTCCCCCAACAAGGACACAACTACATACCCCTTTCAATCTCAAACATCAGCATCAATCCTCAAAAGTAGCCCACCCAGCTGCAAAAATTAATCTTATACCTCTGTAGTGGAGGCTTCTTCCTTAAGACGTCGCCCATTCCTTGTTTTGTCAAATTTCCACCTTCTCACTTTGGGGGCTTCTCTTTCAAGACGCCACCCGTCCTTTATCCTCAAACATCTTTTAAGTCTCAGCTACAATCCAAAATAAAACCGCCCATAGCCTGATGCTCGTTTCGGACGATGACAAGGTCTAAGCTCCGCTCTCCAAATCATCATACCTTGAGAAGGGATCCCAAACAAGCAAATGGGGGCAAAGATATCTGGAGAAGATAATCGATTCGTGTTCCCCAGCCGAGCGGACCTTCTAACTCCGGGATTTGATACACATTGTCACCCTTTCTTGTCTAGGAGTTGCACTTACATGTGCAAAGTCTGTCAGAGTCACCCCCGTGTTGTGTCGATACTGAGTTTGCATCACAATCACGACCATCTGCTTCTCAGTGTGTCATTATGCGTCTGTGTGAGTCAATGTCGCAATGGTCACGTGTCTCCAATCTATCAAATCACGGATCTACAAGCAATAAGACTCAATATTAAGCTTCGCAACTTTCGAAACTTCTATCTCCCCTCGCGTGGGATATTATATGCTAGTTGCTTTTATGCTAATTGCTCACATGCTTACGTGCTTACGTGTTTATATGCTTGAGTACTACATGCTTGTTTATGCGACTGCGGATTTGTGTAGTCACTAACCATGCAGATAATCTTGAGAAGAAAAACGCACTCCAACCGAGTACTGGGTTCTTCCCAACAAACAGCGACCCATCAAGTCCAAGGGCTTTAACCGCGTCAATTACATGGCATATGCTACCTCCCAACGAGCAGCAACTCATATCCCCGGCAAGTCCTGAGAAGTTTCTAACTCCCCAGCGAGTGCCGATTTTTAAATGGAAGCCAAACATGTCATTCAAAGATCCTCACAACATCGTTCATGATCCCGATGCAGCGCTCTCGCTAATTGGTTTTCCGAGAGCCTTTCTCAGATGATTTATCCCCACAGAGTTCATTTAGGACCCCCAGCAAGTTAAAGTTCGTCGTTCCCTAGCCGAACCTATCAACGTCAACCTGGTTGGAGTCATTACTAGAGAATATCTTGAAATAAGCTCGATGTTTCAGGCAATTTCCCACAGTCAATCATTCGATATTAAACATAGCTGGCGAGCCTCACAACGCACATTCAGCATGGCTGGCGAGCCTCACAATGCACATTCAACATGGCTGGCGAGCTTCACAACGCACTTTCAACATGGCTGGCGAACCACAAAACACATCACATTCAACATGGCTGGCAAGCCTCAAAACGCACATTCAATATGGCTAGCGAGCCTCAAAACGCACCTTTAACATGGCTGGTGAGCCTCAAAATGCACCATCAACACGGCTGGCGAGCCTTTGCGTGAAACAATTCAAGGACATATCCCAAAGATGCCTCAGGTATGACTCCTTCTTATGGCTGGAGAGTCTTTATACGTATTCTAATGGACTTTAGACGACCCAAATCGAAAGTCGACAGACTTTAAACTGTAATTGTTCCGGACGGCAGGTCCTTGACTCGAATCCCCGAGTCGCCTCGACGTCGTCGTTCCTGACGGCAGGTCCTTGGCTCAAACCCTTTTGAGTCGCCTCGACGTTGCAATGGTCTTCAGGTTATAATATTCGATTGTCCTGGAGGCTATACTTTGAATTTCGCCCCGTCCAAGCCTCAGTTAAAGTGGGGGCTCTATAGATACCCAGTATCTGCACCTTCCAAAAACCACCCGATGATGATCGGACTATAACATGTTTTTGATATGCGTGCGTGGATTGGCTATTCATGACATGGTTTAATGCATTACTCGGATATGAAAAATGATTTCAAAAATGGTTTTCTAACTTCATTTGCATTGAAAGAACAATATTTAGAGTTAAAACCGTCTTTGGACCCAAAACCGACTCAGAAACCCGCAACCCAAGTCAACCTGAGTCAACCCAAGTCAACCCAAATCTCGAATGTCGAAAATAATCCCATGAATGACTTTATCATGCCATTTGCATTAAAATGACCCTAACTAGAGTCAAAACCGACACCGGGCCAAAAACCGACTTTAAATTCAAATCCCGACTCAACACGGGTCAAACCCGAGTCAAGCACACAAATTACCTACCTCAAGTAACGCCCAAAATCATCTTATTAGGTGCTTATAATGTTACACGATATCCTATTTGATTACCACAAATCAAACCAACCAAACAATGGATAGAGCAAAGGCCACGTCCAAATTGAAAGGGACAATACACCCCTTTCAATCACTGGGTGGCTCGCACTTAAAGGGGCCTCCAATCAAACTCAACTGACCTACCACCCCATATTTCTCTATAAATACCCACCTTCACACACCATAAACTTCACACGAGCGTCCGCCCCCTCACCTTGATGCGTGTATTTTATATAAGATTTTTACCCTATATTTACACGCATTTCTATGTTATTTATGTGGCATGTAGTTACAAATGCCCCCGAATAGTCTAATCTGGTTTGTCTTGTATTAATTGCAGGTATGAACCGGAAAGGAGCATAATTAAGCATGAACTTGTCCCAATCTTGTGAATTTTGGAAAAGGAGGAATCGAATCTCGGAATCTATCACTTAGAGATGCGTGAAGTGGCTTCGGAAGGTGTTCAAGAAGTCCACCCGTGCTTATATAGCTCGATCGACCAAGTTGGCTACTTAAACTAGTCGATCGAATGCTTTACATTGCTGAAGTCCCTCGATCGAGTTCTCTCTTTACTCGATCGAGATAGTCGTTTGTTGAAGTCCTCGATCGAGTTATCTCCTACTCGATCGAGAAGTTTTCTGGGTTTTATCCTCGATCGAGTGGTTTCATTTCACTCGATCGAGAGGTTCAGTCGTTTAGGTGGATTTTAAGTTAATTTCGAGATATTCTTTTGTAATTAGGAATAAATAGGAAGTGACGACAGTCATTAGAGGGGATCTCGACTTCTTCTCCCTTCTCTCTCTTTTATTCTCTCTTAGAACTTTACATTGAAGGACCTAATTCTCCATTGCTATTCTCTTGTATTCGGTATTCTTTACTCTTTATTTCAATTAAGTACTTTTGCCTTATTGTTCTTGTTCCTTTAATCTTTTGCTCTTTTAGTTCTCTTCTTAGATTATTATCTACCAATTTATTATTATGCTTAATTCTTTCAGTTTATGTGTTGTTGTTGTTTATTCAATAATTATGCATAGCTAATCTCCTTTGCTAGGACATATGGGAGCCATGATAATAAGGGGATTATAAATAGGTGATTAGGGTTTGGTGCAAAATTAGATCTGTGTTGTTAATCACTGCAATTAACTGTACTTGTCTGCTTGAGTCGACACAATTAGACTATTAACTTTGGTACACCTTGACCTGGATCGAAAGATTGGAAGGGGTAAGACCTGCAGTGAACATTAGAGCATTCTAATGAGGGCGTAAGCTAAGTTAGTAATGTTTTAGGGCGAATAGCGGACCGGAAGGATCTTTTGACTACCGTGCATACCGAATTTGCATTGACCTAAGACCCTAAGGACCTTTACTTTATTTCTCTTTACTTTATTTCTCTTTTAATCTCCGTAGATTAGAACAAACCTTTAAAACCCCCAAGAAATAGTTACTCAGACAGACTTAATTTAGCATACATTTTCCCATCTCTCTGTGAATTCGATACCCGAATGCCTCTACTGCATTTATTAGAGACCGGTTGGTTTTATTTTTGATAGGGTTGCGACAGCCGTGTCAAATTTTGGCGCCGTTGCCGGGGAGGTGGCGTAATTTTGTTGCTTAATTTTAAGTTTGTCTCTCGTCTCAATGAATTTATTCCCTGAAACTGATCTCATATTTTTCTCTAGTGCTTTAATAGTGTTATGGGAAATCTGTCCTAGAAGAGGACATTGTAATACCTGCCATTCTATCAACTCTACTTGCTAAGATGCCGAACATCGCCAGTCACTCAGAACCTACGGTGGATTCTCTGCCTAAAGGTTTCCTGCTTCCTACTACAGACGCATGCACCTTTGGGATTCACCCATCCTATATACAGCTGGTTGAGAGAAATCTCTTCAAGGGGGTACCTGGCAAGGATCTATGTAAGCATATAGAGCTGTTTACGGAGTATTGCTCTACCATTCTTTTATTTGCTGGGGTGACACTGGATAGGGTCAAGGGAGTCCTTTATCCTTTCTCCTTGACTGATGACGCCCGGGAATGGTAGAGAGACTTGGATAGGGAAGCTGCTGGTGTTACTGACTGGAATTCCCTAGCCTTAGCCTTCTACAGAAGGTATTTTCCACCACAGCGCACCAATGTACTGAGAGGCCAAATCACCACTTTTACACAATTGGCCACTAGAGATTTGAGTGAAGCTTGGACTAGGTTCAAGAAGTTGGTTCGTTCTGTACCTCACCATGGTTTCCAACGATGGTTCTTATGCACCCAATTTTACAATCGGATGTATGATGATCAAAGAGTTCTGTTGGATAATGCAGGCAAAGGGAGATTCCAGAAAAATATTGAAGATGACAAGGGATGACGTCTTATTGAAGAAATGGCAATTCATGTAGCTGAATATGGGAATCCCAGAGGAGGTAGACGGGTAAATAAATCTTTAGTGGCTGAAGTGGAAAGTCCTAGTGGAAATTTTGATAACACGGAGATTCTACAAGTTTCGGGTGCATATGAGCAAGTCCATGCTGTAATTGAGCAGGAGGTAATTTGTGGTAGATGCGGTACAGAGGGACACGATCCTATTACTTGCATGGCGGATGTAGAGCGAGTCCGTTCTTACCAACAATTCAAGCAAGGAGTGCCGTTCTCCAAACTTTATGAAGATTTGACCATGCCAAGTACCTCTAGTGCTCTTAAACCGATGCCACAACAAGTCGATTCACCTTCTATAATTCTAGAAATTGCTGAGTTGAACTCTTTGGTGCTATCTTTATCACTTCAACTTGAAAGAAAGTCGGACAAAGTTGACAACTCTATAGAAACGTTGCAAGACCAAGTTGCGTAACTTACATCCGAGCAAAGTCAAGTGAATCACCCACCTCAATGTGATCCGATCAATGCAATAAATCTCCGAAGTGGTCTTACCTATGATGGACCGAAAATGCCGGAAAATGATGATATAACTGTTGACGAAACTCCGGAAATTGTTTTGGAGGAATTAATCGAAGATGTCCCTGCTGAGCATCATCAAATCACTCGATCGAATGATTCTTCCTCTCGATCGAATGAATTGTATTCCTCCGAAAATACTCGATCGAATATTCCAATCAGTCGATCGAAAGGTGCTCATTCTGATATTCCTGATCGAGGAGATTGTTGTACTCGATCGAGTGATTTGTCCACCAAAAACCTTCGATCGAGTAATCCAGACCTTCGATCGAACTGGGCTGAATCTGATGTTCTCGATCGAGAGGTAAGCATTCCTCGATCGATTAATTTGCCTGAAGAAAACGCTCGACTGAGTAGAAATAGTACTCGATCGAGTACTTGTACCAGCGGAGATTCTATTTCAAAACTTAAACCCGCTGTTGTGTCGTCTTCCCCTGTTGTGGAGATGCCACGTTCAGACAAAGGTAAAGAGAAAGTCGCAGACCCGCTTATTGTTACCAGAATTCCTTATCCGGGACGTCTGAAAGATGTTAAGGTTGAGCGACAGTACGGTAAATTCGTGGACGTGGTCAAGAACCTTCAGGTAACCGTTCCTTTTACCGAACTAATTATTCAGGTACCTACTTACGCAAAATTTATGAAAGATATTTTGACGCGTAAGAAAGAGTTTAGTGAATTCAAGATTGTTGCATTTATGGAAGAGTCTAGTAATTTACTTCTCAATAAAGCTCCACCTAAAATGAAAGACCCAGGTAGTTTCTCTATTACCTGTACCATAGGAAATAAAGTGATAGATAAGGCTCTCTGTGATTTAGGAGCCAGTGTCAGTGTCATGCCTTACTCTGTCTGCAAGAAACTTAATATGGGTCACCTTAAATTGACTAATATCACCTTACAGGTGGCTGATAGATCTGTTAGACGACCCTTAGGTATCCTAGAGGACGTGCCTGTTAAATTAGGCAAGTTATTTATACCAGTGGACTTCATTATCTTAGACATAGCCGAGGATACCCGGGCCATAATTATACTAGGAAGACCATTCTTATGTACAGCTGGGGCTATTATTGATGTCAAACAATGGCGTTTGACTCTTGCAATAGGGGATGATGCAATCACTTTTAGTTTACCTGGTACACTTGCTCCCCCAATGATAGAGGATACTTGTTATTTATTTGATATCATTGACGAGTCTGTTTATGAATTCTGGTCATATTCCTTGATAAAGGATCCACTAGAAACTTTGATGTTGTTAGATGAGTGTGCAGATAACCCAGAGAATAATGACGATGTGTTGGATTTGCTTGAAGCTGTAATATATGAGCGTGAACTCACCGACGCTGAAGGAGAGAGAGTGGAACAAATGATAAATACTCTATGCGCTATGGAGGTAAAGGTACCTAAGCGTAAGCCTCTTCCTTATCATCATAAAAATGCATTTTTAGATGATACAGAGCAATACCCAGTCATTGTTAGTGCTAAATTGGATGATGATCAGCTAACCACTTTGTTAGATGTTCTTAATAAAAAAAGACAGGCAATGGGTTATTCATTGGATGACATTAAGAGCATCAGTCCTGATATTTGTATGCACAGAATTGAGCTAGAGGAAGATCATAAGCCTTGCAGACAGGGTCAACGTAGGTTGAATCAGAAGATGCAGGATGTTGTGATGACTGAGGTAATGAAGCTGCTCGATGCAGGTATTATCTACTTTGTTAGTCATTCTAAATGGATGAGTCCAGCTCAGGTAGTTTCTAAGAAAGGAGGAACTACTGTGGTTAAGAATGATAAAAATGAATTAATACCCACTAGAGTAGTAACTGGTTGGCGGATGTGCATAGACTACAGACAGCTAAATGCCGCCACAAAGAAAGATCACTTTCCCCTTCCTTTGATTGATCAGATGGTAGAAAAGTTAGCTTCTCATAAGTTTTTTTGTTATTTAGATGGATATTCAGGGTTCTTTCAGATCCCTATTCATCCGGATGACCAGGAAAAGACTACTTTTACTTGTCCTCAGGGTGTTTTTGCTTATCGCAGAATGCCTTTTGGTTTATGCAATGCCCCTGCCACCTTTCAGAGGTGCATGATGGGGACATTTTCTGAGTATATAGAGTCAATTATGGAAGTCTTTATGGACAATTTTAGCTTCTATGGAAGTGATTTTGATAATTGTCTGTCTAACCTTGATAAAGTGTTGCAGCGCTGCATTAAGGTTAATCTTGTGCTTAACTAGGAGAAGTGCCACTTTATGGTCAACGAGGGAGTTGTCTTAGGACACTTAGTTTCTGATAGGGTCATCGAGGTTGATAAAGCAAAGGTGCAAGTGATTCAGCAATTACCTCCTCCTGTTAATGTTAAAGGAGTGAGGAGCTTCCTTGGTCATGTCGGCTTTTATCGCCGGTTCATTAAGGATTTTTCAAAAATTGCTAAACCGCTTACACCGCTGTTGCTTAAGGATGCCCCTTTGCATTTACTGATGTGTGTCTTTCTGCTTTCAACGGGTTGAAGCAGGCCTTGATTTCAGCACCGGTTATTCAGCCTCCTAACTGGGAGTTGTCGTTTAAAATTACGTGTGATGCTAGTGATTATGGACTAGGAGCGGTGTTAGGCTAGCGGAAAGACAAAGGTTTGAGTGCAATCTACTATGCGAGCCGAACTCTGGATGAGGCTCAAGTGAAGTACACCACTACTGAGAAGGAGCTGTTAGCTGTGGTTTATGCGCTAGAGAAGTTTCGTTCTTACTTGATAGGGTCAGAAGCCACTGTTTTTACTGACCATGCAGCGCTGAGACATCTTCTTTCTAAGAAGGAAGCTAAACAACGACTTCTGAGATGGATACTTCTTCTCTAGGAATTTGATCTGCAGATCAAAGATAATAAGGGTGAAGAGAATGTAGTAGTTGATTATCTGTCGCGATTATCGCAGTAGGAGGGAGAGGATTCCTTACCTATTGATGATTCTTTTCCCGATGATTCCTTATTTGATATTTTGTCTAACACTAACCATGATCCATGGTATGTAGATTTGGCTAACTACGTTGTCAGTGGCGATCTGCCACCCGATCTTTCTTATCAGCAGAGGAAGCGTTTTCTTTATAATGCTAAGCAGTACTTCTGGGATGATCCTTATTTATTTAAGGAGTGTGCAGACGGTCTCTACAGACGGTGTATCCCACAGTGGGAGACAAAGGCAATCTTAGAAGGTTGTCATTCATGCTCTTATGGTGGTCACCACGGTCCGTCGTGAACCGTGGCTAAGGTATTTAAATCTGGTTTTTACTGGCCTACTTTATTTGCCGATGCTAAAGTGTTTGTTTCAGCTTGTGATGCTTGCCAACGCTCTGGGAATATATCTAAGAGACATGAGATGCCACAAAATGACATCCTAGAGGTCGAGGTTTTTTATGTCTGGGGCATTCATTTCCAAGGACCATTCCCATCTAGTAAAGGCAACAGGTATATTTTGGTAGCAGTAGATTATGTGTCTAAATGGGTGGAAGTGATTGCTTCACCTAATTGTGATGCCAAGACTGTGATTAATATGTTTAAAAAGATTATTTTTCCCCGATTTGGTGTCCCTAAGGTCGTCATTAGTGATGGGGGAATGCACTTTAAAGAAAAGAAACTTACTTCTATATTATCTAAAGTCGGTGTCCAACATCGTCATGGTTTGGGGTATCATCCCCAAACTAGTGGGCAGGTTGAGGTCTCTAATAGGGAACTAAAAGATATTTTGGCTAAGGTAGTTTCTAAATCACGGAAGGATAAGTCTTAAATTAGATGACACATTATGGGCTTATCGGACTGCCTTTACAACACCGATTGGTGCATCACCATATCGGTTGGTTTATGGGAAGTCCTGTCATTTACCTGTTGAACTAGAATGTAAGGCTTGGTGGGCTATTCGTGAATTAAACTATGATCCTAAGTTATGCGGTCAGAATCGTTTATTGCAGCTAGATGAGCTGGAAGAGTTTAGGCTAAATGCCTATGATAGCTCGCGCATTTATAAAGAGAAAACGAAGAGATGGCACGAAAAACGGATCATACCTCGAGAATTCCATGTCGGGTAGAAGGTGTTGCTGTTTAGTGCCCGAGTGCTCTTATTTCCTGGTAAACTGAAATCCAGGTGGAGTGGCCCTTATATGGTGACTGGTGTCACCAAATTTGGGTCCGTTGAATTAGAAAGTTCCGAGGGCAACAGGTTTAAAGTTAGTGGGCAATATGTGAAGCATTACCCTGAGGCAAATGACTTGGTTGGCAGAGTTGAAGTTCTATACTTCGACAATCCTGATGAGCCAGATAATTGAAGTCAAAAGGTCGTCCAGGACCTCTTAAACCTGCGCTATCCGGGAGGCAACCCGGCCTGTATTTTGTTGTAATTTTGTTTAAACTTTTTGAATTATTTTTGAGTGCTTTAGATTCTAGTTTTACAAATAATAGGCTGATCATTTAAGCTATCTTGTTAGTTCCGTAGAATTTTTGTTGCGTTTTGTAGGATTCTCACGTGAACTGTTCGATCGAGAGCTTTGTTTACTCGATCGAACATTTTTGCTGCTCATTCTTCTCAATCGAACACCTGTTCTTCTCGATCGAGTATCTGCAAAATCGGCCTTTTCGATCAAGAGCTCCTCTTCTTCGATCGAGACTTTCTAATGCCCATTTTACTCGATCGAGCACTTATGCCCTTTCGATCGAATGAATCTGCTATACCTCGCATGCTGCGACATTAATGGGCCATTTGCGACCTCCCATGTTGCTGGTCGGTTTGGGGAGGTCCCTACTTCACGCCTATATTATAAGTTTTACGAGTCCCATTCACCTTTTCTCTTAAGTTTGCATTCCTTTCCCTATTTTTGGTACAATGAGGGCATTGTACGGTTTGCTTTGGGGAGGTATGCATTCATATCTGTGTCTGCATGTTGTTTTATTGCATTTCAGTTTGCACGTTTATTTGTTTTCGCATTCATTGTTGTTTTTAATTCCAAAAATCGTATAAAATTCACGTTTACTTTTGCTTTTAGGTTGAGTCAGAACGTTGAACTTTTATGCTACTTTGAGTCTTTTACCCTTGCCTTGCATATTCTTAACATTTTGTTGGCATGGAAATATGCATAAACTACGAGTTTTTGGTTTAAACTCATCTGAACGAATAGACTTGATTCTTATATTGGCAAGCTACATATACATTCTAAGATTTAGTGCTTTATAAACTGGTGACATTCATGACCAGTTTCATATAGGATGTGAGTAGTACTCTCTATAAGACATGTAACATCAATTTGCACGTGCATGACGCCCTTTTTTTCTCGGTACCTGTATGCATTCGGTTTGTAGTGGTGACACTCGTGGAAAGGTAACTTACAACCCTTCTTTCATTACTACCCATAAACTTCACAATGGCCAAATTTGACTTTTTGACCCCTTAACTACATCTAAACTTAGCCTGCCCTGTCAAGCTAGTTCTAGTGGTTTTTGCGGGTATGCTGTTACCCTTGTCTATTTGGCTCGCTTTGAAAGAATTGAAGTTGGTGGTATGAACTGAGAAAGTGAATTGAGAAAAAAAATTAAAAAGAGATATGAAAGAAAGAAAAATGATGAAGAAAGAACGAAAAAGAAAAAATATATGTGAAAAAGATCGTTGAATAATACTCCCATGCTTAGCATTACCTTTTATGGGGAGTTTCTTGTTGATGTGAGTGATGTCCTGCCACAATGGGACAGTTCTGCATTTTGTAATGAGTAGTGAAGCGGGATGATTCTCTTATTTTGTTATGGTTGTACTGGCTTGACTTTATCTCCACTTATCCAAATCTATTTTGCCCCTTCTTACCCAGTAACCTCACCTCACATCATATGTAAGTCCTTGGCGTGTGTCTCGGTCCTGATTGGTTGGAATGCATATGTACGGTCGGTAGAAATCGGTTTCATGTCAGCTGCATACATGTTCTTATAGGTCGAGTTAGGTGAGTGTCTCTACTTGTTTCTATCTCATAGCAATATACTCACCTTATGCTTAATTTGTGTGATGAGCGACCCGTGAGAGTCCGATATATATGAGTCTTACAAGGTCGACGGTTCAATAGTTTAAAGCATTGATTTAACTCGTTTGCACTTACTTATCGCCACTTTGTTAGTTGCTGCATTAAATTGTCTTGGGTGGACGATTTGTAGCAAATGAGTTGGTCCCGTTCCTTTAGGTTGTCTTTAGCTGCATTCACAGTTTGCTTGGGGACAAGCAAAGGTTTGGTTTGGGGAGATTTAATGCGTGTATTTTATATAAGGTTTTTACCCTATATTTACACGCATTTCTATTTTTTTTTATGTGGCATCTAGCTACAAATGCCCCTGAATAGTCTACTTTGGTTTGTCTTGTATTAATTGCAGGTATGAACCGGAAAGAAGCATAATTAAGCATGAACCTATCCCAACCTTGTGCATTTTGGAAAAGGAGGAATCGAAGCTCGGAATCTGTCACTTAGAGATGCGTGAAGTGGCTTCGAAAGGTGTTCAAGAAGTCCACCAGTGCTAATATAGCTCGATCGACCAAGTTGGCTACTTAAACTAGTCGATCGAATGCTTTACATTTCTGAAGTCCCTCGATCGAGTTCTCTCTTTACTCGATCGAGATAGTCGTTTGTTGAAGTTCTCGATCGAGTTCTCTCTTTGCTCGATCGAGAAGTTTGCTGGGTTTTATCCTCGATCGACTGGTTTGATTTCACTCGATCGAGAGGTTCGGTCTTTTAGGCGGATTTTAAGTTAATTTCGAGATATTCTTTTGTAATTAGGAATAAATAGGAACTGACGACAGTCATTAGAGGCGATCTCGACTTCTTCTCCCTTCTCTCTCTTTTATTCTCTCTTAGAACTTTACACTGAAGGACCTAATTCTCCATTGCTATTCTCTTGTATTAGGTATACTTTACTCTTTATTTCAATTAATTACTTTTGCCTTATTGTTCTTGTTCCTTTAATCTTTCTGCTCTTTTAATTCTCTTCTTAGATTATTTTCTACCGATTTATTATTATGTTTAATTCTTTCAGTTTATGTGTTGTTGTTGTTTATTCAATAATTATGCATAGCTAATCTCCTTTGCTAGGACATAGGGAAGCCATGATATTAAGGGGATTATAAATAGCTGATTAGGGTTTGGTGTAAAATTAGATCTGTGTTGTTAATCACTGCAATTAACTGTACTTGTCTGCTTGAGTTGACGCAATTAGACGATTAACTTTGGTACACCTTGACCTGGATCGAAAAATTGGAAAGGGTAAGACCTGCAGTGAACATTAGAACATTCTAATGAGGGCGGAAGCTAAGTTAGTAATGTTTTGGGGCGAATAGAGGACCGGAAGGACCTTTTCACTACCCTGCAGACCATATTTCCATTGACCTAAGACCCTAAACTAGACTTCTTGAGAATCATGGTGAACCCACTGTCCTAGCTGTTTCTCTCTACTTGGTAAACTCGTCAAATTTCTACTTTATTTCTCTTTACTTTATTTCTCTTTAAATCTCCGTAGATTAGAACAAACCTTTAAAACCCCCAAGAAATAGTTACTCAGACAGACTTAATTTAGCATATATTTTCCCATTTCCCTGTGGATTTGATACCCGACTGCCTCTACTGCATTTATTAGAGACCGGTTGGTTTTATTTTTGATAGGGTTGCGACAGCCATGTCACACATCTATCTTGAATTTCTAGACTCGACTTCCTAAGTCACAAAATCGACACGTGTTTTCTACCTACCGTTCGAAAACACAAGCCTTACACATTTTGTTTGGTACCGTCGCCGTGCATTTGACCGACCCATTCGACCAACTGAACTTTAATCAACATGTTTTTCAACAACATATTTTCAACTCATTTTCAAAATAAAATCCTTTTTTAAGGCACTCTTTTAAACTTCTTTGATCGCGAGTAGTCACAACGAGAAAACCATCTCTAAAGTCGTCTACCTCGGAAACATCAAAACACGTAAGTTTGAGGGTGTAAATATCTCATTTATTTCATGTATTTACTGTTTTTATGAGTTTATAAGCATGAACAATGTATAACACGATTCAAATATAGGTTAGACGAGCCAAAACCGAGTTTTGGCCCGAGACAGAAGCTCTTTGCTATGCAAAGAGGCCCGCGCCTCTTGTGGCTTCTCAGTTCAGACTCAAACGTGTTTAAGTTCATCTTCCTTCAACATTTTCTTTTATTTTTACTATTACGGTTTTTACCGTTTCAAATATTTTAATTCATTTTTATGACAAATATTTTAACCATCTCGAAAATCATCCTTGGTTAAATTATACCATGACGGTTTATTCCGCGACTGGATGATATTATTTGGTTAATTACATTTTAAAGGGTATTCTAACCCCCTTTTCTTTTACTTAGCATTTTTCTCATTTATTTACATTTGGAAGCATATTAGTCATAATTCATAGTCATCCTTGATTCCTTATAACATGTCGGTATAAGCCGAGTATGATGAGAAACTTGACTAATTACAAATAAATGAACTTAACATATTTAGTTCAAATCAAACATTTTCCTTTCACTTTTATTTCATTTTATTTTCATCTTTATTTTGGCCATATTACATATCACCGTTGGTTAAAATAAATACCTTGTCGATTTAATTCGAGTACAGTGATAAAACGGTTGAGCACACATATTTTATATTTTTATTTGTAAACTATACTTTTCAAACTTGCAAATCCGACAACGAGTATTACTAAGATAATAGTAATTATTCCAAGTCATGCAAATCATTTAATCACAAAAACAGTTTTAAAGAACCATTTTAACAGAGCCTTTTCCCTCGCCAATAGGTTCGCGCCCCCAATGGGGCAGCCTGGCACTGTTCTGATTTGTTAATTTCAGCACTTGTCTAGGACGATCCCGATTACATGACGGACCAGATGACAAGTTTACATTTTTTACACTTTGTCATTTGACACCCATTTCAAATAAATGGATCGTGTAAGCATCATAATCCGAATTTGGTAAATGGTTGTTTAATTTCCGTTTTCACATGCAAATCAATCTAAAATCCAACTCGACATCAATTACTTGATATTTTGATTAACAAACCGACTTAGAAAATTCTCACATGTTAGGTTAAACTTTTGGATGCGCATTCATGCATTTAAACCGTTTTATCAACTCTTGCACTTAAACAACCACGATCGATCAGTAAAGGCCGCTAACGCGAGCGGGATTGGGTGTCCAATTAAAGGGCTTCCCAATACGTACCCTCACCCCTTACTCAGAACCTTTGGATAGTGGATGGCCTTATCCAGGGCGTACGAGAGTCATTCTAGCGATAGGATGCTAAAGGGGGACGAGTCCCTATCCTTAGTACCTATGGCAAGCATCGCTTTTTGCCTTGATTGACATAGGTATAAAGTGGATTCGAACGGGTTCCAAGCATCACACAAATGCTTGGTGGTGACTCCGAACATCTCGCATCATTTCGAGACCTTTGCTGAGACGAAACCGACCGATCTAAAAAGATCCGGTCGAAAGCATTTTTACGCCGCCGAGCGTGGCTTTCAAAAGACCAATGTATACCTGCAGATTGGCTTGCCATGCAGGTGGCCCGTGACTACAGAGCCGGTGGGTGGCCCTCGCCCGCAGACCGGTATGTGGCCTATGTTCACACTTGTATCCTTGATCAACATGCCCGACGGCATGATAGAAATGCCACTATGCATTGAACGCCGGTCCGAACCAGCTTATGTGTATTTTTTTATCGATGAGTGAAAATCAGGAGGAGCCTTGGTATCAAGCCATTCTGAGTTACAAGCTCAACGGCGAATACCCACCCAATATGGATAAGAAGGGACAACGAGCGATTTGTTTATTAGCATCTCAATATGTCCTAAATCAGGGAGAAATATACAAGAGAACGCCACAAGGCATCATTTTGCTTTGCCTTGATCATTCAAAAGCAAATAAAGTTATGAAAGAAGTCCACGATGGAGAATATGGTCCTCATATGAGTTGACCAATGATGGCAAAGAAAATCATGCGTCTAGGATATTATTGGACGATGATGGAGATAGATTGCATCAAATACGTAAGACATTGTCACAATTGCCAGATCTTCGGGAATGTGCAACATGTCCCACCATCTCTACTATACACGATGACATCTCCTTGGCCGTTTTCTACTTGGGGAATTGACATCATTGGGAAGATCACTCCACCCGAGACGGGTGGTCATTGTTTCATTCTGGTAGCAATCGATTACTTTACAAAATGGGTAGAAGCGGCGTCCTTTACTACTCTGAAATCCAAGCATGTGGCTAAGTTTATACAAACCAATATCATCTGTTGATATGGGTGCCCACATGAGATAATTAGTGATAACGGGTCCCACTTTCAAGCCGAAACCGAACAGTTGTTGGCCAAGTACAAAATCGAGCATCGCCATTCTTCGCCTTACCGACCTCAAACTAATGGTGCAGTAGAGGAAGCCAACAAAAATGTCGTCATGATCCTCAAGAAAATGATTGACAACTATCGAGACTGGCCTAGCAAGATACCCTTTTTCATTATGGGGATATCGAACCTCAGTCAGAACGCCCACTGGGGCTACTCCTTTCTATCTAACATATGTCATGGAAGCCGTACAACCAGTAGAACTAGAGATCCCATCTCTACGCATTCTACTCGAAAGCCAAATGCTGGAAGCGGAATGGAACATGGATAGGTATGAAGAATTCGTCCACTTGGACGAACGAAGATTATGTGCCTTACATAATATTCAAACATATCAAGCACGAATTAAGAGAGCCTTCAACAACAAAGTCAAACCCTGAAACATTAAGGAGGGAGATCTAGTGCTTCAATTTTTCCGAGCTCTTCTACCAGTAGACACAAGGGGAAAATTCAAGCCTAATTGGGCCGGTCCTTATCTAGTCAAATCTATACTCTCAAGGGGTGCGGTTAGAATTACAGACTTTGACGGGAATGATATTACCCTTAGAATATAGCTCAAAAACATGCCACACGGGATCCACGTGCCGCTCTTGTGACACGTAATACACGACACCGGCCAAACTCAAGATTCGTGCCACCTCGCTCTTGCGCTTTGTCATTTTCTTTATTTATCCTCAGTATTATCAAACATGACTTAGTTGCATTCTTAAGAGTATGTAAAGCACTGTGCTTATTCCCTATGTTCATTACGAGCTCTTGCTTGGAACATCTATTCCTTTACATTTTGTATATTCGAACTACGTTCTGTGTTTGATTTCATTTTCAATGAATATGTAGGCAATCCTTCACAGGATACAACCCAAACAATTCCTAATCAGCAATGTAAATAGAAGGACATTTGCTTTGGCACTTGGAATTCGAAAGAATAATTAAAGGGAATTGATTCTACGTTCCTAACTGAAAACGACCAGTTTATTCATCTATTAATAATACGCCAAATAATATATAAAAAATGCTGAAATAAAAGGCTAGGCTAGGATTCTAAAAAATCCTGCCATTTATTATAACAATAATAAATAATAAAATAAAGACTTAGGCTATTTCTATTCTTACATTTTCCCCTTGCCTTTGTCATTTTTGTCATACTTCTAGTCTCGACCTCGAGGGGGACGCTCTTGCGTTACCTCTGACCTAATCACCAATGGTCTTTCTCGAGGCCTAGTCTTTCCATTTCAATCTACAATCATCTTGTCAACAAGAGAATTATTTGGCTTCTTCTTCGGACGGCCGACTCGGAATCCAGCTTCTTCTTCTTCTTCGGTCACATATTTCTGGTTCTCTTTCGCCACTTCACGGATCTTGTAATCAATCGGCTCATGCTTTCTCAGCTTCTCGCGCTCTTCTGATATGCTAGCCTTGGCCCACTGTAAATAAGAATCCGACACCCACAACGAACCAACTGGGACAGGCATAAACCACATGTTCCTTTGGGTCCAACACAATGCCCATTCACGTCAAGACTCAGAAGTGTGTGCCAAAGCATTCTGCGAAACGGTGTCAAGCTTAGGGATTTTTCATTTCATGCCAACTTGCCTCATCAGCCTCTCCGGGAAAATGTTGACCATGAACTTCAAACCTGGGATGCGAATAGATCGAGTAGGATCAAGGGATGATACTCATGTCAACGCCCTGAGTTGCCACCAAGGGACAATCCATCTAATCAAAGGACCTCCTTAGTTCTTTAGCTTGTTCTCCCAGTAGTTGCAAACTCGAGTAAAATCTACCATGTATAGTCTTGTCGTCATCATGATCGATCGTAATCAATATCCAGGCACATCAACTGGGGGCTCTATCAATTGCAGCCTTTCCATTAGCCAAATCTGCAAAAAGGAGACAAGTATTAATGTCCCCCGTCTCACGTGCAAAAAACAAAAAAAAACGAAAATAATATAAAAACAGACGACAAAAAGGAGAAAGGACGGGAACATTTTACCTGTAAAATGATAGGACTTCCAAGATACGGGAGCTCATGATTTGCCTTTCCTTTATCCAACCCGAAGATAGTCTCTCCTAATACCAAGCAAGTTGGGCTCTTGCGCAGTTCCATTTGCTCAATGATACCCAAAAAATTGCGGGTCACCTCTCATTTCCGCATCAACATGGCCCTTCAAGACAAAGCAATGAAGAAGGCAAAATCCAAAAGCTCTGCGCCTTGCAGCATAAGAAATAGAAGGGTCCTCGCTATCTATGAAGCGGTCTACAAAGTCAAACATTAGTACACCCTTAGAGGTTACAAGATGGTCCACCTCAGCTTTGGTCAATCCTAGAAGGTCCCTAAATTTATTTTTACATCCTTGGGAACTAGGCGGTAAGGCTGGAAGATTTTCTATATCCCACCCTGCAATTGCTGCAAATTCTTCGAGAAAAGGACAAATTTCACCTCCAGGAAAGGCGAAAACATGATAATCCGGGCTCCAATATTCAAGACAGTATCAAGAAACGGTCTTACCACTTTTACTTGTTAAAACTTATGATTGATCCAAAATGCCCATCTCATGCTTCTCCGCGTTCGAAAACTCATTGGTCCATTCCTTGAGTCGGGATTCAAAAGCATCCATTTTTTTTGGAAATATTTTTTTGAGAAAGATTGTTATATTTGCTAATCTACTGAGTAATGGAAGGGAGAATTGTGAGAATAGAAGCTAACCCGAGGCCTCTGTTTATACTATTCGGCCTTTCCTAATTTTGCTTAGGAAGAGACCAACTGAAGAGATAACACAGCAAATGCTACGCCCTTTGAAAGCACCGCAACTCTTGTTGTACCTCTTCCCCAGCCTTACTCCCTGCTATTTCCGCGGGGATCTTTCCTATTCCGGTTTTAGCTATTCTTTCCTATTCCTATAGGAATATATTTGGTAAAATACAGAGATTTTTATTTCCTTACCAAATTTTTTACTCCGTTTCCGTTGCGGAATCCGATTCCAACGCGGGTTCGCTTTTCAAGATGATATCGTCATTTCGCATTTCGTCACAAGCACACTTACTCATTTCATTCTTTTATTTTATTTTGGGGAATCATTTGACTCCCTCACTCTTTTCAAACTTTTCTAAACTTTCTTTTTTTCTTTTTTTTTTTAGGGGGAAGCACTCCCGTTGTCCGTCGTGCTTCGAGTCGTTTCTCGAGTCATTTTGCTCACTATATAGGGCACTTTTTTTTATTTTCATTTCTACATTTTCAACTTGATCTAGTTGCATTTTTGTGTTGTTTAGGTCAGTTTTTATGCTACATGTGTTCTATTTGCATTTTTTTCCTATGTGAATTTCGGCAGCATGACGGCGTAAACCGTCAAAATGCCAAACCTGTTTCCAAGCTAACCTGTAGGTACGATAGATTTTACACCTAACAACAGTAAATGGCCCACAGGCCATCATATATACACATCAAAATGTCCATATGTACAACAAAATTTGGGCTCATGCCCGAAAGCAAAGTAAAATGTACAACAATATAAGTCTAGCTGTGAAGATCAGCCAGACGACCTCTCAACTCTGCCACCATCACCTTAAGAATAACAATGTCAGCATCTCGAACCTCCAGCTCCCTCGACAGGTGGGCCGTCTCCTCACATGACTGTCCAACTCACGCTCCCTCTGAAAGGAAGAGAAGGCTAATATGTAACAGCAAACAAAGCATAGAAAAACAAGCGCTCCGAAAGTACTTCAAAAGCATATCACAAAAGAAATAAAGGGAGGTTCATACTTGCCGACTCAAGCCACCTGAAAGAGCCGCCACAGCCGTCGCTCGCAGCCGGTTGGCCATCCTCCACAGCTCTGCGTGTCTTGACAGTGCCACCTACATTTTCATTTCAAAAATAAAACCAGGATTAATATCGTGTTCTTACGCGATCATTTTCAAAGAGGAAGAAAGACAAGTCTAAGCTGGGGGCTTGCCCTCCTCACGGCATGCTGCCACTCGTCGTGCCCAGCCTCCGTCACCACCTCAGTAAAGGACGGAATCTCTATGGACACCGTCGTACCACCTGGGCCTGGGTACTCCAACGTCTCAGGAAAAGTTGGGGGCTCAATGCCCGCCACCTCGTATTCCTGTCATTTCTAAGCTATCGGCCAATACGCCAGGCTCCTCCGCACAAACTCCGATTACTCGAGCTCGAGAAGGAAAAGAGCATCGCCACTCGCTCCTGCAAGGTCCGTTGTCCTCTCAGCCTCTGAAGGCTCCCTAAAGATCGTCCATGGAGGATCGATGGGAACCACAAAGACGTCACGGAAGCACTGTCGAGCCAACTACTCACACAGGTCCCATGGGCATCGTCAGAAACAGCCTACTCGAACTTCTAGGTCAGAGAACGTCGGCTACGAAAGTTGGAGCGCCAACGTAGTCCTCCCAGGGTCTCGGCACCCACTGAAATGGACACCAAGGGTCATTTCTATGATCACTACTATTCAAGAAAGGCAAATAAGGTCAAAAGTAAGAAGGAGTGCTTACACTGTTAAGCTGCACAACATTGACACCCCTCATGCAGGTGTCATAAGAAGACCGTTGGTTCTTCTGCAGACACATGATCCAGTCTCAAATTACGGGATACTCTCTCGCCACGTCTGCAGCCCTCTTGGGAGCGAGGCCACGAAAGAACGAGTACACTCATGCCTAGAAGAAGAAATGATCATTCATTATTAATGGTTTATGGTCGTACTGTAACACCCATATACACCCCCATACACCAAGGTGCCTTACCAAGACCACCTAACGCATGGGAATGCTACCATCTCGGTTACCCGAGGCATTGAATATCAAATAGACCATAAAAGAACGTACTTTAATAGATAAGTTTAAGTGATTACATAATAAAACCAACTGTAAAGTAAAGTACAACTATTCTAAAACCAAACTACAACTAAAGCAACAAAAGTATTATGATAACACAGCGGAAGACTACTATCAGACTCGTGGCGACTCCATCCCCAGCTAATCCCGCGCGCATCCATAGTATATCTGCTAGACAACTGCTCACCACCCCCGAATGGATCACCACGGTTTTTAAAACATTTAAACCAGGTCAGTTACTGATTACACAAAATACAATATACAAGGTACACATGCACATAACCCAAACTCCGTCACAACTCCACACACCTGACTATACACTAAAGTGTGTAGTCATGCCAGAATACCCATCGCAACAGATATTCCTTGCCGCCAGTGGGGGACCGCAGCCGTTCCCACCTAAGCCCCACTCATCTTATCCGAGCGATAAACCATGTTCCTTAATGTGCACATCATCCTCTGTGGCGGGTTCCACAGAGGGCGAATCAAGGGCGTAAAGCCACTCCCACAAGTGACTCTACTCAGCCGAGGACGCACCTCGAGAACCACAGACAAATAATCACAACCAACTACAAAATCAACAATTACCAATTCCAACACGATATAGACAAATGTTATTAATCAACAACCACCAACAATCACTCAACCAACCAACATACGTGTAACCAATAACTAAGTAGGAAATCCTACCTGGAAAGGCAATCACCAAGATCGTTACAATCAGCTAATCAGAACGTTCCTCTACGAAGTCACCTCCTATCTATCACACAATCATACAATTACCATCTAACAATAAGAAGTACTCCCAAACCCCCAAAATACCCAATTAGGGTTTCAACTAAAATCAATGAAACGATATAAAAATCATACTAGAGGCTTACCTACGACGCAACGGTCTCAACGGCGTAAAGAACTCAATGATCCGATTACTCTAGCCCTTAGGATTTGATAGCAATGTGAGAAGGGAAAGCTACGTAACTTGTGTTCTCTTGTGAAAAGTTTAGAATGAAGTAAAAGTGAAAAAGAAATGACGAAATATATTTTTATAACCTTCGCGCGTTGCTATCAAAACCCGGCAAATAACCCGTAAAAAGTAACTTACTCGATCGAGTAAGTAACTTACTCGATCGACTGACCCTTACTCGATCGAGTCCCCAACTTACTCGATCGAGTACCCATCAGCAGAACACTGTTTCGTAAACCAAACATACTTACTTGACAGAGTAAGCCCCACTCGATAGAGTACCCAAAGACATAGAAAACTGTAGTATTATAGTCTTCCCTCCTTAAAACGAACTTCGTCCCCGAAGTTCAAACCCAACCTATAAAACATGAACTCTTAACACCAACTCCACCAACTATGCCTATCTCCACAACATGCCTCACGCTATGTATCCACCACATTATAGTCTGTCGACACTAACTCAATACACTTCCAAATACCATCCACCAACATCGCTAGCTTCGTCTCACTACATATTATCCAGTAGAAAATCTAATATCAAGACACTCATAAACATCAAACGGAATGTTACATTCTACCACTCTTAAAAGGAACTTCGTCCTCAAAGTTTACTCCCACTCATAACATCATCACCCAACTGTCAACACTATCGAACTCATAAACATCATCATCCAACTGTCAACACTATTAAAGTATTCTCACACTCCTAAACATCACACTACTACAAGTACGGCCATGACCTTTAATAATATCAACCACAATACAAATCCATTCTTTATTCTCCACCAAGACTCAAACTTCCAAATCTACTACAACTATCAAACTCTCTTTGTCACATCCTACTCCTCTTAAGATACATGATACGTCCTCGTAACTCACTAATATTAGCTCCTTAGCCATATCTTCTCATTATCCTCATCACCACCGCATGTCAAATATTACCTACTATAACCTCAACATCTACAACCATTCCTATATCTAGGTCTCTCTTCCTCTAACAGTCATCATTCCCCAATATATTATGCACTCCATCTAATCTATACCATAAAATCCTCAGCAAAATCACCGCACCAACTCTTCATTATTACCGCAAAATGACATACCTCCCTATATAAAGCACCTATCTCCAAAAGCATAACTCACGATCCACACTTCTTACACACACTCAGACTAGATCCTCAAGTTCCCCCTTTTATTACCACAACTCATCCACAACTTAACATGATACTAATGTCCAACACCCTACACTCACTGTCTCAATAAAAGATTATGAACCACCTGCAGTTGCCCGGTTCAAACTCGTCGTCAAAATCTACCAAGCAAAATAATATTTATAACTTCACAAACTACTCTTAGTAAAGAGGTAAGTAAAGGTCGGATCCCAAGGGATGGGTATTGATGTAGGATTCTCAATTGCAAATAGCTATGTCTTAGGGTGTCACAAATTGGGTTGAGGTGATGTGTAATCAAAACTAATCAATAAAATGAAAGTAAATTAATGAAAACAAAGTAAAGCAATTAAAAGGAGATTATAAGCAAATGATTTAAAAGCACTAGGGTGTCATGGGTTCATAGGGGATTCATGGGAGTAGATTATACAAACATGTTCTCAATTAGATGCAAGCACTTATTGTTGTGATGGGATCGAGTTAGTGTATATCTTACAATCCTTAGGAAGATTTGGGTCCCGGAGCCGAGTCGTCTAGACTATACAACACCTACAAGTCGACTTAATTCTTCCTATTTAACTCTATGCATGGTTTAATGAGGCTCGAGTTGGTTTATATCTTACAAGCCTCATTGAAGAGATAAGGGATGGTCAAACAATGCAAGGTTTCATAGTCTCACATTTCATCAAACATAACATATGCATAGGTTGAAATCACAACAAGCAAGCAAATTAATTAAGAGAACATATTAGATTAAGCATAGATCAATCCCCATGTTTGTTTCCCCTAATTCTCCATTAACCCTAGCTAAAGAAACTATTCACTCATGATCAAGTTAGCATGCTAATAAGGTTGTCAATCATACTAACAAAGCAAAACATGATGAATAAATGAAAGTGATTAACAATAATTAAACAAGGGTAAAAAGGAATTATACCTATGGAGATGATCCAAATAATAAAGCAAAGAATAATAGAAGTACTTGATGATTGATGGAAGGTTGTCAATCCTCCAAATAAACCTAAATAATCTTCTAATTACCCAAATAAAAGGAAGAACGATAGAGAAATTAAGGAAAGATTAAGATGTGATTAATATTGAGAAATTTATTACAACTAAATTAAGACTAAATTAAGATGAGATTATGATAGGATCAAGAGGACATGCTAATCTAGGTAGTATAATGGGGTATTTATACTAAAATTAAGTACAAGGATTAGAGTTACTAAGGGCTTAAATGACTATTAAGACCCTAAAAAAACTTGAGGAAGTGCAACTCCCAAGGGACATGCGCGGATCATCTTTGCTAGTCCTGCCACGATGCGCTCGTCCTGTGCTGAAGCACGGCCTGTTCTGTAAGAAGATTCGCTCGGATCAGGGAGGAGCCGCTCGGATCATAGCTCTTTAATCCGGTCGTCCTGGGATCAAGCCGCTCGGATCCTGGCACTTTGGTACGCTCGGATCATGCTCGGGTCGCTCGGATCGTTGGACAGAGTTGTTCTCTTGTTTGGCTCCTTAACAATCCGCAAGGATCGTGTTGGGGATGCAAGGATCTTTTCATCATTGCCCATTTCACTTTATTTATCTACTTAGGCCTCTAGTGTTGGTCTTCTCTTTGATTCTTGGTCATTAGATGCGATCCATTTAGCTCCATTTCGCTCCATAAATGCAAGGTTAACAATCCTCTCCTACCAAGGACACAAAACCTCAAAGAATATGCAAAATGGGAAACTAAAGATAAGAAATGACCCTAATATATGCTAGAAAGCATGGAAACGAGGCTAATTCGGGGACTAAATATGCTCAAATATGAGTCACATCAAACATCCCCAAACCGAACCTTTGCTCGTCCAGAGTAAAGAGGTGACTAAAATTAGGACCTTTATTTAAACTAGCCTACTAATATAGCCGATATGAGATAATTAGCGAGTCTCACTCCGCCCCTTCAACTCACAACAAGACAACCATGAGGTAGCATGCCTTCTTGCAAGGCAAGGTGGGGCTTGCCAAAATGGCGATGCATCCAAGCATTAAGCACACAAAAGCAAGTAATGGATGCATCTACAAAAATGAATAGCCACTTTCCTCATCTAAGTGGCGGAAATTATCCAAATGGGAAGCAATCTAAGGGTACACACTCCATCATAGATATGGTTTCTTCAAGTTACTAAGCCTAGGAGGATACCAATAAATCACCTCCAAGTTGTGTCAAGCTAGGGTACCTTTGTCCTCAATTGTTAAATGCTTTTGTCAAGAGTAGACTCCTTATGGTGTTAGAAATACTGTAGGATCGCGGAATTACCCTTTTTGCCTAGACAAGAAAAAGGGTCGTACCCTCTCCACCATGCACAAAAGTGGGATCAATGGAAAAAGGGGTCAATGTATTTTGAGTTTCATGATGGGAGTTTGTAGATACCTAGTATCTGCACCTTCCAAAAACCACCCGATGATGATCGGACTGTAACGTGTTTTTGATATGCGTGCGTGGATTGGCTATACATGAGACAGTTTAATGCACTACTCGGATATTAAAAATGATTTCAAAAGTTTTCTAACTTCATTTGCATTAAAATAACACTATTTAGAGTTAAAACCGTCTTCGAACCCAAAACCGACTCAGAAACCCGCAACTCGAGTCAACCTGAGTCAACCCAAGTCAACCCGAATCTCAAATGTCAAAAATAATGCCATGAATGTTTTCATCATGTCATTTCCATTAACATAACTCTATTTAGAGTTAAAACCGTCTTCGAACCCAAAACCGACTCAGAAACCCGCAACTCGAGTCAACCCGAGTCAACCCAAATCTCGAATGTCAAAAATAATGCCATGAATGTCTTCATCATGTCATTCCCATTAAAATGACCCTATTTAGAGTCTAAACCGACACCGAGCCAAAAACCGACTCGAAATTCAAATCCCGACTCACACGGGTCAAACCCGAGTCAAAGACACAAAATACCTACCCCAAATATCACCCAAGAGGAAGCTTACACGGCTAAGCAAACCTCAAAGACCACAAATCACAACCAACAAAACATTGGTTAGAACAAATGCAAAATCCAAATTTGCGAAAGGGACAGTACACCCCATTGAGTCACGGGGTGGCTCGCGCCTCAATGGGGTGTCTGCTTAGCCTCTAAGCAAACACAACCGACCTACCATCCCACATTTCTCTATAAATACCCACCATCACACACCATAATTTTCACGCGAGAGTCCGCCCCCTCACATCTCCCTTAAACTTCTATACTCGACTTCCTAAGTCACAAAATCGACACGTGTTTACGACCTACCGATCGTAAACACAAGCCTTACACATATTGTTTGGTACCGTCGCCGTGCATTCGACCGACCCATTCGACCAACTCAATTAATCAATCAACATGTTTTAATTAACATATTTTTAACTCATTTTCAAAACTAAATCCTTTTTTAAGGCACCTTTTTAAACTTCTTTGATCGCGATTAGTCACAACGAGAAAACCGTCTCTAAAGTCGTCTACCACGCAAACATCAAAATACGTAAGTTTGAGGGTGTAAATATCTCATTTATTTCATGTATTTACTGTTTTCATGACTTTCTAAGCATGAACAATGCATAACACGATCCAAAACATAGGGTAGACGAGCCAAAACCGAGTTTTGGCCTGAGACAGAAGCCCTTTGCTATGCAAGGTGGCTCGCGCCTCTTGTGGGTCTCGGGTCAGACTCATCCGTGTTTGAGTTCGTCTTTCCTTCAACACTTTCTTTTATTTTTACTTCTTTCCTTTTACGGTTTTTACCATTTCAAACATTTTAATTCATTTTTATGATAAACATATTTTGACCATTACAAAAGTCATCCTTGGTTCTTTATAGCATGACGGTTTATTCCGTGACCCGATGATATTGTTGGTTAATTACATTTTAATGGGTATTTTAACACCCTTTTCTTTTATTTACCATTTTTCTCATTTGTTTACATTTGCAAATATATTAGTCATAATTCATAATCATCCTTGGTTCTTTATACCATGTCGGTTTAGTCTGAGTACGATGACAAACATGATTAATTACAAATAATTGAACTTAACATAATTAGTTCAAATCAAACATTTTCCTTTTACCATTTTATTATGCTTTTCAAACATGCAAATCCGACAACGAATGTTACTAACACAATAGTAATTATTCTGAGTCATGTAAACAATACTTGGAAATTATTTAATCACAAATACGGTTTTAAACAACCTTTTCAAAAACCAGGAGACACCCCCTTGGATCGGCTCATGGCTCGCGCCCCAAGAGGCCGTCTGTTTTCTACATTTCAAAACCAGGGCAGAGCCCCTTCTATCGCCAATAGGCTCGCGCCCCAAAGGGGCTGCCTGGCACTGTTCTGCCTCGTTTTTAGCACTTGTCTAGGACGATCCCGATTAGAGTTAATCTGAATACATGACGGATCAGATTGACAAGCTTACGTTTTTTACACTTTGTCACTTGACACCCTTTTTCAATAAATGGATCGTGTTAAGCATCATAACCCGAATTTGGTAAATGGATGTTTAATTTCCGTTCTCACATGCAAATCAACCATAAATCCAACTTGACATCTTATGCTTGATATTTGGATTAACAAACCGACTTAGAAAGCTCACATGTTAGGTTAAAACTTTTGGATGTGCATTCATGCATTTACACCGTTTTATCAACTATTGCACTTAAACAACCACGATCGATCAGTAGAGGCCGCTAACGCGGGCGGGCTTGGGTGTCTGATTAAAGGGCTTCCCAATACGTACCCTCACCCCTTACTCAGAACCTTTGGATAGTGGATGGCCTTATCCAGGGCGTACGAGAGTCATTTTAGGCATAGAATGCTAAAAGGGGGACGAGTCCTTATCTTTAGTACCTATGTCAAACACTGCTTTGTGCTTCGTTTGACCAAGGTATAAAGTGGATTCTAACGGGTTCCAAGCATCCCACAAATGCTTGGTGGCGACTCCGAACATCTCTAATCGTTTCGAGACCTTTACCGAGACGAAACCGAACGATCTAAAGCGATCCGGTCGAAAGCATTTTTACGCCGCCGAGCGTGGCTTTCAAAAGACCTCTGCACGCCCACAGATTGGATTGGCGTGCAGGTGGCCCGTGACCGCGGACCGGTAGGCGGCCTAAATCCGCAGACCGAGACGTGGCCCACGTCCACAGAGTTTGCTTTTGATGTTGTTATTCCCCCCAATTTCTTGTGGCAATTGAAATTTTTGAGAACAATTTCTTTTGCCATTTCTTTGATGTTTGGCTATTCGATGCTTGACAATTTTTCAATTTTTTGCATTTTTGAACATTTTCAATGTCACCCCAATTTGTAATGAGGGTGCTTATATTTGAAGCGTAGGAGTTCTTGTTTTTGTACTCCTCTTTTCTTTGATGCAATTTGCAAACTTCTTGTTTTTTTTTCATTTGGTACTTGAACTCAAATTGATAATTTTTGTGCTCATTCCCTTTTTGTTGACAAAATGTGATAGAAGTGGAAGATGGTTGCATGGTTTCAAGGGTCACCTTGGAATAAACGGTAGCCAAGGAGTTATCACATCACAAGGTACTCTTGACTAGGCCTTAATCCATGGGTCAAAGGATACTAGCATGACACATCCTAGGGTGTTTTAGAGGCATTCTAATGAGCAAAGTCTTAAGAAGAAAAAGTATCTACAAGGGCCTTATATACACTTGTCAAGTTTCCCAAATATATGTTTTCACAAATGTTTTCCTAATATGCAACTACATGCCATGATACAACTAACATTTATACAACCTAATGCATATGCTTCTATCAACTAGTATGTCATATAAACTAAATGCAACTCCTAAAATCACATTGGTTCATACCGCATCAATCAAAATAAAGCCACATAGTCATTAACATAGAGAGGAAAAAGTAGATTAGAAAGATCATACCATGCGGTCTTCATATTCCTCATGCCTCGGATGTGGCGTAGTCGATCCAATGTAATAGGTGTTAGAGTTAGTGTTCTCCACAATAGTGCGTTTACATAATAAATCTCATTAATGGAATATCATCAGATATTTAATTATTTGATCCTCGTCAGTTGATTAACGTAAATCGATAACGGTTGGCTGACTAGAGTTTGACGTTATTGTCGTGAGACGGCGGTGATCAACTGACCCCTTTCGGTCACACCAATAGGAACGAACCCCAATTGAGAACTAATTAATTGTATGAGATACAATTTATTTAGTCCCTTGATTTAAAGACTAAAAAGTTAGTCGATTATTTTTAGAGAGATTTCGAGTTGCGAACTCGAGGAGTGGCAGTTATTATTTAATTATGTGATAATTGAATAATAAATTTTGGGAGACGGGTTTTAGTTAATTAACTATTAATTTACTAAAATTATACTAATTGATTAATGTGATTAATATTAGTACGTAAATAATATGTGTAGTGGTACACGTATATTTACGGAGTGAATTGGACGAATTAATTATGGAAGTATTTAAACATGAAACGATGTTTAAAATAAAAATTACACGGATTTGTGCGACAAATATAAGAACCAACATGGACCCGTAAATGGGCAAGTGGACCGTGTAAAATAAGAGTAGTGGATGATTACTCACATAATCATTTCATCTTATTTTGTATACTACCATAATTTATCTTATATAAGATTTTGCATGTGATGTAAGATGAAAAATATAAGACAAAATTTGTCCACTACCACACTCCATCTCACCCGCCACTTTTCCCTTCCTTATACTCCATCCATTGTTCATTTTTCTACACTACCTCACTTTACACTTTGCATGTGAACAATTCTTGTACATCTCTCTAAAAATATTACTCATCTTTACTAAGCTTGTTAGTAAACATATATAATTACTAAGACTTGTTAGTAATATCATAAATAATATCAAGGGTTCAATATTAACAAGTTCTAGTTCAATACTTGTTATTATTTTTGGGTAAGTTCTTGGGTGCAACAAGAAGGAGATCTTCTCTTTGAAGATTTGTAAGGAGGATCATCCATTTGGTATAAACTCAAGAACAAGCTAGTAAAGTGAACTAGTTTGTGCCCATTTTACCACAAAATCAATGTAAGGAAATTGTTTTTCCTTATACTTTCTTTTTTTATGCTTTCATATTAGCATGCATGTTACATAGATCACCTAAATGACAAATTATGAGATAATTTAATTTTTATTAGAGTGTCTAATATGGATCTATGATCTTTCAAGTGGTATCAGAGCTTAGGCTTGTAATTTGCATGTTGATTTTAAGCATTTTAATGAATTATGAGATAATTTATAAAACCTCAAAAATTATGTTAGAAGAGGTTTTAGCACGAATTTTTTGGGGCATGCATATCTAATGATCATAAAAGGTTTGTGGTTAAGTTTGGTGATTTTTGAAGTTATTTTGCTATTTTTAATGATTTTTGGTAGAAAAAGAGTCAAAATGCCGTATTTTAGTTAAAAATTGACTAAAAATAGTTAAAAGTTGATTCGGGCCATGGAATGTTTATGGTATTTCATGCATGTTTTCTATTGATTGTATGCAAAAGGTTGAAGATTGGTTCGAATTTTTTGCATGTTTATTGATTTTATGAGATAAAAGTCGATAAAAGTGATATAAATTAATTATAATTTAAAAACATTTGATTCTGCCCATGATAAATTTATGTACATTTAAAAATATTATTTAAATCTTAAAAATGATTTTGCATGTGGGTTTTCACTTTGTTTTGATGTTTATTGGTTTTAGTGGTTAAAAACCGATAAATATCGATCTTTTTCTTTATAAACTTTATCCGGAATTTTTGGGCAATTTTTCTGACTTTTTGGTATTCTTGGGAGTGTTCCAGAATACTAAAAATTTTTGTTTCAATTTTTTGGGTAATTTTTCAATTATTTTGGATTTTTACTTAAATATTATGATTTTACCGATTAAATTAGCAAAATATCACCAAATCAAACTAATTATTTATCATAAAATTAGTGAGGACTAATTTTGAGGTTCAAAACAGTTTGGACAATTATTTTGGACTTAAATGAGATTTAAGAGTTGATTATTGATTTTTACATGTTAAAAATCGATTAAATCCCCAAAAACCGAGATGGATACCAACGATTGATAGATAGGGCGATTTTGGCATCATTTTACAGAATTTTAAGCATATTTATTTAAGTTGAATGAATGATTGTCATTTATTTAAAGTATTTATCTTGTTGTACCTAGTATGGCCTAGTTAATTTTAATCGTTATTACCCGAAATGAATGGGAATATCGATTTGTTTGTAATTAAATACGATCTCGTATCGTCGGTTTGTAATTAATTAATAGTTTTATTTATTTTATTAATTAATGTATAATAGGAATAGCTATGTAATTCAATTATAATAGTTATTCTTACCGGCGTTTCCAAAAGACGGATTACATCGAGACGGAGTCTATTTTTGGAAGGTGTTCCAAATCCCACAAGAAGGAGCCACTTTACCAAGGAGTTGGTTTCCGAAATGTAATAGACTAGTTTTTATTAACTAGGTGGCCATACTAGGATTTATTCATATGCTTACATGTTTGCTTGTTTTATTTTTGCGCATGCCAAAATCGCCATTCACATGCATTTTATCTTCGCGATTGTCAATTCACGTCATTTACATTCACCGACTTAGTTCACTTATAGGGAATTTATGACTAAATTGACAAGATCTCTCACATAACTAAAACTGAGATTAGCCTTACCAATTAGTAACACCTTTGAATCTCTAGTTCATTAGAGCCACGCTCGCCCAAGCGGGGTGTTCTCTTTTTACCTTGAGTAAGTAGGGTGGTAAGCGGTTATCACACGCCAAAATTGGTTGGCCTCAACGGGGTATAAGACGGTCTTGTGTTCCGGGGCTAGTAGATGGATTTAAGGAAATTCGTCGACCAAGAGTTCTAGAGGTAGAATTAGTCAACGTGACTTACCGAATTTACACATTTATGGGATGTTTCGCCCAAGCGATGCCTATTTTTATCTAAAGACGGATCTTGGAATCATTTATATAATTTAGTAGGAGATCATTATATAAATGTTAAAACTTGTTGAACATGTTTTCACAAGTAAAATTAAAACATTGAATGTTAATTTTTCCTATTTTTCGTTCATTCTCATAAATGTATGACATCGCGCACTTCATCCTCCTTTCTCTATTTTTATACTTGTTTCATTCTTTCATAGAAAGCGGTTTCTTTGAAGGAATTAATGATTGGTAACATGATTTACCAATTCCCCTTCATAAGCTTACAACGATTTTTGCGATTATTATACAACTTAACGTCCATACATATTAAAAAGGGGTTTTATGTTGCAAACTCATATTACGAGTTTAAAATGAAGTCACATTTTATCAAGAGAGTCTTGATTTCGGAAGTGACACCTCCGTCATGATGATGACATATTAGTTTTAATTACTCAAGTGTAATTTAAAAGTTTGCGAAAAGAGTTTTCAAAAACACAAAGAATACTCCAATATGATACCGTCAAATGGCACAATTCGAGAAAGGCCAAATCGATTGTTTATGCGCTAAAGAGTTTAGGCATATGATGACAATTGAACGGTTAGGTAGTCCAATTTCGCAAGAAGTTGAGATTTTGTCACATGTTGCACTCACTTTATAGTAATTCACTCTTACTAAGTGTATAAAATATCACGAATGACATGAAGAGAAGTCTTCATGAGATTCATTTTTGCTTGATTGAAGCAAAGAGGAATGTGAAAGTGAGTGGGAGTTAAGAAGAATCAACCCTAGATGTATGCGATAGAACAAAGTTGAAAGAGACATCTACTCAATGGATAGGCTAGTTCCACTATCTTGGTATGAAATACCAAGTACGGGTCATTTCTTTGTAAATAAGTTTACATGAATTGATAAAACGTAAGACATCTAGCATAGGACATTTTGTATCGAAATGGTGCTAGATTAGCAATGATTTCGATGGGGACAAATGTACCTAAATTTGGTTTTAAAAGAATGTAATCATCTATGTTTATACATAGAAGGCATCACTTATGTGATTTAAAACATAATGTTGTACCTACTCCTATGATAACTTGGTGGTTGGTTTAGACCACTTAAGTTAGAGGAATTTTACATTCTTCACGAAAACTAAATGTTATACTATCTTGTAGATTTTAAAGTCTCTATTCTGGCGAACCCAATTGATCAAACCTCAAGTAAATTCGTTTCAAACGAGTAAACGAAAAGCACATTGAACAACCATTTGATTGTGAGTCTTATGGTATGTGTGCATGTATTATGTTTTTCTTTTGCAGAAAAGAAACACAATAGTGAGGTGATTGACCATATACATAGGGATGTGTAAGGTCGATAGTTGGTTATATATATATACTTCGTTACTTTTACCGTAATGTTAAGTAGATATGAAAACCTCGTATCTATTTAATAAGACATAAAAGTGATTTTTGAAACGTGGAATATTTTCAAAATGAAGTAGTAAACCAAAAGCACTTCAAGATCAAGATGTTGATCGGAAGTTTCAAAAAAATGACTTTGAAGATCAAATGGGTAATATCAAGTATTGACCTTGATAATCACTAAGAAGATTGTGAACCAGTTCACATAATACCTTCTCCTTGGGACACCATAGAGTATGGTGTAGTCAAGTATATAAACCTAACTTTATGAGATATAGTTTGAGGTTTTTCGCAATTTTTGTAAGCTATTTTCTCACTAAAAGTTTAAAACTCGACTATAATAGCCTAAATGACTCCATATGAGATATGGATAGAGAGAGTCCCTAACTTGTCTTCACAGAACTAATTTGTGTATTTGTGAGGGTTATCCAAAATTGAACCACTTAGTTTTTACTCCTCCAAAACGAGAACAAAGAGTTTGTGGCTCATAATACTGTCTTTCCAGAAAGATTTTCATTTTCTGGAAGACAGAGCGGGAGAAATTTTGAACTTACGGAAGTTCAAGACCCACAAACTGAGTACAATGCAAGAAGACGCTCTTTATTGAGGCTCAGTGGTGAGTACAATGCAAGAAGACGTTCTTTATTGTGGCTCAGTGATTATAAGGAGATAATTTTTGCGATAATATTGCGTTACTTTTCAAAAGTGACGAATCTTAAACCCTCATCAAAGGCTTTTCTATAGTATGAACTCTATGTGCTGGCGTGTCACCATGCAATTCGAATTGATCTCCTTGCACATGATGCGATAAGGAAGGAAACACGAGATGTTTTGGAGACTTGATTTAAGGTGAATACTTTGGTTGGTTACCTTTATCTTGTCGTAAAAGTTACATAAGATGTTTAAAATTTGGGCTTGTTATAGAGAGTTTGTGACAACCCAAATGCCTTTATCAATTCGTATGGTCTTAGCAATATAGCCTCTCATGAGGATGAGTTTAGGCAAAAGGATAACGAAACTTTCTCCTTGAATGTATCTTATGAAGGGAGAAGTTTTGTTGATGTTGTCAATGCTAAGAAGCCTAGCATGCTTGAAAGATCCCTTTTGTGATCTATATACGTCAAAGAGTTAGAACTTTGGGTTCAATCATGTAGTCTATCAAAACGGTATTACTCGAGTGTCGAGATAACATGATGATACATGGAGTTTAGTGGGAGCTAAAGTGAGTTTCTTAGTCTAAAATATGTGCTTGACATATTAGTGACTAGAAATGTAGCTAAGGTGATGTTTCTTAGTCTAAATATGTGTTTGGCATATTAGTGACTTGAAATATTCTCGGGTGAATATCTGAGAGTAGCATGGCGCATCATAAATATCCGGATCTAATGAGATAGATCTCCATGGATATTAGCATTATAGTCAAGAGACTTATGTGATAAGATTCTTGACTCGTTCAAGTTGTTGAACAATAAATATGATCTCTTGTGCTTCCGCTGCAGGATCTATTAAATATGCTAAAAGCTGCTCTCGTCGGGACTTATCATGTTGAGAATATGAGAAGTCATTACCAATCATTTCCTAGTGAGTGTCACTAGATAATTATCAAGAGCAACCTTGAGTACTTGAGAAACACTGAGGATTTACTCTTGTAGTTTGGAGGAATTTGTGAATTTTGTGTAAAAGGATTACACGGAAACATTCCTATGCTTATAAGATGTTATGGGCCTCGTTAAGGAATGGTTAGCATATAAGAGTGCTATGTGCATAAAGAATAATATGTATAAGAAGTTATACATATATGTATAAGAAGTTATACATGTATAAAGCAAACATGTATGAGGAGTCATACATAAAAGATGTCATATGAAGGATGTGTATGTATAAGTGTTATACGTACAAATCATGAACGAAAACTAAGTACATTACAACATCCGATGTTGTAAAAGAGATAGTTGATAACCGGAATTTAATGGGACTAGAGTAGTTCTATTAGCCGAATATCGTATCCCAAGAGACTGTGAAAACAGTGGGAGTGTTTGACTGGCTTTAGAACCAGAGTCTAAAAACTTGTTTAGACATGTACTTAGAAAGGCTCTATGTGATGAAAAGATTGCATAGAACAAAGGAAAATAGCAATGGAAATTAGAGTAATGCAACTGTTGCTAATCCTCTAACCAAAGCCGTTGGCATAAGGTAGACATGATGGTTATGTTATCTCAATGTGATTGAGCAGTATACCTTAATTGCTAAAGATCGTTATGTAAATATTGGATAAAGTATTGATATTTACATAAGTGATGATCGCATTCATTGTTAGAGTTTCTTTAAGAACTCAATTATTCAGTTTGACTGAAAACATTGAATACCTTGTTTATCTGAATAAGTTGTGGAGACAATGTTGAACACTATTCAAGTGAATAAGATGAACATTGTATTTTGTCCCTAGTCACTTAATGAGGTGACGTCTCGGAGTGACTAGATTGTAAGTCGATTGATGGTTGTTCAACACCATAAGGTCATATGTGATGACTGGTCGATTACATAGGCAGAGTGTGTGACACTTTGCCGGACAGTGACCATTTAGAGAGTCCCTAAGTTCTATTATAGACGCCTGGTCATGGCGGGGATCTCTAAGATGTTCTAATGAGTCGATTCTTTTGACTGGAGACTATTATCTGAGCAAGTGCAGTTTCCAAGTGACTTTGGTTTTTGTCCTAGGTCGTGCCGTGAAAGGAGGCCAAAAGGGCATTTACTAGGTCATGGTGAGCTGTATTGTACAATAGGATTGATAGGGCATACAGGAATTGTCTACCCACGTTGGGTAACTATATCTCAAGGCTACTCGAGGAGTTAATGACTACAAATGCGTGGCCACGCTCGGAAGTAATCTGTGAGAGATTTTTCCGGTCAGGTAGTCACACTCCCGATCGAGAAAACCACTCGCGATATGTTCGTGTGCAAGTGCGACCTGAAAGACACCTTGTATTGAGTGGGAGATTAAAACGAACAAGAGAATTGGTAGCGCACACCTTGTGTCGGACAAGTGGGAGATTGTTGGAGTTAGTGTTCTCCACAATAGTGCATTTACATAATAAATCTCATTAATGGAATATCATCAGATATTTAATTATTTGATCCTCGTCAGTTGATTAACGTAAATCGATAACGGTTGGCTGACTAGAGTTTGACGTTATTGTCGTGAGACGGCGGTGATCAATCGACCCTTTTGGTCACACCTATAGAACGAACCCCAATTGATAACTAATTAATTGTATGAGATACAATTTATTTAGTCCCTTGATTTAAAGACTAAAAAGTTAGTCGATTATTTTTAGAGAGATTTTGAGTTGCGAACTCGAGGAGCGGCAGTTATTATTTAATTATGTGATAATTGAATAATAAATTTTGGGAGACGGGTTTTAGTTAATTAACTATTAATTTACTAAAATTGTACTAATTGATTAATGTGATTAATATTAGTACGTAAATAATATGTGTAGTGGTACACGTATATTTACGGAGTGAATTGGACGAATTAATTATGGAAGTATTTAAACATGAAACGATGTTTAAAATAAAAATTACACGGATTTGTGCGACAAATATAAGAACCAACATGGACCCGTAAATGAGCAAGTGGACCATGTAAAATAAGAGTAGTGGATGATTACTCACATAATCATTTCACCTTATTTTATATACTACCATAATTTATCTTATATAAGATTTTGCATGTGATGTAAGATGAAAAATATAAGACAAAATTTGTCCACTACCACACTCCATCTCACCCGCCACTTTTCCCTTCCTTATACTCCATCCATTGTTCATTTTTCTACACTACCTCACTTTACACTTTGCATGTGAACAATTCTTGTACATCTCTCTAAAAATATTACTCATCTTTACTAAGCTTGTTAGTAAACATATATAATTACTAAGACTTGTTAGTAATATCATAAATAATATCAAGGGTTCAATATTAACAAGTTCTAGTTCAATACTTGTTATTATTTTTGGGTAAGTTCTTGGGTGCAATAAGAAGGAGATCTTCTCTTTGAAGATTTGTAAGGAGGATCATCCATTTGGTATAAGCTCAAGAACAAGCTAGTAAGGTGAACTAGTTTGTGCCCATTTTACCACAAAATCAATGTAAGGAAATTGTTTTTCCTTATACTTTCTTTTTTTTATGCTTTCATATTAGCATGCATGTTACATAGATCACCTAAATGACAAATTATGAGATAATTTAATTTTTATTAGAGAGTCTAATATGGATCTATGATCTTTCAATAGGAGGATAAACAAACAAACACAAGTATATACAAAATATAAAATTCTACACTACAAAGGAATGAACATGTTTTTGGTTTTTCAATTTTTCAAATTTTTATGGTTTTTGTTTTTATGAAAATAAAAGAACATATTTTTGTAATTTTCGAAATTTTTCAATTTTTATCATTTTTGGTTTTAAAACTTAAGTTAGAATTTCCCATCCCCACACTAGTATGGTCATTGTCCTCAATGGCAAATACGATAGGAAATTATGCAAGCTAAATGAGAATGCATGATTTCTACACTAATATGCAAACTATATGACATATATACAAGTGATGCAATATATTCTACTCTATATGATGCATGATTTTATTGGTTGGAGAGCTAATTTGGATTAACTCCCATTTCTTGTGTTTGAACTTCCCCAAACCGAGTAAGACACTATTTCTAGTGGCAAAATAGGGAAGTTCATGCACAAGTCAAAGATGCAATGCATGAAACTAATTGTCATTTTTGATTTTTAAAGTGGGAACAATAAATGAGACACCTCAATGGAACTGAGGTGGGAGTCCTTTGAGTGTTGCTAGGACTCAAAACAAATGATCAAGATTAAAAATTTTTAAAAACAAGAGATATAAACAAAGCTAGAGGAGGTGTATGAAACTCACAATGGAATAGGTTGAAGTCAACTAATCAACCCCGGATATGTGGCATCTTCCAAATAGCTTGTCAACCCTCAATTGCCGCTCATTGCGACATCCTCATCATCATCATTGCTTTCATCATCAACTTCTTTTTCGTCCTCTTCATCATCTACCTCCATTGACTCGGAGGCTTCACCACTCTCATCATCATCATTTGAACCTTGCTCTTCTTCCTCTTCTTCTTCTTGGCAAGAATCACTACCTTCTCCGTCTTCAACAACAACAATCTCCTTTCCCCTAGCAACTCGACTATCCATGTTGGCATCTTTAGAAGCACTTGGGAAGAATACCTCCTTATCCGCCCAACTAGGCAAAGGACATGAAGGATCAAGTAGTCCTTGCCTAGCTAGATATAGTAGAGGTGGATATTGAGCATGCTAAGCATTCACTCTATCTTCATGAGCTTCCTTATCCATTTGTTGCATTAGTTGGGTCAAATAGTCATTGCCTACCATGACATTAGAACCACTTGGTTTGAATTCTTGGTAGGCAAATGGATATGGTGGAGTCACAATGGAGGAAGAGGAGGGCTTTGCATTTGATTCCCTATGTTGCTTGATGATTACTTCGGCTTCCTCGGAGACGGGTAGAAGGTAGTCGGGTCTACGGACGGAGACACGGCAAATTTTGCTAGGCAAGATGAAGGACTTAGCTTCTTTGATGAGCCACTCATACTTGTTGTCAAGGTTATCAATCTTGACCCAATGGAATTTGTTGATCAAAGTGCTCATATCAAGGAGGTTGCTCCCTTTAACCGGTTTGTAGGTTTTATCTTTATTGAAATTCGGGTTAAAGTGCTTGGCTAACCTCGTTACTAAGCCTCCATTTACAATGAAAGCCGCTCCATCTTTCCCATTATCAATCTCAAGCCACCGATCAAGCAATAGTTGAAGAATGTTGTACTTTTTGGTGAACTTTACATTGATATTCATGGTAGACTCAAGGTAGACAAAATCAAGCTCGGTAAAGTGATTGGTGCCTTTTCTTGCAATCAAAGTATTGCCCACAAACTTGTGTCATACTCTTATGCCCGGATGGTGAACATATAAAGCATGGCACTCCCGGAAAGAGTCAAATTTTCGCCCAGTAATCACTTTCCAAAGGGGTGCGGCATCATATTTTAAAGGCTTCTTCTCATAATGATAATATTGTAAAAGACCAAACACTTCACCAAACTCACTAAAGACATTCTTCTACTCTTGTTCTCAAGATGGAATTCAACATATTTTTGAGTCTCTATCTTAGACACCTTCAAGGAGCTTATGAACTCCATGGTTAGTGAAGGGTAAGTCAATTCTTCCATTTCAAAGAGGGCTAGCAACCTCGTGGACTCGAAAAATTTCCTAGTTCTCTCAAGCACACCCAATTTTTCTAAGGCATCTTGACATATTAACTTGGTAGCCACAATAGTCTTCCTAGTAAAGGATAAAAATGCATTCCTATGAGCATCGGTTAAGAAAGTTACCTCCAAAAAATTTGGCAATTGTTCTATAACCGGAGTAGGTGTAGTAGCTTCCTCAATAGGAGTTGCGATTTCTTGGATTTCCACCCTTGGTTGTACCACTACCAAAGCCTTGGATGCAAGAAGAGCTTGTTGCCTTTTTGATAAAGTTGGGGTTTTGGGTTCCTTGTTTCCGCCTTTTGTTCTTGCCATTGTGTTCTCCTTCTCAAATTTGTATCAACAAACCAATATTGTGCTTGAATGCTCCTTGTTTCCTCAAGCTTCAATCAATTCCCAATCAATTTTAGGATTTTCAAATTTATACCCAAACCCTAGAAAATTGATTCAATTTGTGAGGAATTTGATGTTTAAATGGTCTTTTGTTGATAAAGGAGTGATTTAATCTTGATTTGAGCAAGTTATGTTTTGATGGTGGTGAATTTGGTTGAGAAATTGGTGTTTTTGAATGAGGGGATTTAGCGTTTTGAGGGAGAAAAGGTATGTGTTTGTGTTTGTGGAAGGTAGAAATGATTTGGGAAGGAAGGGATGAGTCCCGTGTTTTGTTAAATGCCAGCTCGGGACGCTCGGATTCAACACGGGATGCTCGAATTCTCAGACAGTACATCCTGAATTTGCCAACCCGTGCCAGGACGCGCAGATCCTGCCTTGCTCGAGCGGATTCCCCCTGGGGACGCTCGGATCCTCTTGGGGACGTGCGTATTTTTATACAGCGTAAACTCATGAACTTGAAGCATGCCAGGATGCTCGGATTAGTCTCAAGACGAGCGGCTCATAGTCTAGGACGAGCGGCCTGAGGATGATCTGCTCAGATTCTGATACAGGACGCTTTCTTCAATTGAAGCCTTGCTAGGACCCGCGTCTTAAGGCCAGGACGCTCGGATCCTCTTCAGGGACGCCCGAATCATCCTCAGCTCCCACGGGCTCAGGTCTGCCTGTGGGGTTTCCTTTTTCCATATCATTCTTTCTTCTTTCCCTTTGTTCATTGTTGCGGGTGCACTACGAAGGCTCGGGTAGCCTAGGCAATTGCCATCCCCATACTAGATCAAACACTACACATCAAAACACGTTAAAATACGTCCCTCACTTGCTCTCATGTCAAAAGTCTTGATCAAAGCATGAAAATATAAATCAAAAATGACAAAGATGCAATAAAGGAAATAAAATTCTAGTCAAGGGGTTAGAATATTTACAAATGGTGGTTTAGGGAGGACTCCACCAAACTCTCATTCTTTGATGAGATGTCAAGGGGGCAAAGCCAAGGTGTTGTTGATGTTGCTCAACACCTTGTAGAAGTAGTCGAAGGCTTGCTCATTTCCATTATAAAGATCTTTAATAGATCTTTGTGCATTGTGTTCTTCATGGTGGTGACCCGAGTCAAGATGATGACTAGGATCAACAAAGCCTTGGTCTAAGGTCATAGCATTCCAATATAAGGATTGACTAATCCTTCAAATTCGTCATCCCATAGACCACAAACTTCATTAGCTTGTTCCCCAATGATGTCATGAGTTGACAAGAGCAACTTCTCTTTCTTGTTGTCATGGCCAATGAGGCCTTATTCATTACTTATCATGATTGGTGGTGAGCTATTCAAGCTCTCATTGTTGTTGAAATTTCCTTGCTCTCCGGATAGAGCTACTTCAAGGTTATCCACTTTCTTCTTCCATATGGGTGGTGTTTCTTTACCCATAGCTTGATCTTTTCAAGAGATTCTAACTTCTTCCTATCACTTTCTCGGCTATAATGATCGACCATGAAGCATGGCTCATGTAGTTGGAGAGCTCTCATTGTTTTGTCAAGATTAAAAGTGATTGTCTCATCCCCCACTTCAAGTGTGAGCTCTCCATGTTTCACATCGATTACCGCTCCCGCGGTATGCAAGAAAGGTCTTCCTAAAATAATAGGAATGTTGGAATCCTCCTCCATGTCTACAATGACAAAGTCTACCGAGATGAGAATTTGCTAATTCTCACGGGCACATCCTCCCATACCCCTAAAGGTATCTTTGTTGATCGATCTGCCATTTGAAGAGTAATGTTGGTGCATTTTAGCTCTCCCATTCCTAGCCTCTTACACACCGAGTATGGCATGACACTTACACTTGCTCCAAGGTCACATAATGCTTTGTTGATTGTAGTGTCGCCAATGGTGCATGGAATAGAAAAACTTCCCGGATCTTTGAGTTTTGGAGGGGAACTTCCTTGAAGAATAACACTAGTCACTTTGGTAAAGGCAATAGTCTCTAGCTTTCGGATGGATTTCTTCTTGGTAAGAATGTCCTTCATGTACTTTGCATAGGCCGGAACATGATTGATCAATTCCGTGAATGGGATTGAGACTTCTAAGTTCTTCACAATTTCCATGAACTTTCCAAGTTGCTCATCAAACTTAGGCTTATCTTGACGACTTGGGAATGGAAGTATAATCACAATAGGCTCTTTTTCCTTAGCCTTTTTTTCATTCTTATTCTTTGAAACTTCATTGGTGGTAGGATCTACCTCCTTAGAGTTCTCCACAACTCTTTTCTTGTTACTAGCATCCACAATATCTTCATCAATTGGCCTCTTCGGCCCTTCATATCTTGTACCACTCCTCAAATGGATGGCAATCACCGTCTCATGTCTTGGAGGATTACCTTGAGGTGGTAATTTCCCCTTTTGTCTTTGAGAACTAGAAGATGCTAATTGGGTCATTTGAGTTTCCAACATCTTGGTGTGAGCTAGTATGTTGTTGATGGTGATTTCTTTGGCTTGGCTATCTTTTTGCATTTGGGTGAAAAATTCTTGTTTTATTTGCATTTGGAGGACCGTTTTTTGAACATCAAAGCTTTGGTAATTGGATTGGTTGTATGAAGGTTGATTTTGATAACCTTGGCTTTGGTTGTAAAAGGGTCTTTGAGCTTGATTTCTCATTGGAGGTGGGGTGTATGTTGGTTGGGGGTTTTGGACATTTTGGCTTTTGTATGAAAGATTTGGATGGAATTTGGTATTCTCATTATAGTAGTTGGAATAAGGGGTACCACTCTTGTATGCTTTGAAAGCATTTACTTGTTCATTTGTTCCCCTACATTCACTTTGCTCATGTCCCAAAGTTCCACAACTCTCACATACTCCACTTGGAATTGAGGATGATGCCACCATAGCATTGACATGTTGTTTGGGTGATTTGGAAGCTTCATCAAGCTTAGCCATGGCCTTCTCAAACTTCAAATTGATGGTGTCGATATGAGCACTTAGTTGAGCACCCAATTGTGTGATGGAATCTACCTCATGCTTTCCTCCTCTAGTGGCCTTTCGAAGCCTACTATATTAGGAATTATATGAACCGTCATCTCTTCGATTTTGGCCCATGTTTGATATTTCGGTAAACATTCCATTGGATCCCATATTGAGAATATTGCGGGAATCTTCATATAAACCGTTCCAAAATTTTTGCACAAGGAACCACTCACTAAGCCCATGGTGTGGGCAAGAACGACAAGTGTCTTTAATATCTCCCATGCTTCATACAATGATTCTTCATCTCTTTGTTTGAACCCGGTGATTTGGGCTCTCAACATATTAGTCTTCTCCGGAGGATAGAATTACTTGTAGAAGGCAAGTGCTAACTTCTTCCACGAATCAATACCAAGGGTAGCCTTGTCTAGGCTCTTCAACCATTGCATTGCGGTACCGATCAAAGGAAAAGGAAACAATACCCATCGGATTTGGTCTTGAGTAACTCCGGTTTGAGAAATTGCATCACAATAGTCACAAAAAGTCTCCATATATGAATGAGGGTCTTCACTAGGCATCCCTCCAAATTGAATTCTCTCAACTAATTGTATGAATGCGGAATTGGCAATGAAATTACCGGTTAAATGTGGCGGTGTAGGAGTACCATTTGGTAGGTTCTCCTCGGTTAGTACGGAATGTGATGAAAATTTAGGCATTGTGGGTTGATTTTGTGGTTGGTTTAGAATTGGGTTATCCTCTCCTTCTCTTGCAAAAGGGTTGGTAAACTCAATGTTATTTGGTTGTATGTCCACAATCTCTCCAATACCTACAACTCTTGAAGTACCTTTAGCAACTCTTCTATTTTTGGTTAAGGTCCTTTCAATATCGAAATCAATAGATAATAAATTACCTTGTGATCTCCTAGTCATGCAAAATATCAAACAACTTGAAAGCAATTAGAACAACCTTGAGGAGATTAACTTCCCCAAGGTAAAGAAAGACACAACTAAAAACAATTAATGAAAATCAAATCAATTGAACACCGTCCCCGGCAACGGAGCCATTTTTGGTCCGGTTCAAACTCGTCGTCAAAAGCTACCAACCAAAACAATATTTATAACTTCACAAACTACTCTTAGTAAAGAGGTAAGTAAAGGTCGGATCCCAAGGGACGGGTATTGATGTAGGATTCTCAATTGCAAATAGCTATATCTTAGGGTGTCACAAATTGGGTTGAGGTGATGTGTAATCTAAACTAATAAATAAAATGAAAGTAAATTAATGAAAACAAAGTAAAGCTGTAACACCCCCATACTCCAAGTGCCTTACCAGGACCACCCAGGTATAAAGATGTTACCATCTCGGTTACCCGAGGCAATGATAATCATAAGACAATAACGAAACAACATTTAAATAGTATAAGTTTAGTGAAAGAATACAATCCGGAAACCAAACTGATAAAATGTGAATACATGTTCTCCAAAAACCAAATGTCTAAAAGCTAAACATAATGTCTGACAACAGCGGAAGACTCTTCTAACTGCAGTGATGACTCATCCCAGCTAGCCCATGTATCTCTACTCATACCTGCTCAACAATTGCTCACCATCCCCGAATGGATCACCACAGTTTTTAAAACAATAAACGGGGTCAGTACTAATCACACAATTTATATAATTCAACAACACAACAAACAACACAGCTCAATCGTCACAGATATACTCTGAACTCCATCTCCAACTCCACAATACTGATTGCACACTAAAGTGTGTAGCCCTGCCAGAGTTGTAATACTACGGTTTTATGAGTCTCTGGGTACTCTATCGAGTAGGCCTTACTCTGTCGAGTAAGGGTGAGTTGCAGTTTAAAATAGTTTCTGACCTGTTGGGTACTCGATCGAGTAACGTGGGTACTCGATCGAGTGCCGACCTTAGCTACTTGATCGAGTAGCCGGTTTACGGGGAGTTATTTCTCGGGTTTTGTTAATTATGCGATTAAAGTATATAATACTTCCGTCATTGTTCTTAAACACTTTTTCAAAACCTAATTACTGTCAAGAGAGAAAACAAAGTACGTTCTTCACTTTAATCGCATTGTTAGCAAATCCCGGAGTTTGGAAGGTCGGATTTCACCTTTCATTATACCGTTGAGATCCTTGTGTCGAGGGTAAGATCTATGTACCGTTTTTATAGTATTTCCTTTAAGTTGTTTAAACCCTAATATGGAGATTTGGGGGTTTTGTTGTAGATTATGTTTGGTAGTGATTATGTGTATGTATGATAGGAGGAGGATTTGTAGAAGAGGCATTTTGATACAGCTGTTGAGACCGTCTGATTGTTGTGCTTTCCAGGTAGGGTTTCCCTACTCAGTATTAGTCCCATAATGATTGTTGATGTGTTGAGATTGATTTATTAATATCGTAATTGTATTGTGACGGTTGTTGATTGTGATTGTTTGTCTCTGGTTCTCGAGATGAGTTCTCGGCTGAGTGGAGTCACTTGCGGGAGTGGCTTCACGCCCTAGTTTCGCCCTTCGTGGAACCCGCCACGGAAGGGGATGTGCACATTAATGAACAGGGAAATCGCTCAATATGAGGAGCGGGGATTTGGTGGGTACGGCTGCGGTCCCCCATTGGCAGGGCTGGTCCAGTGGACAGTCGGTAATTGAGATTGATGGGACTGGTGTGATTGTGTGTGCGATGGTGTGAGTTGTTTGTTTATCGTATTATTTATATATATAAATTGTGTGATTAGTACTGACCCCGTGTTGTTGTTTGTAAAACCTGCGGTGATCCATTCGGGGATGGTGAGCAGTCATTGAGCAGGTATGAGTTGAGTTACATGGGATAGCTAGGATGTGCCACCATCTGATGATAGAAGTCTTCCGCTGTAGCATAGTAGTTTTATAAACTTTGCAGTTAGTTGTTTAGACAGTTGGTTTGAGAACTTGTATCCGTATTTGGTACTTGGTTTTGAATTGTAACCTTTCACTAAAGTTATACTATCTAAATGTTGTTTCGTTATTGTCTTATGATTATCATGCCTCGGGTAACCGAGATGGTAGCATCCTTATACCTGAGTGGTCCTGGTAAGGCACTTGGAGTATGGGGGTGTTACAAATGGTATCAGAGCGACGATCCTGAAACCTGTAACCAATGAACCTAATAAATAAAGGGAGTCAAATTAAAATGAACCCGGGGTAAAAGTTGTAGGAGCTAATGCAAAGGCTTGGGAGACGTCCTAAAGTCGCGAACTCGCCCTACAATTTTGAACCGGTCACCATGGGATATGAGTCGGGATCGCTATGTGTTTATCTTGTGAACTGTGTATTTATATAGTGATGTGTGGTATGAATCAGTGGATGTATGTATGTGGAGAATGGGGAATGTGTAGAAAAGATGGTGATGATGTGATTTTGTATGTTGTTGATTGAAAGCATGTTGCATGATAGTTGGTTTACAATGTTGGTTGGAATTGTTAGAAAAGTGTATGAGAATGATGAGTAATGTGGTGGAAAAAGGGAGTAATTCATATGTGATATGATTATACGTAATTTTGTTTGTGTAATTTTATATAATGATTTCATATACATGCTTACTATTGTTCATATGTACATGTTGTATGAAGAATGCGGTTGAAATGGATGAATTGATTGGAAAAGATGGAGTGGCAATAGCATGAGAATACGAATTTTGTGATTATGAATATGTTTAGGTGACGAAGTGTATTTGTAATATTGTTGTATTAGTAACATGGAAATAGGATTTGTAATGTATGAGTATGTTTTGTCTTACGAAAGGCTATAGAATAAAAGCATGTGGGTAGTGCATGATGAATGTTGTTGCTTTGCTTTCGAAAATAGTAACATGTGATTGGGGCTACTGGTTTCATGAGTATTGGGTTGTTTTTGTTTACCTTGTTGTCGTTTAAGTTGTTTGGAAGTAAAATCAAGTGGTTATGTTTTTCGATTATAGAGAGGTCGTCTCTAAACTGTTGTAACTTGAGATTTATATATGATTTTGATGTGATTCCAATTGGAGGTGATAGCTTGTTCTTTTACGATTCTAAAGATAGGTCACACGCCCAAAACGACCAAGAAATGAGTGAGTTATGGCTGTTTTACGAAAACTGGACAGTGTTGAGAAATGCGTAGGCACTCGATCGAGTAGCCTTGGTACTCGATCGAGTAGGGTGGCACTCGATCGAGTACGTCAGTTACTCGATCGAGTGGCCCTGGTAATTTGTTTTACGTGCTTCTGATCTTCACCTACTCGATCGAGTAAGTCACTTACTCGATCGAGTGGCCTGTACTCGATCTAGTGACCCCTGTTTTGGGTCATATGCTTATCTTTTGACATTCGTTGCATATTATGTTTAATTCAAAGCTGTTATATTACTTCTTTATGCACTGTTTTACGTTTGTGTTGGTCCTGAAGCGTAAGTTACCCAATCTTATGATGTAAAGAGTGGCACCTATGATGAGTGTGAGTTTGATGGGGAGGACATGAATTATACGTGGTTGTGATAGATAGTGGAAAAAGAAAAGGAAGATCGTTATGGCTTAATTGAGATATAGAACAGGTTTTGTGAGACGAGATGAGTGATATGATTGTGTGTTGGGTAATGTAAAAGTAAGTGAAAGTGGGTAAGGGATGATGTGGGTCTAAGGAACGTGATAATGAAAAGATTGAAAGGAAGGATTGGATAGTGGCAACTTGAGATGTGTAAAGAATTATGGAGGGAGATGGTTAAGAGTCGTGTGGGTCAAGAATATATGTAGTGAAAGTTCGTTTTAAAGGGGTTGAGAAGAGTGGTATATAGTGAACTTTATGGAGACATGTTGCGAGGTGGATTTGTAGACAGTGAGTGAGTTTGGAAGATTTGGTTTATTAAGAGGTGAAACTACGTGTGATTTCTTTGGGCATTTAATGGGATGAAATGAATTTTGATTTCTAGAGATGTACGAAGGAGATGCATTGTTTGAACAGTGAACGTCGATTTTTATGGATAGATTAGTGGCAAGTGTGAGTGATAGCATAATAAGAGAAGATCCATGGTAATAAAGAGTGAGATGATATCGATATGAAATAATGAGATTTGAGTTTTGGAGCGATGAGAAGGTAATTGGAGCACTAAAGGGTTAGGTAGAAGTAATAAGGAGTTGAGATATTAAATGGAATTGTTGAGTATAAAGAGAAAAGAAGGATAAAAGTAAGCTGAGAAAAAAATGTTCACCGGAGTTATGTGATATAAAAGTAAGGAATCATCGGGATGTATGATACTACCAAGAGTAATTGAGTTAATGGTTATACAGAAGTTTCAGGACAACATGATTAATCATGAGTTTTGAGGAATTAAGGGAGCAAGAGGTTGATTTAGTATCTGCACTCTATGAGATTTTGTTGGAAAGTTAGATGACTATACAATTAAGGATGGAATTGGAAATAGTGTTGAGGTGATTTTTGTTGATGTATGTGATGTTCGTTATTTGGGATGTTAACCAAAGATAGGAAAGAAATCGTGATGTTTAGAGATGAGTGTAAGAGGTTTGATGTCCGGACAGTGGTAGTGTCATGGTTTGGGACTAGTGGTTAAGGGTGGTGGTATATTAGAAAGGTAGCAATTCTAAAGAGGTTGATTTTGTAGAGACCAGATTGATAAATATGGTTATGAAAGAGTATAAGATGTGGTTATATGAGGCGGTTGTTAGTAGTTGAGTATTAATGGTGTGGCTACATTTGGCAGAGGGTGATGGATATGCGAATGGGAGAATATGTTATGAGATGTATACGAGTTAAGCTCGGGTGAGAGGTAACTTTTATCAGGTGGTAACTTACGTGATCAGGATTGACTAGGTGGATGTGATTACGGGTCTATGATATGTGTAAATGTTTGTGTGAGGTTCTGACCTCACAAAAAGTGGTATGGTGTGATAATTATAAAGTTGTTATATGATTTTTTTGTGTAATTTATGTTGAGTACGGTATACTAATGGAATGAGGTTCAAAAGGTAATGATTTGATTGATCTGGAATGGATAGTTAAAATTGTATGTGTATTGATGATACATGTTTATTCCGTGAAATGGTAAGAATGATGTTCATTAGATTCTTGTCAGTTTATTCCGTATAATATGTTGTGTTATAATCTAGTAAAACGGTTGAGTGAGTTTTCTTGTTCGAAATGTCATACTGAGTCAGTGTTTATGGGAATTATATGTGATCGTGATGTTTATCGATGTGCTTGTTGTGCCTCGAGTGGTGATCCGGGCATGGTACTTCATGTTGTGATGCGAGTATTTTCGCACTGCGGTGAGGTTGTTGGTGGTGGTGTTGCGATGCCGTCACCGGTTGTGGTGGAGTAGGCAGGATGATTATGATTCGAGTTTCGAAAGTACATACCAGTTATACATAGATTGTTGTTTTGTTTGATGTTGCTCCCTGCGAGTTTCAGTTTGTCAGATAGACAGTTGTCTTGTTTATTGATGTTTTCTTTACCAGGTTAAGTTGGGAATGAGGGTAGAGTATGATATGAAATAGAGTTGTATATGTTTTCGTTGTTGTCATGGTATAGTGATATATTGTTGATGGGACACGGTTGTGAGAGGTTGTTATAGTAATTTTGATCTTGTTCTAGATAAGGCTTTAGTGGACATGGTAATGGCAAGTGATTCGTAAAACATGTGTGGTAATGACCTGAAAGATGCAGGTGGTTCGTAATCCTTTGTTGAGACAGTTAGTGTAGGGTGTTAGGGAAATTAGTGTCATGTTAAGTTATGTATGAGTTTTGCGGTAATGAAGGAAAGAACTTGAGGATCTAGTGTGAGTGTACGTAACGAGTGTGGATCGTGAGTTATGCTTTTGGGAGATAGGTGCTTTACATAGAGAGGTATGTTGTTTTGCAGTAATAATGGAGAGTTAGTATGGTGCTTTTGCTACGTGTTTTATGGTATAGGTTAGGTGGTGTGCCGAATGAGTTGAGGTATGAGGAATGTTTAAGTAAGAGAGCCTTGGATATATGTATGGCGAGTGTTTAGATTATAGGTGGTTATCTTTGACATGCGGTGGTGATGAGGATCATGAGACGATATAGCTAGGATTTAGTATTAGTGAGTTACGAGGACGTAACATTTATCTTAAGAGGAGTAGGATGCGATAAAAGAGATTTTGATGGTTGTACATATGGTAGTATATTTGGAAATAGAGTGTTGGTGTAGCATAAAAGACGGATATTTGTTTTGATTGATTTTATTAAAAGTCATGGCAGTTGGAGGATGAGGTTGTGAGTGTGAATAAACTTCGAGGACGAAGTTCCTTTTAAGGGTGGTAGAATGTAACATTCCGTTTGATGTTTGTGAATGTCTTGATATTGGATGTGAGCGATGTGTGGAGGTAGGAATAGTTGGTGGAGTTGGTGTTAAGAGTTCATGGTTTCATGTTTGGTCGGTTAGGGTTTTGTTTTGAGTTCTTAGTTGGTTGTTGTGTCTTGATCGAGTTAGTATGTTTGTTTTTGGGTATGGGTTGAACTTCGAGGACGAAGTTCTTTTTAAGGAGGGAAGACTGTAATACTACGGTTTTATGAGTCTCTGGGTACTCTATCGAGTAGGCCTTACTCTGTCGAGTAAGGGTGAGTTGCAGTTTAAAATAGTTTCTGACCTGTTGGGTACTCGATCGAGTAACGTGGGTACTCGATCGAGTACCTTAGCTACTCGATCGAGTAGCCGGTTTACGGGGAGTTATTTCTCGGGTTTTGTTAATTATGCGATTAAAGTATATAATACTTCCGTCATTGTTCTTAAACACTTTTTCAAAACCTAATTACTGTCAAGAGAGAAAACAAAGTACGTTCTTCGCTTTAATCGCATTGTTAGCAAATCCCGGAGTTTGGAAGGTCGGATTTCACCTTTCGTTATACCGTTGAGATCCTTGCGTCGAGGGTAAAATCTATGTACCGTTTTTATAGTATTTCCTTTAAGTTGTTTAAACCCTAAAATGGGGATTTGGGGGTTTTGTTGTAGATTATGTTTGGTAGTGATTATGTGTATGTATGATAGGAGGAGGATTTGTAGAAGAGGCATTTTGATACAGCTGTTGAGACCGTCTGATTGTTGTGCTTTCCAGGTAGGGTTTCCCTACTCAGTATTAGTCCCATAATGATTGTTGATGTGTTGAGATTGATTGATTAATATCGTAATTGTATTGTGACGGTTGTTGATTGTGATTGTTTGTCTCTGGTTCTCGAGATGCGTTCTCGGCTGAGTGGAGTCACTTGCGGGAGTGGCTTCACGCTCTAGTTTCGCCCTTCGTGGAACCCGCCACGGAAGAGGATGTGCACATTAATGAACAGGGAAATCGCTCAATATGAGGAGCGGGGATTTGGTGGGTACGGCTGCGGTCCCCCATTGGCAGGGCTGGTCCAGTGGACAGTCGGTAATTGAGATTCATGAGACTGGTGTGATTGTGTGTGTGACGGTGTGAGCTGTTTGTTTATCGTATTGTTTAAATATAAATTGTGTGATTAGTACTGACCCCGTGTTGTTGTTTGTAAAACCTGCGGTGATCCATTCGGGGATAGTGAGCAGTCATTGAGCAGGTATGAGTTGAGTTACATGGGATAGCTGGGATGTGCCACCATCTGATGATAGAAGTCTTCCGTTGTAGCATAGTAGTTTTATAAACTTTGCAGTTAGTTGTTTAGACAGTTGGTTTGAGAACTTGTATCCGTATTTGGTACTTGGTTTTGAATTGTAACCTTTCACTAAAGTTATACTATCTAAATGTTGTTTCGTTATTGTCTTATGATTATCATGCCTCGGGTAACCGAGATGGTAGCATCCTTATACCTGAGTGGTCCTGGTAAGGCACTTGGAGTATGGGGGTGTTACAAGGGTGCCCATCGCAACAGGTCACTCCACGCCGCCAGTGGGGGACCGCAGCCGTTCCCACCTAATCCCCGCTCATCTCCGTCGAACGAATAACCCAAATCCATTAATGTGCACATCCCTTCTATGGCGGGTTCCACAGAAGGCGAATAATGGGCGTGAAGCCACTCCCGCAAGTGACTCCACTCAGCCAGGGACGCGCCCCGAAGAACACAGACAAATACAAACAATCACAACTACTAAAAAGCAATCAAAACCAACAACCATCACGATACTCGTAGGATAACAATCAACAATCACAAATCATCACCAACACATTATGGGACTAATACTGAGTAGGGAAAACCCTACCTGGAATGCAACACAGTCAGACGATCTCAACAGCTGATATCAAAAGGCCTCTTCTACGAATCCTCCTCCTAACATATGACCATACAATTACTACCAATCAAGGGAAACAACAAAACCCCCAAATCCCCAAATTAGGGTTTAACCAACTTAAGCAAAATACTATAAAAACAGTACGTGGATCTTACCCTCGACGCAAGGATCACAAAGGTGTAAAGAAAGATGAATTCCGACCTTCCAAGCTCCGGGATTTGTCAATAATGCGATGAAAGCGAAGTACGTAGATTGATTTCTCTTTTGAAAGTAATTAGGTTTGTAAAAGTGTATTATGAAAGTGACGGAAGTGATTATATATTAATTCGCATTATTAACAAAACCCGACAAATCATCCCTCCGTAAACCGGCTACTCGATCGAGTAGCCGACGTACTCGATCGAGTGCCGCCTACTCGATCGAGTACCAAGGCTACTCGATCGAGTACCCAACAGGTCAGAAACTATTTTAAATCGTAAAACACCCTTACTCGACAGAGTAAGGCCCACTCGATAGAGTACCCAGAGACTCATAAAACCGTAGTATTACAGTCTTCCCTCCTTAAAAAGAACTTCGTCCCCGAAGTTCAAACCACAACAAAACAAAGACAAACATACTAACTCGATCAAGACACAACAACGCAACTAAGAACTCAAAACAAAACTCCAACCTACCAAACATGAACTCGTAACACCAACTCCACCAACTATTCCTACCTCCACAACATGGCTCATGATATCATATCAACTCCATTATATCTCTCTCGACACTAACTCCATACACTACTGCTAGCTCCGTAACATATCATCCACTAGAAAATCCAATATCAAAATACTCATAACATCAAACGGAATGTTACATTCTACCACCCTTAAAAGGAACTTCGTCCTCGAAGTTTACTCACACTCGTAAACATCATCATGCCACTGTCAACACTCTCGAACTCCTAAACATGATCATCCAACTGTTAACACTATCGAAGTATTCTTCCATTCCTAAACACCGAACTACTACAAGCACGGCCATGCCCTTTAACAAAATCAACCACCACAGAAAACCATCCTTTATTCTCCATTAAGACTCAAACTTCCAAATATACTACAACATCTACAACCATCAAACTCTTTTTACCGCATCCTACTGCTCTTAAGATAAATGTTACGTCCTCGTAACTCACTAATACTAAATCCTAGCTATATCTTCTCATTATCCCCATCACCACCGCATGTCAAAGATAACCACCTATAATCTAAACACTTACTATTCCTATACCCAAGGCCCTCTTACTTAAACATTTCTCATACCTCAACTCATTCTGCACTCCATTTAACCAATACCAAAAAATCCTTAGCATAACCAACATTCCAACTCTTCTACGTTACCACAACACGACATACCTATCTAGATAAAACACCTATCGCCAAAAACATAACTCACGGTCCACACTTGCTACGCACACTCACACTATATCTTCAATTTCTTTTCTTTTTTTACCACAAAACTCATTCATCACTTAACATGATACTAATTTCCAACACCCTATACTCATTGTCCCAATAAGAGATTATAAACCACTTACAGCTTCCATATCAGTACAACACATGTTCCACAAATCACTTGCCATGACTATGTCTACCGATACCTCATCATAAAACAAGATCAAAATTATTGTAACAACTTCTCACAACTGTGTCCCATCAACAGAATATCACTATACCATGACAACAACGGAAACATGCACAACTATCTTTCATATCATACTCTACCCTCATTCCCAAACCGAAACTGGTAAGAAACATCAATAAATAAAACAACAGTTTATCTGTCCAAACTGAAACTCACAGGAAACAACAACAAACAAAACAAGAACTATGTATAACTGGTATGTAATTTCGAAAACTCGTATCATAATCATCTCGCCTACTCCACCACAACCGGTGACGGCATCGCAACACCGCCACCAACAGCCACACCACAGTGCGAAAATATCCACATCATAACACGAAGTACCGTGCCCGAATCACCACCCGAGGCACAACAACCATATTGATAGACATCACAACCACATACAATTCCCAGGAACACTGACTTATCATAACTTTCCGGTCAAGAACAATTACACAAATCCACTTTACTAATCACAACGCAACAAATTATATGAATTAAACAGATAGGAACCGCATGAATATCGTCCCCCATACCATATCACGGAATAAAATATATCATGAATACACACAAGCATAACTAGCCATGCCAAATCAGTCAAATTATTATCTTTTTAAACACCATTCCATTAGGTTATCGTATCCAGCACATATTACAGAACATTCAGATAACAACTTTATGTCTATCACACCATACCACTTATCGTGAGGTCAGAACCTCACACAAACATTTATATACATCATAGACCCGTAATCACATCCAACTAGTCAATCCTGATCACGTAAGTTACCACCCGATAAAAGTTACCTCTCACCCGAGCTTAACTCGTATGCCCCTCATATTCTCCCTTTCGCATATCCATCACCTCCTGCCAAATGTAACCATACCTTTAATACTCAATTACTAACAACCGCCTCATATAACCACATCTTATACTCTCTCATAACCATACATATCAATTTGGTCTCTACAAAATCAACCTCTTTATAATGGCTAACTTTCCTGCTCATCATCGCCCTTAACCACTAGTGACAACACCTCAACACCACCATTGTTCGGACATCAAGCCTCTTACACTCATCTCTAAACATCACGGTTTCTTTCCTATCTTTGGTTAACGTCCCAAATAACGAATATCAAATCCATCAACCAAAATTACCTCAACATTATTCCCAATACTATCCTTACTTGTATCGTCATCTAACTCTCCATAAAAAATCTCGTATCGTGCAAATACTCCACCAACTTCATACTCCCTTAATTCCTCGAAACTCATGATTAATCATGTTTTCCTGAAACTTCTGTATAACCATTAACTTACTTACTCTTGATAGTATCATACATCTCGACGATTCCTTACTTTTATGTCACATAACTCCGGTGAACATTTTTCTCAGCTTACTTTCATCATTCTTTTCTCTTTATACTCAACAATACCATTTAATAGCTCAACTCCTTATTACTTCTACCTAACCCCTTTAGTGCTCCAATTACCTTCTCATCGCTCCAAAACTCAAGTCCCATTATTTCATATCAATATCATCTCACTCTTTCCTACCATGGATCTTCTCTTATTATGCTATCACTCACACTTGCCACTAATCTATCCATAAGATCAACGTTCACTGTTCAAACAATTGCATCTCCTTTGTACATCTCTAGAAATCAAAATTCATTTCATACCGTTAATTGCCCAAGGAAATCACACAGTAGTTTCACCTCTTAGTAAACCAAATCTCCCAAACTCACTCACTGTCTACAAATCCACCTCGCGACACGTCTCCATAAAGTTCACTATATACCACTCTTCTCAACCCCTTTAAAACGAACTTTTACTACATATATTCTTAACCCACACGACTCCTAACCATCTCCCTCCATAATTCTTTACACATCTCAAGTTGCCACTATCCACATCCTTACTTTCAATCTTTTCATTCTCACGTTCCTTAGACTCACATCATCCCTTTGCCCATACTCACTTACTTTTACGTTACTCAACACACAATCATATCACTCATCTCATCTCAAACATGCTCCATGCCTCAATAAGCCTTAACAATCTTTCTTTTCTTTTTCCACTATCTATCACAACCACATATAACTCATATCCTCCCCACCAAACTCATACTCACCACAAGAGCCCCTCCTTACATCATAAGATTGGGTAACTTACGCATCAGGACCAACATACATATAAAACAATGCATAAAGAAGCGAAATAACACCTTTGAATTAAACATAATATGCAACGAATTCAAAAGATAAGCATATGACCCGAAACATGGGTCACTAGATCGAGTACTGGCCACTCGATCGAGTAAGTGACTTACTCGATCGAGTAGGTGAAGGCCAGAAGCACGTAAAACAAATTACCAGGGCTACTCGATCGAGTAAGGGGTACTCGATCGAGTACCAAGGTGCACTCGATCGAGTGAGAGCCACTCGATCGAGTACCCTACGCATTTCTCAGCACTGTCCAGTTTTCGTAAAACGGTCATAACTCACTCGTTTCTTGGTCGTTTTGGGCGTGTGACCTATCGTTAGAATCATAACAGCACAATCTATCACCTCCAATTAGAATCACATCAAAATAATATATAAATCTCAAGTTATAACAGTTTAAAGACAACCTCTTTATAATAAAAAAACACAACTACTTGATTTTTACTTCCAAACAACTTAAACAACAACAAGGTAAACAAAAACAACTCAATACTCATAAAACCAGTATTCCTAATCACATGTTACTATCTTCAAAAGCCAAGCAACAACATTCATCATGCACATAGATTATTTAACTTGTCAATCATGATTTACCCACATGCTTTTATTCTACAACTTCACGTACAACAAAACATACTCATACATTACAAATCCTATTTCCATGTTACGAATGCAACAATATTACAAATCCACTTCGTCACCGAAACATATTCATAATCACAAAATTCATATTCTCATGCAATTGACATCCCATCTTTTCCAATCTATTCTTCCCATTTCAACCACATTCTTCATCTAACAAGTGCATATGACACAACAGTAGACAAGCATATGAACTTATTATTTAAGTCTACGCAAATAAAACTGTGTAAAATCATATCACATCTCCTAATCACAAGTTACTAGTATATACACATTATAAATCATTCATTCTGCAACATCATTATTCATCACATATTATCACATATGAACTACTTTCTTTTTCCACCACATCATTCGTCATTCTCACATACTTCTCAAACTATTCCAACCAACATGGTAAACCAACTATCATTCAACATGCTTTCAACCAACAACATACAAAATCACACCGATTCATGCCACACATCACTATATTGGTACACAATTCACAAAATAAACACATAACGATCCCGACTCATATCCCATGGTGACCGATTCAAAATTGTAGGGCAAGTTCGCGACTTTAGGACGTCTCCCAAGTCTTTGCATTAGCTCCTACAACTTCTACCCCGGGTTCATTTTAATTAGACTCCCTAGGTTCATTAGATTCATTGGTTACAGATTTCAGGATCATCGCTCTGATACCATTTTATAACACCCTCATACTCCAAGTGCCTTACCAGGACCACCCAGGTATAAAGATGTTACCATCTCGGTTACCCGAGGCAATGATAATCATAAGACAATAACGAAACAACATTTAAATAGTATAAGTTTAGTGAAAGAATATAATCCGGAAACCAAACTGATAAAATGTGAATACATGTTCTCCAAAAAACAAATGTCTAAAAGCTAAACATAATGTCTGACAACAGCGGAAGACTCTTCTAACTGCAGTGATGACTCATCCCAGCTAGCCCATGTATCTCTACTCATACCTGCTCAACAACTGCTCACCATACCCGAATGGATCACCACAGTTTTTAAAATAATAAACGGGGTCAGTACTAATCACACAATTTATATAATTCAACAACACAACAAACAACACAGCTCAATCGTCACAGATATACTCCGAACTCCATCTCCAACTCCATAATACTGACTACACACTAAAGTGTGTAGCCCTGCCAGAGTGCCCATCGCAACAGGGTCACTCCACGCCGCCAGGTGGGGGACCGTAGCCGTTCCCACCTAATCCTCGCTCATCTCCGTCGAGCGAATAACCCAAATCCATTAATGTGCACATCCCTTCTGTGGCGGGTTCCACAGAAGGCGAATAATGGGCGTGAAGCCACTCCCGCAAGTGACTCCACTCAGCCAAGGACGCGCCCGAAGAACACAGACAGATACAAACAATCACAACTACTAAACAGCAATCAAAACCAACAACTGTCACGATACTCGTAGGATAACAATCAACAATCACAAATCATCACCAACACATTATGGGACTAATACTGAGTAGGGAAAACCCTACCTGGAATGCAACACAGTCAGACGATCTCAACAGCTGATATCAAAAGGCCTCTTCTACGAATCCTCCTCCTAACATATAACCATACAATTACTACCAATCAAGGGAAACAACAAAACCCCAAAATCCCCAAATTAGGGTTTAACCAACTTAAGCAAAATACTATAAAAACAGTACGTGGATCTTACCCTCGACGGAAGGATCACAAAGGTGTAAAGAAAGATGAATTCCGACCTTCCAAGCTCCGGGATTTGTCAATAATGCGATGAAAGCGAAGTACGTAGATTAATTTCTCTTTTGAAAGTAATTAGGTTTGTAAAAGTGTATTATGAAAGTGACGGAAGTGATTATATATTAATTCGCATTATTAATAAAACCCGACAAATCATCCCCCCGTAAACCGACTACTCGATCGAGTAGCTGACGTACTCGATCGAGTGCCGCCTACTCGATCGAGTACCAAGGCTACTCGATCGAGTACCCAACAGGTCAGAAACTATTTTAAATCGTAAAACACCCTTACTCGACAGAGTAAGACCCACTCGATAGAGTACCCAGAGACTCATAAAACCGTAGTATTACAAAAGCAATTAAAAGGAGTTTGTAAGCAAATGATTAAAAGCACTAGGGTGTCATGGGTTCATAGGGGATTCATGGGAGTAGATCATACAAACATGTTCTCAATTAGATGCAAGCACTTATTGTTGTGATGAGATCGAGTTAGTTATATCTTACAATCCCTAGGAAGATTTGGGTCCCGGAGTCGAGTCGTCTAGACTGTACAACACCTACAAGTCGACTTAATTCTTCCTATTCAACTCTATGCATGGTCTAATGAGGCTCGAGTTGGTTTATATCTTACAAGCCTCATTGAAGAGATCAGGGATAGTAAAAAAATGCAAGGTTTCATAGTCTCACATTTCATCAAACATAACATGTGCATAGGTTGAAATCACAACAAGCAAGCAAATTAATTAAGAGAACATATTAGATTAAGCATAGATCAATCCCCATGTTTGTTTCCCCTAATTCCCCATTAACCCTAGCTAAAGAAACTACTCACTCATGATCAAGTTTAGCATGCTAATAAGGTTGTCAATCATACTAACAAAGCAAAACATGATGAATAAATAAATGTGATTAACAATAATTAAACAAGGGTAAAAAGGAATTATACCTATGGAGATGATCCAAATAATAAAGCAAAGAATAATAGAAGTACTTGATGATTGATGGAAGGTTGTCAATCCTCCAAATAAACCTAAATAATCTTCTAATTACCCAAATAAAAGTAAGAACAATAGAGAAATTAAGGAAATATTAAGATGTGATTAATATTGAGAAATGTATTACAACTAAATTAAGACTAAATTAAGATAAGATTATTGATACGTGCATATTGTATAGTCTTTTTAGCCTATTTTAGCATGTATTTCCATGTACTTTTGTACTGTTTATATCGCATTATGCCCCGAATTGGCTACTTTGTTTCGTTTTGTCCGTTTTGTAGAAATGAACGCGGAAGTAGTAGAATCGTACCATTTTCGTCCTACTTTTTATGCATTTTGAGGAGACGGGATTTTTCTGAGCGAGATATTGCATTTGGATGCGTGAAGGCACGGTCTACGAAGCAGTCGGTCACGAGTTTGAGCTGTTTTGGAGGAAGAATACTCGATCGAGCTGTTTTATCACTCGATCGAGTGGTTTCTATGGCATTGGTTGGTCGATCGAGTAGTTTTCTGCTCGATCAAGAAGTGCTGGAATTAGGAGTTACTCGATCGAGTAACAATTATGTTCGATCGAGTAGATTTCTTGGAGTTTTACTCGATCGAGTTGTTTCAGACTACTCGATCGAGTGGTTTTGGCTGTCATGGGCTTTAATTAGCCCGTGAACATGTTTTAGCTTATGGACTTAGTAGTTTTTCTATTTAAGCACTTAATAACTAGGTCATTGGCACTTAATATCTAGTCTCTATAGTAATGGGGTTACCAGGGGCACTATAGATGATATCCTCAAGGTCACTGGAATGTCTTATGGTACTCTTCCTTTTAAGTATCTGGGAATTCCAATAGCTGCTAGAAAATTATTTGTGCTTGAATGTACTAGCTTGGTTGATAAAGTGGTTTGCAGAATAAGATCCCTTGGCAGCAGGAAATTGAGTTATGTTGGACGTTTGGTACTGATTAAAGCTGTTCTCTCAAATCTTCATACCTACTGGGCCAGGATCTTCATCCTTCCATCTACTATTCTCAAAAAGATCACTGCAATCTATAGAAACTTCCTCTGGACAGGCATTGATAATGACCAGGGTAGTACTCTGGTTTCTTGGGAGCAGATTTGTCAACCTAAGACTCATGGTGGATTGGATATTAAGGATATTATAAGATGGAACAAGGCAGCTTTGGGCAAGTACATCTGGTGGTTGGCACAAAAAAAAAGGACCATTTATGGGTAAGATGGATTCATTCTATTTATATTAAAAATGGTTCCTGGTTTTTCTATGATCCTAAACAAAATGGAAGTTGGGCCTGGAGAAAGCTCTGTAAGATCAGGGATCTTATGGTGGCTGGTTATGTGGGGGAATGGTGGCTACAACCTCATCATGAATACTCTATTGCTAGTGGCTATGACTGGTTGAGCCCTCCCATGGTTAAGGTCAATTGGACCAAGTTTGTTTGGATTAAAGATGCTCTCCCTAAGCATAGCTTCATAGGATGGCTAGTGATGCATGGAAGATTGCTTACAAGAGATAGGCTGAAGAGGATGGGGATTCTTATGGATGATATCTGCATTCTATGTGACTCTGCTCCTGAATCACATACTCACCTCTTTTTTGCCTGCATTTTCAGTCAGAAATGCCTGCAGTTACTGTCCCAGAAACTAGGTTGCCATCTACCTAGTGTGGACTGGACTGCGTGGTGGCTCAGAAAGAATTTTTGTTCCCAAGTTCTGAAGATATCAGTGGCTGCACATCTCCTGGCTCTCATTCATGCCATTTGGTGGTGCAGAAACCGTTGTAGGCTTGAGGGCTACCTTCCTCGGCCTGAGTCTGTGCTTGCTCATATTGTTCATGGCATTAAGCTGTGACAATATGGACTCTTTTATATTTTCTACTGCTGTAATTTCGTATCCTTATGAAAAGTAGAAATGAAAAGTTGTAATGTCTGTAAGGGCTTTGTTAGCTTGTTGGGCTTAAACGATGTATTTTGGTTAACCTTATTAATATAAGTTCACCTTTTTACCAAAAAAACTAGGTCATTGGCATGGATCTTATTATCTATCATCGACTATTATTTCAGTTTTTCATCTATCATTTTCATCTTTTACTGTAACTTTGATTTCGGGGTTATTTTGCTCGGATTTGTTTGTTCTTACACCGGATTCTTGCGATTGTAATCTCTTTCTCCCTTTTTAATATTAATCTTTCTTTTATTCGTCTTAATTACTTGTTTAATTCCTTTAATTTTCTGCCCTAATTACTTTTATGCAATTTCATTGTTGTTTCATTATGCTTTATATTAGTTATTTCAATATTGGTATTATTGACAACATTAGCGATATGAGGAGCTAAATCTGTTTCATGTTGGGATTAGGGGATCTGCGGTAGAAATGTGATGATGTAGTGAATAGGTTAGATGAGTTATTTGTGAGATTCTGTCCCCATGGCAATATAACTGTATTTACCGACTTAGTTGAGTGCACGCTTCTGAGTCACCCTTTTAATCTGGTTAAATTTAATCCTGGATCGGAAGATTGGACTAAATAGACCTGCTATGAACAGTAGACTGCCCTGACGAGGACGGAAGTTAAGTTAGTGGTAATTTAGGATAGAAAATGGACCGGAAGGACCTTTCCATATCCGTCTCACATTAATTTTATCTAAGTTGTTTACAGTTGAGTCACTGGACTACCGTAGTGAACCGAAATCCTGACATGTCCCCTCTTTATTGATAGTTTATCATCTTTTTCTGCCTTTACTGCTCTTACCTTGCTTCTCTTCCTTATACATCATTAGTTTAGAAACCAATTGTAAACACCCCCCATTTTTGTGACCAAATAGACGGACTCTTTACAGATATCTTGCCTCCCTGAGGAGATCGACCTGACTTCCCTAGCTATATAGTTAGTTTAGTTAGTTATTTTTGATAGGTATACGATGACCTGTCAAATTTTTGGCGCCGTTCTTAGGGAGGCAATTGCCCTATCTGTCTTTGTTTCGTTTATTTTATCCGTCTCAGGGAATTTTTATTCCTTGAGACAGTTCTTATTCATTTTCATTCAGTGTTGTGTATGCCTAGGTCAAGCAAGTTGGAGTTAGTTTCAGCTGATTCTGAACCAGAGCGATTGTCCAGGCATAGACTGCGTCTGCAAAGAGAATCACGAAAGGAAGACTTGAGTACTTTCGAACCTTAACTTCAGCATTTCCTATTTACAGAAGATCAATCTTTAGTAGAAGACAATCTCAGTTCTGTAAATCAACCAGTAAAGATGCCGAACATTGCTAGTCATTCGGGGCCTAAAGCATCATCTATTCCGAAGGGTTTCAATCTCCAGACTGAGGATGGGAATACTTTTAACATCCGTCCATCCTATATCAATCTGGTGGAGAGAAATCTCTTTAGATGTGTGGCAGGTGAAGACCCGAGGAAGCATATGGAGGTCTTTACGGACTACTGTTCTACTATCCCCGCCACAAAGGGGGTAACTCAAGACAAGATTAAGGAGGTGTTGCTCCCTTTTTCTTTGATTGACTCAGCTAGGGAGTGGCTGACTGACTTGGACCGTACGGCCGCGGGGGTCACTGACTGAGAGACCCTTGCTCTTGCTTTTTATAAAAGATATTTCCCTACGCAGCGCACCAATCAGCTGAGAGCAAAGATCACAAGTTTCAAGCAGGCACCTGATGAGACTTTCTATGAAGCGTGGTCCCGTTTTAAGAAGTTGGTGAGGTCTCTTCCTCGCCATGGTTTTGATCTGTGGTTTCTGTCCAACCAGTTCTACAATGGGTTGTATGATGATCACAGAGCCATACTTGATGCATCATCTAACGGAAGATTCTAAGAGAACACTGACGATGATAAGGGATGGGCCCTTATTGAAGAGATGGCGAACCACTGTGCTGAGTATGGAAACCCGAGGGATGGTATTAGAACAGTTCATGCAGTCGATAAGCAAGTTGTGGCTCAGCTGGAAGCCATGAATGCTAGGTTTGATAAGTTGGAGCTGCATTCTGCTGGGGAGCCTCAGGCGATTCATTTGCTTACTAGAGGGGAGACCGTCACATGTGAGAGGTGTGGGAGCAACGACGGTCACACTGTTGTTGGCTGTCTTACAGAGAAGGACCGGGTCCTTGCTTTTCAACAATACAGGCAAGGAGGGGGTTCCTATTATAATAACCAAGGGGCAGTCCATCCTAATTTGAGGTGGACAAGTCAAAATATGCTCAATCCTACCCCTCCTCCGCACCAGCAGCAGCCATATGTCCCTCCTCATAAGGCTCAACAAGGCTTTCAGAAGCCTCCTTCCTTTCCTACACCTAATCAAGGTGCATCATCCTCTGGTGGGGTAAGTGAGATAGGTGAGTTGAAGACGATGTTGCAGTCTTTGACAAAGCAATGGCAGTTAAGCGACCAACAAAAAGATGCATCTATCAAGGCACTTGAAACTCAAGTTGCCCAGTTAGCCGCGAACCAGTCCACACGGAAACCGGGTCATTTACCGTCACAAGCTGATAAAAATCCACATGAGACAGTAAATTTAATTAATTTGAGAAGCGGTCGCTCGTATGAGGGACCGGAAGTGTTGAAATCAGACCCGAGGAAGGAAATTACTGCTGATAAACAGTGTTCTGTTGAAGAAAAGGAGCTGACGACAAAGAAAGTACTCGATCGACTGATTTCTGGGGGTCGATCGAGTAAAAATGCTGAAGAAAGGACTCGATCGAGTGGAATTTCTACTCGATCGAGTGAACAGGAAAAGGAAGAGCTCGATCGAGTAAATAAAACTGCTCGATCGAGTGAATTTGCTGAAGAATCTGCTCGATCGAATGGTAATTCTGCTCGATCGAGTAATGCTAATAAAGAACAACTCGATCGAGAGCCTGCTAGTGCTCGATCGAGTGAAAAATCACCTGAAAGACCTCGTTCGAGAGGAAAGAAGTCTCGATCGAAGGATTTAGAGCTTGATCCGGCTGACACGTTGGAAGAGAGGAACAAGGGACTCGAGATACCCATCACGGTGCCTTTCCCGAGGCGGTTGCAGAGTACTAAGGCTAATCAACAATTCGGCAAATTTGCCGAACTCCTGAGAAGCTTGCAAGTCACTGTGCCATTCGCCGAATTGCTGACACAGGTACCCTCTTACCTTAAATTTATGAAAGAAATTTTAACGCGTAAGAGGCACATTAATGATCATGAGACGGTAGCTTTGACTGAGGTAGGGACGGCCCTAGTTCAGAATAAGTTACCTCCCAAACAGTCAGATCCGGGTAGTTTCTCGATTCCGTGTCATATTGGTACCCACTTAATTGATAACGAGTTATGCGATCTTGGCGCTAGCGTGAGTGTCTTACCGCTGTCTCTGGCTAAGAGACTTGGTTTGACCAAGTTTAATTGCACAAATATGACTGTTCAAATGGCCGACCGTAGTATATCACGGCCACTAGGTGTCATAGAAGACATACCTGTCAAGATCGGGAGATTCTTTATTCCCGTTGACTTCGTTGTACTTGACATCCCCGAAGATACACATACCCCTATCATTTTAGGGAGACCATTTTTATTTACTGCCCGTGCAGTGATAGACGTCGGGGGCAAGACATTGACTTTTCAGGTTGGGGACGAGGAATTGATTTTCCATCAGTCTAAGTCCCGAAGGGCTCCCATGCAAGCTCAGCCTTGCAATGCCCTCTCTTCTACTGACCCTCCTATTGACACTCCAGATGAGAATTTGGAACATTGTGCTGCTATCGTGACCCCTCCGCCTCAGATTGAGAGCGAAAAGGAGGAAAGTTCGTCTGTTTTCCTTGCTGTAGGTACAGAGGAAATTATTGAAGGAGTTGTCAATGATTATTGTGCAATTAATGTCAGTCAAAGTGGGAATGATGACGCTACAGCTGGTAATAAAGGAGTAAGGATGAGGAAAGTTTGCGCGTATGTGGACGTCAACTATTCTCCTCCTAACGATTCAAATACAAGCTCGTGGAAATTGAAGAGGACGATCAATGTTGCTGAGGTGACGTCCTCCAGTCAGGAGCCCTCCGAGGGGCTACTGAATTGCTTTGGGAAGTGGCGGGGAAATGCCCCGTGTACCAATTTGTAAAAACAATTTTTAATTTCTTTTGGATTTGTTTATTGCTTTTAATTAGGACACTTAGAATTTAGACATTTTTAGCATAGATTAGAAGACTATAGACTGTTACTTTTTGTATTTGGTATTTTGGGATATTTTTACGAGTGTTTTTATGCAGGTTTGGGGAATTATACGCAAATCCAAGAGCTTACACGAGGAAAAGAGCTCGATCGAGTACTTTTTGTACTCGATCGAGTGAAATGTGTTCGATCGAGTGATTCCATATTACTCGATCGACAAAAGCTGAAAAGGGGAGTTCTCGATCGAGTAACTTTTTACTCGATCTAGTAGATGAATACAAGAAGCTCTCGATCGAGTAGTTTTAAACCACTCGATCGACTGATTTTGGAAATGACGCGCAGTGAGTTCCTTTAACTTCCTTCTTTTTCTTTGTTATTTCATTTTCTTCTTCATTATTTCGTTCCTACCTCCCTATTTGCGATCAAAAACCCCAAAATCCTCCATATTTCTTGCCCATTTACCAAATCCACCACCTACATTTTGTTTTTCGTAAATTAATCGTCATTTGACCTCTACTTTCCCTTTGATTTACGCTATTTTACACGGTCAATTAAGGGTTTTAGGGTTTCGCGGTTTTTTGATCAAAAATCGCCATTGTTGCTTGTATTTGTCGATTAATTGCAATTTGTAGGTTCCTTATCATCAAGTAAGCAATTCCTACACATCTTTGCATTTTAATTTCATTAATTTTGCTTTTTATGAAGTGAATTAAGATTAGGGTTTCGAAATTCCTCATTTGATCGAATTTTTCGACTATAATTGTAATTGTTTGCCCTATTTGCTTACTTGATGCTTAAATCCCATACCTCATTGATGCTTCACATGTTTAATTCGAATTTTTGGTGAAATTTGCGATTAAGGGTAATTTCAGTCGAAATTTTCGACTGTTGTTGGGTCTCTACTGCTAGTTAGGCCTCATTTGCCTCAATTGTTGCTTAATATGATGCATTTGTCGTCTGCTACCCTTCCCCTATCGCTGTTTACCCGCTATCATTCGAATTTTTTGAGGTAATTTGGGAATTTTTTGGGCTGTAGTCGAATTTTTCGACTGTTTAGGGGAAGCTCCATGCTGTTTTCACGCTGATTTCTTATCGCTTTTCCCCTGCCCCATGTGTTTAGGATGGATTCTAGCTCGATGCCTTCTTCGAGATCTGCTTTCAATCCGTCCCTGTCTCTGTCTGAGTCGGTAGTCCCTGATGCTACTACCGTCTCCGCACTTACCAGCACCCATGTGTTCTTAGTCTCTGCCGTTGGTACGGTTTTTGCTTCTGCTAGCACTAATGCTAGCCCTGTTTCAGCTGCCATCTCAGTCACAGCCACTACTACTGCTAGCACTGATGCTAGCCTTTCTTCCTCAGTGGTGGTCACAGCTGCAGCTATAGCCTCTACTTCAGCCACGGCGGACTCACCTGCAGCCGCAACTGCTTTTAGGGCGGCCCTAGTACCTCGTGACGTCAGTGGACGGCCTTCTACTTCAGGTTCTAGAGGCCGGGGTCGTGGTCGTGGTCGAGCTACACCTGCTGCTGGCCGTGTCACGATCCGAGTGGATGACACTCTTGACTCCCACCCTGAGTACCCGCAGGTAATTTTCGTTAATGGTGTACATCGTACTAGATTTTATAACTTAGTTGGCTGCAAGTTTATCCCTACGCGCTTTCTTTGCCGCACGTCACTTGAGAGGCTCGGTTTCTATGAGCCTGTTTGTGAGCTTTTACGGGGCACGGGGATGGCCGGACTCATCACTATGAGTGGCCATACCTTTATGGAGCTGAGTCTCGAGTTCTTCAGCTCCTTCACCTTCTCCTCCGGGGCACACGATGTTGTCCCCACTAGTCTTTCTGTGTCTTTCCGGTTGTTAAACCGGACTTTTTCGATGATATTGGAGGAGTTTGGTACCAGACTTGGACTTTCCTTTACGGGCGCCACTGTTGCCCCTAGGAAGGTCATTCGTCAGCTTTGGCGGACCTTGGTCCAGACCACCTTTCCCGAGCGAAAACTCGCTCAGGTACACCTTCCCCCTGCCCGTTACTTTCTTAGACTGATGGGGAGTACCATTTTTTGCCGAAGGGAGCCAAACAACATCAACAACAACGAGCTCTCCATCTTAGGCGGTTACCTGAACATTGACTGCGAGGGTCCTTTTACCCTCAACATCGCATATTTGACCGCCCAGTACTTCCAGGCCCAGGGGGAGAAGGTCACGGGATCTATCGTCTGCGGTGGCATAGCCACCATTCTTGCCCGTTCCCTCTTCCCTGCCTTGCCTCGTGACCTACCGTACCTAGAGGGAGATAGGTACCTGAGCCTAGCGTCTATGCACTCTCAGACCTGGCTGACTTCTGACTACCGGACTTGGAAGATAGACGGTTCCTTGTCCGTGGACCTACCTTGCACCCCTCTCCCCCGTCTAGCCCCTTTGCCTACTATTGCACGGGGCGCCCGTCTACCACCTCTACCTGACTACCACCTGTCAGTCCGACCACCTACTACCTTACCCGCCGCTAAGAAGCGGCGTAGACTTGAGACCGGAGAGGGATCTGCACCTTCCACAGGTGGCCAGACTTTCACGGCCACACCTACCCCGATCCCTACTCCTACTCCTACTCCCGCGCCTACTGACACGACACAGACACAGCCGGTCCTACCGGCTAATTTTGTACCTCCTCCACCCTTTGAGGCGTCCTCGGTCATGGACCAAGGGCGCCGTGACGGTTTGTTGATTGAGATTGCAGAGAGACAGGCTCGTATGGAGTGGGACATAGCTTTGACTTTGTTCCCTCTATACGAGTATCACATGAGGCGACACCGTCCGATCCCAGGGGGTTGGCCACACCCTTCCTTTTATCGGTACCCAGCTGAGGGGTACCCGGAGGTTGCTAGTGAGGAGGAGGACGAGGACGAGAACCCGACGGCGGCGGCGGAGAGAGCTCGAGCTGAGTAGAGGAGGAGGAGAGAGCAGGAGGTGGACCCGGACTACACCGTGACGGTGGAGGACGTGACGGAGGAGGCTGACGAGTAGCTGCTGGTCTACTCACTTCCCCAGTTTTCTGGCTGGTTTGGGTAAGTTCGTGTTTTGTATGTCTATTCTCGTTCTTTTATTTATTTTGTCTCCTTTTCATTTTATTATTTTTCATTCTTTATTGGTTGTATATTCCCGTTCCCCTGTATATATCTGCTGGTGTATGCTGGAGGACAACGAGGGCGTTGTCCGTTTTGGTTTGGGGAGGGTATTGCATCCTTTTGAGTCTGCATTTGCATTTGTTTTGCATTCACGTTTATATTTTCAGCTTGCATTTGTATTTATTTACTTCATTAAAATTCAAAAAAAAAAAAACCAAAAAAAATTAGAAAAATTTCAAAAATTCAAAAATATTCACGCTTATTTTTGCATATAGGTTGAGTCGGAACGGTTGATTTCCATGATGATATTGCACTATAACTTGTCATTTCACTTGAGCCTTGCACTTCTTTTGGCAGTTATTAGCTTTGTCATACGCATAGTCTACGAGTTTTTGTTCAAATATAGCTGACTGTTTAGACTTGACCTGATAATTGGCAACCTACTTTACAATTTCTGAGATTTAGAGCCTATAACTGGTGACATTCATGACCAGTTCATTAGGAATTGAGAGTAGTACTCCTTGCATAGCATGTTCATCATTTTTGCACCTTTATGACATTCAATTTCTTGTCAAATGAACACATTCGGGTTTGCGGTTGGTGTCACATGCAGGGAGGTGCTTGCAAATTTTTCCCTTTTCTTATATTTTTCACCCATTTAGCTCCACCTAAGCCAAAACTGGCCTTTTTGACCCATTAGCTACATCCCAAACTGAGCCTGCCTAGTCAAGCTAGTTTAGTATGTCTTTTGTGGTATGATTTTCCGTCTACAGTTTGGCCCGTATCGTTTTGATTGGAGTTGGTGTAAATAAAGGAAGGAGAAGAAAAAAGAATTGAAAAAAGAATTGAAAAAAAAAAAGAAAAGAAAAACGTGAATAGAAAGAAAAAGAGAAAAAAAACGAAAAAATGGAAAAAGTGTGATTCACGTGAAATAGAAGGAAAAAATGAAAAAAAAGAGTTGAAAAAATATTTGATATGTATTAGTTGATTCATTTAGACGGTATTAAAAAGGGGAAGTTTGTGACCGTCTAACTCCTCCATTCTTATTCCATATTTTTGAGGAGATTGTGTATGGGATTAGTGAGATATGTGCCAAATGAAGGGCACTTGTACTTTATTTTTCAGTCAGTTGAGATTCGGACGGTCTTATATGGTCCTGTTAGGAACTAGCTTGATGCTTTTACCTCCACATTTCCATAACTTGTTTTGCCTTTTCTCACCTGAACCTCACTATTCCCATATCTCTTGTAAGCCCTCGGCTGTGACGGACATTATTGGTTGGAGTGTGTGCATTAGTACTTGAATTGTCTTTCATTTTTATTGCATGCATGCTATGTAGGTCGCAGTTAGGTGAGTGACTGTCTTTCTCTCTCTCTTTCACATTTATTATTCACCCTTTGCTTCATGAGAGAAGAGTGACCACGTGAGAGTCCGATTTTGTTGGTCTTGCAAGGTCGATAGGTCGGCTATATTTCTGAACAACTTATAACTCGTTTGCGTATTGACTGCTTAGCTATAACTGTTAGTTTTTGTTGCATTAAATTGGTTCAAGTAGACAAGTTAAGCTAGCTCTGAGTTTTCATTTCCGTTCCATTAGTTGTATTTTGGGTTTACTCGAGGACGAGTAAAAGTTCGGTTTGGGGAGATTTGATACGTGCATATTGTATAGTCTTTTTAGCCTATTTTAGCACGTATTTCCATGTACTTTTATACTGTTTATATCGCATTATGCCCCGAATTGGCTACTTTGTTTCGTTTTGTCCGTTTTGTAGAAATGAACGCGGAAGTAGTAGAATCGTACCATTTTCGTCCTACTTTGTATGCATTTTGAGGAGACGGGATTTTTCTGAGCAAGATATTGCATTGGGATGCGTGAAGGCACGGTCTACGAAGCAGTCGGTCACGAGTTTGAGCTGTTTTGGAGGAAGAATACTCTATCGAGCTGTTTTATCACTCGATCGAGTAGTTTCTATGGCATTGGTTGGTCGATCGAGTAGTTTTCTGCTCGATCAAGAAGTGCTGGAATTAGGAGTTACTCGATCAGTAACAATTATGTTCGATCGAGTAGATTTCTTGGAGTTTTACTCGATTGAGTTGTTTCAGACTACTCGATCGAGTGGTTTTGGCTGTCATGGGCTTTAATTAGCCCGTGAACATGTTTTAGCTTATGGACTTAGTAGTTTTTCTATTTAAGCACTTAATAACTAGGTCATTGGCATGGATCTTATTATCTATCATCGACTATTATTTCAGTTTTTCATCTATCATTTTCATCTTTCACTGTAACTTTGATTTCGGGGTTATTTTGCTCGGATTTGTTTGTTCTTACGCCGGATTCTTGCGATTATAATCTCTTTCTCCCTTTTTAATATTAATCTTTCTTTTATTCGTCTTAATTACTTGTTTTATTCCTTTAATTTTCTGCCCTAATTACTTTTATGCAACTTCATTGTTGTTTCATTATGCTTTATATTAGTTATTTCAATATTGTTATTATTGACAACATTAGCGATATGAGTAGCTAAATCTGTTTCATGTTGGGATTAGGGGATCTGCGGTAGAAATGTGATGATGTAGTGAATAGGTTAGATGAGTTATTTGTGAGATTCTGTCCCCATGGCAATATAACTGTATTTACCGACTTAGTTGAGTGCACGCTTCTGAGTCACCCTTTTAATCTGGTTAAATTTAATCCTGGATCGGAAGATTGGACTAAATAGACCTGCTATGAACAGTAGACTACCCTGACGAGGACGGAAGTTAAGTTAGTGGTAATTTAGGATAGAAAGTGGACCGGAAGGACCTTTCCATATCCGTCTCACAGTAATTTTATCTAAGTTGTTTACAGTTGAGTTACTGGACTACCGTAGTGAACCGAAATCCTGACATGTCCCCTCTTTATTGATAGTTTATCATCTTTTTCTGCCTTTACTGCTCTTACCTTGCTTCTCTTCCTTATACATCATTAGTTTAGAAATCAATTATAAACACCCCCCATTTTTGTGACCAAATAGACGGACTCTTTACAGATATCTTACCTCCCTGAGGAGATCGACCTGACTTCCCTAGCTATATAGTTAGTTTAGTTAGTTATTTTTGATAGGTATACGACAGCCCTGTCAATTATGATAGGATTAAGAGGACATGCTAATCTAGGTAGTATAATGGGGTATTTATACTAAAATTAAGTACAAGGATTAGGGTTACTAAGGGCTTAAATGACTATTAAGACCCTAAGAAAACTTGAGGAAATGCAACTCCCGAGGGACATGCGCAGATCATCTTTGCTAGTCCTGCCACGATCCGCTCGTCCTGTGCTGAAGCACAACCTGTTCTGTAAGAAGATCCGCTCGGATCAGAGAGGAGCCGCTCGGCTCATAGCTCTTCAATCCGCTTGTCCTGGGATCAAACCGCTCGGATCCTGGCACTTTGGTACGCTCGGATCATGCTCAGGCCGCTCGGATCGTTGGACAGAGTTGTTCTCTTGTTTGGCTCCTTAACAATCTGCAAGGATTATCCCAAAATTATCTCCTTATAACCACTGAGCCTCAATAAAGAACGTCTTCTTGCATTGTACTCAGTTTGTGGGTCTTGGACTTCCGTAAGTTCAAATTTTCTCCCACTCTGTCTTCCATAAAATGAAATTCTTTATGGAAAGACAGCATTATGAGCCATAAACTCTTTGTTCTCGTTTTGGAGGAGTAAAAACCAAGTGGTTCAATTTTGGATAACCCTCACAAATACATAAATTGGTTCTGAACATAAACATGTATGGTCCCAAATGTATAAAAATGACAAGTTAGGGACCCTCCCTATCCATATCTCATATGGAGTCATTTAGGCTATTATAGTCGGGTTTTAAACTTTTAGTGAGAAAATAGCTTACAAAATTGCGAAAAACTTCAAACCATATCTCATAAAGTTTGGTTTTATCTTCTTGACTACACCATACTCTATGGTTCACAATCTTTTGAGTGATAATCAAGGTCATTACTTGATATTATCCATTTGATCTTCAAAGTCATTACTTTGAAACTTCCGATCAACATTTTGATCTTGTCGTGCTTTTGGTTTACTACTTCATTTTGAAAATATTCCACGTTTCAAAAATCACTTTTATGTCTTATTAAATAGATACGAGGTTTTCTTATCGATTTAACATTACGGTAAAAGTAACGAAGTATATATATAACCAACTATCGGCCTTACACATCCGTATGTATATGGTGAATCACCTCACTATTGTGTTTCTTTTCTGCAAAAGAAAACATAATACATGCACACATACCATAAGATTCTCAATCAAATGGTTGTTTAATGTGCTTATCGTTTACTCGTTTTAAACGAATTTACTTGAGGTTTGATCAATTGGGTTCACCGGATTAGAGACTTTAAAATCTATAAGACAGTATAATATTTAGTTTTCGTGAAGAATGTAAAATTCCTCTTACTTAAGTGGTCTAAACCAACCACCAAGTTATCATAGGAGTAGGTACAACCTTTTGTTTTAAATCACATTAGTGATGCCTTTTATGTTTAAACATAGATGATTACATTCTTTGAAAACCAAATTTAGGTACATTTGTCCCTATCGAAATCGTTGCTACTCTAGCATCATTTCGATACAAAAATGTCCTATGCTAGACGTCTTACGTTTTATCAATTCATGTAAACCTCTTTACAAAGAAATGACATGTACTTGGTATCTCATACCAAGATGGTGGAACTAGCTTATCCTTTGAGTAGATGTCTCCTTCAACTTTATCCTATTGCATACATCTAGGGTTGCTTCTTCTTAACTCCCACTCACTTTTGCATTCCTCTTTGCTTCAATAAGCAAAAATGAATCTTATGAAGACCTCTCTTCAAGTCATTCGTGATATTTTATACACTTAGTAAGAGTGAATTACTATAAAGTGAGTGCAACATGTGGCAAAATCTCAACTTCTTGCGAAATTGGACTACCTGACCGTTCAATTGTCATCATATGCCTAAACTCTTTAGCGCATAAACAATCGATTTGGCCTTTCTCGAATTGAGCCATTTGACGGTATCATATTGGAGTATTCTTTGTGTTTTTGAAAACTCTTTTCGCAAACTTTTGAATTACTCTTGAGTAATTAAAACTAATATGTCATCTTCATGACGGAGGTGTCACTTTCGAAATCAAGACTCTCTTGATAAAATGTGACTCCTTTTTTAAACTCATAATAAGAGTTTTCTACATTAAACCCCTTTTTAAACATGTATGGATGTTAAGTTGTAAAATAATCGCAATGATTGTTGTAAGCTTATGTAGGTGAATTGGTAAATCATGTTACCAATCATAGCTACCGAATTCTTTCAAAGAAACCGCTTTCTATGAAAGAACGAAACAAGTATAATAATAAATAGATGATGAAAGGAGGATGAAGTGCGCGATGTCATAGTAAATACATTAATGAAAAAGAACGAAAAATAGGAAAAATTAACATTCAATGTTTAAAAAAAAATCCTTGTGAAAACATGTTCAACAAGTTTTAACATTTATATAATGATCTCCCGCTAAATTATATAAATGATTCCTAGACCCAAATTTTAAACAAAAATGAGCATCGCTTGAGCGAAACATCCCATAATCGTGTAAATTCGGTAAGTCAACGGTTGACTAATTCTACATCTAGAACTCTTGGTTGACGAATTTCCTTAAATCCATCTACTAGCCCCGGAATACAAGACCGTCTTATACCCCGTTGAGTCCAACCAACTTTGGCACGTGATAACCGTTTACTACCCTACTTACCCAAGGTAAAAAGAGAACACCCGGTTGGGCGAGCGTGGCTCTAATGAACAAGAGATTCATAGGTGTTACTAATTGGTAAGGCTAATCTCAATTTTAGTTATGTGAGAGATCTTGTCAATTTAGTCATAAATTCCCTATAAGTGAACTAAGTCGGTGAATATAAATGACGTGAATTGACAAACGCGAAAATAAAAATGCATGTGAATGGTGATTTTGGCATGCGCGAAAATAAAAACAAGCAAGCATATGAATAATCCTAGTATGGCCACCTAGTTAATAAAAATTAGACTATGACATATCGGAAACCAACTCCTTGGTCCCTTGCATCTTCATTCCAAAAGTGGCACCTTCTTGTGGGATTTGGAACACCTTTCCAAAAATAGTCTCCGTCTCGAAGTAAATCCGTCATTTGGAAACGCCGGTAAGAATAACTATTACAATTAAATTACATAGCTATTCCTATTATACATTAATTAATAAAAATAAATAAAACTGTTAATTAATTACAAACCGACGATACAAAATCGTATTTAAATTACAAACAAATCGCTATTCCCATTCATTTCGGGTAATAACGATTAAAATAAACTAGGTCATACTAGGTACAACAAAATAAATACTTTAAATAAATGACAACAATTCATTCAACTTAAATAAATATGCTTAAAATACTGTAAAATGATGCCAAAATCGCCCTATCTTACAATCGTTGGTATCTTGCTCGGTTTTGTGGATTTAATCGATTTTTAACTTGTAAAAATCAATAATCAACTCTTAAATCTCATTTAAGTCCAAACTAATTGTCCTAACTATTTTGGACCTCAAAATTAGTCCTCACTAATTTGATGATGAATAATTAGTTTGATTTGGTGATATTTGCTAATTTAATCGGTAAAATCATAACTTTTAAATAATAAATCCAAAAGAATTGAAAATATTATCAAAAATTAAAACAAAAAATTTGAGTATTCTGGAACACTCCCAAGAATACCAAAATGACAGAAAAATTGCCCAAAAATTTTGGATAAAATTTATGAAGAAAAAGATCGGTATTTATCGGTTTTTAACCACTAAAACCAATAAACATCAAAACAAGGTGAAAATACATTTTAAATTTTACTTTTAACTTTTAAATCATATTTTTAAATGTACATAAATTTATCAAGGGCATGAACAAATGTTTCGAGTATATGATTAATTTATTTCACTTTTATCGACTTTTATCTCATAAAATCAATAAATATGCAAAACTTCAAACCAACCTTCGAAATTTTACATACAATCTTTAGAAAATATGCATGAAACACCATAAAAATATCATGACCCGAATCAACTTTTAACTATTTTTAGTCAACTCTTAACCAAAATACGACATTTTTGACTCAGTTTTCTACCAAAAATCATTAAAAATAGCAAAATAACTCACAAATCACCAAATTTTACCACAAACCTTTTGAGATCAGTAGGTATGCATGTCCAAAAATTTTCGTACTAAAACCTCTTTTAACACTATTTTTGATTTTTCCAAATTATCTCATAATTTGTTTAATATGCTTAAAATCAACATGCAAATTACAAGCCTATGCTCTGATACTACTTGAAAGATCATAGATCCTAATTAGACTCTCTAATTAAAAATTAAATTATCTCATAATTTGTGTTTATGTGATCTATGTAACATGCATGCAATATAAAAGCATATTAATATAAAAGATGAGGAAAAAACAATATTCCTTACATTAGAAAATGGTAGTATTTGGGCACAACCAACACTATCTTGGTTTTTCTTGAGCTATTTATCAATGGCAAGATCCTCCATAACTCAAGCTTCCAAAGAGAAAGCCTCCTCTCAAATGCACCCAAGAACTTACCCAACAACCTTACTAATATTAACTAGATATTAGTAAGATTACCCTTGATAATATGTAAATATTACTAACAATCTTAGTAATAATTATTTTTAATTATTAACAAGCTTAATAAAATGTTCATATTAATTTTTAGAGAGATGTGTAAGAACTTCACACATGCAAAAGATGAAGTGTGTAAAAATGAACAAAAACATGCATGTATGTAGTAGGTGGCCGGGTGAGTGAGGAAGGGTGGAGTGTTTTTGTGGACTTATTTTATTTTTGTCCAATCTTATATCACATGCAAATGATCATAAGATAACTTATGGAAGAATATCAAGCAAAGTGAAATGATTAAGTTTATAATCATCCACTACACTTCCATTTACACGGTCCAATGTCCCATTTACGGGTCCATTTTGGTTATTATATTTGTCGCACAAATACGTGTAAATTTTACTTTAAACATCGATTTATGTTTAAATACTTCCCAATAAATTTTGTCCAAATCACTCCTTAAATTTACGTGTATCGCTACACATATTATTTACGTACTAATGTTAATCACATTAATCAATTAGTACAATTTAACAATTAACTACTTAATCATTAATTCCCGTCTCAAATAATTTATTATTTAATTATCGCATAATTAAATAATAATTTCCGCGCCTCGAGTTCACAACTAGATATCTCTCTAAAATAAATTAATCGACTAACTCTTAGTCAATTTATCAAGGGACTAACTAAACGGTATCTCATACAATTAATTAGCTTTCGTGTCGGGGCTCGTTCCTTTAGGTGTGACCGAAAGGGATCAGCTGAACACCGCCGTCTCACGACAGTAACGTCAAACCCTAGTTGGCCAACCGTTACCGATATACGTTGATCAGCTGACTAGTATTGCCAAGAATATCTCATGCATATTCCTTAATGAGATTTAATAATATTATCATGCACTATTGTGGGGGACAAAAACTCCAACATTTAAAACACATGCAAAAATTGTAAAGGTTTGAAACTTACACATGTTTTAAATGCGTGAAAAAAAAATGCACAAATTCAATGTTAAAACATGGTAACGTTCCTCAAATCCCCCAAAACCTCTCGATCCATCCTTCGTTCTTCTCGACTTAGGAGTGGCACTAATGTAGTCGCATTAAGCCAAACCAATACGTTGAAGGAAACCGAAATTTGATACATGACTGCAGATAAACTGTGTTGCATCTGTCAGTTGCAAGATGAAGACCATGAGCATTTATTCCAGAGCTGTGTGTACAGCACACAGATCATGCAGGGAGTTGGGAAATGGCTTTGCTATGAGATTCCACAGCCTAATAGCTTACTCAGAATATCTAGAACAAGATCGAGCAGATGTAGGAAGGAAATTTGGATGCAAAGGAATCAGGCTCGTTTGAATCAATGTTTGATGAGGCCTGCTGGTGTTATTTCAGAAATTCAGAAGGTTATTAGATGTTGTTTTATGGTCTATAAACCTTGTAATATCTCTTGTAAGGATAGAGCATGGTTGTCTAGGGTGCAAATGTAATATGTGCACTTCTTAGTACAACATGTCTCTACCTAAAAACGCTCTTGTAATGCTTGTTTCTAATGGAAAGCTTACCGTTTAGCAAAAAAAAAAAAAGGATTTGATACATGATTCCATGATCCTCTTTCACTCGTCTGCTTCTCCATTAACTGTGTTATCAAATAATGTAAGATGATGATACGTTTTAAGAAAAAAAAATCATATTTTATTTTTTCTTTATCTTGTTACTCAAGCCGCTTCCCAAAAAAAAAATTCTACTTTGTCTTCTACTTTGTGTACGAAAAGTAAGAAATGGGTAAATCATAAATGTAATGAAAATGAAAATTTGTACAAACCTTAAACCCGTATATATTGTAATTTTAATTAAGCCAAACTAATTAAGCCCGTATCATCCACCTAAATACTCCGTAACTATCTCAAAGACTTTATTTATTCAACCCTAATCATACATATCTACTATCTACTATCATCCTCTCCTAATTCCTATGCCGCGCCTCCATCTTTTTCCTCATCTTCATCTTCTATCTCTCCTTTCCTTTCTCATCTCCTCATTTGATCCAGTACTACTCATAATAATCACAACCATTTTCCCTATTTTTTCATTCATAATCAACTTAACTCACCACACTCTCTAATTCATCTCACCTTATAACTGGTATTACCTAAAATCTGAATCCTAGTCATCTTTCCCATTTTTTTAATCTAATAATCTGATATAGATAGTGTTTGCACGTCTTAAAAGACTTATATTTGGTTAGTAATAATTTTTTATTTTAGTTTTACAACTTTTTCTGTGTACAAATGATGTTGATATACTCATATGCCCAAATATTACTCCGTAGTAATCTATAACATTTTTAATGTTGTGTGTTTATGTTTTAATAGTAGTAGAACATTTTAAAGTTTGTACTAAGAAAACATGCAATTCATTGCATGTACTTTTTTTAGTTTTATCATTTTTAATTTCTTAATGCCTTCAATTTAATTTGATTTTTTGAATGTTTTTATTTGTTTTGACACAAAGTAGTTTTGCAATCTTTTAAAAATTTACTGCAAAATTTAAATTGTTTTAAAAATAAGATGAAATATATGACTAATCATCCTCCAATTTACAATTGAATCATGGCTGTGGCTCAAAAGAAGGAAACTATTTTTAATTTTCTATTTTGTAATTAATTTGTATAAATTTGAAATAAACGAAAATGCATAGAATATTTTTTTATTTGACACTTTGTAATTTATTTGATGGTATCTGGTAGTTTAATTTTTATAGGCTATTTAATTTATGTCCACGTACAATGTAATTTGTACTTCGTGTAACTAAGGTTATAATTTAAGGATCAGGTCACAATCGAAGTGAAGTGAATTGACGATACCAAGCTGATAATTTCAGAATCATATACTAAAAAAACTTTTGTATATTGTATAATTTCAGAATCATATATATATATATATATATATATATAAATCATATACAGTTAAAAAACTATGTTAAACAAATAAATAATAGGCCCCACGATTCATACTCCCTCCGTCTCGGTCATTTGTTATCTATTCATTTCGGCACAAAGACCAAGGAAATGAGGAAAAGTAGAGAAAAATAATACTAATAAACAAAGGTATTATCTCACATCTACACTTGCACAAAGCACACGCCCACTTGTCCACTTGTGTAAAGCTTACCAAAAGTGGAAATAGATAACAAATGACTGATATACCAAAAAATGGAAATAGATAACAATTGACCGGGACGGAGGAAGTATATAAAAAAATCATATACTAAAATAACTGAGTTAAACAAATAATGAACAGGGCCCACAATCATATATTGTTGAAAAAAAAAACTTGAATATGGTGACGTGGCTGCAGAGAAATGCTTGAAATATTCTTGTATTTATAAAGATAATTAGATTGAACAAAATACTCCCTCATATCCAAACCAAAGGTAACACTTGCTTTTTGACACTATTTATGGTTGTAGAGAATCTTTGATATTGTTCTTAATCTATAAGACAAAATATAGTCATGTGAAATCTTGTTTGATTTATCGTCATGAAGGTTATAAGAATATCAATTTTTTATAATTTTTAATAATGTGTAACTAAAGATATTCTCGTTGGAAAACGTGCATCGACAAGTGTGATAAAGCAACTGTTATCTTTGGTTTGGATGAAAGGGAGTATTAATATAAGCCTAGTCATACGGTCATACCTAATACCTACCCCCTCCATTCAACTCCACTTTGCAGGTTTCTCTTTTGCGCACTATTCATAAGCGGTCATTCAACTTCAATTTTCTCTCGATACATAAGTCAAAATATATTCATGTGGGATCTTATTTGATTCGTCTTTAAGAGTACATTAAAAATATCTAACTTTTATAATTTTTGCAAATACGTAGCTAATGATATTTATCGCGTAAAAACTGCGTTGGCAAACGTGATAAAGCAAACTTGCAAAGTGGAGTTGAATGGAGGGAGTAATACCTAATGAGCTTTTATGAGTCAATTATTTGCTTTTAAGATCGTTCTTTAAAACAATTATCGGGAAAATGAAATGAAAACCGCAACCAAGAAAAAAAAATTCATTCCTTTAAAAAAAAAAAAAAAAAATCAATAATAACATTTTGGACTTAGATGTGGGTCCCTTGCCAGATAAGTTTCTCTTCACACTTTCATATAACTTCTGGCTTTCTACCTTTTTTCTTCCCTTGTTTTCTAATAACTCTCAGAACTTAATTATATTTCCGTTATTTTCAAGATCTGATTGTTCCTTTCTTGTCCACCAGAAAAGAAGGATTTCAAGATAAAGTTTTATATTTTTGTTTTTAATTTAATGTGAAAAAGTAAAAAAAAAACAGCAGATATTTGCTAAAATTCCAGTGAGAGATCTTACTAAACACAAAATAAAATAAGTTAATTCCTCAAGGTAAGTTTTTCATATCCTTTTTTATTACCACATTTGAATTTGTTGTCAAGTACTCCATAGGATTTTATTTGTCCATTTATTTTTTGTTGGGTAGTTCAAAGTTTGCAGATTTGGTATGAGTTGTTTGTTTATATGTGAAGATCTTAGTATTTTCATTATTGGGTACGCCATTTCCCTGCAATTTTTGATTTATCGGTCTTAAGCTTAAGACGGGTGATATTTGTTGCTAAATTACTCAGTACGATCAGTCAGTGTGAACTAGCAGGAGTGTTGCTATTAGATCTTATATTTATATTCTCTTGCTGTACTGAGTAATATTTACTTGATGGATCTTTTATTTGGTATTGTTAATTAGTAGATTTGTTTGGAAAGAGTCAACTATAGAGACAATTTGGGTTTTGTTTAATTTATTGGACTTCATTTTGATAATAACTTGTAGAATGGAGATCAATCTGATGTTTTGTTTGCTTAATTTGACTTCATTCTGACAGTTTAATGATATAGCAAATGGGGAAGAAAGGGGGTTGGTTTTCGGCCGTAAAGAAAGCCTTGAGCCCTCAGTCTAAGAAAGACCAGGTTACAACTATATAAGACTCTTCATTTCGTCATCTCTTTTTCTGAATCAGTGGTTGAGTAGTGGTACTTATGAATTGGGTTCAAAACGCGTAATCATCAAAATTGCACTTGTTCCTCCCTTTAATTGTTTTTGATTTTCCATCATCAGAAAGCCAGATCTAAGAAGAACCGGAATGAGGAAAGCAGGACATTGGAGATAGGGACTGATCCTTTAAACGAACAATTGGTTGGTGCTGAGTTTTCGTCAGCTGCTCTTCCACCACCAGCTGTTGTGACAAAGTCAACTGAGATTGACGTTAATGATGAACAGAACAAGCACGCTTACTCGGTCGCAATTGCAACTGCTGCAGCAGCAGAGGCCGCTGTTGCAGCTGCTCAGGCTGCTGCTGAGGTTGTTCGTCTGACAATTGTACCCCGCTTTGTGGGTAAATCAAAGGAGGAAATTGCAGCTATTAAAATTCAAACTGCTTTCCGAGGATATTTGGTATAATTAATTTCTTATATGCCTTCATTACATTGCTTCTTTTTGGCGCTTTGAATACCTTATTTATTTTTGTTCAGTATTTTTTCCCCAAATGACGTGTTTGTTATATAGTTTAACATTTACTAGCAAAGTTCAAAACTTGGCCTTATCTCAAATGCTTGAAGCTCATGTAGTAGACCACATACTTTTAAATATAAACTGTTGTTAAATGGGTATCTTGGGAACCTTTCAAACCTCTAATTGTGATTATTTGATTTACTTATTGAACCATGCTTTTCAGATATTAATTGTGGGGTAACTCTGAGACCAATTGGAGTAGGGTGCTTTACCAATTGCAATACAAATTTCCTAAATTTTAGTTAAGATATGTAAAACTAAGCTGCATTTTTAATCATTCAAAAATGTGGATCCTTTTTTTTTTATTGTAGGCAAGGAGAGCACTTAGGGCATTGAGAGGACTAGTGAGGCTAAAATCATTAATTGAAGGACAGTCTGTGAAACGCCAAGCAGCGACAACTCTACGATGCATGCAGACTCTTGCTCGCGTGCAATCCCAGATCCGAGCTAGGCGTGTTCGAATGTCAGAGGAGAACCTAGCTCTTCAGCGACAGCTGCAGCAGAAGCATGAGAAAGAGTTTGAGAATTTGAGAGTGAGTTTCTCTCTGCATTTATCTTATTTACTGCATGTGTAGATTTTATTTGGGATTTGGTGTGGTGGTTTAGAAATGTTAATCTTCCAAATAGTGTATAATACTCCCTCCATCCCAATAGTTTGCTCACCTTTATTTAATTTTTGTGAGGTGTATTTTAAATCAACGATAAACAGATGATTGGAACAGAGGGAATTGTCACTAGTGAAAACTTTTGAATTCGCCACCTCGTCCCATTCAAGTGTGTGAAAGGACTTTGTAGTATGCCATAATGAATGAATTACTTGATTTTCACTTGTGCAAAAAGCGAAAAACTGAATATGACGAATCTTACACATTTTGGGCCACGAGAACCTGATGGTTATACCTAATATGAGAGTTGATACATCTAGGAATCTCCTTGAATTGGCGGAGGCAGAAGCATATCATTCTGTTAGATGACCGTCTTATATTGCGCTTTATAGTGCTATGTGATTGGGAAGTGACGATCTTTATTTCAATGGTAGATGGCAGAAACATGGGATGATAGCCCACAGTCTAAAGAGCAGATGGAGGCTAATCTACAGAGTAAGCAGGATGCTGCTTTGCGAAGAGAACGAGCCTTAGCTTATGCATTCACGCATCAGGTACTAAACTTATTTTAGTCTGAAAACAGGAATTTTCAGTTACCATAGGATGCTCTTCTTTACGGAACATTTGGTTAGCACATTTTTTCATATGCAATGGTCTCATGATAAGATTATCATGAAACTGATGTACATAATGAGGTGGTCATGACTTTATTTTTTATGGGTTATTGGCTACATGGGTGGGGGGTAAATATTTAAATTGGTCGATATCATTCTAAAATAGCATAGGGCTGTTTCTCACGAGACTTTTGGTTAGACTAATAATCTTTCACACTATTCAGCAACCAAGGAAGAACAACAAGAACTCGAACCTGACATTCATGGACCCTAACAATCCCCAATGGGGATGGAGTTGGTTGGAGCGGTGGATGGCGGCTCGGCCATGGGAATCACGGAGCATGCCCGACAAGGAAAGCCATGACCACAGCTCAGTCAAGAGCTTCCGGACCCTTTCTGTTGCTGGGGAAATTAATCGAGCTTATGCTCTTTGTGATCTCAGTACTGAGTGCAATAAGCCTTATCCCACTGGTCAGAGACCAAGTCGGCCTCCCAGCCGTCAGTCCCCATCAACTCCGGGTCGGGCACCGTCCTCAACCCGCTCGAAGCCAAATGGGCGGGTGGCCCAAGTCGAAGACGAGGACACAAAAAGTACGATGAGCATCCAGTCAGAGCAGTTCAGGAGGCATAGCATTTCAGGGTCATCAGTCAGGGATGATGAGAGCCTTGCAAGCTCCCAAGCGGTCCCCAGCTACATGGCAGCTACCAGATCGGCCAAGGCCAAGACGAAGCTGCCTAGCCCATTGGGGGCTACTCCAACATCGGATCAAAAACCACCTTTTGTGGGGTCCGCCAAGAAGCGTCTGTCTTTTCCCGGCTCCCCCCGCATCCCACGAAGGCATTCAGTGCCTGGGAAATTAGAGAGCACCCCTGTCAAAGATGTACCTGTTCAGATATTCGTCAGAAATTAAAGGGATACAAGTTAATAACTCATTTAAGGCGAAGTAAACCCAACAGGAGGTACATTATTCTTGTGATTCATACCAAGTGTGCAGTGAAGAGAGCATAGTTGATTAATGAAAACTGAAGGGATTGCTTTTATTTGTTCTCTACCACAGAGTATTATTTATTTATTTATTTTATGTACCACAAGTTGTCAAAACGGTCTTATACACTAGAGAGTCATATATTTTTCGAGTTTTAGTAGGGTGTTGGTGTGAGTAAAATTAGCGAAGTTCTGTTGTAATGACTTGCATAAATTGTTTATTTGTACCTTTTTTTTATTGGATTCATTTTTTATCAATTATTTTCATGGGTATTGGTTATAACAGTCGCTGATTTCATTGCAAACAAGATGTTTTAGGGATTATATCTTGTAAGAGACATCTATTTTTGTTCCTCCCTCAAAGGGCAGGGTTAAAAGTCAATTCGGAAACTCAGGTCTATTCTGCCACACTACTAGTACCTTAAGGACGTAAGGTGATGGTTGATGCTCAACTATTATAAATATTCCTATTACGCTCTCTCACTATGCCCGTTGGGCTTTGAAGAGTGGTTTAAATATTCCTATTACGCTCCCTCGCTATGTCCGTTGGGCTTTGAAGAGTGGTTAGTTGTGCACCGGCTCCCCCGTACCTTCCTCACTCAATCCACTTCGAGAGTTTTTGAGGGGTTTTGAGGTTGTCAGGATTCGAACCCGTGACCCTGGGTTTTCACTTCTATTATAAATATTCCTATTACGCTTCCTCACTCAATCCACTTCGAGAGTTTTTGAGGGGTTTTGAGGTTGCCAGGATTCGAACCCGTGACTTTCGGTCACATTGGCTCTGATACCATGATAGATGAACCAACTCAACCAAAACTTTAAGGTGATGGTTGAGGCCCACCTATTATAAATATTCCTATTATTAACAACTTAACAGTTGGCGTTATTTTCAATGTTAAATTTTGTTAGCTAGCGTCGTATTAATCCTTAAAATTTACAAAGAAAATAAAAAACTGGTAGTTCACCAAACGATTGTAACAGATCGGGATTCCACATATGATTTGTTACTTATCTACACTATCTCATTGCGTAAATATGTAACTTTTATATTATACCAACAAAATATGATTAGGTCTTTATGTATACTCTGCTAATTAACACATGAATAATCAACTAAACGGACACATGGGATCGGGGTTCCACGCGCAATGCGCTCGGTGAACCGACTAGCAAATTAAAGGGTATATTTCATGGAATAATTGTTACATCTTATGCATAGAGAAATGGATAATAAAAGTGAAATATAGCGATTATATAATACTCCCTCTGTTCCGATTATCTATTTATCTATTTTATTTTCGGTGTATCAGTCAATTGTTTACCTTTTTATTTTATGAATGTTTTTGATGAATAATTTGATTCTTCACACTTCTGCTTGTTATTTAATAATTGACACTCTTCTTATTTTTTATACCGAAACCAAAATAAACAAATGATCAAAATATAGAGAGTAAGACTCTGTTCTTTTGGACTTAATTTCAGTTCTAATAAATTGATTGATTGACTCCATCCATCGATTGATTGATTGATTCAATTCAATTGATTGATTGATTGATTGATTGATCGATTGATTGATTGATTTCGGTTTCGATTGATTGATTGATTCGATTTAGTTTATTCAACATTACTATTATTATTCTTATTGATATCATTATTATTTTTATATTAATGTATTTACTATTGTTATTATTATTATTATTATTATTATTATTATTATTATATTATTTTTATATTTATTATATTACTATTATATTTATTAATAATTAATTCGTATTATTTATATTATTATATTTATATTTAATACATTTATTATTATTATTATTATTATTATTAATATTATCATTAATATTTTATTATATTATATTTATTATTTTATTAATATATTTATTATCATTAATATTATTCATAACATATTTATTATTATTATATTTAATATTATTATATTAATAAGTTATTATTTAATATTTATTATTTTATTAATATACACATTATTATTAATCACATATTTATTATTATTATTATTATATTTAATATTATTATGTTATTAAGTTATTATATTAGACCTACTATTATTATTATTATTATTATTATTATTATTATTATTATTATTATTATTATTATTATATTACTATTATTTATTTTTTAGTTATTATTATTAATATTGTTCCGGGTGTAATTCCAGAGCAGTATTGTTTACCACGCAAGCTTGGTGAATGGATGTCCTTCCTTGCCTTGACTCTTCCTCTCGGTCTCTCCTGAAACGATGAACAAACTGAGGGCTCGGCTTTGCACCGAGCGTACTCACTCCGACGCTCAAGTCAGTGAACTTAAAGGGATTAAGTTGTAAGTTACTTGACAAAGTATATTGTAGAGAGATAAGGGAGTTTATACCAGATGAATAGTGAGTTTTAGGTTAGATTGTGGATCCCCTTCTCAATGAGAGAAGTGGAGTATTTATAGACTTTCACCTTTTGTCACGTAGTGGCCAAGTGGCTAGCAGGTGGAAAGACTGTTCTACCCTCGGCCGAGGGACCCATGGCAGGCCGGCTGACTCCATGCCGAGGGGTCTTGGATATGAGTACGCGGATATGTCTCCCGGTGGTGATGGCTCACCGAGACCCAGTGACGGCCGACAGTCGCGTCGGTTAGGCGGTCTAACATGTTGACTTGCTGTCTCTTGATCCTTGACTTTGCTCAATATGTTGACTCGGTCAGGGGGTGCAGAATATGCCCCATCAATTTGCCCCCAGCGTAGTCTATGCCGAGGTATGGACCTTCGATGAGTGTTGAGCGTATTCTGCGCAAGTTAAATTTTCTTCTCCGGCTTCCTCTTCCTCGGCTTGCTTCTGTTCAGGCCGTACCATATCCCCCCTCCACATGGATGTGTAATGGACATCAAATGTGGAAAAGAAGATGTCTCTGGCCGGCGGGTCCAAGGTTGAGAGTGTCGGATGCTTTGATTGCCCCCGTCCGGTGCTGCCAAGCTTGGTTGATCAGCGGGCCGTTTGGCAAGCAGATAACAAGGAGCGTGTTGAAGAAGATACGTCGATTGGCATTCCGCCAAGTAGCGTGTCAAAGAAGATTGGTAACTGTTTGCGATGATTGACATTCCGTGGCTGCATGTCTGACACGTGTCTCGTTGATGATTTGTTGACGCTTCATGGGCCTTGCCCTGATTGGTCGGATTGAGTGGGCTTTGCCCTATAAATAGGAGAGTTAGCCCCTGAATTTGGCCTTCCAAATTCATTTTCTCAAAAAATTTTCTTCTTCTCGCTTAGTTTTCTTTGACGAAACTTCTCTCTAGTCTTCGAAGCGTTACTCGGCGTAACACTCTTCCCAAGGTAAACAAAAAAATTCTTCAATCTTTTAATTGTTAAGTTTTTTGTTGTGAACATGTCTTCTGCTGATGCCGGACCTAGTAATCCTGCGTCGGGGGGTTCCCCGTCGCGCCTTGATGAAGAGGAGGCACTGGCCGCCGTCCTGATAAGGTCTGGGGGCCCTAGGTCTCCTTCTCCTGAGGTGGATGATCAGTATTTGGATGGTTTCTCGGATGATGACGATGGTGATAATGACGGTGATGATGACGGTGATGATGAGGAAAGGACTCATCCTGATGAGGAGAGGCCGCAAATCCTGGACCACGGCGACGCTTGTAAGATCGGCCCTGATCGTGCTTGGACCCATAAGTTCGCCAGTTGTTCTGGTCCTGACTTTTTCGAACATCATTTCTCCTTCGGCAGGGAGTATAAGATTGTTATTCCTAGAGAGGGTCAGGCCGTCTGTTGCCCTCCCCCGGGTTGTATCGGCGTATACATGAGACACTTGGAGTATGGGCTCCAGTTTCCTCTCAATACATACGTTGCTGCTATAATTGAGGCGATGAACGTCGCTGTGGCACAGTTGCATCCGTTGGCCTTTCGGACGATCGTTGGCTTTGTGTGGCTATGCCAGTTTAAGGGGGAGGCCCCAACTGTGACACCCCTCGATGAGGCATCAAAAGAACTATTAAATCTAAGCGGAAAAATAAGGGATTTTTAAAACCTTTAAAGTTTAAAGTGTGAAATCCGCCATAAGTGATCAAACGAAAATGAAAAGTAAGATGAATAAGTTTTACAATTAAAAACGAAGTGCGTTGGGGAAAAGATATCCCACGAATAAACACAAGTCTAACTATAGGTGAGTCTAGGCAAACTATAACTAAGGTCCAAGGTTCAACGTTCTCGCTAGCTCACACGTCTTCCCCATAATCTGCATCACAAACCTGTCATTCATGTAAACATGAACGCACGGTCGAGTGGGGAGTAACTCGGGGTTCTCCCAGCCCACAATATGTCAAAATGCACATAAGCAAGAACTTAATTAAACATATTGATCATGCATCATACTTGAATAATATGAACAAGGGAATATAAACGATAATCATAATGAGATAGGCACATTGCATTCTTAATGAGATAGGCATGGTACATTATATGAAACATGCATTCAAGGTAACCCAAAACATGGATATGAGATTAGACATCGAATCATATGAAGAAGGTAAACAACGGATCAATTGAATAGAAAAATACATGGATGGAAACCAATAGCCATTACTTGAAAACCTCTTAACAACCATAGCACGGGACGTGGCTACTAATGTCACATTCATGCTTATGGCTTGCATCTCACCATAAGAACGGATGGAAACATCAATCCCGGCGATCATATCGCAACTAGGGGCTTGCATCTCACCACTAGTATCCGATAGGACCAAGACTCTCACAAACAATCATAGAAGACGTGCACTCTCGTATATAAGAACACGCCAATGACCGTAATCAGCAAGACATTTACAAAGGCTTTGACTCAAACAAGACAGACCCCTAGACTCCAACCTCTTGGTAGGACGACGATCATAATACGGTCCTAGTCTAAACCTGGATTCAGACTCTCGGGATGGGCGACACCCGATTCGACAAACGATACCAAATCGTATCCAAGACTCGAAACATGGCACGCACTCGTATCCAAAGGTCGAGTAACCTCTAATCGGAAACATGACACGCACTCGTATCAAAAGGTCCGAAGAAAGGCGGAAGGATATCCTAATTCGGAAACATGGCACGCACTCGTACCAAAGGTCCAAAGAAGGAAAGATAACCCAATCCGGAAACATGGCTCACACTCGTGACCAAAGGTCCGAAAAGGGTAAATAGGGAAAGTCAAGTCGTCACACAATATAAGTCGTCACACTTGGGTCACAAATACGAGTGGAAAAGATTGCACAAACATAACGTAAACAATTCATGTGAAGCATGCATAAGTATAAAGGTATAAGAAACATCAAGTACTCCCATGATAAAAGAGTCTCAACACATCATACACAAGCATTAGAACCAAAGTTAAGATGCATACCCAACAAGAAACTCAAAACCCAATCTATAACAACAAGTTTAGTACTCGACTACAACAAGGGTCAACTTCAAACGGTCATAACTTGAGTTCTATACATGATAATGAGGTGAAACCAGTTGGAGGTGATAGCTTATCCTCTTACGGTTCTAACGGTAGGTCATAAGCCTCAAACAAGCAAGTAACGAAGAAGTTATGGCCATTTTACGAAAACTGGTCCAGGCTGAGTGCGCAGCCTGCGCCGAGGTGCGCAGCCTGCGCCGAGATGCTGATTTGCGCGACACAACCAATTCACCTTCATCCCCAAATCATTTTTTTATCATGCCAATACAATCCTAATTCCACCATATATTACCCAAGTAACTTTATACAAGTATTAAGGGTGAAATCAAAGCATAAAAGAGGGATTAAAACACAAGGTTCGATTCAAATTCGAACAATTCCAAACCAACAAATTCGAGACATAATTAAACACAATTATTAAGCATGAATAAGACGGTTTCTTTACTAATTCATCCATATAAACATTCATGTAACCCAAAGGATTGGAAATTCCTTCAACTAACCATGAGATGGTTTCTCATACGAACTCATTCAACAACAAACATGTGAAACAAGAAAAGATTCAAACTTTAACATACATATGAACAAACTACAACATATAAACACACAAATTTGACATAATGTCGAGTAACCCATCACCGTTACCTTTTTGCACTTAAATCCACAAAAGACTCGTCTACCTTTCAAGAATCCACTTAGGGTCAACTAAACTTTCTCCTAAACATAAGAAAACACAAAATAAGACTAAGAATCAAAATTAGAAAAAGGGTACCATGTGTAATATGGGTCGACAGCCCTAAATAAGGAGGAAAGTCGGATCTTTTATTACCTAGAAAGATGGAGGGCGATGAGAGGAAGAGATAGACGCGAAAATCACTTGAATCGGATAAGAATTGAGCAAGTTATGATGTTTTGAAGATTTGTAAGGGAAAAAAAATGTGTAACAATGGTGGTGTTTGGTGAAAGTGGTGCTGAAATTGTGAGGAAGGAGGAGGGGTTAGGGTTTCCTTCATGATTTATATGAGGAGGAAGGAATAATATGTGAGCCCAATAGTCATACTAGGCCCAACATGCAAAATTGAGTCGATATACACTAGAAATTACGTTTCAAGCCCACTACAACTCAAGACGAGAAATATTATTATTATTATCATTATTATCCGACCAAAATATTTATTTTGTATAACTTAAGCTTTAAAAATATAATATTTATAAAAATCATGTTTAATAATGAAATTAAATAATTTAAAATATAAATAAGACAATAGAATGGTTAATTAAATTATAAATGTCAAAATGGAAAATTCGCGGGTGTTACAATCACCCCATCTTTTAAAAAGTTTCGTCCTCGAAACTTGAAGGTAGAAAAGAAAGGTTATAAAAAGTAAAACTGAACTTTTAAAATTGGTAACCAAAACATTAAAAGGTTACTTATCGTAAGAATCGAGAATCCTTTTAAGTCTCAAATAAAATTTTAAACGTGAACCGATTCTCATCAAAGAACGAAAATGCTCTCGTTGCGCATTCAAGAACATCACATTCCAAATCGAAGATATGGTCAAAAGCAAATCATTTGTATAAATCGAAAATTAAAATACTTTCAAAAACATTAATGAAGAGTTTTCAAAGGTATAAGTCTCATCCATGGAACGAAATTGCTCTTGTCGTGCACACAAGAACGCTAACTTTCCAAGTCAAAGACAAATTTAAAACAAAAATCACTCGCTGACAAGCGTAGAACAAGTTATTAAACGTTTCAAATAACGAGTTCTAACATCCGATCAACGTCAAAATCGAAAGAAAAAGGTAATTCACTCAAATTTTCTTTTGCCAAAGCCAAATTAGAGATAGAGGTTTCATTTTTAAACTCAAATGGAGTCAAATTTCCGAAAATATAGTATTAAACTCTGACAAAGGAATCATAAGTAGGTCAAAGTTAGTTAGAAATTGAGCGAAATTAAAAGTAACTCGGGTTTAGCAATTAAAATCAATAAAAAGGAGTTGTACTCATAGAACAAAAGGAGAACTAAATCAAATTCCCATTTTCAAACCTTTAAAATAGGTAGGGTTTTATAAAAGTAACATAAACTTTTAACAATGGATCAAAAGTGGTAGCTTGAAATGTTTAGAAATAGTACGAAATGAAGAGAACTTAGATATCATGAACACAAGGTACGCTAAGAGGGTTCAAACTTTACCAACAAAAGAGCTATGATGAACTTCCTAGGAGAAGTGTTGAAATCGAGTCTACGAGGATATCAAAGATTGAATTTCACAAGTTACGAGTATCAAATTTAAAGGAGGAGCATGATGAAGCGAAGAAGAGAGGTATGAACGGAAATGCTCATGCTTAAGGAAGGAAGGAATTTAAACAACAAGGAAACGCATGAGAAAGTCAAATCTCAAACAACAAAGTCATCCCGAACGGTAACTCATAACCACATAACTCCCAAGAATTTCCTCAAAATACTTGCACACTTTACTCCTATGCTATCCCGTGGGTCAAGTCACTCCACCACAATTGTGATTCCATAACCCTCAAATATAAGTCATCTATAAACGATTTCCACGAAAGATCAAAACTACTAACAGAGTTACACACATAACCAACTATCGACTACTAGGAGTTCTCACTATGGTAAAATCCTTAATCAAAGGTCAAAATCTCAAGGTCTTCATACTTTCTAACACTCCAAACCAAAATCTTATTCACACCCGAATTCACAAGCATAGATGATCACATTCCCCAAATCATAAAGACCACCAACCAAAAGTAAATAGGTTTGTCATACAATTTTTCCTACCCAACTCAACTCGAGTTCCACTAATCCAATTTTGACGAAATCAAGGTTCACAAAGAATCCTCAAAGAGCATCTCACTCACTCTACAACGTAGCCAACAATGTCATCACTCCACTAAAGAAACAAGAGCAATAACTAGGTCAAGAAAAGATAGGAAATTTCAATGGGATACATGAACATGACGAGGTGTGAGATTAAAGGAGTCAATAGTAAAGGTAACTAGTTAACACCAAAGAAGAGACATTAGAATTAGAGAGGTATTCAAGGTAAGGAAATGACAAGTAAACTTTTATACTTAAGGAATAAATCTAATCAAGGTATGAACGAAGGGAATGAAGATGATTAAAGGTACGAAGGGGGATTTTAAGGCTTAAACCATACGCTTTCTAAGACTTAAGGTTCTCTCTAACAATGCCACGCCTATTAGGATATCGTACCGTCATAACAAAACGACCAAATTCCAAAACGAGGGTCAAGGCAATTCATCTCATTCCTTATATGCAAGTCTCTCTTAAAGGATTACACCTCTATGATTGATCAAGGTAAAAATAAACGCTCGCTTAAGGGTTGATAAATTGGTTAGATTCGTTGTTCACCTATCCTATCACATATTAGGATTTCTCTAAAGCAAATCTACCACTCTAGTATAAAAGCACCCATTTACCTCAAGTACTTGACACAACCTCAATGTTCCTAAAACCATAGGGTTAACAAAGACTTCTCAATACTAAGTCTCTCTCAACTCAAGAACCCTCAAGGGTCAGCTAATATCAAATCACATCACCAATCCATTATGGTTATCAACATACCATTATCCTTTCTAGTTACTAAAACAAATGCTAAAACTTTCCAATGATGTACCTTAGTCTCACTCTCATACCATACCTCAGGTGGTAATCAATATCACTCACTAAAACCAACTAATAATCCCACAATTTGCATTTCTCATATGGTCACATGTACATTATCAAACTCTCATATCTAAAGTGATTACGAAAGCCATTCACAAACTCGACTTACTTAATAAATCCTACATCCTCAAATCCACCATTCAGTTTCATCCATTTTAAGTCAAGTACTAAGCATTAGTATCCCAAGGCACGTCTCACTACACTTCCCAAGGTTTTCAAATCTCAACCATAAACAACAAGCCAAGTTCTATAACCTTAGTAACAAATGCAACTCACACTTGACAACATAAATAATGCCACCAATCAAGAATACTCACTTTACCAAGGATTTAGGTCTAAGAATCATTAAGTATGTCTCATCTCGCTACCTAAGTCTTTCCAACATCAAATCCTCTCCAAACCAGGATTAAGAGTCAACCACAAACAATCTCCTCAAAGGTCAAATTTCCAACCAAGGTCAACATTCCTCAAAAGAAAGAGTATTATCAAAAGGCGTTAAGGGAGGATAAGCAAGGAACAAGGAACAAGTTATGGGGTATAGGAGTAGCTTCCAAGCAAAACAGAAGAGAGTTTAGAAGAAGGATAAGCACCAAGAGATAAAGAATAAGGCAAGATACACAAAGAAATGAGAAACATCTTTGAGGAAGTAGAAGCATTCTTCAAATGTTGAACAAATCTTCAATCCTCAGCAATATGCACCAAATCTTGATCACCACATTGGTAAGTTTACGGTTATTGATCCAAGGGCACACAAATTATTAAAGGACAATCAACAAACATGTTAGAACCTAACAAAGAGCAAACACACTACAGACTACCACCTTAGGTCCTTAAGTCTACCCATCTCTCATTCATTATTCAAGGACAAGTTCACATTTAAATTTGGGGTACACGTGTGTGCGTCGGGAGCAACATATGCTCTGATACCAACTGTGACACCCCTCGATGAGGCATCAAAAGAACTATTAAATCTAAGCGGAAAAATAAGGGATTTTTAAAACCTTTAAAGTTTAAAGTGTGAAATCCGCCATAAGTGATCAAACGAAAATGAAAAGTAAGATGAATAAGTTTTACAATTAAAAACGAAGTGCGTTGGGGAAAAGATATCCCACGAATAAACACAAGTCTAACTATAGGTGAGTCTAGGCAAACTATAACTAAGGTCCAAGGTTCAACGTTCTCGCTAGCTCACACGTCTTCCCCATAATCTGCATCACAAACCTGTCATTCATGTAAACATGAACGCGCCACGGTCAAAGTGGGGAGTAACTCGGGGTTCTCCCAGCCACAATATGTCAAAATGCACATAAGCAAGAACTTAATTAAACATATTGATCATGCATCATACTTGAATAATATGAACAAGGGAATATAAACGATAATCATAATGAGATAGGCACATTGCATTCTTAATGAGATAGGCATGGTACATTATATGAAACATGCATTCAAGGTAACCCAAAACATGGATATGAGATTAGACATCGAATCATATGAAGAAGGTAAACAACGGATCAATTGAATAGAAAAATACATGGATGGAAACCAATAGCCATTACTTGAAAACCTCTTAACAACCATAGCACGGGACGTGGCTACTAATGTCACATTCATGCTTATGGCTTGCATCTCACCATAAGAACGGATGGAAACATCAATCCCGGCGATCATATCGCAACTAGGGGCTTGCATCTCACCACTAGTATCCGATAGGACCAAGACTCTCACAAACAATCATAGAAGACGTGCACTCTCGTATATAAGAACACGCCAATGACCGTAATCAGCAAGACATTTACAAAGGCTTTGACTCAAACAAGACAGACCCCTAGACTCCAACCTCTTGGTAGGACGACGATCATAATACGGTCCTAGTCTAAACCTGGATTCAGACTCTCGGGATGGGCGACACCCGATTCGACAAACGATACCAAATCGTATCCAAGACTCGAAACATGGCACGCACTTGTGGACAAGGCCCTCGGGAACTGCGTCCGCGGGATCCACACTAGGCATAATCGACTCGAGGTTCTTTCGAATCGAATTAAGACATATTAGAGTCGCCACCAACTTTTTTGGGAACTTGGAACCGTTCAAGTCAACTTTACACCTTTCATCGAAAAGCATAAAGCCAATCGACTACGAGTGATTAAAGATAAAGACTTGTACCCTATATCACTCGATTTGAATGACTCTCGTAATCCAATGGTATTTAAACGGATCCACAAACCATAGATCTTGAGTAAGGGGTGAGGGTACGTGTTGGGAAGCCCATAAGGACACCCAACCCCGCCCGTCGATAACGGCCCCTACTAAGTCAAGTGTCGGATTTCAAACAAGGTCATAGCTACTACGATGTATGATATGCAAACGTTGTTTTAACCCTATCATGTGACAACAATTTCTATGTCGTTTTAGATGCAACTAAACTAACTTTGTCAAAGTTGTAATTTAGCATGTGGGTTGATTGATCTAACAACATACAAAACAAAGCAAACAAGGCTTAAGAGGGAATGGGGGAGCCGTTGGGATCTACCTATTACAAACCAGGTATTTCATGCCGACACAACAACAAATTAAAGATACAACTCGATCTAAATACAAATGCTACATACAAAACAACACACGACGACACACACGGCCGTTTGGCCTAGAAAACCGTGCACATGAGGGGTGGCCCACGGCTCACATGACCCACGGCCTTGGGTCACTCCTCGTACTGCGTGCTCGCGCTTAATCTCATCGAATTAGACATAGGGCTACGCACCAAAGCATGCATTAGCATAAACCGGGCCATGTTGCTTTAGACAACATGCGGTTTACTACGCTCCTACAAGCATTAGGGAACAACCGTCCAACCAAACAAGACCAAGGTTTTTTGAAGAGGTTTTGACTCAAAAGAAGTAAAACAAACTCGAAAATTACAACTCGATAAACAAACGATAAATTACAAACAATGAAACAACGAGAAAACAAACGGTATAAAAACAAAACGAAAAAGGTAAAGAAAACGGCCACCTCACGGCCCAAACCAACGGCCACCCTCACGGCCAAGACAAGGCCAACCTAGTTCCTAAGTTAGGTTCATTAGTTAGATCGAATGTTTGCGAAAAGGGATAGGAAACAAGTTAGAAAACGAGTTAGAAACAAAGTTGATTGATTGTCGCGCAAAGTGTGTTATTCTACACGGCCTAAAGGTCCAATTAGGTCAGATATCATAAGATTAACGCTTACTCGTCGAGTGTTAATAGGAAGGTGCTAATCACGCACTCCTATGCTAGCGAGAAATCAAGTGATAAGAAAGATGCGTTCAATTATTTACAGAATTGTTAGTTGATTTTTAAAGCTATGTCGATGCACCCTAATGTGTCTAATTAGGTTATTAAATTAATTTAATGTCATCTAAATACGTCATAGGTTAACAATCAGAGGTTAAACTAACATACAACGGGTCCTAGGGTATGTCGATTTGGCCGAAACAATAAGGGGGTCGAAAGCGAAGAGCGAAGTTAGAAACTTGTTTTATTTATGCCCTACCTTGAACACGAGGATATGTAAATGAGACGGGGGTGTACGACCGACAGATGTAGCGGTTTCTTTTCCCATCTCAAGTCAACGCGGGTGTTCATGGTGGTACTTTAACTCATACTCGGACTAACTAGTTTCATAGTTAATTTAAAACAATCGATAAACAAACGAAAAAACAAACAAAAACAAAACAATAAAAAAAAGCATAAAACAAACGAAATAAAAGGGAAAAGAAGAGGATTTGATGCACCCTCAACCTACATGTATCGTTGACACCGTCTTGGGTCGTAATCGATGGTAGATTTTATCTCGAGAGGCCGTCGTCGACGAAGAATAAAGCAAACACGCGTTTTGGAAACTTTCTGGACAGCGATTTTCAAACGATGATATCTCCCTCGTTTCACGACGAAAATTCGATTTAAAAGATGTTTTGGAAACTAGAAAGAGAGGAGAACAGGGATCTTAAAGCAACCCCTGCTCTTTTTGGGTTATTGGGCACGAAAAACGAGCACAAACAGAACTGGACAGACAAGAATAAACCGCGAAAACAGAGTGTTATTTCACTCTGTTTTTCGAGGGATTTCGTGTACTCTCAAGGGAAATTTGGCTCGTAAATCTTTGTCTAATGTGTAGATGGATGTTATGTGGTTAATTAGGAACAAGAAACTCGAGTTTTTATGAAGGTTTGATGGAGGAACGAAAGGGTTTTCGAAGGAGACACACAAACAGTTCAGTTTGTGTGTCGGTTTTGTTTAGGGTTTTTGAAGGATGTTTAGGGTTTGTTTCTGAGGTTTAAAGCTTGTATGTGATACTTGGATGTATGGAGAACTCAGAGGAATGAATGTATGGTGAAGGGGTGGTATTTATAAGGAGTTAAAGTAGGGTAAAAGGGAGGAAGGGGCAATCGGGCTTCATCCCGTATGGCTGCTGTCCAGCAGCTTTTGGGAGGGTTTGAGAGGGGTTTTCTTGGTGATTAAGCTAGGATAATATGGGTAGGATACTAGGGTATGGGTTAGGGTTAATGGGTACGGGTCTTGGTAGTGTTTGGAGCGGGTTTGGGCTCGGGAATGAGCTGCCAAAACAGGGGCTGCTCGGTTTATGCGCGGGCTGGTTGGGGTTGTTTGGGGATGGAATTTGGGCCATGGTTGGGGGGTTCGAACAAGGGTGGATGGGTAGAGACTTAGGTGGGCTAGTGTACTCGAGATTCGTGCCAATTCGTAAAGGAAACGGGCTCAAAAACCGAGCTAAAATCGAGCTCAAAAACAAGTGCTTAAAAACGAGTTTTCTTCGATTTTCAAATCGATTTTTCAAATCAATTAACCCATTAAAATAAATGACTTTTCAAATCAAATATACTCATAAAATGATTTTTCAAATCAATTATTATTTTATTTTCAATAAAATAAACTTGGGAAAATAAATTCAAAATAAAATAAAATAAATTGAATTTACCTAAAAAACCATAATTTAAATATCATTTAAATTAACAAAATGAACTCACTTAAAAAAACATTAATTTAAATATCATTTAAAATAATAAAATGAATTCACTTAAAAAAACATTAATTTAAATATCATTTAAATTAATAAAATACTTCATCGACGACGCCCATTCCACCTCGTAAACGAGCTCCAAAAAATGACAGTGACAACTAAAGAATACATGTGTCCTATCATCATCGGGTGTTTGTCGGGTTCTCTATAAATTCCAATATCGACGGATACGGGTATCTACAGAGCCCCCACTTTGACTGAGGCTTGGACAAGGCGAAAGTCAAAGTATACCCCAAGTCCCTTTCGACCGAGGATTCTTGGTCGTTTATAGTCCATTAGACTTGCGTACATAAGCTCGCTTGACCATAAGAAGAGACCATACCTGAAACTTCGTTGGAGATTGACTCTTGCTTCTGTTGCGTCAAATTATCGTCGTTGGTCATCGACCCATAAATTGCATAAATGGTGGGTTGAGCCTTATCCTTAGGCGCCTACGTATCCGTTTCTGACGGAATCAAACCCGCGTCGTAGTTCGGCCCTGCTGACACATGCCCAAAGTTTATCATCTGCTGGCGTATGTCCAAAATTCATCATCTTCTGACATTTGCCCAAAATTTATCATCTGCTGGCGCTTGTCTAAAATGGGACGGGACTTTCCGAGGAGGTTGCCGTTGCTTTCATCATTTGCTTTCAGCTACGGAATTCTTCCATTTCATACTCTTGTATTGAATTGAATTCTTGGTGGATGTCATCCATTACATCTTGATAGTGGTCTCTGAAGCCAACGCTTCAGAGCCCCGATTTGCGATGGCTCTAAAGTCGAAGACTTTAGAGCCCCCAGTTGAAGCATATCCTGCTACATTTGAAACACAAAAACGTACTAGCAATAATCATCACATAAGCGCATTTGGATCATCGATCTTGAAATTGGATCATTTTGAAGTACTGGGTCATCGACCCGAAAGTTGAATTTGATAATTTTGAATAATTGGGCCATCGACCCGAAAATTGAATTTGAAAATTTTGAATGATTGGGTCATCGACCCGAAAATTGAATTTGAAAGACTGGGTCATCGACCCAAATTTTGAATTTGAAATGAATCACTTGGATGCTGGGTCGTCGACCCAAAAAGTTTTTGAAATTTTGAAATTTTGAAATCGAACCTTGATGGGTGAGCATGAAATGCGACTCAGACATTCTATATGACTCGCGAACAACGTGGGCGTAGCCCGCTACCGCAAAACAAAAAAAGAAAATAAAACCGTAATTGTGTATGGGTTTTAGTTCAAATATTGACTCGCTGGGGGTAGAAATGTAAATTGGCCATTCTGGCGCCAAAAGATGGCAAATGGGAATCACAAGGTCGTCGAACTTGGGACGGAGATATCGTATGACATGGGCGTGCTCCCGAGGGCACATGGGAATCAATATCACTTGGCATTGACAAGGTGGATTAAACTCAAAGAGCAACAACGTTGGCTTCGCCTAGACACTAAACACAGACTGATTTTATGAGAACAGTTAGACATCACACATCACTCTTGTTGGGAACATTCTGTCACTCTTCTCCTCGCCTCCTTTCTTTTCAGCGAGTTTTCATCATTTCTTGCCACCGCCTTCTTTCTTTTCAGCGGGCTTTTACTATTTTTCTTCCACGCCTTCATTCTTTTCAGCGGGTTTTTCATATTTCTTTTCCCAACACAAACCCACATCTGTCCGACTCAGCATCTTTGCCTACACCATTAGATAAAGCTCATTCCGAGACTTGACACTAATCATCTGAACCTATATCCTTATCCTAGCCTACATCGAGTGCTAAGACCGACTAAAACAAAGGTGGCTTCATTTGGACTTGGTTAAGACCCGTATGAAACCGACAAGATGACAACTTGGTTGATGAGTGGATTGAATCCCTTATTCTGAAGGACTGCCTACGTATTCGCGTGGAGCGAAATCAAATCCGACGTAGTTCGATCAAGGTGCATAAACATGGCATTTTGATTGTGTGTACACACTCGAAGGTTTCACCTAAGGTATCATGTCGTATCCCATTCTAGCCTGTAAAGTACCGTTAAATCCCGTGTTTGGGGTTAGGTGTAAAAGGCTTGGATCTTTTGGGATGTGGAGCTTGGTAATAACAAGTTGGAATGGTTAACCATCATTCTGAAGGTTTGTTTTGTGGTGCTAAGGCCAAGGGCTATGGCTGCTGATGTGGTTGGAATGGGTGTCTCGGGTTTGATGAACCACGAGTGCAAATGGGTTGAAAAATGATGTGGGTTCAAATCTCCATATCTGGACCCTAAAGGCTGGATGTAACAACACAAGCGGAATGATTCTCAAAATTCCTGACTATCCCCTTGTAACTGTCTCAGGAAGGACTTAGAGGGTAAAGAGGTCACTACTTACGCTTTTGGGCTTCGCCCATTGAACCTCAACTATGGGTACTTGACTTGACTTCTGGCTTCCGTAACTTCGACATTCAACCAAAAAGCATTCCGCGATAACTTCAACATCTTTTTTCCTTTTTTTCTTTTTCTTTTTCATTTTCTTTCATCACTTTTCTTTTTTCAATTTTTTTCATTTTTCCAATTTTTCTCTTTTTCTCATTTTTTTCATTCTCTTTCTCTCTTTGAAAATGACTATTCATTCTCTTAGTCATAAATGGATACACCTTGAAAACTGGGCTTCGCCAACTAATTTGGGTAAGAGCTAACAATTCCTTGTTAGAACGGGTTGATATCTTCTCTCTTCGAGATGGGATGATTTTGTTGGGGAAAAGGCTTGCCTTCCATCATCGATAGGGGAAACAAGGAGCTAGTCCGGGTTTGTCATAGAATCATCTAAAAGCTTGTCACAAACATTGGTTCAGATGGAGGTTTTCTACCATCAGACATGGAATAGGTAAAGGAATCAAACATGGGATCCTATTATACCTTACATTTTGAAACAGGACATATTTCTACCCCAGGGATGCCTTTGAGTGTGTTGTGAATTTTATCATGTTTTCAAAATGATTGAGGATTGGAAACAAGACAAATTTGGAAACGAAACTGGAACTTTTTATTGGAAAGACAAATGCTTAACAGACTCGAAAGAACGATTCCTAGGACACACCCTAGGTCATCGCGGAACAAACGACTCAACTTCAGGAAAAGAAAGTCCTAGACTCGACTCGACTAAAATAAGAAAATAGATCCCGACTCATAATTTTCAAATTTGGTCTTGAGCTTTCTCTTGTTCAGCTGTCAACTTAGATGCTCGGCTCTTGTCCTTGATCCCTGTGATGGTTTGCCTCCATCCCGAGGTAGTCCTCTGAGGATCTACGCCAGTGATGAAAGTTGGTGAATCGAATTGTCCTTTATTAACTTCGTTAATGAGAGGAGTACATTCTAGAGCAAGACTCCCGACTTGAATTTCATTCTTCGGGTTTGGCAAGAATTCAAAGCAATCCACAAATATCTTCCCGATAAACACCCCTTTCAAGTGACATGGGCGGATATGATGGGAATAATCGACATTGTCTTCGACAGAAACAAAGTTGGCGTGATCGCCAAATGGATTGGTGATATTATTGGGCTTTATGGCTGGGATTGGGAGCGTTCCGTTCTCAATCATGTCTTGAATTTCGTGCTTCAGTCGATAGCACCTTTCAGTATCATGGCCCTTCCCTTGATGAAAGGCGCAATAGGCATTTGGTTTATACCATTTACCTTGTTGCTCAGCGGGAGGGTCCGGAGTTGGACCAATAGGCTTCAGCTTTTCTTGGGCTATGAGCCTTTGGAGAGCGTATGTATAAGTGCATCCGATATCGGTGAATGCCCTAGGTGTTTGGCGCTGCGACTTCTTCGATTGCCCTTCTAAGAGATTGATGGCTTCATCAATATGAGTCGTTGCTGGGGCCTTGCCCTTAGACGATGAGGCCCCTTGGTACCCTTTCGGCTTTTCAGCCTCTGCCCTTATGACATCATCTTCTACCTTTATCCCGATTCTTATCAGTTCTTTGAAAGAGCCAAAATTCTGGTATTTTGAGCATTACGGTAAAGTGTCGTAGATTCTTTACGAACTTATCTACCATTTCAACTTCATCAGGCTTCTTGGCTAATTTCACGCTTTCAGCGCGCCATCTTGCAAGGAATTCAGTAAAGCCTTCTTTGTCTTTCTGTGTCATCACCTCCAAAGTCCTTATGTTGGTTTGAATCTCAACATTGTCAGCATAGTGCTTACAGAACTCCACCGTAATATCTTCGAAAGTGGGGAAGTTCTTAAGGTCAAGATTGTAGAACCAAGCCTTTGGGTGTTCTCCCAGAGATTGGGCGAAAATTTCAGAGAGCATATCAGCAGGTACTCCCTTCAGTGCCAAGTACCCTTTATAGGCCTTAACATGGTGGACCGGATCTTCAGTGCCCTTGAACTTTGGGATGTCAGTGAGTACCATGTTCGTGGGCAACTTGTCCTGAACTGGGGCATAGGCCCTAGCATTCTCATAGTGAATGTTCTTCCCTTGGGAGAGCTTCAAACGGTCCTCGATGAACTTGAACCGTTTCTCCAAATCAGTCAGAGGTGGGGTAGATGAAGAGGAATCTTCAACCAGCTTAGACTCGATCACATCCATTCGGGTCATCATGAGGTTCACGGCCTCCGTGAGCTTGTTGATAGCATCTTCCATTGCTTGACGTCGGGTTTTTGGCGGCCTTTCTACAAGAAAACCCCGCACTGAGTCAATATTTAAAGTAAGAGCCCCTGCACACTTAAGGACACGACTCCAACTCGACTCAAACAAAGACTCGACTTGAGATTGATTAACCAAAGGTTCGACTCACGGTTTGATTTAGACATCGGTTCATTTTAGACTCGACAAAACGACATGACTCAAACTGTCATAACTCGATTCTAAACTGGACTTGGTGTGACTAAACCCGTGATTGGGCTAACATAGCCCATGGGTTCGTGTGAAACGTCCATAAGGGCCTAGCTTGGACGTTTTTTGTGGACTATCCTAGACCAAAAGGTCGACCAACATGACTCAAAGCCCAAGAGGTGAGCTTGGGTGACCCAACAAGGTCGTGTTCTAGACTCTTGAAACAAACCTGGCCTAACACGGCCATGACCCGGACACGACTCGACGCATTTCATGCTTGGTTGAGGTTCGAGAAACATTTTGGATTGATTTTGAAAAACGAATGATCGATTCGAAAAAATGAGATTTGAAATGGGCAGCATGCCGGCTATAAAAGCTTGTTTTGGGCCGAAATTCTAGTCCTATTTGGGCAGCATTCCGCGTTTTGAAAATCATGCTAGGTTTGAAAGTAAGTTGTTCAAAAGTTCGGTTTTGGAAAGGACTTGGAATTTTCGAAAAAAAGGACTCGGGAAAACACATTGCACATTGTCATTCTCATGTTATAAGGATGTATGCTCCTAGACATCTCTAAGTCTCGGCAAGTCTTCTATAAGAAGGTCTATGCCCTCCATCCTTTTGCGGTCTTATAGAGCAAAGTGTCTTAAGGTAAAGTACCTAGAAGATCGTCCCCACCCTCAAGAACCACGCGAGGCGGAGTGGAAGCGAGCAATGTGCAGCTTCCTGGCATAGTGGGACGTCGCCCCCCACGCATCACGAAGAAACGCTGGGACGGCCCGGGAAAGTCCTTAAGGGTTTATGCATGAATCGTAGCACTATGAGTAATGTTTTACTTTCCAACACTTTCTTTTCAAGTTTCACCTCGGAGGAAAAGACCCTAGAAACATAGTGTAACTAGTCCTCTTTTCCCAGTGAGTCGCCAAATCGTGGACAAGGCCCTCGGGAAGGCTGCGTCCGCGGGATCCACACTAGGCATAATCGACTCGAGGTTCTTTCGAATCGAATTAAGACATATTAGAGTCGCCACCAAGTTTTTGGGAACTTGGAACCGTTCAAGTCAACTTTACACCTTTCATCGAAAAGCATAAAGCCAATCGACTACGAGTGATTAAAGATAAAGACTTGTACCCTATATCACTCGATTTGAATGACTCTCGTAATCCAATGGTATTTAGACGGATCCACAAACCATAGATCTTGAGTAAGGGGTGAGGGTACGTGTTGGGAAGCCCATAAGGACACCCAACCCCGCCCGTCGATAACGGCCTCTACTAAGTCAAGTGTCGGATTTCAAACAAGGTCATAGCTACTACGATGTATGATATGCAAACGTTGTTTTAACCCTATCATGTGACAACAATTTCTATGTCGTTTTAGATGCAACTAAACTAACTTTGTCAAAGTTGTAATTTAGCATGTGGGTTGATTGATCTAACAACATACAAAACAAAGCAAACAAGGCTTAAGAGGGAATGGGGGAGCCGTTGGGATCTACCTATTACAAACCAGGCATTTCATGCCGACACAACAACAAATTAAAGATACAACTCGATCTAAATACAAATGCTACATACAAAACAACACACGACGACACACACGGCCGTTTGGCCTAGAAAACCGTGCACATGAGGGGTGGCCCACGGCTCACATGACCCACGGCCTTGGGTCACTCCTCGTACTGCGTGCTCGCGCTTAATCTCATCGAATTAGACATAGGGCTACGCACCAAAGCATGCATTAGCATAAACCGGGCCATGTTGCTTTAGACAACATGCGGTTTACTACGCTCCTACAAGCATTGGGGAACAACCGTCCAACCAAACAAGACCAAGGTTTTTTGAAGAGGTTTTGACTCAAAAGAAGTAAAACAAACTCGAAAATTACAACTCGATAAACAAACGATAAATTACAAACAATGAAACAACGAGAAAACAAACGGTATAAAAACAAAACGAAAAAGGTAAAGAAAACGGCCACCTCACGGCCCAAACCAACGGCCACCCTCACGGCCAAGACAAGGCCAACCTAGTTCCTAAGTTAGGTTCATTAGTTAGATCGAATGTTTGCGAAAAGGGATAGGAAACAAGTTAGAAAACGAGTTAGAAACAAAGTTGATTGATTGTCGCGCAAAGTGTGTTATTCTACACGGCCTAAAGGTCCAATTAGGTCATATATCATAAGATTAACGCTTACTCGTCGAGTGTTAATAGGAATGTGCTAATCACGCACTCCTATGCTAGCGAGAAATCAAGTGATAAGAAAGATGCGTTCAATTATTTACAGAATTGTTAGTTTATTTTTAAAGCTATGTCGATGCACCCTAATGTGTCTAATTAGGTTATTAAATTAATTTAATGTCATCTAAATACGTCATAGATTAACAATCAGAGGTTAAACTAACATACAACGGGTCCTAGGGTATGTCGATTTGGCCGAAACAATAAGGGGGTCGAAAGCGAAGAGCAAAGTTAGAAACTTGTTTTATTTATGCCCTACCTTGAACACGAGGATATGTAAATGAGACGGGGGTGTACGACCGACAGATGTAGCGGTTTCTTTTCCCATCTCAAGTCAACGCGGGTGTTCATGGTGGTACTTTAACTCATACTCGGACTAACTAGTTTCATAGTTAATTTAAAACAATCGATAAACAAACGAAAAAACAAACAAAAACAAAACAATAAAAAAAAGCATAAAACAAACGAAATAAAAGGGAAAAGAAGAGGATTTGATGCACCCTCAACCTACATGTATCGTTGACACCGTCTTGGGTCGTAATCGATGGTAGATTTTATCTCGAGAGGCCGTCGTCGACGAAGAATAAAGCAAACACGCGTTTTGGAAACTTTCTGGACAGCGATTTTCAAACGATGATATCTCCCTCGTTTCACGACGAAAATTCGATTTAAAAGATGTTTTGGAAACTAGAAAGAGAGGAGAACAGGGATCTTAAAGCAACCCCTGCTCGTTTTGGGTTATTGGGCACGAAAAACGAGCACAAACAGAACTGGACAGACAAGAATAAACCGCGAAAACAGAGTGTTATTTCACTCTGTTTTTCGAGGGATTTCGTGTACTCTCAAGGGCAATTTGGCTCGTAAATCTTTGTCTAATGTGTAGATGGATGTTATGTGGTTAATTAGGAACAAGAAACTCGAGTTTTTATGAAGGTTTGATGGAGGAACGAAAGGGTTTTCGAAGGAGACACACAAACAGTTCAGTTTGTGTGTCGGTTTTGTTTAGGGTTTTTGAAGGATGTTTAGGGTTTGTTTCTGAGGTTTAAAGCTTGTATGTGATACTTGGATGTATGGAGAACTCAGAGGAATGAATGTATGGTGAAGGGGTGGTATTTATAAGGAGTTAAAGTAGGGTAAAAGGGAGGAAGGGGCAATCGGGCTTCATCCCGTATGGCTGCTGTCCAGCAGCTTTTGGGAGGGTTTGAGAGGGGTTTTCTTGGTGATTAAGCTAGGATAATATGGGTAGGATACTAGGGTATGGGTTAGGGTTAATGGGTACGGGTCTTGGTAGTGTTTGGAGCGGGTTTGGGCTCGGGAATGAGCTGCCAAAACAGGGGCTGCTCGGTTTATGCGCGGGCTGGTTGGGGTTGTTTGGGGATGGAATTTGGGCCATGGTTGGGGGGTTCGAACAAGGGTGGATGGGTAGAGACTTAGGTGGGCTAGTGTACTCGAGATTCGTGCCAATTCGTAAAGGAAACGGGCTCAAAAACCGAGCTAAAATCGAGCTCAAAAACAAGTGCTTAAAAACGAGTTTTCTTCGATTTTCAAATCGATTTTTCAAATCAATTAACCCATTAAAATAAATGACTTTTCAAATCAAATATACTCATAAAATGATTTTTCAAATCAATTATTATTTTATTTTCAATAAAATAAACTTGGGAAAATAAATTCAAAATAAAATAAAATAAATTGAATTTACCTAAAAAACCATAATTTAAATATCATTTAAATTAACAAAATGAACTCACTTAAAAAAACATTAATTTAAATATCATTTAAAATAATAAAATGAATTCACTTAAAAAAACATTAATTTAAATATCATTTAAATTAATAAAATACTTCATCGACGACGCCCATTCCACCTCGTAAACGAGCTCCAAAAAATGACAGTGACAACTAAAGAATACATGTGTCCTATCATCATCGGGTGTTTGTCGGGTTCTCTATAAATTCCAATATCGACGGATACGGGTATCTACAGCACTCGTATCCAAAGGTCGAGTAACCTCTAATCGGAAACATGGCACGCACTCGTATCCAAAGGTCCGAAGAAAGGCAGAAGGATATCCTAATTCGGAAACATGGCACGCACTCGTACCAAAGGTCCAAAGAAGGAAAGATAACCCAATCCGGAAACATGGCTCACACTCGTGACCAAAGGTCCGAAAAGGGTAAATAGGGAAAGTCAAGTCGTCACACAATATAAGTCGTCACACTTGGGTCACAAATACGAGTGGAAAAGATTGCACAAACATAACGTAAACAATTCATGTGAAGCATGCATAAGTATAAAGGTATAAGAAACATCAAGTACTCCCATGATAAAAGAGTCTCAACACATCATACACAAGCATTAGAACCAAAGTTAAGATGCATACCCAACAAGAAACTCAAAACCCAATCTATAACAACAAGTTTAGTACTCGACTACAACAAGGGTCAACTTCAAACGGTCATAACTTTAGTTCTATACATGATAATGAGGTGAAACCAGTTGGAGGTGATAGCTTATCCTCTTACGGTTCTAACGGTAGGTCATAAGCCTCAAACAAGCAAGTAACGAAGAAGTTATGGCCATTTTACGAAAACTGGTCCAGGCTGAGTGCGCAGCCTGCGCCGAGATGCTGATTTGCGCGACACAACCAATTCACCTTCATCCCCAAATCATTTTTTTATCATGCCAATACAATCCTAATTCCACCATATATTACCCAAGTAACTTTATACAAGTATTAAGGGTGAAATCAAAGCATAAAAGAGGGATTAAAACACAAGGTTCGATTCAAATTCGAACAATTCCAAACCAACAAATTTGAGACATAATTAAACACAATTATTAAGCATGAATAAGACGGTTTCTTTACTAATTCATCCATATAAACATTCATGTAACCCAAAGGATTGGAAATTCCTTCAACTAACCATGAGATGGTTTCTCATACAAACTCATTCAACAACAAACATGTGAAACAATAAAAGATTCAAACTTTAACATACATATGAACAAACTACAACATATAAACACACAAATTTGACATAATGTCGAGTAACCCATCACCGTTACCTTTTTGCACTTAAATCCACAAAAGACTCGTCTACCTTTCAAGAATCCACTTCCGGGTCAACTAAACTTTCTCCTAAACATAAGAAAACACAAAATAAGACTAAGAATCAAAATTAGAAAAAGGGTACCATGTGTAATATGGGTCGACAGCCCTAAATAAGGAGGAAAGTCGGATCTTTTATTACCTAGAAAGATGGAGGGCGATGAGAGGAAGAGATAGACGCGAAAATCACTTGAATCGGATAAGAATTGAGCAAGTTATGATGTTTTGAAGATTTGTAAGGGAAAAAAAATGTGTAACAATGGTGGTGTTTGGTGAAAGTGGTGCTGAAATTGTGAGGAAGGAGGACGGGTTAGGGTTTCCTTCATGATTTATATGAGGAGGAAGGAATAATATGTGAGCCCAATAGTCATACTAGGCCCAACATGCAAAATTGAGTCGATATACACTAGAAATTACGTTTCAAGCCCACTACAACTCAAGACGAGAAATATTATTATTATTATCATTATTATCCGACCAAAATATTTATTTTTATAACTTAAGCTTTAAAAATATAATATTTATAAAAATCATGTTTAATAATGAAATTAATGAAAGTAAATAATTTAAAATATAAATAAGACAATAGAATGGTTAATTAAATTATAAATGTCAAAATGGAAAATTCGCGGGTGTTACACCAACGGTGAACCTATTCCGCCGGCTTCATCACCTTCGACTGAATGTTCAAGGTGGCAGGGGGTGGTATAGCATACAGACGGAGCCAGGTTATATCACCGTCCCCAAGCTTACTTCCTGCAAGGACTGGAAGTCACGGTGGGTATATGTTGAGGTTCCAGGGGATTATCCACTGCCTCGGTCCTTCCAGCACCGCGTCAATTTGCGTTGCGAGAGCAAAGGGGAGCGTGAGAAATATGTCTCCCGGGGCAAGCTTAAGATGGACGCCTTGAAGGTCCCTCTTAATACGGACGAACGGCGGGCAATGAAACTGTTTGAGACTGAGAAGGATGGGTCGCCGAAGGGATGGATACCCCCAACGCAGATCATTCTTCAAGATGAGCCGCTCTGCTACATCGGCCTCATACCGGCCCTAGCACAGGGTGAGTGGGGTCGGTGTGAGACCCATCTCTGCTTTTAATGTTTCTATTTTTTGAACTTTGATTTATTTCTTTTGTTTAACTCTTGCTTCGTTTCTTTTACAGACCGTTTTGGCCCGGATCTGTCTGAGGAAGTCCTCAGGAAGATGGGACTTGACAAAGACAAGAACGTTGTTGAGATGCATCCGAAGGCCGACACGCGTGATCGCAGACCGGCGCCAAACGACCTCATGGACCAGCAGTTGAAGGCCCTAGATTCGACGACGGCCCAGGCGAAGGTTGCCGGTAACATACCGCGCCGAAAGCGAAAAACAATGTCTTCGGCGGCGACGGCGTCAACTTCAGTTCCACCTCCAATCCCCGCAGTCCAAAAGGAGACTGTGGAGATCGTCGATATTACCGAGGAGGAGGTCACCTTGGCAGTGGAATCTCCTCTCTTCCGCAAGAGAAAAGAGACTATTCTTCGCCGTTTCGCCGCCGCTACTCTCTCGCTACTCCTACCGAGGCCGACAAAGAAATGGGTCCTCCGGGCAAGAAGGCCAAGCCTGGTACAGATCTATCCTTTCGCTCAGAATTAGCCGGTTCATTAGGCGTTCCTGATGACAGGCTCTCTGGTATGTCCATGAATGTTGACATGGATGCTTTGATTGAATTTTTTGTAGATCAACCGTCGCCGTCTACCGGTCCGCCGAACGGCGTCTGCCGAGAAGCGACTGCGCAGGTGGGTGGTAAAGATGCCACCGTCGTCTCCTCCTTCCCGAAGCCTACCCCCGCCCAGATTAGGTCGGAGGGCCTAAGTTTGTCCAGGATGCTGTCGAAGTGGGCTGATATGGCCGGTGCTCATATTGTGGAGCAAGAAAAGGCCATGGCTGAAGTTGCCCCACAGCTTGAGCGGCTCAGGCGTGAGCTCGCTGCTGCGAAGAAGGAAGCTGAGAGGGCCAAGGCTGAGTCTGAAAAGGCGGTCCTTGCCGAGCGAAAACTTAGGGAGGACGCTGAAAAGGCAGTCCTTGCCGAGAGAGCTAAGGTTGAGGTGCGGGGGCCAAGCCGCTAAGTCGCTGGAGGAGCGTAACAAGCTTTCAGTCGTCAACTTCAACTTCATCGCCGAGAAGAGGGACGAATGGAAGTCCATGTTTAAGGCCCAGGGGAATGCGCTTCGGAATAAGAAGGCTATCATCGCCCAGAGGGAGTTGGACATTGAGACGCTCCAAAGCGTCATTCTTCCCAACATATGCGCCCAATACCGGGACCTGGCCGAAGAAGCCGCCAGGGAAGTGATCGGGGAGCTCTTTCCTGAAGGCTCCTTCCCGTGGAAGAGATTTGACGAGCTGCTTGATGACAAGCTTGATGCTAAGGAGAAGGCCGCGGAGGCGAAGGCCGCTGAGGAGGCAAGGGTGAAGAAGGAGGAGGAGGAGGCTGCGGAGAAAGCGTCCCGGGATGCCAAGGCGAAGGAGGCCAAAGAAGAGGCCGAGAAGGCAAGGGCACGTGAAGCTGCCGGATCTCCTTCTGGGTCGCCTATCAAATATGCTGCTGCTGCGGCTACTAGTGGTGAGCAAAGAATCGGCATAGGGAGACGGCGGCGTTACGGACTCACCCGGCATCTCGGATAGCTTTAGCTGTTCGGGGGCCAACTATTGAGCCTTTCCTCCCTGCCATCTTTTGGCACTTCAAAGTTTTATGTCTGTACCCTTTTGCTGTTACTTCTTTTTTTGTAAACTTTGGTAGGTAGTGTTTAGGCTATCCCTATGGGGACGGCCGTCGTCTGCATTCTCCTTACTTGTAATCATTTTCAATAAAGCTTGTTTATTGGCCCCCGGCTTGGCCGGGGCTTTGATCACAATCCTTCACTTGTCTTCTTACGTTATTAATTGAGCGCTTTTTTCGTTTTTACTTTCGGCCTGGCCGAGGCAGTTAGAATGCGTATCTCAACTGTGCTTAACGTTTTTTTTTTAAAACATGTGAACATGTTAGCGTATCGACCGTTGTGTCCCCTGCCAGGCCTTCGGTTGGCCGAGGCGGCTAGAGGTTACGGCTCGACGGCGTTCAGTATCAGAGACATATTGATCGCTTCCTCCGCCAGGCCTTCGGTTGGCCGAGGCGGCTAAGTGCGTCTCAACCGTACTTATACGTTCTAAGGCATGTTAGTCGCTTTCGCGAGTATCAATCGCGGTAGTAGTGATCGCTAGTGGCGTCTACTTCCCGACTTAGGCCGTGGCGTCTACCTCGATATGACTATGGGGGGGGGGGGGATAAGCACTTTGATGGAAAACTTGGATGATTCTTCATTAGATATAAACACGCGTTGGGGTGCCAACAACAGTTTTGGACACCTCCGCCGCTATACAAAGTATTTCCTGAGGTTGTCAGTGTTCCAATGGCTCATCAAAGGCACACCCTCCATGTGCATCGTCACCCGGTATGTACCGGCCTCATTTCTTCAACCACTTTGTAGGGACCCTCCCAGTTGGCCGTCAATTTACCATGAATGTTTCCTTTGTTGGTGGCGGCCGACTTTCTTAGGACTAGATCCCCTACTTTTAAGTCCCTTTTGTGGACTCTTCGATTGTAGGCTCTTCTCATTCGGTTTTGGTATCCGCCAAGTTGAGGCGTCTTGTATCTCGGCTTTCTTCGACCAGTGTCAGGGAGGTTCTCGGACCTTCCTCATTTTCAACCGGGTTAAAGGTGGCCGTTCTGAATGTCGGCACCGCTTCAATTAGCGGGATCGCTTCGGACCGTAGACTAAGTGGAATGGATGTACCCGTTGCTTCTTTCTCCGTGGTTGAAGGGACCACGGGACGCCGGTAGTTCATCGGCCCATCTTCCCTTTAGGTCTTCAACTTTCTTCTTCAAACCGTTGAGGATTGTTTTATTGGTCGCCTCACTTTGTCCGTTGCTCGTGGGTGGCGAGACGGAGGAGTATGCAAATTTGATACCAAGTTCTTCCAACCAGTTCATTATTGTGTCACTCCAAAACTCTCGCCGTGGTCAAATACCATGACTTGGGGTAACCCAAAACGAGTTATGACATTTTCCCAGATTACCTTTCTTACGCCGCCCAGTCGTTTTGAAGGTACCGCTACGACTTCAACCCATTTGGTGAAGTAGTCAACGGCGACAATCAAGTACTTTCTTCCTCAGGATGCCGTTGGAAATGGCCCTAGTAGATCCATCCCCCACTGTGCAAAAGGAAGGGGATTAAGTACCGGCTGCAGGTCTCGGGAAGGTGCATGTATCTTTGGAGCATGCATTTGACGGTTGTTGCACTTTTTGGTTTTGGCTCGGAATCCTCAAGCATGGTGGGCCGAGAAGTAGCCGGCTCGGAGAGCTTTGTGCGCTAGTGTTCTTGCCCCCATGTGATGACCACAGATGCCTTCGTGAATTTCGGTCAAGATTAGCTCGCGTCTACCGGGCCGACATATTTCAAGAGTGGCCTTATCACGGACCTCCTGTATAATTCTCCTTCAAACACCAAGTACCTTGCTGCGATCCTCTTTATCTTCTGCAAGAGACTGCGATCCTCCGGTAACTCATTTGTCAGTTTATACTTCATTATCGGAGTCATCCACGTCGTCTCGGCCTCTATGTCGCTCACCATGCCGACGGTTTCAGTAATGCTTTTAGCATTCCTGATGTCCACCAGCACGGTTCGACTGACATTCTTGATGGTTGAACTGGCAAGCTTTGAGAGAGCGTCGGCTCGGTTGTTCTCAGACCTGGGAATGCATTGTATCTGGAAAGATTTCAATTTTGAAGTGTCGGCTTTTACCTTTTCCAGGTACCTTGTCATCCCGTCGTCTCGAGTTTCGTACTCTCCTCGGACTTGATTAGTCACCAAGAGCGAGTCTGTTTTCAAAATGATGTGTTCCGCCCGGCGACTCTAGCTAACTCGACTCCGATTATCACCGCCTCGTATTCGGATTCGTTATTCGAGGCCGGGAAGGTAAACTTCAAGGCATACTCAAACTCGTCCCCGTTTGGGCTGATGATAAGGATGCCGGCTCCTGAGCTATTCGCCGTGGAGGACCCATCGGTATACACCTCCCACATGCCGGGACGTGATTCTTCCTGATATGTGCACTCGGCCAAGAAGTCGCGGCGCTTGCCCCTTTATCGAAGGCCTCGGTTTGTCGAATGCCGTAGCGGAGAGTTCCACCGCCCATTTGATAAGTCCGCCTCGATTTTTCGAATTTTTCTAGGGCTTTCTCCAACGGTGGTCGGTTAAGACCGTCACGGGATGTGCGTCGAAGTAGGGTTTTAACTTCCTTGCGGCAACGACGACAACAACGAAGGTCGCTTTTTCAATCGATGAGGTAGTTTCTCTCGCGGCCGGCAGTGTATGGTCGATAAAGTAAATTGGTCTTCTTTGCTTGTTTTCTTCCACGACAATTAACCGACCGTGGCCGAGGTAATGACTAAGTATAGGTATAGCGTCTCCCCAAAGATCGGCCGGACGGGGTCGCGAGTGTCGAGAAGGTGAGCTTTCGATTGCCCGAAAGTCGTGCTCTGTTCCTCCCCCCCAGTGAAATCCTTATTTCCCTTCAAAGCGTAAAGAACGGTGTGCTCTTATCGGTGGCGAGAGATGAAGCGGGCAAGGGCCGCCATTCTCCCGTCGGCGTCATAACTTCTTTTCGATTCCTCGGCTCGTGTAGGTCCAATATTGATTGGACTTTCTGCGGATTGGCATCAATTCCCCGGCGCCGACAAGCACGCCGAGGAACTTCCGGCCGGACACCGAAGTTGCATTTCTTTGGGTTGAGCTTCATTTTATACTTCCTTAGTGAACAAAATGTCTCGTGTAAATCGGCTAAGTGCTCATTTGTCGTCGACTTGCTTTTTACAATAGCATCGTCGACGTAAGCCTCAATGTTTCGCCCTTTTTTATTTTGGAACACTTTGTCCACCAGTCTTGTGTAAGTTGCGCCGGCGTTCTTTAAACCGAACGGCATCATTTTATACATGTATGTGCCGTTACCGGTGATGAATGCGCACTTAGGCATGTCTTCTTGACCATGAATATACGATGATACCCCGAGAAGGCGTCCCAGGCTCGCATGGTGTAACTGCCGTGGCGTCGATTAAACTATCTATTCGAGGCAAAGGATAGCAATCTTTGGGGCACGCTTTATTAAGATTGGTAAAATCTACACACATCCTCCACGCCCCCGATGATTTCCTCACCATTACAACATTAGCTAACCACTCAGGATAAGTACAAGGCATGATAAAGCCCGCCGCTAGTAATTTATCTACCTCGGCTTTGATGGCCTCATCCTTCTCTACCGAGAAGTTCCTCATCTTCGCTTGACGGGCGGCGGTGGAGAGTACGTTCACTTGTGAACAATTACCTCCGGCTCACGCCTGGCATCTCGGCTGCTGAGTAAGCGAAGACGTCTTTGTTCTTTCTCGGCCAGGTCAGGAGAGCGGCCCGAATTTTGGCTCCAGGTTGACACCGACGATTCACGGTGCGCCCGGGTCAATTTCCACTTCTTCGGTCTCGGCTCCTTCGACCATGCCGACGGTGGCATCCTTGAGTTCGCCCTCTGTTGTAAGGATGGGCTCTTCCCCTTCTCTCGACTTCTTCGCCACTTTGAGGGATTGCATGTTGCACCCTCCGGCGGATATCCGGACGTTGACTACTTCGTCTTTTTCGTCCTTTGAGACGAGTTTATGCGCTTCCCCATGGTCCGAGACATACATCGTGTCGGGCCCGGATGGACATTATCGCATCGGCCTCGCTCGAGTGACTCGGCCTATGAGAACGTTGTAGGCGGACGAGCCGTCAATGACCACGAACTCGGATAGGACATTCTTAGCTGCATTCCCCTCGCCGAACATCACCGTGATCGATTGACCCTGGGGTACCAGCTGCCGGAAAAATCAGACAACGGATTGGTGCGGGGGCTCAAGTCCTCAATCTTGAGACCGAGATTGAGAAAGCACTCCCGAACATAATGTTCGTGTAGGCGCTGTGTCAATCGGGCACCTCTTGACAGGTGGTTGGCTATGTCCAAGTGGACTACAAGTGGGTCATTTGTGCGGGCGATGACTCCCTCGTAGTCCTTCTTCCCAATAGTTATGTCGGGGATGTTGGAAGCGGGAATCGCTGTTTTGGGCACAAAGTTAATGGCCTGATATAGCTCGTTCAGGTGCCGTTTGTGCCCATGAGCGGACCCACCGTTCTCGTTGTCCCCGATGACAACATGGATTACTCCTATCCGTTCAAAGACGGATTTTTATTTGAGCCGCCGGTATTAGTCTTTTGGCTCTCCGCAACATATTTCTTGAGGCTCCCCTTCCGGATCGCTCTTCAATGGCATTCTTGAGATCTTTGGCGATTTGTCGATTAAGTGGCCGGTGTGGCCGTGGTACTCACGAAGATCGGCTCGTGTCACCGTTCCCCTCGCCTTGGGAGGCCTTTCCCACTTTTGCCCCTCGCTCTTGCTCAGGGAGAAGACCTCGGCGGAGATACGACCGGGGGGGTGTGACCATTGTACCACTTTTGGTAGTACCCCGAACTCCCCGGCGCCCGCCGAGTTACATTTCTGGCGGACTTGTCGACCGTGACCTATTATCGTCACGGCGTCCTTCATCCGGTTGTCCTCCGCGCTCTTCCTCTCGGGTGCCGGCCTCGTTGTGGCCTACCCAGGTCTTGTGATAGTCCTCCACCTTTATGGCTTGGTCGGCCATCTTCCTGGCGGAGTCTAGGCTCGAGCCTCCGCACTTGATGAGCTCGTTTTTAAGTCCCCTCTTGGGAGGCCTTTCATCGGTCGAAGGCCGCGATTCATTGTTCACTCACGAATCTGCTGAACCTTGGCATCGAACCTCTTTACATAGCTTCAGAGAGACTCGCCCCCCTCCTGTCTGATAGTCAGGAGATCCGATGTCTCGACGGCCCTCCTCTTATTGCAAGAATACCGGGCCAAAAATGTGTCCCTTAGGTCGGCATAACAGTATACCGACCTATTGGGTAGCCCCTTGTACCAACTTTGTGCCATCCCATGCAGGGTCGTTGGGAAGACTCGGCACCAAACCTCATCAGGTTGCTCCCATACCGACATGTAAGACTCGAAAGCCTCGGCATGGTCGGTTGGGTCGCTTTCTCCTTTGTATGATATGGGCGACAACTTTAGCTTAGTCGGCACCGGGACCTCTAGGACATAGTCACTGAGGGGCTGTCTGACCACGTGTCGAATGACACGCGGCGATCGGCTCCTCGCATCCTTAGTCCGGCTCCTCTCCCCGTGGCGGGAAGGGCTTCTTCTCCGACTCTGGTGAGTCGGACTTCTTCTCCGACTCTGGTGAGTCGGACTTCTTCTCCGACTCTGGTGAGTCGGACTTCTTTCACTCCTCTGGGGCAGGCCTCGTTGGTGCCGCGGCGACGCTGTCCTCCCGCGAGTG